>NC_143060.1:42817500-44067500 GCF_052426305.1 Pelodiscus sinensis
TTTATATCCCTCTGGTAACAGAGGGATGTAGTCTAGACATACCCCAGGAGAAAAGGATTTATTTCATTTTTCCTCTGTGCTTCTTTATCACAGGGAATACCAAGGTGAATGTTTATGCAAACACTTCCTTGCATTATGTCCTCTCAGTACGCATGACTCCAAAGGTCTGCAGCTATTTGCTTGGCTTTAAATGAGACTGCTTTTCGACTTGTAATACTTTCTAAATATCTACAGGGCTCCCATTTTCATATAAATATATAGTGATTCCTAAGTAATGGGATGGAGAATTTGAAAAAGCTTTTGTTATTTCCCTTAACTAACTTTTGCAATTCTTTTTAATTTGTTGAGAAAATATGAACTCAGTATCCATATTTCTGACTAAGACCAAAAAATGCTTTCACTGTACAATTAGGGCTCATATAATTTGCCAAATCATCCATGACATTAGAAAGCAGACCTAGATTTCTTTGCGATCAGAGAATTTTGGAAGAGTTGCCCAGTCTTCAGAGGACATATGATAGATGCACAGTGACTTATTCACTGATATAGTCTTCCAGTGTAGTTCATCAGCTCAACTTAAAAAAACTGTGTGTAATTGAATTCACGAAGAATGATGCACTGCCTATCATTTGCCTCGGATTTCCTTAGTAAGTAACTTACTTGCAGTGCTTAATTTGTAATAAAAGAAGTGCTGGAGCTCAGCACAAATTAAACAACATCTGGGCCACAGGAAAGTGGCAGCTGCTGGCTAGGCACCCAGTACTGAAGGCAGCATCACTGCCATAAGCTGCACAGAAGGGTGGCAATTCACCATATCATGCCACCCTTGCTCTATGTAGCTACTGGTGGCAGTATTGCCTTCAGTCCTGGGCTGCCAGAGAGTGGCAGCTGCAGGCCAGGAGCACGGAGGTGCCAGAGCTATGAACTGACAAATATAGAGGTGCCAGGGCTCAGCCTCAGCAAGCCCTGGCACAAATTAAGCACCGCTTATTGGATCTTAAGTTCTCATGATAGAATCAGCTACAACTGAGGTAGGACACTGCCCATTTTTTGCATTAGGGATGAAAATAGATCCAAAAGTGAATGCAAGTTGGAATCTATGCTACAAAATCAGTAGCAGTGTTACAAGACATGACAAAACTGAAAATCTGAAGTCTTTTTATCAGTCTTCAAATGTCATTCTCACAACTTCAGCAACTGGAGAAGAATAGGCAACAGCTATTTCTTTTTTAATAATGTTAGTACAGGTTGTTCCTGTCCGTTAACAGGACTCTCTGGTCCCACAACAGATCCCAGGAACAGGGAGGTCTGGTGGTGGGGCAGGAGCGTGGTAGGAAGGACAAGCATCTCAGCCAGGGTAGCAGTTTCTGGGGTTGGGGGCACAGCATGGCGGGGAGCTCTAGCCCCAGCAGGTTGGTCATCACAGAGAGCTGTGATTCCTGCGGCGGCCATGAAGCTCAGGTGGCCGTGACGCCAGTGATCTGCGACCCCAACAGCGGCCATGGAGTTCCAGCCCCAGCCCATGCTGGGGCTGTGGAGCTCTGGCTGCAGAACCAAGTGGCTGCAGAACTCTGGCTCTGGCCCTGAAGCCCAGAGGCTATGGAGCTCTGGCAGCAGTGAGGCCAGCGGCAGTTAGAAAGCCCGGGGGCTGGGGTAGCAGGAGGCCAGACTAGAGCCCTAATCTGGTGACAGCAGGGCAGTATGGGCCATGAGGAGAGGGACCTCCTCTGGTCTGGCAAATCCTCTCATTCAGGACTAGTCAGGTCCCAAGGTTGCCAGATAAGGAAGTCCAACTTTGTAGCTACAAAGAAAAAGCCTTTCCTGGGTGCTGAGCTGGTGAAGGAGTGATGCTGGAAAGACTAGAGGAACTTTTTGCCAGGGATAAAAACAAAGATGATATTGTGAAGCAAATTCCCTTGTCTGATTTCACAACAGTGTGAAGATTGGATGTAATTTACAAGGATTATTTATCAGCACTGCTTCCAGATTTTAAAAATGCCATCATGTCTCTTACAATGAACAAATTGAGCAATTGAAGTGGTAGGGCCGAGTTAACACTATTTGTTAGATTGTTTTATGGTGAAAATTTTGAGCTTATTATCATTAGAAACGTAAGTCATGGCAGGGATCACTATTGAAGAGTTAAAGGCTTTTTGAAAAAAAAAGTTTAAAATTATAAGAAGTAAATTTGCATGTTATAGATAGAGGTCTCTCTGTGATAGGAAAAGAGAAGTGCTTTGCTTCACATTTGGCAGTTATACTTCATTGCATCATTATCTAGCGTAGTATCCTGTCTTTTGATGGTGGCATCATCAATGGTGGTAATCATCAATGATACATTCCCTGTCATTCATTCCCAGCTTCTGGCAAAAAAAAAAAAAAAAAAAAAAAAAAGCTAAAGACACCATCCCTGCCCATTCTGGCTAATAGCCACTGATGGACCTATCCTCCAGGAATGTATCTAGCTATTTTTTGAATCATGTTATAGTCTTGCCCTCACAACATCATTTGGCAAAAAGTTCCACAGGTTAACTGTGCATCATGTGAAGAAATACTTACTTTTTTTGTTTTAAACCTTCTGCCTATTAATTTAATTTGGTGACCCCTTGTTACAAGGTATAAATAACATTTCCTTATCTACTTTATCTACACCAGTCATGATTTTATAGATTTCAATGATATCCCTCCTTAGTAATTTCTTTTCCAAGGAGAGAAGCCACATTTTTTTTAATCTCTCCTCATTTGGATGTTGTTCCTACTCATTTTTGTTGCTCTTTTCTGAATCGTTTCTAATTCTAATATATCTTTTTTTGAGATGGGGAGATAGGGGATGAACAAGAGGTATTCTATTTCCACCTTGTGACCTCACCTTTTTAAAACTCTTATAAAGACATATCAGTCAAATAGCATGACCTGCTGCAGCACAATGATGTTCCTTGATTTAGTACAGGGTATGTATTAGAGAGGTTTCATGGTCTTCAAAAAATATAATTTCCTTCAATCCACAAGGCCAGAGATGCTTTGAGTTCCTGGAATTTCCTGATGATGTCCCCTCTATGTCTCAGGTAAATTTTCTGTATGATAGTCAGGCCCACTGATGGAGGAGGTGGGGCTAAGAGGGCAGCTGCCTCTGGACCCCACAATACAAAATGGCTTGGAGCTACCGGCCAGCAGTAGCCAGAACTCCAGACTCTTTAAATTGCTGCTGGAGTGCCACAAGCTGGACTCTGGGCATCACTGAGGGCTGCCTGGGGGGGGGGGGGGAGTTACTCTCCAGGCAGCGCTGACGGCCTCCATCCCTTCTTCCCGAGATCCCAACCCGTTAGGGGTGCTGAGCATGCCCCCAATTCTGCCTTGCCCAGGGACCCAACCAGCTGTTGGCCCCTCTGATGATATTATTGGTAACTTGAATTCCCTCAACTTGTAGATCCAATGCCATGCAAGCAGACAGGGATCTGTGTGAAAAGGTGTGCGCCTTTCAGGGGATTCTTAAAATCTTTCAGACAGATTTAACAAGAAAGATGCTTTCCCACATTGTGTCTGGTTACTACAGCTGAAACTTCAATGAAAATGATGCAAGAATTCCTAAAAAAATCTGATCATAACATTTAAAATGAGATTTGAGAATTTTAAAATTTCAAAGGATTTGTGTTTATTTATCCGTGATCCATTTGTTGTCCCAACTGATGAACCTTGCCTTTTGAAGCAAAAACATTCTAGATTCAATTGATGAATGTGCCTCTCACTTAGAAACTGAATGGCTCCAGAACCCAGATGTCTTGAAGTCAGCATTTAGAAAAGTGGGACTTGTAATTTCTAGACTTGATATTCTGACTTATTTCAGAGTAGCCTGAATCTAGCCATCTATCTTTTATCAACATACCTCTACAGATCAGGAACATTATAAAAAACAAACACCACTGATGAGCATGTGTCTTGCCCTGACCTCCTAGAAACCAGTCTTCACAAAGCTTGCCAGAGATGCTTGATGTCACCTCTAATTAGAGACAGCCACAAACACAGGTAATAAATGTTGATTTATAAATAGTGTTAATAGACAAAAGCAATAATAATTATGTTCCAATCAGGGTATTTATTTACTGGCAGCTGAAAGTATTTTTAATGTTATCTTGTCTGCCTCCTATTCAAATAGATCGCCTCTTATCATAAAACTGTTAAATCAAGCTTTGGGTAGATCTAATTGAATATTTCTAGATTAGATCTTAATGTCTGGCACCCTCTACTGGCCACTTACAGGTCAGCCTAGGTTTCAAATCTGTAAACAACTGCTTGGTTTATTCTAGAGGAAGAAAGGGATTGGTGAAAAAAGAGAGATTGTGAATAGTGATAGCTGTAAGGGTTTCCTCTACACCACATATACACCAGACTGAGGAAAACAACTTTCAACTATTATTACAACCCACTACACTGTAGAAAATGTGAAGTATTCAATGCTTCCCCAAGTTCCTGGAAAGTGTAGTTACTGCACAAGCCCTCTGAAAATTGCAGCATATGCTTTAGTGCTGCATTATGACTTTCGTGGGCCCTAAGCACTTTTGCTTTCGTGGGCCCCTCTCACCATAATAATATCAATATTAAAAATTATTTTTGATATAATTTTAAATACTTCAACATTTTTTTTTCTGTTTTAGGCAAAATTTGATAGATTTTCGTGGGCCCCTAAAAGTATCGTGGGCCTTAGGCACTGTGCCTACTGTGCCTAATGGATAAGTCGGCCCTGATATGCTTCCATCTGTAGTTTGCTAGCTCCAGTCCTGAAAAGGATAAAATCATTATCCTGCCTTCTTCCTGCTCCTTCTATGGTAGCTAATGCTTCAAGAGAAATAGCAGGAGAACTGCATTCAGGAAACTGCAGTTATGACTCGTGCTTGCATTAGGGATACATTCCAAGAGGGAGACTTCTTCTACCACAACCACTCTACAGTGCCAGACAACCAAAATTAGCTCTTAGATCTGGTCCTTCTCAAAGTTTTGGGATGTTGATATCAGGTGTTTTGGACTGAGTCATTCCCTGCCAATAGGCATTTAGGGTTATCATTGTAGGTATTCTTGATTCCTACTATGAGCAAAGTTTTTTTAATGGTGTTTTAAAAAACCTGCCAGCCAAGTAAATTGTTTTCCATGAACATAAAAAAAATGCAAACTTTTCTTCATTTCTCTGTGTAAATAGCTGTTCAGTTCTGTCTATTCTCAGAGCCGGGGGATAAGGATGGCAAGAGAGATCTGGATTTAAGTTACTGCTGAGCCTCACACTTTCTGTTTAACCTCAGTTCTGCCTCTGTAAAAGGGGGATCCCAGAGAAGAAACAGGCACCACTGACATAAAACTTGTCTATTGAAATGTCATGGAATTAAGCCCCTATGGCCACACTGGTCATAGGATACATACAGCCTCAGGATAGAACTTGTACATTGGTACATTGCAATTCTCTTCTAATAATTTCAACCCATTAGACAGCTGAAGTAAATCAGCAAAGCAAATCAACATATCTCCACTGACTTTAAGAGAACTACTTTATTTTACACTCATTGAGAATATAATCCAAATTCTGCAAACATATTTTAATAAAATATGTAAAATGTGTAAAATAAAAATATGTATGTGGATATTTCACATTACTGGAATCCTTACATGAAATGCTTGTAAAAATACAATTCTGACATACTCAGAAATGCTTGTAAAAATACAATTATAGTGCAATACGAAATTCTGACATACTCTCTGACTTAACCTCCTCCACAGTCCTATGTTATTTTTTAAATGAGGTGATGTTACTACTATCACATTTTTATAATATTTCATATAAACATTCATGTTTATCTTACCCTATGACCTTTATCGCCAGGTAGACCAGGAAGACCATCAAAACCTCTGTCACCCTAGGAAAGAAGAAATTAAAGCCTTAGAAATTATTAGCACACTATGTAATATTCTTAGTAAATTATACCAGCTCATTGTGGACTAAATTCTAACCCTGGATACTGGATACAAGTGCACATCTCAGAAAGTTTTTGGAATTTAGCATATACATCTGACTATCAGAATTTGGTCTTCTGTGCACCAAAGCAGAGGAAGTAGTCATGCACCAGATTTTACACTCCATTGTTATTATATCATAAATTTAACATCAAGGCAAAGAGGGAATTTTCGTCAACATTTCACTGGTAAAAATCAGAAGTAGCCCCATTGTAGGGAGTCAAAATACATTGACTCCCAACTAAACAAAAGCACCCTAAGTCAGAGCAGAATCAAGCTCAAAGAATCAGATTACTTAAAAGTTACACTGCTGTCCATTACCATGAAATACAGCAGTTTTAAATGGACGATTAATTCTCAATGTTCACCTGTTACCTGGTTGTCTGAAGCATTGTTACTTTCACTAAGAATGGATTTCTACTTTTTTTATCTTTGCGGTGCAGTGGAGGGCAGTTTAATGCCTATTTAAAATGTGCCTCATCCATTCCATGACTGAAATACATCCTCAGATCTATTACCTTTGCACCAGGTTCTCCTGGCATTCCTCTAGCACCATCAGCTCCTGGGCGACCCTAACAAAATACAAATATTTAAAGATGTCAACAGCTGCCAGAGAGATTAATGAGAATGAGTTAATTCATTTTCATTTCAATTAATTTTTAATGAGATATGTGTTACTCACTCTTTTGCCAGGTTTCCCAGTTAGACCAATGGGTCCTTGAATACCTCGAGGACCCTGAATTTAAATAAAACAGTTTTTAAAATCATGCTATATGTGGCAGCATAAAGCTAGAACAGTTGGCTAAACAAAATTGCCAAACAATTTAACCTAAGAACAATTTGGTATTGTAGTGTTAAATACCACCTAAGTAAATGTCTAGTTCTTAGTAATTTGGAATCAAAATTAGTCATTCAAATCCCTTGAATGTTTTTGAAAAATCTTAATCCAATTGTTTACATATCTTGTTTTAGCCATGTTAAAATTAAATTCACCTATATTTAATGAAAAATATTTTCCTTCATGTTGTAAACTTAAACAATTGGAATTTGTATACTTAAGGGCTTAAAATGTCTTTTATTTACATAGCACATTTTATCTAGAGGGATGCCAAAGTATTTCCATAGATCACACACCTCATTCTGCTTTCACAAGTGCATATGATTCTCAGTGAAGGCAGTTCTAGGTGTTTCTTAGGAAGAACTCTTCCCCAAGCTCAAAATGCATCTTGGGTGAAAATGGCAGCCAAAAAAGGCAGTAAAAATTTAGGGCAGTGCAGGAGGGTGATCGGACCCTTCAAGGATCTTCAGAGACAGGGAGCAACAAGGCATGATTGAGGGAGAAGCTTAGCAGGCATGTGCTGGAAACCAGCCACCCAGCAGCAGCTAATAACAATCTCTGATTCCCTGCAGGAAGATGTTAGTGGGGGAGGAGGAGGGCTAGGAGAAACTAACAGTTCCCTTAGAAGTAGCAGAAGTCTGCAATGGGGCAGGCTGTCTCTGTGGTCTCCCTGAGGTTAAGGGAGGGCTACATGCCTTCTGAAAGGGAAAGGGGGACAAAGGAGGCAATTGCCCCAGGGACCAGCAATTCAAAAGGGCCTGGCGCTCTGACTGCTGCCACTGCTACCTTTTATATCACTGCCAGAGCACCTCACAGCCCACTCTGGGCAACTCTGACTGGGAGGGAAAGGGTGATGCTGAGAACTGGCTACCCCCAGCCCTGCCACTTTCACCCCAGACTCCACCCCTTTCAGGAGTGCAGAGCCTCACCACCACCTTATCCAGGGACACAGCAAGTCTGTTGGCTCCCCTGGAGGGGGGTAAATCGTGAGGTACTGGAAGGGGAGAAAGGACCCAGCCATGTTAGTTCCAGACACGGCTGACTGTCCAAGCTTGTGGACAAGTCCATGTGATCACAAAAAGAAATATTAAAGAAAGTAATAAAGATCCCCACTGGAAATGTAGTTAGGAAAAATGAAACACTGACCAGCTATTAGTAATATTTTACTTTTGTACAAGTGCCAAAGTGGAATTTAGGATAATCACTTAATACATTACTAAACATATGTACCCAAGTTGGCATTTAGCCAGGTATTAGCACTCCAGACTCTTAAAAATATCCTAGATATTTTTTAATGGCCACAAGTGCATATGACCTTAATTGGCATTTAGCCAGGTATTAACACTCCAGACTCTTAAAAATATCCTAGATATTTTTTAATGGCCACAAGCGCATATTACCTTAATTTTGGGTCTAAGTTTAAAGATTCCCACTGACCAGTGCTCTCTAACATCAGGTTGGGAGATAGATACAGTAATTACTAAGAAGGAAAAGGATCATCCATTGAATCATCAACACCACTACTTCCAGTGTCCAAGTCTTTCCTGGAAATTTACTGTTTAATTACTCGTCAAGTTAAACTCTGTTCAGTTTATGAGATCTTATATGATCACAGCCCAAGGTCATATGAATGTAGACATTGATGCTAATGGTACTTATGAGCATGTACAATATTGAGCAGAGAAAAGAGCCTGCAGTACCAATTTTAAAACTAGTCATCAACAGATGGCACTGAACATGTGATAACTGGTTTTACAGAAAGTCAGCTTATTACTTTCACATTTTAAAATGAACAAGCTATTTGTTTCATATGCCGCAGCATTGTACATGCAAAGCTATTAATCCTCTGTTACACGTACAAAGCACATAACTGATTGTTCTCCAATAGATTATAGGATTACATTTCCATATGCGGCAAAGCATGAAAAGGTAATACACTGAAAAATGAAAGGATGTTGAATTGTACCTGGGGACCAGGGTCGCCACTTTCTCCCTTAACACCTGGTGAACCATGTCCACCCTATGTAACAAACACAAAGTAAAGTGAGTTTAATTAACCAGCTAAACTGTAAGTGGATAAACTGTTGGCTGTTTCTAGAAATTAACTACAGAAAAGAAAAGGGATTTTTAATTAGCTATTATAAAGCCATCCTATGCAACTACAGCACCCAAATGTTCATTTTGTAAAGATCTGGCAAATTTATGGCCAAATCCTGGTTTCATCAAAGTAAATGTTAACACTTCATTGACTTAAATGTGACCAGGCATTGACAATTGTGTCCTATACTAATGTATGCCTGGTAGACATCAGCTCAGTCAGAATATGAGTCATTAAAACAAGTTTCTGCTTTCTCCATCAAGAAGGAGGCAGGAAGACCTGAAAGTAGATCTTCAGAACTCTTGTGCAATTGTAGAAATAAAGCACAATCTGACAACACAAATCTCACTGAAGACAGGGAGCGTCTTTCCGTAGCTTATCAGGCCCTTAAACACATGACCTTTCAATCAGGCCCTTAAACACATGACTAATCTGTATAACTCTATTTCTACAAGGGTAATCACATCAGACAGAGACACACAATTACAGAGTAAGTAATAATCAAGGAGTTCATTCTATATCTCATAGTATTATTCTGAGGCTTAAAAACAACACTAGGCCAGATCCTCACTTGTGGTAAATCAGAGTAGCTAGGATCTGGCCCCACATCTGTCACAGTCTATTTGCCTTTTCCATTAATTTTGGTTCAATTAAATAACATACCAACATAATTCAAAAAGAGTAACCAAGTGTACAAATTGAATGAACCTATTAGGAAGTGCAAAGGGACTGCTGCATTTCTGAC
Source organism: Pelodiscus sinensis (assembly GCF_052426305.1). Classification (NCBI taxonomy): domain Eukaryota; kingdom Metazoa; phylum Chordata; order Testudines; family Trionychidae; genus Pelodiscus; species Pelodiscus sinensis. The sequence goes on from NC_143060.1 coordinate 42,827,179, forward strand.
CTGTATAGCTAGAGCCAAATATTGTGTCCTTAATATTAAACAAACTTTGCTGGGACTAGGAGCCTGATTCTCCTACTGAAATGAAGAGAAAATGCTCTAAAGTCCTGATCTAGTGCCTACTGAAGTCAGCGGAGAAAGTCCTACATGAGGCAAGAACTAGGCCCTGAGTTGTTGCTTCCCATTAGGACGGGTGACTATATTTAGCAGGTGACTATTATCACAGGTTTCTCTGTATTAACCTAGTTTTTAAATATTATAAATTTGCAAAATTTATACTTTAGACAAAGAAGGATAAATAATTTACTTTAACACTGTGAATGCTAACACTTAATGTACTTATATGTCTGCTGTACTAAGTATTTTTTTATAATATATGTAATATGACTCTGAATGATTCGTAATTAAATTAGCAAAACACATGACAGATTAAGGCTAAGATTTCCAGAAGTGTCTAGTAATTTGGCGAACCTTTATTGTTTGTTTTGTTTTTTGATTTCTCAATTTGAAACTTGTTCAAGGGGCCTGATCTCTCACAGGGCAAGTGCCCCGAAATGTCTGAAAATTAGGCTCTTTTTCAGATAATTTAAGAGGAGATGTCTAAAATCTGAGGCACCCTAAATTACTAGTTACTTCTAGAAATCATGGCCTAACACTTTGCCAAATCAAAGGAGCTGGGTTTCTACAGCCTCCCGGTGGCTTAATGTGAAAATAGCTATTAATGTGAAACGGTTTGTTCTCTCGTCTTTGCATACAAAGAACTACCAATGCTTCTAATATGTAAACAGTTGGTGGTATGTGGCCAGGATTATCAGTAAATACAACTATACACTAGCAATATTATACAGAATCACTTTTATAAATGGATTCTGTGTTTCCACAGTTATATAATTGTAATGACACTATGTACTGAATACAATCTTCTTGTCTCTTGATTTACACAAATGGAAGTGGGATATAAGTTGGTTCGTTATCCTGCACCAATTTATTCTGATTTATTATAAATGTATAATGATATTTGCCTAATTGTGACCAACTGAAAGCCTGTGGAGGCCAACCTGTCTGCTGGCAGGACAACTACAATGCCACTGACTCTGAGAGAGTTATACCAGTGAAGAATTTGCCACCAACATCTGTTTCAAAGTTACAATGAAAACCCAGGCATTTTAGTTTTGTGGACTGCATGAAATTATTTATTTGTTTATTTATTTTTATTAACTGAGACTCTGCTGAAACCACTCAGTTTTACCTAGATAAACAGAAAGTGGGATGGGCCACCTTTTGGGGCTCAGCATAACTTGGCGAAGAAGATCTATGATGCTAGGGCCATGAGATATCAAAGATCCAATCAGCAGCTGTGGCAGTAGTAGCCAAAGATCACTGATGTATGAGCACCCAGACAGAGTCCCCATATAAACTCTGTGTATTATGTGCTGAAAGTGGAACAACACAGAGCCACTATTCAATTTTTATGAACCATGAGATTTCCCTGTTTAAAAATGGAAGCCTTGGGTGGTGCAGTTAAGACAGCTATTAGGCCATTTTGTGCTTCTAGTGCAGTACATGTAAGCAGTAATGAGGCTGACAGTCTGGTCTGTGGATTCTACAGAAGGTAGGTAAGATGTGATTGTTTATGTGCCCCTCCTACCTGCTGATCAATATTTCATTCAGCATATTATGAATTAAGAAGGAAGATGGGGCAGAAGGAGAAAAGAGGAGGTAGAAAGATGGGATGGTAGAAGTAACTTAAATATGATGTCATAATATTGCTACTCAACAATGAGCTGTTTGTGAGGCAGCACATACAAGCAGCGAGGGCCCAAAAGGATGGAAGGAAAGTGTTCTGTACTTCTGGTATTATAATTATATCACCTCATAAATGTTTAATGTGTTCCAGTTCTACATTAATAATCTGCTTTGCTATTAAATAATGTTAAGCATGTTTTTGTATATAATTTACAAATAGGTGTATTTTTGTCATGGTAAGAGTTAAACTTTCCTCTTTGTACTGCAGTTCATTCATTGCTAAAATATAGCAGCTAGAGATCATCATAATCACAGAACAGGCAAAGTATCTGCCATCTTAACCATACCAACAAAGCAGACTAACTACCGCTTTGCAAGCCAAGTGACTCCTTTCAAATATAGATGCTATACTTACTTGGGAGAAAAAGACTTTCTGGATCCAAGAGGATAAATATAATCACCTGAGATCATTTTAGAAAAGACTTGTTTTCTGCAAAGCCTATAATCTTGGTTGCAGCAGTTATCATTTTATATTGTTGTTGGTATACTTAAATGGCTTTTTGAAACATGGTAAGGGCTAAATTACAGCATTTTGTGGATTATTTGAGTCTACTAAGTATTCAGTGCATAAAAGAGGAAATTACAATTACAAGATTGGTCAGGTGATTTACAAAGTGCAGAACCTCCTACCTGATTTTCCTCTTTTCTTGTACTATTAAACTGTTGTGTAAAGATCACAGTGGCAAATTTAATGGTGATCTGAAAGCTGTTTGATCTTTCTGCCTGTACAATGAAAACTCAGAACATTTTTATGACCATAGTCACAGTAGTATCCTTCTAGGTCATTCAGTATAAATTTGTGAGCCAAATTCAGACACAATTCTCTTAAGGTACGTCTGCACAGTGTTATTTCGGAATATCTAACGTTATTCCAAAATAACATAGTCCGCTTCTACACAGCAAGCAGTTATTTCGACATAATGTCAAAATAATATCGAACTGGAGAACTTCTTACTCTGACTCCTGTAACTCTCATTTTATGAGGAGTAAGGGCAGTGAGAGGATGAGTGTTCTTTCTTGGACTTCATGTTGTGTAGACGGCTCTAAAAGCCAAAATAAGCTATTTCAATGTAAGCTACGCAATTGATGTAGCTCAAGTTGCGTAGCTTGTTTTGGCTTTAGCCCTGCTTTGTACATGTGCCCTTAGAAGTCAATGAGTGTTGTGCCCGTTTCTAGTAATGATATACTTTACCTAAGATACACAGGTAAGGTTACTCTGCAGCATCCCCTTTCAGTTCCTAATTTTTACCATAAGAAACATCCTAAACTTTTACCAAAAGTGACAGAGACTTATTTAATTATAAACAGTAATCACAAGTTTTGAAGTATACTCTATCCATACGTATAAAAGATACGTGCTATAATTTAATTAGCTTACAGGCTGAACTACAGATTCAGCCAAAAAACACGGTCTCAAATTCTGGCCTTAATTATGCCAGTGAGGTTCCCAGTTAAAATCATGTAAGTAAGGCAGGAATTTGAACCCATGGACTTTTAATGTGTATTCAATTTTTGATCCTTGTTTTGTTTAACATACCACAGGACCTGGTCTTCCAGTGAGTCCCATGGGGCCAGGTGGTCCTCTCATAGCGATCTGTTAAAAAATGTGAAAAAAACCATATTTCAAGGGAATCTACAAATTTTACATGATAGTATTCATTGTGTGGCCATATTATTAGTAATTAATTCATGCTAGTGGCTGACAATGAAAGTTAACTGCAAGTTTATGGATGGAAGTTTATTTTCCTGAGCAGAGAAACTGACAACCCATAATTAAAAGTATGGGGGGGGGGGGAGAATGTATTAAGCTGTCACAGTTTTCATGCATACAATATATTACTCAGTAAATATCAGTTACTGTTTACTAAATAAGACTGCAATAGACTATGCACATACATTTATACTAGTTCTTTCCTCTAGTCCCAATTAGAATAGATACACATAAAATCATACTTTTAGTAGGAATAAGACACACATAACCCTAAGAATTGGACCTTTGTCTTTGCAATTCAGAAACATTCTTGTATTGAACTTTAATATTTCATGCCACTCTCTTCTGTGCTACTCCACTCGGGTGTGTGTTTCTATCTGTCAGTTTAGTCATTTGGACCACACAGCAAGAAGGAAGTATGATGATGTCACAATAAATGCACAGATTCCAAAGGTCATATTACATTTTCCAGTATGAACAGAAGTATACACAGAGGACCTACAATAAACAGATCATCAACCTGTCATCCCAAATTCCTCCACAGCTCTAGTCAGTTGTCTGCTGCCAGGCTGAAGTGGCAAGCCCACGAGATTTGTTGTCCCCACTTTCATAGGCCTCCTCTCCACCTTTATGTGGGAAACAATTTCTCGGGTGTGTATATTTAATATTGATGACTTATTGAAACACTCTTTTTCATTTCTGCTTTCAGTATTTCACTCAAAAGTCTGTATCACCCACAACTCTCTCATTTTCTTTCCTTCTCCCTTTATATATATGATAACCAGTAATATAAATCTTCTCTGTATTTACAGCTTTGCTTTTATTTTGGTTTAACCTTCTTACCCTAGCCTGTTGAAGAATAGCTTGCGCTTGAGCTTCTTGAGCTGAGATTGTTGGGCCCTTCTCACCATCTCCACCAAAGCGGAACTACAAATATCAAGCCAAAAAAAAAAAAGAATTCACAATTAAGCAAGTTAAATATACCTGTTGTTTACTCTTACTACAGAAAGCGCTGCTTACGGAATTGGGCCAGATTCTCTACTCCACTTTTAAATTGGTGTCAGTCCTTTAAAGTTGACAGAGTGCAAAATAAGAAGGGATAAGAGTTCAGAAGGGATATTAAGTTATCAATAACAGAATATGAGCCCAGTCATGTTCCCAAATAAATAAAATGGAAATTTTCTGTTGATTTCACTGGAATCTTTTTGTACACAATGGGCCATTTAAATGCCAAATGGGGAACCAGAATGAATTCCTATTTTATGCCAAATTGTACTAACAATGAAATGTTACCAAAGTCAATTAGTATCATGTAGCAAAAGTGAACGCCACTTTAGTTAATAGTAGGAAAAATGCAACTGAATTGATACCAAGCTTTGATGTGAAAATGGTTATCAAATCTCATTGTGGAATATTGTGTGCCCTTTCCTAAGGTCTCAAATTAAATGGATGGAAACAAGGCTTTTGAACAAGAACTCAAATATTCTTAGCTAGTTAGATAGTGACAATTGAATCTGTACATCACATAACATATAGAGAAAAGGTAATGCAGCCTAATCATTCTAAAATGTCTACAGAAGATATAAATCTTTAGTGGGAAATAGTTCATTTCAGTGTTCTCAATTTTACAAATTTAGTGCGTTCTCAGTGTTCTGATCAAATTACTCTGTGGTGTCAAAATGTGGGACCATATCAATTCTATCTTCTGTCAACTTGTGACTTCCTCCAACTTCAGTTGAAAATTGCCTTCTTCACAGAGCCAATTTTAACAGTTTTAGCCTGGTCATCGAACAATTTTTGCTGCTGCCTTTTTCCAAACAGAAATTATTTCTGTCCACTGCAATCACATCGTTATGCAGGGGGGATGGTTTGTAGAATCATCAGCAAGCTGATTCTTTAGGCATCTACACAATGAACTGATCTTTTATGATTTATCATTTGAAAAAGATCATCAAGCATCTGCCTGTATGCCCCAACTCCCTGTTGCAGAAGTGAAGTCCCCCCTCTTCACGTCAGGGGTTCATGTGGAGTTGTCAAAATCTATACTAATAATCATAATTAATTAATAATAAAGTTAGAGCTGCCTAAATTAGTACATTGTATAAAATGAGATGACAGATGGAGAAACTGACATTAAATGATTTAAGTCCTTGTGACAGTCACTGTCACTACAAGGATTAGAATGCAAGACTGCCTTGTTTTTCCTCTGCTTCGTCCACTAGACCAGGATGTTTCTTGTACTGTTGAGCAGAACCATTATATTATGAGGATACACTAGCTGCTTAGTACTGTAGCTGGTGAAGGTGCAGGAAGTAGATGGGAAGGAGCATGTGACAATCAGCAGTGAGGGTGACAAATGTCCTGGGTGGATCCTCTCACATGCAAATTTATTTGTGAAACTTCCAAAAACTGAGGGACTATAGTGCAGATCATGAACAACTTATGATGTTTAGGATGATTGCAGTGACATGTTTTCAGCTTCAATGACTGATTTATGTATTCAAAGCTATCTTTGCAATGAAAAGCGCTAAAACATGGTTAATAAAAACTGGCATTACTCTTAATATTTAGAAGTCCCCTTTATAGTAGGAAGAGGTGGAGCAAACAAATGTAAAAAAATACATATTGTAACTATTGCAACTTGCTTTTTTGGTTAAGCTTTTTAGACAAAGGATAATTTTTTAAGAAAACTCCCATTATTGGTGCAGCTTCACTGATCCTACCAGTGGTGGGACCATTGGTAGACAGGCCATGAGATTTTTAATATCTGTTTTCAGAAGAGGCTTAGATACCACAATGATGAAAACAAAAGCTGGTCTATACCAGAATACCAACTGTTCCTGGCAAGGTGACGGATATGTGTGCGTGCCAGTGGTACAGAAACACTGAGGGTACGTCTACACTAGCCCCCTAGATCGATCTAGGAAGGCTAATGATGGCTACTGCAATTGCAAAACGAGCTCAGGATTTAAATATCCCAAGCTTGATTTGAATGTTCCTGGCCAGTCATCATTTTAGAAATTTACTAGCCTGAAGTAACTGCCTGCGTCTACGCACGGCAGTGAAATGGGATTCCGATTTAAAACCCCTAAATCGAATTAGCCGGTAAACCTCATTGCAGGAGGAATACCAGCTAATTCAAGTAAGGGCTTTAAATCGGACTCCCGTTTCACTGCTGCGTGTAGATGCGGGCAGTTACTTCAGGCTAGTCAATTTCTAAAATGGCGGCCGGCCGGGAACATGCAAATCAAGTGCGGGATACTTAAATCCCGGGCTTGATTTGCAATTTCGGTCACCCTCATTAGCCTCCCTAGATCAATTTAGGGGGCTAGTGTAGACGTACCCTGAGAGATTTCTCTAAAATTTTTACTATAGATTGTCAATTGAATAATGCAGTCCATGGTTGATTTCAGTTCTTTGCCCTAAAACAGCCATTTGATGTGGCCTTGGCAAGTCACTCAGGGCCACATTTACACAGACTGAAAGATGCAGAGAGAGGTGCCCAGAAAGACCCAAAAGTGTCTGAGCAGGTTGTGTATAGCTGGTTTATTCCATGCTTGCCACTCCTAGTAGAGCATTGTTAAAAATATGAAGTACTCTTCTTGGAATATGGACTAGACTTGGGAGAAGAATTCGTGAATAATATTCATGGGGAATAATGGCATTTTTATCAAATAAATATTACTGAATAAATGTTTCCATCATTCTATTAGCTCTAATACTGATATATTAGCAGAACTATATTATGGGTGCCAGCTCAAAAACACCAACCCCTTAGTAGCCTTTCGTTGATTTTTCTCCAAATAGAAAATAAAATTTCCCCAAGCTTTCTTCATTCATTCTTACTAACTGGTAATGTAGTTCCCAAATATCCAGCAGTACAGCAGCAACTACAACCAGTAAACACTTCTATCCATCACATCTTGCTAACTGTATTTCACTGTAGCTGCAGTCTCTTTACTAATTCCTGTGATGGTAGGTGCTGCACATTATAATGATTTACACTTATATATTGTCCCTCATGCCATGATACTCTACTAGCTTTGGGTTAGTTCCCTCTCCTCCTGAATCCTGTGGCATTTTGCTATGGGCTCCAGTGGGAGCAGGACAGGTTTGAATAGGTGCACACAGGAAAGACTAACCTTAAAAGGTGCTGAGCATACTAAGTCAATGAGACATGAATGTAGGAAGCATGTAGTGGATTTGGCTTTCAGGAGTGCCACAACCAAATAATTTAAGACGGGCAAAGGAACCAACAGCCTTGCCGGGCCCCTGGGCAAGGTGGCGGAGGCCCAGCTCCATGCTCTCTGGAAGGGGCAGGACATCTGGCAGGAGAGGCAGGACCAGGGGAAGTCATCCCGCAGCTCTGCCTGGAGAGTGTATGAGGCTTTCAATGGCTATTTAAAGGCCTCAGGGCTCCATGTACCACTGCTAATGCGGTAGCACTGCTGGCAACCACCCTGGGCCCTTTTGAATCTTTAGGCCCTGGGGCAAGTGTTCTCTTTGCTCCACCCCTCCCATCAGCAAGCCTGAAGAAAGTGGTGGAGAATAATATAATTAACAATTGAAAATTACAAAGGTATTTGAGCAAGCATAGTCCAATCACCCACGTTTAAATTTGGCTGGGAAAGCCCGGGCTAGCAATTTTTCTTCTTGTGTGAAATTAGTAAGTGATCTTGAAGGATCACAAATGGTCACACACAGAAAATCTATTGTTCGTCTCATGCCAAAGACAGAGCCTGCTGGAGGACAGGAGATTTATTTTATCTTTTTAATTCTTCTTCTTCTTTGGAAGGAAAACCCATGATTTAACACAGGTCTGACAACTCTATAACCCCCCCAGGACTTACCGGCAACATTAACATGGTACCTGGTGGACCAGGTAAACCATCAGCACCTGGAAGCCCAGGACGCCCTGCTGGTCCCTGTGAAATCAAAAGGGAATGGAGATTAATTAAACACATCTTTCTTATTACAGGGTCACGTGTATTCATTCTTGTACCTTGTGAATACATTTCATGTGTTTAAAAAAGCAGAGGGTCAGTGTGGGAGTCTGAATCAGTGTAAAAAGGGTATATAAATAAGTGGGTTTTGGGGAGACGTATCTAAAAAGGAGAAGCAAGAGATCATTTTTCTTTTTGATTGATCCAGAGATGATACTAGCAATAGTGAGCTATAATTACTTATGAAAGCACCGGTCATCATTCCATTTTTAAGTGTGACTTAAATTTTGCACTGAATTTAGGCATTCACCTTCTTTATTATGTATAAGTAATTCAGTGTATCCTTCTCAACATTACAGTATTTATTTTTACATAGATTTTAAGCACTTTGGGACACAATCTGCTTTTGCATTCTGAGTTTGTACAGCAACAAGCATCACAGAACTCGGGTCCAGGACAAGGGCTCTTAGATGCTGCAAAACTGTAAATAATTAATCACTCTGGGTATGTCTACACTAGCTCCCTAGTTCGAACTAGGACGGCTAATGTAAGCATTCGAACTTGCAAATGAAGCCCGGGATTTAAACATACCAGGCTTCATTTGCATGTTCCCAGGCGGGTGCCATTTTAAAATCCCCTTAGTTTGAACTGACTGCCCGTGGCTACACGCGGCAGTCAGAAGTTAATCCGAACTAAGTCCTTAGTTCGGATTAACTGTTACACCTCTTTGCAGTGGACTTAGTTCAGATTAACTTCTGATTGCCGTGTGTCACCGCGGGCAGTCAGTTCGAACTAAGGGGATTTAAAAATGGCGCCCTCCCGGGAACATGCAAATGAAGCCAGGGATATTTAAATCCAGGGCTTCATTTGCAAGTTCAAATGCCTATATTAGCCACCCTAGGTCAAACTAGGGGGCTAGTGTAGACATACCCTCTGTGTCTAAGGCTTTAAATAAATCCCTTTATTAGTTCTGAGTTTAAATCAAGTTTTAAAAATGTCCTTTAGTATATTTAGCACCTGTTGTCAGGTCTTATTTTTACTTCAATGTAAAATTATGTTAATAATGGAATGAGACTGTCTTCTCACTTCCCAGATCATTGAAAAAATATTCATATATTTTGGGTAGACTATAGCTGAAAAAATTACATAGTAATTAAGACAGGCATTAATTGTTATTGTATGTAAACTCTGTGTGAACCATATACAATATTTTTAAATCAAACAATGAACTTTGTTTCTATGTTAATTTTTTAGAACATTGCTTATCAAAGATTTTTAATCTGAACTAAAAGCTTTGAGATACAAGAACAATTACAGCAATAGCCAGATTTTTATCTATCTAGAAAAAAAAGCAGACAAGTAAAAAACAAAAACAAAAAACTCCTCCTAAATTGCATAAGCTACATTTCTGAATGAGTCACTTTGTAATGCTAAAGGAGTAAGCTTTCTTTGAGGCAGCATTGGGATCTGCTAGTACACATCCCTGCACTCACATAGAATTCTAGGGAAATTATTAGGGCTTTACAAGGATAGATCTTAATGCAGAATGATGACCTTGATGTCTTTACTGTGAGTGCTGTTTCATGTAGAATTTTACTGATCACTTATAACTTTACAAGCAAAAAAGAATACCAGCTCAAGCAGTGTCATTGAAATAACCTTAACTTTCTGTGTTACTTTATCAATTTTAACCATAAGGATATATGGAATTATTAAATCTATAAGAATAAAGATTGAGGAAAAAATGTTTATTCTAGTCCATTTTCTACATTTGGAGTGTTTGGTTTGATTTTTAAGTCAAATTATACAGTGCATAGTTGCTGTATTCTCAGTGTCTCCCAGACAGAAGTATTTCACGAACATACTAAACATTTCACTAAACTGTCACTAGTAAAGCAGAGTGACATTTATCTCATGTCTATTGCAATAGAAAATTTTCCTAAACTGAATGCATTTACTCTGTTTTAAAATTATACAAAAGGCCTGTGAGAACAATGAAGACTAGGTAATGGCTGCATTTCATATATTTTAAGCATGGCCACACCTAAGATCTCAGTATGTCCAGCATAGCTTAGACAGACAGTACCCATTGTTTCCATCATTTCAATTCAGATTTTATTATTATATATCATCACCTTTATTTATCCTTTCATTTGAATGATTTATTGTTCTAACATTTTTTAAAAATCTTACTCAGATTTATAGCAGAGATGTTTAACTGGATTTTTATTATTATTTTATTACATTTTAAACAAATTCCTACCTAAATAAAACAGTGAAACTGGGGTTAGATAGAATTTTTACTCCTAGAAATGCATGAGACACACATTTATTCTTTCTGCTGGTTTTTCATTTTTGACCAGATCTCCAGCTGGTATAAACTGGTGCAGCTCCAGGAAGTTCACTTGAGCTACATTAATATACACTAGCTCAGAATTAGTTCCGTGAACTCTTACAATGGTTAGTGCAAATTATATCACTAATAAACTACATAATCAATATTTTGACTTACCCTCTCACCAGAGTCACCCGGGGGACCAGTGGGACCTTGTAAACCTGGGGGACCTGTGAGACCCTTTGAAAAAACAAAATGTTTATGGTAAATGACTGTTTGCAGTGGTGTGTTCAGCTTTTGTTTATTAAACATACGTTCAAGACCCATAAATGATTATCTCCAAATAATCTCCAAATAAAAAGGCAGAATTCCACCCCAGGGGCTCTCACTGAAAACACTTGAGCTGAGATTGTAAATCTTGACCTATTCTACTGTGTTGAGTACATTCTACATGTGAGAAATGATGCCTCTGGTTTTAAATATATCATTTCATATGTACTGAAGCACCATGGACCCACAACTGAATGCACTATCATGAAATGTAAAACAACAAAAATGAGAAATGAGACTTACAGGAGGTCCTGCTGGTCCCACTGGCCCTTCAACAAGCATCCCCTACAGAAAAAATGACACCAGATTATTATCTTTTTGAGAAAACATAAAAAAGCAAAAAATAAATTACAGTCACAATAAAATTAGCAAGGAGCTTTATGACATTATAATCCTTATGTTCCATAACCATCTGTTTGTTCTCATCAAAGCATAACAAGCTCTTTCTTCATAACTTCTAAGGTTAATATTTTCTCTCAGGGACCATATTTTGTACTTTTCAGTGCATCCATTGAAGTATATACAAAAGTTGCATAGAGGTTTCCTACATTACTCTGGCAATGTCACATTTTCTGTGTTATCAATTTTCAAGGAAAACTATTAGCAGAATAGGCACAATAGTAACTCATACATGCTGATTTAACACTACTCTGTTTTTGTTTCATTTTATTCAAGTACAGTTTTGCTGATGGCTTCCAAGGTTATTTAGTGCAATTAGGAAAGAGCTGAACTGTAACTTATAATTCTCGAACTTTAAAAGTTGGGAAGACTTTCAGGTCTTGAAGATCCTGAATTTCTTGTTCCATGATGTTATCTGCATGCATACACACATATACTTATGAGGCTATATGCATACATACACACACCCCAACTGTCTCCTGAAACCATGCTTTTGGCATCTAACAGCTTCTCTGGGGATTTTCCTCCAAGAAGAAATTCAAAATGGAATATTGATGTAGTCTCAATTATCACACTAGAAGCTTTAAAAATAATGGGTTTGCTTCAGAAGCTTCCTTTTAGCATATTGATGGGGAAGGGGTTTTTATCATGGTATGCTTTACACAGCTTTACTCAGAACTGATTTTTAAAAATACTGGTGAAGAATTTGTATGTAGCTGTGGGGGATGACAGTAATTTATAAGAACCAGATATTCTGTGAACTAATGCACTCTGAGCTTTACCATATGTTGTTGTGTTTGATTCTTGACTTACTACTCATTCTCTGTTACCAGATTTTACATTTTGTGATCAATGACTTCTAGAAACACTAAATTCTGTGATAGTTTTGTGATACAAGCTCCCATTAAAACTTAATTTAAATTACCACATTTCTTTGTACTCCAGTCCAATGCATATTTGGAGAGCCATTCAGATTTCCAGAGGATAAAATAATCTATTACAGGTTGGACCTTGTTGGTCCAGCACCCTCAGGGCCTGATTGGTCCAGGATGAGGGATTTTTCTGGACCAGGGGAAGTCATATCAGGCCTGCCTGCTATTGGTTCCTCTTGGACCTGCCACCGGCCTCCTGGCTGGCTGCCCCACCCCTCCACGCCACCACCTCCATTGTCCTGCCAGTTCCCCTTGCTAAGTCAGGCAGCCCAGCTCCAGCTTAGCTCCTTGTGTGCCAAGCTCCTGGCCTCACCAGGCAACCCCTCTGTAGTGCAGCGGGCTCCTGGCCATGCTGGGTAGCCCTGCTGTAATGCGCTGGGCTTCTGGCCCCACCAGTGTAGCCAGACAGGAATCCTCTCCCTCCCCCTGTAACATCCATCTTTGCTTGCCTGGAGCGCACAGGACATAGATAGAGCAGTAAAATCAGCATAGTCTTTGAAGCCTTGACAGAAGGCCCGGATATGCTGGCTGCTGTGACCCTGGATGGCTGTAAACAGAGATACATCAATTGCTGACTAAGAGGCTGCAAAGGAGTGCCCTTGACTGAAACCCATATTGATACGAACATACACTCGTCTGGGGGCAGGAGTCTCCTGCCCAGTAAAGAATGTCCAGTACTTACAATTTAGTTATCTCTCTTGCAAGTGTAAATTAGGTTGAAACTCCCTTGTAAGAACTGGCATCACAAAGATGGACCAACACAATTTGGCATCTTAGATAAGAAAGAGGATATGGGCCCCTATGGGTATAAAGATGGGTCCAGCAGCACACTCACTTTGAGTGTCAATCTACCATCTATCTGCTGGTCGGGTTAGGTGATTGGCCTCCCGAGGTTCTACAGGGATGCCCACCTCGTATTTGTCTTTTCTAGGAATTGAGGGACTGGCCCTGGCCTGAATTGCTGGAGTCGAGAGGCACAGAAGGGGGTAAAAATTGGATGTGTCCTTTGTCTTAAGTGTATACCTAGATTTAAATCTCTTTAAAGATTAAGTTGTCACTTGGTACCATTATTTCTATTTTCTATCTTTATTTTCTTTGTAACCATTTTTAAGATCTATATTTGCTAGCAGTTAAGAAATAGAGCAATAGCCATTGTAACCATATGATTTATAAGCTTCTTTAATAAACCTATAAATGTTTAAACTTTAACCTGACTCCTTCAGTTGCTGTAACAGAACCAAGCACAATTTAAAAGAAATCCAGCTGGTCATAAGGGACAGATACAGGCAGAGCTGGGCATTTGGATCGTGTCGCTTCCAGGGAACAGATCCGTAGGGGCATCTCTCAGCCTTCCCTAGGCTGCCCACTGCAAAGGGATCCTGTATCCTAGCAGTCAAAATTTGAGGTGTAATAAGCTCTCCCTGTAAACTCTGGGGCATCTGTCAGCCTATTGGCTGCCCACCACGAAGGGACGTGGTCCTAGCAGTCAAAGACATGGACATTAAACTTCTTGGGGCACCTGTCAGCCTTCCCTAGGCTGCCCGCTGCGATGGGACCTTGTGTCCCAGCAGTTAAAGACTCAGGTGTAACACACACACACACACACTGCCCTGACCATCGGCTGACAGAATTGGCATAGTCGGCAGGATTGTGTTATTGGTTCAAATACAGCAGCATGAAGCCTGTCACGATTGACATGGATTTTAGCTGCATAGAGAAAGAGTTTGCCCAAGAGGGAGGGGGCAACCCTAAATGGGATAAAGAGATGTTAGGGAAAGGCGCTTGCACCTGGCTGTTAAAGGGTGTGTGGCAAGCAGCCTGCACTAGCTACTGGAACTTAGAAACAGAGCTGATAAGGGTTCAGAGGGAGAAGGAGGAACTGCGAAAACAATGCCAGAACCTAGATACCCGGGTGAGAACCCTAACTAAGGACATGGAGCATCTACAGGAATGGCTCCTCCCGAGGCTAGAGAGGGGAAGGAGAAAGTAATTAATGGGAAAAAATGAGCTTTTGGATCTGGCTTTAAGAATTTGCTGGCTCTAGCCCCCGCTCTCCCGCCTTCCACTGTAACCAAGATAAAACAGTACGGCATTCCAGCCGAAGCTATGGCTCCGGTCTCTGAACTAATTAAAGATCTGAAAAAATGGGGAATCTTAATTGGTACCTACTCCCCGTATAATTTGCTCAAGAAGCATGCTCGCTAGGAATGGGCCCCCACCCAAGAGGAAGCTCTGAGACAGCTGATAAATGAGATACACACTTATCAGTCTATGGGTCCGACTCACCCTAATGCCCCATTTCATTTGTACCTCACTGTGGGAAACACAGGGATGTCCTATGCCTTATGGCAAGAAGGAGAAACTGTACCCAGCCGTCCCATACAATTTGGCTCGAAGTTATGGCAGGGGTCACAGTCAAATTACACGCCTTATGAAAAGGTGCTTCTGGCAGCCTACACAGCACTAAGGGAAACAGAGGAGCTAACCCAAGCTCAAGCCATAAAACTTCACACTCCTATCCCAATCATTAAGCCCATATTGGAGGGAAAGGAGTTGCCACCGGGAGTAGCCCAAAAGAAAATGACTGTCCAAAGATGAGCACTCTATTTACACCACAGACTTTGCTGCAGCATGGATGTTATGAAAACCCTATACTGAAAAGTTTAAATTTAGTAATAGCTGACTGCAATAATAAACATTCGGATTTACCTATTGAAAGGAATCAGGAGGTGTGGGGGGCTAATTGGAAAGCCCACCCTCCTTACCAAATTAATACTAAATAAACCTGTGTCATTGGAAAAAGTCATTTAGCAGGAATTAGAATGGACCATACAAAGGAAAAAGCATGTGAAAGGGGAAGGCAAAAGGTTTGGAGCCCTATAGGCATAGTTAAAGGAATAAGAAAAGTAATACAAACATTGGAAAGTTTCTAGGAATGAGAAACATTTTATTTAAAAGGACGAAGCAAGTAATTTGAGGAAATGTAAAGGTAAAAAGTGGACTCCGTGGGTGTAACACACACACATACACGCACTGCCCTGACCATCAGCTGACAGAATTGGTGTAGTCGGCATGATTGTGTTATTGATTGAAATACAGCAGCATGGAGCCAGACAACCCTGATGTGATGCACTAGGCTCCTGGCTCTGCCAGGCAGCCCCACTATGGTTTACCTAGCAGCCCACCTGAGGGGAGCCAGGCAGCCCAGCTGCCAGGCTTCCACCATGACCCTCTCATCCTGGAACATCCATGGACAATGGGTGTTGTCAGACCAGGGAGACCTGGTTAACAGAGGTTCAAACTGTAGCCACCATATAAAGTTAAGACAAGATATTTCAGTAAAAAAAATCGGGTTTCTGCTATTCATCTAAACTACAACTGTAGAACATAAATCTGCCTTACTGTACAAGATGCTTCATGGCCCCCACTGCTACTCTCCAGCTGAGAGGCATTCTTTATGCTACTGTTCCCTTACCATTGCTAATGTTAACAAATATGAATGCAGAATAAATAAGCACAGCATCAGTATGTTGCCTCATGATAGTGCTACATGACCCTATGATGCTGGTTTTAGGTATTCATATGACAGCATCAGAAGCTGGTATTTAATTAAAGAAATATAGGGATTTTGTTAGCTGGTCTCATGATGCAGGGGATAGTTAGATGAAAATTAACCAAAACCAATGATCCTGAGGCTATTTATCCCCAGTCCATGAGAAGATGAGGTCTGTCATAGAAACATCACAGCTGGCCTAGTCTATGGTAGAAGGATTAGTGTGAATGTGAATCTCTTCTTTATCTCTGTTTTCTGTCTACAGAATAATATTGGTGATAGTACTGGGGGATATCATATATAATATTCTGAATTGCTATAGTTAGGTTACATGGTTTGGCACTGAAGTAATTACATAAGAACATAAGAATGGCCATACTGGGTCAGACCAAAGGTCCATTCTGCCCAGTATCCTGTCTGCCGACAGTAGCCAATGCCAGTAGTGCCCCACAGGGAGTGAACCGAACAGGTAATGATCAAGCAATGTCTCTCCTGCCATCCATCTCCACCCTCTGATAAATAGAGGCTAGAGACACCATTCCTTCCCCGTCATGGCTAATAGCCATTAATGGACTCAACCTCCATCAATGTATCTAGTTCTCTTTTAAACTCTATGGGTATGTCTACACTACCACCCTCGTTCGAACTGTGGAACTAGGTGGTAATGTAGGCAACTGGAGTTGCAAACGAAGCCCGGGATTTGAATTTCCCGGGCTTCATTTGCATATTTCCGGGCACCGCCATTTTTAAATGTCCGCTAGTGCAGACTCCGTGCCCCGTGGCTACATGAGGCACGGACTAGGTAGTTCAGATTAGGCTTCCTATTCCGAACTACCGTTACTCCTTGTTCCTCGTTCCACGAGGATTAATGGTAGTTTGGAATAGGAAGCCTAATCTGAACTACCTAGTCCGTGCCGCGTGTAGCCGTGGGGCACGGAGTCCGCACTAGCGGACATTTAAAAATGGCGGCGCCCGGCAATATGCAAATGAATCCCGGGAAATTCAAATCACGGGCATCATTGCAACTCCGGTTGCCTACATTACCACCCTAGTTCGAACTAGGGTGGTAGTGTAGACGTACCCTGTTATAGTCCTAGCCTTCACAACCTCCTCAGGCACAGAGTTCCACAGGTTGACTATGTGCTGTGTGAAGAACTTCCTTTTATTTGTTTTAAATCTGCTGCTCATTAATTTCATTTGATGGCTCCTAGTTTTTATATTATAGGAACAAGTAAATAACTTTTCCTTAATCATTTTCTCCACACCACTCATGATTTTATATACTTCTATTTTCTCTTACTTATGAAAATCCCAAAGCACTTCAGAAAAGAAAATCTCTTCCCACATACTTACAGGTTCAACAACAGCTGGTTCTCCCTTCTGTCCTTTTTCTCCATAAGCGCCATGTCCAGTCACCTGCCCAGTGGAAACAATGAAAATATACATTAAGCCTAATACCTCTGGACATTCTGAAAAGTACAGACACTGTTGTTTAAAACTAAAGCTGGAGTGCCAACAAAAGTGTATCACAAACACAAATCTTACCTAACAATCATATTAAATACTTAAGAAAAAGCCCCAGGAGGAGATCAGTAGAATATCTTTAATTATCTCATCCTGTGGTACTTACAGCAATGAAATTCCCCATGACTTTTTCAGTGGGACTTTGCTTCCCATTAAGACTACATGATTAGATCCTAAAACATTGAATGTGCGTGTGTATAGTAGGGGGATTTTTAATAAGCTTATTTTTGGCATATGACACTACAGGGGATATGATTCTAAAGAGAATGGGAGTTTCAGAAGGGAGATGTACACTAAACTAAATTACTTGGGGGATGATTGACCCACTGTACTAGGAGGAAGGAAAATGCTCATACTCTAAGTTTTGCGGATGCAGAAATAGTAGGGGTGTGTCTGAAGGCAAGGAACCTTTGTAAAATACCCTCTTGCTCCTCTAAGTATCCTCATCTGCATCCATTCCATAATGCTCTCTTGCATCATAATGAGGCAGAGGAAGAAGTGGAAATTGAACAAACCTAAGGGCTGCAGTTGCTGACTTGTGGCCCTATGAGTAGAGAAACTCAGAGATAGACGAAAGAAGGTGAGAACAGATGAGTTACTTATTTGCCCACCTCCCCTGATTGTTATGGAGATAATTTCATTTCACTGGGTCCACCTTGTCACAGACCAACCACTGCATTTTGTAGTTAGATCACTACTCCTTGGGCCATACAGCCAGGCTAGTTTTCTCAGGGCTCTCTTCTTACTCAGCCATGAAGGAACCTGTCTATCTCTCACTGGAATGTTATTTGCTATGTCCAAGTTTCATTTCTTGTTCTCCAAATTTCATTTCTTGTTCTCCCTATATATAGCATTTAGTCTAGCCTGTGACTCCATGCCGTAAGTAGGAAAACTATCTGAGTGACCATGTAAGCATTATCCAGCTATCTCAAGAATGGCCAGGTTTTCCTTTGGAACATATGAATTAACTTATGTAATTTTTGAGCTCTTTTCAGATTCAGCACAACAAAATGTACTGAGGCCAGGTTCGTGTCCTCAGAGTTGCAGAAAACAAGAAACTGATAGCACAAACTAATGCCAGAGTGCAGCTAGGAACAATGTAAGCTATAAACCAGGGACAGAGAACACTGAGTTTTGTACAATTGATGTGATTAATGATTCTACTCTTTGCCACTGCTCGTCCCTAATTATCTGTTTTTAACTTTAAAAATGTCCAAGTTACAAGTGTAGTGTAGAGATTTCTAATACACTTCTTGACTTCATCCTGACTGCCTTTTTTACAGGCCCATCAAATCAATATCTGATATGTTCAATCAGTGGCTCTCACGTGGCATAAATTTGAAATGATTCAATTGAATTCAACAGAGTGACTCCAGATTGCTCTAATGTAGCTGAGAGCAGAATTTGGATATATGTTAAAAATAGTAAATTAATTTAATTTGTGACAAACTATGTGGCTGTGTCTACATTGGCACCCTTTTCCGTAAAAGGGATGCTAATGAGACACTTCAGAATTGCAAATGCTGCGGGGGATTTAAATATCTACTTGAAAGGAGGAATAAGGGAACTTGTGGAAAAGGGTTTATTTTTCGCAAGATCCCGTCTAGACTGGCGCTTTTCTCCGGCAAAACCCCGAGCTGGAAAAAAGTGGCAGCCATGTTCATGCAAATGCCGCGGGGGATATTTAAATCCCCTGTGGCATTTGCAATTCCGAAGTGTCTCATTAGCATCCCTTTTACGGAAAAGGGTGCCAGTGAAGACACAGCCTGAATGATTAACATAATTCTCCATTTAACATATTCCTACAGTTTTATGCTAACATCCAGTCTATTACTTCAGCAAGCCATAACCTTTAAAACTTTTTCAGCGCCTCACAGATTGAACTTCTCTGTTATGTTCCAGCTCCCTTAATTTTTTTCAGTCTTTTGCTTACACTAATTCTAGCTATCAAGTGTTAGATGTGGCTCTTCCTAGATCAGACAATGTAGTTCTGACTTTCCCAAAAGTTTGTCTGTATGGTAAAGTCTTGCAATCCCTTCTCATAGCAACTGACTGTGCTGTCTCTGTAGCATGAAACTGAAGATCACTAATTTGTATCTCTGTGGTACGTTACCATGACACTACAACACTGACTGAGCCCTGTATTACTCTGTGGATAATTTCACTTAAAACTGAAATATTTTGGAACAGATTTTCAAAGAGTTCGGTTGTTTGTAAAATACAGGCACACATTTGAGGATCTGTGCTTCTAATAAACTGATTGTAGGTAGAAATTAGATATTTAGAGGAAAGGGTGCTTTGCTTTACATCTGCCATTCATGCATATGCCAAGACCATCTGCACCAAAAAAAAAAAAATGGAGGCTGAGTTCTTTGGAAACTTGCCCCTTTTGCTTAAAGCTCTGAGCCATTAGAAACACTCCAAAACTCTAATATGACAACATGACGTGGTCGGAAAGAAGGAGCTTTTCAAAGGCATCAAGGTCAACAGGGAACATGCCTCCCATTTATAGTCTATGGCAGTTGGATCACTAATTGCTCATTGTACTTTTGAAAATCTCATCCACAGTTAATGTAACGATATTGAGTTGATGTGAGATGGGGTTTGATTTTCATTAAATATTTATATTTGGGATTGCAACAACTGCATGATTTATAACTTAATTTATTATTAAAGTTCACAGAAAGCTACAAGGGATTAGAAAATAACCAGATGAAGGTGCTTCTTAGATTAAGATGCAGTCTAGCTACTTGGTATATTTAACCTGGCTTTAGCAAGTGAGGTAATTAACCCCTTGTGCTGTGTTCATTACTATAGGCCTTTACATGGACTCTTAACAAAATGTTAAGCAACTCTCTCACATAATACATTTGTTTTCAAAGAATGAAAAAGTACTTTTTCTCAGTCATTGTTCTCTCATGGAACATTACATGCAAGTACCATCCATGTACCATATCATCTCCTGCCATTGATTTTTGCACAAAACATCCCTTGATTCAAAACAATGTCAAAACATGGCTCATTGACTTCAAAATGTCTGTGCTTACATCTTGAGTGTCATGTACTTGTACTTTGACTACCAGTAAAAACATCACCAATTCATCATTCCAGATGTTGCCAGTACTTCTAGTATCTACTCATATGTGAACATGATCTATCATGGAATTGCAGATTGGTACATGCCATTTTTAATGAAACACACAATATGTTTTAAGGTTTGGTTCAAACTTGTGCTGTGTTTTTATTTGTTGATTTGTGTGTTTGACAAGGTCCTAAAGCCCCTTGGCTTTAGGGGTTTAAATCTGTGTTCTAATCAAAATCATGAGAAAATATTTGCACAAATTTTATTTACATAGAGAAAAATAAAAAGACCAAACACAACTATCAATGTATTATACACCCTTCTATTTGGAAGCAACATCACCTTTGTGATCACGTGACACTGTAGTTCTGCTAAAAAAAAGTTGATTTTAGAGAAAATATGTGCAAACGGTTTGGCAATTTTCAATGCTCCAATTCTGCAATCCTAACTTGGGATAAGAGCGTACTCACATGGTTATGCCCTCTAAGGCTTATGATATTACTTACATGAATAAATGCTATTCATTATAAAGAAAATGTACAGAATCCAAAATTTATTTTTTTTCCCACTGAATGGATATTTTCTTTTGAATCTTCCTTTAAATTTTACTCGGGCTCTAGACTAATATGTTTTTAAATAAGATATGACACAGCAGAGCAACAAAATCTAGCAACAAATACAATAGAAAAATTAGGGTTTGAAGAGTCAGAGATGAATCACTCTGTACTTTGACACTGAAAATGTTACCATTTTTCCCTCTTACAGTAGGGCAGGAAAGCAGATATTCACAGGTGTTTGGCCAGATATTAGTAACATGGCTTAAACAGGAGACTTCACGTTGTTTATCCAAAGCCACTTATTTTGCCCAGCAACCAAGGAGAGATGCTCTTAGATTAATCCTACTCTCCATAAGTTTATAGAATCATGTATCATTTACTGCATGGTATCGATGAAAATGCCTCTATTCTCAGGGTATATTCTCATTTAACATTAAAGGGATTCATATATAGTTATTGTTAATGCTTATGGAGGTTAAGAGCAAAAATAATTTGTAGCAGCAGAATATACCTCCATTTTGAGAATTCATACAGGTGAGATTTTTCTCGTGTACTTGCACACTGTTAGTACAGATGTTACTAGTTAAGTCATATTACTTGGGATTTTAGTGGTCTGTGTGCTGAGTCTAATAGTCTGCTAGGCAAGGCTGAGAGTTTTTTAAGAAGCTCTAGCCTGTCATCCTTTGATCCCTAATCCCTTTACCATCCCTTTTCAAGGGGGCAGCACTAACTCAGGGAGAACCAGAGTTTAAAATGCCAGCTCCTAAGCAACCAGAGGAGCTAGCCTACAGGATCAGGCAATACAGAGGCACTGATAAGATTTATTTACAAATACCACTACTATTGCATGGCTGAGAGAGGACAAAGAAGCAGTAAATGGGACATAAAAGCCTGGACCTGAAGGTTAGTGGAGAAAAGCAATTTCATGGCATGCCCCATCATATCCTAGATCAGTTTCTATTTTAGTTTGTGTGGGGAATAATACCAGGGTAGGTGCAGAGCAAACACTAATCACAAAATGTTCTCCTTCTACAAGAAGGGCTTTCCTATCAGAAATCCAATAGGAGTATTAGTCCCGTTTACATTTTGTACCCTTCTAGGAAAAATGGGCAGCTTGCTATATTCACAGGAAAGCTAAAATCAATAGATAATAACCTACTAATGGTTTGGGGATGAAGAGGCCTGTACAGCAACAAAGAAGCAAAGGTCAACACTGAGCATGATTCACCAAATCCACAGGATCCTCCTGCTTTCCTATTGGATCCTCAAGGAACACACACAGGTAGCAAACCCAACCCCCTCTGTGATGCTATGGCTGGCTCTCTCACTCTTGAAGGAAGCATCAGCGAGCAATGCTGTGTTCTCCCACACAGAGTTGTGGCCTTTATTTCCTCCCTCCCATGGATATATCACAGATGGGTAGCAGGCACTCATGCACATTTAAACAAATAATCAGCTTAATAAAGAATATTTGCTCAAAACAACTTATTTCATCGTATAAAACTAATGAAAGTGATTATAATTCATGCTCGTATATGCAGTAAGTAGAACTTCTATTGTTTTCCATGTTTAGCTCAACAAATAATAATTTCATTTGATTCATGAGTTTTCCTTAGACAAGCCGGAAAGAGGAAAAAACAAACAAAAGGAGGTTCAGTAATGTAAATTAAAATATATGTTTGATCCAAAACTAACTGAATGTTTTCTGGAGTCTTCCCATTGCCTTCAAAGAGCTCTGGGTCAGGAGCTATCTTCTCCATTAACAAACAGCAAATCCAGAACAATGATATATCTCATACTACCACATTCTGCCCCAACTTACGCTTGTTTCTGTGATATCAGTCTCTGCTGGAACACCAGGACCAAACTCCTCATTAGTGGGACTGGTTGGTTTCTCTTCATATTCTTTATATTCATACAAATCATATTCGCCTAATTCTCCATCTACCAGAAGATCAGATTCACTGAGGTCTACTCTTCTGCTTCCATATTCAGAATCCTCAATTTTTTTATGTTCTGAATTATAATCCTCTCCAGTTACGTATTCTTCAGCAAATACTTCTTCAGCAGGATTATGCTATTCATATATGCAGCAAAGGTTCAGGGAATAGGAGGAATATGTGGGTTACTGTTAGTAAAGCAATGTATGCATTTGGAGATTGACAGTGATGACTTGTCTAAAAGAAGACAGAATAGTAGAAAAACAGCATGTTGACTTTTAATTAGATTTGAAGAACTGGGAAACCAGCCTTTAAAGTTAATTAAAAGTTCATTCTATGCACATGAGTATGTACAAAGAAGTAATGCATTCATACACTTTATTGGAGGGTTTTCCCAAAATACTGCTTTTATAACTGCATAAGCAATACACTATGTGCATTTGCTCGCTCAGAGCTACATCTCTGCCAGATACATCTAAGTCTCCTTGGTTGGTTTCACACTTTGATTGTATTCTACATGGTTCATAAATGTTTGACATTAAAACACATTCAGCCCAATAACCCGTGAACTAATTCAGATTTGTTTAAACAGTATCATACTAATTTGTATTGTGCAGGAAGTGCAAGCAATTCTTTAGTTATATACAGCATTCTTGACTTTAGTTATATACAGCATTTATTGTGACAAAAAATAACATTGCCAAGCTAAATGTTTCAACTTTTTTCTCTTTTCTAATGATTTTGCAGTACATTTTCACTAACACAAGTCTTGCGTCAAGTCTTTCATAGCAGTTTATATATATATATATATATATATTTGTCTTACTCTGAATTTCAACTGCAAAATTCATAGAAGATGAAGTTGATAATTTTAGAATGCTAAGTATTGCTTGCAGCTTCTTTCCTCAATTATGAAAACAGTGTAAAACCAAGCAATCAACTTATAAGCACCAAAGCTTCTTAGACAGAATCTTATCTCAAATATGCAAAGCAAATTGGAAGAAATTATGCATTTTTTATGATATAAGACTCTTGCAAGGAAGGTTTGGAAAGGATCAGGGCCAAAATATTGCATATATCAGCCATATGTCCTGAAACATTACACAGAGGTGAAATGATTTGTCCTCACACAGTGCTTCTGAAATCATTAACAATATATTGGTCTGATCATGATGGCATGAAAGTAGATGGGGATTAAAACAGAAGATCAGATTCTGATTTCATATCAAATTAACACCAGTATAACTTTACTAACAACAATACAATTATTTCTCATTTACACCAGTGTGGATCAGAATTGATCAATTTTGGAAATCAAACACTTCTTTGTTTGCTTGTGAAAACCGGAGTTCAGAGTTCTGCATCAAATTTTGACTTTCTGTACAACACCTGCATACAGCTTCTGCTGAAGCAAAATTTTGGCACTTTGAGTGTGTCTTTACACTGTTGCACTAAATTATTATAAATAATGCAAGGTGTTTATCCACAGCTTCCTCCAATTCCTGATGTTATTGATTTCAACTGTTGCAAGATAATCATGAAACCCTAGAATTCTGGTTTTGACAGTAGAAAGTCTTGCTCTTCACATTTCATTTTGGAGATGAACAAGTTGGAAGTCATGAAAGCAATTTGCCTCTTTTTTTTTGTTTTTTATCAAGTTATTAAAATCTGTTGAACTGTTGGGCAGTTGATTTCCAGGTCAACCTAGAGAGAGAATGCTGAGAACTGCAGCATTTCTTTTCATGGTCACATTGAATGAGTCATGACTGTTGCTTCAGGAAAAGAGTTGTGTTTTGTACATCTTTTCAAGCACTTCATGTTCATTCTGAAAGGATTATGTAAAAAACCTACGTATAAATAATTCTTCATTATACTTAGTAAACATCATTTTACTTAATGTTACTATAAACATGAAATAACATTCATGCTTTCAATTGTGGCTGTCTAAAAAGTTTTTTTAGCAAAATTTGTTGTCGTCGTCTGATTTTTCAACACATAACTTAAATATATAGTTACCAAAAAAAGAGCATGTAATATTTTGAATGAATATAATTCTAACAGCATGCAAAGGATTTGTTTGTTCTCCTTTGCAGAACTGTTAAAGGAAGTCATAGCTTTCAACTTGTTTCAATATGCTGCTATTTACATAAAGGAAAATATTTATTTTCAAAAATTTCAACTGGCTGAATATCAAAATAAGCAGTTTTAAGCAACAGCATATCAGTGGTTAGTTTCCTTATATACTTCAGTTCAGTATTAAAATTGTAAAAGAGAACTTTTGGGGTCCAGCGTCTAGTTTTCCTATAGGGATTGATCCATCACACCAGAGCTGCATAATTTTGAGCATGTAAGGTAAAAAGTGAAGAGCAAGATGAGGAGAATGGGAATTTGTCCCTGCTGTGAAGGCAGTAATGATTTGCTACTTGGGCAGAGTGACAGTCCTAAGGCCCAAAATGCCATACTACTAAGTGTCTCCTTTGTTGCCTGAGGATTTTACAGTCTTTACTTAAGCACACTAGAACCAATAGGAGCTTTGCCCAAGAAAAGACAGTAAGTTTTGAACCTAGTTGTTCATTAAGTCCAATCAATGAGTGTTACCCAGAAGCACACATATCTTTGCCTGAATTTTCCCCTCTCCACATTACCTCATTAGCTTCAGTTGTTTGCCTGGGAGCCGCAGTCTGGGAAATCCCATAGTCAATTTCAGTCACGCTATATTCTTCTTGAAATTCATCAACAATATTGGCCTATATTAAAAAGAAAACACATTACTAAAAACATAGACTAAGACAAATATTCAGCAAGAGTCACTATTTAATCAGGGAATGGTATTAGCCGCAGAGTATTCATCTAGTGGGGTTAGGGCTATGTATGTCTCATGATCAGAGATCTTCCAGTCTTGGCCTGGGAAAGATCTTGATTATTTCTTTGCTACCTTTACCCCTAGTTTGCCTTTTGCTGCTGCCTGGTAACTTTTCTTCTTCTTGGATGCAAAATGTTCAGATTTTTTTGTTGTAACCTTTGTGGGTTTGTCCTTTGATTTAGCGGCCACTGTCCTCTTCTTCTTTTTGGCTTTGGCTTTCTTTTTCTGAAAAATGTGGTGAAAGATGGAATGGGAAAAATAAATAAAATGAAAGAGAAATGCAGAAAGCCTGAATGAAGGAAAGGGAAGCAAAGGCAAAATGCATCCTGCAAGTCATGATGCCTTCCATTGCTAACTGAAAACAAATGTTATGGATACACATGAAAGGAGTAAGTGAAAGGGATACAATAAGTTCAATAAACAGATGACACAAAATGACAAACCACATGACAGAGGACAGCAGGATACTGCACAACAAATGGTCCAGATTTTGTTACCTCTGTTTGTGCTATTGTCTCCATGAATAGTGGGGGTCCCTCTGTTACCGTTTCAGGCTCTTTATAATCTGCTTCCCCATATTCATAGTCATATTCGAATAAATCTTCAGTTGCGTACTACATTACAAATGGAAAAATATCAGGCATTTCTATGTTAGTAGCAGCAAACTATATTAGCAATACTGTACTGGAAAGCATCTTAACTTTACTTGGGAGTAAAGTTTAAGGGGTTTAAAGCAGCATGAACAATTCAACATAGTTAGTTATTCTAAAGCACTTATTATCAAGATTTATTTTCTTTTTTTGTAATACAATACCAAAGTAATGAAAAAGCAAGTACTGGTGACCATAAAATGATCTCCATTAAATGGCTGCACTGACTAGTCAACTAAAATTTAGATTATGGAATGTTCCTACTCTCATTTAATGAAACCATATATTTGTATATTTTTTTATGTACAAATAAGTTGATAGTAAAATCTTTCTACCTGGAGGGAGTCCTCTACCTCCATAATCTCAGCAAAGAGGTAGCATATTTCCACAAACTGTGATCTCTAGGGTACATCTACACAGCAGGGCTAATGTCAAATTAAGCTGCACAACTTCCATAGTTTAAATCAAAATAGCTTAATTCGGCCTTTGGCGCTATCTACACAGCAGGAAGTCAAAGGAAGAAAACTCTTCCTTCAACTTCCCTTACACCTCATGAAATGAGGGTTACCATAAGTCAAAGTAAGAAGTTCTCCAGCTTAACATTATTTCAAAATAAAGGCTTGTAGTGGAGACACACACTATATTATTTTGGAATAACTTCAGTTATTCCGAAATAACGCTGCTGTGTAGACATACCCTAGAAGTGATGCTCCATTTCCACTACTGACTTGTCATGTCTGAAGAATAATATCTGGAAAGCAGCAACTTTCTTGAAGTGGTAACCGGAACATCCTGGGATATGATGGTGTCACCCTATTAAGTAAATAGCCTGAACAGGAAAACAGCTACCTTCCTACTCAAGTCAGAAGCTCTATCCCCCAAAATTGCCCAGTACCTGTATAGGTATATAGTATATGGGAAGAGGGACAAGGATGCCTCTTGGACCCCTAGTAGTTCTGGCATCTATACCTGCAGTCCCTATACTTCTCTGAATCTAATCTCTGAGACTGGATATCGCCGCTCACAGCACTAGGCATTCCAAATAGGATAGTGGAGTCAAGGGGTGAGCTGGTAAGTAATATCCATTTCACACCTTTAAAGGGAGTAGCAATAGATATGCTCCTCTTGTATGCTGGGGAGCTCTTGCAGAGGCAGCACAACTTCATGGTTCTCTTGATGTCAGCCAATGCCTTAAAGTCACAATTAAATTAAAAAATATGGATTTTTTTGAAAATTTTTGTAGCTCCATTGATTTCAATGACACTACAAGAATTTACACCAGCTAAAAATGTGTCCCAACGATTTTTAAAGAGCAATTAGATTTAGAATTAGCTCTTTATTGGTGTGCCTGTGAACCTAGGAGTCAGGAATTCTGGCTCTGGCACTAACTCACTGGGTCAGATCATCAGATATAATAGGGAGCCACTTGGCATAGCTGGGGAAACAAGTCAGCTCCATTAAACTATGTTACACTCTCCTTATGCCTGGAGCTGCCTGGGATGGGTTTGCCCCACACTAATTTAAAGCAACCTCCTGACTACAAAAAAACTCTGGGAAGTTGTAATGCCGCATCAGGAACCCTTAAACTGAATAGATAATACCAAAGTACAACGTGTTCCAGCCACTCTTCCACTCCATTCAATATGATCCTTATTTTAGAGAGTCATGTCATTTAGGAGAAAACTTTGCATGACTCTCAGTGGGAACCAGGTACCTCACCATCCTTTCTACCTTTAAAATCTCTTTTATGCTCGTCCCCTACCACAGTGTCCCCATCTGTAAGACGAGGAGAATATTCGCCTACCTCAGTGGATTGCTGAGATCAATTACTTATATTTATAAACGGCTTTAAAGATTTAGAAAAGTATTAAATGCCATAATCATTATGAAATGTATTGAGGTTTCAGGAGAAATTGTTAGCAGGACTAAAACTATAGACTCTGTGTCCCAAAATAAGTTGCATTATTTGGCCAAAAGATGCTTGTTTACCACCTTGGGATGCTAGCCAGTCACTTTGGTTATTCATCTTTCACCTGAAGACTTCTTAATGAGAAGAAAATACAGAGAAGAGATTATTCTTCTCCAGTAGTATGGAACTGATCCTAAAAGTTCCTGTGCTGCTACAGTCCCCTTTGGCTAGACTTTTATCATTTTACCACTGTTCAATCCTAACTACTCACTGGTGTTTAAACAAAATGCACAATCTTCTACTATGATCGCCAATTTTGTTATTGATATTTCTATATTTTGAAATCAAAACCAAAACCACTTTGAACTCTTGCTTTTTCATTAAATAAAATTATTGTATTGAAAGTTTACAGCTATAAAAAGAAAATATAAATTTTTTTTAATTATCATGCAATTTTTACTTCCATATGGGAAAAAATAAGCTCCTGTTATATATTTATGTGATATATTGCTAAGTATAATCCCATAAAACTATATTTCATGTTTATAAATAGCACTTTTGAAAATATAGTACTGATTTAGTGAGCCTATGCATGTGACTTAAATTGTTATAATCTAGTGTAGAGCATCCTGTCTGTGGAATATTTTGGTGTTTTTAATATACCAATTTGTCAGAGACATACACTGTCTGAAAAAAAACATGCTTTAACTGTCTCAGAGGAAAGCTTCTACTGACATCCTCTATTTGGATAGGTTAAACAATCAGAATTTGACTTCATTGATATAATACAAAATAAGCATCATTTTAGACTAATGCATGTAAAATGTGGTGAGGAGTCCTATGGCACCTTATAGACTAACCGAAGTGTTGGAGCATAAGCTTCCATGGGCTAAGACC
This sequence comes from Pelodiscus sinensis, assembly GCF_052426305.1. Classification (NCBI taxonomy): domain Eukaryota; kingdom Metazoa; phylum Chordata; order Testudines; family Trionychidae; genus Pelodiscus; species Pelodiscus sinensis. The sequence goes on from NC_143060.1 coordinate 42,856,607, forward strand.
CACTTCATCAGATGCACGAAGTGGGTCTTTGCCCACAAAAGCTTATGCTCCAACACTTCGGTTAGTCTATAAGGTGCCATAGGACTCCTCACCGCTTTTGCAGATTCAGACTAACACGGCTACCCCCCTGATACTTGACAGCATGTAAAATGTGTGTTCTTATTCTTCCCCAGTTGCCTTTGGGTAAAGGTCCAATTCTTTTTCCAGCAAAATAAATGGAAAGATTTCAACTTTCAGGAGAGATTGCAAAGGTCTGCACATCCCAGAGATCAACTATGAGGGAATGGCTATACTAGCCACCCTAGTTCAAACTAGGGTGGTTAATGTAGTCATTCAAACTTGCAAATGAAACCCGGGATTTAAATATCCCGGGCTTCATTTGCATGTTCCTGGGCGCTGCCATTTTTAAATGCCCAGTAGCTCGAACTACCTGCCCGTGACTACACGCGGCACGGGCTAGGTAATTCAAATTAACACTCTTAATTCGAACTACCGTTACTCCTCATTGCAGGAGGAATAACGGTAGTTCGAATTAAGAGCATTAATTCGAACTACCTAGCCCGTGCCGCGTGTAACCACGAGCAGGTAGTTCGAGCTACCAGGCATTTAAAAATGGCGGCGCCCGGGAACATGCAAATGAAGCCCGGGATATTTAAATCCTGGGCTTCATTTGCAAGTTCGAATGACTACATTAGCCACCCTAGTTCGAACTAGGGTAGCTAGTGTAGCCATACCCAGATGGTGCTCCTTTTGTACAGATAGGGAACTGGGAAGTAATCAAAGGCAGTTGTTTGGGCTCCAGCAGCTTTGAAAACAGGTAAACACAGTGAGTTCCTAATGAAGAACAAACCTGTAATCAGAAAAGGAAATTGCATTTTGAAGTGTCTAGGAGGCAATTCACAGCCATATACAATAAAAAGAAATACATATTGCATCAAAAGAGCCCTTTAAACTATCAATGGATCATAAATCCATAAAAAGGGTATGTTCATTTTCTGCCAGTAGGTCCTTGACAATTGTACTGATATGGAAGGAAAAGGTTCTGTCTTCAAGGGAATACAAGAAATCAAACTCAGTCACCCTCATGGGCCAGCCAGAGAGAATCAATCACTTATATTTAAATGCACCTGAAGCCAAAAAAAAATGGGTCAAATTTGTCCTGATGTAATTTCCATGGAAGTCAATAGAATTTTGCCAGGAATGAATTATTCTAAATGGCATTCATGCAAAATCCAAGGGGAGGGTAATCAAAGATGTTTAGGGAAAATACTATTTCATTAATGGGAATTTAAAAGAAAAATATATCATTGGGAATTAGTTCAGTTTAATAATTGTCCAAAGGAAATATATTAACTGTATAAAATAAGCAACACAATGAAACAGAGAAGTAGTGAACAACAGCATCCCAGTGAAATGGAAAGTCAGTAAGCAATAGCTCTCACTTTTCTATTCATTTTGCACTTTTAACAAATGTATTTATGTTTTGCTTAGTATTCTAGTTAACTTACAAATGTTGATACAATTGCATTCCTGAAGGTAAAGCTATCAGGCTTGTGCCAACTCAGTGGTTACTAAAATTATAAGAGCGGGTTATAGAACGTTCTTCATAGACCACAAACTCAAAAGAAACATTGACTGAAAAAGAAATCTGTGCCAAGTATGTTAGTATAAAAAAGGAGCATGGTGAATAAATTGGTATTTATATTAAATTGTGCCAGAGGCACAGTTTGAAAAGCCAGACATTTATGAATGAGAACTAGAAAGCATGGATACGTGGAAGACTCTATTGCATCATGCTCAATCAAGTGGAAAATATTTTACTTTTCCAGGTTTGTGCTTTATTCCTTTCTACTAATAAAAATTGAACCTTTCTTAAATATGCTCTATTCTCACAAAAACCAAGGCACGTTTGGTCTACCACTGGTAGATAGACCCACAAACCAAAAAGTACATGAGCAGATGAAAAATGTAGGGTGTAAATTTTCTTTCCTGGTTCAGATTACCCTCAAGCCCATGGAAATGCCTGTCTGTAGGCTTTTTGTGATATTTTGGTGCCTCAGAAGAACATTTTAGAGTGCAGCTCACACATGAGGAGACGTGGGTATTATGCGACACATTAAAACTACAGGAAAGCTAGTGGGAGAATTCAGCAACTCCACCTTTCTTGCCTTGCACACAACTGCTTCCCTTGTACAATTCTGAAGATGTTCTCTACACAGCCAGTGGAGGGAAACATGCCTTCTCCCCAAAGCACAGAGACAGCTACACCAAGGCTGTGTCTAGACTACATGCCTCTGTCGGCAGAGGCATGTAGATTAGACAGATCAGCAAAGGCAAAAGAAGCCGAGATTTAAATGATCGCGGCTTCATTTACATTTACATGGCTGCCGCGCTGAGCCGACAAACAGCTGATGAGCTGTTTGTCGGCTCGCGCGCTAGTCTGGACGTTCCCACTGTCGACATCAAAGCCCTTTGTCGGCAGCCCCGTTATTCCTCATGGAATGAGGTTTACCGGGGCTGCCGACAAAGGGCTTTGATGTCGACAGGGGGAACGTCCAGACTAGTGCGAGAGCCAACAAACAGCTGATCAGCTGTTTGTCGGCTCAGCGCGGCAGCCATGTAAATGTAAATGAAGCCGCGATCATTTAAATCGCGACTTCATTTGCCTTTGATGAACAAACAAATCTACATGCCTCTGCCAACAGAGGCATGTAGTTTAGACGTACCCCTAGAGTCACAGAGTGCACCATCTGCAATGGATGTGCCCCATCATACAGTGATTCTCCCTGTGATACAATCCCTCACTGTGCTCCCCCAGGAAAGTGTGTCTCTGGCACCACCTTCTACCAAAGATATTCTTTAAAGTTATGATGACCCCATTGAATGTCCTTTGCCCACCAGTAGAAACTATAACTCACTTCAAGAGATGACTGGTGCCTACTGAAGGGGAAGTCACTATTTAAATGTACCCCAACATCTTGAGTCCTCCTCTCATCCTTTGTGGTTCCTCCCTGAAGCTCCCAGTAGCAAAAGTATCTCCATGAAGTTACTAGCTGTTCTCTCCTCACTCTCCCCACTGCCACAACTCCCAGCATGCTGACTTGCCAGCTACAGCAGCTGTCTTGCAGAGAAGGGGCCCAGCAGCATCATGTGACTGAGGGTCAGCAAATCCTGGCAAAAGTCTGGGGGAGCACACAAATCCCCCCTCACTGAATTATTCCTTATTCTTGCAATGGAGCTATATGTCAGAGAAATCACTGATCCGTCAAAAAGGGATACATTTTCAAATATTTCCCAATGTTGGGTCACTCAATTTCTGAATGCTCTTTTTATGGTACCTGGGACCTGATTTTAATTTCCAACTAACATCAGCTAAAGGTAAGAGTACACTGCATGTCTGAAGGATCTGCCACTATGATGTCTCAATTTGGACACCAGAAATCAAAATATATTAGATAATGCCTGTCTTTGAACATGCAAGCCCAAATCCTCAGAATTTCCATATTGCATTATTAGTGAAAGACTAAAAGTGATGGTCCTCTCCAACTTTTTCTAAATGTAGTCAGATTTGTACTCAATTGTATTTGTAGTGAAAGCAGATTTTAAAGGTCTTGACATAAAACTGAGAATTCCCTTTTTTCATATTCACACTTTCACACTTAGTTCATATAGTTTCACCATTTTAGAAAGGCTGAGGTCACTCCTACATAGATCAAAGAAATTACAAACATAGCCTTTAGGTCATCTAGGTCTATACTATTTAGGATTTATGTACTGTGATCTGTATCCTGAATTTCATGTACAAAGTTATTGGCAGCTTCCACAGAAAGTAAGCCACAGATGTGATATGCTTTTGCTGGCACAGTTTACTTAGATGGCATGCAGCTATCTTCTGGATCAATTGAAGTTTGTATGTGGCTTTTGAAGATAATCCCAGAGAAAGTCTATTGCAAGGGTGAAGATTGGAAAGAGTGATGGTATGGATGACAAAAATGAATACTGTGTGTGAAAAGGACCATAATTTTCTTCATCAGGTATTCCAAAAAAAAAAAAAGAGAAATTTTTGTTGGACTCAGAAAGTCTAGAAGCATTAATGAGTATTGAAGATTGTTATTGTGGGTCACTTTGACAATGGTCAGGCAAATGCCCCCACTTTTTGAGGTGTTTATAAGCTTCCTTCAATACAGAAATATCTTCACAGCTGAGGAACTCATATCCGTATTGTCCAGTTGGAGATTTATCAAATGGCTTTCCTCCAGATACACACTGAAAGACCTGTTAAGGGCTTTATATGGGTCTGATGAAAAAGAGACATGAAGATGAGTTTCCTCAGCACACTGGGCACCATGGAATTTATTCAGTCCAATATTAATCATTATCATTATCTTCCCCAGTGATTTTGCATAGATACTGGAGAGGGTAGGAGTGGTGGTATCTAAAGTACAACTAGGATCACCAAATGGAACAACAGTTGGAGCTTCATACAGAATTTCAGATAACAGTATCATTCTAAGCAAATGCAATATTCTTTTGTTCTTTTCTTTTGCACTGTAAGACCACCAATAGTTACAGCAGATCTATCCAGTTATAATGACTATTGCACATGGGTGTTTTCATAGAATTCTAGTGAAGAATAAAACCTGCTGTCCCTTGATGGGATAAAATCTTTCCATTATTACCTCATCTTTTCTTTACCAGAGCAAGAAGGTTGATTATATTACACTGGCAGATCATCATCAATTTTCAGTTAAATAGATTCACTGTTTTCTTCATCAAATGTATTTAAGGGACACTGTAACAGTGGTATGCACGACAGACTCTGACTGCCTTGAATATTCTGAGATGAACTTTACTTGAAAAATAGATTATTCTGCGGTCAGTCTGGAAATTACTAGGAAGTTTAATTTTTTATCAACTGAAAATGTTTGCAACTTTTATTTGTGAAAAGACAATAACTGGAGACAAGGAACAATTAATAAAACCACTGCAAATAGGACAAAAGTCAAATGAAAAATGAGACTGGAATCCATATTGTGGTGTCAAATCGGTATATCTCTAGAGAGTCATTGAACCCTCTGGCTAGCTGAAGAGGAACCAAAACCTCTCTGAACAATTCAAGGAATATTAGCATTTTATAACATGAAATGAAATAGTGAAAGGACACCAAACAAAATAAAAGATAATTTTAAAAATCCAATGGATATAAGCACAAGTTGCAGCAGCTGTCACTCCTATGACAGATGGTAAAGTTCTAAATGTGAAGTATCTAAAAGACAATCTTTATGTCACATTGTCTAAGCAATGCACATGGAGGAGATGAAGGTGCCATAAATAAGCAGATTACCATCAATGCTTACCAATTTTTTTTAAATCAGTTGCCTTAAAAAGGCTCCAATTTTTTGTTCAGAATTAGAAAGTTTGTTATCTCTACCACTTGCTAATTAATTAACTGTAGTTTTCAAAGCATGGACAAAGATCCTATGCTATATATGAAAAGTTGCCTTACCCTATTGCATGGAAAACCAGATTTTCTAATCAGCAAAACAGGCAAAAGAAGGTAGACACACGGTGAAAAAGAGTACATGAAGTCTTCAAGCACATACTTCATTTCTTCCAAAAAAAAATCTATGAATTTGAGACAAGTCCAAAACAAACAAAACAGAGCTCCCTTTTGGGAGCAAGTTCTATAGCACAAGTCAGACAGTGAGATTTATTAGACTAATCTTCCAAGGAAAGAAGTGAAACCCTCATAACAGAGGCCACTGAAGCCTCGCCTGGATACTATACTGAAAATATATTCTGGGACCAATCCAACATTGCAGGCAATGGAATAAATGGCTGAATAGGCCTTTTTCTTCTCTAATTTATGTAAGGTGGCTGTAATGTGATTTAGCTGAAATCAAATGTAATACATTTTCATCTAGGGTTTAATCAAAAGAAGAGAGAATGCTATTAGTAAATAAGCCATGACAATAATGTTTCCCCATGAGGGAACAGCACATTTCAGTTGGTATAACATATATTTTAGATAGTTTAGGACATATCAGGAAAGAGTAAAATCAATGTTTCCATAAGACAGCTTATTTTATGTGTTTTCCTCCAAACCAGTTTATCCAAAATGGTACACAGAAAGGTCAATTTTTTAAATATTGATTTACTAGGATGAGGCCATGCAAGAACTGTTGATATGAAAGTTATTCCTGTTCCATGAATCTCAACCATAGTATTGCTGACTTTTTCTATCATTATTATTTCAGATGCCCAATATTACATTTAAATAAATTCATTAACTTCATTGGGGCTTTTCACATGAATAGCATCACATGTCTGAATTCTTAGTTGCTAACTGGTTGTGTCCTTTTCTTTTCAACATAGCGCAAAACTTCTAGGTACTTAAGAATATTATTTTATTTATTTATGTATCTATTTGCTTGTTTATTTATTTTTAATTACCAAAGTGTGACTGAGAAGTCTTAACAAAAATAAATGAACAAGACATCAAACTCTGAGAGCTACTGAAGTTACTGAAAGGGATCCCACTGACTTCAGTGGGCCTTGGAATGAGCCAAGAATTCTGCACTTACCCTACAACTACACTGTGGAGCTATTTTGGGATATCTCAGCTATCCTGAAATAGCTATTCCTCATCTTAAAAGCAAGCCCATTATATCAAAATATAATGGGCTTGCTATTCCGACATCCCTGTAAACCTCATTGTATGCGGGTTAAGGGAAATTTCAAAATAAGCTATTTCAAGGTAAGGGTGCTGTGTAGATGCACCCTAAGTGTCAAACAAGTTTAAAGTTCTCCACTCTACATTCAAAGGGAAGTGTAAAACTATTTTAAACTGGACAATCCTTTCCTAATCTGTGAGATTATTTTTGGCTATAAAAAGGTATATTAATTATATATCTATAGTGTATGGTCATAGATGTAACTCAAGGGTATGTCTACACTTGCTCCCTATCTCAAGATAGGGATGCAAATGTAGTGTACTGAAATTGCTAATGAAGCACGGGATTTCGAGAGAAAACCCTTCTCTCAAAATATCTGTTAAACCTCATTGTATGAGGAGTAACAGTTTTTTGAGAGAAGGGTTTTCTCTCAAAATAACGCTCCTACATGGGACTTTTTATTTCGCAATAACGTGATTTCAAAATGGTGTCAGGACACGATTATGCTAATTAAGCATGGGCTATTTAAATCCCGTGCTTCATTAGCAATTTTGGTACACTACATTTGCATCCCTATCTCGAGATAGGGAGCAAGGGTAGACGTACCCAAAGTGTGTATTCATGTAGGTTTTACAGCTTTAATAAAGGGATTTATACCTCTGATAATCTAAAAGGGAATGTGAACTCCCAACAGCTGCTGCTGCCTATAGCCTCCAACTTTTACCTGTGGTGTAGTATAAATATGATATGATTACTTAAAGTATTAAAACAATAATTTTATATTCGTTATCAGGGCTCGCCAAGCCACAGCAAGCCCCGCTCGCCAGCCGCGCTGTCCAGCGTTCTGCGCATGCGCAGTTCTCACGAACCCGGCTCTTAGGTTACATAGATTGTTGAGCCCTGTTCATTATGATGGAAAGCATGAGTTCACTATCCTGAACATATTGCATATATAACATATAGTTTCATATAGCAAGTGTTACCACCTTTATAAATGATGTTTTATGATCTAATAATTCAGCAGCAGCAAGCACATCCAGTAGATACACTCTAGGTTCAGACCTTGATCATACACGTCACTTCATTGGGGATCTTGTGGGTGAAAGGTGCACGAGCGACACATGGCTGGACTGGAAACCTAGTTTCCACCTGTAGTAGCCTGAGCCGTGGGGGAAAGACAACTTTTGGGGCCTTACTACCCTTAATAAGAAGCAGATTCTGCTTTGGAGGATAAGGTGGTGGGGATGCAGGGCACTGATCTATCACTGAAGCCCCCCTCTGGTGATAACTTAAAAAATATCAAACCTAACGCCAGCTGTTCAAGGGGTGTATTAATTAAAAGAAGAGTGTCTTATAAATGAGCAGTCTGCTTTCTAGTGGCTTCTATAGCTTTTCCTTCTCGGAAATATATTATTTCTTGGCCTGCAAAGTGATATTAGGTGATAATGTAGTTTTGCACTTATCTGGTACTTTTAAAAAAAAAGTTCAAAACACAATTTCAATTTACAAAAACACCAAGAATTTGAAGGACTCTACATAGCAGTGTTATTTAAATAACTGACATTATTCCGAAGTAACACAGTCTACATCTACACAATAAAATGTCAAAATAATGTTGAGCTGGCGGACTTCTTATTCCGACTCCTGTAACCCTCATTGTACGAGGAATAAGGCAAGTTGGAGGTAGAGTACTCTTTCTCGGGCTTCCTGCTTTGTAGACAGCTATTTTGACTTAAGCTACACAACTGACGTAGCTCAAGTTGCGTAACTTATTTCAGCTTTAGCCCTGCTGTGTAGGAGGGAAGGAGATTTTGTTGTCTAATTGTATTTTTAATGTGACTACCTTAATTAATTTAGTTTCAAAATCCATCCAGCTAGACTATGTGTAACAGAAGCCATTGGGACTTGTGTGGCACATACTTTTAAAATGTGTGTATATACATTAGGAAATGAGATAGCAGACAAGTGTGGTGGCTTCCCCAAGAAAGCGGCTCATGACACTGATACTTCCCTTTCATATATCCAGTGCCTCCAGGGACCTAATGGATGAGTGTTTCAGCAAGTGTAGCTACGCTGAAGTCTAAGAGATATTCTGATTTACACAAGCAGAGGCTCTAGCTCTTCATTTTTAATTTTCTTCTGGCCAACTTCTAGAGCCTGCCATGTATAGAATTAATATAGATTTTTCACCACATAAGGAAAATAAAGTAGCTTCACTGATGAAATTCATGACTTTATGTAAAAAGAAAAAAATCTTCCCCCTATACATACCACACTTTTCATTTCTATTGCTGATCTACCTTAAACAGCACTCATGTCTTTCATAGAACCATTATCTGTCCCACATCTAAGGATGTGTCTACAATGTACCGTTATTTCCAGATAACTAGTGCTATTTCAAAATAACAATGTGAGCATCTACACAACTTTTCTGTTATTTTGAAATAATTTCAAAATAATGGATCGCTTATTCTGAAATCTGTAAACCTCAGTCTACAAGGAATAATGTCTATTCTGAAAGAGTCATTTCAAAATAAGGCTGTGTAGATCCTTCACTGCTGCCATTTCAAAATAGCCCCTCACCAGGGCCATTCTAAGATATTCCTCCCCTGTGCCTTCTGGGGCTCTAAATTGACATAGCACATTTATATTAAGGAAGCCTGCTTTGGAATAATTTTGAGGCTTCCCTGCAGTGTAGACATGCTATTTTGAAATAAGCTATTTCAGAGTAACTATTCTGAAAGAGCTTATTTTGAAATAACCATGCAGTGTACATGTACCCCAAAAGGGGCGGGGGCTTTTAACGTATTATTTATTGCATATTTCTCCCTAATGAGAGGTCACCTTTCCTCTACCTATAACTTACAGAATATCAGCAGGAGGCTTTCTTCTTCAAACAAAGTAAATAATAACACCAACTGAAATTGTTCCATATAGAAGAAGAATCCTGACTCCTGACTGGCTGCAAACAGTCACAAATGGAGGAAGTTTCTAACATTTACCTCATCTAAAGTCAGTAGCATTGTGTGGTTTGTGGTTTGAAACGAGGTTAGCTAATTAGCTCACATAAAAATGAGGGTATCTTGACTGGCCACTGCCAAGTTCAGTGAAAACCGTGTCCTTCTTTTCATTGAATGAGATAGCATGTGCATTTTCTCCCATCTTGGACTCATCAGTGTAAAGTCTTTTTTCCCCTCTTGGACATCTAATTTCTTTTTTTCCTTCTTCTACTAGAATGCTAGTTTCAAATGAAAAAACAGTTTCATTTTACAACTACTGGCTACAATGGAAAGCTTTCTACACAAATTCTGAGACGTATTCAGAATGTATTTAATATACACACGCTGAGACCCTCAGCTAGTGTAAACCAACATTGTTACCTTGAGTTCACTGGAGCTATTCCAATTTATACCAATGAAGATAGCCCACAATAACTACCAGTTTCTGTGAACTGATTGACCCTCAAGAAAATAATCTAGTCTGCTTTATTCTTCTCAGTGCCTACCAACTAGCAGAGCTGGTTGAAAAATTCATTGGAATTTTGTTTCAGCAAGAATTTTGTATTTACACACACATATGCCTGTACTCACTGTCACTGTCTCTGGAAGTTTCATGTACTCTAAACATCCAATTTTCCCAAGAGCTGAGAATTCACAGCTCCTATTCACTTCACTAGAACTGAAGATATCCTACATCTCTAAAAATCTGCTCATAAATGTACAAGACGACTATAACTAGCGTTGAGTAAGCAAAGATTTACTACTCAGATTGCTAAATTTGAACTTCATGATGCTGCATATTGCAAAAAGAGTCCATTTAAACTTCTGTTGAATATGCTGGTGCTTAAATGCTATAGGGCATGTCTATACCATGCTATAGGGCATGTCTATACCATGCTATAGGACATGTCTATGCCAACCCTTATATCGTCAAAACTCTTGCCAAGCAATAAAAGTTTTGATGGCAGAAGCACTTGTATGTACAGCATTATGCCAATGAGAGACTTACTCCCGCTGACATAGCTATCACTGCCCATTGAGTTGGTTTTATTATATTGATGGGAGAGCTCTCTTCCATCAGCATAATACATCTTGTAAGCTAGCACTAGTAGATATGGGCTTAGTGATAAGCACCATAGAAATGCCAGAGAGAAACAAGCATGTAGTACTCACACATACACCCCTTGTAATCTCCTCCTTTGCATGTTCCTTTTCTTGCCGCAGGTCCAGGACAATTAATGCTCTTTAGCCATAATTTAGTTTTCCCCAGGTAATATATATCCATCCACTAATATGCATTAAATCCAGTAATACATGACTGATTACTCACCTCATCAACCTGAGGTTCTTGAGCTTGAGCAGCATTGGGCACAGGGGAATCACAATCTGGGCTATAGTGCTCACAATAGTCATATGCTGCTCTGGGATCAGCTACAATCAACAGCTGCTGGATATCACCCTGCATATCAGCAAAAACAGATTAAGTTAACAACAAATATCAGCATTTCTGGTTACAAAACAAAACAGGAGGGGTAAAGTATATGTCAGATGTTTCGTTATATTCATCCCATATGACATTTATAGGTGACTTAATTTCAATTTAGACTTTTTTGCCATTAATCTCAGTGAGGCTTGGAGTGCATTCTAGAATTTTGTAACAGTCATTTTTAAATTTGTTTTCTTCCTCTTGTTTTTTAATGTTCAGTTTTCCAGTCATTGAGCAAAAACATGCAATGTAAGCGAAAGTTACATCCCACTAATCATAACGTAATCAAGCGAAACAATTTGCAAATAATCAGTAATCCACACACTGTATCAAAATCAACTTATTGTCAACATAACATCTGTTTCTTGGAACTCTAAAATAGAGGACATGGTCTTGTGGTCTTGTTTGGTGCCACTAAATACATACATCTCCCACAACTGTTAATGGGACTCAACAATGCATTTTAAAGGCAGGGTAAAATTGCTATAATATCTGTAAAATCATTAAGAAATATATTCTCAACTTATTAGGAATTGATCTTCTTTTAATACCATTGAGCAAATAAAGCTCCTCTTTAATGTTTTAATCTAATTTTTTACACTTTAATTAAAATTCATCGTTGGTCCTGCCACTCCTCCCCAATTAGAATATAGTTCAATAATCAACCAGAGAAAATGGGTATACAATAGTTTTCCAGGCTTAAGATTTCTTGACTTAATTACATTTATGTATATGTATTGCTTCTGTTATTCTAAATGAATGCTTTACCAAATATTGTGGGTCAGATTTAAGACCTACGTTTATTATATCAACTGAACTAGCTGTCAATCTTTGTTTGACTATGAAGTGAGGGGGCTGGAAAGGTACAACTCCTGCAGTATCATTTTCATGCAGTTTCCATAGCTGGTTAGTGGGAACAACTAGTCTAAATTCCTAGGATTTAATTCAGGGAACTTCCTACTGCCAGCATGAAGCTCAGAATGCAAGTGATCAGCACTGCAATTCTAAGAGTTTCATCATAACTATGCTACAAAATGGAGAAGCGGGAGGCAGATGAAATCAACCCCAACCATGGGTCTTTTTCAATGAGAAATGGAACTACAATTAGTGATATGCAAAAATACAATATGGAATGTATCAAAACAAACATTCTACTGGTTAACACAGAATGTTATTTTCTTACCTATCTTTAAGTATAATGTGTAAAATCAACATCATGCCAGAAAACATCCACTACTCTGGATAGCAAAAATAGCATTGGTGAAAGCCTGCATAAGAATCATTTTGATCATTTTTCATGGCAAGCTTTCTGATTTCCTAGTTTACTTCTTAATGTACTGACACGATTTAAACTACTTAAACAAAATTTGTCAACATTTCCACTATTAAATTCCAATTTTCATACATTTATTATTTAGGCATAAATACAAACTTACTGAAATTTATCATAAATTCTAGATTAAATACCATGAGTGCATTTATTTCCTGGAAGAAAATGTCGGGGCTTTTGTGCTTCTATTTCTTGATATTTTTAAATGTGTACATTAACAACATCATTTTATTCAGTTTTTATAAAAATGAATAAAAAATCCCATACTGGTTTGCTTTTGCACCTTTTTGTCAGTAAATAACGAAAAAGAAATAAACAATGACAATGCAAAATTTACAATCTGTGAAAATGCATATATCTCAAAGTTTCCATGTACATATTTTTGACTAAATTAACAACATTGTGTGGTACTGTTTCCATATAAAATACAAAATTACTGAAAGTAAATCCTCAAAATCCCTTCAGCTCTTCTTATAACTTTAAAAAAAGCTTTGGTTTGCTACAATATTTATCAAAGCATTTAATATATTTATATAGTAAAATGCAAATTATGTAATATACTATCTGAGCCGATAGATTTAGTTAATTGGCAACAGCTGAACATGCACCTCTAATCTGTGCACTTTTTAATGAAAAAAGTTTTATTCGGTGAAACTATATTGCATTAAATTTATAGGCTGTCAGGTCAGTTGTCAGAATAATACTATAAATATTGTTAAAAGTATACTGGTAGATTCCCCAGTCTAGCAAAGAGACTTGTGACCTCTCATCCCAGATATGTTATTAACCCTCTAACATGATAGAAGATAAGACTCCTAATTTCTGTGCCTCACTTTAACTGTCTGAATGATGGGTCTATTAATGTTTCTTGATCTTTGTAATGTACTTTGAGATCCACATATGAAAAATATTATATATTATATATGTTATATATTATATATATTATAATTATATGTGTGTTAATTATTTATCAAAATTATTTTTAAGGTAAACCCCTGGGTGCAACTTATACCTGTGAGTGGCTGTGTCTAGTCAGTGTATGATTACTGCTTGGAGATTCCATTACTAGGTGTTCCTGGAAAGAGTAAACAGTTGTTCTTATACCCTGCTGCTGCTCCTGTTTTGCCTCAGCCAGATCAATACTGAATGAGTGAAAGAAGGAGCAAGCTAAAGGGAGAAAGCAACCAAAGGAGCCAGTAAACACATTTCCTTTAGTGGTTTGTGATAGGATGTAAAGCTGCTTTTGTTTATATATTACTGTGTGTGCTGGAAACACTATTCAGACTCACAGTTCCACTTATTACTGAACAGATGGCACCACAGATTGGGCAACAAACCATTCCAACCTACAAACTCAGACCCCACATGCACATTCATTTACTATTTCATCTGGCATCTATAATCCAAACACCTTAGTATCATTATAGTAAACAGATTTGGGTGATATTTTATAGCTGTTTATCTGACAAATATACACTCTTTATCTTTTTGAGAATTACCCAGAAGGAGACTTTGATTTGCATTCCTTCATTGAATGTAAATGTTTGTCTTTATGAAAACATCTGGTAGCCATGTGAACAATCTATAAGTATTCTATTTTCCTATGCTTTCAAACCAAAGTCCCTAAAGTTTGTCTCCTAATGGTCTCATTTTCAGAATTGGCTGAGTAGCCATAATTCTATTTGAAGTTAACATAAGATATGGGTCATTAACATTTCTGGAAATCAGACTCTATACGTAGGCAACTAAATGATCTCTGTGTTATTCCATCTCTGAATACAATTTTCAGGACAAAAGGTGAGTATCATAGAATATGAATATGAGAGAGCGCGCAAGAGAAAAGAGCTACAGAAAGAGTTACAGAAATAAAAGGAAATGTACCAACCCATGTACAAACCTCCTGCTTCAGCAGGGAGGGCAAAGGCTGAACTGCACAGTGTGTTTAGTTGTATCTAAAAGAAGTTTAGATGAGTTAAACATTTAATATGGGTCCACAGTAAAGGATGCAGAGTTTACTGAGACAGACAATATGGTTGCTCTATGCCATTGAGATTCTCATTCCATTTAACAGTTTGAGGGGCACTAAAGTCACATTTGTGCATAAGTTTCTTCACAATTTGAGCTCATTGCTTTAATTAAGGCAATTCCATCCATGAAAGGACATACAGATGATATGTAAGAATATTTTCAACTCGAGAATTTTGGGGTCTTTGTTGAACCAGGCCTCCCTTCCCTCTTCATACAGGATCTGATCTTAGAAATGGATAGAGGGTGGCATGAGGACTGTTTTAGTTTGTGTCAATAATGCTACAATTTTATATAAATTTTCAAATGCTAAATGGCATAGCCCCGATCATATTATAAGTCTCCAGTTCAGCAAGGCACTTAAGAATGTGCACAACTTGAAACACACAATAGCTCCCTTGAACTGAATAGGATTACAGACATGTTTACAGTTAGGCATAGTCTTAAATAATTTGCTGAATTAGGGCCTATGTCAGTATCAGAATCTGTGCCTCATGTGTTATGTCACAGTAGTTGATTAATTCATCTCCAATGACCCTCAAATCTATAGTGGGAATAATGGTACTTACATGACTGTGAACATCTTAATACCTTTGTATTTTGGGATTTGGTTTGGACCTGTCCCAGCCAGGCCACAAGCACTGAATTTGATCTGAGGCTCACAGAAGTAAACAGAAGTGGTCTTTGAATAAGCTCATAGTCACATATTGGAAAACTAAGATACAGTGCGGTACCTGGACGGCACTATGATCTAAGGGATAGGACAAAATACTAAAAGTCAATGGACGACGATTCCAATCCTGATTCTGATAATGAATTTTTCTATCACCTGTGTAACATCACTTAACCCCTCTAACCTCTATTTCCTTCTATGTGAAATAAGGATATTGGTATTAATTTACTAATATGATTTGCAATCTGATCAATAAGTGCACTTTATCATTGAAGTCAGTCAGTGGTAAAGATGTCAATAAATAAAGAAGCTTCTCATTCCCAACCCTATGTTTAGTCCATATGACCTTTGGGGTCTCTACTTCTTAATTAAAAGATAACCCAATACCTATATATTTAAGAATATTTTGCACAAAATATCAGATACAATTTTTCATTTTTAACTGCTCTAATTTCATTCTGGGTTTGCAAACTCAAAAATAGGCATATCTTGACCAAAATATTACCTAATGTAGCTGTTTCACCTAGCTCTCTAGAACATTGTGTTTCAGAAAAGTAGCAGTGGCCATCTTTCCCGTGATCCCATCCCACAGGTCTCAGATAGCTTCAGGCAGCAGCCACACAAGGTAACTCCTGACCTGATGCCCTGCCAGAACTGGTTCCAGCTGACCTTAAATGTGATTCAGCATCATATCAGTGTGGATACTCTATTTTGAAATAATAAAATGCTATTTCAAAATGCATTTTGTATCTAGATGTGTTATTTTGAAATAAGCTATTTCAAAATAACCCTGTAGTGTAGACATACCCATAGCGGTTATCAATATAGTCATACATTATTAAGTAGCATTGCAAGCATTGTTCCATTTATTCACCTCAGTGAAATAAAAATAAAACGAGACCCACTCGCTACAATATTGCCCCCTCCCATGTTCTGAGGGTGGTGGACTAGAAAGGTTCAACCTGTAACTGCAAGGTGTGAATGGAAAGGAGCTAGAATGGTCATATGAAACAGTGATCTAAACAGAATTTGGAAATGAAATTACAGCATGATTAGACAGTTGGCCTGAATTCTGAAATAAGTAAAATATTGTTGGATGATTCTGTCACGGGAAAGTTAATTTTCTTTATTTTAACTGGGACCAGACCTTTTAATATACAAAAATCTAGAAATGACTTACATGCCTATCTTGCATATCAGAAATTCACAGAGAGCTTCCCATAACTACAGGTTAAACATTAGAGCTAAAATTTGCCTTTTGGGTGTATATTCTGCATTCCCCTCCCCCCCCCAAATCAAAATATACTTATTATGTGTATCTAAGGATAGGTTTTGGATCTTAGCATGAAGAACTGGATGGATACCAGAAGCATAACAAAACTAGTGCCAGAAACAATATAAAGAGGACCCTAGAGACACAAATATCTTTGATTTTTATATACAAGAAAAAGTATAACAATTCCAAGATGCATTTTCAAACTGTTCATCTAGCAGTAGAATCTTCACTAAATCACCAGATACCCTTAGGCTCTGGATACCTGCCAACCTCCTCTAATTAGCTGTTTGACAGTAAAAGCGTAGACTCCAAATAACAGCAGTCTAGACAGCCTGGATATTATTACTATAGAATTTAGAAAAACCTGCTGCAAAATTCATTTAATCTTTCTGCAGAAGCCTGGGGGATTGAAGAGTTCCAATAGCCTCTAATATAATATTCCGTCACCCAGGTGCACTGCATAATATAGCTACAGAAAGATATTTTACTAAAAGCCTGCCAACTTGAAGCACTGTGAAAGCAATAAATTATGAAAGCAATAAATTGTGAAAACAAAATTCTATACAGGCCTTAATTTTCCATAGAATATCCTCTTGATGCTGAAACCCCATATTCACACTAACATATTTTGATCTCTTAAAGCTCTTAAAGGATTGTTATGTGATAATACAATTTTTTCATTTTTGCAACATGGGACAAAACCGTCCTTAGACCTTATATCCTACATACAATTTGCTGCTCAAATTGATCACTTTATACAATCAAATGTGGCCACCTTTGGATAGAATACAGCAATTTCTTAAAGATTCACAGCAACACAAGACAAGAAGCAAAGGATATCATATGTAATTGAAACTGCAGGGGGGAATTACTGTGGCCCAAATTGGAATTTGTTCTTCTGTAAATGAGTTTTCAGGAACCCAATTTTATTTCTCATCCAAACATCTGCACCTCACATATTGCCCCAGAAACAAGTGAGTACAGACATCCAGAATTATAGAGTCACTCTGCTCTGTGGCAACCACATCTGTAGCACCATTCATTTCTTTGCAGTCCTCTCTCCTGATGAGATCCAACCCTGAACCACATTCTGTTATACGAAATAAAACTTCATAATAAACTTGTAATTTAGGGGCAGTGCCTCTTTCCAGGCCCCAGCCTGAGAAACTAATGATCAGTAACTGATCTCAAAGAATTGATGAAAAGAAAGCTCTTCTTTCACCCAGGAATGGATATGCTCAGTGGATGCTAAACAACACTGAAAGCAGGAGTAGTCTGCCAGACACCCGCGGCTCAACAGAGAAATGGATACATGCATTTCAACATTGTACAGAAAGGCAAATCCCACTACCAAGGTCCTTTAATATAATGTGTATGGCAACTTCTTCTCAAACCAAATGTAACAGTCAACTCAATCTTGTGCAAGAATTCTCCATGGTTAGATAAGTAATCCCCTTTCACTGGCTCTCATGTTTATTTTTCTTGATTATATGAGTAACATAGTCACTATGTGGTTCTTACTGCCTCTTTCCTGAGCCTTCCACATTCCACAGTCATCAGAGTGATTGTTTGTTTTCATTCATCTCTAATTATTTTATTTTCCTAAAATTCTAGGGCTAGATCATACCCTGCCTTGGGTAGGGTGTGCAGTAGAGTTGCATCACTCAGAGGAAACTCAAGAGAAGGACTATGCCTCTGGAAGAATTTTTTTCCAAACTCTCTGATGTGCACGGGGTGAGTGCATGATACCTCCTGGGATATCTGGCTCTACTGTGTGAGCCAGTATGGGGGTAGAAGGGCAAGAGCATGCTCACACGTCCTCCTCATACTGTTTGAGGCAATGTATCCCACTGTCAGTTTCTGGAGGCAGCACATCCAGTTTTTTCCTAAGCATGGAGACATGAGCATAGAACATGCAAGTGCAGGAAAGGATCTTGTGCTTCTTTATTCCTACCCTATGTGCAAATGGGCCGAGGGATCATTCAGACTTTTGAAAGGTAATAACTGTGTGCAAATTAATGATATACAGTTAATATCCTTAATCTGCATTTAATAAGACAGTGTGCTTTTGATTTTCAAGATACTACATATTGGGCTACCATGCTCCCAAAAAGATATATTTATAGCAAGGCTATATTAACCCCCAGAGGAAGGTTTCTCTCTACAAAATCCACAGGCTACTGTTGTACTGATACTTTCTTTTCAACAGGGCAGAGCTGAGGTAGGGGCTCCATTTCCTTAATACAACTACCTGATAAACACCTGAAAAGATGTTCTATTGTTATCTTTGGCATCCGCTGACTGAGTAGGAAATCTAAAATTATCTGTTACACACACAATCATATGATGGCAATATATCTAATCTGTAAAACTTACTGATTTGATGTAACATTCAACATTATTGATATCAGACTATTTACAATGCACTGAATGATAAATACTTCAGTTGCATACACAGTTCTTAGATTCTTGAGCAAAAATAAATTTGATCTCTACACAATTACCAGAAGTCTGACTTTCTTCTTTTCTAAACAAGAGGAGGGAGGGTATAGTCAAAGCAAAATATTTTTTCTTTGTCCATCATTGTTTGAATCTGGAAATATACCAAACAAAAAAAAAGTATTACCCCCTTTATTGAGAAGGAAGAACAACAATAAAAAAGCCAAATCCTACTCTTTTGAAAAGAATGCTTCTTTTTATTAGGTGCCTTTGAAATGGAAGAATTTTCTTTTCTTCCTTTCATAAACTGAAAGCTGGCAGCATTTCCAGTTATCTATAACATTAGGGTTGTTTCTAGACATTTGTGCCCGGAATCCATTACACATATTTTTGCTTTATGTTCCATTTGTTTTTATACATGAGTTATTCAGCTGCTTGATGTAAATGTTTGAAAGCTGATCCTTTTGACTGAATGCTATTTAATGAGAGTGACTTCACAAAAAGTGTAACTGAGAAAACATACACAGACTAAATGTTGTTCTAAGAAACCCATCTCTAGGAATTAGAATTTGGGTGCAGCTAAAATTGGTATTTTCACATTCTCCTAGATAAAATAAACTTTAACTTCTAAGGGCTGCACTGTCTTTAGGCACAGTCCTAAGCAAGCGATGGTACATAAGTGGCACTAATCCAAGAGTAACCCCTGGAGGCAAGGAGGCTGTGTGACTCAAAAACACACTTTGCTTTCTTCTGGTAGTAGTAATTTACTGCTGATCTGTAGCAACATGATATTAATGACCCCTCCACTGCACTCTCTCAGCTATTCTGGACAACCAGCGGGGGACAGAGCCAAGGTTTTCTTCATTCCATTTCTTGCTGCTCCGTGGAGTGGGGAAGCAGGCAAGTAGCCTCATTTGCTCCCATGCAGCTGGGCCCAACATCTGGCTATCCTACATAGGAGCATAGCAGTGATTCTGATTCCCCTACAGGAGCTCATAATGTAAATTACACTGTAGCACCATGTTATCAATCTCCTACCATTTTGATAAATCCACAAATATTTAAGTTTTTCTTCAAATGCCTTCAGGATTAGACCCAACTTTTGTTTTAATTAAAATCAGGTTAAAATCCTGTATCAGACTCTCTACCCTTTATTATCAAGGACTGGGCCTACTCTTGCAGAACCTCTGCAAGCAAAATTCCCACTGGCTTTAAACTAGAGTTTTATATCAGGTCCACAGTTCAGGCCCACAGTTCTTACCTATAATGTAAGGATTTGATGCATGATCCATCAATGTGAAATTTACATGTATTTAGAAGGAAAAAAATCTCTATAGGGAAATTTCTGCATAAAGACCGTGTTAGTTAATGACTTATTATAAAATACCTCTCGTTCACACCAAATATACTAAATGAAGAGTGACAAATCCTTAAAGCTGGCAAAATATTAAAAGATCCCTGCTATTTATGAAATATTTAAGCTACAGACACACTTCAACAGGCATATTTCAGTATTTTTATATCAAGGCCATCAACTGGTCACTTGTTTCATGTTTTCTTCATTTTTTGAAACAGTATTATTTTCTAAGTATAGCCCTGAAATTGCTGTTTACAAATAAAAATAAAGACGCTGTTTTCAATGAACTCATAAAAAACTCCATCTATACAATATTTGCACTGATCTGTTAAGTCATCCAAGAATACTATGTTTAGCAGATTCATAGATTTTAAGGCCAGATGAAACTCTTATGACCATATGGAGTCATATCCTGCATAACAGAAGCCATAACATTTTCACCAAGTGTCTATGTATGCTAAGAATACAAATAAAATGCAAAAAAAAAAAAAAATATGGCACCCAACCTTGGAACCCACACTCAAAAAAACAATCTTTACTTTAGAGAGCAGATGACCAGAATGGCATAGAATAAAAAACAAAATACATACATACACAAGGGTTAGACACATAAGTAAGGGTTGCAGTATTGTGCCTATAATTTGAAAAGAGATACTATCAAATGTTATGTGTCTGTACAGAATAGAATTAAAGACCTGGCATCTCTAACAAAAGCAAATTATAAATGATACATTGCACATGGATTGTGAGTTTAAAATTTACAAATATATCATAACAGATAACATGTTGTATGGAATCAGAGAGGGGGCCAAGACCAGAAGGTCATCAAATTATTCCTTGTCATATTACAAAGCAAGAACAGCACAAAAACATTGAAGAGCACTGGGAGCAGAAAGGGGGTTAAGGACCCAGGAATAAGACAAGAAAGCTGATTCCCAAACTCCATCAAATGGCTGCTTTACATATCTTTGAACTATAAATCATAGAATCATAGAATTATAGAACTCTAGAACTGGAAGGCACTTTGAGAGGTCATTGAGTCCATTCCTCTGCCCTCATGGAAGGACCTAATGCCATCTAGGTGATCCCTGATACATGTCTATCTAACCTGCTCTTAAATATCTACAGAGATGGAGATTTCACAACTTCCCTAGGCAACTTATTCCAGTGTTCAACCAACCTGACAATTAGAAAGTTTTTCCTAAAGTTTTCCAACCTAAACCTCCCTTGCTGTAGTTTAAGGCCATTGCTTGTTGTCCTATCCTCAGATGCTAAAGAGAACAATTTTTCTTCCTCCTCATGACTCCCTTTTAGATACCTGAAAATTGCTATCATGTCCCCTCTCAGTCTTCTCCTTTCTGAACTAAACAAGCCCAATTCTTTCAGTCTTCTTTCATAGGTCATGTTCTCTAGACCTTTAATCATTCTTGATGCTCTTCTCTGTACCTTCTCCAATTTCTCCATATCTTTCTTGAAATGTAGTTCCCAGAACTGGACACAACACTCCAGTTGAGGCCTAATCAGCACAAAGTAAAGTGGAAGAATGACTTCCTGTGTCTTGCTCACAACACTCCTGTTAATGCATCCTAGAATGTTTGGTTTTTTTGCAACAGCATCACACTATTGACTCATATTTAGCGTGTGGTACACAATGACCCCTAGATCCCTTTCTGCAGTACTCCTTTCTAGACAGTTGCTTCCCATTCTGTATGTATGAGATGGATTGTGCCTTCCTAAGTGCAGCACTTTGCATTTGTCCTTATTAAACTTCATCCTATTTACTTCAGACCATTTCTCCAGTTTGTCCAGTACATTTTGAATTATGACTCTATCCTCCAAAACAGTTGCAACCCCTCCCAGATTGGTATTATCTGCAAACTTAATAAGCAAACTGTCTATGCCAATATCTATCATTGATGAAGATATTGAACAGAACCGGACCCAAAACTGACCCAAAACTGACCCCTGTGGAGCCCCACTTGTTCTGCCTTTCCAGCAGGATTGTGAACCTTTAATAACTACTCTTTGAGAATGGTTATCCAGCCAGTCATGCACCCACCGTATAGTAGCCCCATCTAAGTTTTATTTGCCTCATTTATTAATAAGAAGATCATATGAGACCGTATCAAATGTCTTACTAAAGTCTAGGTATACCACATCCACTGCTTCTCCCTTATCCACAAGACTCATTATCCTATCAGAGAAAGCTATCAGATTGGTTTGACACAGCACTTATTTCAAAATAAATCACTATTCCAAAATGTCCCTTATTCCTCATGGAATGAGGTTTACAGGGACATCAGAATAGCAAGTCCATTATATTTCAAAATAACAGGCACTCTCAAGATATACGGAATAGCGTTGCAGTATAGACGTAGCCTTAATTACCCCAATCCCTTACCTTTAAATGAAGCTACATTATTGACTGCTATGATGTCTTGTGGTAATGAACTCCAAAGGATGACTTATGAGGTAAAGTATTTCCTTTTATGTGTAAAGGAAGGCCCATTACCATGTCTATATAAAGGAATTTTTCATATACATAAACTAATAAAATCATCAAATTATTCCTTCTCATATTACAAAGCAGTTTAGAAAGGAGAAGCCACTCAGTTTGTACTAGACCCCTGAGAACCCTAAACATCTCTACTAAATACCATCTAACATTTCACATTCCACAGCTAAATAACCCAGGTGGTGGTGGGGGGGGGGGAGTTTCTGTCACTGAATGGGTCTGGGAGCATCTGTTTGCTCTATGTGTGTGCACACGCGCACACACACACACACACACACACACACACAGCACTTAGCACAGTGAGGTTCCAATCTCTGATTTTTTTCTAGAATAAAAACTCTCCATACAGCTGACCTAGAGCAGAACTGATGGTAGTAGAATTCTCTCCTATATCAAGTATTAATGGGATAGTTTCAAGAGTTTTTTTACCAGTCCTAATTGAAATGCTGCAAGAACAGTATTTGTTATATTTTCTGGCATGTCTATCTCAGCCAGTGTGTGAAGTACAAAGCACAGGCTATGAAATGAATTGTAGCAGGGCATTTTAGCACCTTAAAGAAAGTCCCAAACAAATCGGTCTCTGAAAATATACAGATCCTTATTTTTTCCCTCAAATGGTTTGTCTTTTAATACCTATAAGTAGTAGTCCAGGTGCCTCTCTCCCCCAACTTATGCTGTCCTGCAGCTTCTCCTGGGAGGAACCCTCCTGCTAGCTGTACAGAGGGGGAGAAGAATGTTGATGTTAGCATGTCTCCCTGCTCCTGTATCCCAACTACAGAGAGCAAGGGAGAAGGGGGACTCACACCGCCTGGCTGAAGATGGAGACCACCAGGCTGTTCAAGCTGCAGCAGTCTGAACTGTGAGTGATGCTTGCCTTTGTTAGAGAGGCTGTGCATCATTTCTAAGATTTCCCCAGCAGCCAGTTCACATGGCGTGTCTATCTGTCTAACACACACTGTACACATACACACAAACACAATCTCTCTCTTTCTCTCCCTCCTTTTCCCCTGCATCCCCTTACATCCTCAGAGCAGGGAAAGGGGACAAACCCTGGCTCAAGAAGATTATTGCTGAGGTCTGAGGTCCACTCGGAAGGGTGAGTCCCTTTCTTAAAGAGGTAGTACATGGTTTGACCTGAGATTTCCCCAGGAACCAATTTACAAAGTCTCTCACTAACTCACACATACATACACAAACACACAGTATGTCCCAGTCTCTCTCCCTGCCTACTCATGTACCTCTTTTCTGCAAAGCAGGGGGAGGGCAGACAACTGGGCTCAGAAACAGGGCAGGAGAGCTTTCAGTCTCTTAAAGAGTCAACACAAGGGGTTTCTCAGAAACTTATCCAGCAACAGCCAACACACACACTGTCTCTGTGCTGCACACACAGGCCAGATGATGGGAAAAGAAGATCGGGGGGGGAGGGGCAAACCATCCTGGGGCTTGGCAATTCAAAAGGGCCCAGGCTTCCCCATCACCACCTAGTCCTGGGCCCTTTAAATCACCACCAGAGTGCCGCAGAATTCAGGGGGTGCTCTGCACTCTGAGCAGCGCTAAGAACTGCTTTTCTCAGCTCCATTCCTTGCACCTGAGGCCTCACGCTGTCCAGGAACACAGAGGTGGGCACCCCACCTTGCCCAGGAGTCCGGTGAGGCTGTTGATCCCCCTCTGCACACATACTGCTTCTGTGTCACACACACACTGTCTCTCTTCTCACACACACACACTATATCACACACATCTCTATTACACACAGCATGTCACCCATCCATATCTATACACTCTCTCTCTCTCTCTCTCTCTCTCTCTCTCTCTCTCTCACACACACACACACACACACACACACATACATGCAAACACTGCCTCTTTCACAATCACCCCTTTACACATGCTTGCATTATTGTTGTTACTACTTGGTACTTCCTGAGATGCACATATATTCTCTTGCGGTGTGTTATTTTAAAATTTTGACTTGCCTACGCAGTTCATAATTTTAATCTCTCTTGCACTTAATTTTAATTCTTTGAGTAGTGAGTTCTGAAGTATCTAACCTGATCTGGCTGGGGTAACTATCCATATGGTAATTTTTTAAATATATACATTAAATCTAGATTTTTGCTTTTACTGGTGATGCACAACAGCACATGCGTCTGTACACATAACATCATGTATTTCACACAAGGATGAAAAAAATTAAAGGGTACACTATTCAGAACCCTTGAATGCCTTGAACAAATGAGAGTCTTCACGTTTTACAGCCCTCTGTAGACCAAAGCCTTTAGCAGTTGCGCTAGAGCAAGCTCTTGCTTATAGAAATATTTGATGGAGGACAGATGATAGAAGGGGAGGCAAAAAGATGCCCCAGAAAGATGAGGGTTTAAGGCTAATAACCAAGTGAAAATGTCTATCCTAACTCAAATACTATGAGGTGCTCATTTACAAGAAAATGCTGTTACTGGTTATCACAGTTGAAGCTTAGGGAAATGGGGTACAATATCTTGGCATAGACCTATGAGAAAATGAATCTCTAAAAGAAGCATTTCTGAAACTACAATACAAACTGTTCAAATGTTGCTGTTCTCAGTGCTGAATGTTTACATTCTAAAAAAGGGTTTACAGGCAACTACTTTATTTCTTTAATGAGTCATACCCAACTTCCTTCTCGGGTAGTTAGGACGTGGAACTGAAACATTGCTTTGGAAATTCAAGGTAGGAGATTTTTTGAAAGTCTAGACGACCATTGTTAGCCCCTTGATAAACACATTTTTGAACATGCATACTCCATGTAATAAAAAATACACAGAAAACTTTGTTTTAAGTGATTGACCCAATTTCTGATGTGATGCATCCACCTATTTGCATTGGTTCAGGAGATTTCCATAGATGCACATGTGTATAGAATGTAGGTCCTTTATTTTTAGTATCTCTATCTAGTCCCAAATTTCATGTAAATGTTAGCTTACAAATGTCAGCATTATTGTGCTGTGCAATACCTTGTCAAGCCACAGCCCCTTGTTAGAGTTACTAACCAAGACATGGGAACTTTAGTCACACATAGATTATATTCTCTTTCTTTTCTTTCTTTGAAAATGTGCATTCTTATTTGAACGGAAGGAGGTAGCTTAGCATAAAGCTACAAAGGGGAAGGAATAAAATTTAGGTATTTTCATATGAGGAGAAATTGAAACACCAGGGATTATTTATTTTTGAGATAAAATAGATAAGCAGTGACTTGACAGAAAAGCCAACAATCCTTATAATTAAGATCACCAAAAGACATTTTCAATTATGGTCATTTTCTCCCCCTGATTTTTTGAGAGTCTGCATGTTTTAACCTTCCTTTACCACAAAAAGCTTCTCAAATTTTAAAATGTAAAAATACTTTAAAACACATAGATGAGAGATCATAGAATTATAGTCAAACATCTCCAGGGATGTTAGCTCCCTAGCTTGTTTTAGTAAGCAAGCACAGATAATTTAACTGGACACTTTCCCACATTTCTGTGTTAGCAGCCCCTTCATTTATTTTAAAAACAGCTAAGCATGATACTTTGCAACACTCTATTGAAACACCAATAGTCAGTAAGGGAATGTCTACACTTGCCCCCTAGTTCGGACTAGAGAGGCAAATGAAGAATACTGAAGTTGCTAATGAAGTGCGGGATTTAAATATTCCGTGTTTGATTAGCATATTCGCGGCCGGTCACCATTTTAAAATGCCGGTCGCCCAATTTAACTTGCCACAGGTAGATGCGGTAGTCCAATCCAAAACCCTTCCCTCGAATTAACTGTTACTCCTCATTGCACAAGGAGTAACAGTTAATTCGAGGGAAGGGTTTTGGATCGGACTACCGCGTCTACACGTGGCAAGTTAAATCGGGCGACTGGCATTTTAAAATGGTGACTGGCCACGAATATGCTAATCAAGCATGGGATATTTAAATCCTGCACTTCATTAGCAACTTTGGTATGCTTCATTTGCCATCCTAGTCCGAACTAGGGGGCAAGTGCAGACATACCCTAACTGTACCAGGTAAGACAAAGAGAAAAAATACTAGGCGATTATACAGATCACACACAAGAAGACTATCAATGGTACAGGGAATTAAAAGAATTTTTTCACAAAATATGTAAGAATAAGATTATGATTAGTGTATTATTTAAACTAAAATGTAAACCTACTTGAAAACACCAACAGAATAAACCATAATCAAATCATCTCTTTCTTTTTTAGTATGTCCCAATTTCTCATCCTGAATTTCTTTTACTTATGTACATACTACTAAATAGGATCACTGCAACTTAATACCAAAGAAATGTTGGGTCTCAGATTTTGAGTAAATTAATTATGCAAAGCACTGCCCACAGCAGAACCTAAAAGAACTTTTACAAGCCTCATGTAGCCATTTAAGCAGAAATAATCTGAGGAGAGGATGTACCATGTGGACTGTAGGTAGTTAGATCCATTTGTAGAGGCTAGGAAACATTCCTCAGCCTTCATACCCATCAGCTCTGTCCCAAAATGCTCCCCTTGAAAAGACAGTGAACTGTGAACTCGTAGGTTTTGAGGGAAGCAATCACAGCACAATAGCCACACCCCACGTTGCCTCTTTCAACTGCTGAATGTCAGACATACATGTTGCCTAAAAACCTATGGGCCTACTCTTGACTTTATTTTCCCTATGACAATCAATTTTGTATGAGAAAGCAGTTAATAACTTATCTGTGCCTCTAGTCTATTCTCACTGTTTAGCTTTAATTTGAGATATGACAGTTTTGATTGGCAGATAATGGAATTATAAAAGAAATCAAAAGATGTTCATGACCTCAATCTGTTAAACTTTTGTGTAGTGATATTGCCTCATTATTAGGAGTTGATATTTCCTTAAACAGATGCATTTTATCTTTTCCACTTCCCGACCTGTCAACAATGGAAACAGGTATACACCCTCTTTGCTAAAGTGTATTCGAGATACTGGGAAAATGAATGAATGGCATGACAAATATAACCATCCATGATATTCATAGCATCTTCCATTGCACCCTGCGCTTTCCCTCCCCCACTCTCCAATACTGGAATTCATGTTGCTACATATGCTTAGCCCAGAACATCAATGTGCAGAGAGAACAAGAATGCTGGAATGATTCAGTATCCTGCATTATATCAAATCTTCCTTATGAATTTCCTAAAAGCTTCTGTTAACTTTTATCAGGACTTCCACTCACCATCAAATCATTTAACACCTATTATGTAATAGATAGACTTTTACCTCAAAAACTTCTTCATCCAGAATCCTGGTTCCAAAGACAGTGATGCCATTGGAGTCAACAATTGCTCTGTCACTCCTGTCGAGTGGCTTTGTGGTTTTCTTCTTACAGTCAACTATCATGGTAACACTTTTCTTATCCACACTGATAGCTACTCGATGCCACCTAGCAAAGGAACACAGCTCTTCCATAATTTTTTTCTAAACACACATATAAATTCAGAGTTCCATAGCAAGGAAGAAATATTACAAGTTTTAAGCCAATCAAAAATTTCACCTCTTACAGTTCACAAAAATCTACACGTCAGCATTAATTTCCTTTTCATGTTTTATCTTCTCATTTCCAAATCAACCTATTCCTTTGGAAGTTTATTTAAGAAAGGATTGTAAATAGAATAGGACTAAAAACTAAGTACAATATGCTTGCACAGAATGAATGGAAACATATGTAAGTCCCTGTTCAACAAAACATCTAAGTATGTGCTTAAAATTAATCATGTATGGTCTGCTCTAGCTCTCAGAGAAGTAAAGGAAAAAGTTCTCATAGATTTACATGATTACGTGTTTTGATGGATCAGAACCTTACTGCAATACTAATGCATAAAACAGACATATATAATAAATAGGTTAGGTAGTTCAAATGATGAAATATCTGATATATTTCCTAAACAAGGAACAGCCAATCAGCTTTATGAAATTAGTAAAATTGTATTTAGTATTTTATTTATTAAAGCCGATCCATAATCCATGCAAGACAGCAAAATTCATTATTCTGCAATTATGACAACTAACTTGGGATTTTTTTTCCTACAATGTTCTACATATGTAAAATTGCTGCAAGAAGATGGAAGAATTTCTCACTCTCTCTCAAATTAAGTAGTATCATATGTGATACTTACAGATTTGTGAACTGTATCAAGTCCATAAAATATTGTCTCTGGAAGTGCTGCTTTAGACACAAGGAACCAGACCCAAAGCCCACTAATGTCACTGGAAAGATTCCCATTGACTGCAGTGGGTTTTAGATCAAGTCCATTCATAGGCTATGTCTAAACTATATCCCTCTTCTCGAAAAAGGGATGTAAATTAGACACTTTGAAATTGCAAATTAAGCCAGGATTTAAATTTCCCGTGCTTCATTTGCATAATGTTGGCATTTTTTTTATGAAATGGGTCTTTTTGAAAGAAAAATCTCTGTTTAGATGGGGCGGGGATCAATCAAAAATAAAACCCTTTTTCAAAAGAGCCTGTACTCCTGAAAAAATGAGTTCAGGATCTTTCGAAAAAGGGTTTTATTTTCGATCGATCCTCGTCTAAACAGCTGTTTTTCTTTTGAAAAGCCCCATTTAGAAAAAAACTGAGGCCTCCATTATGCAAATGAAGCACGAGAAATTTAAATCCCAGCTTTATTTGCAATTTCAAAGTGTCTAATTTACAGCCCTTTTTTGAGAAAAGGGATGTAGTTTAGACACAGCCATAATGATCTGATGTTATTTTTTGTGAATTTGTTATTCAAAACTATTTGAGGAAAGTCTGAAATATAATTGCACAAGCCAATAGGTTGCTTATACATGACTCGCTATTTTTAATGGCTTTGTTAGTCATATTTTGCTTTTTGTACTTTATGATTGGTCACCCAAAATCATATGTCTGGCTTCCTTGTTCGGATAACTCCCAAATTTATCTTAGATGGAGGCACAAACACTGCTAATATTAATACTTGTGAACATATAGATACATATTCACAATGTTTGCCAAAATTCTTGCAAAAATCATTTTGTTTGCACATATATTTACAAAGTGAATAAAAATGGTTGTGAATACTGCCAACAAAAATTACTTTTATTTGAAAAACTTAAACAACAAATAGTACTTTAAAGACTAACAAAACATGTAGATGATATCATGAGCTTTCATGGGCACAGCCCACTTCTGTGCCCATGAAAGCTCATGATACCATCTACATGTTTTGTTAATCTTTAAAGTGTTACCAGACTATTTGTTGTTTTTTAAGTTTTTCCTGTTACAGACTAACTCGGCTACCCATCTGAAGTTTTTATTTGAAAGACATTCCTTCACAAATAATGTGCAGTATTTAACCAGCACTAGTGTAGGCTGCATGGCCGTTTGTTATCATGACAAACATCATGTATTAGTTTAATAAGACTGTTTGCAATGACAGGGGCAATACCTGAGTACTTCAGATAGGGCATACAATGAACAAAGCACAGTATCCTTGACATACAAGGGCAAGGAATGTCAGAGAAAATATGTGCTATTAGTAAGATGCAAGATGAGTGCCAGAATTCAATAATTTTAGCTGGCATTTATGGCCATGAAGGGTGAGATGGCATGGATCTTTTTTTAAAATGGCTTTTATATATCAAAAAGAGCACCTTGAAGCAATGGAATCTTACTGGTCACCACTACCATAGAGCCAGAAGTGGAATTCTGTTTTTATTTTGGAACTCAGTTCAACATAATTTTAAAAGCCAATGGTCTTGACTTAATTGTTTAGACTTTGAAAATTACATTTATATTCTTAAGCTATGTCTAGACTGCAGGCTTCTTTCAGAAGAAGCTTTTCCGGAAGAGATCTGCCAAAAAAACTTCTTCCAAAAGAGAACGTCCACACTGCAAAAGCGCATTGAAAAAGTGATCTGCCTTTTCAAAAGAAAGCATCCACACTGAAGGTTTAAGCTGTGATTACTATGGATGGAGTGGCCACCAGAGCACCTGTGCTTTTTACTCTTTCCTCTTCTTTCAAAAGAACTCCCTCTTCCCCATCCACACACGCCTTTTTCTGAAAGAGCCCTTTTGGGAAAAGGCTTCTTCTAAGGATTACCAATGTCAGAAAAACTCCTTTGTTCTTTCAATTTTCTTTCAGAATAATGCTATTGCAGTGTGGATGTAATTGAAGTTTTTTCAGAAAAATAGTCATTTTTCTGAAAAAACTCTGTAGTGTAGACATACCCTAAGACAAAGCATTGCTTTGCTCATCATTGCACTATGTTGGACAGCGGGGTCTGAAGCACAATATCAGACAACCACCCAAAATTGCTAGGCCCAAAAGCACGGAAGAGTCCACTCACACTGTTGCCTCACATCACTCTGCATCTACCTTTCGAATTCAAAAGTGATATCCATTGTCTCTTGGGAGCATGCATGCCAGTCCTTAAACCAACTGTGAGTGAAGTTAATCTGTTTTTTCATCTTTATCAGAACCTCAACACCTGGAGAGAAATGTGGCTATCCAGATGTCAACAGCAAAACACTAATGGGACCAGGATTTCACCCCTTGTTTGCTATAGAGAAATTGAATGACAATGGCTTGCGGCTTCAGTTTTCCTGCTTCTTATGGAACACATACTAGTTGTTGTTGTTTTAGCCTTATGAAGTCAATGTATTGCGCAGTAACACAGAAGACAGTAGACAATTTAACTTTTCCTTTGGTATTTCAGGTTATTCTTTAGTTATCATCTTTAGTCTTTTCATTATATGTGAATTTATTTACTTTCCAGCTGCAACATTCAATCTGTACATTTCTGAAAAATGCAACTGTTATTCCTGCATTATAGTATATGTAAAAATGACTTTAAAAGGATGACTGTTCCTTTAAAATAATTAGAGTTAGTGTCAGGGAGCCTTTACAAATAACAATAAAAGTCATGAAAGGTGCTAAACTGACTTTCCTAGAGCCTTAATTGTCTTAATTATCCAAATAACTGGCATAGCAGCTCAGCAGCAATGTACGCTATGCCACATTGCCTTACTAACATGCCTTCGCTCTGGGGAATCGCCTCCTGGAAGACCAGGGCAAGACTGTGTGGGCTGGGTGCATGTTTGTATAGGAGGTGGGCATGTAAAGGTGACTTTCCACTGGCCCTAGCCCTGGATGCTTTTTGAGCTGAGGGTGACAAGAACAAGGTGTCTTCATAGCTTCATATTATTCACTTAAGTTTATGGAAAAGGGCAAATATGATCATATGACTGCATTTGTTTGTTTTCCTGTATTCCGTAGAAGCTGGAAGTAAGTTCTCCTGCAAAGGGACCTTAGATTTTGTGGCACTGTAGTGCAGTCAGCTGGAAATTATGTAACTGATTTATTTACTTCTACAACTATGTTATGGAACATTAGTCCAAACAGTAGTTCCTGTGTTTTTAATTTGTTATATTAAACTTGATTTATTTTACACTTACTTTCCATCAGCAATGTTGACTGTCCTAAAAAGAGGATAATCTTCTGGGGCAGGTTTTCCATACTGATCTTCAAACAGGAAGACAGGGGATCTACCAACTTCCACACCTATTTGCTGAATACCCTGTTCATTGTAGATAGATAAAAGGAAGGACTGGATTCCCTTTTTAGGTTTGACTGTAATTAATATAGAAAAGTCTTCAGGAAAGTTTCCACCTGAGAAGAAAAATGACAAATGCAGTCACAAATCTGGGAAAAAATATAATCTCTTTGTGAACATGTATGCTTTACCCTTAATTGAGAATTCAATTGAGAGTCTAATTTTCTGTTTTTCCTCCACAATAAATGAGATAAAAATTCTAATTTCAAGACAATTTCTCTCTTGAGAACCCTTTGGATTTAAACTTTTTTGTCTTCCCATTCTTATTTTGCTTCCCAAGGTTTTATCCTACGAATCGTAAAAGCTTGAGCTATAAAATCATTGTGCATTTATGAAGGTTTAACACAATATATACAAAAAAGGTGGCAGTTCAGTATTAATAACTTTCCTGTTCATCTTCTCGAAAAAGGGAGGAGAAATGACTATAATCTATAACTACATGTTGCAATTTCAACAAACAAAAAAGACTATAGGGGTATTACTAGAAATATTTTATCAGACAACTTCCATTTCCCAGTGGCCACTCTAATAGTTTCCACCATTTTGTTTATGTATGTTCCATTGTTTCCAATATATATCTTAAATAAGGGTTGTACGCAGAGGGAACACACATGATTCCATACACCATTTATGTTATTAACGGAGGCTTAACCACAGCTTATGTGGTCTATAAAGCCATATTCTGGGCGTCTGACCTGAGATAAATTTAATACTAACATTTTTATTTAACTGTGGTGCAGATGTTACTTACTGAATTATCTCAGAAATAACTCATTTTAAAACAAAACATATGGCTATTTGTATGTAATAGGAAATATGGTCAAATAAGTTTTATTTTCATTTGGTGCCTAACAATTTCTCTGAAGTAGAGTCCATAAGTCAGTCATTGTTTTAACTTCATCCTCAAGAATAAAGACTGGATGGATACAGCTTTAAAAGGAGAGAATGGAAAAGATGGGTGCATGTGACAGAAAACCTGACCTGAGTGTTGTGATCATTTTGAGACTCCTTTTTAAAGTGAAAAACTTTTTCCACCATTCAGTCTGAAAGCAAATGAGCTTTGAACAAGAAATCTCTGTGAAGGTTGATGAGTGGAATTCTCCCTAATCCAGAACAAGGCTCATAGAACAATGATGTAACCATTCTTCAGACAGCCTGTTATAGATGCCCATTACATAACTTTTTAACTTTTTAACCTGTGGTTAAGCTAAATTTGTCTTCCTAGTCGGCATAATCTGGCACTTGCCCAACCACACCTCAATATTTTTGTATAACGCCTCTATGCAGCATTGTTCTAATGCTTTTCACTTGTGCAAGGGGATCATTGTTTGCCTGAATGTTAGTAAGCCTATATGGTCAATTAGGATTCAGGGCATTAAGACAGATGACAGAAATGTCTTGATATCAGCAGTTTTTGTGACATTTCTGGGTTTTATTTGCAAAATCTTAGAGTCATAAAGTTTAAGGTCAGTAAGGACCAACAGATCCTCTGCTCTGATCTCCCATATGTAACAAGCTACCATCACTGTCTGATGGCACTTGCACACTAAATTCAACAACCCAAACAAGACCAAAGTACTACTATCAACAGCAGATGAAACTATTGTGTCACAGGCAGAGCTCATGGGGAACTGACACCTTAGGCCCCTGCAACAGCAGAGAATTGATTTTGTGAGAGATACCCAGATAAACCCAATAAGTGATCTGCAGTCCATGCTGCAGAAAAAGGAGCAAAAGACCCAAGTTAACTGTCCATCTGATCAGGGAGGAGGAGAGGGAAAGATGATTCCTTTCCAACATTACAATCAGTTAGAACTAGTAAGCTAAGCATGTGTGTGTGTGTGTGTGTGACTAATGGACAGAAGGAGTCCTGACCAACCCACAGGGTATGTCTACACTGCAAAGTATTTTCGGAAAAACTGCTGGTTTTCAAAAAAAAACTTCACTTGCGTCCATGCTGCAATAGCATTCTTTCAAAAAAAATTGAAAGAACAAATGGGTTTTTCCAACATTGGTAAAACTCTTTCTATGAGGAAGAAGCCTTCTTTCAAAAGAGCTCTTTCAGAAAAAGGCATGTGTGGACGGGGAAGAAGGAGTTCTTTCAAAAGAAGAAGAAAGAGGAAAAAGCACAGGTGCTCTGGTGGCCACTTCTTCTGTAGTAATCACAACTTAAATGTGAGATAGTATCCATTCAGTGTGGATGCTCTCTTTCAAAAAAGCAGATTGCCTTTTCGATGCACTTTGGCAGTTTTTTCGGAAGATGTTTTTTCGGAAGATCACTTCCGGAAAAGCTTCTTCTGAAAGAAGCCTGCAGTCTAGACACAGCCCCGGTGACTAAGGGGTTAAACTCAGGTAGCTAGCAAAGGTGTTGGCCAGCGGGCCAGGAGAACCAATTGAGATAAAGTGTTGAAATTTGAATTGGATATAGTTTCCTTGCCTACTTTCTTTTGTGTGAGAGATAAACTAGGAGTTGAGAAACACCGAATGATTTAAGCCCAGGCAGGACTATCATGTCATCAAAGAATTTGTGGCATGGGAGTGGACTGAACAAAGAGAAAATTGCAAGTAAGTAAAGGGAAAACTGACTGCAGTCCTATTCAGGATAATTTTCTTTATTTTGTGGTTTGGTTTGAACTGCTCTGTGTGAATCTACGCCTCCCTCCCCCTTTACCATCTAAACATTGGTTCCAGAGATTTTTCTCTGTGTTTTCATTTGTTTTCCTTAGTTGCTCTGTAACAACCAGAACCAAGAATACTTTATCAAGTTTTTCTTTTGATTCCTGTGTCCTTGAAGGTCTGTCTGTCTGTGTGTATCTGCATGCCTCTGACTGAGGGGTCAGCTACCAGAGACTGCAGTTTGTTTTTCTCTTTTCTTTTTTCAAACTCTTTTGGGGCAAAAGAGCTTGGGGTACCTCTGGGGGTGGTTTCAAGAGTTCACTCCTGGTTTTTAGGGATAAAAAAACACTTAGTGGCAGCGATTCCCCAAAATCTGTGTATTATGATTCTAGGGGGAAGTATTTTGTAAACAGTGCCTGCAGAGGCAAGGTATTAAAGCTCTTTTGCGGGCCCTCACCTTCTGCACTCAGGGTGCCAGAGTGGGGAACAGCCCTGACACAGCAGAGAGAGAAACTATGCAGAGCCACCTCCTAGTACCACCCTCCTCATCTAGTGTTGCATCTCCACACGTAGCCATCTCTGATCAATCTGAGGAGGGGGACAAAATAGCATATACTGGAAAGGAAAGATCCTTTCCTGACCCCTTACAGATGACTGGATGAAGACCTGAAGCATGACCTATAAACCAGAAGGGATTCCCCACAGTGGCTGAGTCCTCCCCCTCGCACCCATAACTTTGTCTTTCATGAACAATTGTCTTCTTTCAGTGCCATGGAATATGAAACACAGGCTACACCTACTCCAGATCCAGATCCAAACACTGCCTCTGTGGTCCATGTCTACCCTAAATTAAAAGGAGTGACTTTTTAATGATAGGCTTTTATGAGTTAGTTGTCTCTAAAGATTTCAGATTTTCTCCCAGTTTTGATGTTATGGTATTAGATCAGGTGTTTCAGAAATATTCCAGTTCTGGTAAAGCCCACTTAGGTTTAAGAATCAAAGGTTTATAAATATTAATATTTTAAAGTGTTAACCTAGGCTCTGTCATGTACAAAGCAAAACACCTACCATAAGTAATTTAGAACATAGATTGTTCCTGTTTGTAATATTAATGAGACTATGGGCTGAACACTGTGATTTGTATTAAAAAACTCCTTCTGGGTGATGATATCTCAAATTTTTAAAGCGTTAAATGAAGGGAAATGCATAGTATAAAACAACTATTGACTTTTAAAACAATATATAACTATTGGGCATTATATTAGATTTAATTGAAGATTTCTTCATTGAAGAAAGTAAATATTTCTCACATAATGCAACTTTTTTTTTCTTCTATATACTACAGACTAAAAATCCATCTCTCTCTCTCTCTGTCTCTCTCTCTCTCTCTATGGCTGCGTCTAGACTGGAAAGTTAAAACTTGCCAGATGTCTACACTGGCCGCTTGAATTTCTGCAAGAACACTGACTTCCTACTGTCTGAAATCAATGCTTCTTGCGGAAATGCTATGCTGCTCCTGTTCGGGCAAAAGTCCTTTTGCGCAAAGCTTTTGCGCAAATGGGCCAGTGTACACAGCTCAGATTTGTTTTGTGCAAAAAAGCCCCAATCGCGAAAACAGCAATTGGGGCTTTTTTTGAGCAAAAGCGCGTCTATATTGGTATAGACACTTTTCCGCAAAAAGTGCTTTTGCGTAAAAGCATCCATGCCAATCTAGACGCTCTTTTCCGCAAATGCTTTTAACGGAAAACTTTTCCATTAAAAGCATTTGCAGAAAATCATGCCAGTCTAGACGTAGCCTATGTGTGTATATATATATATATATATATATATATATATATATATATATAAAGGTAGGAGGTTTATGGCCAGCCAACAGAATGATGTCATCATGCTTTCACACTCTCTGGCTGTGAAAGCCGCCAGAGAGAGGAGGTTTGGTAAGCATAGTGAGCAGGAGATGCAGCCACTGAGAAAGCCACTGAGAGGGGGGTTGGTGAATGTAGCTCTCATGGTTTCTGACTGTGAAAGCTGCCAGACAGAGGGGGGTTGGAAAGCATAGTGCAGCCCCCTAGTAAATTATTAAAATAGTGTTGTTTATTTTCCTGAAAATGATGTTTTTCAGCTAAGAATATCAATTTATTATGTGAATTACACCCTCTTTTAAGCCCATGACTTAAACGTTTTTCTAATTCATTCAGGAAATGTACTTTCAATAATTAAAAATGAGGGACTATTGTTCCTATAGTTAATGGCTGTTGTTGGTTACCAGAATTCCTGAGTTATTTCACCATCTCTACCATTGCCTTGTTCAATGTACAGCAAATTACTTTAGACTACGTATATTCATTAAACCATTCACTTCAACTCCAGGAAATATAACTGTGGCAGAGTATGGCTCTTAACCTTTCAGTATTGCAGTCTATAATTCCTTGAATACATATATAAGAAAAATTACCATTATAGGAACGCTATAAAGCTCTGTTTAATGAGAAATAATAGTTGCAGCACACTCGATAGTTAGTCTTGTATTCCATCTTCTATTTTAATCTTCACTTTTCAGTGTATGTTCTGATAAGAATTTTGGCATTAGGTAGAAACTTCAAAACTGACTTGCTTTGTAGATCTCAAGTAGTCTTTTTTTTTTTTAAGATTTTAAAATCCAGAACAGTATTTAAGAAAATCAGTTCAGAAGTTTTAAAGGTTTGAACACTGAACTTTAAGTTGGCATTTTTAAAACATGGATCTGATCTTTTTTAAGATGTATTCTATATCAGAATGGGCTTATCATTTTGGGGTGTTCTGAAGCAGCATGCTTTCAAACAATCTAAACTGCAATTGCCAGATAGTTTAGGCAGCTCTAAATCTTTAGAGGGCTTCAACAGCATTAGCTGCCCTAAGGATTTAAAGTTGTTTAAACTGCTTAAACTACCTAAAGATGTGAAAAGCTTAAGCAGATTGAATTTGTTTAGGGGTTAAAAGTCATTTTAAACCATTCAAGCCTGTCTGAGTCCTTAAGTGTTTCAAGTGGTTTATCAACTTACAGACTTTCAAATAAGGATGTCAGAGGAAAAAGACAATAGGGGTCAAGCGGACATAGTTATGGGTGGCAGGGTTCATCTTCCCAAGCCAAATAGCTCTGGATTTTGTCCCCCTTTTCTTTCAAGCCCTGCCTTCTTGATAAATTAAACGTGCCCTTTCCCAAAAAAACCAACAAAACACTAACAAAAATTCAAAATTCAATTTAATATTTACTACTCTTGCTGTTTTTGTTACATTTCAATCTTATAGTATTGTAATTTATCAATCTAAACCTGTGTGTCTCGAAGTGCTCCATGGGCACACTTTAGAAAAATCACTAGCAGACTCATGCCACTTTGATTACCTAACGGGTCCATAGCCACAGAACCTATAGCTCCCATTGGCTCTGGTTTGCTGTTTCCAGTCAAGGGGAACTGCAGGAAGTAGCATGGCCTGAGCCAATGCTTCCCATGACTCCCCTTGACTAGAAATGTTGAACTGGAGCCAACACAAGCTATGAGGTTCCATGGCTATGAACTCTTTAGGTAAACAAGGCGGCACAGGATCATTAGAGCTTTCCCAGAGCGAGCCTGCAGAATTCTTTAAGAAACACTGGTATAAACAACAAAACATACAAAATGTACAAACTGGCTAAGTTTATGTCATGAGAAAGA
This sequence comes from Pelodiscus sinensis, assembly GCF_052426305.1. Classification (NCBI taxonomy): domain Eukaryota; kingdom Metazoa; phylum Chordata; order Testudines; family Trionychidae; genus Pelodiscus; species Pelodiscus sinensis. The sequence continues at coordinate 42,895,314 of NC_143060.1, forward strand.
TATAGTCAACTGATTGCTTCTGTTCTCAAATTTATCTTTTCTATTTAGTCCAGTTATTAGCATTTTTAACAGTGGTAATGTATATCAACCTAAAAATGCTATAGTATTCTTTACAGTAAGTTAAAGAAATATGGCTTGTATGAATAGACCATAAGGTTTATAGAAACCTGGTTAGATTGTCAGGCTCAATGGGTAGTGAAGAATAGCTCAATGTCTACTTGGCAGCCAGTATCAAGAGGAGTGTCGCAGGGATTGGTCTTATAGCCTATTTTGTTCAACATCTTCATTAATGATCTGAATGATGGGATGGATTGCACCCTCATCAAATTTGTGGATGACACTAAGCAAGGGGACGAGGTATATATGCTGGAGGGTAGGGATATGCTCCAGAGTGATCTAGACAAACTGGAGGATTGGGACAGAATAAATCTGATGAGATTCAACAAGGACAAGTGCAGAGTCCTGCACTTAGGATGGAAGAAATCCATGCACTGCTACAGGCTGGGAACCAACTAGCTAAGCAGCAGTTTTGCAGAAATGGACCTGGGGATTACAGTAGATGAGAAGCTGGACATGAATCAACAATGTGCCCTTGTTGCCAAGAAGGCTAATGAGTTGCATTAGTAGGAGCACTGCCAGAAGATCAAGGGAAGTGATTATTCTCCTCTATCTGGCACTGGTGAGGCCACATCTGGAATAATGTGTCCATTTGGGGGGTGGGGAGGCTCCAGTACAGAAAGGATGTGGACAAATCAGAAAGAGTCCAGCAGAGGGAAAAGAGAATTATTAGAATGATGGGGCACATGATTTATGAGGCGAGACAGAGGGAATTGAGGTTATTTAGTCTGGGGATGAGAAAAGTGAGAGGGGGATTTGATAGCAGCCTGAAAGGGATTCCAAAGAGGCTGTCCTCAGTGATGGCAGATGACAGATGAAGAAGCAAAGGTCTCAAGTTGCAGCATGGGCGGTCTAGGTTGGATATTAGGAAAAACTATTTCACTAAGAGGGAGCACTGGAATGGGTTGCCCAGGGAGGTGGTGGAATCTCCATCCTCAGAGGCTTATAAGGCCAGTCTTGACAAAGCCCTGGCTGGAATGACATAGTTGTGGTTGGTCCTGTTTGGGCAGGAGGTTGGATTAGATGACTTCCTGATGTTTCTTCCATCATTTATTTTCTATGATTCTGTGATTCTAAAACAGGGGTGGTCAACCCATGGCTCGCAAGCTGCATGTGGCTCACGAAGAAAAAAATTGCAGCTCCTGACGTTAACGGGATGGAATCCAGAACCACTTGGGTCAGCCGCTCTCACGGCCGGGCCGCTGTGAGCCACATGGATGCTTACAGCCCACACCGTTCCACTCACGGTCCCCAGCGCACCACATCATATTCCTGCACGTGCAGGCTGGGTCGCACACAGCATCCCAGACTGCATGTGCTAGTGGCTTTGTGATCCAGGCATAAGGTTGGGGGAAAGAGATGCCTGGCTCTGGAGAACAGAAGGGTGGGGGCATGTGCATGCCAATCCCAGATGCGGTGCAGGAGCTCTGGCTCTGGGACCTTAGCATAAGGTTGAGGGGGAGGGGGATTGGGTTACAGCAAAGAGGGGAGGTATCTGGCTCTAGGGAAGGGAAGGGGAAAGAAGGAGAAGGAAAGGGGGATTAGGTTGCACACGGCATCCCGGACAGCTCATGCTCAAAGCCGGCCGCTCAGAGCAGGTGTCCCAGCACTTGGAGGGAGACACATGGCTGTAGCAGCAGCTCCGGGACCCAAGTATTAGGTTAGAGTGGGTAGAGGGGGTTTAGGTTGTGGGTGTGTGTGCCTGGCTTTGGGGAAGGAGAGGAGAGAGGGCTTGGGTTTGGGGGGGGTGTGTCTGGCTTTGGGAAAGAGGAGGGGGACTGAGTTAGAGCAGGCTGCTCTTCCCCTCCCCTAAACAGCTGGCACTCTTCCTGAAATGTAGGTCTGTCACACCACTGGGGACTTTTCTCCCTGCTGCCTGCCTGCGCGGGAGAGGGCGGGGATGAGGAGGCAGGAAGTAGGAATCCTGGGACTGCATACCAGCTTCAACTTCTCAGGAAACACGCGGCTGTCGTGGGGAGCAGAGGAAGATTGTGCACTTCCTGAGAAGTTGGAGCTGGCATGCAGTCCTGGGACTCCTACACTCACACACACACACACACACACCCTGCACAGGCAGGCAGCAGGGGGGAAGGAAGTCCCTGGTGGAAAGACAGACCGGGCATTTCAGGAAGTGCACCAGCTGTTTAGAAGAGGGGAAGAGCAGCCCACGTGTTTCCTGAGATCCAGAATCCCCAGGTACTGGCCCCAGCTGTCTCTGTCTCTGCCTCCTGGCCAAACCACCTCCCCCCCGACGAGTATTCTGCCACAGCACCCACCAGCACCCTGCCCCAGAACCCTGTCCACTGCCCCCACCAGCACAGTTGGGGCCACATTAGTGAGGCTTGGGAGGTTTTGGAGGGGTTGTTTTTTTGTATCTTACTTGTATGACCCCAACTGACTTTTCTGTGGCTCAGTGACCTCTGATTCAAAGCAGGTTCCCCGCCCTTTTCATAAATAAAGTCAATGCTGAAACATTTTGTGTTTGACATAATATTTTATTTAAAAATGAAGCCTGGCCAACAAGCCCCCACTTGGGGCCAAGCCCCCATCTGGTCACAGCATCATAACACTTCTGCACCCCTCAGACCACAAACCTGAGCCTATTATACACTGGAACCCCCTGTCCTGAACCTCTCATCCCCAAACTCCTGCACCCCCACATCCCCAGTCTTCTGCCACAACACTCCTGCACCATCCACACACTGCAAATCTATGTCCTGAGCCCATCATACTCCCAGCCTCCCTGCCCTGAGCCCCTCATGGACCCCAGCCCAAACTCTTGCACCTTCACAGCCATAAGCCTGCGGCTTGCTCAGCACCTCAACCCTCCACCTGACCCCAACACTCTCCAGCCTAGAACCCCCTCCTTGAGCCTGCATCCTCTTCTGTACTTCCTCCTGCACCCAAATTCCCTCCCAGAGCTTGCACCTCTCACCCCTTCCCAGGGCTGCTTTTTTTTTTTTTTTTTTTTGTGAGCCACAATAGCAGTGGAGACAGCGTGAAGAACTGGGGAAAAGTTGAGCCCCCCCCCCCCCCAAAAAAAGGCAGGACCACGAAGACCTGGGAGAAAGTTACCAAAAATAAAAAAGCAGCTATGGAACGGTCCAACGGTCTTTTTTTTTTTTTTTTTTTTTTTTTGCTCAACAACTTTTCCACAACTTCCATGCTATCTCCACTGCTATTGTGGCTCTTCGTCTGGAACGGGTTGGCCACCCCTGTTCTAAAAGAACAAGTATTATAGACATGGGTGATGATTGCTTTCTTATCACATGGTACTCTTTCCTCGGTCTGGAAAAAAATTCCCACCACTATATTACTGTTATAGGAATGCTTAGTGTTGCATTTATTGTACTGTCTGCAATATTGTGGTTTTATGTGTTTTATAGTCATCACATTTTTAACTCTTTTAGGAGAAGATTTTCAGAATATAATGGGAATCTGTGAAGATTTGATTTGGGATCTCATTCTTAATGGACTTGATCCACTGAAGTCAATGGGAAACTTTTTGTTGACTTCAGTAGGCTTTGGATGAGGTGTTCTAAAGCAAAGTTGTTAGTTTACAGAGGAAATGATACTATGCACCATACCTTTTAATGTTTTAATGACTGAAGAAAGAAAAGAAAAGAAAAGAAAAGAAAAGAAAAGAAAAGAAAAGAAAAGAAAGAAAGAAAGAAAGAAAGAAAGAAAGAAAGAAAGAAAGAAAGAAAGAAAGAAAGAAAGAAAGAAAGAAAGAAAGAAAGAAAGAAAGAAAGAAAGAAAGAAAGAAAGAATCCAAACACCTGCCTGGTCAGAACTATTAATCTGAACCATATATTGAGAATGCTTAAGACAGGTGGCACTAACTCATCTAGTCTGGACATGTGCTTTTCAATCAGATAAGGCCACTATGGAAGGCATAAGGGATCTATGAGAAAAGGCTTTCTTTAGCGATAGATCAGCCTCTAGACTGCCGCTTTTCTCCAACAAAGCTCCGTGCCAGAAAAAAGTAGCAGCCTATGTTAATGAAACATGGGATATTTAAATCCCCGCTTCATTACCAGTTTCTCCCAGCCTAATCTGCATCCCTCTGCCGGCAGAGGGGTGCAGTCTAGACATACCCTCAGAGTCATAATCAAATTAGGAATTGAATCAAGCATTTCTTATTTATGACAAAAAATCATGCTTACATGCTTAGCTGAAGTAGTTATGAAGCATTCTAACTACAGTAGACTTCCGATAATCCGGAACCTATGGGACCTAGGTGGTGCCCGATTATCAGATATGCTGGACTATCAGGAGGTACTATAAGATGGTTATATATATACTGTATACATTATATACTGTATATAAAGTGTTCTTAACCCTTTTTATTGTACATACTGTATACAGTATACTGTAATGTTTTAGGTTTTTTAAGCCTTTTTTACCCTTTTTGCTTAGTTCAGCTGCTGCCGCTGTTACCTTGTGACTCATTTTTTGCTGAAGCTCACTCACTAGGCTCTTGCCATTTTGATGCCGGACTATTGGATGCCGGACTATTGGAGTTTTACAGTACTCTGAAGCTTTGTCTACACTGCAGGGTTTTTGTGCAAGAAACTTTTTGCGGAAGAGATCTTCCACAAAAACTCTTTGCGCAAAAGCATGTCCACACCTGAAAAGCACATCGCAAAAGCGATGTAATTTTGCACAAGAGAGCGTCCACACTGTATGGACACTATTGCACAAGAAAGCTCTGATTGCCATTAACACCTGTGCTTTTCCTGATAGGCTCTTTTTGTGCAAGAAACCCCTGTGGAGCGACCACACATGCCTTTTTGCACAAGAGCTATAGCGCAAAAAGGAGTTATTCCTCATGGGGAGAGGAATAACTCTACCAGCAAAAGCCCTCTGTCCTGTCGATCTACTGTTTTGGTTTGGGGTTTTTTGCACAAAAACACACTTAAGATGTGGACACTCCACCGTTTTTTGCACAAAAACAGCTGTTTTTGCAAAAAAAAAACCCTTGTAGTATAGACATAGCCTTAGATTTATCAGCCAATTTTATTTACCAGATAAGTTTGAACAATGGCAACAATACAATGATTAGGTAAATCATTATCTGTTGTTGAGCTGTCATTCCTTGAAAATGCAAAAAAAAAAAAAATCCCATAAGTCTATGACAGTACTAATAGTATTAGTATTAATGTATAATACCTTTATTCACAATTACTAATAGTGTATAATATCTTTCAATCTGTGAGTTCAAAGTACTCTATAAGTATTAGGTAATGAAGCCTCAATACCCTCCTGTGAGGCAGATAAATATTATTATATTGAATGTTACAAATGGGTAAGCTCAGGCACAGAGACATTAAATGATGTTTCCAAGGTCACACAGAGAACTTCTATATTTAACTGTTTGTCTCTCTTTGACTCATAGCTACTAAAAAGACACCCAAACCTAGAGCTCATCTCTGATCGGGGGTAATAGTGGCACTGCACCATGAACTTTGGCTTCACTAAAATGGGTCTGGTCACTTTTCAGACCCCTCTTAAACATCACTCTCTCTTTTTTTTTTTTTTGGTCTTTATTATGAAATACTACAACATAAATAGTTAGGGTATGTCTACACTACAAAGTTAGTTCGAACTAACTTAGTTCGAATTAGTTAATTCGAACTAAGCTAGTTCGAACTAACGCATCTAGAACTAAAAACTAGTTCGAACTAGCGTTTTGCTAGTTCGAACTAGTAAGTCCACATTGAGTGGACTCTGAACAGGGCTTAAGGATGGCCGGAAGCAGTGCTGGCAGGGCATAAAAGGAGGACTTAGAGCATGGAGATGCTGTCTCAGGCTAGCCGAGGGCTGCGCTTAAAGGGTCCCGACCCCCACCCCGGACACACAGTTCTCAGGGGTGCCCCGCTTGCAAAGAAGTTCTGGCTTGGAGTGCCCTGAGTGCCCACACTGGGCACATCACACCACTCGGCCATCAGCCCGGCTGCACTTGCCGCAGGCTGCCATCTGGGGAGAGGGAGTAATTGGGGGGCTGCAGGAGAGCTTCCACCCTCAGAAGCCCACAGAGCCACCCCAGTCCTCCCCATTGGGGGCTCGTACCCCATTCCTCCCTCACCTCCTTCCACTTACCCTTCCCTAGCCCCCCTTCTTATTGATGTACAAAATAAAGATAACGTTTCTTCCAACATTGACTCTGTCTTTATTGAAAAAAACTGGGGGAGACTGGGAAAAGGAGGTGGGAGAGGGGAAGAGAAAGGCTGGGAGAGGGGAGGGCAACTAACATGATCAGGGGTTGGGAACAGGTCCCAGATGAAGAAAGGCTACAGAGACTGGGACTGTTCAGCTTAGAAAAGAGGAGACGGAGGGGGGACAGGATAGAGGTCTCTAAAAGCAGGGGTTGGGTGGAGAGTGTGCATTCAGAAAAGTTCTTCCTGAGTTCCCATAAAGAAGGACTAGAGGACACCAAAGGAAAGGAATGGGTAGCAGGCTTGAAACTAGTAAGAGAAAGTTGTTGTTCTTGACAAAGCAAATAGTTAACCTGTGGAACTCCTTGCTGCAGGAGGCTGTGAAGGCTACAACTAGAACAGAGTTTAAAGGGAAGTGAGATAAAGTGATGGAGGTTGGGTCAATGGAGTCCTATTAGCCAGAGGGTAGGAGTGGTGTCCCTGCCCAAAGTTTGTGGAAGGCTGGAGAGGGATGGCACGAGACAAATGGCTTGGTCATTGTCTTCGGTCCATCCCCTCCAGGGTCCCTAGGGTTGGCCACTGTCGGCAGACAGGCTACTGGGCTAGATGGACCTTTGGTCTGACCCAGTACGGCCATTGTAAGCTCAGGGCTCAGTGTCGGGGGTCTCAGTGGACCCCCTTGATTTTCATGCACACCTGGTCCTGGGTGGCCAGGCTGGCAGCTCTCCTGCCCTAGACGGCCACTTTCCTGTGCCTAGTGCGGAGATCGTGGACGAGGTCCACGATGTCCGCACTAGCCCAGGAAGGTGCCCGCCTCTTGCGGTCCAGGGCAAGCTCCCGGGAGCCGCCAGCCTGGTCCCGGCAAGAGGGGGTGGGCTGGGGGGCATCGGGTGGGTGGCTCTGTGCCGTGCCAGGTGCAGGGTCTGCTAGCTGGGTGCTGGCAGGCTTGCACCTGGCACGGGCACCGTAGCCAGCCCGTGCCCCTTTAAGGGGTCCGGGGCTGGGAGGGGGGCATAGAGTTTCCCTGGTGTTGGCCAGAGTGGCCACCAGGGAAACCTGGGGAGGGCTAGCCTCCCACTAGTTCGAACTAAAGGGCTACACAGCCCTTAGTTCGAACTAGCTAGTTCGAACTAGGCGTTAGTCCTCGTAAAATGAGGTTTACCTAGTTCGAACTAAGCGCTCCGCTAGTTCGATTCAAATTCGAACTAGCGGAGCGCTAGTGTAGCACCTATTAAAGTTAGTTCGAACTAACGTCCGTTAGTTCGAACTAACTTTGTAGTGTAGACATACCCTTAGATACCTACTGATCCCAGTGGTTGTGGACTTTAACACATTTCTCCAGATTAGCATGCCACATAATGCACTGTGGTATTTGCACATGTTCCCCGAAAAAGCCTCAGAAAGAATTTTTGTGTTATAGTAGGGGAATTCCAGACGTCTTGGATGTTTTTTTCAAAGATCCCAGACTGAGCGAGTTCATTTCCCTTCCCTGGACAAAAATTGGGGGGTTACTATGCTCTATAATTGGGGTTGAGAGACTAGGGAACAATGGGTCTTATGGAGAGAGTCTCCCCTCCAGCAGAGGGAGGCACCCTACAAGTACCTTCAGGTACTGTGCATATCCCCCAGTCATGACAATGAAACACTGATATAATTCCTAGAGTGACATCTTGAAAATATTGCATCCTAGAAAGAGAATCACATTGATGCCTAATCAGCATCTTATGGCTCTGCCATGGCACTGTTCACAAGAACTAAGGGCAGGAGGAAAATTATAGTAAATGGATTGAAAATCATAGTAGCTGTTTTTTGATAAATGTTTAGATGGTGGTCCAGGCACATTCTTTTTCACAGAAAGCACTCAATGCACCATGTCCCAAGACAAGAAAGAAATAGAGAAGTATGAGGAAATCCTCACCCTTTTTGAAATCCATGTCAAGCCACCCACTGGAGTTTGGGGCTAGGATTTACAAATGATGAATGCTTTACAAATATTGTGTTGCGTCCATAGGTTGTTCCAGGGCTAAGTTTATTGAGTGCTACCTGCTGAATTTTTATAAATATTTTCTTCTGAGTTGCTTTTTATTTTAAAAGTGAGTAGCATGATATTTTTGCAAATAGATTGTGCATCTTAAGCCAGTTTTTCCCTCTCTCTTTAATGAACTATTTTCCCTTGCATGCTGCAGAAAGAAAAGTTCAAGAGGTGGAACAGCAGGGTGAAACTGAGTGCTCCCATCCTAGTTCTTATCCAGAAATCCTACAGATGTTAAAAAGAAAAGCACCTAAACAGAAGCTGCCAAAGGCAATTTAAATTTACATGCCAACAAACAACATAATGAACATATTTACTCTGGCATTCAAGAACAAAATGAGCAGTTACTACTGTAGCTGCCAAATCTAATAGTGATTCTACAGTGTCATTCATAAAAAAGTTCAAGTTAACAAAGGAACTATTCCCCCAAAGGAATGTCTGGACTCTAATACCCTTCTTTGGCAAAGAATGTCTATTCTGTGCTAATGGTCCTTAAAGGCCAATGATACAATGTCCTTCCATTAGTTTTCAGTCACCAGCCCACTGTATTTGATTAACATTGTTACTCTACTAGTAGTTCCTACCCACGTCACTTCTGTACATGCCATTTTTGGATCATAAGTCACGTAGACAACAGAACAAATGAAAAGGACCGATTTCCCTGTGGTGGGAAGAACACCTCAGCAGTCCAGCACCCTGGCATTTAATTTCAAATAGGGGGAATTACACAAAAATGAGGAGGTTAGTTAAACAGAAATTAAAAGGCACAGTGACTAGAGCCAAATCCCTGCAAGCTGCATGGAAACTTTTTAAAGAAACCATAATAGAGGCCCAACTTAAATGTATACCCCAAATTAAAAAACAGAGCAAGAGACCTAAAAAAGAGCCACCGTGGCTTAATCACCATGTAAAAGAAGCAGTGAGGGACAAAAAGATATCTTTTAAGAAGTGGAAGTCCAATCCTAGTGAGATAAATAGAAAGGAACATAAACACTGTCAAATCAAGTGTAAAAATGTAATAAGAAAAGCAAAAAAATATTTTGAGGAACAGCTAGCCAAAAACTCAAAAAGAAATAACAAAATGTTTTTTAAATACATTAGAAGCAGGAAGCCTGCCAAAAAACCTGTGGGTCCCCTAGATGATCGAGATATAAAAGGAGCAATCAAAGACGATAAAGCCATTGCGGAGAAACTAAATTATTTCTTTGCTGCAGTCTTCATGGCTGAGGACGTTGGGGAGATTCCCAAATCTGCACCGTCCGTTGTGGGTGATGAATCTAAGGAACTGTCCCAGATTGAAGTGTCATTAGAAGAGGTTTTGGAACAAATAGAAAAACTTAATGTTAACAAATCTCCGGGACCGGATGGCATTCAACAAAGGGTTCTAAAAGAACTCAAATGGGAAATTGCTGCACTATTATCTGTGGTTTGTAACCTTTCCTTTAAATCGGCTTCCGTACCAAATGACTGGAAGGTAGCCAATGTGACACCAATATTTAAAAAGGGCTCTAGAGGCGATCCGGGCAACTACAGACCAGTAAGTCTAACTTCAGTACCAGGCAAATTAGTCGAAACAATAGTAAAAATAAAATTGTGAAGCATGTAGAAGAACATAATTTGTTGGACAAAAGTCAACATGGTTTCTGTAAAGGGAAATCCTGTCTTACTAATCTATTAGAGTTCTTTGAAGGGGTTAACAAACATGTGGACAAGGGGGATCCAGTAGATATAGTATACTTAGATTTTCAGAAAGCCTTTGACAAGGTTCCTCACCAAAGACTCTTGTGTAAATTACATGGCCATGGGATAAGAGGGAAGGTCCTTTCATGGATTGAGAACTGGTTAAAAGACAGGAAACAAAGGGTAGGAATAAATGGTAAATTTTCAGAATGGAGAGGGGTAACTAGTGGTGTCCCCCAAGGGTCAGTCCTAGGACCAATCCTGTTCAACTTATTCATAAATGATCTGGAGAAAGGGGTAAGCAGTGAGGTGGTAAAGTTTGCAGATGATACCAAACTGTTCAGGATAGTCAAGACGGAAGCAGATTGTGAGAGACTCCAAGAAGATCTCACCAAACTGAGTGATTGGGCAACAAAATGGCAAATGAAATTGAATGTGAATAAGTGTAAAGTAATGCACATCGGGAAAAATAACCCCAACTATACGTACAGTATGATGGGGGTTAATTTGGCTATGACAAATCAGGAAAGAGATCTTGGAGTTATCGTGGACAGTTCTCTGAAAACTTCCACACAGTGTGCAGCGGTGGTCAAAAAGGCAAATAGGATGCTAGGAATTATTAAGAAAGGGATAGAAAATAAGACCCAGAATATCTTACTGCCCCTGTATAAAACTATGGTACGCCCACATCTTGAATACTGTGTACAGATGTGGTCTCCTCACCTCAAAAAAGATATTTTGGCCTTGGAAAGGGTTCAGAAAAGGGCAACTAAAATGATTAGGGGTTTGGAATGGGTCCCATATGAAGAGAGGTTAAAGAGACTGGGACTTTTCAGTTTAGAAAAGAGGAGACTGAGGGGGGATATGATAGAGGTATATAAAATCATGAGTGGTGTGGAGAGGGTGAATAAAGAAAAGTTATTTATTAGTTCCCTAAATAGAAGAACTAGAGGACACCAAATGAAATTAATGGGTAGCAGGTTTAAAACTAATAAAAGAAAGTTCTTCTTTACACAGCGTGTAGTCAACCTGTGGAACTCCTTGCCAGAGGAGGCTGTGAAGGCTAGGAATATAAGAGTTTAAAGAGAAGCTAGATAATTTCATGGAGGTTAGGTCCATAAAAGGCTATTAGCGAGGGGATAAAATGGTGTCCTTGGCTTTTGTTTGTCAGAGGCTAGAGAGGGATGGCAGGAGACAAATCGCTTGATCATTGTCTTCGGTCCAACCTCTCTGGTGCACGTGGTGCTGGCCACTGTCGGCAGACAGGATACTGGGCTAGATAGACCTTTGGTCTGACCCAGTATGGCCGTTCTTATGTTCTTATGTTCTTAGCTTTAACTATGTGTTGCAGAAATAACACTTTCATAATATAACTAAAGAATTTTGCAACTTTTTTTAGGCTGATTAGTCAAGGTACTGCTTTCCTTACTTGTGTGGACTAATAATTTATTGAGCTCATAATCCTACTGCTTATGTTCAGTTTACTATATCTTCAGTTGGATAGCTCCATTGACTTCAGCGAAGTGCTGTCATTTTATATTAGCAGATAAGATGTAGTGTAAAGTGAGGAAATACAGAAGAATGGAAGAATATGAAATTTGGAAGAATCTGGTCCTAAATATGTTTTTTTTTCTAAAATTCCTTTTATTTTCCTATTTCTAATAAAAAGAGGACTTATTCTGTAAATGAAATGCAAGATACATATGAAAGATCTGAGAGAAGTTTCTCGTCTAGACGTGTCTGTTTTTCTGAGAACATACTGATGTATTATTAGTGGTTCTGGATAATAAATGCTTGAAGATCTATAAAAATCCCATATATTGACCACATCACTACTCCTTTAATAGGCAAAACAAAAATATTTTCCTTGCCCATATTTAATGTGTATGCTCATAAGCAAATCCACTCAAACTCTGCTTGCATGTGGTAGAATGAAGATTGAAAGATGATTTTGTGTGTGTGTGTGTGCGCGCGCGCATGTGCACATGCATGCGTGTGTTTAATAAAGTGCAACACTTTTGATCAAGTGAAAAAAGTGGCAGCAAAATCATAGAATTAAAGTTTGTTTTCCATCCTCCCAAAAGCCAAGGAAACTTTTTACACAATGTGCTTATTTCATGTCTAAGAAAAAGGGAGTTACTCACCTTGTGCAGTAACGACTGTTCTTCGAGATGTGTGTCCCCGTGGGTGCTCCACTGTAGGTGAAGGGTCGCCCTGAGCCTCAGATCGGAGCTTTCTATAGCAGTTTCCCCTGTTGAGTCACGCATGCCCAGGAGGCGTCTCGAGCCCTTGCCGCCTCCTGAGGAGTGTGACTCATCCCCCTCCCTTTCAGTTCCTCGTCTCCGCCCGAGTAATTTCGACTCCGAGCAGAGGGGAGGTAGGGAGGGTCGTGGAGCACCCACGGGGACACACATCTCGAAGAACAGTCGTTACTGCACAAGGTGAGTAACTCCCTTTTCTTCTTCGAGTAGTGTCCCTGTGGGTGCTCCACTGTAGGTGACTACAAAGCAGTATCCAGTATATGGTTGGAGGGAGCCGGAGTCAGTGTTTGGCAGTGGTGGAGAGCACTGCCGTGGCAACTGCTGAGTCACTCTTAAGTTGTGGAAGAATGGCGTAATGTTTAGCAAAGGTATGATCTGAAGACCATGTCGCTGCCCGGTAAATGTCTCTTAGGGGGACATTGCTCAGAAAGGCTGTGGAGGCAGCCGTGGCTCGAGTAGAGTGTGCTCTTGGTGGGCATATCAGCGGTCTATTGCCCAGTGAGTGGCACTTAATTATGCATGTAGATATCCATTTTGAGATTCGTTGAGATGATATCGGTGTGCCTTTGGATCGTTCAGCGATGGAGATAAAAAGTCTTTCAGATTTACGGAATGGTTTTGTTCTTTCTAGGAAGAAGGCCAGAGCCCTCCGGATGTCCAGGGTGTGCAGAGTGGCATCTGTCTGCGACGAGTGCGGTTTTGGGAAAAAGGTAGGTAACACGATTGGTTCGTTAATATGGAATTCTGTACCGACCTTTGGCAAAAACGTGGGGTGGGGTCTAAGTATGACCCTATCCTTTGTGAAAATTGTGTAAGGAGGTTCTGACATTAACGCTCCAAGTTCGCTCACCCTCCTGACTGAGGTGATGGCTAGGAGGAAACAGACCTTCATAAAAAGGAAAGGAAGTGGCACTGTTGTCAGTGGCTCAAAGGGAGGTCTGGTGAGGTAGTTCAAAACAAGATTTAGGTCCCACAAGGGGGGTGGAGTCCTATGTGGTGGGTATACATTCTGGAGTCCCTTGAGGAATCTTTTTGTAATAGGGTGGTTGAAAACGGAGAATCCATCTACTGGTGTATGAAATGCTGCTATTGCAGAGAGGTGTACTCTTAGGGAAGAGACAGAGAGTTCTGATGCTTTAAGGTCCAGAATGTAATCTAGAATGGTATCTAATGGTGAGGCACGGGGCTCCATTTTGACTCGCTGACACCAGTGACAGAAACGTGCCCATTTCTGTTGGTAAGTTTTCCGAGTAGACTGTCTCCTGCTCTGGAGGAGGATGTCCTTTACTTGCTGGGAGCAGCGATCTTCTACCTCTGAGAACCAGAGAGAAGCCAAGCCTGAAGATGCAGGGTATTGAGTTGTGGGTGCAGTATCTTGCCGTTGTTCTGAGATAGTAGGTCTATCCGGTACGGTAGCGGGTAGGGGGGCTGGACCGCTAGCCTGTGAAGGTATGGGTACCAGGTTTGTCGAGGCCATGATGGCGCAATCAGGATGACTAGGGCTTTGTCCCTCAGGATCTTGCGCAGGACTCTGGGGATGAGCGGTATGGGAGGAAAGGCGTAGTGTAGGGAGGCTGTCCAATTGATCAGGAAGGCATCTCCCAGAGAGTGTTTGCCAAGTCCCGCACGTGAGCAGAATTGGGGACATTTGGTGTTCTGGGTAGAAGCAAAGAGGTCTATCGATGGCCATCCCCACTGGTGGAAAATTGAGTTCGCCACCTCCGTATGTAACTCCCATTCGTGGTTCAAAGCGAAGTTTCGGCTGAGTGAATCCGCTTTGATGTTGTTCACCCCGGGCAAGTAGGACGCTATGAGGGTGACTTGGTTGCGGATGCACGAGTTCCACAGGCGAATAGCCTCCGCGCATAAAGAGCGGGAGCGGGCTCCACCCTGCCTGTTTATGTAGAACATTGTGCAGATGTTGTCTGTTAGGATGCGGACTGTGTGATTGGCGATGGAGGAGGCAAAGTGTGCACAGGCATTCCTTACTGCCCTCAACTCGAGGAGATTGATATGTAAGTGTGTCTCGTTTGGGGACCATCTGCCTTGAACTTCGTGGCCGTTCATATGTGCCCCCCAGCCTAGCAGGGAAGCATCTGTGGTGATTTGGATAGTGGGTTCGGTTTGTTGGAACGGAACCCCTGTCAAGAGATTGCTTGGCACTGTCCACCATCGTAAGGATCCCAGCACGTCTGGTGGGATAGTAACCGTTTTGTTTCGAGGGTGCCGTGATGGGATATAAACAGTTGCCATCCAGAGTTGAAGACATCGAAAGTGCAGGCGAGCATGGTGGACTACATAGGTGGTGGAAGCCATGTGGCCCATTAGTCTGAGGCATGTAAGTACTGTGGTGGTAGGAACTGTAAGCATCCCATTTATAATTTCTTGCATAGTTGCAAAACGTTGTTGAGGTAGGTATGCCCGGGCTGTCACTGAGTCCAGGCGTGCACCAATGAACTCTATGTCTTGAACTGGATACAGCGTTGACTTGTCTTGGTTGATTAGAAGGCCTAGACGACTGAGGAGGGTCGTGGTCGTCTGTATCATAGAGGCTGTTTCGGCGTACGAGGATCCCTTTAGGAGGCAGTCGTCTAGATAGGGAAATATGATGACGTTTTGTCGTCTGAGATATGCCGTCGCGACAGCCAGTACCTTCGAAAATACTCTCGGGGCTGATGAGAGGCCGAAGGGGAGAACCCTGTACTGGAAGTGGTCTGGTCCCAACATGAAGCGCAGGTAACGTCTGTGGGAGGGGTGGATGGTTATATGGAAATAGGCATCTTGGAGGTCGAGGGCTGCAAACCAGTCCCCTTGATCTAGCGCAGGAATGATTGTGGAGAGTGTGACCATCTTGAAATGTTGTTTCTTGAGAAATTTGTTCAGTTTGCGGAGGTCCAATATAGGTCTCCAGCCCCCTGTTCGTTTTTCGGTTAAGAAATAGCTCGAGTAAAACCCTCTCCCGTGGAACTCTCGGGGTACCCTTTCTACTGCTCCAATGAGGAGGAGTCGATCGATTTCTTGTTTCAGAAGGGTCTCGTGAGAGTGGTCCCTGAAGAGGGACGGGATAGGGGGAAGGGTAGGGGGGATAGAGGTGAAAGGGATGGTGTAGCCCACTCGAATGATTTCCAAAACCCAGCGGTCCGATGTTATGGACTCCCATTGAGGAAGGAATGGGCGCAAACGATGGGTAAACAGATGGCCATGTTGGGGTAGTGCTAGATCGTAAGCAGGGTGTCGCAGGCCCTCGACCAAATCTTCAAATTTGCTGTTTAGATGGTTGGGTAGTTGGTGGGCGGGCCTGGTTGTGGCGTCTTCTGGGACCTCGTTGCCTTGGTCTAGTGTCTTCATAGGGCCTCTGTGATCTATTATATTGCCCATATCGGTATCGGTTGTATGAGTTATATGGGGTGTATCGTCCGCGTCTATAGGGCTGCATGCACATGCCCAACGTGCGGAGTGTAGACTTGGAATTTTTGCTGTTATGGAGTATTTCATCCGTAGTGGCTGCAAATAGTTTGTGCTTGTCGAATGGCAGATCCTCTACTTTAGGCTGGAGATCGCGGGGAACTCCTGATGACTGGAGCCAAGAGGTTCTACGCATGACTACCGCTGTAGCTGTAATTCGGGCTGCGGTGTCAGCAACATCCATTGCGGTTTGAAGAGCAGTGCGGGCGATCATATGGCCCTCATGAACTACTGTTTTCAGGATGGATCTTTTAGACTCGGGGAGATGTGGTATCAGCTCTCCCAGTTTTGAGTAATTGTCAAAGTCATGATTTGCTAAAAGAGCAGAGTAGTTCGATATTCTGAGTTGTAAGGTGGAAGAGGAGTATACCTTCTTGCCAAAGGAGTCCAGCTTTTTGTGGTCCTTGTCTGCGTTGCCCAACTTGTATTGTGGGATCTTTGCACGTTGTTGCGCTGAATCCACTACTAACGAGTTGGGTTGTGGGTGTGTGAAAAGAAAGTCGTTGTCTTTTGATGGGACAAAGTACTTCCTATCGATCCTTTTATTCGTTGGTTGAATGGATGCAGGTGTTTTCCGGAGGTCTTCCGAGGTCTCCATTATTGCCTCGTCTATAGGGAGGGCAATCTTGCTATGTAATGTGGGATGGAGATTCTTTAGCAGTTGGTATTGTTTCCTCTGGACCTCCTGCAGGGAAACATTCTGGCTTATTGCAACCCTCTTGAATAGATCTTGGAATTGTTTTAGGTCGTCAATTGGTGCAGAATCTGATGGAACTACGGCTTCATCTGATTGTATATCGGGAGCATCAGAATGTGTGACGTTTATTGAGTGAGTGTCTGATTCATTGTCAGAGATTCGGTCCACCTCCTCATCCGAAAGAGTTGCTGGAGGTAGGGACTGCGGCCGAGATAAGCTTCTCCGGGATGGAGTGGAGTGAATTGGGGAGCATTGTCCACGTGATTCCCAGTGTTCCCAGGGTCCCCATTGCGGATAAGGTGGGGGTGGGTAAGGCCAGTACGGGTGCCATGGGTTCTGTTGTGGTGGGGCTCCGTAGTCATAAAAGCGAGATTGCCTAGGTGATGGGTGCCTCGAGGAATAAGATGTGTGGTGATCATCCTCAAGAAGGGGAGCGTCTCGGCCGGATAAGATTGGTGTAGACCTGGGAGGGGATAGCCGTGATAGGGACTTCCCAGGTGAGTAGGATGTGGAAGGCAGACACTGAGCAGAAAGACTGCTGTGTGAGAGAGCTTCTTGCTGGCTCTGCTCCATAGCAGTGTCGTCTGGCTGCCTGTCAGTTTGCCCTGGCAGCGTTAGTGCAGCATCCTGCTGCTTATCTAGAGGTGGTGCCGGGCGTTTGGGCTGTGGGTCACTCTGCTGCGGTGCCGTGGTTTTAGTCGGCACCGTAGCTTTAAGGATCGCTGTGGCTTTCGGCGCCGCGGAAGGCTGTGCAGTTGAAAGCGGTGCCGCTGTTTGAAGCGGCACCGCGGTTTGCTTCGGCGCCGGCTTTTCTTGCCGTGCCGGCTGTTTTGAACGCTCCCGGGGCCGCTCAGCAGTGGCGTGCCCCGATGCCGGCGCGGAGTGGGAGGATCGCCCCGAAGCCTTTATGGCGGGCGTCCTCCCGGTCTGGTGTGCCTCTACTCCATGTTTAGGAGAGGAGGAGGCTGATAAGGAGCGGGATGGTGAGGCTCTACCCCTCAGCTCGGTTCTGGAGAGAGGGGGAGGCTCTTGGCGCGTTCCCGGCTGTTCTGCGGGCTGCAAGGCTTTTTCGAATAGGATCATTCTTAGGCGGAGCTCACGGTCTTTCCTGGCTCTCGCCGTGAGGGAATTACAATGAGTGCAGCTGTGGGGAGAGTGAGATTCCCCCAAACAGCGAATGCATTTTGAATGACCATCCGAAGCCGGCATAGGGTCCCGGCATTGGTCGCACTTCTTAAAGCCTGAGGAGGCGGACATGTCTGGTTCTCTCCTCTTTAAGCTTTTTTTTTTTTTTTTTTTTTTTGTATTTATTTTAGTGTTCCTGCTGTTGTCGTCAGTCCGTGTTGGTTTCTTTCTTTTTTTTTTTTTTTTTTAAATCTGTTCTTTCTTCTCTGTGTTAAAGAGCTGTGAAAACTCCGGTATCTCTGAGACCCGGTCTGAGGTGATTCAAGCCCCCCCGAGGGGGGAGGGGGGGTTAGGTAAGTGTATTTCCCTTATTACTAAAAATTCTTTTTCTTCTTTTAAAAAGAAACAGGGAAGGTAACTTGGATATCAGGGGAAAGAACTATAACTAAACTAGGGAGAAAAAAGGTAGTCAGAGAGTCTGACAGGGAGCTCCTGTTTGCTCCGTCCGCAGGCGAGGGCGGTTGAAGAGGAACTGAAAGGGAGGGGGATGAGTCACACTCCTCAGGAGGCGGCAAGGGCTCGAGACGCCTCCTGGGCATGCGTGACTCAACAGGGGAAACTGCTATAGAAAGCTCCGATCTGAGGCTCAGGGCGACCCTTCACCTACAGTGGAGCACCCACGGGGACACTACTCGAAGAAGAATCATAGATGGGATGGAGTCACATTACCTGTTACCCACAACTAACCATGTGTAGTCCCCAAAATACCAAGATACCCTTACATAATGTCAACCAGATGGTACTTCTGGGAATGATTTTGCAACAGCCAACCACAATCAGCATTTTTACCACAGCAACGTAACTCCAAGAAGAATTGTTTTTAGTCAGTTTCTGGCACAGAAGTACAAAACTTAGCAATGCCATTCACCTTATGGACCTATTACCAAATATTCATAAAATTCCCCCTGATAGAATGATGAGAAAACCAGGTAAAATTACTTAGGCCTCTTCTGTCAGTAGTACACATGTTGCTCCCATTACTATCAATACAAAGTATGAAGTCATAGCAATGGAAGAATAGGCCTTTTAGTCTAGGAATATGGCCAGTCATATATTTTCCTTCTCACTAGTACTTATCAGTTACCATCCCACCTCAGAAATTTCCCACTTAAACAAAGAAGTAATATTTGTTTTATTGTGCTGTTTGGTTCAGTCTCCTTTTCTATGCACTTGGAAATATTTTTCCATACCATTATTTTTGTAATCACTGTAGTTGTAATATGACAACTCCAATTATACCCTGAATTCACCAATAT
The DNA here is from genome assembly GCF_052426305.1 of Pelodiscus sinensis. Taxonomy (NCBI): domain Eukaryota; kingdom Metazoa; phylum Chordata; order Testudines; family Trionychidae; genus Pelodiscus; species Pelodiscus sinensis. The sequence goes on from NC_143060.1 coordinate 42,914,165, forward strand.
GTTAAACCATATAGATAATTTAATTTAGATGCTTTGTAAAATGTTAATCATTATGCCTATTAAATGGTCAAATATTGGATTCACTCAAAACTTCAGATGCTTATTTTAATCTCCAGTTAAAACCCCTTGGTTCTGAAAAGTTGAGGGTCACAATGTCATAAGAAAAGATTTTCCCACATGTTTTTAATGCTTCTGTTCTGGCTGCACTACAAATTTGTTCTCCACTGCCTGCTACTAATTGTAACTATTGCCTCTGGATCAAATGGTTGTCTTTTGTAAATGTCCCAAATTAAGCAATGACTTGCTATTACAGAGTTAGTATGGCTTGGGACTTTATGTACAAAGACAAGTTTAGTGACTAGTTAACAGTATGTCTTGCAGTCTTTACTCAAGCAAAATTCTCACTGAAGCCAAGGTGTTTTATGAGTCAGGACTGCAGGACTGAGACTGATCTTCACAAAGGCAAGAGAAAAGAACCATTACAGTTGTATATAGAATCAACCAGTATTTTTCTATTTATTGATGGTCTGATTCATGGATATCTTACACCAATGTAAATTCAAAGTGACTCCATTGCCTTTAATGCAGTTACATTAGCAAAAAAGTGGTGTGAGAAGAATCAGGCCTCAAATATTTGGCAAATGATTTTTAAAAGCACTCTGCCTGCCCATTTGATTGGCAACTTCCTGCATTTGTACCTAACTGGAAAGCAGGGGCATCTCACAATGCTTCAGTAGTTAATAGGCATGGGCTCTGTGCTGTGCTACAACTAGCAGAAAAACACAGACACTAAAAAAAACATATCAGGAAACACAGACAATGCAACCTCACGGTGGGAGAGTGGAGTGAACCTTTTAAGGGTCTTCTCCCTCAGGAATTGGGAGTGGGTGGCCAAGAATGGATTAGAACATCACCCTGAGCTGATGGGACCGAGGTAAGCGATTGACCCATGCACACATGAGGGAGCACATATAAACCCTGACTGTCCAGCGTGAGCCCACACGTATGCCTAACCAGCAATTTCCAGCCCTGAGATTAGTGTAGGGCTGATTTTTTTTATTTGGTCTTCTATAGGCATGGTGCTAGTTCCCTTTTTTAGAACTGAGAAAGAATGTTCCCCCACCACCAGACTGAGCAAGTCAGTATGAGATGAAAATTTGTTTTCCCCACAACAGCTCAAGAACCCAACAAGGTATGTCAGAGGTAAGATTCAAGTTGTCACAATTTGCCAGGTGTCCAGTGTTGGTACTTATCCCCAATAGAAACCCAGTTCCCTGAAAACCTGGATATAGATGCAGACTTAGAGAAAGGCATCCCCTATAGAAGTTGAGGAGCAAAACTGGTTTTCCTAATGCCTGGTACACCATCCCCCATTCTCCAGTCCCTTTACCCCATAGTTTGAGGGTAATAATATGGTCCCAGCCATGGGATGGGAAGAGCTATGGAGAGGGGTAGGGGTCATTGCAGTTCTCCACCAGGTTGAAATGTTTAAGGAACAAACAGTGATCCACATGCATGAAGTACTGTGGATTACTTCCCAGATGAGTTAAATAATACAGTTGTGACAAATTGAACCATATCCCTTTTATGTTGTCTTTATTTCTGCATGTCTGGTATAATAAGAAAACACACTAGGAAGCTGACTTTCTGATAGACTCACCTGGATACAGTTGCTTTGTTGGGGCACTGAGCTGAGCTTGTTTTGAAACTCTATATGCAACATCTGACCCCTTTGAATCTCTTCTGTTTGTACAAAATCCTGCTGTTCTTGATATCCCTTCAGGTGATTTGTGAAATTCTAATGCTTTTAACACATCGACTGATTCAGCTGAAAAAAGAGCAAAAACAACAAAAAATAATTATTCATATTGTAACGTTACCAAAAAGGAAAATAATTTCATTGCTACATGATATCTATCCTTAGAGTGGCTACATCAAGTTTTGATTTATTGCAAGCTAGTCTTACAGTAAAATATTGTTTCACAGGGTCATTCTCTCATCAAATATCTAGAAGCCCCTGATATCCAGTATAAATTAGTTAAAATCAGATTTTTAACATGTCACTTGCTAATTGAGATTTACTATTTCATAAATAATCTCAGAGATTAGGAGTCCTGTGTCGCCTTATAGACTATCAGATGTATTGGAGCATAAGATTTCGTGGGCAAAGACCCACTTCATCAGATGCATGTCACAAAATGGGTCTTTGCCCACGAAAGCTTATGCTCCAATACATCTGATAGTCGATAAGGTACCACAGGACTCCTTGTCGCTTTTGCAGATTCAGACTAACACGGCTACCCCTCTGATACTTGACTCAGAGATTAGTGCTCACAACACAGATTCCTTTAACACATGAATTCTGATCAATGGAAATGACTTAATGAGCTTTTCATATATTGGACCAACACTTAGCTCCTAGACATAACCTTATTTGATTCTTGATACTAATATACATTCTGACCACATGTGACTGAAGCCAGTCCCTTTGCCATCTGCCCCATTTAGGCCGCCGACCTCAGCCAGCCTCCCCATCCCGTTGGCTCTGGCCAGGCTGCCAGTCGTGCTGTGACTGCCCACTCCAGCCGGGCTGCCAGTCCCACTGTGCCTGCTCCCACCAGCCAGGCTCCTGACATCACGCTACTGTAGGCCCCACTGCCACCATCCTCAATATGGCTGCTGGCCCAGGCCAGGCTCCTGGCACAAGCAGGGCTCTCTACTGCAGTTGCTCCTGCCACTTGACTCCTGGCCACCAATGTTCTCTCTGGCCCAGGAACATCTGTGGTGCTACCGGACCATGGATGTTGTCAGATCAGAGAGTCACCTTTTGTATAGGTTCAACTTGTATTTGCATAAATGTTCACTAACAGCAAACAGAAAGGTTGAAAACACAGTCAAACTGAAATTCTAGTTAGAATCACTGAAATGTTTGTGAATATTTTCCCCCACTGTTTGCTTGGCTATAGCCAGTGTTGCCTTCAGCTCTGATTTTGCTTTAACTTAGCATTTCATAAATCATCCTATCAGTAACACATGTTAGTGCATTTAATACTAAAATAGTTCATTTTATTCAGCTGATTGCACTGCCAGCATGAAGATAGATAATCAAAAGCAGTCAAGTGTGTGGTCAAATCTAACTTTATGGAACTCCAGTTCTGGACTTTCTAAAGGAAAAACGTTCCAAAGTTTCCATAATGAGATGACAGAGTATATGACTCTTTTCATCTGGTAATACATTTTCTGCTACACTTGCTTTAAATAATTCAGCCTCTGCTATTTTAATCCTCCACCATACTGATTGTTTATCACATGTTAATACATCCTGAAAGAACTCTTAAATGTATTCCTGCTACAAATAATAGATACCTGTTCTACAATTGCATGAAACTAAATTTAAGCATTGTGACAAGCTAAGTTTCAACATTAAATAATCAAAATCATTGCACAAAATCTTAAAATACCAGATTAGCTCTGTAAACCTTTGTTTGTGCCTTAAAAATGCATTCCTATTAATTTCAATGAATATGACATATAGTCACTGAACTATCTCATTTAAGTGGGAGACATGCCAATGCACTTCTCTGACTGTAAAAGGGTTAGCCAAACTGTTTCTCGAATAACTAATTGATGGGTTTTTGCAATGCACATAATGGTAGAGCTGGTAGAAAATTTGCAGAAAATCAGTGAATATGAATAATCATTCAAATTCCAATTGGCTGAATAGTTAGGCTAGTTTTGTGCCCCTATTTTTGTTTGTAGACATTTCCTCAGAGTTCTTCTTTATTACTCTTTGGGTAATGGCTTCAGCAAGAATAAACATCCACAATAAAGGAGCATTCAGCATTTGTTGTTCTGCTGCTTATAAGGTGTCATTGAGGGGTCTGAGTGATATTAAAGTATATAGATGATCACTCACACAGCACAAACAGCAAACAGTCAAAACCAAATACTTTTCACACAGCCCAAAAAATAAAATTTATTTCCACAAACCATTAGTCAAATAATTTGGACAGCAAACAGAACAAGCTTGTTTGCAGCAATTTGCAAATAGTGAACCTTACAGAAAATAAATAATTTGGCCATCTCTAATAATGACAGAGCAGTTTTGCTAAATAACTGTAGACTATGAGTAAGAAATTATCCTTGTCTAACCTATTGCATATTTTGGGATGATCACCACTTTGCGTGGCATAACAGAAAATACAAAAGCAACTGATTACTAAGGTTTAAAAGAAATGGTAATCCAGAATGAGAACTGGAAGTTCCATTGCAAATCTACAAAAAATGTATAAAACTTAGTGTCTCATTTATCTGGCCCTATGAATCTTCAAGAAGAAATCTATTTATAAAGAATCTGAGAACACCATGAACTATGGAAATTGCTGAAAGATAGGGTGACCATATTTCCCCATGCCGAATACAAGTTACTGCTGGTGCTTGGGGTTTCAGCCTCACAGAGTACGGGAGGAGGGGCTGCTGCCAGCACTTGGGGATTCTGGGAACAGCCCTTAAATATGGGACTGTCCTGGTAAAAGTGGGACAGATGGTCACCCTACTCAGAGATGTGGTGAAACTTCTGTAAGCAAGTCCCAGTCTGTGATGTACAAGACAATTGCCACCCTAGACAAAACTTCAATGTAGTGCTCCACCTCACTCTCTAGAACACAGGTTTTCAAGCTGAAAGGGAATGTCCTTGCCAGGTGTATGGGGGAAAAGGACATTTCTGATTTTCTGAGCGGGGCAGAGAGTGATGTGGTAAGTCTTCTGATACGTCAGCGCTTATTGGTAGACATGTTTGTCCCAGACCCACGCCATAGCACCGCTCACTTTGGCACTGACATTCCTGTCATGATGGAGGAGCAGCCTGGCCAACTTTGAATGAATGATGTTTTAATCTGGCACACAGGGTCACAGTCCTACTCAGATTTGGCCCCAAAACCCTTCATCAAGACTGAGAGTTGACTCGGCCAAATTTGAGTGAGTAGCATGGCTACCTGGCTCACAGGATCACAGTTTATTGAGTTGAGGTTTTCCACTGGAACTTCCCTGTAATGGGGCCCTGTGTAAGTACCCCAATTGCACATGGGCTAATTTGGCCCTGGTTGATATCATTCAACTTCCCCATATGAGGAAGACTGAGATACTAAAGATCATCCAAGTTTGTTCCTTGTTCAGTTTGGACTGATCTTAATTTTTCATTACTTTCTATTGCATCAATAAATATCAGCCTGTGACAGACTAAAGCTTCCTTAAAGGACTCACTAAAGCTTCCTTAAAGGATCTCTTACTCAACGTGACTTTAGGTGTTACTCTTTTGGTACAATTTTTTCAGCTACCATTGAAATTAGACAAGGTTTTTACTAGGCAAGGGAGTTTATTTAAAATTCAACACTGTCTTGTTACCTCTGCTAGGAGAAAATATCTAAAGAAACATGTAAATAAATATTATGTAATATCATGCTAAGGAACCTAGTATAACACAGGTCTTTCTTGGTGTCTTGGGATGGCACTGTAAGGAAATGGGAGCATGACCCTTTGTGGAGAAACTATAATTGAGCACACAAAATTCAGATACCACATCTGAAAATTTGGTTCTATGGTTGTGGTGGTGAACCTGCATAATAAGTACAAACCTGCACAGATCCCTGGCCCTGCAAATGGATCTGGTTACACAGCACCTTATAGCCACAAAGTGCCCCATTGACTTCAACAGATCCTGCATGGATTAAGCAATCACATGCAGTCAAATCATAACTCAAGGATGTACTATTAGAACAGAACTTCACATCATAAGAGGCAAATCTTGGCCCCCTAAGGCTCAAACCACAATGGAAAAAACAAGTTTCCATAATGCTGGTTACCAAACAGTGGAGAATTCAGTGAAAGAAATTCTTCTACCCACTATCTACCACAGTGCAGAGCCCTGCAGCTCCTCTGTACCCAGTGCTTTTTTTTTTTTTTTTGTTAAAAAAAAAAGTGCCAGTACTCATTTCTTGAGGAAAGTAAATTTCCCGGGGGAAAGTTGTGCGGTATGAGTACCCCCAGGGCCGGCAGGGGGCTGTGTTGGGGGAAATCGGCACAGCGTGAGTGCTCCCAAAAAAAGGTGCTGGTGCGCCGTACCAGTGCTTACCATCTCAAAAAAAGCACTGTCTGTACCATTCACATGGGCAGGATTCGGCTCCAAGGGACTTGTTCTCTCCAGGGGTGTGTCTACACAGCAAAGTTATTTCGGATTAATGGCCGTTATTCTGAAATAACTATGTGAGCATCTACACAGCAATTCCATTATTTTGAAATAATTTCAAAATAACGGACGGCTTACTCCAACTTCTGTAAACCTCATACTACAAATAATAATGCCTATTCCAAAATAGCTATTTCGGAATAGAGGCTGTATAGACGCTCCACTTCTGCTATTTCAAAATAGCCCCTCACCAACACCACTCTAAGTTATTCCTCCTGGGGCTCTAAATTGAGCTTGCACGTCTACATAAGGGAAGCCTGCCTTGGATTAATTTTGAGGCTTCTGTGCAGTGTAGATGTGATACTTCAAAATAAACTATTTCAGAATAAATATTCCAGAAAAGGCTTATTCTGAAATAACTGTGCAGTGTAGACATAGTCCAGATGTGTATCTTCCCTGCATGTTAATGGATGCTATATAGGAGTAATGAGAGAAGGGTTTTATATTGCTGGATTTTCTGAGAAGACATGAAGGGCTGTATTGTTTAAATTCCTTATCCGTGTATTGATTGTAAAAAAAAAAAAAAAAAAATCCTTAAAAATAATCTCACTGTGTTAGCGAGTTTTATGTTTTACTTCTATGTTCCAACCAACAGCTTTTTTCAGTTTGTTTTGAAGCATGGACTAGTTAGCTGGTGACTAGGTGCCCAATATCCTAATATAGAGAGGCTGAAGCACAAGATAACCTTAATGACATAGCATCTTTAGAGCAAAAACACTTTTGTACTTGAGATATTTAAATGTATAGAGACAAATTCTACTCCTAGTTACCAGAGTGAGTCTGAAGTAACTCTATTCATTTAATGAAGGTATTTCGATTTATGATGGTATAACTGAGAACAACACCTGGTCTACAATATTCCATATTAAATGTACCATCTAAGGCACAGTTTGTAAATGTCCACTACTCTTTAGGATTGTTATATACTAAACTAAAATCATTGAGTAAAATGAAACAGAATGGCACCAATATACAAATATTTTAACAGATTTGAAGAGCACCTGAATGTGTAGAACAGTGTTCTGATTAAGAACAAAAGATCAACTCTTTTGTTAGCATAATTTTATGGAGTTTTGGAGGGAAAACAGAGTCTGTGAGTGAAAGAACTCATGATTTTGATCTAGGTTACATAAATATAAACCTGTAACAGCTAGACATCAGTGGAGTTATACGAGTGGTGTGAAATCAGATTCAGGCCCAGTGACTTTAAATATTGAAGATTTTAACATTTGTTTTCAAGATGGCTGCTGAACTGGCATATGGATTACTGCTGGAGACACTTTTCATTAAGAGTTAAATAATCCTCTGAATTTAAAACAAAGTGATTTTATTAAAGGGCCATTAGCAACACTTTTAGTGCAAAGAGAAATTGAAAGGACGTACAGTAATAAAACACATATGGAACAGAATTTTATTTTATATGAAATACAATTGTCCTGAGTTAAAGTGCCCTTTGTTATCTGTTAATTCACAGCCAGTGAGTTGGCCCATTTTATCATGCTATCACTTTCTCAAACATTTAGTATTTTATAGTGCCATCAATATATACAACACTTTACACAAATAGGAGAGAAACCTATTTTCCTTCATCTCTTTCTGCCCGAATATATGGCCTACAGTCTATGTTAACTTGTGTGTCTTTCCCCTCCTCACTGTGGATTTTTTGTGTGTAGGAGACTCCCAGGGCAAGGGCAGTATAGGAGTCTGCTATCAAAGTGTAAGGGAACTGTTAACCCCTTACTAAAACTCTGTGGGAGTTTTTGGTTCACCAGCTCCCAGTATCAAAAGGGGAAGGGTCCATGAGACAATGGAAAGCAGCCAACACTCCAGCTCGGCCTGATTGACAGGTTGGACAGGCCAGTGAGGAAAGTAAGAGGCCAGGCCCCGTCCTCCCTGTGAGCTGGGATTTTTTGAGGTCTCTGAGCAAGGAGAGAGCTGAGAGACAGCTAAGAGAAGCAAGCTGTGTGGAGAGGCAGTCCTGCAGCAACAGAGCCAGGCAAAGACAGCCCAAGGAGTGCAAGCTGTGCTGAGGGGCAGTTTTGCAGCAACAGAGCCAGGCACACACAGTCCAAGGAGTGCAGACCCTGTGTTGAGCAGCAGACTGGCAGTGCTCAGAGAGCCAAAAGGGACAGAGAAGCAACCCAAGGAGCTGGAGACTGGCAAAGCAGCACAGCCTGCAGCTGGGTGTGGTGCAGCTGGGACCAGCAAAGTGCAGGGAGAGGCTCTGGGCAGGGAGATATCACCAGCCAAGAGGTCCAGCAGGCCTGACTGGAAGAGAGGTCTGGCCACTTAGAGCTTGAGGCTGTGTGGTCACTGCAAGAGCAAGCGTGTCCAGCCTGCATCCCCCCTGCTGCACATGCAGGGCCTCTAAGGGGCCTATAAGGAAGAGACTGTGAACTGTCCTTACACTCTGCAGACTGCTGTTTTGATGTCCCCGTGCTACAGAGCAGGGCTGTGTATTCTCATTTAACCATTCTCATTTTTTCTTATTCTTTTCTCTTTAATCAGTTGATGTTTAATAAATTGTATTTGCTTTGAACCTTATGAAATGATCACTGGGCCAAGAAAGCATGCAGTGTGACGAGAGCACCTCGGAGTGGGGACACCCTAACTCCTGCCCCTAGTGACTACAAGGTCGGGGATTAAGCCCCAGGAAACCTGGGCCCAGCCTTGTTGGGGTTTTGAGGACTCTGCTACTCAGGAGAGTGGAGGGGGAGCCCTCAGGATCAGGGAAGCCGTGGGGTAAAGGAAGTGGTAGCGGGGACTCAGATCCTTTCACTGGTCCATTTCACCGGGGTGGTATAGAAGCCAGGAAAGTTCCCCACAATAGCGGGACCATTCCCCTGCTTACAAAAGGGCTATTAGAGTGCTGAAGGAGCCATCCAATAATACAGAATCTCATTTCCTCCAAACACATGATTTATGCCTCTAACTGATCCTCCATGGAGTCGGAAGCTTCATGTCCATAGACTGGTAAGGAAGAGGAAACCCCACACCTACAGCCCTTTCTGGTAGGAGAATCTCAGACATGGTCAGTTCGTTTAAACCCATGGAACACCATGCCTTTTGTGAGAATGTTCCCTGTAGGAGAACAAAGAGCACTGACTTAGACAAAAGGAACCCAGTAAGGGAATGGTTGTAACAGTCAGGAGAATTTACATTGCTGGGGTTTGGTATGATTTCTGGATTTTTTTTAAGTTAAAGGCAAGATGAGATTGCTATTAACTCTGAATGGTGCTATATTAAATCTCCTTAGTTAAGAAAAATGTTATCCCTAACTGTGATTTCTGCAAACTAAATCTGGGATCAGAAAGTCAAACTGTCTAGTTTATGCATCAGCAGCCACCATTAAGATTCTAAAAGCAGAAGAGAACCTGATTAACCCTTCCATGGTTGTGTCTTTTCTGGAGGAATGCAAACTAACAAAATATTGTTTAAATTTTCTCACATAGGCAGATATTACTTTGGATGTACAAAGGGAGCAGATACCTTTTTACTCAAAATAATAATATTGCCTATCACTATGTTTTAAGGCTAATTTTATTTTAGTAACTAAGGCTACGTGTACACTGCACTCCGGTATCCCAGAAAAGCAATGTAGTGTCCAAGGAATGCATTTGCTTTTTCAGAAAATTTTTTGAAAAGGCGGACGTGCTCTTTCGCCATCCCTGTAAACCTCATTTTACGAGGAATAAGGGATGTGTCAAAAGAGCACTTTTTTCTGAAATCTGGTGCCTTGTAGATGCGCCAAATTTCAGAAAAGCCTCTTTAGACAGTAAAGGGGAAAAGGATACACAATTTGCATACCACGTACCGTGTTTCTTTTTCCGACTTTCCATTGCAGTGTAGACCTAGCCTTAGTGGTCATGAAAGAGTCTGGATTTACAATAGTTGACACTGGAATCTAGTCACTGAACAGCTGTAGAACAGAAAGTAGTAATTCAAGTTTCCAGGGAGGAAAGAATGTTTCTTCCCCTATACCTATTTAAAATTTGGTCCCAGTAATAGTACCAACTAATAGTAGATAGAGTGGTGGTTTTCTGATATGAGACTTCCAAAAGTTTCACAGAGTGTATCAGATATATGCTATCTATCGTTGTGTGCCAACCTGTGCCGTATTCAAAGTGTTGTAAACTGAAGGTAAAACACTCCAGCTGTATCTAGATTGGCCAGTTTTTCCGGAAAATCCGCCGCTTTTCCGGAAAAACTTACCAGCTGTCTACATTGGCTGCTTGAACTTCCACAAAAGCACTGACTTCCTACTGTAAGAAATCAGTGCTTTTGGAGGAAATACTATGCTGCTCCCATTCGGGCAAAAGTCCCCTTTGCGCAAAACTTTTGCGCAAAAGGGCCAGTGTAGACAGCTGAGATTTGTTTTGCGCAAAAAAGCCCCGATCATGAAAATGGCGATCGGCGCTTTTTTGCACAAAAGCACGTCTAGATTGGCCACAGATGCTTTTCCGCAAAAAGTGCTTTTGCAGAAAGCGTCCGTGCCAATCTAGACGCTCTTTTCCGAAAATGCTTTTAATAGAAAACTTTTCTGTTAAAAGCATTTCCGGAAAATCATGCCAGTCTAGACGTAGCCTCCATGTTCCCTGATCAACAGCTTGTCTCATTAAACAATTACATATTTTTGAGCAGTAACTTCTGTTAAAATTTAAATGCTATTTTAAGAAGTTTAAAACAATATTATTTGGGCCAAGAGTCTACTGACTATCTTTCTAAAATGATTCAGAGGGGTAGCAGAGTTAGTCTGTAACAGGAAAAACTTAAAAAAAACCAAATAGTCTAGTTGCACTTTAAAGACTAACAAAACATGTAGATGGTATCATGAGTTTTCGTGGGCACAACCCACTTCTTCAGATACAGGAGTATTAGAAGTCCAGATCCAAGAATAAATAAGGGAAGGAGAGGGAGGGGAGGAGTAAAAAAAAAGAAAAAAAGGAGGAAAGGGAAAAAAAGAGACAATGAGTAGATGGTTCAAATAGTTACAAGATGCTGATAAGAACAATTAGCACCTCCCTTGTTTGGTTGATTTGTTAAGTCATTAGGATGTGGAAGGTAGTGCAGAAGCCAGCAGATGTCCCTATTTATACCATTTGCATAAGATTTAAACTTGTGAATGAAGTTAAGTCCCAAACCTTCTCTATGATGGGTCCCAAACTTGTAAATAAATTAAGTTCCAAGGCTTCCCTGTGTATTTGGCTTGTGGAATTGGCCTGAAACAAAATGATGACTTGGACATCCATTAATGAGTGTCCAGGCACATTAAAGTGTTCTCCAACAAGTTTCTGTGTATTGCCTTTTTGGATATCTGATTTGTGTCAATTAATTCTTTCCCATAGAGACTGTCCAGTATGATTTGGTGGCTGATGTGGTTGGGTCCAGTGATGAAATCACTAGTGTAGATGTGTGGGCAGAGTTGGCACCGGGGCTGATTGCAAGGGTGTGTTCCTGGATGATTATGATGGAGGTGTGTTGCATGGTTACTGGAAAGAATTAGTTTGAGGTTAGGAGGTTGTCTGTAGGTGAGAACTGGCCTTTCCCCCTAGGCTTCTGAGAGTGAGGGGTCATTTTCCAGGATAGATTGTATATTGTTGATAATGCGTTGGAGGGGTTTAAGTGTAGGTGATGGCAAGTGAAATTCTGTTGTTGTTTTCTCTTTTGGGCCTGTCTTGAAATAGTTTATGTCTGGGTAGTCTTTTGGCTCTGTCAATCTGTTTTTTCACTTCTCTGGGTGAGTATTTCAGTTTTAAGAATGCTCTGCAGATGTTTGTCTGTCTGTGGGATTGGAGCAAATCTGGTTGTATTTTAGGGCTTGGCAATACACAATAGATTGAGAAATGTGTCTGGGATGGAAGCTAGAGGCATGAAGGTAAGTGTAGTGCTTGGTAGGTTTCCGGTATAGGGTGGTGGAAATTTATCCATCATTTAATGAATTTAAAATAAATGTTTACTATGAAACATATGAAAACCCGGACAAAGTCACATTCTTGGGTGCCACTATAATTCTGACAGAGAAATTAAATAAATTCAAAAAAGCAATAGAATCGAGCCATCAATAATAACTACAGTAAGTGTAATCTGTCATTCTGAGTGGAACATGTACAATCCCTACCAATGGTACTAACCCTCAGCTGGCAAAAGGAGCTGCACTGTTTTGTACCAGCTGGGGTTCAGAGCAGTTAATATGTATGTCCCCATCCTTTGCAGGTAGGTAAATATACCTTTTATCACCTCAGCTCCTGTTTTTTAACTTGAATATCAACTACGTACACCCTACCTGGAACAGTACAGTAGTTTGTCTGCTTTTGCTGCAAAACAAGAGATTGATCCAAGGTCAGAGAAAGACCATACACAGGCACTTTACAGTTGGGAATTATTATTTGAGGAAGAGTAAATTTTCAATGTGACAGTCTGAACCCTGCTCAAAAAAACCTTTCTTGACTTTAACAGGCTTGTTAGTTACCACTCAGTACCTAACCTCACCTCCCGTCTTCCTGAGGGTGGTCTTTGAGAAGCTGGTTATAAGCCAACCCCATCATCAGCAGACATCCTCCAATAGTCTGGATCGTATTCAATTATGTTTCAGACCAAGATTTGTACAGACTGTCTTCAGGGTCAACAATGATCTCAAGGCAATGGACTGAGGTAAAATATCCGCACTAATCTTATTACGTCTACCAGTAGCTCTCAGTGAGCTTGAATGAAGAAGTGTTGCTCTCTTGACTAAGGATCCAGTGGTGGGGACAAAATTCCTTTTCAGTGGCTTTGATCATCCCAGAAGACTGTGATGGGAAATTGTTCTTCTTACTTCAGAAGTCCCCACAGTGTTGAGTTTTTTCCCCTCACATATGGACCTTGCCCCAGCCAAAGACCACTTCAAAGCTTCAATCTTTTCAAAATTTGGTTTTCCCCATTTTAGGTAGGGCAAAACAAACTCTGCCCCTTCACTGCATTCTCAGATTCAATTCAAGGTGCTGGTGACTGAGCACAGTAATGCTCTAGAATACAGTTATGCTAAAGATTGCCTCTTCCCTTATGTCTTATTATCTCAGAGGTTAATAGAAGGAAGGCATGCCTTTCAATAAGATGATTGTAGTGCAGGCCTCTGGATATGGAATTCATTCCCAAAAGAAATCTCACCAAGCTTGGACCTGACTATACTTTGATTAAAAATGTATATTTTTACTCAACTGCTTGATGAAAAGTACATGGTGAAATCCTCTTAGCAATTTGTTTTTCAGTTGTTAAATCCTTAGCTCTGTTCTCTTCAGTTATGAGAGACAATTCAGACAATACGCTCCCAAATTTAGGTAAAAGTGCTAGACTGTCTTCATCTAAATTATGTATAAGACTTCCACTTTTTAAAGTGATGCCATAATAAATTATAATAAACAATTTTACCGGATTCAGTTTTTTTTATATAGATACAAAAAAGGAAAGATGGGAAGCTATACACTTGAGTTGTCCAATATATTTGTACAGTTTGTTGAAGTTTCCTCTCTCTCTCTCTCTCTGTATAGGTAGAAAGATAGATTTTCCTCCTGATTTTCTCACCATCAGTGAATAAGTACAAATTAATTAGAAATGTCCAATCTTAAACACAGCGTAAGATCTGGAGCCATTAATCACAGTAGGCCAGATCAATCCATGGAGAACACAAAAGACTAATTTGGCCCAATAATATTAGTTTCTTAAATTTTATAGTTCTATTTTCTGTTGTTCCTTAGCAAATGTGATACATTATGTCAAGAAGACATTCTATTGGAAGTCTCTCTAAACTTTAATACGAATTGGAACTTAGAGTGTGGGTATAATCTTTCTTCATTCCTAAATTTATTTTTTTTAAAGTTTACTCATTTTATTTGACTGTGCCAGCTATTAAAAGGGTACCTACCATTCAGCAGTGAAATTGTAACAGACTGAAAAACATCCACACCCAGTGAGTATTAATTACAAGTCTTCAGGTATTTCTCACTTATGGCCAAGACTTTCTGAAATGGATGCCTAAAATCAGACACTTAGGTACATATTTAGACTCCCACTTATAAGGTTCAGTACTTTTGAAAATCACACCATTAATTAAAACAATAGAAGCCTAAATTTAGGATCCTATTTGTCTATATTTTTGGCCTCTATTTTTCAGCACCCATCCAAGGCTAATGCTTATTAAAATCTAATAACAGTGGCCTACTATCTATGAAGTGAGTTAGTGGCCCTAGGCCAACTCCTAGTGGGCAGACATCCAAATAATAAAAAGCTATTATTCCAACAGTTTTTATCTAGCACTAGTTTTGGTCATTGCTTCAGAGAGACTAAAGATTGAATGAGCATGGAGTCTAAACTAGCCTTTCTCCTATAGTGATTAATGAGACATTGGTAGGGAAGAAGAGAGTAACTAGAACTGTCACTGCCCCGATTTGTATCTGCATAGTGCAGTCATTTCAGAATCAGAGAGAAATGTGTGTTTGTGGGAGACTTAAATACTGATTGTGTGAAAGCTTTCATACTAGGTTTTTATTTGGGTTTTGTTTAGCTACCATTTCTCAAGCTCTTTTTTAAGTAGTTCTCTTACTGTAAAACCTAATAATTCAATTTTTTGCATTACATCTCACAGATTATTAGCCTGTTCTCTATTTCTGTACATATTTAGCAAATAGTCTTGTTTAGTAGCTAAAACTTGAACCTGCACTAATGGACAGACCTCAAGGAACCAATAACTAGTTAATCAGTGGGAGGAGGAGCATTTACTAACTGCTCTCAATTTTGATGTGGTTAGCCAGAGGTAGATCATTTTCAATGGAAAATCCTTGACTTTTGGATTCTCTTCCTTCTCGAGTTGAACATACTCTGTGTCTGTTGGCATTTAACGTTCACTTCAAAATGTATCTATGTACAGGCATTTGCTATATGAGAGTGGTTGCTGGTTTTGTAATGTAGTGAACTTGTTTATCTTTTTATATTTGTATAAGACTAATTTTAATGTTGTACGTGCACCCAAGGGCAATTGGGATGGGAACGTTCAGAAGTTGAAAAACAATCAATAATACTATATTAATGCTTGTATTTCATCTGCCAATCCAAAAGTGCTATACAAAAATAAATATTTAGGATTTGCCCTATTTCACAGACTGGGAAAATGAGGAACCGAGAGGTTAATTTTCATGATTTAGAAATTGAGTCTAAACTATGGAGTGGGTGTACAACTCTGAATAACAGTTTATCCTTATCTAGATGTCTAAATATGAATGTAAAGCACCCAGGTTTGAGATTTTGACCCATGACTGCTCCTTACAGGTAAAAGTAGTCATTTTAATCACAATAATTTTATTGTACTTTATCTTAAAGAACATTCAGCTAATGCCCAGGGCTGTTACAATTTCCAGGAAGACTAGGACATGCTGTAGATCACTTTATTATTTGGTTCTATAAGAGGAATAGATTACCCAGCTGCATACTGGAATTCCTTAAATCATTTGTAACCAAGTAATTACTTTACTGACAGGTGGGCTTTTCCAAAAGCACTCAGAACTTGCCTAACTCTGTTCCCACAGAATTCCACCACTAACTTCATCAGGAGCAGATAGGCAGATGCAGAGCTGCTCGCTTAATTCACTCAACATTTTTAAATTATAATTCAAATTAAATACAAGGACACTGTGAAACTATTTGATGTATTTCAGATGACCACGAACAAGTAATTGTCTCTCTTCTCAGAGCCCAAAACTGTACAACACGTACTAAAAATCCTACTCAGGTCTCACATTGAAGTCAGTATAAGAATTTCTTGGGTATAAACTGCAGGATGAGCTCTTTAATGAGGTTAGCTTGAAGGCTTCAGTCATTTAGCTGAAATATTTTTGCAGGAATTAAGGAGTATGCTTTTAGGTTTTCATTACATACCAAAAATGGTCTAGACATGGAGTGTAACCTAAATTTTTGAGGTTGAGGTTTCATTAATACTTCACATATTCTGCCTAAACAGTGGCTTCTTCATTATTTACAATAAGACCTTCTTTTAGACTAAGTATGTTAGTTATTTCCTATGATTTGCAGCATTTAGTTAACACATGCTGTTTTAATGTATCTGATTCGGAAACTGCTTACACTGATATAAAATCAGTATAACATTGGATCAGATGTTTAGCTGGCTTAATATTTTTAACTCCACTGGAATCTTAGGCCAATATGCAGTAATGAGGATCTGGCTCAATATCGATTCTACTGGAGCGAACCCTGATTTACATAAGAGAGTTGGCAGATAAAATTAGAATTTAGTCTCACGGTGTCTAAGCATGATGACACCTCTTTTACTTGCTGAGCTAAAAAGTATTTAGTAGAGCTACTAGTTCATTGATACAATATTTTCATATATGACATTTTGAGACCATCAGAACACAAATTAAATTCCTGGACTAGCATATCCTCTTCACCATGATCTTATTACTATGCTGCTGGCTATGCTGATTGCCATTTTTTTTAGGTTAAAAGGTAACCTAAAAATGAAAGACACACAGTGTCCCTTCTCTTAGTAAGAATGTGTCTAATAGCTAAATATAAAATATTAGAGATTGGGACTTGTGACCCCACATGTTTGTAGATACACAAAGAAGGTACTTCATAGAAAATTTTTTAGCTTCCAAAATATCCTGATTATGGATTACAGTCTTAAAGGAGGTATTATGTACACTTTTTAAACTATATACATCAAAAATCTTTAGAAGAAAAGAACAAAGATCTAAGGGTCAGAACTTCTGCTGGTGAAATTTGGAGTAGCTCCTTTGAATTCAGTGTATTTACACCATTTGCACCAGCAGATGATCTGTTTTAAAAGACCCACAGATTGAGAACTTGATTCCACAACTACTGAAGTCAGTGGCATAACTCCTCATAACTATAAGCCAAGCAAACCATCCCTCAGTTTTTCATCCCACTGACATCAAGGAGACTGGCTTTAGAGCTTGAATAATAATCTTGTCCCAAAATTATAACTAAGCGTTTAGATTGCTAGAATATTTTTAGTGTCTGAATTAAGCCAAAACTTGCTCACCTTAAAGGAGGACATGTGTAAGACTCAGTTCAATACTCTTTAGTTTAGCAAGATGACCAGCATTTAGCCCATATTATATAGTCATTATGAACCTAATTCAGTTGCAATCAACATCAATGAAAGCAAGATCAGGCCCTATACTTTTTATTGTGTATTTGTTTTTATTATGCATCCTTCATTTTAACCTGCTGGCAAACTATGCGCTCCTAATACCAATTCTGCCAAACAAAATTCTATTTTACATGCTGAATGCATTAACACTTCAACACATATACAAAATCGCAGGCCTAAAATTTACAAATGTTGTACGTTCCCTTATATGGGGTAACGTGCTGAGAAATTTCAAATACTGACAGTTCCTGATAATATTTAAATAATGAGGTCAACAATTAATGTAGTACATTTATAGTTTGTAAAGATGGTATTTAAAACCTACTACTCTAATTATAACCATTGACAAGATGCATCAGTGTTCATCTAAGTTCAGTAAAAGCTAATTTTCCCATCTTTGCCATTTCCATCCAAATGGCAAATCTTCACCACTTTGTGAGGCTCTACTTTCTTAACACAAGAGATGTCTCCCAAGGGCGATTTAATTTATTTGCACCCATTATCAACAATAAGTTAGCACATGTTAAGAGAATTTCCTATGAAAAGAAACAAAGAGTGAGAAAAGAAAAGTAACTTCTTAATCTTGTAGGCACATGGAAACCCTACTGTTAATCACAAAAAATAATAACAATCTGTAAGAGGTATAATTGCTCCAGCATATTTTAGGTGCAATTAAACTTCAGCAATAATTCCATGGTTCTTTGTTATACTGCATCCTTGGAATTAAAGCCCCTATTGCTGCAACTACTGCAGATGACAATACTACCTATGCTATTTTTTAAATCAGAAACCTAGAACAGGTTTTGTTTTAAGAAAGCTTTTATTTTCAGTGTAGAATATCAAGTCAAACACATGCTTCTACATTAATATAGATATAACATTTTAGACTGCATTGTTAGTTTGTGCTGTGTTTTGTGTGTTTATAGATATTGGACATGATTATATATTTTAAACAAGACAAAATAAAACCAGAGGCTATGAAGTGACTTTTTTGTTTTTTCTACTGCAGAGCTAGTAAAAAGACATAGCCTGAATTGTCCATTCAGGAGTCTGTCAAGTCTCCTTGTAAATTAAATATAAATCACCAGAGTCTGCAGAATCTACAATACATACCAGTCATATTTCTTTGTCAGCTGCCTGTCTAAGAAAAACCCCTTAATTTAGAATTTCTGCAATAATTCAAAAAGAAAAAAACAGGCATATTCACTCAGGGTAAGACAGCACCTTCTGGGAAGATAGGACCATTTCACCTGCTGATCCCTGGGACTCAAACAAACTTTTCAGCTGGGACCACCCAACAGTTACTCTCAATGATTCTTCCTATGGTTGGGTCAACTTAACCTATTTTTCTTCAGTCTTGGAAATTTTTACTGTTACCCTTTGGAGGACTATGGTATTTTTAATTAGATTTAGTCAACATTGGCAAATATTTGACTAAATTTTAAGTTCAAGCTGACATGAAAATTGTTCAATTTCATAATAGACCTTTAACGCACAACATGCCAGTCAAATGAAAGAGGGACATCACTAATAAGCTGATCTGAGTAGACATTTACAAGTTACTATTTGAAATCACCACTTTTATTTTGGTGAATAATAATTAGATATTAAACTGTTTTAATTTGAGAAAGCTGAAAAGTTACATTTCTATTGAGACTCAATAAGCATTCAAAATCAAATTACATACTTTCAGGTGCATACAGATATAGAAAAGTTTCCTTTTTCCATTGTAATTGGCCCAATTCACTTTTCCTTATGCACCAAGAACACTTACTATTTTCTAGAGTTTTGGGAGCATACTAATGGGACGATTGAAATAAAGCACCTACAGTATATTTGAGCAACATTCTGTCATCTGTGGATTTATTTAAACAGGTCACATTTCTTTTCTTTACCTATCATATATTCAATAAGACTTCTGAATATTGTTTTATAGTCTGATGAATAGCAAGGTTTCCATTTACCAGAAAAGCTAAAAAAGTTGTGTTTTTTTAAAATGTCTTGCTCATGAAATTTAAATCAGCATTACAATAGTGCATTGATGCCAAGACCTTACAAAAATTTATACTGCTGAAGCCATGCCATTTTGACTAAATGAGTTTATTCATTCCAAATGCATTGCCAACAGATTTGGTATTTAAAGGTGAGAAGGCTGGGAGGGTGAAATCAAAGAAAGTCTTTTAAAACTGTATTTTGTTTACCTGTGCCAGGTTATAAAGCCAAAAATATTTTCTAACAAGAGGTGCTGAGAAGTTAGTGGGAACTGAATTGACAAAATATGATTCAGTATTTTCCCTCATTCAGCTGCTTCTGAGGTCTATGGCTTTCTCTGCCTTGGGGGGGGGGGGAGGGGGGGGGAGAAGAGATCCTCAAGAGCCTAAATAGGAATTCTCAGGAACCTCATTCATACTGTGAAAGGTACCTATCATTTTTCTATGTGAAAAAAAGCAATTTTTAAGAAAAAGCCAACACATAGGAATTTTGTTGTGATTTTTAGAAGGAATTGTATTTTACTGAAAAAGTAATTAATATAAAATTTAATTTATGTGAGTATGTTGTGTAATTAGCTTTATAAGATGACAGTTTATGAAAATCCCAATAAAACAAAAAACTCATAGGTCTAATCTTAATGCAGTTACAAAGGCAATGATTTATATTGCATTCTGATTAAACATTTCAATATTTTCATTTTATCATATGACTTACAATTATGTGTCTAAATGTTTTATTTTCATATTTGCTTTCAAGCATCAGTCACTGAAGAGAGCTTTTTGTAGATATTAGTGAATGCTATTTTATTTTAGTTTATTTTTGAAGTCTTTTGAATAACAGAAGAACATAAAAGACTATTCAGAAACAACAACTTAATACTTCATTTGGGAAATTAGTTCAGATCTAGCTGTCACTGTAGTCAAAGAAAACACTTGTACTAACCTCAATAACCTAACTACACAGCTACCAAAAGTTTGCAAGCAAATGGCATTCCCTGTTTCTGAACACTGAAACTAGTGTGATTCTGCTCAGGAAATTTTCAGTAAAACTCACAAATAGTAGAAATCTTAAGGTGTTCCCTGCAATTTTGAAATTCTGGTGTTTCCTTGCTTCATTAGAATGGAGAAAGATTTTCAAAAGCAATTTTTCACATAGATTTTATTTTAGTATATGTATTAGTCTCTCAAATCTGTGCTCTTGTTATTCTTAAAACTATTTTAGTAAATACAAAGCAGCTTCAGCTTAATTTTTATCTGTGTTCCTGGGGTTCAGATTTTCATTTAAAATACAGACTCAATCCCAAAACTCAGAGATGCTTTGTCTTCATAACTACTGTTATGCAGTGCAGGCTGCAACAAATTGTCACCAGCTGGCATCCAATTTAGCATATAGGTTTAAAAAACACCCAATGTAGTGAGTCTTTGTCTTCAGTAGCACTCATTCAATAACTTCAGTTTCAATGTAGTAATGAGTAGCCAAACCCCTGCCGTTAGAAGGGGAAATTTATCCTTGGTGCAGCGCTACTGGGGTCCTTGGAATTGCAACAAGGATGATTTTGGCCCCTTCCTGTCTAAACTGTAAATGAGACCAGCAGGGGGCAGAATTACTGATTGATCTGCTCCCATTCCCGCGGTGAGCAGGTATGCAATACTGAATGGAAACGTGGAGTTTTTCCACTTTCCTGTGCGCCCCACCATAACGACTCCGAAAGTGGAAAGCGACCCAGAAACGGGCAAATCGCCTCCTAAATAACGGTATTACACAAACAACACCAGGACTGCGTTTTGGGAGCGTCAGCCTTCCCCCTACCCCAGGCTGTGAGGCCCCGAAAGAGCAAAGTTGCCACAAAACGAGCCTCATCCCAACTGCAGATCGCAGTGAGGAGAAGCAGCGTTTCCACTCGGCTAGGCGTGCGAGGCCACTGGCTAACACGCGGCCAGGTTGTGAGTGGCGTTCCACATACAGGCGAGCAGACCTTTCACGCTCATAAAATCGGACTGTGGCCGCTGGTTTCCAACGGGGGTCTCCAAACAGGACGCTTCTGGAGCGGTGCTTGCTTCCGCTCACGTCCGTGCAGAAGCGCGGCTCTCCGAGCGCAGTGCCAGGGTTTTGCCTTGCGCGCCCCTCCCCTTTCCACCCACCTGCAGGCGTGCGAGCTCAGGGCCCTGCCTACCTTCTGCGCTCCGCCCCCTCCGCCCGAGGACGAGGATTGCGGCTGCTCGCGAGCCTGCTAGTCCCAGGAATTGCACCCTGCTAACCATGTCCACTGACACCTAACGGACCACTGCTCTTCCCCGCGGAGGCCGCGGGCAGTGCGTGGGGGCGCCCCTGCTCGGCGCCTGGCTGATGCCGAGGTGCTTAGCCTGGCTCCTGCAGCTGACCTCCCTGCCACGTAAGAGCCTTTAGCTCCTAGCCTGAGCGCCTGGTTAGTTACCGCTCTCCGTTTGGGAGCTGCCCGCACAGCCCACCTGGCAGGGCGCGCAGGGCCCCGGCTAGCCAAGGGCCCTTTTCAAATAGACGTTTCGCATGGCAATCCTTTGCCGCTCCAAAACCTTTGCAAAGGGAAAGAAAGAAAGAAAGATTGGGGGAGGGAGGAGTGTGAGACCCCCCCTCGCCGGGCCGTCTCCCCGCTCCTCGAAGGAGCGCGCCGAGATTTTTGTTACACTTCTGCCAAGACTTTGGGTGAACTTTATCAGGCCAATGACTTGGGGAGCTCAACCGAGCCTAAACCGGGGTGTCATGCTGGGGGGAGCACAGAGCTTTGTTCCCCTCCTCTCTCTCGGCAGTTACAAGAGAGGTCGAGGTGGGTCTTTCCCTGACCCGCACTCTGGAAAAGCGCCTCTAAATCTGGCGGTGCGGAGAGGTTGAATGCCCCGAGCTAAGCCCCCCCCCCCCCCCCGCTTATTATCGCCTCCCCAGGACCGGCATCTCATTTGACAGGTCTTCCTAAAAGCTGGCGGCAGCCTCGTCCTGCATTTGCCTGCCCCGCTCCTGTCTCTCTCTTACCTCCTCTGACCTCTGCCGCCTGGAGCAGGAGAGTAAAAGTGATGAGTGTGGTGACAGTGGAGTCCCGGAGCCACCTTTTCGTTTTCCACCGTGTGGACCATCTCTGCAGCGCCATGCTGGGCGCCCTCAAGTGCGAACCGAGCTCCGGGCGCCTTCCAAAGTATCCCAGCCCCGTCCCGTGCGCGGTAGTCCCAGAGATGCTGCCCCTCAGAGAGCCATGAGCGCAACACCCAGGGGGGAGGTCTTTTGTCCCGCTCCGCTCCGTGCAGGCCCCGCCGCTCCGTGCTCCCGCAGCCCCTGCCGTCACGCTGCAGGGAGACGCGGGGCTTTAATCAAAGTGCCGGGAGCACGGCATCCCCCTCAAGGCTGCATCCCGTCAGGGGCTGGGCGAGAGGCGCGCGGCAGCCACCCCCGGCAGCCCAAACTGACAAGCCAGCGGCAGGGCAGAAGCCAATCGCGCGCCTCCTCCGGCAGCCCACAGACCGCCCTCCCCCGGCCCCGCCGCCCAGGCTGGACCAGCCCCCGAACCGCCCAGCCGGGCAGATCGATACTTGGGGAATGAAAGGAATGGCAGGAGCTTCCGTGCGCGGCAGCGCCGCTGGAGTGTCCCAGCCCGAGCCCGACCTGCTTGTGCCCCGCCCAGGGAGCCCGGGCGCGGGGTGTTGGGGAGGAGGGCTAGGGCAGCGGGGCAGAAGGGGCACGGGGCTGGGGTCAGTATCACCGTACCCTGGTTCCCCCAGGTCCGCGCTGCGAAAGTTACAACCCAGCCCGGAGCACGAGCGTAGCGTGGTGCAGCGACAGGTTTGCCCGCTCCCCGGCAGCAGGGCGCTGCCACAGGGCTTGGGTATTCCAAAGGACTCCAGCGTGACAGGGTTTGAGGAAGGAAAAAATAGGGGGTGAATCCCCCCACCAGTTGATTGCAGAGCAGAGGCCTTGAAAAGGAAGCAGAGGGGCACAAAATGTAGAAGTCCCGAGTTTGAAATAAGCTAATCAATTGAAGCAAAAGCAAATTGTGTAGTTGATTTCAAGGTAATTTTGAAAGCGCTTATTTTGAAATTTGGTGCGGTCTACACAGCGCTTATTTCAAAATAAATTGCTATTCTGAAACGTCCGTCAGGATGCGTCTACATAGCAGGGGTCAGCCCGAAATAAGCTACACAAATTGAGCTACATCAACTCCGTAGCTTATTTCAAAATAGAGCACTCTTCCTCCGACTTCCCTTATTTCTGGTACAATTAGGGTTACAGGAGGCGGAGTATGAAGTCCTCCAGCTTGACAGTATTTTGACACTATTTTGAAATAACTGCCCGATGCGTAGACGCGGACTAAGTTATTTTGGAATAGCGCTAGTTATTTCAAAATAGTGTTGCAGTGTAGATGTACCCTCACTGTTCGTGGAATAAGGTTTACAGGGACATCAGAATAGCATGTGCGTTATATTTCGAAATAACGGGTGCACTCAAAAGACATGGAATAGCTATTTTGGGATACTGGAGGTATCCTAAAATAGTGCTGCAGTTTAGATGTAGCCTTTAAGTCCAACCTTTCCTTTGAACTGCTGTTGTGTATAGGAGTGCATCTACACAGCACCCTAAATTCAAAATAAGATACACAATTTGCGCTACACAAATTGCATATCTTATTTCGATTCAATTTCAAAATAGCGTATTTCAAAATCTGGTCTACACAGTTTTTGTCTACACAGTGCCAAAATTAAAAATAACATGCTATTTCAAGACCTCCCTTAATCCTTGTGCAACAGGGGTTACAGGGATGCCAAAATAGCGCATACGCTATTTTGAGACCTAGTTCGAAATAGCATCAAAAGATGCAGGGTAGCTATTTCAGCATATTTCTGATATCCTGAAATAGCCTCCTGTGTAGACGTACCGCTAGTATATTCTGTATTATCTCATATGCATATGCTGCTAGAGCAAAGTCAGTTTGCTCAGACAGCCAAACCACTTAACAAATTTTTCTCAC
Source organism: Pelodiscus sinensis (assembly GCF_052426305.1). Classification (NCBI taxonomy): domain Eukaryota; kingdom Metazoa; phylum Chordata; order Testudines; family Trionychidae; genus Pelodiscus; species Pelodiscus sinensis. The sequence continues at coordinate 42,938,555 of NC_143060.1, forward strand.
AGAGGAGTCCTTAAAAGAATCAGGCTTTAAAAGGCGTTGGTTAATCTAAAGTGACTATTCTTTATTGATGACTCTAGTCATGAGATTTGTGAAGTTTTCTTTATTGGTATTTATGCTTCAAAAATGTTAATTTATCTTTTTAAATGAAAAATGTCAGTTTTAACAATCACATAATTTAATAACGGCTTCCAAGAAAAATGAGTTTTACTAGGGAGCAAAAAGCATGACAAGTTTAAAACAAAAAGGAATATATTTCAGAACTTAACAGTAACACATTACCCTTTCATTGCCTATGCTGTAGATCAGTGGTTCCCAAACTTTTCAGGATCACACCCCCTTTTTGATTTTTAAGAAACCCTCATGCTCCTCCTCCCAAAAAAATAGCAGCAAAACTTGGGGTGGGATTGATAGGGTGTGTATGTGTCTGGGTTGCCTTATGCTCCCCCCTGAAATTTCTTCACGCCCTCTCCCCCCAGGTGGAATGAGGAATAATGGAGTTCAGTCTAGGGGGGTATGTCTACACTACCCTCCTAGTTCGAACTAGCGGGGTAATGTAGGCATACCGCACTTGCAAATGAAGCCCGGGATTTGAATTTCCCGGGCTTCATTTGCATAAGCGGGGAGCCGCCATTTTTAAATCCCCGCTGGTTCGAACCCCGTGTAGCGCGGCTACACGGGGCTCGAACTAGGTAGTTCGGACTAGGATTCCACGAGGTGTACCTCGAGGGTTCCACGAGGTTCCACGAGGTGTACCGGTAGTTCGGAATAGGAACCTAGTCCGAACTACCTAGTTCGAGCCCCGTGTAGCCGCGCTACACGGGGTTCGAACCAGCGGGGATTTAAAAATGGCGGCTCCCCGCTTATGCAAATGAAGCCCGGGAAATTCACATCCCGGGCTTCATTTGCAAGTGCGGTATGCCTACATTACCCCGCTAGTTTGAACTAGGTGGGTAGTGTAGACATACCCTGGGGGATTTAAAAATGGCGGCTCCCGGAAACATGCAAATGAAGCCCGGGATATTTAAATCCCGGGCTTCATTTGCAACTCCGCTTTCCCTCATTATCCTACCTAGCTCGAACTAATGAGCTAGTGTAGACGTACCCTAGGAATAACACCAGGTCTCCCAAATCTTAGTTTAGTGATCTGCTTACTGATCTATACTGCCTCCTTAAATGTCCAGCATCAATAGATAATGACAAAGGGTAAAGGAAAACTTCATAAAATACATACATTTGGCTAAACCTACTTGTCTTCACTCTCAAATGCACCATGGATTTTAAAAGATAGCTTATGAAGGAAAAAGAGGCTTGCATCCCATTTTCTTTATGTAGAATAAACAAGTCATTACATATTTTATTTACACTGGATGGTAGAGTTGTAGAAATTCCTGTTTTAATTACCATTTTCCCTAAAAGACTCAATGACAGCTGAAATCATAACTATAAGAAATATAAAAAATCTTGATTTTATCAATTTTAGAGTTGTATCTATTAAATACCAATTCTGCAATTAGTAGCTCAGGAGTGGATTGCTATGCCCATGTGGAGATCAACTAAAGTAAAGAGATGAAAAATAACCAAACTAAAACAACAACAAAACCTTGGAAATTCTAAAAGCAAATACTTAGTTTAAAAAAACTGGGTAAAATTACGAAGTGCTAAAAGAGAACCTACTTATCATATAATCTATTTATAAACAAGGAATTAATTATTATTGTATATTCATTCATTTATTTATATTGCCATCAGTACTGTGTTTGACATTTCCTAGAACAGATAAGCATCAGTGACTTTTTCAGTAGGTCCTCTTCCCCTTTTCCATATCTGTGGGAGTTCTCAGGGGACCTCTGCCCTTCTCACTTTACATCCTATCTTTCGGTGATCTCATCCACTTATGTGGCTGCAAGTGTCATCTCTATAGTCATGATTTACAAATTTCTCTATCTGTCAGCAATATTTCTCCATCATCTCAGCTTGTCTCTGTGACATCCCTGCATGGATGTCTTGTTACCAACATGAATTGGTAATTCTTCTTGTGTCCTCATAGTGCTTCCTACCAAATCTGTGCACATGCAATTGCCAGTTATTGCACTCTGCCAGGTCACTGGACATGCATTCACATTCAAGCAGTGGATATCTAAGAGATGCTTCATATTTTGAGGCTTTTTGCCACTGTCACAGATATTGGGGTATTGGTGATAAAGGCCCACTTGATCGTTGTATCTCTAAACCAGTCAACTTCAGTGTGAAATCAATTAAGGCAATGTCATAGAGTCCAGGGTCAATCTGCACCGGCGAACAGTGTAGCCCTTATTTGTTTGGCTGACAATGTAAAGGGTTTGACGGTGACAAGAAAAGATTGTTGTGAATTCAGTTGACTCAACATTGGTATTATAATACATAACAGATGCTTTGGATCTGTACATCAGCTTAAGTGAAAATGGCCAAAACTGAACTCCTTTTTTCCCCATCCAAAACAGTTCCCATTTCTCCTCCTTTACCACTGTCAACAACATCACCATCCTTCTCATTGCTCAGGCATATTTGAATTTTCCACAAACTGGTGATATTTATTTTTAAGACATTTGACTCAGATAGTGTCCCTCTGTGTTTGGATATTTTGGGGAGCCAGTAACAACAGTCTCTATGCTATGGAAAATTAAATATATAGAGAAAGAGAGGGATGAAGGAAGGGGTTATCAAGTGATTAAAATGATTAAAAAAATTAAGCACAATTAATTTCACTTTAAACAACAATAGAATGCCATTTATTTAAATAATGTTGGATGTGTTCTACATTTTCAAATATATTGATTTCAAGTATAACACAGAATACAAAGTGTGCAGTGCTCATTTTTTATTTATTTTTATTACAAATATTTGTGCTCAAAACAACAAAAGAAATTTTATTTTGAATTAACCTTGTACAGATACTTTAATGCAATCTCTTTATTATGAAAGTTAAACCTATGAATATAGAATTATGCATAAAAATACTACATTCAAAAATAAAACAATGTAAAAGATTAAAGCTTAAAAGTCCACTCGGTCCAATTTTTTATTTCAGCCAATCACTCAGACAAATAAGCCTATTTACCTTTGCAGGAAATAATGCTGCCCACTACTTGTTTACAATATTGCCTGAAAGTGATAAAAAGGCATTCACATGACCAGGGCTGAACAAATCAGTATATCTACACGCCCGTGGCAAGTAGATTTCAGCGGGTCGCCCCGTTCACCGGCGGCACGTGCATGCGCAGTGCGGGTCTGGTGCATGCGCGGTGCTGGGCTGGTGAGTGGATTTCGCAACAGTTTGTCGAGCCCTGCACATGGCACTGTTGTAGATGAAATAGCAAGATATTTACATGCCAGATGCACTAAAGATTCATATGTCCCTTCATGCTTCAATTACCATTCCAGAGGACGGGTGCCCATACAGATGATGGGTTCTGCTTGTTAATCATCTAAAGCAGAGTGGATCAACACATGGTCATTTTCATTATCTGAGTCAGATGCACTCAGCAGAAGATTGATGTCCTTTTTTGATGGTTTGGGTTCTGTAGTTTCTTCATAGCAGTGCTGCTCTTTTAAGACTTCAGAAGGCCTGTTCCATATCTTATCCCTCTGGGTATGTCTACACTACAACGTTAATTCGAACTAACTTAGTTCGAATTAGTTAATTCGAACTAAGCTAATTCGAACTAACGGATCCAGACTAAAAAACTAGTTCGAATTAGCGTTTTGCTAATTCGAACTAGCATGTCCACATTAAGTGGTCCCTGAACAGGGCTCAAGGATGGCCGGAAGCAGTGCCGGCAGGGCATCAGAGGAGGACTTAGAGTGTGGAGATGCTGTCCCAGGCTAGCCGAGGGCTGTGCTTAAAGGGACCCGACCCCCACCCCGGTCAGACAGTTCTCAGGGGTGCCTCGCTTGTAAAACAGTCCTGGCTTGGAGTGCCCGGACTACCCACACTGGGCACATCACAGCACTCGGCCATCAGCCCGGCTGCACTTGCCGCAGGCTGCCATCTGGGGAGAGGGGGCAATTGGGGGGCTGCAGGAGAGCTTCCACCCCCAGAAGCCCGGAGAGCCAGCCCAGTCCTCCTCATCGGGGGCTCGTGCCCCATTCCTCCCTCACCTCCTTCCACTTACCCTTCCCTAGCCCCTCTTCTTGATGTACAAAATAAAGATAACATGTCTTCCAAAATGGAATCAGTCTTTATTGAACAAAACTGGGGGAGACTGGGAAAAGGAGGTGGGAGAGGGGAAGAGAGAGGCTGGGAGAGGGGAGGGCAACTAAAATGATCAGGGGTTGGGAACAGGTCCTATATGAACAGAGGCTAAAGAGACTGGGACTTTTCAGCTTTGAAAAGAGGAGACGGAGGGGGGACAGGATAGAGGTCTCTAAAAGCATGAGTGGGGTGGAGAGGGTGCATACAGAAAAGTTCTTCATTAGTTCCCATAAAGAAGGACTAGAGGACACCAAAGGAAAGGAATGGGTAGCAGAAAGTTGTTCTTCACAAAGCAAAGAGTCAACCTGTGCAACTCCTTGCTGCAGGAGGCTGTGAAGGCTAGAACTAGAACAGAGTTTAAAGGGAAGTGAGATCAAGTCATGGAGGCTGGGTCCATGGAGTGGTATTAGCCAGGGGGTAGAAGTGGTGTCCCTGCCCAAGGTTTGTGGAAGGCTGGAGAGGGATGGCACGAAACAAATGGCTTGGTCACTGTCTTCGGTCCATCCCCTCCAGGGTCCCTAGGGTTGGCTGCTGTCGGCAGACAGGCTACTGGGCTAGATGGACCTTTGGTCTGACCCAGTATGGCCATTGTAAGCTCAGGGCTCAGGGTAGGGTGTCTTACTGGACCCCCTTGATTCTCTTGCACACCTGCTCCTGGGTGGCCAGGCTGGCAGCTCTCCTGCCCTAGACGGCCACTTTCCTGTGCCTAGTGCAGAGATCGTGGACGAGGTCCATGATGTCTGCACTAGCCCAGGTGGGTGCCTGCCTCTTGCGGTCCCGGGCAAGCTCCCGGGAGCCGCCAGCCTGGTTCCGGGAAGAGGGGGAGAGCTGGGGGGCATTGGGTGGGTGGCTCGATCCGTGCCAGGTGCAGGGTCTGCTGGCTGGGTGCTGGCAGGCTTGCACCTGGCACGGGCACCGTAGCCTGCCCGTGCCCCTTTAAGGAGTTCGGGGCTGGGAGGGGGGCAGAAGAGTTTCCCTGGTGTTGGCCAGAGTGGCCACCAGGGAAACCTGGGGAGGGCTAGCCTCCCACTAGTTCGAATTAACGGGCTACACACCCCTTAATTCAAACTAGCTAGTTCGAACTAGGCTTAAGCCTCGTAAAATGAGGTTTTCCTAGTTCGCACTAAGCGCTCCGTTAGTTTGAATTAAATTCGAACTAACGGAGCGCTAGTGTAGCGCCTATGAAAGTTAGTTTGAACTAACATCCATTAGTTCGAACTAACTTTGTAGTGTAGACATACCCTCTCACATTTCAGAAAGCACTTCAGATTTTTTAAACCTTGGTTCAAGTGTTAGAACTATCTTTAGAAATTAAGATTGGCTACCTTCTTTGAATTTGGTCAGATCTGCAGTGAACGTGTTCTTAAAATGAATAAATGTGTTATTCATATTATGGGTCATCATCCGAGTCAGTTAGGAAATATATGGTAAAATATGGGTAAAACACAGAACAGAATATATACAATTGACCCCTCAAGGAGTTTAGTCATGAATTTAATTAATGCATTGCTATTATTAATGCAATTAAAGCATTATTTTTAACAAGTGTCATCAATGTGGAAGCACTGGAATGGTTGCCAAAACATGACGAGGCAAATGAATGTTTAGCATATCTGGTATGTAAATGTCTTGCAAAGCCAGCTACAATAGGGCTGTGCAAAAGCCTTTTTGAGTGCAGTTATGTAAAAAAGTAAACTACATTTGTAAGCTGCACATTTCATTACAGTACTTGTATAAAAACATTTCATTACAGTACTTGTATGAGGTGAATTGAAAAATACTATTTCTTTTGCTTATTATTTGTTCAGTACAAATATTTGTAATAAAATTAATAATATAAGGTAAGCACTGTTTACTATGTATTCTGTATTTTAATTGATATCAATACAGGCAGTCCCCGGGTTACGTACAAGATAGGGACTGTAGGTTTGTTCTTAAGTTGAATCTGTATGTAAGTCAGAACTGGCATCCAGATTCAGCCGCTGCTGAAACTGATCAGTTTCAACAGCGGCTGAATCTGGACACCAGTTCCAACTTACATACAGATTCAACTTAAGAACCCCAGGCGTCCCCAAGTCAGCTGCTGCTGAAACTGATCAGCAGCTGATTCCAGGAAGCCCGGGGCAGAGCAACACTGCCTCGGGCTTCCTGTAGTCAGCGGCTGGTCAGTTTCAGCAGCGGCTGACTTGGGGACGCCTGGGGCAGAGCAGCTCGGGTGCTGCTGGGTTGGTACAGTAGCGCAGCCGCTCCTCGGAGCTACTGGACCAACCCAGCAGCACCCCAGTTGCTCTGCCCCAGGCGTCCTGATTCAGCCGCTGCTGAAACTGATCAGCAGTGGCTGAATCAGGACGCCTGGGGCAGAGCAGCTGGGGTGCTGCCGGGTTGGTCCAGTAGCGCCAAGGAGCGGTGCTGCGGGACCAACCGGCAGCGCCCCACCTGCTCTACCACAGGCCCCGGGCTTTGCTCCATGTCTCCCTGGTCTGCTGGGGGGGGCATTAGCTGCTTCCCCCCCCCCCCCCCCCCCCAGCAGACCAGGGAGACGCTGAGCAAAGCCGCGGAGTTCCCGGGCCGGACCGCGACGCTTCCAGATCAGCGCTGCGGGTCCGGCCCGGGTCCTCCGCCGCTTTGCTCCGCGTCTCCCTGGTCTGCTGGCTCTCCCAGCAGACCAGGGAGACGGGAAGCAGCTTTTCTCGCCCCGGAGGAGGCAGGCAGCGGGACCAGGCGTCCAGCTGCTCCAGTCGTCCGAGGCGAGAAAATCCCCGTTTGTAACTGCGGATCCGACGTAAGTCGGATCCGCGTAACTCGGGGACTGCCTGTATGTTTGAAAATATAGAAACGTATCTGAAAATCTTTAATAAATTTCAGTTGGTATTCTATCACAATGAAAACTGTGATTAATCATAATTAATTTAAATCATGATTATCATTTATATTGTGCGAGTTAACTGTAACTCAACTGTAACTGTAATGCCTTGAATATATATAACAGTTGTTGGCTTACGCGGGTTCTCCAAGATGATGCTCAATAACAATTATGTTAATCAGGCCCACTGAAGGGAGAGGGGAACAGTTGCCCCAGGGCCCAGTGATTCAAAAGGGCCTGGGGCTCCTGCGCTGCTACTGCGGCAGGGATGGTGCCTGGACGAGGCACTTTAAATCACTGGTGGAGCACCAAACAGTACATTCCAGGTGGCTCTGAGGGATTGGGGGGGCACACCATGATCGGAGCAATGCTGAGGACTGGCTGCCCCCAGTCATGCCACTTACACCGAAGGCCCTGCCCCTTCCGGGACTGTTGAGCTACCTCCCACATCTTGCCCGGGGGCCCGGCAAGGCTGTCGGCTCTCCTGGATGTAATTCAGATTGCAATGACTTGCATAGCTCTAAGGCAGAGCTTATACCTGATTTATCTAAAGACCTGGAGGGAAGTGCTTCAAGATGGGGCAACAAAATTCATAAACTATTTAAGAACAAGGGTAAGGCTGAGAGGCTTCACCTTTCAGGTCAACAAAGCATCTGAGGGAAGGCTGATATTCTAGCATCTGCAAAATTGGACACTCCTGGGAGAAGAAGTCACACTATCAACAAATGGCTTGAGCTTCTAACTAGGTTCTCTTTACATTGGAAGAAGGCCTGCTAATTAGAAGTACTATAGTAGCAAAACATCAGAGTTAGGGTTCTTGTCTGGAATTCTAGCTCCTACTTTATAGGAGTCCAGAAGACTAGGCGAGCAGAAGAGTTTATGAACTCCCTGTCATTTTCAGTATCTTAATTTTTCTTTTTCTCTTTTTTCATCTTTTAATTAGATGGGAGAAATCCTAGCCCATTGTGTTTTCTTTATTTAAAGTGTTGCTGGGTCTGTTCATATGTGAGCACCCATAAAGCCCACATAACATAAAAGGTTCCAGAAAGAAAAGGTTTGAACTGCGCTACCTTTTGTCTGATAGACACCCATTAAAATGTGTTCTGTTTAAAAGTCAGTCTTTCAGAGTGCCTTCTATACTTTCTGATAAATAAGAGTTGTTAAACTTCTGCTTATCAAGAGTGTTCTGTTCATGTTTGTATTACAGTATCTCTGTTGAGAAGTGACATAAAACATTTAAATCGAACAAGGCTTGTATAGGCTCCAAAGTTGTGGTTCAGACATTATATGATACAGATTGTACCTCCCTAAGCTAGGACTCTCTGGTCCTGCAACATCGTGATCCAGCAGAATCACAGATGTTCCTGGACCAGAGATCCAAGGGGCAAGGAAGTCTGTTGGCATGGCTGGGAGCTCCATGGTGGGAGGGGGCAGCAGTGAGTCTGGGGGCCCCACAGTGCAGCTGGGAAACCCACGGGAAATCTACAGGACTGGCAGCAACAAGGAGCCCCAGCTAGGCCAGTGCTAGGGCAGCCAGGGCCGGAGCCCAATCCTGAGCCCAGTGGTAATGGGGCCAGAGCCCAAGCTTGATGGAGCCGATAGCAGGGAGTGGCATCAGGATGGAAGGCTGGTGGGAGAGGACCTCCCCTGGTCTGGCAAATTCCCTCATTCAGGACTGGTAAGATCCCAAAGATGCTGCACCAGGGAGATCCAACCTGTAATTTGGTTTCAGCTTTTTGATAATTAACCGGATTTAAATTATAAATCTGATAGACTTTTGTAAAAATGTCTAGGTGCTGGGATTTATAACCAAATGAAGAGCCAACTTCTTTAACTCCTGCTTAGAATTTAGATAAGGATTAATTATAATTTGGTGCTAATTTGATGACTTAATATCAATCCTATTAAATAACTTGATTTGTTGACCTCGGATTTTGATAGCTAGTGTATTTCATTCTTGCTTTAGTTTAATTAGAGCTCTAATCAAGGGGGCTGACAGACTTTGTGGGCCCACAAAGTGTGTGTGGGGGGGAGGAGCTCCACATTCTTGGAAGGTGTATGGCAGTGCCAGCCAGCCATCAGAGCCATACATGGTGTGATGCTTCACTGGCTCCACAGGCAATTTTAAGGGCTCAGGCTTCCTCTCCAGTTTGCCAGGCCTGGCTCCAATAATTTTATCTCTCTTGATTTTATTTTATTTAAGAGCTTTCATACATATATAAAATAGAAACTGATTCTTGGACCAGAGATCCATATATATAAAATAGAAACTATAAATATAAAAATAGAAACTGATTCTATTCTATATATAAAATAGAAACTGATTCTGAAGCAATAATCAATGTGTGTTCCTCTTGGTTTTTAAAGCAAATAAAATACTGTATTTAAATTAAGTAAAACTTTCAAAAAATTATTTTACTTCAGAAGGATTTGTGGTTCCCTGTCAGTGAGTAGCACCTATCAAATTTTTCTGTGCTGGACAATACCAGAGCAGAGGTGGGAAGAGTCATTCCTGTATGTTTATCTTCTTTTCATCTAAAATGACATACCTTTTCCAAGAAAGATGAGACACAATGTCCAACATGATTGTCCTTGTCCTTTAGAATTTGCTTGTCCTGCACTAGGATGGCGAATGAAGCATTCTTTATAGGAAAACAAAAAATTATAGGTAACTAATGATAGCTACAAAACCCAGCAAGGAAACTTTGTTAAACACCTTGGTTATTCTAGCCAATTTTTGCAGTGCTCAGTGAAACAGCCTGTATCAGCTGTGCATAGGCTTAAAGGATAATACATTTTCCATTCCCTTAATATAGCTATATAACCCAGTAAAATCAACTGAAAGACCCATTGACTTCAGTGGCCTCTGGGTCTGGCCCTAGCAGAATTATCCTTTCCTGCTTTTTTTCTCCTATCAATAAGATCTTTACCGGGTGGGTAGTTTACCAGATAAAATGATGAGTGTCTGGCTTCCCAGACACAAAATTACCAGCTGTTGCCCAGTTAAGTCATACTTAAACTCAAGAATGTTCTGTAAAGTTTTTCACAATTTAGATTCTTAAAACTATGACTCTCTTCTTGAAGCAAACAATGTTTCCATTAACAACTTCATTAAATGTCTGATTAGAATTTGCTGGAGGGAAGATTGTTGTTTTGTTCGGATCCTAGGCTCTGTCTACACTGCACCCCCTTTCCAGAAAAGGGATGCAGATTCAACATTTCAGAATAGCAAAATCCGCGGTGGATTTAAATATCCCCCGCGGTATTTGCATTAACGTGGCTGCCGCTTTTTTCCGGCTTGAAAGTAGGAATAAAAGATCCTCCAGAAAAGGGCTTATTTTCCGAAGAATCACGTCTAGACTGGCGCTTTTCTCCGGCTTATCCCCAAGCCGGAAAAAAGCGGCAGCCATGTTAATGCAAATACCGCGGGGGATATTTAAATCCCCCGCGGATTTTACTATTCCGAAGTGTCTAATCTGCATCCCTTTTCCGGAAAAGGGGTGCAGTGTAGACACAGCCCTATAGTTTTAGGTACATGTAGTTTACATTTTAATTACCATTTTGACACTGGAAAAGAAAATTACTTTAAAATATTTGATTTTTTTTTAGATTGATGAATAAACGTATTTTAAATAATAGCTAGACTAGCTGAGCCATAAAAATAATTATTTAAAATGTTTAGATAGCAAATCCCACTATCAGCTGTTCCTCTCAGAATATTACGATGTGAAAAAATGAGTTAAAACATGAGAACTTTTGAGAAAATAACCCAGTGAAAGAAGCTTAGTATGCTTAAAAAAATTTAAAGTGAAGTGTGATCCATAGGTTATTCTGTGTATTAGTCCTTTCTGCTTTTTATGCCTCTTCACACATCAGGTTAGTATTATGCAGAAAAGAATGACTAGTATTCGGACATTCATTCTGCTGTCTCTGATACATCAGCAGTGGCAGATTAGTCGATGTTTAAATGTTATGACTTGCTCTCTTTTATGTGCACAGATGGGTCATTGTTGTAGTTTTGGACAGTGGGGGGAGGGGGTAGAAGTACTGAGAATAGAATGTGTTTCCTTAGCCTAACCTAATTCACTCACAAGAAACCCACAGTGGCTGTTTCACATTTTTCTGCCTCTAGATTCCTACAGTAGTTTACAGATATTTTCTTTTTCAAAGGTGTCATAGTTCAGCAGTGCTTTTGAGACACAAGAGAAAACTTAAATAAAACGCTGATCTGCAAAAGAGTTTAGGCAGGAATGAAATACCTGAAATATCCATCTATCTTCAACTGGAATAAAAATACCAGAATTAAATGTATAGAGAAGACAGAGATGGAGGGTGCTGGCTTTTGAGCTGTGCACATATCTGTTGCAATACTCACTTTTGTAGTATGATGAGTAGAACTAGAAAAAGAGGCTCAGGTTTCAGGAAGGATCTATACTGCTATGAGATTAAAGTACTGCAAACTTACTAGGTTCTTGGGAGTGGATAGGAAAAAATATAGTCATCTAACCCAGGGGTGGGCAATTTCTGGTGGAGGGCCACTCCAAGATTTTGGAAACTCCTCAAGGGCTTCACTTTTCTGTGGAGGAGCTGTGGGGTCTAGGATGGAGGCTGGATACAGAAAGGTGCATGGGGTAATGAACTGGGGTGCAGGAGATGGTGAGGTCTGAGAAGGAGTTAGGGTGAAGGGGGGGGTTGTGACCTGGGTCAGGGAATGACTGAGGTGCAGAGTCTGGGAGAGTGTTTGGGTGCAGGAAAGGATTCTGGCCTGGGGGGAGGGATTAGGAGGAGGTACAGAGCCTGAGAGAGAGTTGTGACCGGGGGCAGGAGAGTGTAGGGGATTTGCATGGTGACTTGGGGGAGAATTATGGATGCGGGAGGGGCAGGGGTGCCAGAGGCAGGCTCTGGCTGGGAGGCACTTACCTAAGCATCTCTGGCCAACACCCCTAAGGCAGGCTGGGCTACCTGCTGCAGCCCCAGATCACTTAAAGCTGCAGGCTATTTCCTGCACATGGCTCTCAGCTCCAGGAGGGAGAAAAGGCATGCGCTGCCCCATCCCTCAGGCCAATCTCTCAGATCCTATTGGCTGGATGTTTACAGCCATTAGGAGGTGAGAGATTGGCTGGGGTCATTTCGTATTGTCTGGTTGTTTCTGGACAATAGGAGTTGAGGATTGGGCTGGCGGTGGTGAAATCCCTCCATCCACAAAGCCTCCCTCACCCGCCAGAGCTGAGAGCCGCTGGACTGCACTTTAAACCTGCAGCAGCTGTGTGCCTGAGGATCCTGGCAGGCTGGTCCACGGACTGGATCCAGTGGCTTCATGGGTTGGATCCGGCCTCCAGGACATATTTTCCCTAGCCTCTTCCTTGAGGGACAGCAAAGCTTTTTCTCTGTGTGCTCAAGTTGGCTTTGCTGACACCACAGCACTCCTGCCATGGAGCTGGACCTGCCTCCGAGCAGTTGGTGGTTCTTATATCTCATTCTACACCTCCTGGTGCAGTAACTGCAAGTTGCCCTCATGGCTCTGCAGGAGGAGGACCCTAGCTCATTGCAGGGCACCTCTTCTTCTCTCTCCAGGCACTACTCATGTAGCACAACACCACCTGCTCTCCCTGCACACTGTGTACCACAGCTTCTAATGACTGGACACCAGTTCCATTTGGTGGGACTGAATCGTTATGGAGAGGTGGGACGACCTCAGTAGCTCCAGAATTTCCGCATATGGAGGGACACCTTTCAGGAACTGCGTGACACCCACATGCAACTCGCCGTCCCCCTCCAGAAGTGGGTCACCATTGCTATCTGGAAGCTCAACATGCCAGACAGTTACGGCTCTGTGGGGAACCAGTTCGGCATGGGGAGATCAACTGTCAAGGCCGTGCTCATGCAGGTATGGAGCTCTTATGCTATTGTCCGGGGGGGCAATGACCTCGTAAAGGGGCATAAGGAGTCTTACTCCATGTCATGTCCCTGCACAGGGAAGACCATGATCTGGACCAAAGTCTGATGGTTATTCCATGGCTTATTTAAGTCTGGGTGATGGTATCAGAAAAGTGCATTAAGTTTCACTACAAACCTAAAATAAAAAGAACGTTCAAAGAATGTTCTTTGCCCACGTTCAGCTTATCTGAGGAAATGCTACACTGAACATTTTTTTCTTTCTAACACTGCACAACTGTGATTGTTATCCCACAGACTTTGCGCTCATGCAGTAGAGTCATTAGAAAGAAAGGGTGTGTTGAAGAGTGTGGAAGGCAGTCCTTAAAAAAAAAAGATCTAGCAACAAACTTCCTGATGGTTTGCCAAAAGAAGTAATGAAAATAGTGATATTAACATAAAAATTTGCCAGTGGGAAAGAAAGCATATTTTTTCTACACTCTATCCTTCGGTTTCAAGACACAGATTTAGGCCCTGTGTCATTGTTAATTCAGGAGCCTGAATCTACTCCCTGGAAAGTTCAGTAGAACAAGATCCTCCCTTCCTGATTGATCTACCTTTGCTGATTATCTCTGGAATTTGTATATTGGTTAAAAGAGCTATCCTGCTGTCATAGGGCAGGATGGCACAGGGTTTGGCATCCACATAACTAAGGGGGAGTCGAGGCGGCCCGTGACTATAGGCCGACTTGGCCATTGCCAAGAATGCCGCCTTCAGTGATGCCTGATGATGACGTCACGGAGCGCCTGGGGTGCCCGATGATTATGTCACTCCATTGACGGCCGTGCAGGCGGGGGCGCCGTTCACGCGTTCCGCCTGGGGCACCAGCTGCTGCAGCCTGCCTCGAGCTGCTCTTGGGGGGAGTACATACCTCTTTTTTGCAAAGGAACAGGATGTGATTCTAGTGCTAGTGGATGCTATGGACAGTACCCTCTCTGCTCGTTGTCTTTGAAACCTTTAACTCTCAGACCAGCTCATGGCTGGGTTACATTAGCCAGCATGGATGTAGGTCAGCCTTCCTAACACTTCCTTATGCGCTGCTATGAACTCTTTCCCTGCTGCTGTTCCCTCTGCTTTCTTCACATCTTACACACTCCCACACTAGAAGTCGGGATCTGACCCCATGTCTTGTCTATTGCAGTCATGAGGGGTTGAAGCTTGCAATACATCACAAACAGCATCAGCCACTAAAGCAACTTTTTCTATTCAAACCACTACAGTTGAATTGTTACTATTTGGGATGAGAAAATTCATATAACCTAATTTAAAACCCACTGGACTGTCACAGACTTAAATGCTGGATTCTTGCTTGTATTTTACATGTGTTGGTGTCACAGGCTCAACTCACTGTCATGGGAATTAGCTCTGTTGCCCACCGGGCACCTGCCTCTGGCTGTCGTCTCACCCATCACTCCGTTCTGTCTGCATTCAGATTCTGGACCCATGTCACTCCCGGACCACGGCGCCCTCATGGGACACTGCCCTCTGGCAGTGCCCATTAAAGTGGCTTTTTGTCCCCATTCTGGGGGGAGATGATACTGGCAGTCCTTAGTCTCTACTGCCACTGCTCTCCCAAAGGTGCTTCTCTGGGAACCAGGTCCTGCACTTTCTCTCAGGGACTACCTCACTTTTCCACGTGGCAGCTCCTTATATGCAGGGCTGCTTCAGCAAGCCACACCCTAATTGGCTACTAAAAAGGCTCTCCCTCATTGGCCAGGACTTCTGCACAGGCTCCCTCCTGTCTGCTTTAACCCCTTCTGGGCAGTGTGGGGCAATCACCCCACCATAGTCACCTTCCACACAGAAAAGGCTGTGTAAAAAGAAGCAGAAAAGGGAAAGACCCAAACAAAAAAAAATCCAGCTAAAGAACAATAAATGATAAAAGGGTAGAATTTTCAAAAGTGACTGGAGAATTTTCAATAGGGCTTGTACTCCTAAGTCACTTAGTAGTAATAGTAAATATTAATATTTATATACAAGCATACCCAAAGGCCAAGGATCCCAATGTGCTGGGTGTTATAAAAACATAGAAAAGAAACAACCTTTGCCATGGAGCGTTTACAATCTAAGGATGTGTCTACACAACAGAACTTAACTCGAAATAAGCTATGCAAATTGAGCTACGTCAATTGCTTATTTCGAAATTAGGTCCGTCTACACAGCACTTATTTCAAAATAGAGCACTCTTCCTCCAACTTTCCTTAATCCTCATACAATGAAAGTTACAGGCGTCACAGTAAGAAGTCCTCCAGCTTGACAGTATTTCAACATTATTTTGAAATAACTGCCTGCTGTGTAGATGCGGACTAAGTTATTTTGAAATAACGCTAGTTATATAAATAATGTTGTTGTGTAGATGTACCCTAAATGTGTGAAGTATAGGAAATACGGACACAGCTAGACTTCTTTTTCTTGCTTTCCTCTTCTCTTATTTGGAGTCAATGACCTAATAGCTTTCTTTTAAAACAGGTTGCCTGCTAGTCTGTCATAAAAGTTGGTCTCTCTGATGTCCAGTGATATGTGGTCCACATACCAAGTCTTGGGTCTACCCTTTGGTTATCTTCCATCTATGATCATTGCAAGAGCCATCCTACTGATATAACTTTCAGGTCTCCACAGAATATGTCCATAACAATGTAGCCACGCCTCCCCCAATTCTCATGTTGTTACCAACCATGGCGTGTCCAACTATTTGAACATCTCAACATCTTCATTTCTGTGTTAGAAAGCATATTGTTTTATTTTCTAATAGCTGACTGAGTCTCTGTTGCATACATTAGGATGGGTTACAGTTTAACACACCCTACTCTTTAATTTTACTGACATTTTTGTAACAAAGAATAGGTCATCTCCTGCAGTTTGCACCAAGCAGCTGTTAACCTGCTATGTTGTTAGGGCCACCAGTTCACTAGAACCCAGCCAGCATTAGCACTGTCAGAGGAGTTGTCCAAATAATACCAAATATCTATTCTCACTGTATTTCCATCCTGATTAGCAGTAGTGTGTATCATGCAGATAAGATTTCCAGTCCAATTTCACCGACTCTTGAAATGTGAATGAACTTTTGTGTGGTTATCGTGGCCAAACTTCCTAATCATTTGAGGTTCATCCATGGCTATTTATAATAAGAGTATTATTGATACCTTAGTTTACCACTTTTTCACTTTACATATACTTCTGCAGGGATAAAATCATGCGCAGGATTTTTGTCTTGTGTTTGCAGAACTCAGACAAAGCTTTTTGCCATCATAATTATACCTAATTCAAAAACAAACATTATATAGTCCATTACTGTAACATGTCTTCTAAAACATGACATATGAGAGATGATAGATCTTGCCCAATTTAATACTTCAGCTAAGTGAGAGACTCAGATTTGAAGCAGCAATTATTTCTTTCTAGTTTTTTTTAAGTGCTACCATCATGTGCCAGCAATGTCAAGGATCCGTGTTTTTGGCTGCCAGTTTTAGAACTATCCAAAAAGTGGCATAAAACTCTCCTTTAACTAAATGTCGATACCGTGCTTTAGACATGACAAGCACATTGTTTTTAGATTCAAAGTTAAAGTTAATTGCTTTTGTTCTTGCTGCCTTCATTTGTTTGCACTCGATATTTTCCATTCTCAAATTTCCCTATGCTGTGGAATTCTTTAGATGACATCAGGACTCTCAGTTGTAACTGAAAGATTATCTTGTTATCAAAACTAAGATTTCACGAATAATTTCTGACCTTATTATCCAGATCCTTAAACTGTTGACCAGAAGCTAAACACCAAAACTCAATTTTGTCCATGTTCTCTGTCAGGATATAAACTCAGGTGTGCAGAGTGAAAAGCCCAATGTACCACTTAGGTGCAAAGCAAAGGCAGAGGGGCACCATAGTGTCAGGAGGTGAACTTGAACTGCAGCTGCCCAGCTGCATAGCTTAGGAAATTTAGAGGAGCTGGGGAGAGGGTTCTAAACCCCCATAAGGACAGGCTGCTTTTCCAGAAAATCCTGCTTTGAGGACAAAGCAGAAGGCCATTAAAAGGGACCATTGCACAACTTTAAATGATCACATGCTCTAAGAGATAACAAATGTAATAACAACAACAGTAACCAGGATGACATTAAGCTAGGAACAAAAGACAGAACTATGTAGCACTTTAAAGACTAACAAGATGGTTAATTACTATATGGCATGCAGAGAGGTTATGGGTAGCCCAGGTAATTAACACACAAGTACTGCAGGCATAGATTAATGGGTTTGCATTTGTGGCATCTGCATGGCACGCTCACTATTTCCATGTCACCCACACATCCCAATCTCATGGAATTTTGAGTAAAGATGACAGGGATAGGATGAAAAATGTGACTATCCAAAGGCATGATAGCTTATGCCTATGGATACAATTATATCATGGAGGTCACAGAAGTCACTGATTCCATGACTTTCAGAGGCTTCCATGACATTTTCTATTGCAGCCTCGGGTGGCCCTGGAACCTGGGGAAGAGCCAAGCACAGGATAGTGACCCTGAAGCCCATGTGCAATAGGTACTAATTAAGAGGCTTCCCTTCCTTACATGTTCTTTAACCCTCTTATTTAATTCATTACAATAACAGCCGTATTTGCTTGATATTTGCCATAAAGTTCTGAAATAAAACTAGAGACGAATCCAAAGGAAAATCATGGATTCTAACAACTTTGAATTTAGAAAAAAAAAACCTAAATCCAGAGCCAAACTTTATAGCTGTCTATACAATGAACTGAACACAGGTTCTGTGTCTATTGAATACTGAAGCTGGTATAAGCAGAAGAGGAGAGTTTAGCTTCCCATAATACATAACATCAAAAACATAATGAGAATGACAGAAAAATGAGTAAGAGCAGCAGAAAGAACTTTGGTCCTATTCAGCTGCTCCTTGGAAATATGTCTAGATTTATGGCCATGATTTAGCTATATTGTATGAAATAGTATCTAGATTTCTACTTGATTCATTTCTTGTGATTTATCACAAGTTAGCATTGTAAACACTTTAAAGCAATGTTCAGATGATCATAGAACACAATTACTCAGCATTTTTTATTTTCTTGTAGGATTTTTTTCAGATTCAGTCAATACCATGAAAGCTATCATCTTTGTTGAAAAAATGTGAAGCTAACACAAGGCAAGGGCAGGTATCCAAGTCCTGCTGCCTGCTAGGCAGACTGCCCAAATAATAAAATAATTAGTTTCATTTGTAGCAGGTTATATTGAACCAAAGAGACACAAGGTCTACTTGTGTGACAACAATACTGGAGGAATGAAAACTTTAAACTGAATTAAAATAAATAAAAGACTTAAATAAAATTTATAAAATATCGGACCAGATCCAGCTTAACCTACTCACATGATCAGTCCCACTGAAATAGTAAAAATGGAAAATGCCTTTACGTTTGGAGTCTTGACTTAAGGAAATTTAAATCCTATCATAGTTTTTCAAATACTTCATCCTTTTATGAGACATATGGAAAGTTAGATTTATAAGTTCTTAACACTCAGAATTAAAGTACTATGGGATAGATTCTCACCTAGTATAAATTATCATAACATTGGCCTATGAGTATTTCACTATATAAGAATTTGCCTTTAGGAGGCAAGAATGAGTAAGGGTACGTCTACACTAGCCTCCTAGATCGATCTAGGGAGGCTAATGAGGGCAACCGCAATTGCAAATCAAGCCCGGGATTTAAATATTCCATGCTTGATCTGCATGTTCCCAGCCAGTCACCATTTTAGAAATTGACTAGCCCGAAGTAACTGCCCGCATCTACACCCAGCAGTGAAACGGGATTCCGATTTAAAGCCCTAACTCAAATTAGCTGGTATTCCTCCTGCAATGAGGTTTACCAGCTAATTCAAATTAGGGGCTTTAAACAGGAATTCTGTTTCACTGCCACGTGTAGACGCGGGCAGTTACTTCAGGCTAGTCAATTTCTAAAATGGCGACCGGCCGGGAACATGCAAATCAAGAGTGGGATATTTAAATCCCGGGTTTGATTTGCAATTCTGGTTGCCTTCATTAGTCTCCCTAGATCTATCTAGGGAGCTAGTGTAGACATACCCTCAGAAATTAAGAGTTCCAAGGGTATGTTCAAATTGTTTGATCTTTTTTCCTTTGATTTGAGAGATATAATACATTTATCATAGGATTCTAAAGAAAAATTATCTACTTGTTCTACTGTAGTTCTACTTTGAGGACAGTCATAGCTAAGGCTTTGTGTAATTTTGTGGCACTCTTACTCATATGCTACCTTATGCTATGCTACCTTTCTCCATGAGTATCACCAGACATAAGCTCATGGGTGGGAAAATCCAGCCCTTAAAAGCAAATGGTAAAATATTCTAATTCTGTGGCATTTCCTTTTTAGGTATAACTGAGTTTCAACCCACATTTTCTTCTAAA
The DNA here is from genome assembly GCF_052426305.1 of Pelodiscus sinensis. Classification (NCBI taxonomy): domain Eukaryota; kingdom Metazoa; phylum Chordata; order Testudines; family Trionychidae; genus Pelodiscus; species Pelodiscus sinensis. The sequence goes on from NC_143060.1 coordinate 42,958,009, forward strand.
TATTTTACTTTTTTCATTTAAATGCATGCTTACAGTATTTTACAAGCTGTGTGAAATCTATCAAAGCAAATTAAAATGTCAGAATAAGAAGAAAGTCAAAATCGTTCATCATGTAGTACACTGTATCTATTTCTTGCCATGGACATAAGCAAAAAAATCAAGTCTTTTGGAATGTGATGCTGACTTCAGTGGAGGTATTGCCTGATTAATGACGGAACACGCTTTACAACATATTATTACATTTGATCAAAATATTTTTATAAAATTATTTATTTGGTGATATATTTCTTTATTTGTATATGGATCAGAGCCATTGTGGTAGGTTCAGTACAAACTCAGATTCCATTTTCTCCTGGAGAAGTCAGCCTTAATGTGCCATTAGTGATCTGAAGGCTGCTATGATAATGACCATTGTTATAACATATTAAAGGCAAAACTTCTGGGTACCAGTGACATTTGAACAAAGACAATGCATCAACAATTGCTTCTGTGACTTGATCAAGTAAAACTGCACTAAATTACAGTCATGTACTAAGAAGATTCTGTCTTACAAAATAATATTCTGTTACTAACAGTTGGGTTCCAAACAATATTGATTATTTACCACTATTGACATCAGCACTAGACTGCTCACAAAATCTACAAGTCCCAGTTGCGGTGAATTTTTAAGGACCGTCTCTACCATGTTGTGAGCAACTGGTTTTTCAGAATTGGTATGTGTTGTGGCAATAGGTATGTAGCATCTGCTTTTAGTTGGTAGTATGTAAAATAGTCTTGAGCTGTCTTTTCAAAAAATCCTTTCAGATTATACTGATTTTGTCTCTTACAATTCCCTGAGTATTTAAAACTCACCATTTCTTCTCTTCCATATATTGCTGCCACTGTTCCTTAACTGTACTTTATTCCTTTCTGTATCTGTAGACCAGCTATGACCTTGATCCTTCAAACACAGAGTCAGAGGCTTAATTTTAGGTACACATGCAGTACAGTTGAAATCTATGTATTTACAGGATCAGGTCCCTATGTAATTACCATAAATAGCCCCCATTTTGCTTCTTTTAATCATGTACGCTTTTTGGGGGTGTTACAGTCCCCCTCCCCTGTGAGGGGGCCTCACCCAGTGTCTCTCACCCGCAAATTAGTTGTATATCCTAAGGGTACGTCTAGACTACAGGGTTTTGTCAATAGAAGTTTTGTCGACAGATATGTCGACAAAGCTTCGGTCGACAAAGAGCGTCTAGACTACATCCAGTTCTGTCGACAAAGCAAGCCGCTTTGTCGACATAACAGTGTGGACACAAAGGACAGTGCAGATGCAATAACGCCTTCTATCGACAGAACTCTGTCAACAAAAGGTGTTATTCCTTGTAGAATGAGGTTTACATACGTCAACAAAACTGCTGAGTTTTGTCGACGTTATGTCGACATAACTCAAAGGCAGTGTGGACGCAGGTATAGTTTTGTCGACAAAAGTGGACTTTTGTCGACAAAACTAAACCTGCGTCTACACTACCGCTGAGTTCTGTCGACATAATGTCGACAGAACTCAGCAGTTTTGTCGACGCTGGTAAACCTCATTTTACGAGGAATAACGCCTTTTGTTGACAGAGTTCTGTCGACAGAAGGCATTATTGCATCTAAACTGTCCTTTGCATCCACACTGTTATGTCGACAAAGCAGCTTGCTTTGTCAACAGAACTGAATGTAGTCTAGACGCTCTTTGTCAACAGAAGCTTTGTCGTCAGTATCTGTCGACAAAAATTCCATCAACAAAAGCCTGTAGTCTAGACGTACCCTAAGTGTCCGCCTATTGTCGTTGGCATACTTGTCTTTAGTAGTTCATGGCCTCCCCCCGCACAGGGAGGGTAGGGAGACCTGGGCCCTCCCCCTCTCCAGGTCTCAGCCCAGGACCCTTAGAATAGGGGCAATGACATCCTGTTCAGTCGATGGGGACGTCTCTGAAACTCACTGGCCTGCGGGCATTCCCTCCCCCGCAGGACCTCCTATGCCTTCCAGGGGACTATTCTCTCTCTCCCCCAGGCCTCCCCGCAGTCACCAGGGGCCCTTTACACTCTCCCCCTCCAGTGCTTTGGCCAAGGGCTGGAGGGGTGAAGAGTTTGGGGCAGGAAGGGTAGTTATTTGGTATGATCACAGACAAGATGGCAGAGCACCCAGACCTGCAGGCCACTCCCTTGGTGATACAGCTGGCCCCAGTGGACATTCTGCATGACAGGTTTCCCCTGCAGACTTGCTGCCTCCAATGGCCACTCACATGCCACGTCCCTCAAAACAGCCCCCTCCCTTTGCATATTATGGAAAACTGTTCCTTTCCTGGGGCGTCTGGTTGTCCTGGTGCAATCAAACCCTGACCTTTCTTAAAGTTAGGAAAAGAGGCAGCTGCAAACCAAATTGGTGGCCCTAGCTCCTACCAGTTAGAAGGAGTTCTTGAACAAATGGACTCGCAGACAGACACACAGACACACAGTTCTGTGTTCCATGGGAAAATATCAATTACAGACTTAAAAGGTTATTTTAAAGCAATCAAAGAATTACATTCAATAGTGTATTTTGATTAAATGGACATTGTTTCAGTAAACAATGCTTCCCCCCCCCCCCCCCCGAGCTGTGCATGGAAGGTACTTCACAGATATCTTCCCTTGCCATGTGAAGAGAGCCAACAGCTTTTGCAGCACCCAGAAGAAAGTGATTAACTACTGTTGTGTCTACACAGATGGAAGAACCACAACCTGGGGTGCCTTGGGGCACAAATATCCCTTCTTGGGCCCTGTAGATCTTCCCTAGAAAATATATTTCAGCCTTTCACAGAACCATTCCAGCTTGAAAGAATGACCCAAGCCCATGTTGATTAAAAATACAAGGCTGTGTTTAGTATGCAGAATGGGATATCAATGTCAGAAAACACAAGAGAGCTACAACTTCTTAGTGGAGAGCTTTGCAACTCACATCTGTGGGTGAGATAAACATGCAGCTTTGCCTTATTTACTTGTGTGAAACCATCACATCTATAGAGGGCCATTTCTTGACACATTGAACTCACTGGAATTTTTCACTGACTTCAGTAGGATCAGAATTTAGCCAGTACTTCATATACAGGGTGCCCCCACTATAAGTCACCCTGGTATACATCTGTTCCACACTAAAGTCATTGACATTAGTAGGAACTGATGTGTTATAAGTCCTCCCATTCCCTGCTATAAGTTGTGCTGAGCCAGTGGTTCTCAAACTTTTCGGCATCATGCCCCCTTTTTGATTTTTGAGAATTTTGGAATTTATCCCCCCCCCCCCCAGAGGGGCACGCCCCCCATTTTGGGAACCCATGTGCTAAACATTCCCCCCAATTTGCTTAAATTCTCCACTTTAAGTTGTTTCGCTGTAAGTCCAAATTTTTTGGAACGTATCTTGGACTTATAGCGAGGATGGCCTGTATATTGGGTCAAATTCATGTGTAGATGTAATTGAACAGCTCTATTGATTTCAGTAGCATTCTGAATTTGGCCTATTGCTTTTGCAACCTAAACTGGATGTAACATGAGAGTTACAGGATAGATGCATTTTGACAGGAATAAAAATAATGATATGTCTGACAGGCAGATGGAAATACCAAGGCATGTTATGCTTCATGGCAGACTTCACAAGCAGGAGAGTTTCTGACTTCGGAATTGCCTCTGGGTCTGTCATTCTGTTTGTCTCTATTGGAATTGATTTTTTTGAACTATTTTATCTCCCAGGCACCATTTCCCCTATGGCTTACCTTAGCCTGTGAGGAATTCACATACCCCTCTGACCCTCCTCCTCTTCTGAGTATGTATGTTCTAACTGAAATCCCTTAGGAGATTCTGAAGCTGAATTTTTATTATAAAAACTAGTGGGTGGAGATGATGGCTTCTGCCCATACCTTTGTTTGTTGGGGACATGAACTATTGTGGTATGCATTCTTTCATATTCTAGTGCAGAACTCATTTGGAAAACTTTTTTTTCTTTAGTGAAAAAGAAAAAAAATCCATAAAAGCTGCCCTTCAAAATGATGTTATTAATTATTTTATGTTAGCAGCACAGATAATGTTAATCTCATTGTGAAACTTAATCAAATATTACATTGAGAAAGAGGAAACATTAAACAATAAAGGACATTTTAATAACGGTGGTTGAGAGCACAATGGTATGCTGTCACATCAGATACTCATAAAAATGAAAGCACTTAAAAAGAGCAGACAATCAAAATGAGTGAAAGAATGCACAGTATAATTTCAAACATGTCAAGCCAATATAGCCTACTGATTTTCAGTCCTCACCACAAATTTGCATTACCCATTTTTTCTGTTTAGTTTTCAGCTGTAGGAGCCAGTGGAATAGGCTGCAAAGAGAATGTCACTTTCCCTTCAAAAGGATATTTTCCACCCTTCCAAAAAACAAAATGGTGTGGTCTAAAAAACAGTGGCTTCTTTCTGTGTTGAAGACAGCAGGAAAGCAATATAGGAATTAGCTTGTTTTTGAAGGATTCCTTTCAAAAGAGGTTCATTCAGTGCTTCACTTCCTCCAGCATTGCAGAACTTGCCCACTTCAGAAAAGGTGTACCTCACATTTCTTTAAAGTTCAGTTTATGAAGTAGACAGAGTAAATTATGTGCACCAATATCCATCACATAGTAGATAAAATCAAATCAAATGTCTTAAAAATGTATTAGAAAAATGCTTTAATAAACTCTCATGTGCTAATAAAAATAAAGATCACACAATCCCTCTCTCTGATCCATAAATAGAAAAAATAAAGCAAACAGTATTTCCTTTAAAGAAAAATCCTAATGGAATGTGGTAACATCTGGAAGTGAATTGGTAAAACTGCTCTGTAAAGACCAATTTACAGTAGTATGTTAGGTACACCCTGTACCTGACAAAAAGAGGTCTGGCAAAGTATATCTCGGGTATTCCGCACTGCTAAAACATTGTTATACAAAGAAAAACACATTATCCCACAGAACCACTAAATTCACTGATGTAATGCTAAATGAGTAATAGATAGTTACAGATACAAGGGAGTTCAGAAGCTCTGCTCAGTTAGGTATACTGAAAGGGGAAAGGACTGGCCCTTATTGGGCTCCACACATGAGAGTTTTGAAGAACAAGGAGAAACTGACTGTTACAATGGTCTGGAATCTGTTTGAAAGGAACGAGAAGATCTAGTTTAGCACAGGTAGAACAATGCCTGCCACCCTTCTTAGATGAACCACCTAAATTCCATGGTCTTCTCCTTTTAAAGCTGCTGATCAAACTTGTAGTAACAGTAGAGAGATCTCTTACATCCATGCCTGTGAGAACAGTCTCCTTTAATGCAACTAAGTCTGATGCTGTGTCAAATTCATGTCTAAAGCCATCTGTCTGTCTACTCATCACAATATATGTAGTAATATACTCCATGAGGAGTTGAGGAGACATTTGATAAATTGCCAACCCATGTGATAAATACAATTTATCTTGCAGCTTTGATGACTTCACCTGAATTCTGCTCTTTAGCCCAGATCCCACAGGAATACTGCTAACATTCCAAACCCTTCAGCAGTTTCAGTCATGTGCCATTTAAAAAAACAACAATCTTCCACATGTGGAATTTCCTGTCAAATGTGGAATTTCTTCTCAAAATTATGCTCACTTGAAGCCCAGAACTGGCATTATTAAGTCCATGACCAGTGTTAGATCTGCAGTCATGTAACCATTAGAGCTAGAAAAAGAATCTCTTAGAGCTGGCACATTATAATGAGAAATGAGAGATTTATTCCTTTGAAAACAGAGATTTATACTAGTTTAATAATCTGTAGATATCAGAACTTTAAACTCCAAACATTCCTATGTACAATAAAACAGTTTAGTTAAATGTTACAAGCTAATATTTTTTTTATATTTTCTACTCCCTTCAAAGCCTGTACAATTGGGTGCATCAGAGCTACTCCACATGGCTTTGCTGAGTTATGTAAAATAGTATAAAAGGACTAAGACTGCTGAAGACAAGACAAGAAAAGACAGGACTGCTGAAGACAAGATAGAAACCTCAAACACAAACATAATTGGAGACAAATTTAATTCAGACCATAAGGGCCTGATTTCTATACTGAGATCAGTTTTACAATGTTGTTACTGATAGAGAGTTAATCTTGATTTATGTAACTCTAAGCGATATCAGAATCAGGCTGTGCATATTTAACATATTTTTGTGCTTTTAACATGCTTTCTGTTTAAACTAGGAATGTTAAAATGTGTGTAAATAAGTAACCATGTAACTGCTGAAAATTTCAGTGGTTACATGGTTACACGCTGGGCAGCCCAGGCTCATTGATCAACATGGTTACATTTTCACACCCCTAGTTTAAACTCTTCTAATTTTAATTTTAGAAGTAGGCAATAATTCTCTCATTAGAAGTGTGGATCCTGCCCATAAACCTGTCAATCAGCAATATCTTCATCTGGGAATAATATGTCTCTTGCCAGTATGTTATTAGGAATAACAGACCTATCATTAATGTAGCCCAAAATGATTCCTTTATAACTATTATGGCATGTTATTTCAACTAGAGTTATGATCCAGAAATAACTTGGATATTCATATATATATATGTTTCAGGTTTACAGTTATAACCTCTCTTTAAAAACTCTCTGCCATGATGCTCCCAAATCACTACCAATGGTCAGATAAGTGGCAAGTTGAGACTTCCGCTCTTCTATCAATCTCCTCTTATTTTCACTTTTTAAACTTTCCCCAGCTTTCTACACTGAAAAAATGTAAAAATAAAAAAATTGAAGTGAGAAAAATGCTCTTCAACTTTTTAAAAATATTCCCCTTGTCTAGAAGAGTAATGAGAGAGGGACCCAGAACACAACACAACACACAGGCAGGGCCGTTCTTAGGCATACGCGGAGTACGCAGCTGTGTAGGGCACCAGAATTACTGGGGCACCGCTTTGCCGGCCGGCAGGGAAGCAGTGAGCAGGCAACAGCAGGGCCCTAGAGAGAGCCCAATGCGCTGCCTGCAGGCTGCAGCACAGTCTGAGGGAAGGGATTGGCTGCTGCGGTCTGTTGGAAGGGGAGGGGTGAGGGACAGAACTCACCTGTGTGTCACTCTCTTAAGGTGAGGCAGGCTGGCTTAAGCCTGTGGCAGTATCCTTACCTTACTTCTCCCCTCCCCGCATGGAGCATGCCCCTTCCCCTGCGGAGCACCCCTCACTCCCCCATCCCCTCCAGCAGGGCTGGGTTGGGTTGGGTGAGGTGCTGGAGGGGAGGGGGGGGGGGGGGCGAGCTGGCTGTGTGCCAGGCGGGAGCTGAGCTGCGCACGTGGAGGCTGCTCCAGTAGGATTATCAGGTAAAGCACCTCCCCCCCCCCAAAACGGACACACTTGATGGAGTGATGGGAAGCAGAACGGGGGGCTGCGGGGCTGGCCTGGCCTCATGGAAGGGGGACGGGAAACAGGGGGAGGGTGCAGCGGCGCTGGCCTGGGGAGATCAGAAAGAGGAACGGGTCGGCGGGAAGCAGAGCTGGGGGGGGGGGGGGGAGCGTGGGGCTGACCAGGTGGAAGGGGGGGCAGCGTGCAGGGGGGCTGGCTGGAGTGGGACTAACCCCGTTACTTGCAGATACCGGGGCACTGCCTGTCCTGCTCAGACGCCCAGCGATGCACGAGCGAGGAGGAGGCTTTCCCTCCTCCTCCCTCTCTTTGGGTGGAGATATGATTGTGCAGGTTGTGATTACATATATATGTCCCCATGAGCGTATCTGCATCTTTAAGTGGTAATTTCGGGGGTGGGGGGAGGAGAGTGGAGAGGTTACAAAATACAAGAAAGATGTACATGTTTTATTTATATGATAGAATTTTTCAAAAATGAAGGGGAAAAGCCTAAAAAGAAGTTTGTATTAATATCAGAAGGAAAGTGATTATAACATGTGGCGTAGTGGGGGGAGGGGAGGGGCTGTCTGCTTTGTGACCTGGGCTCCCCCTGCACTGTGATGGGAGATTCTCACTGACTCTCCCAAATGTGTATTAACCCAGACACCCAGAGCCTCCCAGGGAGGGAGAAAAAGGAAGGAAGGCGGAGATCAGCATCTGGCTAGGAAGCAGGGCTGGGAGAGAGTTTGAGTTTCTGTTTGGAATCATGGAGGAGGCAGCCTAAGCAAAGGGGGGGCTGGGATTTAAGGGCCCAGTCTCCCCCATCTCAAGGGGGGCTGAGGCATCCTAGGCCTGGCCCTGTAACCGGATTACAACTATGCTGTGTTGTATCCTGGAAAAGCAATAAGCTCCCTCTATTCTACTGGCTGGTGGAGTCTGTACGTGCCACTATAGATGTGCGGGAGGTGCGAGAACCCTGACGTGCCACCACAACATCAGCTATAGTTTTTTAGTGGACAATATTTGCAATTTTTCTGTCTAGAATAAAAAAGGGTTGGGGGTACAGGAACGAGGTCAGGGAGCTGGGAGAGTTGGGGAACTCAGGGCAGGGAGTGGAAGGGTGCTATAGTGATGGCAGGAGGTAGGGGGCTGAGGGCACAGAGTTTGGTGCTGGACATTAGGGTTGGAGTATAAGGTTACAGGGCTGGAGTCAGGGCAGAGATATGGGGGACTCTTGGTAAGAGGTAGGGGTTAAGATGTGTAGGTGCAAATAAAGCCCTGTAATATTATCACTCTCATATAACTTTTTATTAAGATCTTGTCCTTTTAGATATATTTCTAAGTGTTCTTATAGAATCGCTGTAACATTTCTCCTATAACTTTGTATTAAGAGAAACTTTCCTTTAAAAAAAATGTCTTTTGAGCTCTCCCCTTTCCTTGATTGCCCTGTTGAAATGAATGAGGTGTGAATGGAGAATGAAAGGTGAGCCCCTCCAGCAGCAGTTGCAAGGGTGGAGCAGGTCTGGGAGCCAGACCCAAGACAATACCTGCAAAGTGAGCTCATTAAGAGGACTGGACATACAGAGGCCTTGGGAATGAAGCAGCAAGTGCCTGCCCTTGGAAGAACTCTCTCTGAAGCATCATTAAGAAAAGTGAGGTGATGACTAATTGGCTGCATGAGGGGGATAAATAGGAGATGTCTTGCAGAGGGATCCCGGGTTTTCCTCTTGTCCACAGAAGCCTGGCTCCACCCCTCCCACATCTAACTCACCTGGCCAGTGCAGCTAGGGGGAACAACTTTTGGTAACAAGACGGAGTGTACTTGTGTGTGTGTGTGTGAGAAAGTGCATGAGTGTGATGTGTCATATGCATATGATAAATATTGATTAATCTATGTATGTTCAATAAATGTGGCGTGTTGCCTTATCCCTCTGAAAAAGATCCCAGGTGCTTCTTTTAAGCACAACATGGGGAGGGGGCTGGAAGGTTTGTGGGGGCAGCTCAGGGCAGAGGGTGATAGAATGAGGGCAGGAGGGGTGAATTCAGGGCACAGGGTCTGATGCCGGGGGGCTCAGAGTAGGGAGGTGGGGGAGCAGGAGTCAGGGCAGGAGGTAAAGGGTGCAGAACTCAGGAGGGAGTTGGAAGAGATTACGGGGCTTACAAGGGTTACAATGCTGTGCTGACGACTCCTCCCAGGTGGACAGAGCTTTGTTTTCCCTGGACTACCGGTACCCTCCCCCCACCTCGTAGGACAGCATCGCAGAGGTAAGTTGCTGGGGTGCAACAGCCTCTGCTGCTCAGGCAGCTTGCACACCAGCTGTCTGGGGAGGGGGAGTGCAGTTGCACACTTCCCAAAGGTGCTGCAGGATTGCCAGGAACTGGTCCCAGCTGCCCCTGTCCCCTGCCCAGACCCCCCACAAGTACCCTGCCCCCCACCAACACTATCACCAGAACCCAGCACCACCCTGTCCCCGGACCTAGTTCCCTGCCACCCACCATAGCACCCAGCACCACCCTGTCCCTGGCTCCAGCACCCTGCCAGCTGTGCTAGCATCCTTGGGACCGCATTAGTGAGGCTTGGGTTTTTTTGGTAATTTTTTTGACATCTCACTTGTGTGGCCCCAGCTGACTTTTCTGTGAGTCAGTGACCCCTGACTCAAAACAGGTTCCCTGCCCCTCTCATATATAAAAACAATGTTAAAACCTTTTGAGTTTGACATAATATTTTATTTAAAAATGAAGCCTAGCCAATATACCCCCAGTTGGGGCCAAATCCCATCTCACTGCAGCATCATAACACTCTTGCACCACCTGACCCCAAATCTGAGCCTATCATACACTGGAACCTCCTGTTCTGAGCCTCTTACATTCCCAAACTCCTGCATCCCCACATCCTCAGCCTTCTGCCATAACATTTCTACACCATCCACACATGGCAAATGTGTGTCCTGAGCCCATCATACTCCCAGCCTCCCTGCCCCTGAGCACTTCATATACCCCAGCCCAAACTCCTGCACCCTCACATCCACAAGCCTGTGGCTTGCTCTCAGCACCCCAACCTTCCACCTGAGCCCAACAATCCCCGGCCTGGAGCCCCATCTATGAGCCAGCATCCCCTTCTCCTGCATCCAAAGTTCCTCCCAGAGCTTGCACTTCTCACCCCTTCCCACACCCAAATCCCCCGTTCCCACCCCAGAGCCCGCACCTCCTGTCTCAACCCAGTGAGAGGGTATAATAGCTGGGGATAGCAAGTGAGGAGAGGAGGAACAGAGAGGATGGGGCCCCAAAGGGGTGGGGTCTTGATGAAGGAACGCGATTTTAATGTATTGGTGGGTTAATTCGAACTAAGCTAATTCGAATTAGTGCATCTAGACCCAAAAACTAATGGGAATTAGCATTTTGCTAATTCGAACTAGCGTGTCCACACTGATTGGAGGCTGGGTCGCATTTAAGGGTGGCTGAAACTGGTTCCGGCAGGGCATCAGGTCAGTAGTTGCTTTGTGTCGCTGCTGTCTGAGGCTAGCTGAGGCTCGTGCTTAAAGGGACCCCTCTGGACAGCTGGTTCTCAGCTTTTCCACTTACTTGCCTACCTCTCTGAGGGATAGCAAAGCATTTTCCTCTCCGCCTGCCTGTGTCGGTGGTTCCCATTGGGGATGCTGCCACAGTTGGCACCATGGAGCCAGAGCTTGCCCTGGGAGAGCTGCTCCAGTTTTTGGACTTGCTGCTGCAAGCCTGCCAGGAATGGCTAGAGGCTTCCTAGCACCATCTGGTGCCTCTCCCCCTGGCCTCCCTGGGGATTGTGGAGGAACGGCAGCAGCACCCAAACGGCAGCGTGCCCTGCCGCATCTGGCGTCTGGACACCAGCAGCGACTGGTGGGACCGCATCGTCCTGGAGCGCTGGGGAGATCAACAGTGGACCCAGAACTTCAGGATGAAGAAGGACACCTTCCTGGAGCTCTGCGAATGGCTCGCCCCTACTCTGCAGCAATGGGACACTCGCATGAAGCCCACCATACCACTCCAGAAGCGTGTGGCCATCACTCTGTGGAAGCTCTCCACGCTGGACAGCTACCGATCCGTCGGGAACCAGTGTGATGTGGGGAAATCCACCGTCGGATCAGTGCTCATGCAGGAATGGCACCCAACGGCCACTGGGCCGGGGGAAGGAAGGCTGCAAGGAGGGGATGAGCCGCCACAGGGGAAACAGAGCGGGGGAGGAGGCGAAAGTGTCCCACACAGGAGGGTTCAGTCTGTCCCAGCCGTACTACACGCCGCCCTTGGGGGTTGCTTCTGGGAGTGGGGGGGGGGGGCAGTGTCAGGGAACGAACACTCCCAGCCACCTGGGTGCCTCAGTGATTCGCAGTTTGCTGTGTCTCTCTGCAGGTGGTCAAGGCCATCAACCGAGTGCTGTTCCGCAGGGTGGTGTGCTTCGCTGACCCGGACGCAGTCATCTAGGGGTTCGGCGACCTCAGCTTCCCCAACTGTGGGGGGGCCATCGACGGGACGCACATCCGCATCCGTGCCCCGGAACACCAGGTCTCCCAGTACATCAACCGCAAGGGATACTTCTCCGTCCTCCTGCAGGCCGTATGTGACAACCGGGGCCAGTTCACGGACATTAATATGGGCTGGTCCGACAAGGCACACGACGCTAGGGTGTTCCAGAACTCTTCCATGTGCCAGAGGCTGCAGGCCGGGACCTTCTTCCCCGACCACCATATCAGGGTCAGGGACATGGACATGCCTGTGTGCCTGGTGGGGGATGCAGCCTACCCGCTACAGCCCTGGCTCATGAAGCCATACACGGGGCACCTCAATCCCTCCCGGCAGGCCTTCAATGCCAGGCTCACCAGGGCCCGCATTGTGGTTGAGGGTACCTTCAGATGCCTGAGAGCCCAATTTAGATGCCTCCTCACCTGCCTCGACCTCGCGGAGCACAATATCCCTCTCGTGGTGGCAGCATGTTGTGTGCTGCACAATTTATGTGAGTGGAAGGGGGAGGCTTTCCTGCCAGCCTGGATGGCTGAGGCTGAGCACATGGCTGGCCAGTACATGCAGCCCCGCACCGCTGCCATCCGGGAGGCCCAGCGGGGGGCCCATCCAGATCCTGGAAGCCCTGCGGGAGATCTTCCAGATGGAGGAGGACTGAACTCTCCCTGTATGACCCACTGGGGCCTTCTTCCACCCTCCCCTTCTTCCCCTTTCCCCTCCTTAATCCCCCTTCCTAATGTAAAATAAACACACCTGTTTCGCCAACAAAAATCTCTCTTTATTGTACATAACTGGGGTGGGGGAGGGAGGAGTGAAGGTGGGAGGGAGGAGGAGGAAACCTGGGAGGACGGTGCTGGAAGGGGGAGGAAGGGAAGGGAAAGCTCAGGTTTGGGGGGTTCTGCTGGCTCTCCTGTCTCACAGGACTGTGTGTGCAGGGGCGTTGGGGGGGAGTGGGTATGGAGGGTGGGGCAGGAGGAATGGGGGGTGCGGAGGAAGTGGGAGGGGGAGAAGGGGTGGGAGAAGGAGTGAGAGCTGGGGCGGCCGCAGGGGCTGGAGCAGGAGGAGGCAGGAACCTGTCCACCAAGATCTGGAGGTGACCTCTGAGCGCACGGCTCTGCTCCTCCAGCACCTCCAAGCTCCACCGCCGCAGCCGCAGGTCCTCCCCCAGTGGTTCTGGATGCAGAGCTGTTGCTCCAGTAGCCGCAGGTGCCGCCGCTGGTACTCCTCCAGGTTCCTGGCACGCCTGCTGGCCCGGGTGTGGGTGGCTGTTGCAGGCGGGGTGGTGCGCCCTGTAGTCGCCGGTGCTGCAGCTGTGGTGAAACAAGAGCAGTGGTCAGTTCTCCCTGAGGACAAGGTGGGTGAAACCCAGCCCCCCTCTTGAAGGCGAGGTCGGCGTGTGGGGAATGGGCATGGGCTCCTGCATGACACCCAGCTGCTGCTCCATGGTGGGCAAGGCCCAGGCGCATGGTCCCTGGGCTCCCTCTCCCCCCATACACATAAGGGGAGCATGATGGTACTCACATGTGAAGCCCTCCCCGGCCTCAGACGACACAGCCGATGTGCTCTGTGGGATGCCTTGGGGGTCCTGGGTCCTGGGCGGGCTCCCTGCAGGCTCCTGGCTCTTGGCTTCCTCCTCCTTTTCCTCTGTGTCAGGGACGGGTCCCTCTGCCCCGGGGTCAATCACCACCCGGGGGACATGGACTGAGCCCCCAGAATGCGGTCCAGGGCCTCAAAGTGAGGGCAGGACTCCAGGTCGGCCCCTGGCTGCGAGGCCCTGTAGTAGGCCTGCCGCATGTCCTTTATTTTGCAGCGGGCCTGCTCCCGGGTCCACATGTGGCCTCTGGTGGCCAGGCTGTCAGCCATGCGGCTGTAGATGGCTGCGCTCCTGTGGCTAGTGCGGAGATCGTGGACGTTGGACCACTGCTCCTTATTTTGCCATCCGTCACTACAGCCTGTCAGCCGACGGTCAGGGCAGTGTGTGTGTGTATGTTTCCGAGAAAAGGTTTAACGTCCGTGTCTTTACTGCTAGGACCGGGGTCCCATCGCAGAGGGTGGCCAGCAGGCCAACAGACGCCCCGAGTTTATAGGAAGAGCTTATTACGCTTCAGATTTTAGCTGCTAGAATTTCATAATTCCTTCGCAGCGGGCAGCCTCGGGGAGACTGAGAAGCGCCCCAACTGAATTTTGCCACCTGGGTGTGACACAAATCCAAACGCCCAAGCTCTCCCTATATCTGTCCCTTTATGACCGGCTGAAGTTCTTTTAAATTGTGCTTGGTTCTGTTACAGCAACTGAAGGAGTCAGGTTAAAGCTTAAACAGTTACAGGTTTATTGAGGAAGCTTATAAATCATATGGTTACAATGGCTATTGCTCTATTTCTTAACTATTAGCAAAATATAGGTCTTAAAAATGGTTACAAAGAAGATAAAGATAGAAAAATAGAAATAATGGTACCAAGTAACAGCTTACTCTTTCTATGTGTACACTTAAGACAGAGGACCACATCCAGGTACCATTTTTACCCCCTTCTGTGCCTCTCGACTCCAGCATGTCAGGCCAGGGCCGGTCCCTCAATTCCTAGGAAAGACGAAAATACGAGGTGGGCGTCCCCATAGAACCTCGGGAGGTCAAACACCTAACCCGACCAGCAGGTAGAGGGTAGAATGACACTCCAAGTGAGTGTGTGCTGGGCCCATCTTTTATAATCATGGGGTCACGTATTTCTCTTTCTTATCTGTCATGCCAATTGATGCTGGTCTGTCTGCTGTGAGACCAGTTCTTACAAGGGAGTTGTGAACTTAATTTACACTTGTAAGAGAGAATTGAGATGATTAAATTTTGAAGTACTGGACATTGTTTTCTCAGTGGGAAATTCCTCTTCCTGGGACTGTGTGTTCGAATCAACATAGGTGCCAGCCGCAGCCTCGAGGCCAGCTTATTGACTTAGCTGCTCTCTATCCACATATCTGTGTTTCAGCTTCTCAGGATCAGATGAGCCAGCATAGACTATGCTGATATTATTGCTCCTTCTCTGTCCTGTATGCTTCAGAGAGGCAAATAAGATGGATAATATAGGGGTTAGTCTGTCTGGTCACACAGCCTTTCTCCATCCTCTTCAGAACCTCCCTTCAAAAAGAATTGTACATGCTTTTAGTGGGTTGCAGAGCAGTTCCTTCTAGGAACTAGGGCATCAGTATGTGAAATAAACATGAAAAAAATATCAGATCAGCATCTCAAAAAACCCCAATCCTACCATGAGCGGCACCAATATACAACTTTGTTAATAACCTTAGAAGGATAAAACAAAAAGAAAAATTATGTAGCACTTGAAAGACTAACAAGATGGTTTAATAGGTGATGAGCTTTCGTGGGCCAGACCCATTTCCTCAGATCATACTCTGGAAGAGAATTGGCATGACTATATATACCAAAGGAATAAAATGAAAAAAGTGAACATATTATTAAACGGACAAATCATATTTAGTACAGAAGGTGGGATGAGGGGGAGGGAGAAAGGGAATAGCTTTTTGAAGGATAGGGATTGAGTGGCATGTAAACTGAGCTGTTTAGAAGTGGTCTTTCATCACCCATGAAGGGAGTTGGTAGGAAATACTGGGAAACTTACCTGGTCATTATGAAGTATATGTTTTATACTGTAGATAAAAAGATCATTCTTGAATCTTTAAAGAACATTGCAAATAAACATGTTTATGACTGATAATGTGGTAGATTTAATAACTTGATATTTTCTGTGAAATTGTTATTGTCTATTTAGTTTCTATACCAAACATTGATCAAGAAATGGATGAGAAAATATTTAGTTTAGATGAACTCTCATGCAGGTTACTCTTTGTGAAAATATTCTGACATCTTTGAAATATTCTAAATTTTGAATGCTATTGGAAAATAAGCAAATGCATGCTAGAAAGACTGTATTAATCGCAACAGTCTGTTATTATTTACATATCTTCATGCTTGAGGTGGCAAATCACACTAGATTTTTGCGTTGTTCCATTACCTATGTGGAAAACAAAATTAAAGATGATCAAAAGTGAAGCAAAGGGGCCCACAGGCAGAATGCTCTTGTTTGTATTAGAGCAGCTATTTCCTATGTGCTCTTACAATAATATTAAGAGAATAAAAGGTAATTAAGAAAAGAGAAATTAAAGGAATCAGATTAGTAGAGTCTCACCTCACTATTCTGTAGTGGTAAAAGCAAATGAAACAGTTATTGAAGCTAACAAGATTCTGGTTCAAAGGAATAAATAAACATTCCAATCTTATATTTGAATTAAGTGATAACAATCAGGATGTCCAACTGGTTTCTAAATGGATACATTCAGAAGCTTGGCTATTTTATTAAAACAGAAGAACTAGGTTACAGCAGTGGAAAGCAGAGTATCCTGCTGTATAATATGATTGAGGTACTAATAATGTTTATTTGGGGCTAAATTGTGACTATTCCAGGCTCTGAATAATGGCAAGCATATAGATGTGCTGTAGCAAGAGGACATCAGGGATCATATTCAGAGAGACACATTATAGACCATGCTTATGTTCTTGTTCCTGTCCTACACCTGGTACAGGTTACTTCTCTCTCTGGTTCAGTAGTGCCAGTAAGCACATTGGGCATGTTTTAGCCAAGGCTCTGTCCACATTTTGCCCCTGCATCTCAAAGAATCTGTTCCCCATACAGGTAGCCTCCACAGGAGATTAAGGGGGTGCCTTATGCCCTATTACTCAATGGGGGAAACTGGGGAGATCTGTGTATGCATGAAAATGTGAATAGCAATTCCTCAAATCGTGAAGGTCTCCTGTAATCACATTGACTGCAGTGGGATTATTCATGTGCTCCTCCGTGGATGAGCTGTGGAATCTGACATATCTTGCTCGCTCTCTTTTTTTAAATAGTAACAGTGAGAGACTGACATAAGAAAATGTTAGTTTTATATATCCAATGATATAGTTTGGGATGTCAAAAGGGACAAGAGAAGGAAAATGTTATTAACTGAAATACAGGAATGAAGAGTGGGACAGTATGAGGCAAGGAGGATGCCAATGATGAGGATGCCAGTCTGTAATGGAGAAGAGTAGCCATTTTGTAGGGATTAGTTTGACAGTTTGTGCATTCTGATTAGCTGGGAAACTGAATTTTAGCAGAATTGTTTAACTCACTTTTAAACATAAACCATTTTTTATTTTAATACTGTTTATAAGCTAGCACATAGACAATCACACCTGTTCTTATGCCCATAAACTCAGGTATTTTAAGGCCTTGGGACACTCCCCCAGTGGATTACAGGCTCTACACACAATTAATTAATTTAAGAAAAATTGATGCTGGGGCTAAATTCTAGGTCTGCAACATCTGAAACAAAAGCTCTGTTATGGAGCAAGAGAAACAACTCCCTCCTCCCTTCCCCCGCTCCCCTGCCAGCTCCAGCCAGCTGAGTTTATGTTATGCTCAGTCTACACTGCTTTTACCATCAATAACTGTTTTAAGTTATATACAGTATTGTACCATTTTCAGACAGATAATTGTATTTGATGATCCATTCAGTTATACTGCAAGTATTACCAGAACTTAGGGCTGCCAAACATGGCAAGTAGATCATTACAGTACTTTGATATCACTTATTTTACACAGCCAAAACAAACATTACTGAGCTCCACAATTGTGGTTTACCAGATTTACTATTCAATTGCAGCATTTTAGGGCTTACTATGGCATATAAAAAGAATGCAATCACTTAGATGCTTGAAATTGAAATTATAGTGTTGCATTCATGATAATGTCCTGTTTTCAGGATCCGCTTTACACTGCCTGTAAGTAATAGAAGAGAAAGAAAAAAAAACAAATTATGAAAAAAAAATATTAAAACATTGGGAAAAATATTTCCTACACATTTGTGATTTGGACAAATCTGTAACATTTTGAGGAGAAACATAATGGGTGTTTCATAAATACTTAATACATTTTATGCATTTCAGTTTTTCAATGGGAGAGTGTTTCTCTTTTTGGAATGTCAAACAGGATGCAATTAAAATATATTTTAACTACATGAAAAGTTTACAACTTGAAAATCTAAAAGAAATCCTATACAAAAGTCTTCATTGATTGGTCTCACTGCTACTGGTTCCTGTAGGGCAGTGATCCCCAACCTTTTGGGACTGCCAGATGCCTTGGGTCGGGGGCCGCGCACGCGCCGCATGCCCGGGGGCAGGGCCACTCATGCGCTGTATGCCCGGAGCCAGCGGCATGCATACACTGTGTGCCCGGGGCAGGGCCGGTCCTGATCACTCAGCAGGCGCACATAAATGCCCCAGCGGGCACCATGGTGCCCGTGGGCACCGCATTGAGGACCACTGCTAGGGTCCCATTCCAGGTAAGGTCATGGAAGATACAGAAAGGAACTGATGATACTTCAGTTAAACTTATTTTAGAAGAATTAAAGCATAAGGCAGTTATAGGAAAGCGAAAGTGGCCAAATCCATTATTTTACTTACCCAGCTCCAATGCCATGTTGATGCTTTTTCTTTCGTAAAGATGACCTGGTTATGAAAATGTAAGGTATCCTGAATTTCAGATTAAGGTTTATAGGGCAGAGTGTCTGAAAAGGAACACAATAATGACAGTAAGAAGCATTAGGCCACTGGGACCCACCACACCTCCTAGCCTTCAGCAGATGCTAGCTCCAGCACTCGAGAAACTGGTAGTGGCTGATGAGCCACTTCCGAGGCATGGAGTTGGGGTGAGCGGGAATCGAACCCACAATCCCAGGCTCTGGAGAGAGAGATTGTTAAATTTTACTACTGGTTTCCTAGAAACCACTAAAAGGGCAACACGGGTCCAAATTTCAGCTCTGCTGTGTTTTTATTTAAAGCATAGTTGGCTGAATGAGTTTGGATAATTTGTTCTTCCATGACCACCATTTCAAGCAATTCTATTTGTCTTTTAATCGTGTCCTGCCATACGTAACACCAATTAAAGATCCTATGTTTTCTGATATCTCTATAACAATTGTGTATCATAGAATCATAGAGCTGGAAAAGACCTCAGAAGGTCATCAAGTCCAGCCCCTTGCTCTAGGCAGGACCAATCCCAACTAAATCAACCCAGCCAGGGCTTTGTCAAGCCGTGACTTAAACACCTCTATGGATGGAGACTCCACTACATTCCTAGGTAACCCATTCCAGTGATTCACCACTCTCCTAGTGAAATAGTTTTTCCTAGTATCCAACTGGACCTCTCCCACCGCAACTTGAGACCATTGTTCCTTGTTCTGCCATCCGTCACTACTGAGAACAGCCTTTCTCCATCCTCTTTGGAAGCTCCCTTCTGGAAGTTGAAAGCTGCTATCAAATCCCCCCTCACTCTTCGCTTCTGCAGACTACACAGACACAACTCCCTCAGCCTCTCTTCATAGATCATATGGTCCAGCCTCCTAATCATTTTGGTTGTCCTCCACTGGACCTCTCCAATACATCCACATCCTTTTTGTAGCGGGGGGCCGGAACTGGACACAATACTCCAGATGTGGCCTCACCAGAGCCAAATAAAGGGGAATAATGACATCTCTGGATCTGCTGGCAATGCTCCTCTTAATGCGCCCTAATATTTCATTAGCCTTCTTGGCTACCAGGGCACACTGTTGACTCATATCCAGCTTCTCATCCACTGTAACCCCCAGGCCCTTTTCTGCAGAACTACTTCTTAGCTGGTTGATTCCCAGGCTGTAACAATACTTGGGATTCTTCCGTCCCAAGTGCAGGACTCTGCACTTGTCCTTGTTGAACCTCATCAGATTTCTTGTGGCCCAATCCTCCAATTTGTCTAAGTCACTCTGGACCCTATCTCTGCCCTCAAGCATATCTACCTCTCCCCCTAGCTTAGTGTCATCCGCAAACTTGCTGAGGGTGCAATCCATCCCCTCATCCATGTCATTAATAAAGATATTGAACAAAACCGGTCCTAGAACAGAACCTTGGGGCACTCTGCTAGAAACCGACCGCCATCCTGACATCGAGCTGTTGATCACTACCCGCTGGACCTGGCCTTCTAGCCATCTTTCTATCCATCTTACCGTCCATTTATCCAATCCATAGTCCCTTAACTTGCTGGCAAGAATACTGTGGGGCTACGTCTACACTGGCCCCTTTTCCGAAAGGGCATGCTAATTTTAAACTTCAGAATAGGGAAATCCGCGGGGGATTTAAATATCCCCCGCGGGATTTAAATAAAGATGTCCGCCGCTTTTTTCCGGCTTGTAGATAAGCCGGAAAAGAGCGTCTAGACTGGCCCGATCCTCCGGAATAAAGCCCTACTTTGAAGTAGGAATAAGAGATCCTCCGGAATAGGGCTTTATTCTGGAGGATCGAGCCAGTCTAGACGCTCTTTTCTGGCTTATCTACAAGCCGGAAAAAAGCGGCGGACATGATATTTAAATCCCCCGCGGATTTCCCTATTCTGAAGTTTAAAATTAGCATGCCCCTTTCGGAAAAGGGGCCAGTGTAGACGTAGCCCGGGAGACTATATCAAAAGCCTTGCTAAAGTCAAGGTATATAACATCCACTGACTTTCCCATGTCCACAGAGCCAGTTACCTCATCATAGAAGCTAATCAGATTGGTCAGGCATGATTTGCCCTTTGTGAATCCATGCTGACTATTCCTAATCACTTTCCTCTCTTCCAAGTGCCTCAAAATGGATTCCTTAAGGATCCCTTCCATGATTTATCCAGGAATTGAGGTAAGACTGACCGGCCTATAGTTCCCTGGATCGTCCTTCTTCCCTTTTTTGAAGATAGGCACTAAATTTGCCTTTTTCCAATCATCCGGGATCTCTTCCGATCTCAATGACTTTTCAAAGGTAACAGCCAAAGGCTCCTCAATGACATTTGCCAAATCCCTCAGTATCCTCGGATGTATTAAGTCCGGACCCATGGATCTGTGTGTATTTAACTTTTCTAAATAGTTCCTAACCTGTTCTTGACTCACCAAGGGCTGTCCATCTTCATCCTATCTTGCGTCACTTGGCGCATTCGTCCGGAAGCCAACCTTGTCCGTGAATACAGAGGCAAAGAAAGCATTGAGTACTTCAGCTTTCCCCACATCATCTGTCACTTGGTTACCTCCTTCATCCAGTATGGGCCCTATACCCTCTCTGATCACCTTCTTCTTGTTAACATGCCTGTAGAAACCTTTTTGTTATCCTTCACATCCTTTGCCAGTCGCAATTCCACAAGGCCTGCAATCTGGAAGCTTCTCTCAGTTTCTTTTTTTCTCCAAAGAAAGCCTCATCTACCTGATTCGGTGGCCTGTAGTAGACATCAACCACAACATCACTGCTGTTGTTTGCATCTCTAAACTTAACCCATAGACTCTCAACAGGTTTTTCTCCCTCTATATCCTGGAGTTCAGAGCAATCATAGCGCTCTCTTAAGTACAGTGCAACTCCTCCTTTTCTCCCCTGCTTGTTCTTCCTAAACCCTTCCATGACAGCGCTCCAGTCATGCGAGTCATCCCACCAAGTCTCTGTTATCCCAATTAAATCATATTTCTTGGACTGGGCCAGGGCCTCCAGTTCTTCCTGTTTGTTGCCCAGACTTCTCGCGTTAGTGTACAAACTCCTCAGATAATCAATTGATCGCCCTATCTTCTCCATTCGAATCAGGGGTTCTCCTTTCTTGCTCGTTCCTCTTTGCATTTCTTCCCGGTATCCAACTTTCCTACTCCCCTCAGGGTTTTGGTCACTGTCCCCGAACGAACCTAGTTTAAAGCCCTCCTCGCTAGGTTTGCAAGCCTGCCCGTGAAGATGCTCCTTCCTCTCTTGGTTAGGTGGATCCCATCTCTTCCTAACAATCCTTGTGCCTGGAACAGAGTCCCATGGTCAAAGAAACCAAAGCCCTCCCGGCGACACCACCCGCACAACCATTCATTTACTTCCTCAATTTGACGATCCCTGTCTAGTCCTTTCCCTTCAACAGGGAGGATGGACGAGAACACCATTTGCGCTCCGAATTCTTGGATCCTTCTTCCCAGTGCTACATAACCCGCAGTAACCCACTCAAGGTCATTCTTGGCCATATCGTTAGTTCCCACATGGAGAAGCAGGAAGGGGTAGGGATCTGAAGGTTTGATCAGTTTGGTAAGCCTCTCGGTCACATCCTGAATTTGAGCTCCTGGTAAGCAGCACACCTCTCGAGATTCCAGGCCCAGACAGCAGATGGATGGTTCGGTCCCTCTTAGGAGGTAGTCCCCGACCACCACCACCCATCGTCTTCTTTTGGGGGTGGTGGCCGTGGAACACCCATCCCTAGGACTACGCATCCCATGCCTTCCAGTAGATGGTGTTCCCTTGTGGTTTCTTCCTTGTGAGGTCCCTTCCAAAGCATTCACCACTGCAGAGCCTGTAGAGAGAGCCTGAAAGTGATTACTTACCTCTATAGCATTGGTGGATTCCCGTGCTGGCCTTTTTTGCCTTCTAGAAGTTACATGCTGCCAGTTCTCTTCCTGGTCCTGTACTGCCCTCTCCAGCTCTTCTACCTGCCATGCTTGAAGGATTAAATGTTGCCTTCTATCGAAGAAGTCTTCATCCACTCTGATCGAGCATAGGGTCGACACTTGAGTCTCCAGTCCTCTAATTTTTTCCTCCAAAATGGCGACCAGCTTGCACTTCGTGCAGATGAAATCCCTTCTTTCTTTTGGGAGGAAGACAAACATGGCACACGCTGCACAGGTAACAACAGCAGACCTATCATCATCCATCCCTGCTGTCCTGGAGAAAGGATTTAGAAAGAAAGGCAAGAGAACCTCGCACCCTTCCCTCTCCCCTTCCCAACTCCCTCTCTAAACTCCCTGTTAGCACTCACCTGTTTGCATGCTCCTTGGTCGCTTGCTCACTGCATTATAAAGCCCTGGTCTGCCTGAAAGTCCCTCCCCTTACCAAGGCTCAGCCAATCAGCAGAGGCTTCTAGAATTCAAACATTAATTAGAAGCCAACAGTTTCCACCTGACACTCGCAGCACACAGCCCATGAAGGAGAGGGGGAGGAGTAAGGGGAAGTGAAAAAAAAGAAAAAGAAAGTCTTACTCACAAACACAAGGGAAAAAACAAACAAAAAAACCACACACCAACCCGCACTCACAACCACGAGCTCAGCACACAGCAACAAACCCCCATCACAACACACACTTCCCTCAAGAGTCCTGTATCTGCTTCTCTTCTACCTGGAGAACTCCCTCTCTAAAGCCTCACTCACAAACACAGGAGAAAAAACATACAAACAGAAAAACACACACCAACCCTCACTCACAAACACAAGCTCAGCACACAGTAAGAAAGCCCCAAACACAACACACACTTCCCTCAACAGTCCTGTATTTGCTTCTCCTTTACCTGAAGAACTCCCTCTCTAAACTCCCTGTTAGCACTCACCTGTGTACATTTGGATGTTCATTAGGGACGTCATTCAAGAAAACAACATGCTTGAGATGCAAACACATAGCCAATATTCATAACATCATATAATGGATTTAATGGATACATGGATTTAAATAGGAAAATGAAATTTGCATTCAATAACTTTTCCATTGATACCTTATATAGCATACAAGATATATTTCAATTTTGGTGACTGTATTTGTATAACTAATTATCTTCCTTTCTATACAGCATCAAGGGGTGTTTTACATTGTCACTGGTTTACTTAACTTTGTTATCAAGCATCCAGAGGAAAAAGGCCACCCTGCACTTGTTTTGGGTGGCATCAAAAGCTTATTTTTGTCTATACACATTAAATGCAGCGGTTGTAGGATTAGATAGGCAGTAAGCAGCTCAGACTCAGAACAACATAAGATTCTGGAGCATGTGAATAAAGAAATATAAGGGCCCTATTCTTATTTACAAAGATGTGTGTTTACACCACTCTGGCAGTGTGAAGGGGCCTTAGAGTGAGTGCAATTTACACAGGCATCCTTCATCCCACTGTGGCTGCTATGGAAGTCACAGAAGGAAACTGCATATCACTGAGAATAGAGCAAGATGACCCTGACAGTCCACCAGCCAGCACTTTATGGAGCTGTTATTGAGCTACTTAAGGAACTGTGGAAGACAAAAAAGTCACAAGTATGGGATTATTGACTTCAGATGAATAAATCACAAGAGTGAGGTCAGCAAAAGCGTACTATGTCAGAACAAACCTCATAACCAGCGAGCTACACGGAATGGTTGCCCCTTGTTTTGCCCCTTGCAAAGCTTCAAATATTGGATATCTCATTAGGAGAGAAAATAATGATAGGAGTTTGGTATTTCTTGAGTGCAATCCAGTTTATTTACAAAGCCCTGTTTCCCTCAATGCAGTGGGAACAAACACAAGACAGTTTTCTTCTGCAGAAATCAAAGTCTGCCTTTTTAATAAGTATTGTGCCCAAAAGCAACTCTGTTTCTTGGATTCCTCATAAGGTCATACACCACACTTCTTCCATTTTCTGCTGGCTTTCTCCATTCTTCCTTTCACACTCACACAGAATTGGCTGCAGCCCTTATTCTTTTAGGCTGTGTCCAGACTCAGGGGTTTTTTCCGAAAAAGTAGCCTTTTTCCGAAAAAACTTCACCTGCGTCTAGACTGCAGCCGCGTTCTTTCGAAATTAAATTGAAAGAACGCGGCTTTTCTTTCGACGGTGGTAAACCTCATTTTACGAGGAAAAATGCCTTTTTTCGAAAGTGCTCTTTCGAAAAAAGGCGTTCTTGAATGCAAACAGGGGTTTTTCAAAAGAGAGCATCCAGACTGCCTTTTGAAAAAGCGGCTTGCTTTTTCGAAAGTTCCGCTTGCAGTCTAGACGCTCTTTTTCAAAAGAGGCTTTTTCAAAAGTATCTTTCGAAAAAGCCTCTTTCGAAAGAGGCTTGCAGTCTAGACATAGCCTTAGTCAGGCATTGCTGGTTCATGTCTGAAGTGGGAGTTTCTTTTGTTTCAGCTCTCACCAAACAAAAGGCCATTTATTTATTCCATCAATTACCTGAAAATAAGTGGGGATAAGTACAGCCCTTGATTTTTAACAGGTCCATGATTGGTGGCTGTTTTCCACACCTTCCAGCATAACTATAAACACTGTAGAGTGTCTGTGATTGTAGACACTGTAGAGTGTCTGTGGAGTGTCTGTGTCCAGTGTAATCACTTGCTATAACATGCACTTATGTTCTTAAGAGACAGACACCTTAGAAATACCTAAAGTATACAGACAGACAGAGATCCTGTTTCACAAAGATACTTAGGCATTCAAATAACATTTTTAGGCATTGCTGCAATCCATGAAATTCCCTCTCAGCTGCTGCCTAACCCTGTAGTCATTAAAATTCACTCAACACCTAAGCTTTTGAAAATAAAATCCCTAAGTGCCTAAGTTGATGCCTCTGGGCATGTGCACTGTTGCTTCACTCTAGACTTCTGCACACCCATCTCCTGTGTGACCTGGCTAATAATATTAAAGCCAGCGGAAGATAGACCTTCCTCCTGCTAAATCATGTGCATGACCTTATTTGGTATAGGTGCTCAGAAACTGCCAAACTCCACACAAGGCAGCTGGGCTGTCCCCTCCCCTATAGCCTTTACCCAACAGTTAGTGTATGTCATGAGGCATAAGGGATCGGTCAGCAAAGGCTTCTCCAGCACTGTACCGGATCAGCTGATCGTCAGCACAGCGTGGTGGCCATGTTTATTTTAATGAAGCGGGATTTATTTAAATCCCTGCTTCTTTCCCTATGCTGGGTAAACTAGTTTACCCTTAGAGCACTCACATGGGATGTGGAATACCCCCTCAGCCTGACAAGGAGAACATGAGTCTGCAGCTTTCCAGGTGAGTGCCCTGACCAGTGGGCTATACAGTGATTTTTAGGCGTTCTGTGGCCCAATTAATATTTAATTTTTCAATTATTTCATTAAAGGGCAACAATTTTAATAAATTAAAGGAACCCCTCTCACCACCCCACAGTATCCCATAGCTGGTGGAGATAAATTTGTTATTTACACTACTTGGCTTTTCATTTTATGGTATTGTCCATGGAATCCTAGAAACAGAGCAAGAAACAGGGCAATTATTTGGTGGGGGAGGGGGAAAGTACTACTGTATTACAATCTGGTCGATCAAAGTCAAAATCACCTTAGCTTTTCCCATTCCTAGTTTTGCTGTAGCTGAATAACCGCTGTATTTGGGTACTTGTTTAACATTGATACAATGGGATTCGAGTGCCCCATCCTTCCAACCCACATTTTAACTGTATGTATGACACTTACAAGCTTATATCGAGACTGTAGGAGAAAGAAAGAGTCTGAAGCATGGGCTTGGTGCTTGAACCAAAGTAAGCAAGAGTTATACTATGATTAACAGACAGGCTGTCTCAAAAGCAAACGTTTGCCTGCAAGTCAGTGTCTCTCAGCACTAAAACTGTTAGCACTAAAAAAAGCACATGAGGTATGTAAATACATTCCATCAGGACAGTACAGGCACACCCGGCTGAGTACATGATAAAAAAGTTTAAAACAACAAGAGTGAAAGCATAACAAGGGGCAAGCGAATGCTTTAAAAAAAAGTACAAGGGGAGCTACCAAATGTGTCATTAGTACGTAAAATAATATCTAGAATGTGTATTATAGATTGTTCATTTCTATGTATAAATATTTGGGTATCTCAACTTAATTCTTTGGACGGCCTATGGGGCAATAGTGAAATCCATACTATCAACTGAGCCTTGTCCATTGTCCTGGGTACTAGCATGTAGGGGCTCAAAGGTCATCTGACTACCGACAACTATTGATGTACTTGGTTCGACAGTAAGCCTGACTCAGGTTCCTTCATATCTTATCTGAAACTGTGGTCTTTGGGGGCTTTTATGAAGTCTATTATGGTAGCAATCTGTGCAGAGCTGGTATGATATACTAAGGGGCTATGTCTACACTTGCATGATTTTCCGGAAATGCTTAAAACGGAACAGTTTTCCGTTATAAGTATTTCCGGAAAAAGAGCGTCTACATTGGCAGGATGCTTTTCCGGAAAAGCCCTTTTTCCGGAAAAGCGTCTGTGGCCAATGTAGACGCGCTTTTCCGGAAAAAAGCCCCGATCGCCATTTTCACGATCGGGGCTTTTTTGCGGAAAAGACTACTGTGCTGTCTACACTGGCCCTTTTCTGGAACACTTTTCCGGAAAAAGGACTTTTGCCTGAGCGGGAGCAACATAGTTTTTCCGGAAAAGCAGCTGATTTCTTCCAGTAGATCGTCAGTGCTTTTCCAGAAATTCAAGAGGCCAGTGTAGACAGCTTGCAGCTTATTCCCGACAAGCGGCTGTTTTTCCGGAATAAGTGGCCCAGTGTAGACACAGCCAGGGAGAATATAAAAATGCACACAGCCAAACATTTATATTTACAGACAGAGAAGACCTGTCAGAACGCCACACCAGTGAATCCTGAATTTACTGTATCACTGTCCTGAACTACTACAGTCTCTGAAATACATGTGATGGTCTCCTATGACAAAGGCCAGCCAGATGTCGTTTTTAGAGGTGGAATGCAGTATTTCCATTCTTAGGTTGTGCAGGAATCTCCATGCTTAGCAGTTAATTAGGAGCTGCTGAGAACTTTATCGGTCTTTCATCATTCAGGCTAAAATTTGGCATGTTTTCTCTCAGTGGATGAGTGAATGTTTTTGGTAATATTGAGTGAAAATTGATTTAGCTGTTTGTGAGAGAAAAAAGCAAGTACGAAATAAGCATCCCAATTGAAAAATCTGTGTGTGTGTGCACCCTTAACGCCCCACTCTGTAGTCAATATGATTTAGTGTTTTATTCCATAGGCATGTAGTACTTTTCAGTTTATACAACATAACATCATATAATCTATACAATCTTAGATATGCATTTATAGTGCAGTTTTAGTAGAATCAGGTGCATGATGTTTGCAAAGTTATTCAATATCAAGAGCTTTTTTTTTCAAAAGAAATCTACCTATCTACATATACTGCCTTGCAGGAAAGGAAGCCCTAGAGGTGACCAGTGTTCCCTCAGATTTATGACAGGATTCTGAATTAGTCTGAACCCTGAGTTAAATTTCACAAAAGTGTGAATCAAACCCACTTGAAGAGTTTACCAAAGCTGCATTACATTAGCTGGCTAGGTCCTTCACAAATCTAGTAGAAGCCAATTTTCTTTGACTCAGTGACTCTTGTTCAGATCCCAAAGGAACTTAGGGTACGTTTACACTACAGCGCTAATTCGAACTAACTTAGTTCGAATTAGTTAATTCGAACTAAGCTAATTCGAACTAACGCATCTAGAACTAAAAACTAGTTCGAATTAGCGTTTTGCTAATTCGAACTAGCATGTCCACATTAAGTGGACCCTGAACTGGGCTTAAGGATGGCAGGAAGCAGTGCTGGCAGGGCATCAGAGGAGGACTTAGAGCGTGGAGATGCTGTCTCAGGCTAGCCGAGGGCTGTGCTTAAAGGGTCCCGACCCCCACCCCGGACAGACAGTTCTCAGGGGTGCCCTGCTTGCAAACCAGTCCTGGCTTGGAGTGCCCCGAGTGCCCACACTGGGCACATCACAGCACTCGGCCATCAGCCCGGCTGCACTTGCCGCAGGCTGCCATCTGGGGAGAGGGAGCAATTGGGGGGCTGCAGGAGAGCTTCCACCCCCAGAAGCCCGCAGAGCCAGCCCAGTCCTCCCCATCGGGGGCTCGTACCCCATTCCTCCCTCACCTCCTTCCACTTATCCTTCCCTAGCCCCTTTTCTTGATGTACAAAATAAAGGACAATTGTGTTCAAAAATGGAATCTGTCTTTATTGAACAAAACTGGGGGAGCCTGGGAAAAGAAGGTGGGAGAGGGGAAGAGAGAGGGTGGGAGAGGGGAGGGCAACTACAATGATCAGGGGTTGGGAACAGGTCCCATATGAAGAGAGGCTAAAGAGACTGGAACTTTTCAGCTTAGAAAAGAGGTGACGGAGGAGGGACAGGATAGAGGTCTCTAAAAGCAGGAGTTGGGTGGAGAGGGTGCATACAGAAAAGTTCTTCATTAGTTCCCATAAAGAAGGACTAGAGGACACCAAAGGAAAGGAATGGGTAGCAGGCTTCAAACTAGTAACAGAAAGTTGTTCTTCACAAAGCAAAGAGTCAACCTGTGCAACTCCTTGCTGCAGGAGGCTGTGAAGGCTAGAACTAGAACAGAGTTTAAAGGGAAGTGAGATCAAGTGATGGAGGATGGGACCATGGAGTGCTATTAGCCAGGGGGTAGGAGTGGTGTCTCTGCCCAAGGTTTGTGGAAGGCTGGAGAGGGATGGCACGAGACAAATGGCTTGGTCACTGTCTTCGGTCCATCCCCTCCAGGGTCCCTAGGGTTGGCCGCTGTCAGCAGACTGGCTACTGGGCTAGATGGACCTTTGGTCTGACCCAGGACGGCCATTGTAATCTCAGGGCTCAGGGTCGGGGGTCTCAGTGGACCCCCTTGATTTTCATGCACACCTGCTCCTGGGTCGCCAGGCTGGCAGCTCTCCTGCCCTAGACGGCCACTTTCTTGTGCCTAGTGCGGAGATCGTGGACAAAGTCCACGATATCCGCACTAGCCCAGGCGGGTGCCCGCCTCTTGCGGTCCCGGGCAAGCTCCCGGGAGCCGCCAGCCTGGTCCCGGGAAGAGGAGGAGGGCTGGGGGGCATCGGGTGGCTGGCTCGAGCCGTGCCAGGTGTAGGGTCTGCTGGCTGGGTGCTGGTAGGCTTGCACCTGGCACGGGCAGTGTAGCCAGCCTGTGCCCCTTTAAGGGGTCCGGGGCCAGGAGGGGGGCAATAGAGTTTCCCTGGTGTTGGCCAGAGTGGCCACCAGGGAAACCTGGGGAGGGCTAGCCTCCCACTAGTTCGAATTAAGGGGCTACACAGCCCTTAATTCAAACTAGCTAGTTCGAACTAGGCTTAATCCTCGTAAAATGAGGTTTTCCTAGTTCGAACTAAGCGCTCCGCTAGTTCGAATTAAGTTCGAACTAGCGGAGCGCTAGTGTAGCGCCTATGAAAGTTAGTTCGAACTAACATCCGTTAGTTCGAACTAACTCTGTAGTATAGACATACCCTTAGACATTACAGTACAAATTTAAGAACTTCTAAGAAATCAGTTCAGATCACACAAAAGATTTTCTAAATACCTGAGAGATCCTGTATTAAAGAAGCCTCCATCACGCCCCAGAACCTAGCATCTTTACACAATTACTCTTCCTTAGTTGGGCTTCCTTACTAGGGCAGGGGGCTGGACTTGATGACCTTCTGAGGTCTCTTCCAGCTCTATGGTTCTATGATTCTATGACAGCAGCTCAGAAAAATGAAATAATGGAAAAATTAAATTCTTGATTGAGTTTTGATTTGCAAATGGAAAACTGAGTTTTTAGTTTTCCAGCAAAACAATTTCAAGAAAGCAGACATCATGAATTTTTTTTTTCAACAATCCAATTTCTCATTGGAAAAAATGTTTCATGGAAAAAATCTGACCACCTTCATCAGTGATTCCTCACACCCTGACAATTCTTTATCCCGTGATCCTGTATCTTCTTCCATCTGATGTTGTCATCTTAAGGGAGAAAGTGTTTTGCTACCCCCCATTTGGAGTCTCTGGTTGAAACTAGGCTGGCTATCCTCTCTGGAATCTTTCTAGAGACATATCACCTCTTCTCTGTCACACAGTGCTAGTCAACAACAGTGGAGACCCTAATTACTTTTAAAACACACACAAAAAAAGATGTTTAAAATGTGCAGTGGTTTACTGTCATTTGTAAGCAGATGTAGCGATTAGAATACCTTTCTACTGTATGCAGGAGTTCTCCTTTAATAACATCTGGCAGTAATAGACTGTATTCTGTAAATTGGCAGTGCAACTATGAGAGTTCTCAAAGAGTCCAGGCCCCTTTTCATTATTAGACAATTGTTCTAATTCAATTTAAAAAGCAATGGAAAGAAAATAAGAATGAAACTCAGAAGAAATTAGTACTTGTTGAAGATGTATAGAAATTTAAGAAAAAAGTCAAATAATAAAAACAATTTTTTTTTTCTTTCCAGGTAACTACTGACTTTGCTTCCTATCAAATCCCTAAAGTTGCATACTTTGGGCCACATTAAACAAAAATGACTTCCACAGACCTAAGTGAAATTATATTCTTTATTTTCATTTTGGAAGATGGCCACACAATGTGCCTTTTATTATCAACATACATAGCTAGCTACCAAAACACACCATGATTTTCCCATTAGCAACACAAAAGTGTGTCTGTGTTTAATAACTCACTATGTTCCAACATTTTCACTTAAGGTTAGCAGCTGCCTGGTCAGAACCTTGAGAGGGTGGAAAAAAGGAAAGTGAACAATACTGCACACAGCAAGAAACAAAATTAAGGAGTGATTTGTTTTTTCCTTTCTTTCTTTCTTTGTTTTGATTAGTGTTCTGAGTGTAGGGAGCTTTTCTTTCTGAACTAAGTTAAATATAAGAGAAATTAGCGAAGTGGTGACTGCATTCCTCTGAGTGCACTAGCAGAACATTTTCTTATTACACATAAAGAATCCTTATGAAAAAATGAAAGAAATGAAACACTTTTGAACATGTTGGGAATCATCTTCACTACCCTACCATATCAATTACCCCCTCATATTCTTCACTACAAAGCAATCGAGAAACATACAACAATGTATTACAATACCTATTCATTGTATTTCCCTCTAATGTTTGGATCCTTCATCTAGGCACTGTTTATTTTATATGATAGGCATAGTTTGGAAACACTTTGTTTCATCTTAAACCTTTTTTCCACACAAAAAATGCAGATTCAGCAACATCAAATGCTTTTGCAAATTCCTATCAGATTTGCCAAATTAATGTATTAAAAAAATAAAATCCTAAATAATTGAAATATTTCATTTAGACATTTTCTGAATTAAAATTTTGATTTTTTTAGTCCAAAATGAATGTTCATTGTAAACTTCCTTCCATTTTCCTTTTAAAAATCAAAAATGTTTTAAAATGATCAAAACCAAAATGAAATTCTGTAGACACAAAATATTTTAATAAAAATGTTTTTTCCAATATTCAGATTTTCCAAAAATTCTGACAAATTCATTTTCAATTTTACAGGAAATCTTTTTTCCAGGTTTGCAAGCAATAAAAACAAATTCATATATTTTGCACATCTCTAATTGTAGATTAATTTATATTTTATTACAATGACACAAGAGGTCACAATAACAGCAAAAGTCTCTATTTAAAATATTTTCATCTTTTTTTCCTTTCTTTTCTCTGATACCATTAGTATTATGGTTTCCCACTTCTAGAGTTTTTACTCTTTCATTTAATTTCGCTGATCGGTATTTGACATAAATAACACTACCATGAAAAGTAATATTTTATTTGCTGTTCAGACATATGCAGTTCACAGCATTGGACCACTATAAAATGTATTTCATAAGTTATTATCCAAGAGGAATTTAGTTTAACCTTGACACTAAATACGCATTCTTGTTTATGTGTCATGTATCTGTGGATAAGGTTCATATGG
This sequence comes from Pelodiscus sinensis, assembly GCF_052426305.1. Taxonomy (NCBI): domain Eukaryota; kingdom Metazoa; phylum Chordata; order Testudines; family Trionychidae; genus Pelodiscus; species Pelodiscus sinensis. The sequence goes on from NC_143060.1 coordinate 42,990,449, forward strand.
CTCCTCTGACAGCTGTCTCGTACATTCTTTAAGACAGTGGGAAAGCAAAAGTAAAATACAATAGGTTGAATTTGCTGGTCTATCAAGGTCAGATTGCACCATGAAAATGGGGCAAAGTGAATTTAAAGCAGTGGGAGCTTGCCCGGGACAATTACCCTAAGAAATCCCCCTGTGTAGGAGGAATCTCAGTATACCACCTACAGCACCAGAACTACTGCCCAACTCCACAAACTCCTGCACAAGGATTTTCCCAGAAGGGTAGACAGAGGCAAGTTAAGGATAAGTAAGGAAGAGAGAAAGTGTGAGGGAGCATGTTGTGGCGGGAAGGGGATATGTTCAGGGATCAAAGGAGAGGGCATTTTGCAGAGCCTTAGTCTGCCTCACCTGATTCTCAATAAGTAAAAGGCTTCTGAGAATCAGAGAAGTGATCAGTTCCCTGTCATGCTCTTTCCAATCCATCTCCACTGCACCCTGGAATCTAGCATGGTATTGGCAGGTTTTTGTAATGCTGATAGATTCCACATCACTACGGATATGTCTACACTACAGACTTATTTTGAAATATCTTATTTCAAAATAGTTAATTCTAAATAAGTTATTATGAAATAATGCATCTACACACAAAATGCATTTTGAAATAGCGTTTTGCTATTTCGAAATAGCACGTCCACACTGAGAGGACGCTGAATTGCGTTTAAGGCCAGCCAGAACCAGGTCCGGCAGGGCATCAGGTCAGGACTTAGCCTCAGACAGCAGCCACAGAAAGTATCTGAGGCCTGTGCTTAAAGGGACCCACCTCCTTCCCCCATTCTCCCCCCAGACAGCTGGTTCTCAGCTTTCCCTGCTTGCTTGCCTACCTTGATGAGGGACAGCAAAGCATTTTGTTTCTGTGTGCTATGGTTGCCCTCACTCGGGACACCACAGCACTCTGCAACATGGAGCCAGAGCTGCCCCTTGGCACTCTGGTGCTTCTCATGGACGCGTTGCTATGAGCCTGCCTGCACTTTCTGCAGGCTACCATCTGCGAGGTCCATTGGGGGGCTGGCAGTATCCAGGAGGCCCTGCGGGAGAACTTTCACCCTGAGAAGCACTAAGAGCCTCCCTGGTCTGCCCCACTGGGGACTTGTGCCTCATTCCTCCCTCTCATCCTTCCACTTACCCCTTCCTAATTCCCCTTCCTGATGTCAAATAAAATACATGTATTTTCATGAACACAAACTCTCTTTATTTAACAAAACTAGGGTGTGTGTGGGGGGGAGAGGATGAAACTCTGGTGAGACTGGGGAAAGGAGGCGGGAGTACACTGCACTATATGAAGTTTCCTAGATTACAGGTGTTCTCATTAAGACTATGAAGTCTCCCTCATGTTTTAGTATGATATAAAATAGAGTTTTTGTAAAAATCCTGCATGTCCAAATTGAATTAGACTACTAAAAACACAATTCACTTAATAGAATAGGGAACTGCAATACCTGGTTGTGGAATATTTGTGACTTGATCCATTTTTCTGAGCAGTTGTTGCCTAATTTACAAATACAGAATGTGAACGTTGACCTTAGGAAGTAAGTCATCAATGGCTGTTTTTCAAAATCAAGGCATTCATTTTCCAAGCACAATTTTATACGTGTAATACATTGTATTGACACTTAAATATGGGTCTCATTACCTGACTCATAGATACAGTCTGGTTGTTAGATGCTGAAATACTAGAATTTGCACTCAGAACTAATTATGAGGATACTTTTGTGGGGGAGAATTAATTGTTAGGAAAAAAATCAGAGAGCAGCTTGTAGTTTCTTTAAAAATCAGGTTCTAAGAGTCATGTGGTCTATATACTAGTGGGGGCCATTCTAGCTACAGGTGAACAAGGCAGCTGCCTCAGTCAGCAGATTTATCTTTCACAACCCTGTCATAATGGAAAGGCAACTAAATTCAGTTAGAATGGCATTTTGTCCCTGCCAGCCCAGCTGCAATACCACTCATTTAAATGTGGCTTGTCTGCCACTGTCCTGGTAAGGGGGGTGCCAGACCCAATTTGCCAAGGTTTGTGAGGACAGGAATGGCACACAGTAGGGATGGCACACTGTAGTTTTGCATAGGGCTATGCAGATTATTGAATGTACTGAAAACAGTTGCTGATGCAGACAATCATATCTCACAGCCTATGGGTGGGGGGAATGAAACTCTGGTGAGACTGGGGAAAGGAGAGAAGAGAGGGTGGGAGAGGGGAGGGGGAAACCTGGGAGGGGGGAGCTGGAAGGGAGAAGCAAGGGGAAGAAGGGGGAGAGGAAGCTCAGGGCTCAGGGTTGGGGGTATCACTGGACCAACTTGATTTTCATGCAAACATGCTTGTGGGTTCACATGTGGCCTTGGTGGCCAGGCTGACAGCTATCTGCCATAGACGGCCGTGTTCCTCCATCTAGTGCGGAGATAAGGGATGCTGGGGGCATCCCCCCAAACCTGAATAAAGTCCATGATCTCCACCCTGGACCAGGAAAGTGCCTGCCTTCTCCGGGCCCTGGCAGGCTCCTGGGAGCTGGCAGACTGTTCCTGGGGAGCTGTGGATGGCTGGCTGCCAGTGGCTTCCTGACTCATGTTTTGGGGTCACTGGGTCAGGAGCAGTGACTGCTGGCTCTGGGTTGGCAGGCTTGGAGCTGGCACAGGCACTGTGGGCACAGGCACTGTGGCCACAGTCAACCCCTTTAAGGGCTCCGGGGAGTGGGGAGGGAGAGGAGCATAGGCATGCGCACAGGGTGTGCCGGGTGTGCCCAGTCACACCCTAATGTTTCAAAGGGCCACCCTGGTGCACTGGGGAATGGACTCTGCACCAGGTTTGCCACTCATGCGTGGCCAAAACCAGCGGGTCTTAGTACCCAACGGAAACAGGTGGCAGGGAGCAGTATTGTCACTCTGCCTTTCAGGCAAGCGAGGTAAGTTTAAATCCTGAACGGAAATCCCAGTGCCAGGTTTAAACCTTGGGTCAGGAGCAGCACAGCTGGGCTTGGGTTGGGGGCAGGGTGGCTGGTCTGGGGCCGAGGCCAGGGTCAGGGTCGGGGGCAGCGCAGCTTGCCTGGGGAGGGGGGGCCCGGGGTCGGGGTCAGTGTGGCTGGCCTGGGGCGGAGGTAGGGGACAGTGTGGCTAGACTGGGGAGGGGGAGGCCGGGGTCAGGGGCAGCATGGCTTGCCTGGGTTGGGGGGGTCCCAGAGGCAGTGTGGCTGGCCCGGGGAGAGGGGGTCCGGGGGCAGCATGGCTGGTCCAGGGGGAGGGCAAGGTTGGGGGTAGTGAGGCTGGCTCCTGCCCCTCCAGAGCTGCTTCCCATTGCTCCTCTTTCTCCTGGCCAACCCAGCGTTCCTCAACCCCCCACCTCAGCTCTGCTTCCTGCACATCCTTCCTCCAGGCCCCCCTTCCTCCCGGCCAGCCCTGAAGCCCCTGACCCCCCGCCAGCTCTGCTTCCCACCCACCCTCTTTCTCCTGGTCATCCCACTCCCTCGTCCAGTCCCTCCCCCCCGGTCCATGATCGAGTGTGCCTGGGTTTTTTGGGGTGGTCTACCTGGTAACCCTACCAGCTGCAGCTCCACAACATGCTCAGGGACAGGGCTTTTCCTCCTCCCCAAGACATCAGACTGAACTAGAGGCTCCCAGTGACGATCACGCCCCACCTTCCAGTTATTCTCCCTGCTGCCGCCAGGCTTCAGGCTGGTGTCCAGCCAGAAATACCAAACATTGCATGTGTCGGGTATTTTCTGGATTTTTTTTACCAGACAGAGGGCCCAAAAACTGGACTGTCTGATAGAAAACCAGACACCTGGCAATCCTACGAGTTGGACCTAGTGCAGGCACCAAATGATGGGGAGACTGCCAGAACATTGGGAACTAGAGACTGCGGGGTGGGGTTTTGTGGCCCAAAAGGGAGCTGAGAAACCTAAGAAAGACAGTGTAGGGGGAGCACCAGAAGGGTGATAGTCAGGGAGACCCTAGAACTCTGTTACAGACCAGCTGGCGGCTGCTGGAGGAGGAGGGAAAAACAGGGGGAAAGGGTCAGAGAGGAAGAGGCTTGTGCTGAGGAGAGGGGGGCAGGTCAGGAGAAGAAAGGGGAAGGCACCAAGGGACAGGGTGGAGGAGAGAGCTAAATGCCAGGGGGCCAAGTGGAGACAATGAGGAAAAGGGCAGGAGGGGAAGTGTCGGGGGGGGGGGGGGGCGACAGGATGGTGCTAGGAGACGAGAGGGAAGGGCTTTGAGGGCTAGAGGGGAGAAGGGGAGGTGCTGGGAGAAGGCTTGAAGGAAGGGGTGGGTATGACAAAGGCACGGATGGAGCAAGTCATGTGTGAGGGCACAGGGGCATGAGGGGAATGGGGGCAGAGGGTGGTGAGGGGGTGGGCATCAGGGAAAAAGAAGGCAAAGGGAGCAGGGGTAGTGAGGGAAGAGGGAGGCACCAGGAGGGTGCAGGGCTAAGGGAAGGTGCAGGTGCCAGGGGATTCTGGGGGTGAAGCAGAAGGGAAGACACCTGCAGGGGAGGGACCAGCACCAGAAGAGAGAGGCAGGGCAAGTGTGTAGAGCAGTGTTTCCCAATTGGTGCTCCGGGGAACCCTGGAGTTCTGCAGAGCAAAACTAGGGGTTCCGCGAGGAGCCGGCACTCCCCCGCCCCCTCTGAAAAAGAGAGAGAGAGCCGGCTAGCCAGCAGAGGCATGGGCAGTGATTCATGTTGCCTGTCTACACAGTGCTTATTCCTGAGCGGGACCATCGTAGTTCTTGCACAAGAAGCCCTGATTTCATACATGAGACCGCAAGAACACACGGCCAGTGTAGACAAGCAGCAAATTTTTGCGCAAGAGCGGCCGCTTTGGCACAAGATCGTGCCAGTGTAGACACAGCCAAAGGGAGGGAGGAAGGCAGAGGCAGGGAATCAGCACTAGCTCAGCATGTCTGCATGGTTTGGGGGAAGGTGCAGGGAAATTGAGCTCAGCTGGGTTGCAGATTGGGGAGGTCTAGGAGCTGGGCTGGGTTGGGCTGGGCTGTGCGGTGGGAGGTGTGTGTGGAGCTCAGAGCTCAGTTTGGCTGCGGGAGGAGGGAGGTGCTGGAAACCGGGGCTAGACTCTAGGGGAGCGAGGGGCAGGGAATCGGCTCTTGGCTCAGCAGTTTTGCGGGGCTTGGAGGAAATGCAGGGAAATGGGGCTCAGATGGGCTGAGGTGGATGGGGGAGGGCATACAGAACAGACGGGCAGCTCAGCTGGACTGTGAGGGGCTGCAGGGAACTGGTGCTGCACTCCCTTGGATCGTGGGGGATGGTTTGGGGGAGGTACAGGGAACCAATAGGTGTGGGCAGCTCAGTTGGGTTGCAGGGGATGGAGATGCAAAGAAGCCTAGTGGGGACGGGACCACACCAGAAGCCCTGAAATGACCTCCCCTGAACCCAAAATTCCTCATCTGGGACCAGTCAGGTGCCAGATCAGGGAGTTCCAACTCCTACCCAAGTCCCCTCCTTGCACTCTCCCTCGTAGCCAGACACCGTATCCCCAATCTGCTCCTGCTCCCTCCCCCTGGCCAGACACCCTACATCCATCCTGCTTCTGCACCCTACCTACCACCCAGACCTTGCTCCCTTCTGCCCCCCCACCTCCTTCCCAGATCCTGCACCCCATCCCTATCCCACTCCTTGGCAGCCCTGCCATCCACCCTAGCACCACCCTGGCCCCAGCACCCTGCCAGTCACCCTAGTGCCTAGCAAGACCATGTCCCTGACCCCAGCACCTTGCTCCAGCACCCCGCAACCTGAGCCAGCATCCTTCCACCCAGCAGCACCCTCTCCCCAGCCCCAGCACCCACTAGTACTCTGTCCCCTTCTCCCACCAGCACATCCGGGACCACATTAGTGAGGCTTAGGGGTTTTTGGAGGGTTTTTGTTTTGTTTTTTGCATCTCACTTGTGTGGACCCAACTGACTTTTCTGTGGGTCAGTGACCTTTGACTCAAAACAGGTTCCTCACCCTTCTCATATATAAAGACAATGCTAAAACCTTTTGAGTTTGACATATTTTATTTAAAAATGAAGCCAGGCCAACAAGACCCCACCGTGACCCTCTGTCCTGAGCCTCTTACATCCACAAACTCCTGCATCCCTACATCCTCAGTCTCCTGCCACAACATTCCTCCACCATCCACACATCACAAATCTGTGTCCTGAGCCCATCATACTCACAGCCTCCTTGCCCTGAGTCCCTCACATATCCAGCCCAAACTCCTGCACCCTCACATCCACAAGCCCATGGCTTGCTCAGCACCCCAACCTTCCACCTAAGCCCAACACTCCCCAGCCTGGAGCCCCCTCCCCGAGCCAACAGTCCCTTCTCCTGCATCCAAATTCCCTCCCAGAGCTTGTACTTCTCACACCTACCCACACCCAAATCCTTCATTCCCATCCCACACCTCACTCTCACTCGGTTGAGACAGGTATAAGGGCTGGAGATAGCAAGTGATGGAGAGGAGGGGAACAGAGCAGATGAGGCCTCACGGAAGGGAGGTGGGGGGGTGTCTCAGGGAAGGAATGTGATTTTCATGAATTGGTGGGTCCCTCTCTCCTCCCCCCCCCCTTTTTTTTTGCTTGACAAACCTAGGGGTTCCTTGAAATTCTGAAAAGCTGAAAAGGGTTCCTTGGCCAAATAAAATTGGGAAACACTGGTGTAGAGGAAGGTGGTAGGTGAGGGGATGAGGAGGGGTAGTTCACATGATCAGAGTGGGGCTACTGGAGGAGTGGGAACAGGGGGGAGAGAAGGGCTGGTAGAGGGGGGCAGGTCTCAGGAAGGCTGAGGGCAGTGAGAAGGGCAGGAGTCAGGTCAGCAGAGGTGGGTAAGGGGTTGGAGGAGGCAGCAGGCACCAGGGGAGCTGATGGAGCAAGGGGAGGAGACAGGGCAGCAGAGGGTAAAGGTAAAGGATTATAATATAGGGTATGTCTACACTGCCACCCTAGTTTGAACTAAGGTGGCTAATGTAGGCATTCGAAGTTGCAAATGAATATCGAAGTTGCAAATTTAAATATCCTGGGCTTCATTTGCACCTTGCCAGGCGCCGCCATTTTTAAATTCCCCTTTGTGCGGACTCCGTGCCCGTGGCTACACGCGGCATGCAGTAGGTAGTTCGAATTAGGCTCTCTAATTCGAACTACCGTTACTCTTCGTGGAGTCCGCACTAAGGGGGATTTAAAAATGGCGGCACCCGGCAAGATGCAAATGAAGCCCAGGATATTTAAATCCCGGGCTTCATTTGCAACTTTGAATGCCTACATTAGCCACCCTAGTTCAAACTAGGGTGGCAGTGCAGACATACCCATACTTATTAATAACTTGGGTGTCACAGTGGCACATCCAAACAAGCCACAAACTCAGTACTGGTGCATAACACAAAATTTATTGTGCTCATGGGAGGAAACTCTTAGAGGGAACACTTCCCCCAGCCTCTCTGCCCCAGAGTTAATGTCACACACATTGGGTTAATGCAATTGCAGGATAGTTGCATGAGGGGGGTTTGGTGAGGGCCAAACAAATCCCTATTGGTAAGAGGGAAAAGTCCTTGGGGGGGGGTGTCACATGACACCTTTTATTTCTGGTCATATGTCCATATTGCCCTGAAAGTATTACCTCCAGAGGTGTGGCCAATGGAGGTCAGGGGGTATGGCTAATGGGGATCAACGAGTACATTTTAAAAAAATTCTTTGGGTGCACACCCCAATGAAATGTGCTTCACATGCTTAGGGAGAGGAGTGTTCTTGGTTGAGGCTGGAGTGGCCACCAGGGCACCCTGGGAAGGCTGGAGGCCCCCTATTTCGATATAAGTGTCTACACAGCACTTATTTCAAAATAGCTATTTTGAATTTGGCATTATTCCTCGTGGAATGAGGTTTACCAAATTTGAAATAAGTACTCCGCTATTTCAAATTAGTATTAAAATAGCGGTTTAGCTGTGTAGATGCTAGTAAAGTTATTTTGAAATAAGGGCTGTTATTTCGAAATAACTTTGCTGTGTAGACATACCCTAGGTGATTATCAACCAGTAAGATGAAGAAACAGTAGCCTCAGAAACCCAAATACACAGCATACATGCTTATCCTTACCATGCCTCCTCACTGTGCAAGGAAGCAGTGATCATCTCCCACAGTGCCGCTGGCCCCCTACCAAAAATCAGTACTGAGTTTCATCACGAGCCAGAAACACATAGTAAATATGAACATAATGGAATAACACACCAGAAACCATCCATATCGCCAAAGTACACATACAGCCAAATGCTGTTCATCTAACCCACACAGCTAGTCTTCCTGAAGTCAATGGAACTATTCATAGGCGCTTAAGGCAAGTATGATTTGGCATTGTCCATCCTATATATAAACTGTGATTTTCAACAGCAGAAAATGGGTTATTTTTATACTGTAAATCATAATACTAACAATAATTCTTTGCATATATGCTCTATAATGTGATGTTCTGATTATTGCATGTATATATAATGAATACACAGACTTCAATTTATCATTATTACTACATTTATCAAACAATATTCCAGTCATCATAGTCAGCAACATTATTATTATTGATTTATCAGAGCCTAACTTAAGAAAGCATACATTTCAGAATACGATGAGAAAAGAAAAGAAAAGAAAAGAAAAGAAAAGAAAAGAAAAGAAAAGAAAAGAAAAGAAAAGAAAAGAAAAGAAAAGAAAAGGAGGGAGAGAATAATTAGAGAAACTCCTCACTGACACTGTTCAGTTTTTTCAACTATAAATATATTAATATAAACCCAGTCCATCTATTTTTGTAATCAACAATCCATTCTTTTTTAGACCCAACTCTACCACTTTGCTCAAAGACAGAGGAAACATCAGCTGAGCAGGAGAGCTTTAGAAGGGATTGGCTGAGATGCTATTCTTCACTTCAGCCAGGTGACAGGATGCATTTTTGTTACTATTATTTATTATTCACATTATTAAGGGTAAGGATAAGCGAGGAAGAGAGAGAGTGAGAGGGAGCATGTTGTGATGGGAAGGGGGTATGTCAAGGGAGCAGAGGGAACTGTACAGCCTAGGAACCCCAGTCAAGGACTAGGACTACATTGTGATTAGCATTTTACAAACACAGAACAAAACCAGTCCCTGCTCCCAAAGACCTTACAATCTAAATATAAGCAAGAGACACCAGGTACAAACGGATTTGGGAGTTCATATAAGGATATAATAGAACAACATTGATCAGTGTGATAGGCTGGCCTCAACACATCAGCAACCCAACTGTTATCCGGGCTTTTATTGTAGGCCTTGTGCCAAAGGAGAGTTTAAGGAAGGTTGATAAGGGAATGAAGCAGATTTTTACAGGGATTTGAGGGGCAGCATGGAGAAAAAGCACAAAGGTACTTGTCTGAAAATATAACAAGTGGAAGACGGAGGCTAACATCGGGGGCTGATTGTAGTAGTGGACCTCTCTATACTGAATTTCTAGATAGGGTAGGTAGGTAGGTCATAAAGTGTCTTGAAAGTGAAGACAAGTATCTTATATTTGATTTGATAGAGAAGAGGGATCTGAGCCCCTGGTGGGAGTGCCTGGTGCTGGGACAATAGGGTGACCAGCAATAGGTGCAGAACTTCCGGATGCACAGGAGGACATTCCATGAGCTCTGCACCTGGCTCACCCCTGTGCTCCAGAGGCAGGACACCCACCTACGTCCCACCATCCCCGTGGAGAAGAGGGTCATGATTGCCCTATGGAAACTGGCCACCCTGGACAGCTACCGCTCCATGGGGAACCAGTTCGGGGTGGGCAGGTCCACTGTCCGGCAGGTAAGACCCCCGGGGGACCACGGGCTTGCCCTGGGGGGGAAGGGGGAAGGAGAAGGGGCCAGACTTGGGAGGGGGAAGCCCCACAGCTAGGAGAGTCACACTGTTCCTCCCGCACACAGCTCCGCTGGTGGGAGAAACCCCCAGGGGCAGAGGACCCTGGCCAGCGTGGGAGGAGCCATCAAAGCAGGGGGCAGCACATCCCAAGGGCCCATGTACCTACTGTGTCTCATTCATTGCATCCCCTGTGCTCTCATGTGCCCCTCTGCAGGTTGTCCGTGCCATCAATGATGTGCTGCTCCAGAGGATCATCCACCCTCGTGACCTGGACACCGCCATCGCCGGCTTCACCAGCCTGGGGTTCCTGAACTGTGGGGGAGCCATTGATGGGACCTATATACCCATCAGGGTGCCGGAGCACCAAACGGCCCAGTTCATTAACCGGAAGGGCTATTGCTCGGTGGTGCTCCAGGCACTTGTGGACCACCAGGGCCGGTTCATGTGGGGTAGTCTGGCAAGGCCTATGACGCCTGAATCTTCTGGCACTCAGGTCTGTGTCACAGGCTGGAGGTAGGCACCTACTTCCCCCAGCAGTACTTCAGCATTGGGGCAGTCAGGATGCCGGTCTGCATAGTGGCGGATGCGGCCTACCCCCTGATGGCCTGGCTGATGTGGCCATACACGGGCCGACTGGACCACAGCCAGGCTACCTTCAGCAGCCCCATTGAGTGCGCCTTCGGGCGTCTGAAGGCACGCTTCAGATGCCTCCTGACCCCCCTGGACATGGGGGTGCAGCATGTCCTGGAGGTCATCGCAGCGTGCTGTGTGCTGCATAACATTATTGAGGGAAAGGGAGAGGCTTTCCTCCTGGGATGGATGGCTGGTGAGGGCCAGGCCTACCAGCAGTCCCAGACGGCTGCCACCCGACAGGCAAACTGCGACGGGGTGCAGATCCGGGAAGCCATCTGGGTGATGCTGCACTGGGCCCACAGTAGGCTGCACCTATGCCTCTAAGCACATGGTTCTCTCCATGCCTCCACCTCCCACTCCTTCTCGCCACTCTTCCCTCACCTCCTAATAAATAGTATGTACTGTCTTAGGAAAAGGCACTTTTATTTACAAAGGGAAGGGGGTGGACTGCGGGGAGGAGTGGGGTCTGAACTGGGAGCGGGGAGGAGGAGGGTCTGAACTGAGAAGGCCTCATTGGTGGGAAGGGAGGCTTCTCCCTCCCCCATGTGTGTGCGGGCACTGGTGCCCCTCGTGCTGGGTTGGGGCAGGCTGCACCAGGGGGAACCACAGGAGGGGGCATGGGCAATGCAGGGGGAGAAGCAGTGGGAGAGCTGGGGGTAGCAGAAGGGGGCCTGGCAGCATTGGGCTGCTGCACAGGGCCCATTCGCTCTGCAATTGAGCCCAGGATGGCGCGCACACAGTCACAGCGCTCCAGGTACTGGCCCCACACCCATTCCTGCCACTCTGCATCTGCATGGATCTTTTCTGTGAGAGCGTGCTCCATGTGCTCGATCGTGCAGACGTGGCATTGGAGCAGGTGGTGGCGGTCCTGGGAGTGCTGTGACGGGCCCTGGATCCTTGGTGCCAGTGGGGTGGGGCTGGAAGGTCCCTCGTGGGCAGAGGGTCCCACTGCAGGAGAATTAGAGGAGAGCAACATGGTCAGTGAACCCTGCCCCATGATGTTCTGGATGCCCCGTGCCCTCCTCCCAGAATGTCACATGCCACGATGCCCAGGGACAGGTGTGGCTGGTGAGGGGGAATTCCCCTGGGGCAGCAGGAGGGGGGGGTCCCAAGGTGGCCCAGGAGCCCCCAGGGGGGCCCGCATTTGCTGGGGGGGGGCTGTTGTGCCTTCCCTGGGGAAGGCACAGTGTCCCAGAGATGGCCATGGATGTGTGTTGTGTGTAGCACCCTTTAGGCTGTGTGGGGTCAGCCCTGAAACCTTGGGGCTGGACTACTCCTGGCCAGACCTCCCCCCACAGGTCTGGTTGTGCAGAATCCCTGGGGTCCTAGGCATGTGTGGGGGCTAGCTGCTGCTTCTGTGTGCCACTTGGTCTGGCTGCACGTAGGGTTGCCAGATGGTTTCAACAAAAAGACCGGACACACTTGACATTACATGACAATCTACATTACATCTTACTTAGAAAATACCAGACATTTATATTTTCTCATTTATATCTTCTCAATTTGTTTCCTGAACAGTAAGCTCAAATACTGGACTGTCCGGTTCAAAACTGGACACCTGGCAATCCTAGCTGCACGAGGTTGCATGTGCTGCATGCCTCTGCGCAGCATGTGACCAGGCTGTGCCATGTGCCACTACCTCTCTCCCAGCCTGTGGCCCCCCCTGCTCCCAACACATTTGCGAATGGTAGCCATTGCACTCACCAGATGATCCCTCACAAGCTTCTGAGGATGCTCGGGACACATCCTGACTGCTGCTGGGCCGGGGTGGTGGGGTCTGGCTGCTGTCCTCTGCTGCCTCCTCCTCCTCCGGTTCCCTGGGTCGGACCACTGGGGAGGCCACCACTGTGTCCACCTGGGCCAGCAGGGAACTGACCTCTGTGTCCCCCAGAATGTGTTGCAGGCAGTGGTAATGGGAACAGGCAGCAGCTCCGCCGCTCCCACATAGGTGAGGTGTAGGTCCTTCACCTTGGCACGGACCTGTTCCAGACTCTGGCCCGCGTGTCCCTGTAAGCCCAGGGCCTGGGCCATCTGGGAGATGATCTGGGCATTTCTTCTCCTGGACTTGGGGTCTCGGAGGGTCTCCTCCTTTCCCCAGAGGTCCAGGCAGTCATTCACCTCAGTGGCGCTCCAGGATGAAGCCTGCCACTTGGTGCCCCTGTGGGCCTGCTGGGTGCTCTGGGGTGGCTCTTCAGTGGGGTCTGAGGAAGCTGGCTGAGGCTGGGCAGCAGCCATTGCTCCCCCTGGATGCTACCCGGGCCGCACGTGGCACACGGCTGTGCAGCTTGCATGTGCGTTTAAGGGGGGGGGCAAGTAGGGGGAACCAATGAGTGGTGATTGCCTGTATGGAGTGTCGGAGAGGCTACCTGTGTTTTTTATTGGAGGCCAATTCTTGCTCAAGTACTTGTTTGCCCAACGTCCACACTGCCCTCTTGCGCAAGAGTGCCTGCTCAAGGGAGCTTACATCTGATAAAAAACAGCGTAGCTCTTGTGCAAGGAGCCGTCTCTTATCACGCCGTACTGTAAATTTCCTTGCGCAAGAGCGGGCGCGCAGTGTAGACGCTCTACAGATTCTTGCAAAAGAACAGTCATACTTGCGCAATAACCCGCCAGTGTAGATGTAGCCCTAGAGTGCCTAAAAATGCCCCCCTTTCTAGTGATATAATGAATAAATCAACAAGAATGGGCAAAATAAAATATGTTTTACTCTCCTGCACAGGGTGACTGGCCCCTTTAAGAGAGAATGGGATAGTTCATCTTTGGCTCATTAGCTGCCTCCAAGTGGGGCTAGATAGCGGATATCTAATCACTAAAAACCCTTCTGCTCATATTACAGAGCTTACAGCAGTTTGGCTTACAACAGTTGAGTTTTAAATGGAATTTCTGGAGAGAAAATAATTTTATCTGCATGATTTAAGCATCTCTAATTTCACCTTTATCACAGGGGTAGCTGTGTTAGTCTAGACCTTGCTTTAAGTGACGATAAGAGGAAGCTGCATAACAAATTTGGTGGCCCTAGCTCTTACTGTTTAGGAGGAGTTCTTGAACAAATGGACTCACAGTTGGATGGACGTTCAGACACACACACATATATATGGAGGATAATAGGATGACAGAGAATGTGAGTGTGTGTGTAATGATCCGTAGCTGGGATTTATGAAATTCCACATACCTTGAAACATTGGCAGGCATAATATCTCTTCACATGATATTATATATTCATAGAATCATAGAACAGTAAAACTGGAAGGGACCTGGAGAGGTCATCGAGTCCAGTCCCCTGCCCTCATGGCAGGACCCTCTAGACCATCCCTGATAGATGTCTATCTAACCTGCTCTTGAATATCTTCAGAAATGGAGATTCCACTACCTCCCTAGGCAACTTATTCCAATGCTTAATCACCCTGACAGTTAGGAAGTTTTTCTTAATGTCCAACCTAAACCTCCCTTGCTATAGTTTAAGCCCATTGCTTCTTGTCCTATTCTCAGAGGCCAAGGAGAACAATTTTTCTCCCTCCTCCTTGTGACACCCTTTTAGACACCTGAAAACTGCTATCATGTCCTCTCTCAGTCCTCTCTTTTCTAAACTAAACAAGACCAATTCTTTTAGTTTTCCCTCATAGGTCAAGTTTTCTAGACCTTTGATCATTTTTGTTGCTCTTCTCTGGACCTTCTCTAATTTCTCCATATTTTTCTTAAATTATGGTGCCCAGAACTGGACACAACACTCCAAATGAGACCTAATCAGCAGAGAGTAGAGCCAAAGAATGACTTCCTGTGTCTTGCTCACAACACTCCTGTTAATGCATCCCAGAATCATGTTTGGTTTTTTTGCAGCACCATCACACTGTTGACTCATGTTTAGCTCGTGGTCCACTATGGCTTTTAGATCCCTTTCTGCAGTACTCCTTCCTAGACAGTCGCTTTTTATAAGCCAGCAACGTGAAAGCAGCACATAAAAGAATATAAACAAACAAAGAAAACATTTAAATATAGGAAAATAGAAAGATGATGCAAGTTTGATGTCAGCTTATAGCAGAATTGGTGGTCATACAGTTAACTGAACGTCATTTTGTACAGTTCAGTGATGAATTCTGCTAAATGTAAAGCCATGTTCAAAAAAAGGCAAGCAAAATATTAGGCTGAATACAGAATTGGACAGGGAATAATACAGAACAGTATCATGCCCATCAATAGAATGACCCCACTGGAACACTGAGTACAGTACAGCTAGCCCCATATCTAAAACATAATGAATGAAAAGAAATTCAGAGATAAGCAACAAGTCGGATTAGGTGCATGGAGAAGCTCTTGTATGAAATCAGATTGAAGAGATATCTCTTTTCTAAAGTAAGCTGACTGGATGAGATGATAAAAATTATCTAAAATAATGAATGACACAAAAAGTAGATCAGGAGTTTCTGGTCTTATAACACAAGTTCAAGTTGAAATTGCATTAACTAGAAAGGTGGCAAATTCAAAACTGATATAAGGAATTACTTTTCCCTCACAATGCATAAATAGACTATGGGTTTTAATGCCACTTGATATCATTCAGGCCAAGAAGGCAGCAGGAATCAGGTACGGGACATTTATATCGAAACAATAATATCTAGAACTACAAATAAGTAGTGATCATTTTAGGAAACTTCATATTTTAAGTCAATTTCAAAGCTTTGGATTTAGTGAAATCTTGGGGAGAGGGCAGATTATCTCGTATCTGAATGCTTCTGGGTTTCCCCTGAGGCATCTGGTGCATCTGACAGACAGGAAAGTGAACTAGATGCACTATAAGTCTGAATCAATATAGTATTTACTCTGTTCCTATGATGATCACATTGGCTGTAAGAATGCATAAAAGTAACTTTGATCCTTTTTGCATTTATTACCTTTTGGGATGCACTTTTAGGATCTTTTTAATCATCTTTATGAGACATTTGGAAAATACGTCTTGTAACAGAAAGGACATTTTAAAATTAATTTAAAGTATCAATAAGACCAATATGGATTTAGATCTGGTTTGTAGTCAGCACAATATATAAGCTCTATAACACTATTTCTTACTTTAACATTTCCATTGCCAAAATACAGCCAAAATTCTATAAAACTATGGAAAAGCAGACAAAAATTGGACTGCATAAATATTACAGTTGATTGGTTCTTGTTCCAGGGAGGAAAACAGGTATTTTAGCTATGGGATGTACTACTGCAGGACACCCTGATATTTTATATTTAAAATAAACTAATATTATATACTTGCTAACATACTTGTTACTTCAAAAAGAAGAAAAAAGAATGTGGCTTAACTGCTATTGTCCTCGTGGTAATTGACGCCAATTTATAAAGCTGAAGAAGAAAACTAATTCAATAATATGACATGTTGTAATCATTACCTCTGTATCCTGATGTATGCAGAGATTGACGACATTCATAACATTTTGGCAGAAGATTTCCAAATTCATAGATGTTTCAGATATTCGATTAAACTGTATCAAACACTTTAGATGCTGAATAGAGTAAATATACTCTCCCTGTCCATAAATTAAAGCAGGAAGTGCCATGTATATGAATTCATGGGTATAAACAACACAATCAGGAAAAAATGTTTTTTTTTAAACGTGAGCAGTGAGACTTGATGAATGCAGATTTTGCAGCCCATGGACAATATGTGTGAGATCAGAGTACACCAGGCAGAAAACATTCAGATAAACCTTTTCTGTTAGTACATATGACAAGCTAAGAAATGTTGACTTGTTTTTGAAAAAGATGGAATTTAACTCAGATGATAATATACTCTAGTTAAATCCTGCCATCTTTAAATGTTTAAGAAGAACATCTAAACCTTGCTTCTTTATTATTCAGACTTGATGCAATATAAAAAGTAAAAGCAGATGCTAAAGTTTCAGTCTAATGCTCCAGGAAATGCAATCTGATGTGGAAGACTGCAGGTGTGTCTACACTGCATCATTATTCTGGAATAACGGCCATTATTCCAGAAAAACAATACTAGAGTCTACACAGCAATTGTGTTATTTTGAAAAAAATTGTTAAACCTCATTCTACGAGGAATAACGCCTCTTCCGAAAAAGTGTGGACGCTCCACTGCTGCTATGTTGAAATAGCTCCTCACCAGGGCCATTCTACGTTACTCTCCCATTGCCTCCTGGGGCTCTAAATTGAGATAGTGCATCTACATTAGGGGAGCCTGCCTCAGACTAATTTTGAGGCGTCCCTGGAGCGTGGACGCTCTAATTCAAAATAATATCTTCCGAAATAGCTTTTTCCTAAATAAGCTTGCAGTGTAGACATACCTTACATGCATTAGGATGACTTCTTCCATTAGTATATGAAAGATAAAGATAAAATTCAGTGTTGAGAAATGCAAAGTAATTTACATTGGAAAATATGAATCCAACTATACATACAGAATGATGAAGTCTAAAATAGCTGTTATCTCAAGAAAGAGATCTTGGACTCATTGTGGAAAGTTCTCTGAAAACATCTGCTCATTGTTCAATGGTAGGCAAAAAAGCTAGCAGAATGTTCAGGCCCATTAAGAAAAGGATGGATAATAAGACAGAACATATCATAATGCCTTGTGACAGACCACAGCCTGCAAACTGCAAAACTCTTATAGAAGGTAGCCATATTGGGAGGTAGGTTAATGTTTTCTTGTTTCCAAATTAGCCTCACCTGAACACAACCCAGCAGCCAGGGTAGAAAATAGAGACCTAATTAGGAGGCATCTTACAGCTGGGGTTAATTAAGCACCTGATGCCAATTAAGGCCTCTGGGTTCCTATAAAAGGATTCCTCCCAGGCAGCAGGGGGAGAGTTTTTGGAAGTTGTACAGAGCAGAGAAGAGAAATGCTGAACCACAAGGATTGGCCTGTGATGAGAATGACTCAGTAAGTGGGGATCCTTGCCTCTAGGGAAATCCCAGGGCAACAAAGGGGGCTCTGAGTCTTGGAGGTGCTCAAGTAGCTACCAAGAAGGGCAGAAGCCCCAAGGAGTTACCAAGGGACTTTGTCACAGTCTCCATATAAATTCATAGCAACCCCACATCATGACTAGTGCATGCAGATTTTGTTGCCCCATCTCAAAAAAGCTATATGGGTTGAATTTCCCTAATCTGGATTTCCCCAGTCTAGAAATACTCCTAGTCCAGAATTGTTGGTGAGAATGTGGGGGCTTCAGGACTAGAGCATTCATAGAGAAAATCTGGTGGGCTTGGACCAAGAGTATTCTGAGATCAGGGAAAGCAGGCTGGAAGTGGAGGGGGCCAGCACTTGGGAGTGGAGGCCTGGCTGGATGGTCTAGAGGATCTGAGTCGCAGTGGCCACTGGAGCAGAGCCCCAGCTGGCAGGTGGAGTGGAGCAGAGCTGAGCTCTAGCCAGCTGGTAGTGGACCCCTGACAGGCTGAAAGCTGGCAGTAGAGCTCCTAGGGAATGGAGCAGTGGCAGCCCTGAGAATAGGAGTTGGTACTCCAGGGGCTAGTGACCAGGCATGGAGGGGCTGGCACCCCCATGGTTCAGCAAATTCCCTGGCTCGGGCCTAGTCAGTTCCCACAGGTGCCAGAGCAGGGAAGTTCAACCTGTATTCTCAATGCAAAGCATACAGAGAACGGCAACAAAAATGATTAACGATCTGGAACAGTTTTTAGATATTTGACTTTGAAAAAGAGACAACTTAGAGGGGATATGATAGAGGTCTATAAAGTCTTGACTAGTATGGAGGAAGTAAATAAAGAAATGTTATTTGCTCCTTCATATAACACAAGAAGCAACGGTCATGCAGGGAAATTAATGGGCAGCAGTTTTAAAGTAAACACATAATGCACAGTTAAACTGTGGAACTCATTGCCAAGGATGGTGTGAAGGCCAAAAATTTTACTGTCTTAAAAAAAGAAGCAGATAAGTTCATGAAGAATAGATCCATCAGTGGCTCTTAGCCAGGATGGTCGGGGATGCAATGCCGTGCCCAGATGCTCAGTCACTTGATCACCCAATGATTGCCTGTGCTGTTCATTCCCTCAGAAGCACCTGGTAGTCCAAAGATAGGATAGATGGACCGTTGTTCTGACCTACTATGACCATTCTTATGGTCTTTTATAAGCTGAATTATTTTCCTGAGCATCATTTCCAGGAAAAGTCATCATAAATTATTTTGGAGCTGTGAGTCAGCTGTGTAAAAAAAAAAAAGACAAATTGACTTGAATCTCACCCAGAAATAACAAAATTTATAGGAGCTTCTTGGCATTTAAAAACATGTATATACAGCCCTATCTACACAAAAACAATTGTTGCTGTGATACTTCATAAAACTTACAAAATACACAATCTTACATAGCATTTGTTTTCTTATTGTTTCTGTACAAAACTTTTACTACTTAAACTTCTTTGTAAAAATCTGTTGTACACATGCCACTTTCAGAGTCTTCTCTGAGACCCCCACATATATCTTCAAGCTTCTTCTAGTCAGCATTCCTACATTCCAAGTCTCAGCCTACTCTGCATGCTCACTTGCTTTTACTATAGCTGCTCTTTCCCAGTTAAAACAGTCAGGCAAGGATGCTGTATGCAACTTTCAGGGAATACCCTAGCCCTCTGAGGGACATTTGACATGGACATCGGTTTAACATGAGCATATCTATTGGACAAGCATTACAGGTTGGCTGTCTAGCCTGTTTCAGTAATTATCAGCCAGTTAAGCGGAAATCATATGCTATGAAAATACCAGACAAGATTATTGAAAAGTATCCGTGTGTAACATTTGAAATTTGGAAGACTGTGTGTGGATTTATGCCAGGAGGGAATTCAATTGATACGATATTTGCACTATAAATCCTCATGGATAAGTTTAAAAGAGACTGCAAGAGGGTATGGTCTTTGTCGACTTGGAAAAGGTGCAAGTTCTTGTACCAAAAGAATTATTTCCATGAGGTTTGCAATAGAGAGGTCTTTCAGAAGGAGATGTCTATTTTACTCAAGATCAGGCCCACTGACTGATGGCAAAGGGGGCAACTGCCTCAGGGCCTGGTGATTCAAAAGGGCATGGGACTCTCAGCTGCCTCCACTACCACTATTACCGCAGTGGTAGAGGCCTGAGCCTTAGGCCCTTTAAATTGCTGCTGGAGTGCCAGGTGGTGCACTCTAGGTGGGTCCGAGGGCTGGACCGGGGAGGGGGCTACGGCACACTCTGGGCAGTGCTGAGGGCTGGCTGCCCCTTCCAGAAGCACGGAGCCATCCCCTCACACGTTGCCCAGTTGTGAGCAGTCAGGACTGCGAGTGAACATTAGTAAGACCCCAGACATTGATAAATAAAGAAAAGGACACAACAAGGGATATCACAAGGAGACAGCTTAGAAAAGTAAAAGAATGTAGAGGGTTGCTGGCAATGGTGTCCTCCTCAGTAATGCCTGTCATAGTGCCAAAGCTGTGTAGTGCAAATGGCGGGGCTGGTCCTAGTTCTTCTTGAATTAAGACGCTAACAAAGTTAAAAGGTAGATTCTAGGGAATTTGATCCAACCTAGTATACAGAACAGAGACGTGGCCAGCTGCCAGAATAGGAATCTGAATGCTCTCCACTGTGGAAATGAAGATGCTGAGATGCTCAAATGGTCGGATTCTTCTTGACAGGAAACAAATTGAGAAGCCTACGTGAGTTGCTCCAACTGAAGACAAAAGGCAGGAGACTACTGGCATTGGCGCATCCAGCAGAGATTTGAGAGCTATATAGGTAAACACAGCTTTGCAACAATTGTGAACAGAAGGCAATCAAGTGGAGGCCAAAGACTCAAAACATGGGCCATTTATCAGTTCTTAGGGTGTGTCTAGACTACAGGGTGCCTACAAAAGTGGGATATTGTTGACAAAACTATACCTGCGTCTACACTACCGCTGAGTTCTGTCAACAGTAAGTCAACAGAACGCGGCAGTTTTGCCGACAGCAGTAAATCTCATTCTACGAGGAATAATGCCTTTTTTCGACAGTTATCCACACTGTGCTTTTTCAAAAGAGAACGTCTAGACTCTGTTGAAAAAGTGGCTTGCTTTGTCAACAGAACTGGCTCTAGTCTATACGCTCTTTTTCAACAGAGGCTTTGTCGACAGTATCTGTCGACAAAGCCTCTGTAAAAAAAAAAAAAAAAAACAGCCTATAGTCTAGATGTACCCTTAGCGAGACAAATTTTCAAGACCACCAGGTGCACTTTTACGGCTTTTAGAAGAAGGCTGTAAAGTTGCCAGCCCTGAATACAGCAGAGGCAAGAAAGACATTTAGAAAGATCTTCTATCAGTTTAAAAAAATATTCATATACCTTAACTGTTTTAGAAAAAGGATTTACCTTTGTCCAAATTCTGTTCTCAAGTACAATTCTTGGGTATCTCTGTTACCTTCAGTGGCCCCATCTGTCTATTCATTGAATATTTTTGATGTAAAAGAAAAAATCCTGCAGGAGAGCTACTGCTTTTGAAATATATTGTTTTGTATTCATTTGTAGATTATTGTATATTTATGCAGTGCTTTACAAACAGGGCACATTCCTGACAGCAAGGAATTCCAGCCTGATTTTCTGATTACAGAGTCTCAAATTAAGATAAACTTTGAATAAGCATGTAGGAATTTGGAATAGACTTCAAAAACTACCGTGGTTTGTCCATCACTGGAAATAATAGTAAGAAACATCTCAAAACATTACACTGGGGTTGAAACACATGACTTCTATTTACTTTAATGGGCATCATATATTCAAAAACCAGAAGAATTCTTAGGACATAAAGAGAACCTTTTTGCACTAGGTTGAGAAGTAACAATTCTTACCTGTTTTGATTATGATTTGATTATTTGCAATACAGGCATCGCCAGGAATATGGTTACTGAATACTAAATATGATTATGAAGAATGTTGAATAAAAAGTAAATGTAGAGCCTTTGACACCCTGCAGCTGCTCCAGTATTCGACCTTCTTGTACAAATATTACAATATTTTGTACAAGGTCAGGTTAAAAATGATGCATCACAAATCCCATTAATTCCTTGAAATGTGAACTCCACTTTCCAGAGTGAGGCAGTGTAGCCTCGGGGGGAAAGAGTTGTACTATGACTCAGGATTCCTGGCTCTGTCACTGGCCTGCTGGGGACCTTGGGCAAGTCACTTCCCTCTCTATGCCTTAGTTTCCCCATCTGTAAAATGGGACAAAAATGAAATGATAATATGTTTTGATATCATTGAACGAAAAAAGCTACATTAAGAACCAGGAATGATGGTGCAGACTGAGAACAGTTTATGCCTTCATATCACATCACTTCCCAATTCCATGAAAATGAGAGGGAGCATGACCTAGTGGATAGGATACTGGAATGGAAATCAGGAGACCTCGGTTTTTCCCAGTTGTCTCTAGTGGTCTGGGTGAGCTTGGCCACGTCACTCCCCTGCTTTCTGCCTTGGTTTCTCCATCTGCAAGATGGGAATCATGATACTGATTTCCTTTGAGATCTGGAGATGAAGTGAGCTGTGTAACACTGGTTACAACGATACTGTTTCTCAAGTTAGGTTTGACAACTTGATCAAAACTAGCTTTAGTATGCCTGCATGTGCTTCATTTATAGCCCTTACTTTCCGGAGTCTGCCATAGTTCAAGAAAACGACAGGCATTGATCCTTTATTGCTAAACATTTTTTTTTTTTGCCACCTAAGATTTATTAGTTCTTCCTTCTTTCCCCACTCAAGGAATGATGATGAATTCTGAACTATGAATAGAATGGGATACAGCAATATTTGAGAAGGAAATAGATTGGCATTCTGGACAGGTATATCAAGATGCAAATGACCCAGCACAGGAATGCTTCAGTAATTTTGCATATGGTGTCACTGAGGTCTCATAAAAGAGTCTATATCTTGGATACATATCCCATCCCTTCCATTGGTAGAGTTTAGGAGAGCTTTGGGGTACCATGTGCATGTGTGCTATATAAAAATTAAGAGTGAAATAAATTGAGAGAAGTGAGATTATAAACTTAGTAGAAAAGAAGAAAGGCTTTATTTTTTTCCAATCATGGGAATTGGTAGATGTTTTCTTTTTCCATTTTCAGCCTTCTACATATCTGCTACCTGAGGGCTATTTGTTTGAAACTAATTAATACTTTTAATATAGTGTTTATGATTAATTACAATGGGAAATAGTAGAATAAAAAGAGCACTATGGACTTTAATATTTGTCAATCTAATTAGTGTCTATCACCCTGCAAACACTTAACTGTGTGCCCAACTTTATTCATGCGAGTAATTACATTGAAGTGAAGTATCCCAATCAAATTCTTTTCTGATTCCTCTCCTGATTTTCTGCAAAGCTGTTTTACAGTTATGAGGAATGATCCTGTAGTCTAGGTTCTCAGGCACAATTCCTTGGAAATCAACACAGCTACTTGCAGGAGCAATGGAGTCCTGAATATAGCCCAAAGTAACTGATTGTACAGGTTTTGTAAGTTTGGAAACACCATTTCTGACAAATGACAAAATTAAATGTAAAAAGTTGAGAAATTAGTGAGTCTAAAAGGGTTAAGAAATATAGAAGTAGTCAGCTTTGCATGGCATGAATGCATTCCAGGCACACTCGTGGACACAAGCAGTTGTGTAAAGATCATAAATGTCTAGCTGCAAAGGAGAACAGAAAAGTCTGAAGTGTTGCCCCAGAGTTAATTCAAACAATACTTAGGTAGATACTAAAACATAATATGAAATAAGCTACCAAATCCCAGTCATTTGAACCAACAATGAAGATACATTTCGGTTCATTTAAAATATGACCCTTGGTCAGGCCTCTGGCAAGAGCTGTTACCTGGCTAAGATTTGCTATAAACAGGCATCAGACATTCTTTGCAGATGTACTACAAAATTCCTCATGACCTTAAGCAGTAGATCTGTTTGTCTTGCAAAACCTTAGCAGGAGACTAAAAATTCTCAAACGGAACTAAATGAGACATCAGAATATTCCAGCCTTTCCAATTAACTCTTAGAGCACCAAAGACTACATAGGCTGGTGGAATGACTGCACATAAAACACAGGGACAGCCAGTCACATTTCCTTTTAAGGGAAAATGTTATAGGTCACACATGAGACAACATATATAATTATAGCTAATATAGCAGCACAGGATTTGTATACCTGACCCACAGTCCTGGGTTATGGAGCTCAATCTCCTGTTCATATAAATATCCATATACAGGTTGAAGGTCACTTGTCCAGGGCTCTCTGGTCCGGCAACATCCGTGGTCCCTCAGGACCACAGACATTGCTGGACTAGAGAGTCCCTGGACCAGAGGGCTGGGTGGACACAGGGTTGGCTGCAGTAGCCCTGGGACAGCAGAGCTATGACAGCCCTGGAATAGCGGAGCTCCAGAGCAGCAGATCCATGGTAGCTCCAACAGCCCCGGGGAAGTAAAGCTGCAGAAGTCCTGGCAGCCCCAAGGAATGGAGCCACAGTTGCTGCAGAAGCCCTGGAGCTGGAAGCTCCGGCAGCCCTTGGATAATGGAGTCCAGTAGCCCCAGAAAGCAATGCCCCAGAACCACAGCAGCCCTGGCACCCTGGAGCTGTGTCAGTGTCCGTGTCAGAAAACCACAGCGGCCCTGGGACAGTGGAGTCCTGGCAGTCCCTGGGCATTGGATCTGTGGTAGTCCTGGGGTGAGCAGAGCCTGATGGCCCCAGGGCACCAGAGCTGCATCGGTGGGGACTGGTCAGTGGAGCTGGGAACCAGTGGCCTGGGGACAAGAGAACTCCATTAGGTCTGCTGACAGACCCCGGGAGAACCAGAGTCCCATCAGCAGAGGGATGGAATTGACCTCCCCTGGCCTGGCAAACTCCCTCATTCAGGACCAGTCAGGTGCTGAGAGTGCCAGACCAGGGAGGTCGAATCTGCATTATGAGGGGGAATATGCTGCAATTAAAGAAAATGAGAGAGAGGGAAGGGATGGATAGCTGAATTGATAAAGGAATGGATGGATTTGAGAGAATAAGAAAATGTTTTAGTCTCATTGTTTAAGTCTTATTGGCCACACCAAGTGCTTTGGGCAGTTTACAGTCATCACTATGGTTCATTTAATTGTATTCTTGCCTGTGAACCAGACAGTCCTACATCAGGACTTTGCTATATATTCTGGACAGTTTGATCCAATATGGCGGGGAAGCAACTTCACTAGTAGAGATTCTGGGTTTCAGTGAAAGGCATATTTATTTCAGATGCAAGGTAAAGAACCCGTAGTGACTTTTAAAGATAGCAAAAGATAATTGTTTTCATTGGCCTCTGGTTATAACAGATTCTTCTGTCCAAAATAGACGTAAGAGTTTGGTGAACTCTTTTGGTGAAGGATTTGCTTCATAGAATCATAAAATACTAGGACTGGAAGGGACCTTGAGAGGTCATTGAGTCCAGTCCCCTGCCCCCATGGCAGGACCAAATGTAATCATTTGATTACATAGTCACTGCATTACTCATAGTAGCAGGCTGGTCTATTCATTTAAGGGACTACAGAGCAGCATGTTCTGCTGCTCAACTAGGCAGGCAAGCTCACCCTTAGCCACTCTATCTTATGGTCCCCCTGTAGGTAGGGAAGGGCCATGACCTTTGAGCTACCAGAATATCAGCTCAGGGCAGGATTTTGTTATTTTTCCATATGTGTTGTGATTGTAAAAGAATAATCAAAGAGTCTGCATAGAAGGCTACAGCAGAGTTGGACAGGCTTGGCTATTTTGTCCCAAGCTGGTGGACAGGCCCTCTCTCCCTAAAACATATTAGTATTTGACTCACTGCTTCACAAAACACAGATACATTGGACAAGAAAGAAACCCCATGGAGTCTGTTCTATTCATTCTCAGATGGAAAGTATAGATGAATTCTCACTTAAGTCAATGAGAGCTTGAGTCATAGAATCATAGAACTGGAAGAGACCTCAGAAGGTCATCAAGTCCAGCCCCCTGCTCTAGGCAGGACCAATTCCAACTAGGCAGGACCAATTCCAACTAAATCAACCTGGCCAGGGCTTTGTCAAGCCTGAGACTTAAACACCTCTAGGGATGGAGACTCCACCTACTTCCCTAGGTAATCCCATTCCAGTGCTTCACCACCCTCCTAGTGAAATAGTTTTTCCTAATATCCAACCTGGACCTCTCCCACCACAACTTGAGACCATTCCTCCTTGTTCTGCCATCTGTCACTACTGAGAACAGCCTCTCTCCATCCTCTTTGGAACCTCCCTTCAGGAAGTTGAAGGCTGCTATCAAATCCCCCCTCACTCTTCGCTTCTGCAGACTAAACAGACCCAAGTCCCTCAGCCTCTCCTCAGAAGTCATATGCTCCAGCCCCCTAATCATTTTGGTTGCCCTCCACTGGACCCTCTCCAATGCGTCCACATCCTTTTTGTAGTGGGGGGCCCAGAACTGGACACAATACTCCAGATGCGGCCTCACCAAAGCCGAATAAAGGGGAATGGTGACATCTCTGGATCTGCTGGCAATGCTCCTCTTAATGCAACCTAATATGCCATTAGCCTTCTTGGCTACAAGGACACACTGTTGACTCATATCTAGCTTCTCATCCACTGTAACCCCCCAGGTCCTTTTCTGCAGAACTACTACTTAACCGGTTGGTCCCCAGCTTGTAACTATGCTTGGGATTCTTCCATCTCAAATGCAGGACTCTGTACGTGTCCTTGTTGAACCTCATCAGATTTCTTGTGGCCCAATCCTCCAATTTGTCTAAGTCATTCTGTACCCTATCTCTGCCCTTAAGCGTATCTACCTCTCCCCCAGCTTAGTGTCATCCGCAAACTTGCTGAGGGTGCAATCCATCCCCTCATCCAGATCATTAATAAAGATATTGAACAAAACTGGTCCTAGAACCGAACCTTGGGGCACTCCTCTAGAAACCGACCGCCATCCTGACATCGAGCCATTGATCACTACCCACTGGGCCCGGCCTTCTAGTCATCTTTCTATCCATCTTACCGTCCATTTATCCAATCCACAATCCCTTAACTTGCTGGCAAGAATATTGTGGGAGACCGTATCAAAAGCCTTGCTAAAGTCAAGGTATATAACATCCACTGACTTCCCCATGTCCACCGAGCCAGTTACCTCATCATAGAAGCTAATCAGATTGGTCAGGCACGACTTGCCCTTTGTGAATCCATGCTGACTATTCCTAATCACTTTCCCCTCATCCAAGTGCCTCAATATGGATTCCTTAAGAATCCCTTCCATGATTTTTCCAGGAACCGAGGTAAGACTGACTGGCCTATAGTTCCCTGGATCATCCTTCTTCCCTTTTTTGAAGATGGGCACTACATTTGCCTTTTTCCAGTCATCCGGGATTTCTCCCGATCACCACGACTTTTCAAAGATAATAGCCAAAGGCTCCACAATGACATTTGCCAACTCCCTCAGTACCCTCGGATGCACTAAGTCTGGACCCATGGATTTATGTACGTTTAGCTTTTCTAAATAGTTCCTAACCTGTTCTTTACCCACCATGGGCTGTCCATCTTCATCCCATCTTGCGTCACTTGGCGCAGAAGTCCAGGAGCTGACCTTGTCCGTGAATACAGAGGCAAAGAAAGCATTGAGTACTTCAGCTTTCCCCACATCATCTGTCACTAGGTTACCTCCTTCATCCATTAGGGGCCGCACATCCTCTCTGATCACCTTCTTCTTGTTAACATGCCTGTAGAAACCTTTGTTATCCTTCACATCCTTAGCCAGTTGCAATTCCATTTGCGCTTTTGCCTTCCTGATAACCCCCCGTCATTCTTGAGCTGTACGTTTAAACCCCTCCCTGGTCATTTGTCCAAGTTTCCACTTTTTGTAAGCTTCCTTTTTGTGCTTAAGTTTACCAAGGATTTCCCCTGTAAGCCATCCGGTCTCCTACCATGTTTGCCTCTCTTGCTACGCGTCAGGATGGTTTCTTTCTGTGCCTTCAATAAGGCTTCTTTAAAATACTGCCAGCTGTCCTGGACTCCTTTCCCCTTCATGTTAACATCCCAGGGGATTCTGCCCATCATATCTCGGCGGGAGTCAAAATGTGCTTTTTTGAAGTCCAAGGTGTGTATTTTACTACTCTTTTCTTCCTTTGGTCAGGATCCTGAAATCTACCATCTCATGATCACTGCTTCACAGGTTGTCACCCACCTCCACTTCCCCTATTAGTTCCTCCCTGTTTGTGAGCAGAAGGTCAAGCTGTGCACGGCCCCTGGTCGGATCCTTCAGCACCTGTGTCAAGAAGTTATCCCCAACATTCTCCAAAAACTTCCTGGATTGCTTGTGTACTGCCGTATAGGTTTCCCAGCAGATGTCAGGGTGATTAAAGTCCCCCACGAGAACCAGAGCCTGCGATCTGGAAGCTTAACAGGTTTTTCTCCCTCTTTATACTGGAGTTCAGAGCAATCGTAGTGCTCTCTTACATATAGTGCAACTCCTCCTCCTTTTCTCACCTGCCTGTTGTTCCTGAACAGTCTATACCCTTCCATGACAGCGCTCCAGTCATGCGAGTCATCCTACCAAGTCTCTGTTATCCCAATTCAATCATATTTCTTGGTCTGGGCCAGGGCCTCCAGTTCTTCCTGTTTGTTGCCCAGGCTTCTCGCATTAGTGTACAAACACTTCAGGTAACCAGTTGATCGTCCTATCTTCTCCATTCGAAACATGGGTCCTCCTTTCTTGCCCCTTCCTCTCTGCATTTCTTCCCGGTATCCAACTTTCCCACTCCCCTCAGGGTTTTGGTCACCGTCCCCCGACGAACCTAGTTTAAAGCCCTCCTCTCTAGGTTTGTAAGCCTGCCCGTGAAGATGCTCCTTCCTGTCTTCATTAGGTGGATCCCATCTCTTCCTAACAATCCTTGCGCCCAGAACAGAGTCAAAGAAACCAAAGCCCTCTCTGCGACACCATCTGCGCAACCACGTATTTACGTCCTCAATTTGACTATCTCTGTCCAGTCCTTTCCCTTCAACAGGGAGGATGGAGGAGAATACCACTTGCGCTCCAAATTGTTGGATCCTTCTTCCTAGCGCTACATAATCCGCAGTAACATGCTCAAAATCATTCTTGGCCGTATCATTAGTTCCCACGTGGAGAAGCAGGAAGGGGTAGCAATCCGAAGGTTTGATCAGCTTGGTAAGCCTCTCAGTGACATCCTGAATGCGAGCTCCCGGTAAGCAGCACACCTCTCAAGATTCCAGGTCCGGACGGCAGAGGGATGGCTCAGTCCCTCTTAGAAGGGAGTCATGTAGGTCTATTCTAAAACTGAATGTATCATCTTTGCTATTTCTCCAAGCTTTGTATTTGAGAAATGATATAATCCTTTTGCACATGCACAGGTTTCCCTCTTCCCAATTTGCATATTTGTTTCTCTCTGGCTCCCAGATTTATTCTTCACTAGCACATACTAACCAAGTGTCCTTGCAAACCAAAAAGTCAAAACAAAACAAAAACACAAGCTTGAACATAGCATTAGCACATGTTACATAAGCAACCAAAGTGTTCAGTGTTCTAAATACACAAAAGAAACATAATCCCTCCCCCAAAGATTTAGCAACTTAGGAAGAATTTTACATTCTAGAAAAAAAAACATGAAAGTTCAATTTTGAAACAGACTTTCCTTGAATCCTTCAGTTTAAACAAGAGTCTCTGACTCTGAGATTTGTAATGAGGGACTGCTGAGATGTATTCAACATATGTCCTTCATCCAAATCTGTGATCAAAATCCAAACAGTTTTGTAAGAGAGAGGTGTAAGATGCACAATTTGGTTATATCTACACAGCAAAGTAATTTCTGAGGTATTCCGAAATAGCTACCCTACGTCTTTTGAACGTGTCCACTATTTCAAAATATAGCAGACACGCTATTTTGCCTTCCCTGTAAATCTCATTGTGCAAGGAGTAAGAGATGGCTTAAATAGCACTGTATTTTGAAATAACACTGTATTTTGTTTAGACAGCGCCAAATGACGAAATAAGCTATTTCGAGTTTAATATGCAGTGTAGATACACCCTTTGTGTTTGAATCAAAAGTATGCTATAAAGCAGTGGTGTTCAGAGCTAGAGTTCCCATTTAATCCATTATTGAAATACAGACTAACTGCAACTTTTTCACATCTCACTTATATGAGAAAATCAGGAGAGCGCTGAAGTCAAAGATGTTTTGCCATGCAATATTGCAGTGAATGAGATTAGAATTAGGCCATTTATAATACTTGTTAATAACTAACTCTTGCATTGTAATTTTCCTCTTTACAGTACTTATTAGCTAATCAATGTTCCCCACATCCTGGTGGGATAGATAAGAATTATTATCCCTAGTTTATAAAAAGATTGCAGAGAAGTTAAGTTACCAGCGAATGCAGAGGAAGATGGTGTCAAACTGTAAAATTCTGTGGTCAGATATTACTCCTAGAATACTAGAACTGGAAGGGACCTCGAGAGGTCATCGAGTCCAGTCCTCTGCACTCATCTTGCCTCCCCCTCATCTATGCTATATCATTCATCCCATATTATTGTAAATGTCTTGCTTTGCTATTCTTTGTGTCCTATCTTTGACAATTTATTCTGTATTGTGTCTCGCATTTGTGTATGTGAAGGGTGAAACATTTGCTTGCACACATCACATATCCTTATACAACAGAATCTCGGAAGGGTTATTTCTACTGATTTTTACAGACTTAAAAACACCTTCACAAAAGTACAACGTGTATTTATTTTTATTTTTTTAAAACTAGTACATTTCATATCTGTTTCTGAGGATTTTACCTCCATGCTAATAAACTAGCTGATTATATCAATTAGAAGGTGCCGTTTACCTGATGCTTGTCTTTCACACTCCATGATTCTGAGTATGTATATATAATATACTTCTGTGCTTTTTCTATGGATTTTATTGCTACTGTATGTGAGTCATCTAATTTAAAACAGACTTGCTGCCGTTTTCAACTAAAATGTAGTAGTGGACTCAGTCTATGAGATAGAAATGACTTCTCAAAATGTGATATTGTGATACTAGACATTCCAACCAGGCCGTCACAGACAGGAATGTGCCTTTGTCTGGGCAAGCATGATATACCCAGGGGTGCTTAGTGCTAATAATGACAGCATGGGTCTTCTGAATTCCATTTTTTTTATATCAACAGAAATGGACATTTTTAAAGAAAAGCAGCAACTGGATTAGCATGGCTCTGTGACTGCAGTGTAAACAGCTGCATTTCCCACTGTGAAAACACTGGGAAAAGTCCTCAAAGCAATAGCGGAAACAAGAATAAAAAATCCAAAGCATAGAAACCCTTGGAGTCCTGCTCTACTGTACAATTCAAGAGAGATCTCTAACTGCTTCTCATAAATTACGCATCGACTAGCAGGGGGTAACTCCTACTGAAACAACCTTTCTGATGTCAGAAACTAAGAAAGCTCTCACCCCTGAACTAACTCGTGATGTTTGATAGTCTCAGTTACAAAAGTGCATTCAGCAAATCCCCAAATCTTTCTTTAAAGACTTTTAAATTAAAAATTCTCTCCCAGTTTCCAGCCCCACTTCTATTTCCCGATATAAGGCAGGAACTGGGGTGTTTTTCTCTGACCATGTCAAGCACCAGGCCTCAGAGTTGCCACAGGAAGCTGACAGACAGAGACCAACCAGCTAAGCTAGAACTGGGCCTATGGGGAAGTGAGATTTTTCCTCTCCTCTCAGGAATCAGTTTGGAGGGTTCCAGACCTAGGGACATAAGAGCAACTTGGAGAGGAAGATATCTGAACTAGAGTACATTTACAAGTTCAATACTATCAACTAAGGTTGGAATAAAGATCTTAACTAGTTAATGCACTATGAAGACAATTTTTCTGCCTTTGATATTTGAATTTCCACACCAAACACTCTGAAATAAGGCACATTCCCCAACCCGTCTTAATTAGTTTCATTAACACTTGTCCTACAATTGACTGGTAACTTCTTTAGCTGTTCTATATTCTCTGAATTCTGTAATTTCCACTTCAACTCATCTGATGAAGTGGGTTTTACCCACCAAAGCTCATGACCTAATACATTTGTCAGTGTCTAAAGTGCCACAGGACCAGTGTTCCCTCTAAGCTGCAGGGCAGCACAGCTTCCCAGGTGATTAATCAGCTCCTCACAGTCAGTCAGCTCTGTGCACAGAGCCCTGAGCCTCTGACTGGGCAGGGCTGATTAATCACCTGGGAAGCTGTGCTGCCCTGCAGCTTAGAGGGAACACTGCACAGGACTCCTTGTTTTTATGGAGAGGAAACTCCTGCCAGATTAGAGGTGCAACCTGTACCTTTTTCTGAGCAACAACTTCCCCGGCCTGCGATAACTGCAGGTGGCCTCATGTTGACACTCCTCCATTGAGGTGCACATAAGTCTCCAATTATCACTGCCAGGGACAGGAATAACTAAGCCAGGACTTTTTCAGCATCTGTGGGCAGTGGAAGGATTCACTTCCTGAAGTAGAGCAGACCTAATATGTGGAAAGACATTTTCCTTGATATCCCAGATAGGCTGCAGCCATTGGTGAAAGAATTTGCAGAGCCACCAGCCCCAGCTCATGCAGTGCTCTCACTATCTTGTAGGGCTGCTGACTCACTCCTCAGCTCTGTTTCCCAGCAACCTAGTTGTTTGGTTTGTGGGGGATTTCACTCACTTAGAGGTATGGTTCTGCTGCCTGACAGCTCCCTGCCACTGTTCTGATGGACCCTGCTGCTTGTGACAATTTCTGAAAAGATTATAGACCCTACTTCAAGGCAAAAAGTAGAGTTGGAGAGGCAATCAAGAGTGGTGCTCTAATTCAAGAGTTACAATATTATTTTATTACAACCTGACATTGGTTGTGTCAGGAGGTTAAAATAGAAAAATGTGATTGGGGACAAAAATAACACACTGATTTGTATCCATTTTATCACTAATCAAATATTAATTTCTAAAGAAATGCATTTAGTTTTTTATATAGAATAATTTTACTGTTAACTGGTTTGAAAATGCAAGAAGCAAATGGAGAATTCACATGTATTATTACCATGTAGTAAGTCATCAGCCTCACAGAATCTAGTAAACTGGTGGTTAAATCAGTTGTTCTCATCCTTTTCAATACTGGTACTCTCCAGGTTACCCATCCCACCCACCCAGAAACTAGCCAGGATTCTCAACCCAATCAACAACAGCAGGGTAGGCTAAATCCTCAGCAGTGCTTGTAAGTCTCATGTCAAAAATGCACCGTTTAGATAGTACATCCACATTGACACAGATCTTGCCCATGACCTTAAGGAATCCATATTGAGGCACTTGGATGAGAGGAAAGTGATTAGGAATAGTCAGCATGGATTCACAAAGGGCAAGTCATGCCTGACCAATCTGATTAGCTTCTATGATAAGGTAACCAGCTCGGTGGACATGGGAAAGTCAGTGGATGTTATATACCTTGACTTTAGCAAGGCTTTTGATACGGTCTCCCACAATATTCTTGCCAGCAAGTTAAGGGATTGTGGATTGGATAAATGGACGGTAAGATGGCTAGAAAGATGGCTAGAAAGCCGGGCCCAGCGGGTAGTGATCAATGGCTCGATGTCAGGATGGCGGTCGGTTTCTAGAGGAGTGCCCCAAGGTTCAGTTCTAGGACTGGTTTTGTTCAATATCTTTATTAATGATCTGGATGAGGGGATGGATTGCACCCTCAGCAAGTTTGCGGATGACACTAAGCTGGGGGAGAGGTAGATACACTTAAGGGCAGAGATAGGGTACAGAATGACTTAGACAAATTGGAGGATTAGGCCACAAGAAATCTGATGAGGTTCAACGAGGACAAGTGCAGAGTCCTGCACTTGGGATGGAAGAATCCCAAGCATAGTTACAAGCTGGGGACCAACCGGTTAAGTAGTAGTGCTTCAGAAAAGGACCTGGGGGGTTACAGTGGATGAGAAGCTAGATATGAGTCAACAGTGTGTCCTTGTAGCCAAGAAGGCTAATGGCATATTAGGTTGCATTAAGAGGAGCATTGCCAGCAGATCCAGAGATGTCACCATTCCCCTTTATTCGGCTTTGGTGAGGCCGCATCTGGAGTAGTGTGTCCAGTTCTGGGCCCCCCACTACAAAAAGGATGTGGACGCATTGGAGAGGGTCCAGCGGAGGGCAACCAAAATGATTAGGGGGCTGGAGCATATGACTTATGAGGAGAGGCTGAGGGACTTGGGTCTGTTTAGTCTGCAGAAGCGAAGAGTGAGGGGGGATTTGATAGCAGCCTTCAACTTCCTGAAGGGAGGTTCCAAAGAGGATGGAGAGAGGCTGTTCTCAGTAGTGACAGATGGCAGAACAAGGAGCAATGGTCTCAAGTTGTGGTGGGAGAGGTCCAGGTTGGATATTAGGAAAAACTATTTCACTAGGAGGGTGGTGAAGCACTGGAATGGGTTACCTAGGGAAGTAGTGGAGTCTCCATCCCTAGAGGTGTTTGCCTTGGCTTCACAAAGCCCTGGCCGGGTTGATTTAGTTGGAACTGGTCCTGCCTAGAGCAGGGGGCTGGACTTGATGACCTTCCGAGGTCTCTTCCAGTTCTATGATTCTATGACCTTGACTCTTCTTTGGCCTGTGTCTATAATTCCTTTGCATATGCACTATTGCAGACCAACCCTCTGAGAAACACACCTCCATCGTATTAAATAGTGCAGACGCTCCATAAAATCTCATGCCTCCTGCCACTCTTCTATAATGAAACACCACACCATACCTGCTGTCGGTGGGAAGCCTGGAGGGAAGGATTAGTCTTGCAATAAACAAAAATATGTAAAGTGGATCCTTTCAGATGAAGAAGCTGAAAACTTCTTCATATCTGCAAGTCTATTGTGTGTCAGATTTGTTTTGATAGCTTAATAATGTAACTCCATAGGGTATGTCAGGTTAACTATGCATTTGAGTAATGTAACAATAATTCAGTCTTATCCAATAATTCTTGACAATGTAATTTATTGTGTTTTAAAGATGGGTGATCTGATTGTATGTGAAGATGAGAATGAGGACAAGAGGTAGCTGCAAAATGAATACAGTCTCTTTTAGTAAAGTTTAGACTTAGTAAATTTTTGGTTTGCTTTTTTACATTGATCAATAGCTGATGGTTGTTTTAAAGCACATTCTGTGCAATAGCTAATTTTTTAACTATTCCTTGATAACATGATTTTTCATTCTTTTGAGTTTTTGTTAAATATGTCACACACAGATTTTAGCCCATTTTTTTTAAAAAAAGGTTAGATTTGTAATTGGTTGCTAAATAAATGAATTCATTGTCCATGGCTGGATATGCAAATTAAATCATTGCAAATATCTACAGTTACCAGTCAGCTATACACACCCTGCATATGTGTGCATGGGTATGTGTATGTAATCACACCATGAATATTTAGCATTTACCACAGGCTAGTTCATGATCTAACTGCAAATTTCCAAATTATAAGCTTTATAATAATCCTCCTTTTATTCCAGCCATAATTATGTGTACACTAGTCATTTTCAAGGCCACATTTTTCCACTGTGTTAGCTGCATGAAACTAAGGCTTTCTTGTAAGGTTATATATTTAGAGAAAACTCTACAAAATTGTGCCATATTAATAGATCCTAAGCATTCCTGGGAGGTGGTTCCGCACATTACTATGTGACTCTGCTGCCCTTGAAAAGGCATAATTTGATCTTCAGTTTTTTTTAAAAAAATCCTCTGGTAGTTACATAGAACAAGAGACCACAGTTCAGCTCCTCAAGCAGAGAGCTGGGCTAAGAACCACAACGGTGCTGACTTGTAAGTTTCAGAATGTCAATGAGAGAAGCAAAAGGCTTTTTTGGGGGGGGGGGGGGGGAATTTGTTCTGCTGCACTCAGTGAAGAGCTGGCATATTGGTCATAGGAAAGTGGTCTCAGTGGGTTTAGTGCTTCTGTGGCAGAGCTGCCTGTCAGCATCAATGGATTCCTTTGTATAGGGCAAAAGGGAAGGGGGGAAGGAGGAAGACAGAGTGAGCTGTTCATTGGTATGTGAGCCAATAGCGGTGATGGTCAAACTTCTAAAAGGATAAAGCTTGGAATCTCGAATCTACAAAAAGGAGCTTGAAATCCTGCAAGGAAACTCTTGAGAGAGTTTCAGCACCCTGTGCCTGGTCCTGGATCGGTACGCTTCTTTGTTAACCAAGGAAAAAATAGTAATTTAGGTCTTTTTCCAAAAGGATCCACATTTTCTATAAGGAAAAGGATGCCTGAGGAGTTCAAAGGGAGATAGATGGACACTCTCTCATACTCTACACATATGACAGTGGTCTAGCTGCGCTGCTATAGGGCTTCAGTGTAGACACCACCAATGCTGATGGAAGAGGTTTTCCCAATGGCATCATTAATCCTCTTCACAGAGAGGCAGTAGGTAGGTTGGTGAAATAATTCTACCGTTGAGCTAGTGCTGCCTACACTACATTAGGTTGGCTTAATTACTTTACTCAGAGATAGATTTTTCACATCTTGAGTGATGTATGTGGGTCAACATAACTTTTTAGTAGAGACCTGACCATAAGATTTTTGGTCACATCATATTAATGCCTATCAAACTGTTTGGAATAATAAGATGTGGGATCATCTCATGGACAGATGTTAACCAATAGAGAAATGGTGCCATATGGGCTGACCTGTCTCACCGCACTAGCGGTATAGCTTGATGAGTGTTTGGAACACAACCTACAGCAGAGCTGAAATGATCCAAACCATGAGCTGCATATAAGAATTGGCCTGGATATCCCTGAGATATTCATATGGATGAGTATTGAAAGGACATTGTACATGAGGCTATGGTGACAGATAACAAGTCTTCCAGGAGAATAAATAAGCACAAAACCAAGTGGATAAACAAAAAGACTAAAAAAAAAAAGAATGAAACAGATAATTCATATGTCTACTAGATACTGTGCACATGGTCTTCTTGCTCCATTAATAGCCCCTGGACATAACTGCTGAGTGAACAGATGTTGCATACAAATTTATATGATCGGAATGTAATAACTGCTGAACAAAGAGCTTAGTACACTCCACTTCATTTTCAGTGACTTTATGAAATCTTGTAACTGCTGGATTGAAATAAATACCTTGATTTTATTTAGAGACTGATGGTAGGAATAGGCAGGTCTCCAGTAAATGAATCATTTGATTTATGGTGCTGAATGTTTTGTGCCCAATTTCTACTTCATTAAGCACAAATATTAAAAACAAACAGTTTCTAATGTTTTTTCCATGCTTGGTAGATTCATAACGTATCTGTAGCTGTCAGGAGAGCTGTATGTAAAGTATTTGCAAACACAGCAAAAGCAATAAATTTTGACTTAGCCCTGGGTTATTTATATGTATCATTTTTGAGGAATGACATAGGAAGTTAGGCTCCATGCAGGCAAAACTTTGCGATTGCTCTGAGCTCATTCCGTAACTGAGGCCTAAAATTGCATCAGCAATGGAGTTGCTCACCGTTTAGTATTCATCATGGATCTCTCATTTTTATGGTTAGAACATTTTTGTAAAAGAAACTATATTTTTTTTAAAGTGAAAGATTCCTAAACAGAGATGACTCCACAGTTTGATCAAGCATCCAAAACCCTCTGTGTATTGAAAAGTTTGGATAGGTATGTAAGCTTTGCTGCACAAACATGGCTCTAGTTCTAAGCATTGCTCCTCACTTCAGCATGAATAACTGTGCTTTCATGTAGAAACATAGATTAATGGGAAGTTCACTAAACTACAAAACTAGAGCCAAATCTTGGCTAGAGAACCACACAGGCATACACTTATGGAGAAGAGTAATTATAACTGTCCCTGGTACGTACCTTTTAAGGACCCAGTTCTGCCTAAGCCAGGATATCTGAATAGTCAATACTGCTGACGCTGCAGGAGTGAAACAGATTAACATCAATACAGTGGCATTGTTTGGGCAAAGGGGATATTGAATTTATATGAAAAGCAGCAAAAGTCTATATGGTTGGTCTGACTCATATCATATGAATAAATTGCCAGAAAAGGAATAAATTATATGCCTAGGTGTGCCTGATGATTAAGTGACTGAGTTCCTCATTTCACTTTTTAGAGATAGCCATGATGTCAGTTAGAATTTGCGCTTTAAATAATACTGCTCTTAGTGCATACATTTGTAATATTTATAATGAGAATCAAGTATCTAGCCACAAATTATTACACTCAAACAATACTAAAATGTAAAACTACTTTAAAAATCTAATTTAACTCAATGTTGTGCCTTATGCTCAAAACAACACAAACCTATACAACATTAACCTGATTTCTTCAATATTAGCTACCAAACCAATAAATACCAAAGAGCTTTTCAAGCAAGCTGTAAATCAGGTTGACCTTTAATTCCCATTAGGCCTTCAGATGCTTTTGTTGTTTACACAACAGTAGACTAATGTTTTTGGACACCCAGTATCCACTTTGACATGTCTGAAAAAACACACCCACAAAAGCTGTAGTTTGTTTGTGGTTTTACTGAGAAATGCACCATCTTTGCAGTAGGCTAGTTATTTACTCTCTTTCTAACACCATATAAGCAAAGTAGCTTATCAGTATCATGTTAATTTGCTCTCAAAAGAAAAAAAAGGTAATAATAATATTAAATTCCTTTTAGGTTTTTATATTTAGTATAAAGTTGTCAACATTTTTGTTAATAATATGAAGGCATTGGTTGCAGTCCCAGAGTCTGTTTCACATGTTAATGGTTGAATTTAGTCTCCAAAATGGAACCAGATAATTGTATATAATTGAATAACTAATTATGCATAACTTATTTTTATTCTTATTATTTTAATTTTAAGTATAATATTTTTGGTAAAATACTTACTAAATTGTGCAACGGAAACATCTTTGCACATTTGCCCTATTTTCCTAATCGACCACAGTTACTGCAGCTCCCAACTAGAAGCACACACGTACATTCAGGTAACATTGCCGAGCAATGTTGTGTTGGAAATATGCGTGTATTTGCTTGCTTTATTTGGGATAATCGGAGTTACACCAAGATTAGCCAACAATAATGCCAGGCTATGTCAGTTCTTCCAAGGCCTTCCTCCTGTTCCACTCTTCCAAGACTAGAGAAGGAAGTTGGGTGGTAGGTAATAGGGGAATGGGCTTTGGGACCATTAGATATGGACATGGATGAGGGGGTTAGCAGGGTTGTACAGGTAGCCTGTGGAGGAAGAGGCTGTGTGTGCATGATGGGGTTCATAACTGTGGAGGAACACGGGATGTGGGGACTCAAGTACGTGTGCACCAGTGGAATAAGTCAGTGGCTCCCTGCAAAGCCCTACATGCCGCAGTGCAAAGACAATCCCTCCCTGATTCACTCACCCAACTCTGTTTTCTTCAGCTCAGGTATCCTAACCAAATCCCTCTTCTACCCCATAGTCCCCCAGAGCCGCAGTCAATCCCAATCACTACTAACTCTCCCTATCTTCCTATGTGCCTTCCATATATGTTTATCTCCAGTGCTCCCAAACACCTCCACTGGGCTGCCTACCTCTAGAGGCAGAGGAGGTGGCTAAGGAGTGGAATGAAAGGACATGGGAGAGACCAGGGATGCATGTACAGGTGATGAGAGGGGGAATTTCACCAGGGGATGGGGACTGGTGTGTGGAAATTTTGCAGAATGGGAGATTGGGAAGGTCTGGGGGATTTTACTGGTGATAGCAGTGATGTGGGGAGGACTTCCAGGAAAACTGCTTCAGTGCAGAGACACTTTTCTCCTCCATCTCATAAGAACATAACATAAGAACGGCCGTACTGGGTCAGACCAAAGGTCCTTCTAGCCCAGTATCCTGTCTGCCGACAGTGGCCAGCACCATGTGCCCCAGAGAAGGTGGACCAAAGACAATGATCAAGTGATTTGTCTCCTGTCATCTAACTCCAGCCTCTGACAAACAGAGGCCAAAGACACCATTTTATCCCCTGGCTAATAGCCTTTTATGGACCTAACCTCCATGAAATTATCTAGCTTCTCTTTAAACTCTGTTATAGTTCTAGCCTTCACAGCCTCCTCTGGCAAGGAGTTCCACAGGTTGACTACACGCTGTGTGAAAAAGAACTTTCTTTTATTAGTTTTAAACCTGCTACCCATTAATTTCATTTGGTGTCCTCTAGTTCTTCTATTTAGGGAACTAATAAATAACGGCCCTCTCCACACCACTCATGATTTATAGACCTCTATCATATCCCCCCTCAGTTTCCTCTTTTCTAAACTGAAAAGTCCCAGTCACTTTAACCTCTCCTCATATGGGACCCGTTCCAAACCCCTAATCATTTTAGTTGCCCTTTTCTGAACCCTTTCCAAGGCCAAAATATCTTTTTTGAGGTGAGGAGACCACATCTGTACACAGTAGTCAAGATGTGGGCGTACCATAGTTTTATACAGGGGCAGTAAGATATGCTGGGTCTTATTTTCTATCCCTTTCCTAATAATTCCTAGCATCCTATTTGCCTTTTTGACCACCGCTGCACACTGCGTGGAAGTTTTCAGAGAACTGTCCACGATAACTCCAAGATCTCTTTCCTGATTTGTCATAGCCAAATTAGCCCCCATCATACTGTACATATAGTTGGGGTTATTTTTCCCGATGTGCATTACTTTACACTTATCCACATTAAATTTTGTTTGCCATTTTGTTGCCCAATCACTCAGTTTGGTGAGATCTTCTTGGAGTCCCTCACAATCTGCTTCTGTCTTGACTATCCTAAACAGTTTGGTATCATCTGCAAACTTTACTACCTCACTGCTTACCCCTTTCTCCAGATCATTTATGAATTAGTTGAAAAGGATTGGTCCCAGGACTGACCCTTGAGGGACACCACTAGTTACCCCTCTCCAATCTGAAAATTTACCATTTATTCCTACCCTTTGTTTCCTGTCTTTTAACCAGTTCTCAATCCATGAAAGGACCTTCCCTCTTATCCTATGGCCATGTAATTTACACAAGAGCCTGTGGTGAGGGACCTTGTCAAAGGCTTTCTGACAATCCAAGTATACTATATCTACTGGATCCCCCTTATCCGCATGTTTGTTAACCCCTTCAAAGAACTCTAATAGATTAGTAAGACAGGATTTCCCTTTACAGAAACCATGTTGACTTTTGTCCAACAAATTATGTTCTTCTACATGCTTCACAATTTTATTCTTTACTATTGTTTCGACTAATTTGCCCGGTACTGCTGCCTCAGCTCAACAGTACAGGTCAAGGTGAGTGTCTGCCCCAAAGCATGAGCAAGAAACCTATGTTACTTCCTGGTGTGCTGGAAAGCCATGCCCAAAGAACAGAGAAAAGAAATTATTTTCTAGCAGCTTTACCCATTCCTTAGATCACTGTCAGAGGTAATGTATAATAGATATCTGTGGTAGCATGGAACTGTTACTAGTGATGCTTTCAACTGTTCCCAAACAGAACAAACATGACAGCGAAATGAAATGTTATAGATCTCAATGAAAACCAGAACATGAATTTTATATAATAGAAATTGGTTTGTCTCCTTCTTATAAAGACTAGGATGAATAGAACAGTGGCTGCCCGGAGAACGTCCATAAGTTTGTCTCAGGAAGTCTCATAGCTTGATCAGGATGGCCAATAATAGTACCATAATTTCTATTACAGTAAAATTCTAGTTGTCCGGCATCCAGTGGTCCGGCACTCCGGCTAGTCCGGCACCACCTGGAACCCGGAAGTGCTCCAAGCAACCGGACAATTGGAGCTGCTCTTCCCCGGGCTTCCCCGAGTCAGCTGCTGGTCAGTTTCAGCAGCGGCTGACCTGGAGACACCTGGGGCAGAGCAGCTGGGGTGCTGCCGGGTTGGTTCCGCAGCGCTACCCCCCATACCTCCCACTCCACCCCAGACCCCTCATAGCCCCCCCTTCCAATAGTCCAGCATATTTGATAATCCGGCACTCCCTGGGTCCTAAAGGTGCCGGATTATCGGAAATTTACTGTATTATGTTTTTGTTTTTAATCTAGCAGCTTCTGATTTCTCTTTTACAGGAGTTTTACAGAACTTGGTGGGGATATAGAACTTCAACTACCCAGCAGATATCTTCTGGGACAATAACACGGCAGGGCACAGATTACCCAACAAGTTCTGTAAAAAAAAATATGAATTGACTTACAAGAACAGAGCATCTTCTTAATATCTTGGAATGTATTGGAGACAAAAAGGTTATTTCAGATGTAGAGAAAGGGGAGAGGCTGTTCTAGATTTGATTTTCACAAATAGAGAGGAAGTAGTTGAGAATTTGAAGGCTGAAGGCAGCCTGGATGAGAATGATCATGAACTGGTAATATCTCCTTTGTGACATGATCATCAGAACTGCATTCAGTATTCAAAGTATGGGCATACTGTAGACTTATATAGTGCATTATGACACTTCTGTCATCTTATGTCTTTCTTAATGGTTAACATTGTGTTACCTTTTTCACTCCTATTGCACATTGAGCAGATGTTTCCGAGACTTATCCATGGTAACTCTAGAATGTCTTTCTTTAGTTGTAACAGCTACCTTAGACCCCATCATTTTTATATATAATTGGAATTTTTTTCCCTAATGTGCATTACTTTGCATTTATCAACATTGAATTTCATCATTTCGTTGCTCACTCACCTAATTTTGTGAGATCTGTTTAGTAAATCTTTGCAAACCGCTTTAGTTTTAACTATATTGAGAAATTTATCATCTGCACATTTCCCACTTAGTTATTCATCCCCCTTTTCAGGTCATTTATGAATGTTGAACAACACTGGTCTCAATACAGATCATTTGGAGCCTTGCTATTTACTTCTGCCCATTGTGAAAATCAACCATTTATTCCTATCTTGTGTTTCCTATCTTTTAACTAGTTACTGATCCACAAGAGGACCTTTCCTTTTATCCAATGACTTCTTACTTTACTTGAGAGCTTTTGATGTGGAACCTAATCAAAAGCTTTCTGAAAGTCCAATACACCATACTGATCAGATCTCCCTTACTCCAAAGCTCTGCTGACTCTTCCCAAGCATACCTTGTTCATTTATGTGTCTGATAATTCTGTTCCTTATTATAGTTTCAGCAAAATTGCCTGGTATTGAAATTAGGGTTACCAGCCTATAATTGCCAACTTTACCTACAGAACCTTTATTTAAAAATTAGCTTTTCTCCAGTCAGCTATTACAAAGATTGACTTATATACCACAGTAAGTAAGTAGTTCTGCAATTTCATATTTAAGTTCCTTCAGGACTCTTGGGCAAATTCTATCTGGTCCTGATGACCTATTACTGTTTAATAAGTTTGTTCCAAAACTTCATGTATTGATACTTCCATATGGGACAATTCCTCAGATTTGTCACCTAAAAAGAATGTCATCTTCCATCCTCTGCAGTGAAAGCCAATGCAAATAATTTATTTAGTCCTTCACAATAGTCTTGTCATCCTTGAGTGCTCCTTTCACAAATAAAGCTTCTTATAGCAGTCTGCTTGCTCTTTGTCTATTTGTTGTTTAATTCTTTGCCTTTTGTTGAATTGCTTTTTTTTTTAAATTATAATGATGGCAGTAGTTCATAGGGAGATAAAAATACACCTTTATTGCCAATAAGAGGATATGGAATCATTAAGGATTCTGGAATTCACTCTTGGCATTTTTCTTGGTTGGGGAGTATGCTAGTCTGGTTTCAGTTTTAAAAATATATGAATTGACTTACAAGAACAGAGCATCTTCTTAATATCTTGTCTGATCATGACTGGCGCCAGATACATTGGAGGAAAGTATAAAATCTTCATCATGCTCCTAACTGAATCTTTAACTGTATTATGGGGAAAGTATTATCTGAAAATCTTCCTCACCCTTATAAGATTATTCCAATGCTTACTGCAGATATGTCTACACTCTGCAGAATATAAGGGCCTAGATATATTGGTATAACTATGCCAGAATAACCCCATACTGTAGACAAAGTTACACTGAAGCTCTCATCCATTGCTATAGCTGTGTGTACACACTCAGGCTGTGTCTACACTGGGCCACTTATTTGGAAAATCAGCCGCTTTTCCGGAATAAGCTGCAAGCTGTCTACACTGGCCCTTGAATTTCCAGAAAAGCAACGATGCTCTACTGTACAAAATCAGTCACTATTCCGGAAAAACTATTCTGCTCCTGCTCGGGCATAAGTCCTTATTCCGGAACACTGTTCCGGAAAAGAGCCAGTGTAGGCAGCCCAGTAGTCTTTTCCGGAAAAGCGTCTGTGGCCAATGCTTTTCTGGAAAAGCAGCCTGCCAATGTAGATGCTCCTTTTCCGGAAAAACTGAAAACGGAATAGTATTTCATTTTTAAGCATTTCCGGAAATTCATGCCAGTGTAGACACAGCCTCAGGTTTTCTTGGAACAGCTGTGTCTGGGGGAGCGGTTTTTCACATTCTGACTGATGTAACTGTGACAGCATAACTTTTCAGTGTAGCTCAGTCTGATACTATGGTAGGTATGTCCAAAACACAGAAGGAGGACTGACAAACAAACAGGTATGTAGACAGAGGTTGGCTGAAAGAGAAAGGAAAGAAAACAGGAACAGCAATAGGAAATATGTAGTGAACTTGACTCTCTGTAATTATGGCAAAAGTGTGTCAAATGTGGACAAGACGGAGGTTTTGTGGATGGGTTCCAGGAGATCGTATCATGTGTAGGGTCACAAATTTCACCTATGAAGTTTGATGAGCTGGCCTGTCCTCTAGGAGCTCCAACATGATTCAGGATGCTATAAGAATGGTGGCATATTGAAAGCCTCTGTTTCCAGGAAGCTGGAAGGAATCTGGATAATCGGAAGACAATGATCTCAGTGTTCTTCTAACAGAGGATGCCAGACACTTTGAGAGATCTGAGAAACTGATTAGTCATGGACTCAGTGGATTAATAGAGGTTGGAGGTATGCACTGCAATTCATTCTCTCCAGCACTTTAAAGCAATCTCTGGCTCCAACAACCATTCTGCTGAGACCTAAAAATGGTGTCTGAGATAAATTGTGAACAATCTGGTGAACATTTGTATCTGAAGTTCACTAAATCCTACAGCTGATTATGTGACCTCCATCTCCAAAAGGTTTGTAGATATGAGGAACTTTAACTTTTCTTATTTGGATTTACATATGTATTATTTAATGTTTGCTGCTATTTAATCGGAAGAATACAATGCTGTGTGGGAAAAATATTTGCTCTTGTATTATAATTATCTGTCTTTCGGAAATGCACATTAGTTGCTTGATGGTGGCCTGGCCTGCTGACCTTTTATCACTTACATTGCTCTAAAATTTAAGAAAATAGGAACATAAGAATGGTCATAC
This sequence comes from Pelodiscus sinensis, assembly GCF_052426305.1. Lineage (NCBI taxonomy): Eukaryota > Metazoa > Chordata > Testudines > Trionychidae > Pelodiscus > Pelodiscus sinensis. The sequence goes on from NC_143060.1 coordinate 43,035,346, forward strand.
TGGATCAAACCAAAAGTCCCTCTAGTCCAGTGGTCTCCAACCTTTGAGCAAGAGATCACTTTTTGCATTTAAGTGCAAGCCAAGATCTATCTCAAATGTAAATACCCTTGCCCCACCTCCTTCCCGCCCCTTCTGAGGCCCCGCCTCTGCTCACTATCTTCCCTCTCTTGCCCTTCCTCACTCACTTTCATCAGGATGGGGCAAAGGGTTGGGGTGCAGGCTCTGACCTTGGATTAAGGGATTTAGGGTATGTCTACACTACCACCCTAGTTCGAACTAGGGTGGTTAATGTAGGCAACCGGAGTTGCAAATGAAGCCCGGGATTTGAATTTCCCGGGCTTCATTTGCATCTCGCCGGGCGCCGCCATTTTAAAATGTTTGCTAGTGCGGACTCCGTGCCATGCGGCTATACGTGGCATGGACTAGGTAGTTCGGACTAGGCTTTCACTAGGAGTAACGGTAGTTTGGACTAGGAAGCCTAGTCCGAACTACCTAGTCCGTGACGCGTGTAGCCGCGCGGCACGGAGTCCGTACTAGCGGACATTTAAAAATGGCAGCGCCCGGCAAGATGCAAATGAAGCCCGGGAAATTCAAATCCCGGGCTTCATTTGCAACTCCGGTTGCCTACATTACCACCCTAGTTCGAACTAGGGTGGTAGTGTAGACATACCCTTAGAGTGTAAGCAGGGCTCTGACTTGCTCTTGGGGCAGGGAGTTGGAGTGTAGGAGGGGGTTTTAGATGCAGACTCTGGGAGGGTGTTTGGATGCAGGAGTGCTCAGGGCTAGAACAGGAGTTTGGGGTGCAGGAGGGTATTCATAACAGGAGTTTTGGATGTGAGCTCCAGCTGGGCACTGATGGTGGTTCCTGGTTGGTGGTACAGTGGGGCTAAGACAGGCTCACCCCTGCTCTGGCTCTGCACCACTCCCTAAAGCAGCCAGCAAATTCCATCCCAAGTCCTGTTGTGCCTCCTTTCTGCTCTGTGGAGACAGGATACAGAGTGGAAGGGGGCACCTTGACATCAATGCCCTGCACTTCCTCCCCTTCCCTGCACAGAAAGCAGGAGGCTGCACAGTGGGAGGGACAATTCCAAGGCAAAGGGCAGGAGAGGAGCAGCAGTGGGGAGGAGCAGCTGAAGTGCAGGCACTTGATAGCCTCTTGGCCAAACCAGTCAGGATCCCCTGTCAGAGGCTCCAAGGTCTACCAGTAGATCCCGATGGTGACCACTGCTCTAGTCTAGTATCTTGTCGTCTGACAGTGTCCTATGCCAGATGTCCCAGAGGGAGTGAACAGAACAGGTAATCAGCAAGTGATGCCTCCCCTGTCACCTATTTCCAGCCTCTAAAAAACGGAGGCTTGGAGCACTATTCCTACCTATCCTGGCTAAGTGCCTAAGTCTCTTTGTAAATCAATAGGATTTTACTCCTATGCCAAAATAGGATTTTGGCTCCAAAGTCACTTCACTTGTGAAAAAAAAAATATTCACATTGCTGTTTGAGAGCTATTTGGAGGGGATTATGGGAAATTCAGAATGCAGAAAATGTTTGATTTATAACCACAGAGTATTTATTCAAGAATATTACTGTACATTTTTCTTCGTTTTGTATTCTAATTCAGTTAGTTCCATTAAGTGGAAAGATGTTTTCTCTAGAGCCTCTGGCATACAGTAGTTATTCAACTAACTATTGGCATATTTTCTTCAAATGCCTGCCCAAAAGATGACTAGTAGACTAAACAGAATCTCTGGTATCTGTTGCTCTTCTTAGATGTACTGAAGAATTCATGCTTAAAACAAAGTAGCAGTACAGTATTTAGTTGCTTAAACTGCTCCCCCTCCCCATCTCACACACACACACACACACACACACACACACACACACACACACACACACAGGTTTAAACAACCACATTTTACTAATCAGAGTTTTTCTTAATAGGCTGTGAGATATGATTATCTATATCAGCAACTGTTTTCAGTACATTCAATAATCTGCATAGCCCTATGCAAAACTACAGTGTGCCATCCCTACTGTGTGCCATCCCTGTCCTCACAAACCTTGGCAAACTGGGTCTGGCACCCCCCCCTTACCAGGACAGAGAGGCAGACAAGCCACATTTAAATGAGTGGTGTTGCAGCTGGGCTGGCAGGGTCAAAATGCCATTCTAACTGAATTTAGTTGCCTTTCCATTATGACAGGGTTGTGAAAGAAATCTGCTGACTGAGGCAGCTGCCTTGTTCACCTGTAGATAGAATGGCCCCCACTAGTATATAGATCACATGACTCTTAGAACCTGATTTTTAAAGAAACTACAAGCTGCTCTCTGATTTTTTTCCTAACAATTAATTCTCCCCCACAAAAGTATCCTCATAATTAGTTCTGAGTGCAAATTCTAGTATTTCAGCATCTAACAATCAGACTGTACCTATGAGTCAGGTAATGAGACCCATATTTAAGTGTCAATACAATGTATTACATGTATAAAATTGTGCTTGGAAAATGAATGCCTTGATTTTGAAAAACAGCCATTGATGACTTACTTCCTAAGGTCAACGTTCACATTCTGTATTTGTAAATTAGGCAATAACTGCTCAGAAAAATGGATCAAGGCACAAATATTCCACAACCAGGTATTGCAGTTCCCTATTCTATTAAGTGAATTGTGTTTTTAGTAGTCTAATTCAATTTGGACATGCAGGATTTTTACAAAAACTCTATTTTATATCATACTAAAACATGAGGGAGACTTCATAGTCTTAATGAGAACACCTGTAATCTAGGAAACTTCATATAGTGCAGTGTACTCCCGCCTCCTTTCCCCAGTCTCACCAGAGTTTCATCCTCTCCCCCCCCACACACACCCTAGTTTTGTTAAATAAAGAGAGTTTGTGTTCATGAAAATACATGTATTTTATTTGACATCAGGAAGGGGAATTAGGAAGGGGTAAGTGGAAGGATGAGAGGGAGGAATGAGGCACAAGTCCCCAGTGAGGCAGACCAGGGAGGCTCTTAGTGCTTCTCATGGTGAAAGTTCTCCCGCAGGGCCTCCTGGATACTGCCAGCCCCCCAATGGACCTCCCAGATGGGAGCCTGCAGAAAGTGCAGGCAGGCTCACAGCAACGCGTCCACAAGAAGCACCAGAGTGTCCAGGGGCAGCTTTGGCTCCATGTTACAGAGTGCTATGATGTCCCAAATGAGGGCAATCAGAGCATGCAGAGACAAAATGCTTTGCTGTCCCTCATCAAGGTAGACAAGCAAGCAGGGAAACCTGAGAACTGGCTGGCTGGGGGAGTCCCTTTAAGCACAGCCTCAGGCAGCAGCCCCACACAGTAAGTCCTGACCTGGTGCCCTGCTGGAACTGGTTCTGGCCAGCCTTAAATGCAATTCAGCATCCACTCAGTGTGGACGTGTTATTTTGAAATAGCAAAATGCAATTTCGAAATGCATTTTGTGTATAGACGTGTTATTTTGAAATAACTGTTTTGAAATAAGATATTTCGAAATAACACTGTAGCATAAACATACCCTAACTGACTGTGTTTACTTGAGTTTGCAGTTATTTGGCATGCTGGCTAAGGCCTGACGGAAACACCTGGAGACTGTCTGTATGCAACTTTTTGGTTTGCTTCTGAAAATGGACCCTGCTGTGTTCCTGATATTTGTCCCTTACTTGTAAGTTATAGGTCCCCTGCCCAACTTCACTCTGTCTATGCTCCACTATTTCTGTGTCAGCAGACCTCTTTGGCTTATGACTTAGCACAGCGCATTGACCTGATCCTTTGACATGACACTACTGCAGACCATGGCTTCCAAACTCCACCGTTGGGATCCGGTCAATGGCATATGAGACATAAGAGGTAGAAGGTTCTTTGTATCCAATTTTCATTTTTCTTAATGCCAGATTATGCTTTCTGACACCTTAGATACCTGCTTGTTTGAATAACACCTCTCTATAATTTCCATTGGTAAGCACTAAATTAGGCTGTAGTCTATAGCATGCTGCCTTATTCTGGAAGCAATATGGCTAAGGAAGGCATTGCCCACCTACGACCACTGTTTGCCCTCAAAAGAGAATATCTGCAAGAGGCTATTGGCCAGCTTGTTTCCTCTTAGTTCTGGTAATGCTCCAAACCACACCTTTCTTCTTCTAAGAACCCATATAATAGGGGTTCGGTTCGGCAATGAGAGAAAACATTGTGAGAAATTGTGGCTACACAACACACAACTTCCATAAGAAATTAAAATACCTTATTTCTTTAAAGCTTTTTCTAGAGTCTGCATAATTAAACAGATGGAGTGAGACTTTTTCAGTGCTGCTTACTTTGACAGACTGTACTGCTGAACTTCATACATTTCAAATGTAACCATCCCCTTAACAGACCCGAGCAGCCACATCAATGGAAAACTTTCCAAAAGAGGAAAAGGAATCTCCTGTAGGACAAGTGTGAACAGGCTGGCTTCTTGTGCTGGGCTCAATCTGTTCAAAGAGTCTTAGGAAGCGGCAGAGACTCTGTAAAATGGGAGTCTCAAGGCTTAGAGCAGTTTGAAGAACTAATTAAAAAGAGGCCATTGACCTTATTTGAAGTCTCTTCCAAAGAACCAACCCTGGAAGACAATGGATGCACTATTTTCCTGGGGTTGTATTGAAATAGACCTGATGTGCTCAGGCTAGATCTAGTCTATGCTGCAATGTGGATTATAGGGTGTGAATTTCAGAATGCACCAACATGTTGTGCTATAACTGCCACCTGTAGACACTGCTGGCATTGACTAAACAGATTCCTACTTCATGTCATTGTAGTTCTTTCTAACAGGACTACATTAATGCAAACGAGACCTTTGTTTGTAGCATCAGTGTCCACACAAGTTAGTCAGAGAGCATCATTTGGTACATGCTGCATTTCACACCCCTGTAGCCCACACTGCCCTGGTCTACATTAAGGAGTTATTTCAAAATAACTCCCCTTATTCTGAAATAACAAGTGGAGCATCCACACTACCAAACCCATTATTTTGAAATAAGGGGCTGGTTATTTTGTAATAACTCCTGATTTCCACAAGATATAACACTTATTTTGAAATTATTTCAAAATAGCGGTAGTGTGGACACTCCACTGCTGCTACTTTGAAATAACTACTCCCCAGAGTCATTCAAAGCAGTTACTCCCCAGTGCTTCCTGGGGGCTGTAAGTCAAGATAGCGCATCCACATTAAGGGAGCCTGCCTTGGACTAATTTCAAGGCTTTCCTGTAGTGTGGACACCTTATTTCGGGAGTCATTATTTTGAAGTAATTTCCTAATGTCAACATGCCTACTGTGGTAAACAAGTCCTTAGTTACCTAACACAGAGATCTGGCTTGTCACTTACAGCCTTTGTAAATACCTCCTAAAAGTGCTCTGAAAATATGCTGTGTCTTTGCTGAGGGAAATGTGAAATGAATCTCTGCCAAAGATTCGTGCTGTGCCACTAAGGAAATTAGAAACAAGTAGGGTCTGGCTGTGTGCATAGCATGGGACGTGTGGAAAATTTCCATCTCTGTCTCTTCATAACACTTAGTCTTCATTGTTAGTGGCAGTAAAACCAGAGGAAAGTGCTTGGAAGAAATATAGTATGATACAAATCAGAATTGTTTTTAAGCTTTCAAAGTAAATTGGCTGTTGTGGGATCTTTGTTAACTCCGAAGATGTAAAATGCAGATTGAAAGGATGCTGTTGAATTGCAGCTTATCATACATGCCTACACAGGAGTGAGAGGGCATAAGATACCCCCTTACTCTGCTGTTCTTGTTAAACCATCTAACACAACCTGTATCTTCCAGCCTAACCAAATCAAAACATACTAAAAATGACAACAGTAAAAAAGAAGGGGATGAAATTCTGTTCCTTGCCAGTATAAATAACTTCAAAACTTTATTTTGTGTGACAGTGTGATACCATTTTCCTCTGTGTCATATCATGTCATATTTAATTGAAGGCCAAACCCATTTAATAAAACCAATAGAAAGATTCCATTAACTTTAATGGGAACTGCATTGAGTTCCTGGATTGTAACTCTTTGGACAGGGATCCCCATAGACTTTAAATCAAGACTGGTTGCCTAAAGTAAAAGAGATATTGTAATTCAAACAAAAGTCCTGGGCCTGATGTGGGATTTAGTGGCTGAGGCTGTATGGTCTAAATTATGCAGGAGGTCAGACTAGATGCTCATTGTGCCTCTGACAGACCAGAATGCAGGTCTTGCCAAGGTGTTAGGACTCAGCCAAGCACTGACAAATTCATTGCTGGAAGCCTGTCTCTTTCCTCTCTGTGTTATTGGTAAGGTTAAGATGAATATTGAACTGATAACAATGTGTTTAGTACAGAGACTTTATGAAATGCTTCCAAATTGCTGCCTGTATTAATCTCACTTAAATTTCTTTATCACACGCTATAAGGTAATATGTTTTTTGCTTTATAAAATAGTAAAAATTTCACCCTGAAACTGTCATAAGGGATCGCCTCCTGCTCATCAAGGCTATGTCTACACTGCACAGTTATTCTGGAATAAGATATTCCTGAATAGTTATTCCGAAATAACTTATTTTAAAATATCACATCTACACTGTAGGGAAGACTCAAAATTAATCTGAGGCAGGCTTCCCTAATCTAGGCGTGTTGTCTTGATTTAGAGCCAGGAGGAATAACTCACAGTATATCTACACAGCAAAGTTAATTTGAAATAACAGCCCTTATTTCAAAATAACTTTCCTAGCGTCTACACAGCCAAACTGCTATTTCCAAATAAATTTGACATAGTGGAGCACTTGTTTTGAATTTGGTAAACCTCATTCAACAAGGAATAACGCCAAATTTGAAATGGCTATTTTGCAATAAGTGCTCTGTAGACCCTTATTTCGAAATAGGGGGCCTCCAGCCTTCCCAGGGTGCCCTGGTGGCCACTCCGGCCTCAACAAAGAACACTTTTCTCCCTCCCCCATCCCCGGAGCCCTTGAAGGGGTAGACTCTGGCCACAGTGCCTGTGCCAGCTCCAAGCCTGCCAGCCCAGAGCCAGCAGTCACTGTCCATTTCCCAGTAGCCCCAAAACATGAGTCAGCAAGCCACTGGCAGCCAGCCCTCCACCGCTTCCCAGGAGCAGTCTGCCAGCACCCAGGAGCCTGCCAGGCCCGGAGAAGGCGAGCACTTTCCTGGTCCAGGGTAGAGATCATAGACCTTATTCAGGTTTTGGGGGGGGGGGGGGATGTCCCCGATGTCCATGATCTCTGCACTGGATGGAGGATCGCGGCCGTCCAGGGCAGGAGAACTCCCAGCCTGACCACCAAAGGTCACATGTGAACCAAGGAGACCGAGCCCTGAGCTTCCCCTCCCCCTTCTTCCCCTTGCTTCCCCCTTCCAGCTTCCTTCTCCCAAGTTCCCCCCTCCCCTCTCCCACCCTCTCCTTTCCCCAGTCTCACCAGCGTTTCATTCCCTCCTCACCAGGTTTGTTAAATAGAGTTTGTGTTCATGAAAATACGTGTATTTTATTTTACATCAGGAAGGCGGGTGAGGGAGGGGTAAGTGGAAGAATGTGAGGGAGTAATGAGGCACAAGCCCCCATCGGGGCAGACCAGGGAGGCTCTTCATGCTCCTTAAGGTGGAAGCTGTCCTGCAGGGCTCCTGGATACTGACAGCCCCCCGATGGAACTCCTGGATGGTAGCCTGCAAAAAGTGCAGCTAGTATCACAGCAATGTGTCCACAAGAAGCACCAAAGTACCCAGGGGCAGCTCTGGCTCCATGTTACAGAGTGCTGTGGTGTCCCGAGTGAGGGCAGCCAGAGCACGCAGAGAGAAAATTCTTTGCTGTTCCTCATGGAGTTAGACAAGCAAGCAGGGAAACCTGAGAACTGGCTGGCTGGGGCGGGGGTCTCTTTAAACACAGACCTCACTGAGCATCAGGCAGCAGCCCCACACAGTAAGTCCTGACCTAGTGCCCTGCTGGAAGTGGTTCTGGCCAGCCTTAAATGCAATTCAAAGTCCACTCAGAGTGGACGCGCTATTTAGAAATGCATTGTGTGTAGATGTGTTATTTTGAAAAGCTATTTCAATATAACTTTCAAAATATGATTTCAAAATAACAGTGTAGTGGTCACATACCCAAAGAATAGCCCTGGTGAAGATCTATTTCAAAATAGCAGAAATAGTTATTTTGAAATAGAGCATCTACAGAGTCCCTATTTCAGAATAGGAATTATTCTTCGTAGACTGAGGCTGTGAAGGGAAAGGGATGCTAATGTAGACTTTGGAATAGGCAAATCCGCGGGGGATTTAAATATCCCCGGCGGTATTTGCATTAACATGGCTGCCGCTTTTTTCCAGCTTGGGGAAAAGCCGGAGAAAAGCGCCAGTCTAGATGTTATTCTCCGGAAAATAAAGCCTCTTCTGGAGGATTTCTTATTCCTACTTTCAAGCCGGAAAAAAGCAGCAGCCATGTTAATGCAAATACCGCGGGGGATATTTAAATCCCCCGCGGATTTGCCTATTCCAAAGTCTACATTAGCATCCCTTTTCCGGAAGGGATGCCAGTGTAGATGTAGCCTGAGATTTACAGCCATCGGAATAAGCCATCCATTATTTCAAAATAATTTTGAAATAACGGAATTTGTGTAGACACTTGCATAGTTATTTCGGAATAACAGTTATTTCAAAATTACTTTGCTGTGTAGACGTACCCTAAGAAGGCTATCAAAATGAAACAGACCTTTGCAGGGCATCACTAGACAAAGGCTTTGTTAATTTCTCTTTACCCCTCCCTCCCATGAAGAGGTAACATGCAAAAAGGTTTGTCCCATCAGCTTGAATTCTGGGAGAAGGAAATAAAGATAATGAATGAGACAATGTTTCATCTCTTTTTTCCTGTTTAGACTGCCACAGGGCTTGGGCTATGAAACAGGAGCAGAGATCCCAAGGGTCAAAATATTTGGTGCTGACAGATTAGTCCAACTGTCACTTCATTTCCCTACTTAATTTTTACTCGGTTTCCTACAGGATTGGCTACAAGCTTTATCTTTAGTGTGAGACCTGAGGTACCAATTGAACAGGAGCATATGACTGCTCCAATCAGCAGACCAAATTTAGTAATGAATCCTGGGCACATGCCATCTTGCGCATACAATAAGTGTCTGATCTCTTGGAATGGAAGAACCCTAAATCTTTTGCAATCTTTGGTATGTAGCAACCAGCTATCACCAAGTCCAGCTTTCCCTACTTGGGGAGTATGATGGGCAGAGTCGGAGGAACAGACAAGGATATCAATGCTAGGCTAGGGAAAGCAACAGCTGCATTTAAGACTTTGTCCCATATGGAACTCACAAATAATATCTAAGAAGACAAAACTGCAGATCAACACAAATGTGAAAGTGTGCTTTTGTATGGATGTGAGAAGTGGTGTACTAAAACATCTTTAACTCATAGGCGGCAAGACTTTGTCACAAATGAGGAGCTTGGGAACAAGAACCACTTGACGTTCAAATCAAGAGAAGAAAGTGGGGATGGCTAGGCCACATGCTCAGAAAACCATCTTCCAGTATAGTCCATCAATCTCACATGGAACCCTCTAGGAAAACACAAAAGAGGAAGACCTCAGACAATGTGGAGAAGATCTACTGAGATTGAAGGAAGACAACTGGGGTACTCCTGGAGTCAGCTAGAAGTTTTGTCACTCGAGATAGTGAAGTAGAGGAGACTTGTAGATGACCTATGCTCCATTAGGAGAACAAGGGTTTAGTAGTAGTAAAAGAGACTGGAATTCCCAAGGGAACTATCTGTGATGTCATGATAAGGGGGTAATTCTTTTAGTTCACATGTGTTATGAGGTTGGTGAAATCTAATTATAGAACATAGAGCCTTTTTGACACCCTGCCCTAAGATTGGTTCACAAGCATGAAAGTCTCTCTCAACAACATGACTCTCATAATGGACCCTTCTGACATTAAGTTCTGTGAATATTACATTATTTGTTTTACAAAGTGCTTTGCACAACAAAGGAGTTATATTGGTGGTAATAACACTAAGTCATGAATAACACTTATTAACTGTTGTGTGCACTTGCTGTGTCTCAAGGCTTGTTTTATTAAACAATATTGAGGGCTCAAGTACTAAAAGAAATATTAAAGGAGCTAAAGAAATTGTACAATCTAATAAACTTCTCCATCTTTAGCGGCAAATAAATAATCTGCATAAGTATACTTAAGAAAAATAAATGCATCATTGCTGAAACAACAATTTTTATATTTTGTGCTGATTATCTAAAGACTGGATGAAGGAACTATTCTGCTTTTGTTTTAAGAACAGAATTTTTCCTTCTGAGATATCAAATCCAATCTGAGGTCTATTTTGCAAAGGAACTACAGGGTCAGTCAGCTCAGAGTATCAGGGTCTATATGCCTTTCTCCGTAGACATCAATTCCCTGGGCTCCTATTTATTTTTATTCCTCTTCTAGATGGCTCAGTTGTTTTTCCCCCTCTCTGGTATCTTCTGGGTAGGTATGACTAGCTGTATTTGCCCCTTTTGGTGTCAAGAGGGCTGGGCAGTAATAAGGCTGACTGCACCCACAATACTTAGGAAGCATCTTCGGAGAGATTGGAAATCTCTTAGGGTATGTCTACACTACAACGTTAATTCGAACTAAGCTAATTTGAACTAACAGATCCAGACTAAAAAACTAGTTCGAATTAGCGTTTTGCTCATTCGAACTAGCATGTCTACACAGAGTGGACCCTGAACAGAGGTTAAGGATGGCCGGAAGCAGTGCTGGCAGGGCATCAGAGGAGGACTTAGAGTGTGGAGATGCTGTCTCAGGCTAGCCGAGGGCTGTGCTTAAAGGGTCCCGACCTCCACCCCGGACAGACAGTTCTCAGGGATGCCCCGCTTGCAAAGCAGTCCTGGCTTGGAGTGCCCGGACTACCCACACTGGACACATCACACCACTCAGCCATCAGCCCGGCTGCACTTGCCGCAGGCTGCCATCTGCGGAGAGGGGCCAATTGGGGGGCTGCAGGAGAGCTTCCACCCCCAGAAGCCCACAGAGCCAGCCCAGTCCTCCCCATTGGGGGCTCGTACCCCATTCCTCCCTCACCTCCTTCCACTTACCCTTCCCTAGCCCCCCTTCTTATTGATGTACAAAATAAAGATAACGTGTCTTCCAAAATGGAATCTGTCTTTATTGAACAAAACTGGGGGAGACTTGGAAAAGGAGGTGGGAGAGGGGAGGGCAACTAAAATGATCAGGGGTTGGGAACAGGTCCCATATGAAGAGAGGCTAAAGAGACTGGGACTTTTCAGCTTAGAAAAGAGGAAATGGAGGGGGGACAGGATAGAGGGATCTAAAAGCACGAGTGGGGTGGAGAGGGTGCATACAGAAAAGTTCTTCATTAGTTCCCATAAAGAAGGACTAGAGGACACCAAAGGAAAGGAATGGGTAGCAGGCTTCAAACTAGTAACAGAAAGTTGTTCTTCACAAAGCAAAGAGTCAGCCTGTGGAACTCCTTGCTGCAGGAGGCTGTGAAGGCTAGAACTAGAACAGAGTTTAAAGGGAAGTGAGATCAAGTCATGGAGGCTGGGTCCATGGAGTGGTATTAGCCAGGGGGGTAGGAGTGGTGTCCCTGCCCAAGGTTTGTGGAAGGCTGGAGAGGGATGGCACGAGACAAATGGCTTGGTCACTGTCTTCCGTCCATCCCCTCCAGGGTCCCTAGGGTTGGCCGCTGTCAGCAGACAGGCTACTGGGCTAGATGGACCTTTGGTTTGACCCAGGACGGCCATTGTAAGCTCAGGGGTCTCAGTGGACCCCCTTGATTTTCATGCACACCTGCTCCTGGGTGGCCAGGCTGGCAGCTCTCCTGCCCTAGCCAGCCACTTTCCTGTGCCTAGTGCAGAGGTCGTGGACGAGGTCCACGATGTCCGTACTAGCCCAGGCGGGTGCCCGCCTCTTGCGGTCCCGGGCAAGCTCCCGGGAGCCGCCATCCTGGTCCCGGGAAGAGGAGGAGAGCTGGGGGACATCGGGTGGCTGGCTCGAGCCGTGCCAGGTGCAGGGTCTGCTGGCTGGGTGCTAGCAGGCTTGCACCTGGCACGGGCACTGTAGCCAGCCCGTGCCCCTTTAAGGAGTCCGGGGCCGGGAGGGGTGCAGACGAGTTTCCCTGGTGTTGGCCAGAGTGGCCACCAGGGAAAGCTGGGGAGGGCTAGCCTCCCGCTAGTTCGAATTAAGGGGCTACACACCCCTTAATTCAAACTAGCTTGTTCGAACTAGGCTTAATCCTCGTAAAATGAGGTTTTCCTAGTTCAAACTAAGCGCTCCTTTAGTTCGAATTAAATTCAAACTAACGGAGCACTAGTGTAGCGCCTATGAAAGTTAGTTCAAACTAACAGACATTAGTTTGAACTAACTTTGTAGTGTAGACATACCCTTATGTATGTATATGGCCCTTATTACAGTAGTAACTGAGCATATTACACATTACACACACTGAGCACATACATTACCAATGAGTCTATTCTTATAACAAGCTCATAAGAAATAATGGTGGCACTGACTTTCCTTCATCAAGGAGCCTGAAGGAAGCCAATGAATCACTAGTTATGGGTGGCATTAGCTTGTGTAGGGGCAGGTGGGAATGAGCTGATTCAAACTATCACCACGGTAACTTACATTACATTACTCTGGGCTCCTATCTGAAATTAAACTGGTCTTTCCCTACCAGAAACTTCAAAAGTGGGCAGGTTGTATATATATCACCACTTTGGGAACATTAGGTTAGGCTGGGACAAAAGAGAGGATTTGTACCCTTCTTCATGCGAAGGAGTGTATTTTTGTCCTACTGGAATGATCATTCTTGAATAAGTACTTGTCTCTGTTTGGTTCCTGCTCTTGAAACAGTTAAGGTTAGTTGCACAATCAGAATGTTTATGCTCATTTTACATTGGTATTTTCATGTCCAAATGGTAGATTGTAAATTATCTGAATCTAATAGGATTTAAAAAAAAAAAAAGGGAAAAAGCAGCCAGAAGGAATTGGAGAGAGCTCACATCTCGAGCAGGGACCATTAATAGTCATAAAGAGCTACTTTATTTTTTACCTTCATATTCAGTACAATTAATTGGATCATCATAATTGTTCCTATTGTCAAGATTCGCCAGCTTTATATTGGTTTATTAGATTTTCCATTAGAACATATTTGAAAAATGTCAGCTCTGTGATCTACATAATTAGTTGTTTGAGCACTGTCAGGGGTGCAAGCCCCCCCACTATGTCTCAGTGCCCCCTGACTGTCCTCATATAGCCCCTCTCAGGGCAAGTTACAGTCTGTATGGGTTGCTCATCATTGGCATTTGTCTCCACAGCTCTGCTTACCTGGTCGGCCTCATGATTGCCCGCAAACCAGAGGCTTTGTCTCCCACCCCTAGCCAAGGGGAGTCTTGGCTGGCCCACTTCCAGCCTTTGCTGGTTATCCCCAGCTTGTCTCCCTCCAAGCAGCGCCTGCTTCCTCCGTGGTCAGCCCTTCACTACCCCTTCTCTAAGCAAACTGTGCTTCTCTATATACCTGCCAGCTGGGCTTTCACTGGCCCTAATGGTTTCAGCTGGCTTCTACAAGCCAATTGGGCTGCCCTAGATAGTTGCTAGCTGGGCTCTCCCTAGCCCAAACAGCTTCAGCTGGCCTCTCTGTTTCCAGCCCCGGCTCAGGGCCTGAGTCCTGGTCTTAAAGGGCCAGTGCAGGGCAGACGCCCTGTCACAAGCACTAATTGAATGTCAGATAAAATCAAGTGGGTTTTTTTTCCAGTGGAGTCCCAGATGTTCCCAATACCCTTTATGCAAAGTTTGGTGTGATTTCTCTCAATACTGTGCAGATTGTTTATCCATAATCTTGGGTCTTCTTTTGGAACTCTAGCAGAAGCAGCAAACGATTAGCATTTAAAAATGTAGCTAAACCCATTCAATATTATTATGTCTTTTTTTTCATAGTGACTCTTCCCTACCATACTGTCACACCAGCATGTCTACGAGAGTTAATAGCCTAAAGAATAAGAACAAGAACAACGTATTCATTGCTCAGGAACAGTAGCTTAAGACTAAAACAACCTGCCGTTGTAAGTTTCTCTCTATTTTTATTGTCTTCCAGTTCTATGTTAAACAAGTTATTACAACTAGTAAGAGATGAGCGAGTTACTATCTTTTATTGGACCAACTTCTGTTGGTGAGAGAGACAAGGTTTCAAGTTTACACTTCTTCTGACCTGAAGAAGAGCTCTGAGTAAGTTCAAAAACTTCTCTCTCTCATCAACAGAAATTGATCCAATAAAAGATGTGACCTCACCCTCCTTGTCTTTCTCATGTCCTGGAATAGACACAATTACAATACTACTGCATATGATTACTATTAACATTTTTATTGAAATTCTCTTATTTCAATGAAAGAAAATCTAATATACACACCATATATATTTTGATTTTATAATAGTTATAACAGCCATTTAAAATAATTGACAGGATTTTACCATAGGTCCCTTTAGAATTGTTCTTACTGCTAATTACTATGGGTAGGATTTTCAAAATTCTGTGACTTGGGGTGCGTCTACACTGCACCCTTAGCTAAAAATAAGATACACAATTTCTATAGCGCAAATTGTATATCTTATTTCGATTCTATTTTGAAATAAGCTATTTTGAAATTTGGCGTGTCTACACAGCGCCAAATTTCAAAATAACACACTATTTCAAGATATCCCTTATCCCTCGTGGAACGAGGTGTACAAGGATGCCAAAATAGCAGGTCTGCTATATTTGGATGTGTTCAAAAGACCTCTGTTATCCTGAAATAGCTTTGCAGTGTAGACGTGCCGTTAGAAGGACTGGAAAGCACTGAAATTTGGGTTCCTAAATAACTTCTTTTCTTTTGAAGATTCCATTGTGTGTGTCGAGAAAAGGACTCTCCAGGTATACTTCTGTAATCTGATTTTATTTGTTCATTAGAAATCGTCACTGTGCTACAGTTGTAACATGTATTTTCCAAGTGAAGATTAAACTACAAGCATTGCGCTATACAGTGGAATCTTCTCCAAGTGGCCCTGTGAGTTAGAAGTGGGGGAAATAAATGCTTTCTGGGCTATGTCAAAAGTGAATATCATATAATTACTAGCCAAAGCAAAGAAGAGGTTTCCCCTGATCTATAAATCACTGTAAAACTCTGACTTCTGTCTGGAAATTTCATTTTATTATGTAATGCATTTTTGGAGCAAATCAGCAAATATAGAGCCAAGACACAAGTGCTACAATAAATGGAATTTTCATTACTGCAAACCCTCTGCTGAAGTTTTCAACTGCTTTAAATAAATCAGAGAAGAAAAATGTATAAACTAAAATCTAGTGATTGAATCTATATTTCCATAGATTTGCTGAACGGATATTTTCAACAAAACTTCAGAGTGTAAAGTTCTTTATTACACTGCACATTCATTAAGACAGACTGCCTGATAGACACAGAACATACTACTTTATTTTCATCTTCATTTCCCCCCATAATATACGTACGGATTTAAAAATCCCAGGAATAAAGAAAGGTTATTCAGCCTATCAAGTATGTTCTATTCATTTCATGAGTGTGGCAAGCCAGAAAACCCCCCACTTTACTTCCCTTAATCCATCTACACAGCAGCATTATTTCAGAATTACTGACATTATTCCAAAATAGCATTGTGTGCATCTACACGACCAACCTTTATTTTGAAATAATGTCAAGCTGGAGGACTTCTTACTCCAACTCATGGTAATCATTTCACAGGGAATAAGGGTAGTCGAAGGAAGAGTATTCTTCCTTCAACTTACTGCTATGTAGACAGCGCCAAAAGCCAAATTAAGCTATTTCAACTTAAGCTACGCAATTGACACAGCTGAAGTTGTGTAGCTTAATTTAACTTTAGCCCTGGTGCGTAGATGTACCCTTAATGACAAAATATCTGAGGACTGAATCTATCACATCTGCTTTGGTAACAAGCACGTGTGTGAGTGAGCATGAAACAATTAAGTTTAGTAAACATACAGATTTCAGCAAACATCCACTTTCTTGGTCTATTATAGAGCACAAATTTAAAAGCAAAGAACCAACTGAAAATGGGAAAGTCACAGACAGATGAGATGTGTACCATGGGAACATAAAATATTCAGACTGCATGTGCATGTATGGTGGAAATCGATGTCTAAGATAAAATTAAAAGGCAAAGAAATTTCATGTGTGCTCTGCTGCTCTAGCATTTCTAACTGCTGATAACAAAGCTACTGATGAATATGCAGGAATTTTACTGAAATCTTTAAATGACCAAACAAAAATTTAAGATGACATTTTTTGGAAACACCAAGCCTAAAACATTTGCTTTACAAATCTGTTTTTGCAATAGAATCCTTCAAATTACAGCTTTCAAATATTCACAATTCAGTGCCAGATTCAGAGACTGGAAATTTGCCTACATGTTTCACCTTGTGTTTAGAGAATCCCTGATCCAGGTTTGATATCATCATGTGAACTAATAAATCAAAACAAATAGTAGAAGAAGATAAACTGACAAATGCTGAGAGGGTAATTTAAGAAGTGTGTGAGAAAGGAACCAGTTATGTAAAACTGTCTAAAACATACCCTCCAATAAAAATAGAAACTGGTGTGAAAGAAGTATTAAAAGTTGAGAAATTCTACATGCAAAAGAAAGGAAAGTCAAATCTTACAGTTCCTCTGGCAGTGTGAGCTTGGCCATCATGTACAATTGTATATTTTATGGTCTACTCACTGCTTAACTTATTAAATATAGGTGAGGAAAACAATTGTTAAAATCACATGCATAAATAATCCCATTGACTTCATGATATTTGCTGGTTTTCTTAAAGCCCCCACACCTACTATAGTCAGGAGATAGATGAAGAATCTCAGTATTTCTTTTACAAAATATTAAGTTTCTAGCCTTTGAGGTTATACATTAAAGCTTGAAAACATGAAAGAAGTGAAGCCTAAGGGCTCAGAAAGCAGAAGACGAAAACCTCCACAAAATGTATTATTAAAAAGTCAGGATTTTGGAGGGCCTGACTGAGGTTTTGAATGCTTAGGGTTGTCAATACTTAATGTGATTTTTTTTCTTGGCAACGAATTTCACAATATCTGTATGGGCTGCGTTTTCCATAAAATATGTCCTCTAGAGAATTGTCCTGGGGCAATTCTGAGAAATCTGCACTTCATCTGTATACTGGTTTGCTCTACTGAGCTGAGGCTGAAGTAGGATTCTTTTGGATCCTTCATCCCCTGCTCTATGCATAGGGTTGGGAATGGCTGTCTTTACTTCCAGCTTGTGGGGGGACCCAAGGTTGGATACATATTCTTACTCCTGCTTCACATAAATGCCTGCATGGGAATTTAGATAATTATCAAAGCTGATAGTCCTAATATTCAGATCATTAAATATGAGCATTGTTTGTTCTGCCATCCTCCACCCAATGCAATCACACTTGAAAGTTAGGGTCTGCTCCTGTTCCCTTTGAAGGTAATGGCTAAATGACAATTAATTTAATTGGGGTAAGACTGGGTCTTTACTAGGGATGTTAAATTGCCGGTAACTGACTAATCGAATAGTCGATGCATTTTGCTTTGACTGTTCAACTAGTTGATAGGGCAGCTCCACCTTTGAAGTATAGAAACAGCCCTAGAGTTGTTGCAACACTTTAAAGGTGAAAGTACCACATGGAGCCCAAGGATCAAATGGGGACTCCTCACTGACCCCAGGCTCTGTGCAGCGCTGCCGTTTTGAAGTGTCCCTTCCTTCCCCTCCCCGCCCTCCCACTTTCTGCCTTTTTCTGATGGAGGCATTAGCTTATCGGATAGTTGACTAGTCCCTCACATCCCTAGTCCTTAATCCTTTTCGGGAAAACTCCCCTCTTTTCAATACAGTAGGACTCTTCACCCACTTCAACTCAACTTCTGAGGGGCCTTCTGAATCTTCTGAATTAACTAATAAGCAAATTTCAGATACAACAAAGCACTTTACTGGCTTAATGTGCCATCCATCCCAGAGTCTGGAGGCTAGTTTAGTGTCTGGGAGCAGTCTAGTTTCTCTGCTGCTGAAAAATGAAGGGACAAAGGTAAACTTCCTTTTAAATGTCTTCAAAAGAAATATTACCTCTTCTCTTGAATATTTGTGAAAAGGCAATAGAATATCTGACCATTCCTTGAAGAATCCTGCAGGAAACAAGGGGCAAACAGCTTCCTCCAAGATGTCAATAGGAAGTAGGAAACGTGTCACAGGTTAAAGAACATGGAGAGAAATGTAGAGAGGAAAGGGTTCTTATTTGCAACAGACTCATTAGAACATACAACTGAAATGTGGTGTTTTACCCTCAACCTTCCAGAGAGCCCAAACCTAACTTAACAGATGAAAAACACTAAATACTTAAATTTCTACTATTTACCTAACAAAAAGGAATAGTTGTCGTATCAAAATGTATGCAAATGAATGTAGCAGCATAGTTTTTATCAATACACAGGGCCTGGTTCTGTTTATACATGCTTTGATTTTACAACAAAATAATTCCATTCACTTCAGTGCTTACTTTGTTCCCTCTGGCTTACACCAGAGAAGAATCAGGTTCTGTACGTGGTGACTTAATCTCCCAATATCCCATCATTCTCCCAGTTCCCATTATTACTCTTGACTGAAGGAGGATTTTGAATACCTTTTTTAATTTAGATTTCAAATCATACATATTTAAATAATGAAAATCCTGAGGCATGCAAATAGTTGTTCCTGAGCTCCAATAGAAGGGATGAAGGTAAGTGTGCCTGTTTTGTAGTTTATTTAGTAAGGTCATAGAGAATGAGAGAGCAAATTTAAGTTTTGGGGATACTTAAGTTTTAATCTACTGTCTGAGGACTGATGCTTATAACAGGTGTGAAAGCCATTTTGTTTGCTGGAAGCTGTTCCTGAACTAGATGGAGTACGTTTTTTCTACTTCAGTCTATACCCTAGGGATAGTTAGGCCTGAAAATGGAAAGAGGGCTTCTTGATTTGTTTTTAAAGCAATGCTACATTGTATGCTAGATTGTGTTGTCTGTCTTTCTCATTTTGTAACTCTGTATTCAGCAAGTAGTATTAAACAGCTTACCATGTGTGAATGGAGGTATAAATTCAGTGTCTTTCTTTGCTGGCTGGCCATCCATTTCTATAACAGACAAGGAACGCTCCTGCATTATAATGAAATTCTTATTTTTTATGCAGTGTCCAGATGGCATTTGGGGAATATATTTTAAAACTGAATTATAAAGTGAAGTCCTTTTCTAAAACCAGGTGGCAGTGTGTCAGAGAGATTTATTATTTATGATACATTGCAATAGAGATGCTATTTCTTTAGAGAAGCTCTTCCCAATGGGATATAATTCCTTTGTTGTCTGCAGAGGTGTTATAGCCATATCAGTCCCAGGATATTAGAGGTAATATATTTTATTGGACCAACTTCTGTTGGTGAAATAGATAAGCTTTCGAGTTTACAATGAAAAGGTTTTGCTTCCACAAGCAGAAGTTAGTCCTTTAAAAGATACAACCTCCCCCAGCTTGTCTTTCTTATGGGTCAGATATAAAGTCTGATCTTTCACAATAATTAGACAAGTGTTGCTGACCAAAAAGACAGGTCGAGAACTGAAACATTTATTTTATTTTTGTATATTCACTGTAGGTAAAATTTTCTCCACTGCAGAGGGATTGGGCAAGATCTTCTACACCATTTAAGCCCCTCAACTTTTTGCTGTTTTGGGGTGATGGTAGAGGTGTCAGGGTTTTTGCCTACTTTACCTTCTCCAGAAATGAGTTTAGTTAAGTATTACATTATGTCACAGACTTTTGTATTCCTGCACTTTCCAGAATAAAATGGAAGGCAGCTTTCTGAGAGTGAGTCACCCATCAAACTTTTTGCAGGAATCAAACAGAAGAAAAACAAAGGTTGCTGCTTTCCCAAGTTGATGACTCTGCTGACATAATAATGACATGGCAAAACAAGATGCCACTGAAAGGAAAATAGCAATGATCCACAGCATATAGTTATCACAATTTCTGTTTGTTTGCTTTGATAAGATGAACATAGCATGAATCTTTACATTGATATTGCGCTTCAAAGAACTCCCAACTGAAATGAACTAGAGCGGTTCTGGCTTCTCTTGAAGATCATCTTACAGGGTTCTTATGTCTTAAGGCTGTGTCTAGACTGCAGTGCTTTACTGGGATACCGGAGGTAACCCGGAAAAGCAACGCTGAATCCATGGAACGCATTCGCTTTTCTGTAAAAAAATTTGGAAAAGCGTACGTGCTCTTTCGCCAACCCTGCAAACTTCATTCTACAATGCATAAAGGGATGTGTCGGAAGAGCAGGCATTTCTGAAATTTGGCACCATGTAGATACGCCAAATTTTGGAAAAGCCTCTTTTGAAAGAAAAGCAAAAAAAAGATACACAAATTAATTTGCGCATCTTTTTCCGACTTTTCTTTGTAGTCTAGACATAGCCTTAGATTCTGAAGGATTAGCTGACAGCTACCACATATGTTTTAGCTTGCTGACTCGCTGCACACTTACCCTTAATTTATGAAATCTTTATGTGAGTGCATAGTATTAGATCAGTGGTCCCCAACCTTTTCAGGTTGGCGGGCGCCAGGGGGCGTGGCCGTTCGCCCGCCGGGCGCCAGGGGGCGGGGACACTTGCCCGCCCGGGGGCGGCCCCCCCCAGCTGCATGCCCGGGGGCGGGGCCCCCTCCATAGCCACGCGGCCAGGGAAGGCGCCCCCTGGCAAGCGCCGTGCGCCCGGCGCCCCCCCCGTAAGCGCCATGGCGCCCGCAGGCACCGGGTTGGGGACCACGGTATTAGATGGTGATATTGGTTATCAATCAAGAAATAAAGAACAGTACAGTATCCTGTCACAGTGCCAACCACAAACCCATCATTGTTGCATGAGTCTCTGCTGTTGCTGCCTGTGCTGCTATGGCCACTAATGTACATGTTAATGGTGGTGGCTCTCACTGAGCTAGTATAACTCACACATCTATTGGGTGTGGTTCACTGTCCCATGTAGTGGCACTATAACGACTTATAGAGAGTGAGAATGAGTTTACTTTACAACTTTAGCTGAAAGGCAGCTGTCTTTTAGCTCAAGTGGTAGAGGCTCATGCACTAAGCTCCCGAGGCCCCAGGTTCAGCTCTGCATGTCATTGTTACACTAACACAAGTGTGTCCCCAGGAATGGCGAATCACACCTCTAGCTCTTTGCAGAGGTGTGCCTTAGAGATGCAGCTGCAGCCTGAGAGAGAGTTTTCTTCCTTTAGTTTTTTCTTAATACCACATTCAAATGTTTGAAAAACATTTTAAATATTTAAAACGAAGGACTGCCATCAAAACCATTTGAAATAAAGTATAACATACATTTATTTGATTTACATGCTCAGAGCTACAGAAAAAGGTATTTCTAATCCATATCCGTAAATCCAGCTATTTCTTGGTACTTCAGTGTCTCTCTCCATGTGATTTTTAATGAAGGAGTTTGCTTTTCAGGCAGCCAATTAAAACTTCATCCAAAACAGATTTAATTATTTATGATGTAGCTCTCATATTGAAATCTTATGGTAAAAATATGTTTTGCTTTAGAATACTTTCTAATAACTGAGGACTTGTCTATAAACAGAAATTGAACCAATTGAACTTAAATCAGTTTCAAATCACATCTTATAAAACCAAAGCGAGTTTGCATGTAGCCCATTTCTAGGTTATTTGTTTTGTTGAGTCTGTATTTTTTAGTATGATTTACTACTTTCCTTAGCATGATCTGCCAACTTCTTTTTCATTTACGGCTGCTTCCATGACCAAGGAAATCAATGGAGATTTCTACTGACTTCAATAGGAATTGAATCAAGCACTTAGAGAGAACCTCAATTATTTTTAGATTTTGTTTACTGTTTTTGTTACACTAATAAGGCTGGAGATAATACTGGGCTGCAAAGCTCACCTTTTTATGCCTGATTCACTTTGATTTGTGTGTGTCAGTTTAATAAAACCTAAGACTGAAAGCACATGGCATTCTTTGGAGTTTTAAAAGATGTCATTTCAGTTGCAATTTCTTTTGTTTATGCTTTGTACTGAAGATCAAGAGCTCTTTTCTTTTGATAATCCATTAGACAAAACAAAAATAGCAAGGTTTGAAAACAAAGTAATATTTAGCCCTTCACTTGACAGTATGCCAATATTCATTTTAACTTGCAGCTTGGGCTTATGATTATGCATACTTTATGTACCACATTACAAAGGATATTGAAATCAGGCCTTTGTTTATAAATTATTATAGTATTAGAATCTAAAGTGTAATAGTCATATTCTCTGATAAAGTTGCACTTTTTCTGAGCAGGCACAGAAATGACTGGCATTCGTATTACATTTGTATATTAATCTCTAATTATGTGTTTGAATCACTTATTAATTTAACATGGCACATCAGAAGGACTTCATATATGTACAGTAATCACTGACATTACCTTAAATATATTAAAGGAAATAAAATATTTACATTAGTGATAGTAACAAGTCCAAATGAGCAGTTTTGAAATACTGGGTAATTTACACCCATTTTACAAACATGTTTTTCCTACCCTGGAATCCAGTGATGATTTATTTTGATTTTGTGCTCTTGTCTTTTTATTTACTTGGTTCCTTGCCTACCTAAAACTTGTTAGCTTATTTTGTTTCTCAAAGAAAATCAGACAATGTCTTAATTATGTGGACAGAGAAAAACCATCTGAATTTACTTTTATTTGCTTCTCTTTTCTGCTTACATTTCATTCATTAGTAAATCAGCTAAATAGTTAAAATGCTAATGACATTAGATCTGTCTCAGCCTGAGTACACTTAAGTCTCTGTCCCTATGTCAGCATCATTTTGCTAAGAAAAACAGTATGATAATCTGTTTCCAAATCATGTGGACCATCTCAACCATTTACTAAGTTTCTTTTGATGAAGAAAGGTTGTCATAAGCTACACTGACATAATGAGAGGAAGCATATAGTCCTTAGACTCTAAAACTCCTTATCGTCTTGCAATTGTATTCTCTCAAATGTCTTAAACTGTGTTCCCCTAGCAAATAAAAAAACCAAACAAACAAAAACAAAAAAGAAACCTTGCATGCTGAGGAAGAGTTTCTAAAAGAGCCATATGTGATTCCACAGCTGTAAGCTGCTGACCTCTTTCTTGATGGAACAGAGATTCCCACTGGTATGAGATCTGATGTTTTTTCAGCTTCACCTTCCTAGAAAAGGAACAAGCGTGGGGCAGAAAACAGTCACTGAGAAAAGAAGCTATTCTAAAATCCTGCCTGTGTACTCAGAACCCCACTAGAATGTGTAACAACAAGCTGGGTTACAATGCATGCTTTCAGTAAAGATGTTCAGGAAAGATTTTCCAAATATTTGGAAAGCAAGGTTTTTGTGCAGCATCCCAGCAAACTAAATAGCCATACTGTCTGGAGGGGCAGGGAAGTTACAGTATTCAGATGCTAATGTTTGCTCTGATTTGGAGAAAAGAAAAGGTCAATTACTAGGGAGAGGGAGAAGCCCCATTTGACCTTATAATGACCTTCAACTATGATGAGTAACATTTTATTTTTTTAAGGAATTAAAACCAAAGCCATGTAGAATAATATTTCAGAGTAAAGGAGCCAAGTGAGATGAATTTACTATTAGAAGTATCTTTTTTTCCCCAAGTTAGTGATTAAATGTTAATTATACTGCGCATTAACCCTAATGTATAATAGGAATTAATGTGTCATCATTGAATGATAAAGCAAACTTTGGGAGAGGGAGATCTTAGACATGTGAGCGATATTGGGTTTCATCTACTTCCATGTGCTTGGGGAACCAAACTGTAGTTGTGAGAGGAATGGATGTGGCCTATTTTTCCATGTTTTTCAACACAAAGGTGGCCTCTACTCTTTCTCCCTTCTGAACAATGAGCTCTAGCTCTAGAATGTGTGGAAAAGTGAATGGATAGGTTTGGTGGTGTCTGCCAATGGTTTCTTGGATTATCTCATTCCAAAACTGAAGAGAAGACACTAGCAAGCTTCTGCAGGCATTTACATTGCTTCTCAGTGTCATGGGCTTCCAACACTCCAGAGTTTCCCAGTCAAGGAGTTCCTGGCAACATAACTTCTGCAAAAGCTGTGCTGCTCAAGGACTGTAGTATGCAATATGCTTGGGGAGGGAGGTGACTGTCTTATGGAGTCAAAGAGCTTCTCCTACTTCCAAGAGAATACACTGAGGTCCATGAATAAAAGAGTGGCACTCCAGTCTCTTCTAGTGATCGTATCAGGAGGCATGTGGGTGTGAGGTGAAGCCCACAATCTTAGAAGTGGCATAACCATGAAGGAGAAGAGGGTTAATATATTTTCTTCAGTGTAAATTGTTAATTACAACACAGAATACGGTTCCCTTCCAAGTTTATGCTCACACTGAAACAAATAATTGTTTTCATGTTCTTTTTCAGTGTTCAGTGCCTTTGGTACACTAGGAAGCTGCTCAAATTAATTTAATCCATATGTTTTGTAGTTGTAGAGCCAATATACCTTGAATGAATTCCCATTTTGAGTAGGTTACCAATATAACAGACAGAATAAAAGCCTGAAATAAATGTTTACTTATTGGCACCCCTGGCAAAACTCTCAATTCATTTAGAAATCTAAGTCAATAGCCTTCATCCTACTGAGAAAAGATAGTTATATTTTTACGCACTCTATAAAAATGTTTGGCTGAGTAAACATTTGCTCACTGAATTTATGCAAATAGACCTTTTGTTTAATACGATAATTTGAATTATAATTCAAACATGGTAATACTTGAATTAATATGTTTTGTTTAATATGATAATACTTGAATTATCAGCTGCACTGGATCTTTTCCTTAAAAATTCCCTTAACACAAGAAACCTTTAATTTAGGTTTAAATAATCTCATATGTTTGTGCTTCTGCACTGCCTTCTTGGTAGGGTCTTTTCTAAATGTGGGGAAATGACAGCTTGAAAAAGCCACATCTGGAGTAATATTCCATATTGACATGACATGTGAATGTCAGTATCAATATTAACTGACAACAGATACCTTTGTATTGCTGTGATTGTTTGATATTGTGCTACAGGCACTCCAAGAGGCTCTACTGTGCTAGGCTCAATAGTACGAGACAGCCTCTAATACAAAGAGCTTTCAACTTACACAAATAAGACAGATGAAGGAAAGAAAGGGAAACAGAGACTTACGCAGTGTACAAACTACATGTCTTTTCTGAAAGAAGGGATGTAAATTAGACACTTGGATATTGCAAATGAAGCCGGGATTTAAATTTCCCACGTAAATTTGCGTAATGGTGGCCACATTTTTTTCCAAAACGGTGCTTTTTGAAAGAAAAACTGAGGTTTAGACAGGGATCGATTGAAAATAAAACCCTTTTTGAAAGACCCTGTACTCCTCAAAAAATAAAACCCTTTGATTGATCCCCATCTAAATGGCCATTTTTCTTTTGAAAAGCCCCATTTCGAAAAAAAACCCTGCAGCCACCATTATGCAAATGAAGTGTGGGAAATTTAAATCCTGGCTTCATTTGCAATACCAAAGTGTCTAAATTACATCCCTTTTTTGAGAAAAGTGATCTAGTTTAGACACAGCTTTAATAAGGACTTGACTAAGGCCATGCAGTCAGTCAACAGCAGAATTAAGAACAGAATGCAGGTCTCCTGACTCCCAGGCCAGTGCCCTAAACACCTTACGCTACTGGTTTCCAGTTAGCTAAACCTACCAGCTGCGGACTCAGTTAGGAACAGTGCTCGTTATCCACAATCTCCTCCTATTAAACTCAGTTAACTAGCTGTATAGTTAGCTATTACTTGATAGAGTAGCAGTAGCAGGCCCTCAGTCATATAAGCATTTCTGACTATGCCAGTTATTCTGGGGGCTTTGCAAATGAGCTAAGAGTGCCTTTATCCTGAAGCTTGGAGCTGCATTGATCTGATTAATATTGCTCTAGTTTTCACTTCCATCCTTCTCTCTTTGGCTGGGCTATGCAGTCTAAACAACTTTTCAGTTGATCATTCGGCTGCTATAACTATTGATCTAATAGAACGAGAAACCTCAGAGCGGTTAGATGTTTTAGTAGTATGGGAGATGTATTACAGCAATGCAGTATCAGCTCTACTGTTCACAAATCCCCCCACATTTTTAATGCCTATCCAACTCTCCTGATTGGCCAAGAGGAACATCTTCTAGCCGAGCAAATAGGAGATTTCTTACTTTAGAGGCACAATGAAATGTTAGGCTCCTTAACTACTGAAAAGCAAGGTAGTTTTTATATCGAGTGTTTTACTCTAATTTCACTAGGTACTTGTCTGTTCTTTTAAGTCTCATTTATCATATTTTTCAGGGAGCTATATTATAATAGCAGGATTTATTAATACAGTATATGATTTTGTGTGTATGCATTGCTTTAAGACCATGTCAGAAGAAGGCTAATTAACTTCTTGGACTTATCTGAGTATATGACTGCTGAAAATTAAAGGACAGGTGGAGTCATTAAAATACCTGCTGACTTTCATTCTGGGATGTGGAATAACCTAAATATTGAATAACTAATATCCTTCCCTTTTGTTCTTTATGAGTAAATAACATTTGTATCCAGGAGCATAATTGTCTTTCTGAGGTTCAGGTCATTCAACTCATTCTAAATAGGAAAAAGAAAGCTCAGCCTATGGACCATCTGAAAACAATGCTAGAGGCAGACATATTTGTGTGCAGGGTTTCCTGGAAGATCTGTGCATTAAAAAGAAATCTATTACTGAAATATTACTGTCCGGTTTTGCGGCTGATTTGGTAGTGCTTCTCTATACCTAGCTCCTGGATGGCCACCAATGGCAAAATATTTATGTCTCTTTCTTGGTATGAACCGTTAGTGATGGAGTGC
This sequence comes from Pelodiscus sinensis, assembly GCF_052426305.1. Taxonomy (NCBI): domain Eukaryota; kingdom Metazoa; phylum Chordata; order Testudines; family Trionychidae; genus Pelodiscus; species Pelodiscus sinensis. The sequence goes on from NC_143060.1 coordinate 43,062,361, forward strand.
TGCAGTAATTATAGCAGTTCATTAACAGAATGTCTAGAGGATCACCCTGTTGAATTTTGGGGGATCCAAGTGCAGCAAGTGTATTTATGAAAATAGCATACATAACAAAATGTGGTTTCTTGGTATCCTTTCCCTGCAGCCAGCTGAACCATTTCCATTCCTTTCTTGAATATAACCAGAGAATATTTCTATTGTTCTTTTAGGTTCTCGAAGCCAAACCACTTTAGTGGTATCAAGAAATCCCAGCTCTCATACACAATTACAATATTTTTATTTTATTATGATTAATATTCTCCCTTCTATGAAATGTATCTTTGCTAATACTTGTATTTAGTCTGGAAAACAGTTCTCTTACTATCTCTGCAAGTGCTATCAATTTTGCTACTGGCTTCAACATAACTAGTCATGTTTGAAGACTAGGTAGGACAATTTTATAACGATCAGCCAGGGTCAGATTCTTACTTAGGGTATGTCTACACTAGCCCCCTAGTTCGAACTAGGGAGGCTAATGAGGGTGACCAAAATTGCAAATGAAGCACGGGATTTAAATATCTCATGCTTCATTAGCATGTTCCCAGGCGGTCACCATTTTGGAAATTTACGAGCCCGGAATAACTGCCCGCGTCTACACACGGCAGTGAAACAGGAGTTCAAAGTAAAGCCCTTAATTTGAATGAGCTGTTAAACCTCATTCCAGGAGGAATAACAGCTAATTCAAATTAGGGCTTTTCTTCGAACTCCCGTTTCACTGCCGTGTGTAGACGCAGGCAGTTATTCTGGGCTAGTCAATTTCCAAAATGACGACTGCCCAGGGATATGCTAATGAAGCATGAGATATTTAAATCCCGTGCTTCATTTGCAATTTTGGTCACCCTCATTAGCCTCCCTAGTTCGAACTAGGGGGCTAGTGTAGACATACCCTCAGAGTTTTCAAACTGGTTCTGTAGCATAGTTAGGTCAGATTATTTTATAATGTGTTGCATTTTTGTCATTATTCTCTGTCTCATTTTCTTTACATAATACAGATTTAAACATCTTGTGCAGTGTTTTCCATGCATTGTTGAAAACCCCATGGCTGCATTTTTGTGGTTATTAAGTGATTCATTTGTACACAGTACACGCCTAATTATTAAAAGATCTTTCAGGACACTCCAAATCCTAGGATAACAGAGGCTTTAAAATCAAGAGAAATGGACCAATTGTAAAACAAATCTGTTCCCTACCTCCTTTCACCCTGGAGTCCTACTCACTCCCTTCTCCAGTTTTGGAGTGTATCCGTTTACATGAGGGCAGAAGCTGGACTCTGCATTCACTGTCTATAGAATGTAATCAAAAAGGTGCCACCAGCAGATTCCATTCTTCCGTGAGTCCAGAATCCACTAGAGCTTTGTGTCTCTTTTTTCTCTGATCAACAGGAACCCAACTATGAATTCTGGGTGCTAATTTTAAAGGGCTAATGAAAATAGACTAATTTAATTCTTCCAAAATGTCACTATATAATAAATATCACAAATCAAGATTTTAGTCTTTCTCTATCAGAGGGGTAGTCATGTTAGTCTGGATCTGCAAAAGCGACAAAGAGTCCTGTGGCACCTCATAGACTAACAGATGTATTCTAGCATAGGCTTTCGTGGACAAAGACCCACTTCATAAGATGCATGTAGTGGAAATTTCCAGAGGCAGGTATAAATATACAGGCTAGATATAACAACGTTAATTCAGTCAGGGAGGGTGAGGCCCACTTCTAGCAGCTTATGTGGAGGTGTGAACACCAAGGATGTGTCTAAACTACATGGCTCCATTGACAGAGCCATGTAAAGTAGTTTACTCGACATAGTCAATGAAGCAGGGATTTAAATAATCCCCGCTTCATTAAAATAAAAATGGCTGCCATGCTGTGCCAACAATCAGCTGATCCTGTACAGCGTGGCAGTCTAGACGCGGTGCAGTCGACAAGGGAAGCCTTTGTCGACTGCTCCTATAAGCCTCCTGAAATTTTGATTATCTTGAGAAACTCTGGCTGGCTGGATCACAAATTTGGTATAAAGATTAGTTGACTTAACAATGAGTAGTATAGGGCCTCTATTAAAAATATACAAAGTTCAAATGCAATGTCACACAAGAAATACAAAAGAAGAAGAAAAATATGAACTCTGAATTCTTGCATTTCTGGAATGTTGATAGTGGCTGGGATTTTCAAAAGGGAGTTAGGTACCTCACTTCCATAGACCTGCACATGTAATGACAATTACTGTTTACTAAAGTCAGTTCGAAATGAAATCACTACACCAACAGAAAAATCCCCCCCCCCCTTTGCACTCTCTGTCATTTAGGTTCAGTTCTGAACAGAATACATTTCATTTTATATTTTAATGGAGGAGATAGAACTATGGAAAACTAGTGCTAAGTCCTCTTGAATGCTCTACACTAGTGGTCCCCAACCTTTTCAGATTGTCGGGCGCCAGGGGGCGTGGCTGTTCGCCCGCCGGGTGCCAGGGGGCGTGGCTGTTCGCCCGCCGGGCACCCGGGGACGGCCTCCCCATAGCCGCGTGCCTGGGGGCGGGGCCCCCTCCAAGCGCCGCGCGCCCGGGGCCGGCGCTCCCCCTCCCCGCCGCAAGCGCCGCAAGCGCCGCGCGCCCGGGGCCGGCGCTCCCCCTCCCCGCCGCAAGCGCCGCGCGCCCGGGGCCAGCGCTCCCCGTCCCCGCCGCAAGCGCCGCGCGCCCGGGGCCGGCGCTCCCCCACCCTGCCGCAAGTGCCGCGCGCCTTGTGCCTGGGGCCAGGCCAGCCCCGAGCACCTGGCGGGCGCATGCAAATGCCCCAGGGGGCGCCATGGCGCCCGCGGGCACCGTGTTGGGGACCACGGCTCTACACACACACAAGGCCAAAATCAGTTGAGTGGCATCCAGGTCTGGATTTTTTATATCTAGTACCTCAAACACTTTTAGACTGTACCTTCATGGCTTTTGTATACTTAATATTATATAGCTGGTGAAAGTAATAAAAAAATCCCAAAAAGTTTAAAATAGTTCCTCCCTGAGCACACACTGAAATGTATTGGAATAAAGCAATCTATCTTATGCTAACATCGGTGTCTCTGCCTGAAGATACCACGATGAAATAAGTATAAATCCATATACTGTCTGAATATCCTAGCCTTAAATTTTGCTATTAACGTCAGTGGGGCCAGGATTTCTCCCCAATGGGCATATGCTGTCCTATGCTTCACTGGGCCACTAGGGGGAGAAGGCAGCAAAGGGAGTTCCTTTCTCTTCCTTTGTTTAAATAGCAGGGCAATTGCCCTAATAGAAGAGTGTTTAAAAGTGTAACAGCATTGTGTCATTTGTAATACCAAGAATGGTGCTCTTCTAGTTAGGATTCCTGTCTAGACCTCTAACTAGCTAGCTATAGCTTTCTTCAATAAACAATACTTATTAGCTAGATGTGCTATTCTTATTCTAAAAAGGGGCAGAGAACAAGCCTTACAGCATGTTGCTGTAGCCTGCCACGAGACCTTATGCCCTATCCAGCCCTAGATTGTCAGCAAGATGTTACTTTTCTGAAGATTCGTTCTGAAAAGGGCAAGACTTAGCTCTGCTTGGAACAAACTGCAGTCTTCTTTAACTTCTCTTGAGGATAAAGTAGGGGAGCATTTTGAAAGTTGGGATGGCCTGAACTCATGTGAAAGGGGCAGAAATGAATTCTGAGAGGTGAGATCACATGACATAATGAGGCTGAGGTAAAAAGCAAATGCGAATGTGCTGCAAACCTTAAGGTAGAAAGGTGTTTGGAAGAACTCGAGAACCCAATTGAATTCCACTCCCCCCCAAATCCTGGAACTTCCTCTTCCTCTTGAAGCAATTGTTCCACTGAAATGTATCCCTTCAGCCTTTGCAGAACATTGACTTTGAGGAAGATACCTTTTATAGGAATGTGCAATATCATATAATTCAGTATCAAATATGACTAAAACTGGAAGTTCATATTAGCCATCACGTTTGCACCTTTTTCACACACATCTCCAACAGAAACATTAACCCAGAAATCAATTCCTGCAACCAACTCTATTGCCAACTTCATCCACATATCTACTCAAGTGATACCCTATTAGGACCTAGCCACATCAGCTATACCATCCAGGACTTGTTCACCTGCACATCTACAGTACTAATGTGATATATGTCATCATATGCCAGCAATGACCCTCTGTCAAGTACATTGGCCAAAATGGACAGTCTCTATGCAAAAGAATAAACAGACACAAATCAGACATCAAGAACAGTAACATTCAAAAAACCAGTAGGAGAGCACTTCAACCTCCTGAACACTCAGCAACAGACTTGAAAGTCATTATACTTCAACAAAAAAACCTTCAGAAACAGCAGAGCTGGAATTCATATGCAAACTCTACACTATCAGACTGGGTCTGAATAGATTGAGAGTAGCTAGCTCACTACAAAAAGTAATTCCCTCCACTCCGTTGGTATTTTCACTACTCATCAGCAGTTGGGTGTGGGCCACATCCAGCCTCATTTAATTGGCCTCCTTTGCATTGGTCCTCCACATAGTAATGTAATACTTCTATCTTTGCATGTGTATATATCCCTAACAAAGCGAAGTTTCCACTTCATGCATCTGATGAAGTGGGCTCCAAACCACAAAAGCTTATGCCCAAATAAGTTTGTTAGTCTTTAAGGTGCCACAGGACTCCTTGATGTTTTTTTACTAAAACAGATTAATACAGCTACTCCTCTGAAACTCTGCTTACTTAAAAACAGTGTGGTAATTACACTGTGTACTGTCTCTGAGGAGAAAAGCAAAGCAAACTTGATTACTCAGTCTGACTTTTGCTGGAAATATCACAACAGGAATGTGCAACTTGGAAATACCAAAGCCAGGAGGGAAAGGATGAATATTCACCCAAGACAGGCAATGATTGAGAAGCCGGACACCTAGTGGGGGAGTTGCCATAGAGCTAGAATACCAGTGTTGCCCTGAACTGTGACACACCCTGCAGAAGAAGTTTGAATGACTAGTGTAATAGCAACACATAGAATCTTATACGAAGTCTGGCAGAAGCTAGAATATCTTTCTTTTCTCTCGCTGCTGATCAGCAGGGAAATGTAAAGACATAAAAACATAAGAATGACCGTACTGGGTCAGACCAAAGGTCTATCTAGCCCATAGCCTGTCTGCCGACAATGGCCAGCACCAGGTGCCCCAGAGGGGATGGACCAAAGACAATGATCAAGCGATTTGTCTCGTGCCATCCATCTCTAGCCTCTGACAAACAGAGGCCAGGGACACCATTCCTACCCCCTGGCTAATAGCCTTTTATGGACCTAACCTCCATGAATTTATCTAGCTTCTCTTTAAACTCTGTTATAGTTCTAGCCTTCACAGCCTCCTCTGGCAAGGAGTTCCACAGGTTGACTATGTGATGTGTGAAGAAGAACTTTCGCATATTAGTTTTAAACCTGCTACCCATTAATTTCATTTGGTGTCCTCTAGTCCTTATATTATGGGGACTAATGAATAACTTTTCTTTATTCACTCTCTCCACACCACTCATGATTTTATATACCTCTATCCTATCCCCCTCAGTCTCCTCTTTTCCAAACTCAAAAGTCCCAGTAGCTTTAGCCTTTCCTCATATGGGACCTGTTCCAAACCCCTAATCATTTTAGTTGCCCTTGTCTGAACCCTTTCCAAGGCCAAAATATCTTTTTTGAGGTGAGACATGGCAAAGAATCTTTTGATAGTTCAATAATTCTTCTCTATGGGTTAACCTTTTTTCTCTTCATACTCAAAACAACTTATTTATTGATCATGTTGATGTTGGCAGCAAAAAAGCCAAATTTTTTGACTCCTCCAGTAAAAATGTGAAGCATGATTCATGATGATTCCAAGCCTTTTTTTAAAAAAAAAAGTTTGTGGGAAGAATTAATAAAAGCAGACATGGGAGAAATGTGTGCACTGGTACTATTGTATTCCTTATAATTTTCAAACATGTCTTTTTAGCCTATTGTAGTGTCAAACTAATAGGGTAAAGACATACACAATTACAAATAAAGATATATCAGAAAATTAGAGAAATGCAAACACAAAACTCCTCTCTTCCAACGCCTCATCTCTGTGAGCTCTCATCAAACGATGCTCTGTAGCAGCAAGGTTTTATGAGTCTTCTGGGCTCCCCAGCAGTCCTGTCTGTTCTCTGTCATCTGGAATTCTGCTTGCTTCCCTCTTTGGTAGAACCTCCGAAAGCTGGTCAGCTTTATGCAGAAGGTGTATTCTCATCCTTTTCAGAGACAATGCTCTTATTAGGCATGGCCATAATGTTTGGGGAAATAGTGCACATAATGGAGTTAACTGTCTCCTGGCTTGAACTGTGTCCTGGCTTGCACTACTCTGCAGGGCACAACAATATGCCCTGTGTTGTTTCCCTTACCATGGGTAGTGGTGGTACAGAGGGAGAATGGTTTCTGAGAAGTTGGAAAAAAGCAGGGAATAGGCAGAACTTAGTCTCCAATACTCCAGCCACCACAGTTATGCTGGGATTCCAGGGTTGTAAGATGGGCCACATACAGACTTGGCACAGAGTACTTTTCTCTCAGAGAAAGGAGGGAGCCCATAGGACAGTGTGTGGCTGGATCACAATAAGCCAAGATTCAGTCCAGAGAGTAAAATAATTTCTTTTCATTCAGTTTACCCATTTTGAAGTTTTCAAAGGCATGTCTCAGTGTGCAAACACATGCAATATAGTTTCACCTGCAGAGGCAAATCAATCTAACTGGGAGAAAGCTGAGACTGTAAACTGTTGAAGGCAGGGACCTTTTGTTCTGAGTTTGGCCAATACCTAGCACAATGGACTCATCACCCATGGTTAGGGCTCCTAGACATCACAGCAATGCAAATAAATATAATAAACCCAGGAAATCTGTACTTCACAACCTTGCTCACATGCGCATCCCTTAAAGATGCAAATTATCCTAGTGCAGGTGACTGGACTATATGGGTGTGTCTAGACTACAGGGTTTTTTCAGAAAAAGTAGCCTTTTTAAAAAAAAACTTCACCTGCGTCTAGACTGCAGCCTCATTCTTTCTAAAGTAAATCGAAAGAACGTGGCAGTTTTTTCGATCGCGGTAAACCTCATTTTACTAGGAATAATGCCTTTTTTTGAAAATACTGTTTCGAAAAAAGGAGCTATTGAATGCAAACTGTGTTTTCGAAAGAGAGCATCTAGACTCTCTTTCAAAAAATCAGCTTGCTTTTTCAAAAAATCTGCTTGTAGTCTAGACGCTCTTTTTCGAAAAAGCCTCTTTTGAAAGAGGCTTGTAATCTAGACGTACCCATTATATGTGAGTGATATTTATAAGGTGAATCCCTTGGAATTTACACTTCTTATAGTGCAGATTTCCACAGTACATTTGGTTTACTGGGCTGGTGAAATCACCAACAAATACTTTTCCATAGTGCGCATATGGCAAATGTTTGCCCTTTACTAATTGGTCCAATTCTGTCAACTTTACTGTACGCTGGGCCTTACTTTACATCTCAAGTAGTCCCATTGATTTCAAGGGTGCACCTCATACGGAAAGAGACTAACTGTGAGTAAAGGAGGCAGCAAATAGGAGATTAATTGACCATTTTATTGTTTGATCAGGCAATAATATTGGAATGGAAAGCTCAATTCTTAAAAGCTGCCAATATCCATCTTCTAGACACTTGGGAAGGATTTTCTTTCTGAAACTCTGGCCTGTAATTCAGCTTTGTTCAAGCTGTTGGAAGGTACAATGAATATGGAGAACTATTACAAGGAGAATAAATCCGGTGTCTTATGTATTTTGGCTTACTTTGAAGAAAAATAAATAATCCAGAAGATAGCTTGGCTCATGCAAAGCAGGTGTCCCCCTTCTGCTCACTGAAGGTTCTTCAGAATAACAGTTTTTAATGTCCCTCCATTTACAACTCTTGCACAAAATATGAGACTGGGAAATGTTTGTACAGGTTTGGAAAAGGTTCTGAAATATTCCATATGCAAAGATCTAAACTAGGGGTGTCTAGATACTTGTTGCTATTTAGGATACTTAGTTATAGCATACAGAGTACCCTATGTGGCATTTATTGTTGCTGTGGTCACTTACTTAGTATGAAGGACCAATTCTGAACCAACAACAGAAGTGCTGCTTTGTCATAATATGGAATTCTAAACCCACTTTAGAAATCACCTCCTCTTTTTATGATTTAATTACAGTTGAGTGGCAGCCATTTTAAGATTTATTTGGCAGAGAGGCCATTTTATATGCATAGTAGAAATTCACATAGCTCTTCATCATGCCAGTATTTCAATTGGAAAAAGGAATACCGAAACACTAACAAATAATTGAATCTTGCCCGGTTGTAATTTGGGTGCATGGTTGCTCATGTGAGTAGTTCCCTTTGATTTCAGTGAGACTATTTGTGTAAGAGCTCACTATAGTAAGTAATGGCTCCATGATCTGACCTTAAATATTTGTTTTTGAATTTTCCCTTCAATGAAGGATTCAATAGAAAGAAATTAAGAAACAAAAATGAGTGGAAGGGAACAGATTAGATTTGCTGAGCATCTGAGTCCTGACAGAAGACAAAAGGTTAGGCGCTACTTGTGGGATAAGATATCACTTAAAGGTCTAGAACCACAAAGCTACTTTGGTTCCTAATCACCATTGAAATCAGTAGAAGTTAGGAGCTGAAGTACCTTTGATCAGGGCCTACATGAAAAAGGGTATCAGAGTTGGGCACTAAGTCTCTCAGGGTATGTCTACACTCCCACCCTAGTTCGACCTAGGGTGGTAATGTAGGCAACCGGAGTTGCAAATGAAGCCTGGGATTTGAATTTCCCAGGCTTCATTTGCATCTTGCCGGGCGCCGCCATTTTTAAATGTCTGCTAGTGCGGACTCCGTGCCCCGCGGCTACACGCATCACAGACTAGGTAGTTCGGACTAGGCTTCCTAGTGAAACGAGGAGTAACGGTAGTTTGGAATAGGAAGCCTAGCGGACATTTAAAAATGGCGGCGCCTGGCAAGATGCAAATGAAGCCTGGGAAATTCAAATCCCGGGCTTCATTTGCAACTCTGGTTGCCTACATTACCACCCTAGTTCGAACTAGATATACCCTCACTACTGGAGTGGATGGGCCAACAGTGCAGGTGGTCAGACTATGTCAGTGGTTCTAAATCTAAATCATGATTGTGGTGCACATTTGCAGCTCTCTATGGGTTATGCGAGCTGCATTCATGAAGTGTATATACTACCTGTTCTGAGGATGTCATATGGGCTGAAGCAGTGTCCAAATTGGGCCACATGTAGCCCATGAGACACAGGCTGAGGACCAGTGGACTAGATGATCATGATGGTTTCTTCTGGCTTCAAAGTCTGAGTCTCTGAGCAAGCACTTTCTCATATGTCTAAATTTAGGCATATGATAAATGTTAGTTATATGGATGGCAGTTCTCGCATACTTTTAGCATGTGTTTAAAGAGGTGCATTTTGTTGCTGCTGTCAATAGAAAATACAATATCACCATAACATTGTCTGACACGTCTTAAGAAACCAGCGTAGCATGGGTGCTAGTTGCTGACCTGAGGCAAAATTGTGAACTAACAGCGATATAACAGGATGATTCTTAATTCCTTCTTCAACTTGAAATTAAGTGGAAAAAATAAATAGCATTGTATGTGTAACAAGAGCTTGTATGTAGGTCCATATATCAAGGCACTGAGACTTTTAGAACATGGGTGGATTTTTCAGTTTTTGCTCTGTGAAACACTCTTGAAAATATCAAAATATTTTTCAAATTTGATATAATATTAGCAAATTTTTGAGCAGCCAAACTATCTATATAATGTATTATCCGGCTGTGATTTCCATGACTGCCTGAGTAACTTAAAAGCATAGTGAATCCTAAATCATATTTTTTAATATCCCAACCAAAATAATTAAAATCCACAACATTCCATAAAAATTATTTAGGGAGGAGCTGACTATGGATAGCAAGGAAATTTGAGACTCTAGAAGAAGCCAAGAGAAAGTCTTAGTGAAGGATGAGCCACAAATTTGAGGCAGGAGAGAAATGGGGCTCCTTATCCTTTGCATATTATAGTTGGCACAGAAAAGCCAACCTACAGAAGTGAAAGAACAACTCTATAGTAAATGCATAAAGGACATGAGCATTTAAGTATGACTGTATGGTTGGTTGTGCTGCATAAAGCAAAAAAGGGCCTTTGCTATGACTTAAAGTAGAACCTACAGTACCCATAATGAGCACTTTTTCCTGTGTTTGTGTTCTTCCCCCATTCAAATTCATCATTAAAAATATTACAATTTATTTTTCTATATATAGATATGTAATAGTATATACCATGGTATGTAACAGAGTCCTAGAAGAGAGATGTGATACTGGACAGTAATTATCTTCTCTTATCTTTGTCTACATCTGTACTGTGGAGCTATTTTGGCATACCAGAATTATCCTGAAATAGATATTCTGTGTCTTTTGAGCAAGTCCGTTATTTCGAAATATTATGCGCTCACTATTCCGACATCCCTCTAAGCCTCATTCCACGAGGGGTATGGGACATTTTAGAATAGTGCTCTATTTGAAAATTAACTCGAAATAAGCTACACAATTTTCATAGCTCAAATTGCGTAGCTTGTTTTGAGATAAGAGTGCAGTGTAGATGCACCCTTTCATTTATGTTCCATTTCAGGAAAGCATCTTTATCCATGATAGCACTTAAGTATATGTTTAACATTAAATGCTTAAGTCCCAAGCCAAGTTAAGAATGTACTTAAAGAGTTTTCTCAAACCATGGCCTCGAGCCATTCCCTGAATAGCAGAATCAGTTCACTTCCAAAATTATTTAATTTGGAAAGGAGGAAGAATGGTTGTCTAGTTGATGAAAAAACAAAAGGGTGGATTTTGGATGTCTACACACAAGAAGGCAGAACAGATCAAGTTCTCATTGGGAAAATGATTGAATTCCTAGTGAAGAGCACGGAGCAGGAAGTATGCATTTTATTGTGAGAACAAATTTGGGGAGTGTGAAGTGTATTCGTCAGACAGGAAAGTATTAAAAGAAAAGGACCCTGATACGTATGGGAAAGGAAGAGCAGTACACATGGCAACATGTCAGAAGAACTGTATGGGAAGAAAGAATGCCTCATGCAGCATGAGCAGTTTGAGTAGGGTTATCAGATACTTTAAAAAAAAATCCTGATGTGGCGGGGGAAAAAATTAGTTGAGCAAAAAAAAGGGGGGGAGGGAGGGACAAAAAGCTTGCTGCGCCTTTAAATTCTCCCACTCCCCACTCCCTCTGCCCCTGCCAGATGCAGCAGGGGGAAAATTTCCTCAATGGCCTTCTGTCCGAGAAAAACAGAAGATGCAATTACTGGACTGTCCAGGCGAAAATTGGACATGTGGCAACCCTAAGTTTGAGCAAGGTAAAAATAATCTGCCAGGAGTGAAGTTGTCCACTCCTAGTGCATGCACAGTCATCCCTTTTCCAAAAAAAGGTGTTGGAATGTTCCGCTGAGAGATTGGATTGGCTGAGCATTCAAGGATGCTTTATAAATGCATTCAATATTCAGACAGCTATTCAAGAAGGTCTGAATTTTACTTTGTCTAAAGTATATGTGAGAGAGCTTTTTCCTTCGCTACATTTGAATTGTTTTCGTCCTCCTCTAAACCAACATCTACAATTCCCTTTCTCCACCAAAGGCTAAGCCTAACATCCTGCATAGGTACTGTGATGACAGCTCAAGCCACGAGCTCACTGCTTTCAGACAGGTGGGTGTGTATAATAGTAAAATGCTGGTGCTGTGGAAGCATGTGAATTTTTAGAACTGCTTCAGCCCATCACTAATCACATTGTTTATAATTAGAACAAATTACAGGGAACATTTGTTGGTTTACAGTAATTAGAGACCTGTCACAATAAACAAAGAGGCAGAGTTTGTGGTAACATTACCGGGGAGGGGAGAGCCAATGCAGGGAGACAATTCTAATTCATCCCTTGGGATCCTCAATGTTAAGGGATGTGGGGGAGGGATGGAGGATGGCATAAGTGGGAAGATATTTGTGAGGAGAATGTAACAGAGATTTACAACCACCCTTTGTCCCTCCCATGAGGAGATGATCCAACACAATAGGATTACAGAGACCAGATGACCCAGTTTTATGGCGACAGCCCTGATATTTGGGGCTTTGTCTTATATAAGCATCTATTGCTCCCCATCTCTATTCAGATTTTTCACATGTGCTACCAGATCACCTTCCCATAAGTACAGGGCAGAAGCAGTCCCATAATAATTAGTGTTTGTCAAACAGCAGTCCTTTAAGCAAATATATTGCTACTTATTATATTTGTATTTCATTATTTGTTTATCTCAGGTTGCAGTAGCACATAGAGCCCTGGTCAATGAGTGATCAGTGACTTGCTAGACACAGTACAACACAGAACACAAATATCCCTGCTCTGAAGTGCTTGCAATCTAATATAAGATCTGGATGAATTTATAAACTTGCAGATATCATGGAATAATAATTCTCATGTGATTAGTTTCTACTGAATCAATCTCACATGAGATTTTTCATTTGAGTCAAAATCATATTTTTATACATTGCGTCTATTTCAATATTACAAAAAATAGCTGTGTAAATATGTATTATGTGTGACCATCTATTTATAAATATATTTCTTTTGTGCATGGCAAATCCTACTGCCCTTGTTCAGATTAAGTCAGTGAGTTTTCCCAGAATAAGGATTCATTAACAAATGAAGGATGTGGCCCAATATTTATTGCTATTACTAACATGCTGCTATTACTACTGTATGTCATATAGCCCTAATGTCAAGTCCTACAATATTTTTCTAATATCCCTGTTCTGTAAGGGTATATTTTTAAATAATAAGGCAACAAGGATGAAATTGGCCCATTGTTTGCATATATATTGACTTCCCATGGAAGTTCTCTGTATCTTGAAGGATTGCATTGAATTAACTGAGACTAGCAGTGTAATCTCTGTACACAGAGACCCTGTGATAGGGTGAAGCAACCCCACACTGGGCAAGAGCCCCTGGAGTATGGGGGAGGAAGGCGGAGAGTCGGGAGCCCTCCAAAGACGGCAGCAGGGGAAACCGCCACAGACTCACACCTGATGCTTGCCGAGGCAGACACCCCAGCAGGATGCGCTTGAGCACATAACAGCCAGGAATTGGGAAAGGGAGAGAAGAGGAGTCCGGACGACACTGGTACACGTGCCTCAGGAAGGGAGGGACTGCTGCTGGCATTGCGCAGCTGTACCCGGTGACGGTCCAATGGGGGATTTAAGCTAGGAGACAGGTCCTACTCCTATTACGGATGGGGGAGTCTAAGCTATTGGCCAGATGGCAGGGGCCATTCGAAGTCCTACGGTGGGTCGGCGAGGTAGATTACGAGATCCAATTAACAGGGAAAAGGAAAAATTTATCATGTGAACCTATTAAAAAAATGGAACCCCCGAGAGGTCTTACTCATTGACCCCAGTCCGACACGTCTGGAGTTTGGTCCTTGGGGAGAGAAGGAGGCAGATGCCAGCAAAGCCCAGGTGGGAAGAGAGCTGACGGGGGACCAACAGGAGGAACTCCAGCAGTTACTCGGGAGGTTCCAGCATGTGTTGACTAGCCGCCCTGGAAGAACTACAAAAACATATCACACCGTAATTACTGAACCAGGTAAGAAAGTATGCAACACCATTCGTCCCCTATCCCGAAAACTGTGGGACACTGTACAAAAAGAGTTGCAATTAATGCTCCAATGGGGGATAGAGGAAGAGTTGCACAATGCCTGCCGAAGCCCCATTGTGCTGGTACCTAAGCCGGACGGGTCAACTTGCTTCTGTATAGACATTCGGAAGGTAAATGCCATCTCAAGCTTTGACGTATACCCGATGCCCCGTATAGAGGAGTTCCTAGAATGGCTGGGGCGGGCCCAATACTTGTCAACCATTGACCTTACCAAGGGATACTGGCAAATACCTTTGTCCCTGGAGTCTAGGGAGAAGATGGCATTTGCTATGCCTTTTGGTTTGTATCAATTTGTTAATATGCCATTCAGACTCCATGGGGCTGCAGCCACCTTCCAAAGGTTGATGAACCAAGTCCTAAGCAAGCACCTACAATACGCGATGGCTTACATTGATGATATTATCATTTTTAGTACATCCTGGAAACAACACCTACAACAGATAGAAGCTGTACTCGGAGTACTAGTCAAAGCAGGATTAACAACTAAGCCGAAAAGGTGTTGTTTTGGCAGTCACAAAGTGTCCTACCTCGGATACACAGAGGTCAGATCAAACCCCTTGTGGACAAAATAAAGGCTATATGAGATTATCCGCTCCCAGCGACAAAGAAGCAGGTAGGCCAGTTTCTCAGACTATCCAGATATTATCGCCGGTTCGTGGCTGATTTTGTGTCATTGGTGGCCCCTCTAACAGATTTAACAAAAAATGGACAGCCTCAAAAGGTAAGATGGTCCAAGCAAAGCACCCAGGCTTTCCAGATGCTGAAAGAATGCCTAGTTAATGCCACGGTATTACTCCAGCCCGATTTTTCGAAACCTTTCATACTTCAGACTGATGCATCCGAAGTATGGCTGGGGGTGGTGCTAGCCCAGGAAATAGAGGGAGGGGAACACCCAGTTTTGTATATTAGTTGTAACTGTTCTCTTGGGAAAAAAACTCTTCTTCCATAGAAAAAGAGGTCCTAGCGATCAAATGGGCCATAGACACACTTCATTATTATCTTTTAGGAGACCGCTTCTTATTAGTGACAGATCATGCACCATTAAAGTGGATCCAGATGATGAGTGACACGAATACCCGAATTATGCGCTGGTACTTTACAATGCAACCATACTGTTTTGAGATGGTGCACCGACCGGGTGTGGCCCACCAGAATGCAGATTTTCTGTCTTGGATACCAGAGCGAGAAGAGGAGCCAGGGGCAAGTACTGATGGTATCATAAGGGGGGGGAGCAACCCCACACTGGGCAAGAGCCCCCGGAGTACGGGGGAGGGGGCAAGAGTCGGGATCCCTCCCGAGATGGCGGCAAGGAAAAACACCACAAACTCATGCCTGACACTTGTCAAGGCAGACACCCCGTTAGAATGCGCTGGAGTGCATAACAGCCAGGGATTGGGAAAGGGAGAAGAGAGGAGTCCAGAGGACACTGGCGCATGCGCCTCAGGAAGGGAGGGACTGCTGTCGGCGTCTGCACAGCTGCACCCGGCGACTGCCCAATGCGGGGGAGGTGGGGAACAGGAAGGGAGGGGACATAAGAAGAGCCCTCTTGGCGAGGTGGGGAGGAGGTATGAGTGGAATAAGAAGCAGGAGTGAGAAGGTAACGCCGGAGAGGAATGGGAAGGGCTGGCCAGGGATGGTGTCCCGAAAACCCCTTTGACCTTCGAAAGGAAGGGCGGGCAACTGATGGAGGAGTTGAGGAAGTGATCCAGGGAGGGCAGTTGGGAATCTGCCTGCGGGCTAGCATGTTGCGGCAAATGGCCCCACCAGCCAGGTATGCGAGGCATACTCACACACCTTAGGGCCCTGGGTTGGGACCTGGAGAGAGGGTGGGCCCAGGTCCCCCTCAAACTCCTCGTCGCCCCATATGGGCGTGGAATTAAAGGCGCAGAAGGGCAGTTGACCTCAGGCTGCTTGGTGACTGTGGCCACGGGACCCTGGTGGGACTGGGACCCTGTGACACACCCATCTTCAGAAAGAGTACCATTAGCAAAATTGTTCAGTGTGAGGAGAATTATGATACAGTGGTTTGCATAAGAGAGATGTTGTCATTTCTATAAAATCAACCACCTCACTATCCAACTTATTTTCTGTTCTTTTTAGGTCATTCACTGTAACCCAAGTAGACTGAAATAAAGCAGTTGGAGAATTGGACTCCTCGCATATGGAAAGTTTTTGCTCTGATTCTTTTCCCTTATGCAAGTGTTTAGGGATTGTTGGGAACATAGTTGGCCTTCACTTCAAATAGGTGAACATCTGTTGTGACTCTTTCTAAGCATATGTATATATTTCAGTGGGTGTTTCCATGCATTGGAGTGTATTATTACATTTTATTTTTTTATCATAATCATCCCTCTCTCTTTCTCTATATGATGAGCATGCCTTTCTCTCAGTTTTGTTCTTTCACTCAACCCACAAATGACTAACTAAAGGAAAACTGTATATTCACCCTGACATATCCATTGCTCTTTTCAGGAGGGCAGAATGCCACCTCATGCAAATCCCATTTTGTTAGGAAGTAATGCATGAATAATTGGCACTGTCTAAAAAAGGGCATATGGCAATCAGTAAGGATGGTCGGTGATTTTCTATTGCAATGATTTGCTGACTGATAATGCGGTTTCTGCAAAGTTCAAATTTTCTATAAGAAAACTTCTGTCTTGCTGAAAAAAAAATCTATTTTTTTTCCATTAGGAAAACTGAGTCAGTTCAGCCCTTAGATTTTTTTTTCTCTGACCTGAAACACATTGTTTTGAATCAGTTCAATAAAACATTAAATGGTATATTGCCTTATGGGCGATGTAATTCAGAGCCCAATTGTCTCCTGGGGACTTGACTCTCCAGAGCACTATAATTAGGCTGGCCAGATGTCCTGTTTTTAGAGACATGTCCTATATATAAGCCCTCCTTCAGATGTCCCTACTTTTAGAAAAAAAATGGGCAAATTGTCCCATACTTTCTGTCTCTCCCCTTTCATCAGTGCTGGAGGATCCAACTGCTGTCTGGATCCTCACTTGCCAGCCACCCATCCACCAGAGATGAGTGAGGGGGATCCAATGGCTAAATGATGGGGGTGCAAGCCTGATGATCGGGCAAAGCTGAAGCATGTGGGACTAGTCACTCCTGCTGCTGGTTCATCAGTGCAATCCCTGCTGCATGCCAGGTGTTGGCCAGCAGGCTCCTCTCTCCACCCTCTGCTCTAGCCCCATTTCCAGACAGCACTAGCTGCTTGCTGCAGTGGCTGGTGAGTGCGGGAAGGTGGTGTCTGGTTATGTGTCACTGCTGCTGCTCATCCATTGGCTCTTTACATGCTCTCCCCCTCACTGTCCTCTCCCTACTGTGCCCATTCACTCCCTCAGCCCTACTGCTCCTCAATATCCCCCCACGGGCTGCATCCCGCTCCCAACACTGTGCAGGGAACCAGCCCTTATCAGATCATAAAGCTCACTAACAGCCTGGCTGGCAGGCTCCTTCCTTCTCCTGCTGCCTCTGGCTGGGTTGGCACCAGGGAAATCTCAAGACCCTCTGGCCTGGGTTGCTGGCCAGGAGGAGCCAAACACTCAAAGTGTCAAAGCCTCACAGAGTGCTAGCATGGGGAAGCTTCTCTGTCCCTCAGCTAAGTTCTGGAATATCAGGGAGGAAGCTATTTCCAGCTTGTTTGCCCCCTGACACTGCAGGCCCCAAGCACTTAGCACCCTCTTCACACATTAATTCCTGTAAGCTTTGGCTCAAGCCAGAAAAATCTCCAGGGAAATTCCAGAAATCCTCTTTTTTCCCCCTTTTTCGAATGATCTGATAATCCTAGTCACTGCATTATTGTAGTAGACCCAGACCTTGAAAGACTCAACTCTGGCCACATCATAAAAGTCTTTCATTTCCTAAGTAAAGCAACCTGCTCTATTTATTAAACAAAGAACAGTTATTTTGAAATAAATAAAACCACTCAAGCTCTAATCTGCTTCACTGATACATATCCAGTTCTCTTGCTTGCTTCCATCACACTGGAAGTAGTTTGCACAGATGGAACATAACTCAGGTAATTACATGCTACAGTATCATGTTTTTAAACTGAACACAAGAAAAACATGTATGGTTATGTACAGGTTTCAAGTCAGAATAGAAATAGCACCATATGTTTTACTGGAGGAACTTGCAATAACTAACCTTTACTGCACAAAAATAACCACTTCCTATTAGCAGACTTAATATTTAGCAACCAATAATTTGATGCCCACCTTACCATTTTAAGGAGAAATCTTTGATCTGAAGATACTCCTAATTATATATTACTATTTATTTCAGAAAAATGTTACATGCCAACAAATACACCTGCATAAATGTATACGAAAATGACCACACACAGATGAAAGCCACATTTTCAACTTATGCCTATGAAACATAGAATCATAGAATACTAGAAGTGGGAAAGTCATCAAGAGGTCATCAAGTCCAGTCCCCTGCCCTCACAGCAGGACCAAGATTCATCTAGATCATCCCTGAGAGATGTTTATCCAACCTGTTCTTAAGTATCTCCAGTAATGGAGATTCTACCACCTCCCTAGGCAATTTATTCCAGTATTAACCACCCTGACAGTTGGGATATTTTTCCTAATGTCCAGCCTAAACCTCCCTTGCTGCAATTTAAGCCCATTGCTTCTTGTCCTGTAATCAAAGGCCAAGGAAAACAATTTTTCTCCCTCCTCCTTGTAACACCCTTTTAGATACTTGAAAACTGCTAGCATCAGTGTTCCATCTAAGCTGTGTGGAAGCACAGATTCACGGGTGATTAAACAGGCTCCATGTAAGGAGCTGACTGGGTGAGACTGATTAATCACCTGTGAAGCTATGCAGCCACACAGCTTAGAGGGAACACTGGCTAACATGTCTCCTCTCAGTCCTCTCTTTTCTAAACTAAACAAGCCCAATTATTTTAGTCTTCCCTCATAGGTCAAGTTTTCTAGATCTTTAATCATTTTTGTTGCTCTTCTCTGGACCTTCTCCAATATCTCCACATTTTTCTTAAAATATGGAGCGCAGAACTGGACACAGTAATCCAACTGAGGCCTAATCAGTCCAGGCTAGAGCGGAAGAGTGACTTCCAGTGGGTTGCTCACAACATTCCTGTTAATGCATCCCAGAATCATGATTGGGGTTTTTTTGCAACAGTGTCACATTGCTGACTCAGGTTTAGCTTCTGGTCCACTATGACTCTTAGATTCCTTTCTGCAGTGCTCCTTCCTAGAAAGTCGTTTCTCATTCTGTAAGGCCGTGTCCACACTCAGGGGTTCTTTCGAAAAAAGTACCCTTTTTTCGAAAGAACTTCCCCTGCGTCCAGACTCAAGCCGCGTTCTTTTGAAAGTAAATCGAAAGAACGCGGCTTTTCTTTCGACGGCGGTAAACCTCGTTTCACGAGGAAGAATGCCTTTTTCGAGGGAGATCCGTCGAAAGAACGTGAGTCTGGACGGGGGGAGCCCTTTCTTTCGAAAGAATTGGCCTCCAGGAAGAAGCCCTGGTGGACAATCTGGGCCATGGGTTGCACGTCTGTGGTTCCTGGCTGCAGCCATTCCTTAAAGGGACAGGCGCACCCTCACAGCCACTTGTTGCAGACAAGGAGCCAGAGCACACGGCGACCTTGCTGCAGCATGTCACAGCCCCAAGAGCGTCCTGGCCCTTCCACCGAGCCTTCTGGGGACCCAGCCAAGGGCTCCAAGCGCTGGGCACCATCCTGGTCCGGCGCAGAGATCAAGAGCCTGCTGGAGCTGTGGGGAGAGGAGGAGGCCTTACAGGCCCTCAAAAGCTGGCGGCAAAATGCCGATATTTATGGCCGCATGGCTGAAGCCCTGGCCCAGAAGGGCCACTACCCCCGCACCCAGGAAACTGATTGTTCCTTCCTAAGTGGAGCACTTTGCATTTCTCCAAATTGTCCAGATCATTTTGAATTATGACCCTATCCTCTAAACCACTTGTAACCCCTCCCAGCTTGGTATCATCTACAAACTTAATAAGTGTACTCTCTATGCCAATATCTAAATCATTGATGAAGATATTGAACAGAACTGGTCCCAAAACTGACCTCTGCAGAATCCCACTTGTTATGCCCTTCCAACATCACTGTGAACCATTAATAACTACTCTCTGAGGGTATGTCTACACTAGCCACCCTAGTTCGAACTAGGGTGGCTAATGTAGTTATTCAAACGTGCAAACATGCCCGGTAGTTCGGACTCCCTGCAATGAGGAGTAACGGTAGTCCGAATTAGGGGCTTTAGTTCAAACTACCTAGCCCATGCCACATGTAGCTGCGGGCAGGGAGTCTGAACTACTGGGCATTTAAAAATGGCGGCGCCTGGGAACATGCAAATAAAGTCTGGGATATTTTAATCCCGGGCTTCATTTGCAAGTTCGAATGACTACATTAGCCACCCAAGTTCGAACTAGGGTGACAGTATAGACATACCCTCAGATAGCTATCCAGCCAATTATGCACCCATTTTATAGTAGCCCCATCTAAGTTGTATTTGCCTAGTTTATTGACAAGAAGGTCATACAAGACCCTATCAAATACCTTACTAAATTCTAGGTAGACTATGTTCACCACTTTTCTGTTATCCATAAGATTTGTTATCCTATCAGATTGGTTTGACAGATTTGTTCTTTTCAAATCCATGCTGGCTGCTATCTGTCACCTTATTATCTTCCAGATGTTTGCAAATGAATTCCTTAATTATTTGCTCCATTGCCTTCCCTGGCACAGATGTTAAACTGACAGCTCTGTAATTTCCTGTTTTGTTCTTATTTCTCTTTTTATAGATGGGCACTATATTTGCCCTTTTTCAGTCTTCTGGAATCTCTCCTGACTTTCATGACTTTTCAAAGATGATAGCTAAGGGCTCAGATACCTCCTCTTTCAGACCTTTGAGTATTCTAGGATGCATTTCATCAGGCTCTGTTTACTTGTCGATATTTAACTTTTTGAAGTAATTTTTAACTTCTAAACCTACAACGTTTCCACTAGCATTCACTATGTTAGGCATCCCGTCACCATCAATCTTCTTGGAGAAAACCAAAACAAAGAAGTCATTAAGCACTTCTGCCATTTCCAGGTTTCCTGTTATTGTTTCTGCCTCTTCACTGAGCAATGGGCCTAACCTGTCCTTGGTCTTCCTCTTGCTCCTAATATATTTATAGAATGTCTTCTTGTTACCTTTTATGTCTCTAGCAAGACTGAGCTTGTTTTGTGTCTTTGTCTCTCTAATCTTGCCCCTGCATAGTCCTGTTATTTACTTATACTCATCCTTTTCAATTTGACCTAGTTTCCACTTTTTATATTATTCCTTTTTTATTTTTGATCATGCAAGATCTCTTGATTAAACCAGGTGGCCTCTTGCTATACTTTCTGTCTTTCCTATGCAGTGTATAGTTTGCTTTTGGGCCTCTAGTAATGTCTCTTCAAAAATTTGCCAACTGTCTTCAGTTGTTTTTCTTCTTAGTCTTGCTTCCCATGGGACCTAACCTACCAGCTCTCTGAGTTTACTAAAATCTGCCTTCTTGAAATCCATTGTCTTTATTTTGCTGTTCTCCCTTCTGCCATTCCTTTGAATCATGATCTCTAAATTCTATGTTTAAACTGCAGATTTTTTGCACAAAATCTTGCAGCACGTCCATTCTCCAAGCGCATTTTTATGCAAGAAAATTTACAGTACATCATAAGAAGAGAGGGCTTTTTGTGCAAAAGTTATTCCTCTGTCTACAAGGAATAAGCCTTTTTGTGCAAGAGCTCTTGAACAAAAAGGTGTTTGTGGACGGCAAACGGGTTTCTTCCGCAAAAACAGCCTATCGGAAAAAGCACAGGTGCTCTGATGGCCATTCTGTTAATGGCAATCAGAGCTTTCTTGTGCAAGAGCATCCATTCAGTGTGGATGCTCTCTTGTGCAAGAACTTTTTGTGGAAGATCTTTTCCTCAAAAAGATTCTTGTGCAAGAAGCCTGCAGTGTAGACGTAGCCATTATGATTTCATGATCATCAGCTGCCTTCCACTTTCAGATTTTCAACCAGTAGTTTTTTCAACCTTCTGAAATAAAAAATTGTCTTCAATGCAGTTCAAGAGCTTATTAGATAATACGTGCCCTGCTGTGTTAGTTTCCCAACATATGTCTTGCATTTATAAGTGAAGTTAAATTGTTAATTGAGGGGGGACATGCCAGACTGTACTGAAGGAGAATTAGTATTGTAGGAAACATTCAGTGAGAAAGGTGTTCAACCAACCCCAAAGGAGGTGGAGGTCATCGTACATACTGAAGGATCCCAAAATGAAGACATATTAATAATGATTCATCAGTTATCATATCTTATTCATCCATGATTTTTCTTAGAATGTGTCTGTCTACCCGTTTAAAAGCA
Organism: Pelodiscus sinensis; assembly: GCF_052426305.1. Lineage (NCBI taxonomy): Eukaryota > Metazoa > Chordata > Testudines > Trionychidae > Pelodiscus > Pelodiscus sinensis. The sequence goes on from NC_143060.1 coordinate 43,084,583, forward strand.
CAGTGCCAGCTGCTATGTAGACACACACATGCTAACAGTTTTCAAGCTAGTGAGTTAAAAATAGCAGTGTGGCTGTGGTTGCATGGGTGATGGCTCGAAGTAGCTATCCACACACAATCCCACCTCATCCTATCTCTATGTTCTTGGGCAGGAGCCCAAGTTCCTGCCATGGACACACAATTTTCAGTGCATTAGCTTTGAGCAGAACTAGCATGTATCTGTCTACCTGTGTTAGGATGCATACTTCCAGCAACTGTAAAGACAGTGAGTGCACCAACAGATGGACTGGAAACTGCCCTTCTGGAAGGCTGCCCAGTCATATATGTTTACAAATCATTGACTAAAACATCATAGAATTGTGCTGACTTTGGAGGGTGGGAGAAAATGCAGGCAAGGACAACCAAAAGGAAAAGAATTAAAAGAAAATGTTGTTGTCCACTTTGCTGTTGGCTGTTTACTAGAAATGTTGTTAATACTTTGAGTTCTAAAATTAGCTGACATGTTCCTAAAATAGTCACAAGCTTCTGAACTGCCCTGTGTAGGGTACAAGAATTTTTTCTTTATCTGTTGAGTCCATCTCAGCCTCCTTACTTCTCACTCTGGGGTCGCACTTTTCTGTCTTCAACACATTCAGCTACTTTGCAGTCAGTTCTTCTGCTCTGCCCATTTATACTGGTCAGATGCCAAAAGAATTCTAAGCACTGACTCAGTAATACCCCAGCTAATATTTTCACAGTTGGATAAATGGTGCTTTATGAAAACATCCACAGTTCTTCACATAAATACTCTGATTTTCTCTTACAGCCAAAATCTATTTATTTCTTTGCTCTGACCTGGATGCCTGTGGCTCATATGGTATGGAGACATTTACTATCTGCGGTGTCTTTTTGATAACCCAAGATAAATCTGATTATACAGCAGAGGGTCACTGCTCAATGTCCATGTCAACAGATGTGAAGAGAATGAGAAATACAAACAAGAATTTACCTCTATCACAGGTGATAAAGGTATTCCAATATATTTATATATTTTATTTGTTGAAAAACACACCGATTCAAAGCCCTACATGCCCTAACACATTGTTACCAATACACTCAAATCCCAGAAGTATTAAAGTAATCGTTTTAACAGGAAATCAGCCAGCTAATCACCTACAAAAATTCCATTCCACCCTTTGACTGTTATGGGAAGAAAAGCCACAGTCTTCTCCAGAACTCTCTTCAACAAATGTCTTTTGCAGCATGCCCAAAAGGTCACCACATTAATGGAAACAAGCTCCCACACTTGGGAACCTTCACAGAAACATCCTGCCAGACATCCCCGCTCATTTACAGCAAAAGGATCCAGCTCAAGCATCTTTATTGCCACATCAGTGGTAATATAGCACAAGCTGAGATATGATCTCTCAGGTAAGACAACTATTTAAACTCTACCTAGAGACTAATGGGCAGCAAATCCTGGATCTCTGAGGTCTAGCACTTCCAGCAAGATACCCTACTCAGTATGGTTATGTCTACACAGCAGCATTATTTTGGAAAGAGCGCATCTACACTACAAGAGCGGATCTACACTAGAAGCCTTTATTTTGAAATAATGTTGAGCTGAAGGACTTTTTACTCTGACTCATGATAACCCTCATTTTACCAGGAGTAAGGGAAGTCGAAGGAAGAGTGTCCTCCCTTTGACTTCCTGCTGTGTAGAGAGCACCAAATGCCTAAATAAGCTATTTCAATTTAAGCTATGCAATTGACACAGTTGAAGTTGTGTAGCTTATTCCAACTTTAGCCCTGCTGTGCAGACGTACTCTATGTGAGCTGCTGTTTCCTCCACCCGTTTCAGTTTCAGAATGGTTGTAAGGTGTATCCATGTTTGGAGCACATTGTGATGATCTAATCTTGAAGTAACAATAGCATGGATAACAAAGGGAAGATCTACATATGAAAGGAAGGTCACCACCTCTAACCCAAAAGCAGGTAGTAAAAAAGTGACGGTACTAATAAAATTGTAAAACCAGTGTAGGGAATCTGGGGAGGAGTCTAGAATCACACCTCAGGTGCAAAGCCTGGTAACTAATGGCACATGTACTCTCTCAGGGTATGTCTACACTACAAAGTTAATTCGAACTAACGAATGTAAGTTCGAATTAACTTTGATAGGTGCTACACTAGCGCTCCGCTAGTTCGAACTTAATTGCAGCCCTCCCGGCCCCGGACCCCTTAAAGGGGCACGGGCTGGCTACGATGCCCGTGCCAGGTGCAAACCTGCCAGCACCCAGCTCGCAGACCCTGCACCTGGTACGGCTCGAGCCAGCCACCCGATGCCCCCCAGCCCTCCCCCTCTTCCCGGGACCAGGCTGGCGACTCCCGGGAGCTTGCCCGGGACCACAAGAGGTGGGCACCCACCTGGTCTAGTGCGGACATCGTGGACCTTGTCCACGACCTCCACACTAGGCACAGGAAAGTGGCCGTCTAGGGCAGGAGAGCTGCCAGCCTGGCCACCCAGGAGCAGGTGTGCATGAAAATCAAGGTGGTCCACTGAGACCCCCGACCCTGAGCCCTGAGCTTACAATGGCCGTACTGGGTCAAACCAAAGGTCCATCTAGCTCAGTAGCCTGTCTGCCAACAGCGGCCAACCCTAGGGATCCTGGAGGGGATGGACCGACGACAGTGACCAAGCCATTTGTCTCGTGCCATCCCTCTCCAGCCTTCCACAAACTTTGGGCAGGGACACCACTCCTACCCCCTGGCTAATACTACTCCATGGACCTAACCTCCATCACTTTATCTCACTTCTCTTTAAACTCTGTTCTAGTTCTAGCCTTCACAGCCTCCTGCAGCAAGGAGTGCCACAGGTTGACTATTTGCTTTGTGAAGAACAACTTTCTGTTACTAGTTTGAAGCCTGCTACCCATTCCTTTCCTTTGGTGTCCTCTAGTCCTTCTATTATGGGAACTAATGAAGAACTTTTCTGTATGCACCCTCTCCACCACACTCATGCTTTTATAGACCTCTATCCTATCCCCCCTCAGTCTCCTCTTTTCGAAACTGAAAAGTCCCAGTCTCTTTAGCCTCTCTTCATATGGGACCTCTTCCAAACCTCTGATCATTGTAGTTGCCCTCCCCTCTCCCACCCTCTCTCTTCCCCTCTCCCACCTCCTTTTCCCAGTCTCCCCAAGTTTTGATCAATAAAGAAAGTTTCTATTTTTGACCACACGTTTTCTTTATTTTGTACATCAGGAAGGGGGGCTAGGGAAGGGTAAGTGGAAGGAGGTGAGGGAGGAATGGGATACGAGCCCCCGATGGGGAGGACTGGGCTGGCTCTGCGGGCTTCTGGGAGTGGAAGCTCTCCTGCAGCCGCCCAATTGCCCCGTCTCCCGAGATGGCAGCCTGCGGCAAGTGCAGCCGGTCTGATGGCCGAGTGCTGTGATGTGCTCAGTGTGGGCACTCAGGGCACTCCAAGTCAGGACTGCTTTGCAAGCGGGGCACCCCTGAGAACTGTCTGTCCGGGGTGGGTGTCGGGTCCCTTTAAGCACAGCCCTCGGCTAGCCTGAGACAGCATCTCCACACTCTAAGTCCTCATCTGATGCCCTGCCAGCACTGCTTCCAGCCATTCTTAACCCCGGTTCAGAGTCCACTTAATGTGGACATGCTAGTTCGAATTAGCAAAATGCTAATTCGAACTAGTTTTTAGTTCTAGATGCGTTAGTTCGAATTAGTTTAGTTAGTTCGAATTAGCGCTGTATTGTAGACATACCCTCAGTCAAAGGATTTGATACTATCTCTGTCACCACCACCACAATCATCTCTGTCTTGTCTGAGTTGTGTCTCCACCACCTTACTCTCATAGGGTATGTCTACACTACCCCGCTAGTTCGAACTAGGGTGGTAATGTAGGCATACCGCACTTGCAAATGAAGCCCGGGATTTGAATTTCCCGGGCTTCATTTGCATAAACTGGGCGCCGCCATTTTTAAATCCCTGCTCGTTCGAACCCCGTGCCGTGCGGCTACACGCGGCATGAACTAGGTAGTTCGGACTAGGTCTCCTAGTCCGAACTACCGTTACTCCTCATTCCACGAGGAGTAACAGTAGTTCGGACTAGGAAGACTAGTTAATACTTGCAATCAGCTCTGCCAACTCCATATGAATTCCAGGCTTCTTTCTGCCCCTTTTCCCTGACACGAATGCCTCCACCAGTACCTCTTCAGTAATTTTGTTCATAAAAGAACATTTTCAGAAGGCCTAAAGTTACAACTTCTTTTTTTTTTTGAAGGCTCAGTTTATACCTACCAAATTTGAGCCCTGTTTTGTAACCTGCAAATGGAATCTGTTTTACCTCTGACTCATTTCATGTGCAATTAGATAATTGGAGATGCAAGTACTCCATTTTGCACCCTTAAAATTACAGGGCTCAACTATTAGTTCCCCTCCCTTCAATGAGTGAAAATTTTACTTCCTATGAAAAATATAGATCAAAATTTTGTTATTGCAAACTGGACCCACAAATGAAAGTAGTTCTTTTCAAAATTAATAAGAAAAATCAAAGCTCACTTTATGTGAAAACTGTTACATCAAGGTATTTATCTGATGCTATATATTTCTGTCTTAACCCTTTTTAGCTCTGTTGTTCTATGTCCAAGTGTTTATAATGTTCTGTAAGAACCCACATTTATTACTGTAAATTTCAGGACTGTTGTATTATAAAGAGATACTCTTCCCTAATCAAATGACTGTTATATGCGAGAATGAACTAAATATAGGGTCTTCCACAGTGGTAAACACAATATTTAAATATTATTACAGGGAAATTTGCATAGTAAATGCTGTTAGATGCATTTACATTCTGTGAAGAGAGAACTAGGATTAACAAAAGTATAGGTATTAGTGTATATGAAAAAATGTTGCTTGCTATTTGTCCTAGAAGTTGCTCATTAATCTTCATGTTGATTCAGATCTTGCTTGAGTATTAAATAAATAAATATAAAGCACTAGAAATTTATTTGAAGCCACATATACACACTTCTTTTTTAAAAGATCATTGCCAAAATTTAGAAAATGAGATCTTCCCTTCCTTCTGGCGACAAGCCTATCAAATGCCCTTTTGATTTTCATCTTATAAAAAAAGTCAGTCATCACTAAGACAACCAAATCCCCCAGGGTAAAAGTGGGTGTGTAGTCACAAATTTCAAGATAAAAAAAGAAAAAAAATATGTGTCATACATTTTAAGAGAGAGAGTACTTACTGAAAACAGAAATGGTGTCTCTAGTTAGCAGGCTTTGTGAGAGGCCTTTTTAAATTTTCAACGACAATAGTAAGTTTTGTTACCTACTCTGATTGTCATCTTGAATCCCCAATGTAAGAAGACATGCTTGCCATGAGCAGGTTAGCTAGAACAAGCCTATAGTTTTTTAAAATTCCTTTCTAATATTTTCTTCTCAAAGCTTTCAATTTATAATCTCAGTTACAATCCCAAACTCTCTTAAACAAATTTCCCAGACCTCATTTTATAACATTTTTTGCTTACATTTGTGGTCGGAGTGCCATGATTTCATCATGTAAATTAAAGATAAGATTTTGCAAAATCAATCTATTGGCATTTTATTAAACCGATGTGTGTTGTAGCAGGTAAGTGTGTACAGCTATTCATGTAATGACTCAAAGAACTGTGAGAAATGTTCATAGGGTGTGAAGGAAAAACACAAAGCATCAAAACAGAAAAGAAGACAGGAATAAAAAAGATGTTATTTGATAGCAGAGGTCTCTTTAACCTAGAAAAGCCATAACAAGGCCCAATGGCTGGAAGCAGCAGCCAAACAAATTCAAACAGAATACAAGGTACTTGTTTATAACACTGAGTTCAGTTGATATTGGAACAGTTAAGTAAGGGATTGTCCATCATTTGGAGTCTTAAAACTAAGACTGGCTGGTTTTCTAAGGCCTTGTCTACTCTTGCAGCAGTGAGCAAGATACATGTGGCAGTGAAAGAAGGTTGTGTTCACAGAGCAGTGTTTAGTTATGTGTCAGTGAGAGGCAGCAGGGAAAGGCTCTGGCATTGGGGAGCTACTGGAGCTTTTCCCCACTGCTCTTCCCTCCCAGAATTTGTCTCTGCTTCTTGAAACGTTCACGATACCATTCTGTTATAGAAAGGCACTGCTTGGGCATATAGAGTACTAGCAGTTTTAATTGGCATTTCTCGAGTCCTTACTTCAATTAACTTTTTTCAATGAAAGGAAACTGGATATATTTTATTGAAATGATAGAATTTTTCAAAAATATTGTCATTTTCATTAAGTTAATTTTAGTAATTTTTTTAAATGGGAATTTCATTGAGTGTATTTTTTTTCATCTCTATAAACTCTTAGCATTTGTTATGTTTTAACAAACAACGGTTATAGTCAATTTGGTTTCCAATAACATTATCTTTCAGTTTTCAAACCTTAAGCATTGATGTACCTGTGCCAAAACACAGCATTATTCACCATGTCTCTGTTTTATCTCTTTTTCTGTAAGAGTTATTGAGAAACAATCCTGTTGTAGGTTCATCCCATTTTTCTGGCTTATCTTGGTTCAATCTCTTTCAGCATTTACTCAATTATGTCAATTTTGTGGACTGTGCTTGATTTAGTGCTTCTGTCTCTTTTCTATTCGGTTTTATTGGAGGCATTCCCATTCCAGGCTCATCCCATTTTCCTGGCACAATCGAACCCTTACCTTGTTTTAAGTTATAAGAGGAAGCTGTATACCAAATTGGTGGTCCTACTTCTTACTGGTTAGGAGGAGACAATCTCTGTAAAATATATAGCAGATCTATCTTAGGGTGCTGGTTTGTCTGTACTCCTCTCGCCTAACCAGTGCCTCACCCTCTACACCACTATTTATACCCATACTAGCTGAGTATGCAGTGTCTGAACTCTACACACAGATATAAGCATAGGCATACCTCAAAACATAAGGTCATGTTCAACTTCAGCTTGTGGCAACAGTTATTGGGTAAGATTCTGGGCCTGTGGAATCCATTAGATATCAAGATTAACATTGGAAGGCATGTCAGTTAGGTGGCTGCCCAGATAGAGAACTGACACACAATACATGATTTTGAATGAGCCAGAGATAAAGAGACATGGGACTAAGGAAGGTATGTTTTCCCTTTCTCAGGGTATGGCTAGAATTCAGGCTTCTTTCAAAAGAAGCTTTTTTGGAAGAGATCTCCCGAAAAAACTTCTTCCGAAAGAGGGTGTCCTCACTACCAAAGTTCATCAAAAAAGTGATCTGCTATTTCAAAAGATTGTGTCCACACTGAATGCATGCTAAATCACTGAATTACATTTAATCTGTGATTACTATGGAAGGAGTGGCCACCAGGGCATCTGTGCTTTTTCCTGGAGGCCTCTTCTTTAAAAAAAAACTCCTCTTCCCCATCCACATACACCTTTTTCTGAAAGAGCTCTTTCGGAAAAGGCATTCTTCCTTGTAGAATGAGGTTTACCAATGTTGGAAAACCCTCACATTCTTTAGATTTCTCTTTAAAAAGAACGCAATAGCAGTGTGTATGTATGTAAAGTTTTCTTGGAAAAACGGCTGTTTTTCCGAAAAAACCCTGCAGTCTAGACACACCCTCACTCTGATCATTTTGCTTGTATGTTCTACCTCCTTTCCAGAAACCTCTGTTTGCTTTAAAGAGTGTGTGTGTGACTGTAAAAATGTGGTTTAGATGATGAAGTCAGGCAAATTATAAAGTGAAATCTGAACTTACTTTTCAGAGAGCTAAAGAAAGGAAAATAACAATTCATAGAGATTATAATGAACTTTGACAGTTATACAGTAAAGGATGAAGAACATGCTGTTTAGAATTAGTTGGGTATTTTCTGTCAAAATGGCTTGCGGACAGAAAATGCACTTACTACAAAACACAAATTTTCTCTTGGAAAATCTCAATTTTTGCTGGAAATTTTTTATTTTCTTTTAAGAAAACTGAAATGACAGCTCCATGGCTGCCATCCTGGAAGTCTTTCCTCAATTTCACATTTTACCTGAAGGGAGAAAGCAAAATAACAAGAGCCTTCCAGAGGGTCACAGCCATGTTAATGATAAAAAAGGGAGTCTGAGAGCCCCGTTTTCCAGAAATTAGGCAGATGGGGGTGACAGGGAGCCTGGGCAGTCAGTCTCTGGCAAACTTCCTGGAACTCTCTTCTCAATTTCACTTTCTGCTTACATAGAGAAAGTGAAATTAACATGCCTCTTCCAGGCACCAAACTGACAAGCCAAAAAATTACGTTTTGGTTTCTCCTGAAATGGGATTTCCAGAAAAATTCCTTCCCACAGAAGTATTTGCCTCTATCTTTTTGTCATGAATCAGAATGGGGATGGAGGGAATCAAAATGCAAAATTTTTAACAGGCAGCAATTTCTATTTATAGACAGTTCTAATATTGTTCTCTAACTTTCTAAAATAATCTTCATCACAAAATGGTTATGAACTAATTTCAGAAGATGCTTAATGGACTACCTTGGCCACAAATAAAAAGATGTAAATGTATTATTTTAGGCACAGCTTTAAGCAAGGGGAAATTTATAAAGCGCACCATCCCAGGACTAGCTCTGGGAAGTAGTCGAACTGAGTTTACTTGAAATGGTTAAGCACTACTGTGTTAGTCAATGCCTTCCAGTGTTCTCTTGGGTGTGGAATGCCTCTACGCTGTTACTTGTTATGAACATGATCCAAAACCCACTGAAGTCAATGCAAAGATTCTCAGTGGTCTCTCTGGTCTTTAGATCAGAGGCTATAATTTCCATACTTCAAACACTGCCCAGCCCTTATTTATTTTACTTTTTTGTTAATATTTCCCTCCCGTAGAAAACAGAACAGTCCCCTCAAATATCAAACTGTGCCCATGCAGCTGTTCAACACCTTTAATGTAAGCCTAAGCCATTGAGTCCATTAATCATCAATCGTCTCATCTTTCTGGAATAGCAACCTGTTTATTTTCAATACATAGAAAGACATTTCCTAAAGCTTGACAACATAAAAATAAGATTGTCAAGAAAATCTGTTTGGAAATATTATACACTTAAGATCATAGAAATAAACTATAATTACTGGTATTCAGATCACTGGGGCATGGTTTGTGGTGGGGACATGAATGAAGTTTTAGTATGAAAAGGTTGAGCATAATGTTCTGGGTTTCTAGAAATGATATGCTGCAAATATGTAGGTATTATATTTCCGTCCCATTCTTTTTATATATCCCTAAGCTTTTCCATTCAAGGACAGTAATTCTATAACAAACAAACAAACAAACAAAAAGCAAACAAAAAAGAAAGAAAGAAAAAATGGACAAGTTGTACACTCTTCACAAGAGATGGATTTTACTAATGTCCTTTGCATTTGCTATATAGCTGTTTGTGGCAAATGGTAATTTCTTATTTCTTAAAATAGAACAGACAGTGGAGCTATAATTTATCACATGTATAAGAAGCAGCAGTGGAAGCCATCTATTCATTAACTATGTCGAGTTAAAAATCCAACGTAATTAGAGTTGTATTACTGGAAAACTATTTCTGTGCCTGCTATCAAATTCATATCTCATACTACAAATATGCTGGATCAGTTGCTTTGGAGAGAGTTGAATAAGGTCAAGGCAACATTCGCTGCATTCTATACCAGTCCTTTCCACCTCATTTTCTTCTTTGCCCAGTTCTTGTTTGAATATGCAGTGGTAGAAGTACCAGATAATACAGCTCCTGCTGCTCCCCTTCCCACATACCTTCAGAGCAGATCTGAGGACGCTGCATAGTGAGCTGAGCAATGAGGAATCATTCTACCACCTCTGTTCTTGCACAGTCATGCAAATCAGGCCACAATCTGATTCTAAAAGTTCCTCATGGCATTTGTTTACAGGATATTGCATAAGATTACACAAAACAAAAGTGCAACAAATTGAGTATGGGCTAGAGCAAAAACCTATGATGGCCTGTAGTGAGTCAGCATGGCCATCCGCTAACCCGGCAGGGGAAGGCCTCCATAAGACCCCTTGGTGGGTGAGGGCAGAGCCACCCAACTCCTCCCACAGGAAGTGGAAGGGTGGGGCTTGCCTATAAGAGCAGACCTTGAGAGCTCAGTAAGAGCCCAGTGGGCAAGCAGGCCAGATGCTATCCCTGGCTTCTCCAGGAGGGAGGCCCAACGCCACAACACCTAAGGGATGAGTAGAGAGGTTTTCCAGGACCACTGCCCAATCCTGGAGATGGGCCAAAGCCACTCCGAACCCTGCCAGGCACCGAGGAGAACTGAGGGGACCGAAGCCCACACCAGGCCCTGGAGCCTGGGCTGTTTCTCTAGGGCCAGGAAGGGAACCAGACCCTGAGCCTATGGACACCCCACCAGAGCCAGCACTCCCAGAGGACCCCGAGAAGCAGCAGTCATGCCAGGCCCCCAGGGGAAATTAGGTTGGTCCACGGAAAGCTGACCCCACGTTGGCTGATGAGATGGATGTTGGGTGGGCAGCGCATTGCAGCCTGGATCCCCGCTGACCCACAGATCTGGTTGGCACATTGCAGCCTGGATCCCCGCCGAATGAGTGGCCACCCGTGCTGCCACTGCTAGAGCCCTGGGCTGGCTTGCGCTCCCATCTCCCCCTGCCACCTCTCCACTTGGTGTGGCAGGTTCCCCCTGTAGGGGAAAATCCTCTGCGCTTGCTGGCTCTCCACCAAAGCTAGGAGAGCTGACCCCCCAACTCAGCCTGCAGACAGGCCTGAGCCTCAAACTATTATAGACTTACCTGTTTGTTTGCTGCTCTGCCCTCACCCAAGGCCGAGGCTGCTGAACTGTCTAACCACCTGGCTGTTTGTCACCTGTTCTGGCCTGGGAAGGAAAAATTCCTATTACACCTAGCCCATGTACTGAGTCAGCATGGCTACCCACTGACCCAGACTGGTACATGGCCAAAAAGTCCATGATATTGTGTGCTAGTGACCTCCAATGATATACCTGGAATATCACAATCAATCTCTATATAGCACTGGTGACACACTTAGGTTCTTTAATACTGGAGAGAATACTGGAGAGACTTCAGAAAATAGCAACAAAAGATGGTATCCATCCATCCATCCATTTTAGGATTTTGTATTGATTTCTGTCCCTAAAGAATGTAAGTTTCCTCTGCATTAGATGGCAGAGCAAGCTCCCTAGTGAAAGGCATATCTACTATATGTTTGAGAATCTGTCTCTGCATCTGTCCATTTGTTCAAAACTCCTCTTAAACGATAAGAGCTAGGACCACCAAATTTGGTATGCAGCTTCCTCTTATGTTAAGTTAAATCAAAGTGAAGTTTTGCTTGTGCCAGGAAAATAGAATGTGCTCAGAATGGGATTGCTTCTCATAATACAACACAGAAAACAGACAGAATCTCCAGACAAGTAAAAGGAGCTGAGGGCGCTCCCCCCATCCAGGACTGCCCCCAACTCCAAATTTCCCATTCCACAGGCACCCTTTGGGGAGGGTGGCAGGGACTGAAACTCCCCCTAATCTCCAATTTGTATGGGGACATTGCTGGCTGTTTCCCTTCGTCACTGAACAAGGGGGAAGTGCACAGTTTGCTGTATTCCTCATACTGATTGGAGGATGCAGGGGTCAGACAAACCTGAACCTGCCTCAGCTGGTGTGACATGGACCCCTCCACTGACTGTGCCCTTAGAACTTCAGTGGCCAGGAACAGGTGCTTCTTACCTGGCCCGATGCTACTGCAGTGAGAGAGACCTGGGGTTGTCCTCTCTCCCCAGTGCAGCCTGCATAGTGAACCCCTCATCTTCAGCCGCAACCCAGAGCAATGATTCAAATGAAGAAAAAAAAATTAAGGACCGGGCAACACTGGGTAAATCTTCTAGTATATATATGGACTAGATAAGATGCTAGAAAATACAGTGGAAAGGACAATTATGCATTGATGCAATAATGGATAAGAAACCAATGAAGTCTTTTCCATCTTAGTCTCAAGGATTCTGTAACTTCCAGTGAACTTTTCTTTTTTTAATTAAAAGCAGAGCAGATTCCAAGGAAGAAGAATTGGCATTGCCTAACGTCTTGTATCACATAGCTAATGCTCCCTGTAAGCTGATTGCTGATCACCCAGGAGAAATTCAAATGCCTGCCAGCTGATTAGCAGAGCATGCACACCTGGCAGCAGCTGGCAGCATATGTTTCTACTGTGGTACATATTTGCACATGCTATGGTGCATGTAACAAAATTTATTTTGCATATGAATGGAAAAATTAGAGGGAACATTGTGTGTAACTTATGTAACTAGCATTTTGTTTTATGTGAAATTTGGCAACACCGTGCTATTTATTTCTGCATAACTACTTTCTCAGCAAAAGCGACGAGGAGTCCTGTGGCACCTTATAGACTAACTGAAGTGTAGGAGCATAAGCTTTCGTGGGCAAAGACCCACTTCGTCAGATGCATGTAGTGGAAATTTCCAGAGGCAGGAATAAATATGCAGGCCAGGATCAGGCTGGAGATGATGAGGTGATCCAATAGCTTATGCTCCTACACTTCAGTTAGTCTATAAGGTGCCACAGGACTCCTCGTCGCTTTTGCAGATTCAGACTAACACGGCTACCCCTCTGATACTTTCTCAGCATTCACAAGAGAGAGATATAATCTGGTTTTCAATGGGTGATGTCCAAGCTATAGGATACTAGATAAAACTTTGGGGTTTTATACTGTATTATTAATGTCAGGAAATTGCTCAGCCTGAATATTTCCATCAGCATACATCTGTGCTCAGGGCAGCAGCTGGACTATATATGTTATCAACATACAGTAGCATAGCACAGGCCCAGCTATTTTGGAAAGTCTGTTCACTAAATATATTACCCAGACTGAGGGCTTTGACTGAAAAATGCTTCCAGCTATTGTGACAGTGTTCAGCAAAACTCTTTCATGTGTCAGGGAAGTAGCTGGATCCCATCCATTAGAGAGGTTGGAAACAGTGAATAATATACTGCAATTGTCAGATACGAAGGCTCCAGGTGCAATAAATCTTTCTTATACAGATGGATCCAAATTGTAAATTGGCAATGAAATCGTCATCAGGTAGGCCCCCAAAGTACCCTTAATCAGGTACTGAATAGAGTAGTTATGGCATAAACAGTCTTTTATCTTATACTATAAGAAACAATGTTTCTTAATTAAAAATTCTGAGCCAGACTACGAGTTGAAGACACCGTGAAAGGGGAGGGAAGGGGGAATACAGCAGTGGTAATACTCAGAGCCTGAAGGAATTCTGAATGAACCAGATAGAGGGAGGAGTCTGGAGGCTCAGCAGTTTGAGGATGCATACAGAAACACAGGCTCAGAACACACACACACACACACACACACATACATACACATACACACACACCGCTGTCTTTACAGTCCACATTATGCATTGGCCTCTGCACAGATTCCACTCTGAGACAGTTTGTTAATGGTCCCAATTATTCCTTGATCAAGCCTCCTTTTAATGGAAGATAGAAGGAATTTATAAATAGTAGATGTTCTAGTCATTGTTTTACTAAGAGTTTCAAAGTGAGATTTGAATTCTGTCTGTTTGGAATAGACCGATAAGCAAAATGTATTTGCTTAAGTGCAAAATTGAACTGTAAATACAGCCAGTGTTATTTGTTATCCATACTACAAACACACAAATCCTTGTGGAGCATTGGGGTGTCCCTTGATGAAATAATTAATATCGCCATTTTCATTAATGCAGGCCAAACACTTTTGTTTATGTGTAACCTTAGATCATCTTACAGTGTTGCATGCAAGTTCTAATATTGTAAGATTGTAATTCAATACAAATGTAAAGGTGAGATCTTCAGGTTGGGTACATCTGAGAAACTTTGGTTTCCACAGAGCTATACAATTTACACCAGCTGAAAATCTAGCTCAGTGTCTATAGCTTCTGAGGAGAGGAAGAAAAATTTACAGGCCTAGAAGCACAAAAATGGAAGAAATTGCAATAAGGTATTTGATACTGCTATTTCTGAGAAACATCAGTTTTTCCTTTTACATTGTTGTTCATGACTGCCAAAATTTAAGTATTTTTTTCACCATGTAAATGTACTGTTGAGGTGCAAACAAAAAATATTCAACTATCAGAACAAAGATGTGGTTGATACAGCACAAATGTATTTATTTAGGGTGAGACTGTAGTATCCCACTTCACACATTAGTACAGTATACCCTGTAGAATGCCACTAAAGTTAATAGAACTGTTCCTGTCATGCCAAACATGAATATTACAATACACACGAAAAGTCAGTTTAGATTAAATAATCCCCATTTGCTTCCCTGAAGTAGTTCAGAGTAGAAGACACTTTCCTTCAAAGAAAAGGCTTTGTATTTTGCTAAACAAATTGTGAATCGTACTGTTCGAAAGGCTTTTTATGAGGTAGAGACATATTGAACACATTTTCTTTTAGGCTTTTTAAGTTCACTGTCCGGTTTTATTCCAAGTTGGCAGACTTTGTGTTCTAAAGGAAAATGCACAGAATGTATTTTCCATTGTTATATAGATAATCTCTGAAACACTGAATGTTCTGGGACAGCATCACATGGAGTGGAAAATAGAATTGCCTGGAATCACTTTTTTTTAAAAGTGTGATCCTATAAATTATATTTCTTATGGATAGAAAAATAAAACTTCTGTGTACCATGGACAGGGTCTGGTGTTTTCACTTAGGCTACGTCTACACTGGCATGATTTTCCGGAAATGCTTTTAACGGAAAAGGTTTTCCGTTAAAAGTATTTCCAGAAAAGTGAGTCTAGCTTGGCAGGACGCTTTTCCGGAAAAGCACTTTTTCCGGAAAAGCACTTTTTCCGGAAAAGCATCCATGGCCATCTAGTCGCGCTTTTCCGCAAAAAAGCCGCGATCGTCATTTTCGCGATCAGGGCTTTTTTGCGGAAAACACTACTGTGCTGTCTACACTGGCCCTTGTCCGGAACAGTTTTCCGGAAAAAGACTTTTGCCCGAACGGGAACAGCATAGTTTTTCTGGAAAGCACTGATGATTTTACATTAGATCGTCAGTGCTTTTCTGGAAATTCAAGCAGCCAGTGTAGACAGCTGGCAAGTTTTTCCGGAAAAGCGGCTGATTTTCCGGAATAACTTGCCAGTGTAGACACAGCCTTAGAGTGTATAAAGTACTCTTAATTCTTCCATGATATCCTTTGTTACAATTTCAAGAGTAGTTATTATGCAAAAACATATTAAATCACGGAAGGATAAATGTCTTGAATGTGGAGAACACCTATGTAACAAAAATGTCACTCTTATCTGCTGCTTTGAATTTTGGGCTCAAAGGGTATGTCTACACTACCACCCTAGTTCGAACTAGGGTGGTTAATGTAGGCAACCGAAGTTGCAAATGAAGCCCGGGATTTAAATATCCCGGGCTTCATTTGCATATTGCCGGGCGCCGCCATTTTTAAAGCCCCGGTAGTTCAGATTCCGTGCCCGCGGCTATACGCGGCACGGAGTAGGTAGTTTGAATTAGGCTAATTCGAACTACCGTTACACCTCGTTCCACTCAGTGGTAGTGTAGACATACCCATGGAGACTTGACTGTTACCACAATGTTATATCTCACCACGATTAGTTTTGAGGACATAGGCAGTGTTTTCACTGTGTTGGTCCTAGGGTATTAGTGAAGCAATGGGGTTAAGCTAATATCTTTTATTGGACCAGCTTCTCAAGGTAAGAGACAAACTTTTTGAGGATACAGAAAGGCAGAACTAGCACACTGGTTTTCCAATGTGCTGATAACATATGAATACCAACATTTCTTCAATAGCCCATATATTCTGTGGTGACTAGTAAGTTTTTTTCCAATCAGGCATCTCTCCACTATTTCCCTCCTACCAGAACCAATCATTGATGTATAGCTACACACTGCAGTGTAGATTCAGCCTGCTTTTCAATGAGGCATGAGCTACACATATCCTAAGCACTGCTGCCAATGAAGTGTAGTTTGGGCACAACCTAAGAGAACAGAAGTACAGTGTATGAGTTCTTATGGCCACCTTTCCACCAGTCCTCTAATAAGTGTCTCCATTGCACCAATGCTTCTACTTCCACCAAAATGCACAACTTTCTTCAGAAATTATATATAAACTAAAACAAACAGATATTTTCTAGTCTCCATCCAATTGCATGGTATCAGAAGCATTGTTTAAAGGTATGGGAATTAGGGCAGGGAGAAACCATAGAATCATAGAAACGTAGGGCTGGAAGGGACCTTGAAAGGTCATCAAGTCATCACGTCCAGCCCCCTGTGCCATAGCAGGAACAAAAAAAGTAGATGTTACCACCCACTTCAGTGAGATCAACTTACTTTTGAAACCTGTGTTGGTGATGTATCCTTTCTCCTGGAGACCAGATGTGGTCTCTTAAACTTGCTGGTTTTGAAAGGATAAACACATCTTATGGTGTGGGAAGTGGGTAGTAGATCTGTTCAGATAAAGTTAAATGATTATTTGTCAAACTCAAAACAGATACATTATGAAAAAACAGATGAAAAGTGTATTAGGAAGGAATTACAAGCACATTTAACAATCTCAAAGACATAGTGCTCTTTACAGTAAGAAATTAGGCCACCATAATGTTGAATTCTACTAAAATGTTGACATGAATTCTGATTTCATTCTGCAATGTACATTACAATGAAGCCTGTCCATTGGCACTACATTTTTAGCTTCTTTATAGCTGGGCCAAAGAGGATCAGCCCAGTATATCTACTTTATTTATTGCTAGAATCTGGGAACCTACATTGACCTCAAACCTCCTTCTCCCAGGGTGCATCTACACTGAAGCATTTTTCTGGAAAAAAGGCTGTTTTAAAAAAAAAAAAAAAAAAAACAATACTTGCATCCACACTGTCATTGAGTTCTTTTGACAGAAAGTCAAAAGAATGTGAGGGGGAGGTTCCGATGACGGTAAACCTCATTCTACGAAAAGCTTTTTCGGAAAAAGGCATGTGTGGACACAGAAGAGGAAATTCTTTTGACAGAAGAGGCATCCAGAAAATAACACAGGTGTTGTGGTGGCTATTCCATCCAGACTAATCACAACTTAAATGCAAGATAGTATTCAATCAATGTGGACGCTATCTTTTGAAAAAGCACATTGTATTTTCATTGCGCTTTTGGGGTGTGTCTAGACTACTGAATTTTTTTTTTAAAAAGTGGCCTTTTTTTGAAAAACTTTCACCTGCACCTAGACTGCCATTGCGTTCTTTCAAACTTAAATCAAAAGCACGCGGCAGTTTTTTTCGAAATCCGTAAACCTACTTTTACCAGGAAGAACGCCTTTTTTTGAAAGAGCTCTTTTGAAAAAAAGGCGTTCTAGAACACGAACAGGGCTTTTTCGAAAGAGAGCATTCAGATTGCCTAGGTGCTCTCTTTTGAAAAAGCAGATCACTTTTTCGAAAACTGTGTGGCTGTCTAGACGATCTCTTTCAAAAGAGTATTTTTCAAAAGAGCGCTCTCAAAAAAGCCTCTTTTGAAAGAGGCTTGTAGTCTAGATGTACCTTTGCTGTGTGGATGCTCTCTTTCTAAATAAGTTTTTTCTGGAAGATCTCTTCCAGAAAAGCCTCTTCCAAAAGAAGCTTGCCGTCTAGAGGTATCCCCACTGACTTTGATAATGCAGGTGTAGGGCCTTGGCAAGCATTTACTCAGAACCAAGGAGGAAACAGTTTTCCTATCCTAGCAAAATTTCAAAAGCAAAACAACAGATCCTAACCAGCTTTACTTGCTTACACATAATGGCTACATCTACATTGGCCCCTTTTCCGGAAGGGGAATGTTAATTTTTCAGATCGTAATAGGGAAATCCGCGGGGGATTTAAATATCCCCCGCGGCATTTAAATAAAAATGTCCGCCGCTTTTTTCCGGCTTTTAGAAAAGCCGGAAAAGAGCGTCTACACTGGCCCCGATCCTCCGGAAAAAAAGCCCTTTTCCAGAGGATCGGGGCCAGTGTAGACGCTCTTTTCCGGCTTTTCTAAAAGCCGGAAAAAAGTGACGGACATTTTTATTTAAATGCCGCGGGGGATATTTAAATCCCCCGCGGATTTCCCTATTACGACATGTAAAATTAACATGCCCCTTTCGGAAAAGGGGCCAGTGTAGACGAGCCCAATGTGTCTGATTGAGGTCAAATTAGCAAATCTGTTTGTAACACTTATATGACAATAAGATGTTCAGTAATAGCCAGCATTGATTTTTCATGAACAAATCATGCCAAACCAACCTACTTCCCTTCTTTTTTAGGGATACCAGCATAAAAGGATAAGGGTTAAGCAGAAACCTAGATCTTGATTTTAGTAAGGCTATTGATGCAATCCCACATGATAGTCTCATAAGCAAGCTAGGGAAATGTGTTCTAGATGAAGTTACTATATGGTGGATGTATAGCTGGTTAAAATAAAGTACTCAAAGAGTATTTCATTATTAATGATTTCAGACAGAGAGTCCATCTATTAAGGTACTGAGAATGTCAGTACTAGTTCCAATATTACTCAATATTTTCACTCATGATTTGGATAATGGAGTGGAGAGTATGATTAAAAAAATTGCAGATGACACCAAGCTGAGGAGAGAGGATTAGAATTCAAAATGCCATTGACAAATTAGTTGGAAGGGAACAAAAGGAAATTAAATAAAGACAAGACTCAAGTAATACATTTGGCAAGGAAAAATCAAAGGTGCAACCACAAAATGTGGGGAATAACTGGGTAGGTGGTTGTACTGTTGTATGGAGAAAGGCATTTAATGGATCATACATTGAATGTGAGTCACAAGTATGATGCACTAGTAGAAAGGCTAATATAATTCTGGGATGTATTAGCAGGAGTGTCATATATAAACCGAAGGAGATAATTGTTTCACTACTGAGGCCTGAACTAGAACACAGCATCCACTTAGGAAAGGTGTGGATGCATTGGAGTCCAAAGGAGAGCAATGAAAATTATGATAAAGGTTTGGAAAACTTGACCTATGAAGAGTGAGGAGGACTAGATACATCTTCTTATATGTTAAGGCCCATTACAATGATGATGGTGCTCAATGGTTTTCTATGTCTACTGAAGGTAGGACAAGAAGTAACCTGTAGCAAGGGAGATTTAGGTTAGATATTAGAAAGGTGGGTTTAACTATAAATGTAGTTAGGTTCTGGATTAGGCTTTCATGGGAAGTTATGAAATCCCTCCACTGGTGAATTTTTAATGGTTGGACAAAAACCTGTCAGAGTCCCACCCTGCCCTACATTTCTATGATTCTCTAACTCAACAGGAGATGCTCACAAACTTGGATCATGAAAGACACTTTCAGTATTATCCATTAATTATCTTATTGGTTATCATCGTATTACACAAGTAATATGCAATAATTACCAAAGCACATAGAAGCCCCAGTCATGGATCAGCACCCGATTGTTTGTACACTATGAATCATTTGAGGGACTTATTTAGAAATATGATCAGATTTGGACTGGGAACTTGTCTCTTTGCTGTGTATTTTAGTAGGGGATTGCTAGTTTTACCTCATTTGTCCCTTCAGCAACATCGACTGTAGCCATAATGAAAACTATATGCTGAAGTGATAAATTGAAATTCTTTGTGCATTACATTGACTATTTACCACCACAAGTTTTATTATTTATTTATCTGATCAGATGTTAATGTCCAGTTAATAGTGGCTTTATTTTCTCTTTCTCATACCAACATATATTACATTGCTAATGATGATTTTTATTTACTTTTTTATTTACTACATCCATAAAATAAGTTTGGGGTGGTTTTTTTCTTTTTTCCTTATAGCATTGCTGAGTGTGAAATTATGTAGCAGTAAAGGGGCTCAAAATTCTTAATTCATAACATTTGTGGATTTTTCATAGAACTTTGCAGATGTTCTTTTCTGCTGTGATTTTTTATATGGCTGTTCCCATTCTTGGGTCTCAGATTTAAAGTTTAAATATTGAGAAATAAATTACTGCTTCAGTAAGAATTTACAAATATATCATGAGTTCCAATTGTCTTCCATAATGTTTTGGAAAATGTCAGGCTGTCTCAATTACCTTCTAAAATGTTTTTCTTCCAAACTTATTGTTATTAGCATATTCTCAGTAAGCATCCTCCAAAAATCTGAAGAAAAAAAATCTTTGATAAAATCCAAAGTAAAGGATATTTAAGAATTCTGGGTTACTGAAAATGGGCAGTAAATTATTCAGGGGAAAGACTCTTAGATCTTCATATATTTGGTACTTTATGAAAATATTGTTACATTGTGTTTTTAATTATCTCTGTTTATTACCAATGACATATAATAATTCAATGAGCTACTGAATTGTAACATATGTTCAGATTAAATATTCCTGTACTGCCAAGTTCTCTGGCCCCCTCTGCAGGCATGCAAGCCCAAAGCAGAATGGAAGTGTCATGTTTCTTCTGAAATAGAAACAGTCAGAAAACAGAGAGCCCCCTTCATAGACACCCTGTATGCCATAAATCTGAGATACTTGGTTACACTCTGTTCAGGCCCATGGAAAGGTGATTATAAGGGGGATGAAGGAATGACAGGCATCTGGCCACTGGATACAAACACAGCACAGCTCTGTTGGCCCCAAGCGGGGAACATAGGGACATAAATTTCCTCACTGCTTCAGGCCTGGTGCTCTTGTTTCTAAGGGTATGTCTACACTACAGATTTTTTTCAGAAAAACGGTCATTTTTCAAAAAAAAAACAAAAAAAAAAAAAAAAAAAAACCTTGAATTACGTCCACACTGCAATCGTGTTCTTTCAAAAGAAAATCAAAAGAACAGAGGGGTTTTTCCAACATTGGTAAACCTCTTTCTGTGAGGAAGAAGTCTTTTCCAAAAGAGCTCTTTCGCAAAAAGACGTGTGTGGACGGGGAAAAGGGAGTTCTTTTAAAAGAAGAGGAAAGAGGAAAAACCACAGGTGCCCTGGTGGCCACACTGTCCAAAATAATCACAGCTTAAATGCAAGATAGCATCCATTCAATCATTATTGATGCTATCTTTAGAAAAAGCAGATCACTTTTCTGATGCGCTTTGGCAGTGTGGACACCCTCTTTTGAAAGAAGTTTTTTCAGAAGATTTCTTCCAGAAAAGCTTCTTCCAAAAGAAGCCTGCAATCTGGATGTAGCCTAAGACTGGCCAGGTGCATTAGCCCCACAGCAGGCAGATATGAAAGAATCACACAGTGATTTCAGCTCTTCCATGGAATAGCACCAGGCTCCACTCAGCACACAGTGATTTCAGCTCCTCAGCAGATTCAGCTCATAATAGAGGAGCCTCAGTGCTAGTGCTCCATTGGCCCATAGTGAAGTCAGCTCAGCAGCTCACAACTAGACACCTAATGGAATCCAAATTAGCTCTGATATTCCACAGTGGAAAGAGGAGGCGGTGCAATCAGTGTTGTTTAGACCATCAGACCAGGCCCCACCACCAGGTACAAAGACCTGTCCCTAGCCCCTCTCAACTTGACTGGGTTTGGAACCCATAACCCTTGTATGGCGAGTGTTACTTAGTTTATGGCGAATCCCTCTGTCATAAACAGTTCCTTTATTCCATTGTCCTTGATTCACATAATTAGGGTAACAACACGTTATCCCCCTGCCTCAATAACAGAGAGACTGGGGATCCCACAGTGGCCAAAGTGACCATTTGGGCTACTGTGAGCACATACTAAGTGGGGTAGGTGTGTCTATGCAAATGAGATGAGCCCCTGAAGACTTTTTGCACTACTCACCACAATTCACCACCACATGTCAAGGTAGAGCTTATCCTGACCCTGCTTACATCTAGGCTACATCTACCTCGGCAAGATTTTGCACAAAAACAGCTGCTTTTGCGCAAAATCTTGCCACCTGTCTACACTGGCTGCGAGTAATTGCGCAAGAACACTGGCGTTCTAATGTATAAAATCAGTGCTTCTTATGCAAATACTTTGACGCTCCCACTCAGGGATAAGCCCTCTTGTGCAACTGTTCTTGCGCAAGATGCCAGTGTAGACAGGCAACATCAATTTCTTGTGAAAGAAAGCCCTATGTTTAAAATGGCCATCGGAGCTTTCTTGTGCAAGAGAGTGTCTACACTGGCATGGATGCTTTTGTGCAAAAGCACATCTTTTGCGCAAAGGCACATGCCAGTGTAGACGCTCTCTTACTCAAATACTCTAACGCAAAAACTCTTGCGTTAAAGAGTATTTGCACAAAATCTTACCAATATAGACATAGCCCTATGTTCCTCTACAAAATGTAATATAACATACTTGCTGTAACATTATGGTCCATGGGTTTTGCTCTAGTAAAGGAAGGGTGTGAGGTAGACAATGCACAGCAAATAGAATGAGATCAATGGCATAGTACCCATCAATGCCTATAATAGCCATTAAAGATGAATATGTCATGAACTCTGTCCAATTTTTATGGCATAAGATTTAAAGTAATCGTTCCTCTTCTGAGTACTCTGCATAAAAGGGAGTGATAGTTCTCAATGTTCTTAACTCTTGACCCAGGTTGTTCTTGTTCTCTCTCTTGCAAATCTTTTTTTCCATAACATTGGGCTGCTGAGCAATTTTGGCTCTTACAAATTTCAGTCATGAATTATTAAAGCTATTGCTGTTTCCTGGATACTCCTAGATTCCTCTCAGAAGAAAGTTCTGACATGTCCTTACAAAGACAGCTGGAAGCTAATTAATCCTGCTTCACTAAAACCAAACTGAAGTAAAAAAATGTAGCTCTTGTTCACCACAAGCAGTTTTTTGCATTGCAAGATTACAATCAGACACAAATCATAAACCTTATGTGTGACTATACCAAAGAAAAAAGTGCCTTCTTCCTCCACCCCCTCCCACATAAGTAGTAATAGGCTCTGATATGTCTATTCCATGATTCCTTACTATACATCTTGCAAGCCAATCAGACATTAGGACAACTCTCCCTATATGTAGTTGCTGAATAATTTAGTTAATTGAAAATGGTATTTTTTCTGGTAGCACCTGCAGTTCAGTGGTTACTGCATACACAGAAAGTAAGTAACAGTCCCAGTGGCAGGAAAACAAAGATTGGGAGTCAGTGGCTCAGCAAACAAGCAACGTTGCCCCACAGTGACTGTGGACTGTGACTGTGCTTTGGGGACATGATTTTTTGCTAATGCATTTTTAATAAGAAAGAATATTGTTCAGTATTCTGTCTTAAATCGATGAATTTGTTGTAGGTGTCACACAGGATTGAGTCACTGTTGGAAGTGCCCTCAATGCCCAATGAAGCAGCTCAGGAAAGGCACTCCTATGAAAGGCAGCAGAGAAGAAAGTAGGGACAGTAGTTGGATAAGTGGACACACATTATGTCGAGGATGTCAGAACACAGGGGAGGGAAAAGGGGGCAAGATGAAAGGAGACAGGGTTTAATAGGTGGAGGTGTGTCTACACAGCAAAGTTATTTCAGAATATTGGCCATTATTCTGAAATAACGATGCGAGCATCTACACAGCAATTCTGTTCTTTCAAAATAATTTCAAAATAACAGACGGCTTATTCCAACTTCTGTAAATCTCATTCTATGAAGGTATGAAGATGTCACATGCATCTGATGAAGTGGGTCTTTTCCCACGAAAGCTTATGCTCCAATAAATCTGTTAGTCTATAAGGTGCGACAGGACTTTTCGTTGTTTTTGCAGATTCAGGCTAACATGGCGATCCCTCTGATATGTGATTTATTGTGTTATTAGTCCTATCATTTTTACAGACACTAACATGCATTTATCACTGATCTCCTCCTAATTCCAATTAATGTGGTAGATGTTAAGTGAAGATGTTGACAGCAGAGTTAGACCTCTTAAATTCAAAGTTCACATAAGCTATTAGTTATATAAACCAGACAATTTTTATCTGCATAAACCATGTGAATTGAAGGAAGCAATAAAGTATCACACAGGGCAGAGCAAACAGCACAGTAATAGGCATGATAAAAGTAAACAGGTAAATACTGGAGCTGTATTAAAGTTTTCTGGTGCAACTTTTTTTCTAAAACCAAATTGTCTGTGAAAATTATTCATTTGATTCAAAAGGGTGTTTCTTATGAAAAACAAAAACAAAAAACAAAAAGCCCAGTTCAGATTTTTGCTGACCAAAAAAAAAAAAAAAAAAACCCCAAGAAAAATTCTGCAATTTTTTTTCATTTACAATTTTCCAGTGAGGGCCAAGAGATTGGTAGATAACACTATTTGCTTTGCTTTTCTAGATTACTTAATACTCCTATTACATCAGTCAGTATAACAATTGTGAGTCCTGCAAAATATGTTACATCTTCAACAATGAACGTTGCAATGTTAGCTTTCTGTCTTAACCTCAACAATTATAGGGATGGATTCTTCTCTGATATTTATATGCTCATGTAAATCTACTACTTTCTATTGAGTTGGACCAGATTAAATTGATGTAGCTAAAGGCAGAGTTATTTTAATGCATCATTATTTTATCCATATGTGGAACAGATATTGAGTAAAGCACTATCAGTGGCAAGAGTCATGCAACCTAAGTGTGTGTGCATGCATGCGTGCAGGTATATATATGTAAATATAAAAATAAATAAATAAAATACTCAATTATGCTGCATGAGTCTTGCCATTCATGATTAGTCTTAATACTGGACTCTCTATGCAACGGATTCATCTTATTTTGCACCCGCAATAAAAGGGGAGTATTTTCTAACTGCCGCAGAAAAAAAATCTGAATTCTACAAACATTTGCTACCTGATGCTATGCTAGGCAGCTCAGACTAGTTTCCAGACCTGGTACACACAAAAGTTCCATAGCAATGAATAGGACTATTCATATGCCAGAAGGAGAGGGGAAAGAGCAGGGCAAACCTTTAAAAGGGCTCTCAGTCCATTTATAGATTTCCTATAATAGTCAGTAGTTGTATTTATAGACAGCAAGCCTTTCTGTCCCAATTGTTGAAATTTTTGACCCTTTAATTTAGGGAGGGGGCAATAATTTTTGATGGCGGGGCACTCCGAGATTTTGGTAAGTGGTCAAGGGCTGCACTTTTTTATGGAGGAGCCACAGGGTCTGGGATGGAGAGATGGAGAAGAGCTTGGGATAGGGGATCGGGGTGCAAGAGAGGCTGTGGGATCTGAGAGGGAGTTTGGGTGAAGGAGGGGATTGTGATCTGGGGGGGCAGGGGATTGGGGTGCAGATCTGGAAGGGGGTACAGGATCCAGGATGGGATATGGGTACAGGAGAGGAATCTGTCCTGGGGGAGGAGTTTAGAAGTGGGTGCATGGTCTGGAAGGGAGTTGTGACCTGCAGGAGGGGTACAGGGAGGATGCAGAGGGTTTGGGTGGTGACCTGTGACAGGAGGGGGTGGTGATCTGAGGTAGGGATTTGGGTGAGGGAGAGTCTGGGATGCCAGAGACAGGATGTGGCCAGAAGGTGCTTACATAGCCAGCTCCCTACCAGCAGCCCTGAAGGAGCCTGAGGCAGGCTCAGGCTGCTCAAAATGGCTGGCTGCTTCCTGTGGCTCTTGGCTCTGGGCACCAGGGGGAGGAGAAGGCTTTGTGCACTGCCTCTGCCCACCAACAAAATTCTGCAGCTATCAGTGGCTGGTTTCAGAGTCTCATTGGCCAGTTACTGAGCTGAGAGATTTTGCTGGTGGCCCAAAGCAGTGTACAAAGCCTCCTCCTCCCCACTCCAGCACCTGGAGCAGAGAGCCAAAGGGAGTGGTCAGCCACTTAAAGCAATATAGGGCTGCTCTGAAGTGGTTGCTGCTCTGTTCTTGAGGGTCCCGGCAGGGCCTGCCCCTGCTTTAATTATTTCCCTTTTATGTTCTTTATGCATTTTTCTGGTTATCTTTTTAAATGTTTCCCATATGACACAAGATGTACAGTCAGCATACCACAAGTGATGTTAAAAAATGGACCCTTTTCTCTAAATTCTTCCACAGATGAGGAATTTTACTCAGAGGTCATTCCACTGAAGAAAAATCATCCTTATGCACGTTTGCAGGCTCCCACACACCAGGCTCATTAGGTCCTTATGTAAGGTGGGCAGAGGTGGGCCTGGTTCTGAGCACCGGAAGGGGCGGAGCTTCGGTAGAAGGAGTGGGGCTGGCATTAGCTTCCCCTAGACAGCCTCAGGGCGGCATGGAGCACACCGCACCTGTCCCCAGGCACACTGTGCAGAGCTCTGGTGGTGATTTAAAAGGCCTGCAGCTACCAGCTGCCACTGACTCACCAGGCCCTGAGGCAGTTACCCCATTCTCACCCCCCCACACACATCGGCAGGCCTGTACATCACTATTCATTCATATGTAGAAAGTGTTGTAGCTTCCATTATTCAATGCTGCTTTTGACATACTTGCAAAGGGGATGAGGGGTACATTTTATACCACTAAGATCATAAAGCTAAAAGAGAGTAATAAAAGCTCATCAATTACCCTGAGAAAAGTCATTCTAAGATACTAATTTTGACTTCTACTTCCAAAAAATATCACTATCAGAGAATAAAATTGTATCATCTTACTTGCAAATGGACTCTTTTGGTAAATTTGAATGCATTTGGTCTGTTGGAAATTCATGTTAACAGAAAAATATATACTTTACTCCCTACTTCTTTTTGTTTTCACAAAACTGTAAGCACTCTTTGTGATAATGTTTATTGTATGCCACTATACCCTGTGAGTTCCTTATCTTAAAATCACAACTAGAGAAACAACTAATATGAGTGGTGTATGATTTTTATGCAATGTTTTCTGGCTGTGGAAGTGACCTAAATACATATCCTGGTCTCTGGCTCCATTGGACACATCCTGCTAGCTTTACATGAATATTCAGAAAGTAACAAATGTTGATCCCACACTAACTATGGATAGATTGATTCAAATCTTCTTTAGTTATCAGTAGGAGCTGTGTAGTGAATATGGGAGTACCATAGATTGATAAATAGATGTCCTTCTCTTCTTTTAGGCAGTTTTGAGAAATTGTAAAAGGAGTCCAGTCCAAAGTGCTCTGGCCAAAAAAACCCCTGAACTCTGGAAATTAGGGTTATGGGGATTAGGAAATTTGAAAGAATCATTGGATCCTATCCAGGATAGGGAGGAAAATGTCCATTTTTCCCCAGTGTTAGCCCTGGATTAAATCAATTCCTATATTTTATGTAAAAAGTATTCACAATGAAATTAACTCTAAGAACACAAATAAGTAAAATACAATTTGAGATTTTCCAGAGGAACAAGTACAATATAAGTAATCTCAAACTCACTGTTTCCCAGTAGATGTGTGATATCTAATCATTGCCCCACCTTGGCTAAAATGAAATGAAATGTTTCATCTGAAGAAATGGGTTGTGCCCTCATGATACCATCTACATTTTTTGTTAGTCTCTAAGGTGCTGCTGGACTATTTGCTGTTTTTTAAGTTTTTTCAATTACAGACTAACATGGCTGCCCCTCTGAAATTTATGAACCGTAACAGCATTTCTGAGGAAATGTTTGTCATCTTGCCTTTGTTATCTCGCTACATGTCTGTTCAATGCATGGCATAATTAAGATGCGTATTTCCCCATTGGCATTTTAAAGCAGCAATTGGCTAAATGGACAACACTGTGATAGCACTTAGCTATGAAGATGGATAAATGCTAAAGGAAAGAATGATCTCATGTACACCAGCGTAAATCCAAAGTATTCAAGGATCCACCCCAGGAAATTAGATCCAGATCTGGCCAACATAATGAGTCTTTTGATAGGGTGTGTGCAGGGGTGAAAGTAATTTGAAGAACTTACAGATATGAAGGTCGGCCAGCCTCCTGGACAAGGTTAGGGGGCAGCTCTAGGCCCCTGGAAGAGGCAGAATCTTGAGCAGAAGAAGCAGGGCTAGGAGCCAGATTTCCCCAGCCAGCCCTTTATCACTGCCCAATCCAGCATGCCCAGGGCTCGGTGGTCATTTAAAAGGACTGTGGCCATGGCTGTGGTAGCAGTGACCAGGAGCCCTAGTCTCTGGTGATTTTAAATCTCCAAGGCAGCTACCCATCTTTCCTTCCCTCCTTCCACACCATCCCCTGCCAGCATTCATGCCAGTACAGTCCTTAAAGCTGTGTACTGCTATAAATAGTTTGCAATTATTGCATGTATAAGATCTAGTAACCATTTTTAACCCTCCTTTTATTCATCAACCTTTTATTTTAGTGTCTAAGGGTATGTCTACACTGCCACCCTAGTTCGAACTAGGGAGGCTAATGTAGGCATTCAAAGTTGCAAATGAAGCCCGGGATTTAAGTATCCCGGGCTTCATTTGCATCTTGCCGGGAGCCGCCATTTTTAAAACTCCGTTAGTGCAGACTCCGTGCCCACGGCTACACTGGAACGAGGTGTACCGGTAGAGAGCCTAATTCGAACTACCGACTCCATGCCGCGTGTAGCCGCGGGCACGGAGTCCGCACTAATGGGGATTTAAAAATGGCGGTGTCCGGCAAGATGCAAATGAAGCCCGGGATATTTAAATCCCGGGCTTCATTTGCAACTTCGAATGCCTACATTAGCCACCCTAGTTCGAACTAGGGTGGCAGTGTAGACATACCCTAAGGGATTGGCAACAGTATAATTACTGGGTAAGTTCAGAGTTATATATTGACCAGTCTAAGGAGCTCACCTCTTGAAATTAGAAGGATGCTGTATGCAATGAGACCAGATTTAAATCACCACTTATCATAGATCCAGTGCCGGGGTAGTGAGATGTAGGCTGAGATGCCTAAGACTGCATTTTTTACTTTGTATGAACCTATACGGTGAGACAGAAGTTTACTTTTTCTTACTGGCTTAGCATAATCTAATGATAGAATAACCACCGGTTCGGGGTGAGTCTGCCCTTTTTCTCAGCAGTTTGTCCTAATGTGGTATGACACACTGAGGCACAGTGATACCCCCGCAGCAGAAGCTTCTGTATTTGAGGCTACATCTCTGGCCAAAGACGTGACGTCTTCTGCTAACTTTACTGGAACATATTGTGTGAAATTTTGTCCCCTTGGAAGTCACTGGTAATACTTGCTCTAACTTCATTGGAGCCAGGATTTAATCCATATTTCATCATATTTCACACAACAACCTCCTTTGATTTTCAGCTTATATATTTACACTAGAATATATTTAATTCTTATTAGTTTAGTGTGTTAGATTGCTAATATATGGTCATAAGCTAAGTTCCCTGCAAGTCCCCTAAATGCCCTAGGTAGCACCATGCAGGTGCTCAAAACATCTGTGCAAGGCAGGGAGGAAGGCCACCACACTCCCAAACCCAGGCTGGTGGTGAAGAGAGAGACAGCCTGAACCAGGCACCTCTGTCCTGGCCTGAAGGCAACTGTGGGCCAAACAACCCAGTCCCAGAGCCTCCTTGCCATGGGCCAAGCATCCTGGACCTCCACCCCTGCCAGAGCATCCCAGACAGTCTGTCCCCAGACTCCCATATCGCGTCCAGACTGCCCAGTCCCTGGACCTTTCCCTGCTGTAATCTGTGCATCCCTGGCCCAGCACCAGTGCCTCTCCCCACCTCTGAACTTCAATCTGTGCCCCAGTCCCATGCCAGAGCCTACATCCCCAGCCAGAGCCTTTGCGCCCCAACCCTCTGTCCCAGTTCTGAGCCCCTTCCCACAATTAGAAACCTTTGGCCCCATCCCCACTACATGAATTTTGTTAGGTGCACCAATATGAAGGTGGCATGTTGCATAACAAAATTAATTCTGCTCAGGGGTGGGAAATTAAAAAAAAATGTTCAGTGAATTATTGATTTTCATCTCAGTACAACTGAAACATACAATCTGATGTTTTAAAAAACAATGTATTCCTATTTCTTAGAGCACATATTTTTATTAAGTGGTAATGTGAGGCTGGGGGCTAAGTAAATTCCTTTAACAAGTTCTTCCATGTTCTGTCTCTTGAAGTCAACAACACATAGGCATAAACAGCACACGTAAGTCATTTTGAAAGACTTTTAGGTGAAATCTTGGGAATAAAAAAAAAAAGCATTTGATTCTCTCCCTGTCCTTTGTATTTCTCTTGGGTCTAGATCTAACTAGTAGAGGCATTTTTACACAATGGAATTCAGTGGAATTAAATAGTCTCTTATGTAATATATTTCAGTTATCAAGTGTCAGCAATAGACATCATGAATTATGACTAAGTCTAGAAAGGACTTGTTTTATTTGGGTTAATAAAAAGCTATCAAAGCTAAGCAGATGACCTGAATGATGTAATTCAAGCTCGTTATCAAATGTAATTCTTAGTTCTTTGAGTGTGCTTACAGAATTGTAAAGATGTGCTACTGAAAAATCACAGCTGATAAAGCAATATACTATTTGATTGATATGAAAAGTCTTAAGATAAAGGAAAATGAGGAAATCGGGTTCATGGAAGATGAAAATTAATGACAAACATGTTTAAAAAATAAACCAACTGGTAAATATATATTGATAATAGAGTCCTCTGTTCTGCTTGGTACTTACCAATGGCACCGCTCACATGTTTAAAGTTCTCCATGTTCTTAAGTACCTGGCAGAAACAGGGTCATACTACTGAATGCCAAAAGATGATACTCATTATTTTTAATACTCAGGAATGCCCTGCTCACTATACTTGCCAACCTCCTTCTTGCTGGCTGCTTTTGCAGCCAGAGAGCCTGTTAATTTTGCACTGAACCCAGCTGTGCTCTCCATGGCCCCAAGACACTTACACTTTTCTCCACTCCAACCCAGAACATCCCTGGATGGGCCCCTCTATCTAAACACTCTCAGTCCATCCTGCCCACTTGTGCCCTTCAATCACCAGCCAACCCCTTCTGCACCCTTCCTGCTTCTGCCCCACCCACCAATAAAATAATTAATTTGTGTGCAAAGTTCAGAGCCTCTACTGGCAGCTAGCACAGAGCTCTGGAAAAGTGACCTGTCAGATAGGGCTATGCTCTGCGGGGTTGAGGGCCTTTCATGTAAATGAAAGCTAGACGCAATCAGGAACACGGGGCCCAACTCCAAATGAAACCTCTTTGTTCTGGTTGCTCCTGGGCATCTGACTTGGTAGCAAGAGACAGGAGCAAGGTTACGTGTGAGCAGCCAGGTAGGGAGAAAATTCCCCACTCTCCATGCTTGGTTACTGCCTGTCTTTGCAGGACGGCAATGCTCCAGATGTGTCCTTCCGGCTGGCAAGCAAGCTCCCACTGCAGGGCTGGGACATGCTCTGTGCAGACAGGGAACAATGCAGAGACGTGGAACCATGAGGGAGCCCCCAGCTTTACATGCCCATGCTCCACTGAGACCCCATTAGGGTCATGCAGGAAGAGAGCTCAGTGGGGTAATGTGGGCCACTAGTCCTTATCCTGGAGCTCCATGGCCCATAGCCCACACTCTTCTTCCATCCCTACCCCACCTCCATCCTCCATTCCTACACCCACCCATCCTCCGTAACCCCTACCCTTCCCCAACCCCATCCCACACTGCCTATTCCTACCTCCAATTCCTTCTTCCATTCCTACACCCACCCATCCGCCCTAACTTCTCACCCTCCCCATCCCACACTGCCTATCCCTACCCCCAATTTCTTCCTCCATTCCTAATTACATTCCCATTCCTAATAAATACATTATTAAAACACTTGAAGGGATAACATTGTTCATTGCTTAGTCTGAAGCATTTGAACAATAAACACTATAATAGGAAGAAGAAATCCTTCATTATCAGCATTTTGCTTCAAAATGGTACTGATGAGTATATTTGATTCATGTTGTCACTTGAATAATAAAAAGGGGGAAAATAACTACACATGTTGGGTCTATGTTGCTTTAATGTTAATGCCTTTAAGATCTGAAACTGTACATGTGTCATTTCAGAGTATAATTGCTTAACATTATGCTTCCTTTACCATAAATGGTACTTTGCTGTGTTGCATTCCAGTCCACGATGGTAACATTTAACTTTTTCCATAAGTAGCTTAAAAATACAGCTACCAAATGTGCACACATTGGTAAAATGTATTTTATATTTGAGCAGAATCCTCTGAGCTGCAAACAGAAAGCTGATTTTAAAAGTCTGTTTCCACTCAAGGATTCCAGCCTTCCATTTTGCAAAGCCTTCTGGGAATACTTTTTCCTAGTCTGCATTCCAGTAGCTTTTTTTTATTTCCTGTAGCTGTGTCAAAAGCAGTAATAGCAAGTCTAAAGGATGGAACAGGTTACCTTATAATATATGTACCATATGGCTGCACAGCCTTCTTTCTTCATGTGTTTTAGAAATGATTATAGATGATAATAGTATGTTCACTAATTGCTGTCCCATGTGCAAGATTCTTATTAACGAATTGGGTTAAGTGGTAAATAATTTACTTTAAAAAAATCTTTTATATCATTATATAATCAAAGCAATTGAAAACATTTATAAACGTTGGCTTCAACTGCACTGTCTTTTGGATCAGCATCAGCTCCGTACAGTAGGTATATGCTTTGCATTGTGCATTACTTGTTGCTTTTTGTTGAATCTGCTTTGTTGAAAAAAGGACACATTTTGCTTTCAGCAACTGTTCTATAGTGCACAGAGCTACAGTGACTGATTATTCAAGCTGAGTGAGGAATAAATGGTAAGGAAATGGAGGTCATCTACAGAAGCGGCTGCAAATTGCCCTTGTCAAGGCAGTTGTAGCAGAGCTTACACCATCGAGGAACTGTCCTTTATGAAGTATCATGAAACACCACGTTGATTAGCTGACTTTCATCATCATCATCATCAACAACTATGGGCTCAACACCCATTGGTATACGATGCCTCCCTCACTATTTCCTTCCATCTTTCCCTGTCTAGTGCGGAGTGGCTTAGTTTCTGTAGACTAGCTCTACACCAATCTACTATATCATCTACCCATTCTCTGTGGGGTCTACCTCTCCTATTCGGACAATCCATTATGCCAAATACCAGGGTTTAACTTTTCACTTGTCGTTCATTCTGCAGATATGCCAGAATAGCTGTAACTTCCGTTGTATAGCCTTCTGTAGTAGGTTCTCTTTCGGCTGTATCTTCCTATATAATTCCTCGTTGGTGACCTTCTGCATCCATCCTATTCTCAGGATCTTTCTATAATAACTCCTTTTGAATGCCAATATCCTTCTCTTAGAATCTTTCGTTATCACCAGTGTCTCACATCTGTATAACATGATGCTAAATACACACGTTTTCAAGATACTCAGCTTCGTTCCTAAGCTAATCGCTTTACTTTTTCAGATCTTATCTATCACCTTCAAACTCACACTTGCTTTCGCTGTTCAAGTTGCTATTTCCTTCTTACAGTCTAGATCATACATCATGTTGCTACCCAAACACGTGAACTTCTCTACATTCTCTAGTTCGATCCCATCTACACTGATCTTCCTTCCTATTTCCTTATCTCCAAATACCATTATCCTCATTTTATGATATATCTGACTTTGCATTTGTATTATTATGAGGAAGAAATAACTTAAAGGTTAATAAAAATTGTACATCTTGATAATATTATTGCCCATTACAATGGTCAAATTTTGTTCTGCTCCTGGATCCAGTGTAATTTTTTGTAAGCAGGAATACAATGTCTTCTTAAATGGGAATTTATCCTAAATGCAACTAGAATATAATTCAAATATTTAAAATATTAAAAGATTAATTGTTACTATGTGAAAGAATTCCTGAATGATCCTAAATTTGCTCCGTTATGAACATTACTTTGCAGCATATTCTGCAACATTATATCATGGTTTCTAATGCTGAATATACAATGAGAATAAGTATTCCCTCTTAAAGTGGCAGTGATTTTTACGTATTGTTCCCTTAAAAGAATTGCTCTCTCCCCCACTGTCTGATGCTATTTACACTGTGGTGGCATTGTTTGCAGTATGCATGGTATATTTCTGAGTGTCTTTCTTTCTATAGATACTTCATCTCAGGCAGGATTGTGGAAGGATGGCTTCAAACTATTTAGAGTTCTGTACTGTTGGACTGCAGAAGAAATGTTTGCATACAATTGTTAAAACCATCAGAAACATAGAAGCAAAGTTGAGAAGAGTTTTCCCAATAGACTGTGTAAAGCTGAATGGGAAGCTAAAATAAAATTGTGTATTCATTTGAAAAGTCCGCATTGATTAAAAGAAAAAAATGAGGGTTTGAGATAGCAGGTTGTCCAAATCTGCATGAGTTTTTCTTTTTAGTTTAAAGCTAAACCACGGATAATGAGGCTCACGGGTTGAATCGTGAAACAAAATAAATGGTTGCATTCACAACACACCTGTAATCTAAACATGCTGCTAAAGAAAGCCACGGCAGCTGATGTGCGAAAGAACAAGGCATCCTTTTAGGAGCAGCACAATGGTCATTAATTGGACTGGAGCACCTGCTTTCTTTATAAAGCTGACTCCGTTTTTTGGTTCTATATGACAGTAGTTCTAGCCATAGAATCATGGAATCATAGAATACTAGAACTGGAAGGGACCTTGAGAATCATCAAATCCTGTCCCCTGCCCTCACAACAGGACCAAGTACCATCTAGATCATCCCTGATAGATGCCTATCCAACCTGCTCGATGCTACAGACATGGATATCGATTCTACGGACATGCTTTCTATTTTGATAAAAGGCATTAATGAGTGCAATTGAATTTTCTCTCATGCAAATGTTATCCTTTCAAGAAACTGAATTAATCATTGGTATGATCTGCAGAAGATGGATAACTAACACACCTCACACAAAATATCTACCACCATCTAGCAGACTCACTATCTGTAGGTGTTCAGCCATCAGTGTGCACAATGGCATTGTAATCTACAGTTGATGTTATTATAGGCATAGGGGATTGAGTGGTAGTGTCTGCAGCTAGGTTTAAGCCTATTGCAGAAACTTCATTCTACTGAAGAGTTGAAAGTAGTGTTGGAGTTCTAATTTCCCAGCCCTTAGCATTAAAGGGAGGTTGATCCTACAATTTACACCATCTTAGAACCTTTTAAAATGCCTGTAAGGAAGCACAAGATGGTTCACATTGATCATGCTCACTAAAATATGTGATGTATTTTGATATTCTTTCACGATGCTTACACATACAATCAACTCTTGCCCTTTTTGATACCGAGGCAGGTGTGAGAACGCAGCCAGAGATTATTTCTGCTGCAGAAGTATAACACAATGCCTATCTTATACCAAGATATACAAGTTGCCTTTCTGTTGCTCCAATGCAAAAAGTGGACTTACACTTCACCAAAAGAAGCAGCTAGGAATTTCTTTGACACAGGAAAACAGCCCTGTGGTGTAATGTTAACTTAATGAGTCCTGTTACCCATTACTTTCACATGCAGCCTATTAATAGGCCATTCAGAGAAAGGGATGGGCCCTGGAGAGGAGATGTGAGGGTATGGGGGCAGAACAGAGTGCATTCTGGTGACACTGGGATGGTGAAAAACTCCTTGGGGGGACTGTGGCAGACAATGCAGGTTTTAGTAATCACCTTTCCTCCTTCCCCTCACTCAGCTACACAAAGTGTTAGCAGAGCTGAGGATCAAGTTCAATTTGTGGATCACTAGTGTAATGATTCTGGTTTAGGAAGAGGTTGCTTTAGGGAATACCATGGCTCAAGAAGTAGGCTTGGCAGGAAACAATATTTACAATTTTGATGAATGTATTTACTTTCTTAAAATTTTTATCTATTTTCATTTCCATATTTTGGGGAAATCAAGAACAGGTCAGGTAATAATTTAATGACAGGCCTTAAGATTCACTAAGTTAAAATTTTATAAGTATTAAAACACAAATTGTCTACAGCATATGCCAAAATAGAAAAAGTAAATATGCTCAGAGTGAGAGTTCTCAAGCAGCATTTTTCATTTTTGCCTGTCTGTAAATTTCAGTTGTTGTAATTGGAAATATTTTTCTTTGATTTGTGTGTACAGTGAAATTAACATTTATTGATAAAAATTTAATCCTTCCAAGCCTATCAAAGGACTGATTTGGCAATTGTTTAAATACTTGGCAACAGTTCTTTAACACATTTCTATATCCAATTGCCAAGGTATGTCTGAGATGTCTATGGTATCATTCGATAGTAGAAGGGAGCACATTTATAACCCAAAACAGTATTCCTTCTATCAATTCACATGCAAAAACATTGTCTTAATTTTCAAGTATTAATGGGCAATGATAGGATTTTTAACTAAAATGACCTATGTGTACTTGTTCAGAAAAGGCTCTACCTCTTCCAGCAGACCCCCTTGTTGAGCATCTCAAGTGTGGTCATGTGCCAAAAACATGTTTGTTTTCACACAGCTCAACACAACTAATGTCAATCACCACAGCTTTTCAAACACCCATTTTTCCAGGGATTGTGATTACACAGAGTCAAAGATTTTTAACCTGACAGAATCTCCATCTACTGCTCTTCTGGTCTCTCACTCAATCTTTCTGTTTTTGTGATTTATAAAAAAACATTTGTTGTAATTTTCAAAAGACTATTGAAATGGATGCTGCATTTGAAAAAAGTAGCTCATTGGAATCACATAACAAACATCACAAAGGAAGGAGACACATGTCACTTTCTCCTTTCCCAGAGAGGCTCATGGCATAGAGGAGTCTTCAGTGGTGTAGATGTGGAAAAACCAGCTGCTATACCTCCCACCCAATGTCCCCTGGACAAAGGGTTTATTGAAGCCATGTTATGGCAGGGAAGGATAGGTATTGTTAAGGCTTGACTGCTTGTGTTGATGTTATAGCACAGCTTGTTTTAATTTGAGAGAAGTAATGATAGGGAGAGAGGCTGAGTACCTGGACAGCCCATTGAAATCATGTGAGACAGCTCTGCAGAGTGTTATTTTTTTATCCCAAATCCTTCCTTAAATCCTTAAATATTCTTTTGGCTTCCTAGGATCCAAGCAATGTAACCGCATTACCTCATGTAGAAGTAACACGTAACTAAAAATGACAACTCGCGGTATTTCTTGGGTGAACTCATTGGCTGGGCCTCAGTAGTTGGAAGATTTTTTTGTATACAGTAGCTTTGAAAAAAATTTAAGAGAATTCTCTTCTAACCACTCTTCACATGAAATTTAAGATCTAAATATCAGACAGTATGTCATACTTCCGCATGGTTCAGAAGCAAAAGGAATTATAGCCTAGAATTCATTTACAGACATCTGTAAAACACATTGCTATGGAATGACAACGGAGGTGAACCCTAACTTGAGGTGGATGCTTGCTCTTTTGGAAAGATTTTGTTATGAAATACAGATATGGTGATACAAAACATTGCACCTTGCTAAGTGTGCTCTGATCCAGGCAGACTAAAGACACTATAGAACTATACCTCAGACATGGATTTTCTGTTACCATAGCCTACAGCATAATTTATGAAGACATCTTGAAATTAGGCACCACTCAGTAAGTGGACTAGCAATTGCAGGGTGGTGGGGGATAAGTTAACTTTCCTCTCTGACTGCAATTAACAAACCACAAATGAGGTTACTTTCAGTAAAAATTAGTTGCAAAGGTATCAACTTTCAGCACATTTCTTCATTGGGTCTAGCTGTTTAGCTGGTAAAACTACAGTCCAGTAAAACTAGTCAGCTATTTTGTGGAGACAATGTTGTCTTTAGTCATTGAATTACAAAGCTTACATAAATGAAAGAGAGAACACGTGTATTTATTTAGTGTGTGTATGAATGAAGGGACTCATTCTCTCATGAGTGCCCCTTTGTGGATGAGGGCATGTTTGCAACTTCTCTGCCAGCTGTTCTTCGGGAGTGGAGGTATCCCAGTAGGCTTTCCAGTCCATTGCCTGGGACGAGGCTTCTTCTTACCCCCTTGTTGTGGCTGCTGAGAGTTGGCGGGGGAGGGGAGGCTCGTGCACTCCTCTGGATCCCAACCTAGGGGCCCTGTATCTAGCAGTTGCCTGCTGAGTATACTGCAGTATATTGCTGTCTTGTTCCCCCAGGAAGCTGCTCTGTCCAGCCCTTTCTCTCAGGCTGTGTCTACATTGGCACCCTTTTCCGGAAAAGGGATGCTAATGAGACACTTCAGAATTGCAAATGCCGCGGGGGATTTAAATATCCCCCACGGCATTTGCATGAACATGGCTGCCGCTTTTTTCCAGCTCGGGGCTTTGCCAGAGAAAAGCGCCAGTCTAGACGGGATCTTGAGGAAAATAAACCCTTTTCCGGAAGATCCCTTATTCCTACTTTCAAGGGTTTATTTTCCGCAAGATCCCGTCTAGACTGGCGCTTTTCTCCGGCAAAGCCCCGAGCCGGAAAAAAGCGGCAGCCATGTTCATGCAAATGCCGCGGGGGATATTTAAATCCCCCGCGGCATTTGCAATTCCGAAGTGTCTCATTAGCATCCCTTTTCCGGAAAAGGGTGCCAATGTAGACACAGCCTCAGGTTTTGCGGTCAGTTTTCCCTGGCCTCTGTCCAGGGTTCTGCAAGGTGTTGTGGTTTATTAACAGCTAGTCTTCAGCCACTGGACCTTTGTTCTGACCAGGTCTGAAGTCCAGCTCCCACTCGGAGCTGTCCAAAGTGCTGCTGTCCTCCCAGTCAGTCCTTAGGTCTGCCTGGGTCGAGCTCCCATGAGGAACTGCTGGGCCCTGGCTTAGCAATTTCTTGAATATCAGCTTTCCGGGCCCTGATTGGCTGTAGCAGAAGCAATCACTGTATTTTGCTTGGAGGACCTATTTTCTGCTCTTCTTCCTGGGGCAGGGTGCAGAAAGGCCTCCAGCAAGGGGCATCGGGCTTTGTCCACCCCATCACACTGACATTTAAAATTATTTTCTAAGGGCATGTCTACACTAGGAAATTATTTCAAAATAATTAAATTCAACTTAACTCCCAATTTTACAAAATCAAAAGAGTGTCTCTGCTATGGGGAAGCTTTGAAATTAGTCCAAGGCAGGCTCCATTAATGCTGCCTCAACTTAGAGCCACAGAACGCACTGTGTAGTAATTAGCTCAAATTGCTCTGGGGAGTAGTTGTTTCAAAATAATGGCATCGGAGCATTCATACTAATGCTATTTCGAAATTAGCATTATTCCCCAAGAAAAGCAGAAGTACAGATTTTGAAATAAGTGGCCTATTTCAAAATATCAGGTTTGGTAGTGTGGACACTCTGCTTATAAATTTAAGCTAAGGGGGACTACTTCAAAATAACACTCTGGTATAAACAAGGGCTAAAACAGTATAAACATTTTAAACAATGCTGCACCATGACATCTACTCATCGGTGATTTTACAAACAAAACAGTATAATTCCTGCAAATTATAACTGCTAATGTCAGTTTCAGGGATATCTCAGTTAACACTATATCTCTTATCAGTAGATATGCTTAGGACCTTATCTTATAGCGATACCACTATTAAGCTTGTGGGACAGTTTGGAGCCCTTAATCAGCACCCACAAAACATTGGAGAAATCTCCAATTAGCAGACCTAGCACCATGGGGTTTCTATCACTGTAGCAGGTATCTGGCATACTTGGATTTAAATAACATTACTGGTGCAGTCTGCAAACACACTCATAGTTCTAGTTTATGTGAATTCACTTTGCTAACACACATTGTTCTATTTAGTCCTTGGACATTTTAGAGAGCAGAACACTTCTAATTAAACCACTGGATGGGGAATTGGAGGATGTGGGTTTAGTTCCCAGTGACTTATCTGTGGTGATGGACAAGTCACCTAATTTCTCTTCATTTCATTTCTCTTCTGTCTTTGTCCCATTCATTATTGTGTCTAGTCTGTTTAGATTGTGAACTCTTCAGGACAGGACAATTTCTTACTCTGTGTATGTTCAGTTCTCTGACACAATATGAGTCTGGATTTTTTTAGGGACTACAACAACCCAAATACTAATAAATAGTAAATACTAGGGGGAGTATGCAGCTACTAATCCAGTCACACTTGTAAACCCTGAGTCGGTCTACACTGGCAGGATCTTGTGCAAAAGCGGCCGCTCTTGCACAAAAACTTGCTGCCTGTCTACACTAGACGTGTGTTCTTGCTCAAGTAAACTGACGTTCTAATGTATGAAATCAGGGCTTCTTGCACCAGAACTCTGATGCTCCCGCTCAGGAATAAGCCATTTTGAGCAACTGTTCTTCTGTAAGAGGCCAGTGTAGACAGGCAACATGAATTTCTTGTGCAAGAAAGCCCTATGGGTAAAATGGCCATCAGAGCTTTCTTGCACAAGAGAGCGTCCACATTGGCAAGGATGCTCTTGCGCAAAATCACATCTCTTGCGCAAAAACACATGCCAGTATAGACGCTTTCTTGCGCAACTACTTTAACACAAGAAGTCTTGTGCTAAAGAGTTTTTGCTCAAGATCACGCCGGTGTAGACATAGCCTGATATTTTTGGTGGCTTTAATTTTACTTTTGAAATAGAATGATATTGTATGTATAGATCTTTTATAAATCTGTTAGGGTATGTCTACACTACCCCGCTAGTTCGAACTAGCGGGGTAATGTATGCATACCGAACTTGCTAATGAAGCCCAGGATTTGAATTTCCCGGGCTTCATTAGCATAAAGCCGGCGCCGCCATTTTTAAAAGCCGGCTAGTGCGAACCCCGTGCCGCGCGGCTACACGCGGCACGGGCTAGATAGTTCGAACTAGCTAGCCATTCCGAACTATCTGTACACCTCGTGGAACGTTCCACGAGGTGTACAGATAGTTCAGAATGGCTAGCTAGTTCGAACTATCTAGCCCGTGCCGCGTGTAGCCGCGCGGCACGGGGTTCGCACTAGCCGGCTTTTAAAAATGGCGGCGCCGGCTTTATGCTAATGAAGCCCGGGAAATTCAAATCCTGGGCTTCATTAGCAAGTTCGGTATGCATACATTACCCCGCTAGTTCGAACTAGCGGGGTAGTGTAGACATACCCTAAGAGACATGAGACATTAACGCAGTTGGCTTAATTCTATTCAGAACATGTCCGTTTAAAGAATTTCATAAATTTAGCAAGTGTAACTACAGAAGGGTTCCTTTGAATAATTTGTCTGGCCTCAAATTTAGTATAGTTCATTGGACCTCTCTCA
Source organism: Pelodiscus sinensis (assembly GCF_052426305.1). Taxonomy (NCBI): domain Eukaryota; kingdom Metazoa; phylum Chordata; order Testudines; family Trionychidae; genus Pelodiscus; species Pelodiscus sinensis. The sequence continues at coordinate 43,125,704 of NC_143060.1, forward strand.
ATTAACTTCAGTTTGAACTAGAGGATATATTCTAGAGAAAAAATCCAATCTTGATTTATGAATTGTCAGTTATAGAGAATCCACACAATTTTGGAAAATTGTACCAATGGTTAATTACCTTACTGTTTAAAAATGCCAGATTTCTAGTCTGCATTTTTCTAGCTTCATCACCTAGCTATTGGATCTTAATTTGTTTGCTAGATTGGAAAACCCTTCAACAAATTTCTATTCCTCATCTAAGTACCATTAAGCTATAATCAAAGCACCTTTTAACCATTTTTGGTGGGCTAAGCAAACTGAGCTCCTTGAGTCCATAACTATAAGCCATGTTGTGGCCAATCCTTTAATCATTCTCTTGACTCTACTGTGAACTTTCTTCAATGTATCAACAACCTTCAATGATGATCACCCACATTGGACACACAGAATTCCTGTGCAGTCACATCAGTGCCAAATACAAAATTAATACAACCTCCCTACTCCTATTCAAGATCCTCCTTTTTATGCCTGTAAAGTTCACAATAGCCCTTTTTCCCACAACACTGCACTCTGAGGTAATGGTCAGCTGTTTATCCATGTAGTGGGTTCCTATTGAAATCCCAGGAATGGGTGGGTGTCAGCCCACCCACTTGTAAAAGGCCCTCCCCCAGCTTTGCGGGAGGGACGACTGGACTGGGCTCAACTAATTGCTTGGGACAAATAATAAAAAAAACAGGGTCAAGGGATGAAGGTCAAAGGTTTAAAACAAGGAAACCAGACGGGGACATGGAGCAGAGAACCCTGGACAGTACTCACTGCTCCTCAAAGCTGTCAATGGAGCCAGTAGACGCCACCCAGAGGAACTCTGCCCGCATACGTGACAAGGGAGGAACAGAAGTAGGCCCCACAGTCGCAGAGAACCCCCTGGTCCAACATCCTCCTCCTGGTATTATATATGGTGGCTTTAGTCAGGGCCAGGAGGAGGTTGACGAGGAGGTCTCACGACTTTGTGAGGCCATGGATAGGGTGCACACAAATAAAAAGGTATGGTGACAAGTGCAGCCAGAACCTCAGTAAGAGGTTCTGGAGGAGCTGGAATAGGGGCTGCAACCTAGCACAATCCAGATACGTGCGTGCCAGGTTTTCCCTCATGCCACAAAAGGGGCAGACGTCTGGGATGGGGGTGAACTGCGCCAGTTACACACGCATATTCACGGCTCCGTGAAGGAGCCGCCAACTAATGTCCTTGATGGGCCATGGAACTAGGGTGGAATACACACTGGCCCATTGGGGTTCCCCACGCTCTACGGGTCTTAGATAGTCCCGCCACTTGGTATCGGGGTGGGACGCGAGGGTGAGGAAGCGAATCATATGGAACACAAGTGTGTACAGATGTTCTCTAGGCGTGGTTCAAAAGCAGACAGGCTGCAGATTTTGCAGCCGGATGGGGGGTCCAAGGATGGCGAGGCCCTCACAACAGGTGCCCAATAACAAGGGACGGAGGTTTTGCAGGAAGGGAGGGGCGGGGCATACCCTCTCGCAAAGCTCTCTGCAGGAAATCGAGAGCTGGCAATGGCAAAGCCGTCGTCATCTCCTGGAGTAGGCGCAGGGAGGGCTTGAGGGGTGGAGAGCCCCATGCACTGAGCGAGCGCTTGGGAACCCACCCAGTCCTCCCGTCATAGTCTAGGAGGTCCCCAGCCTTGGTGGTTGCTGCCTGGATCAGCCTCTGATGCACCAAGGGAGACTCCACCACCTACACTCACAAGGCTGGATTGTGGAGCAGGGGCTCCGCGAGGAGGTCTGCTCCCTCAGTGGCCACAATGGACCTGGTCGCTGAGAACAGATTCCAGGTCTAGAGGAGTTCCTGGTAGAATTCTGGCAGCTCTGAGAGGTCTCATGGAAGACCCCTCGGGTGAATAAAAAAGAGCTGCCGGTCGTATTGAAGTCCTCGGAGGCGGCAGAGGAAGACACACCCCAAAGTGCTCCACGCCAGACTACCTGCACTGAAGAGGAGTCTCTGCAGGGCCTGGAGACGGAAGGTCAGGCCCTGGCCCCCCTCCTTGAGGGGAAGAGACAGAACTCCTGCAGAGACCCAGTGCAGTCCTGGCCAAAAGAACTCCAAAGCTATCCTCTGGAGCTTGGCCAGGACCTCCAGGACTGGGCACAGGGTGTTGAGCCGGTGCCAGCACATGGACAGGACCAGCAGATTCAGTACCAGTTCCCTCCCCCAAAGGGGGTGTACTTTAGCCACCCTCAGCGGTGGCGATTGGGGGCCCAGATGGTAGTGGGGCTGGGGGAGCTCCACCTGAGGCCTTCTCATGGATGGACTCTGCTGGGGGGACGGCGGTGTCCCCCCTCACTGCCATGGCTTCCTCAGCTGGCACCTCCTGCTGATGCTTGCCGGTGGCATTCTCAGCAGCGCTGGCCCCCCTCGGGATTTTTGGTGGTAGCCAGCTGGGAAAGGCCTTTGGATGGTGGGTGCTTGGGGGGATCCTCTTCCTCTGGAGTGGGGGGGGGGGAAGACAGAGGGGCGGCCAGCCAGCAGCTCCCCCACCCTCCCTCTCCTCTCAGGCAGCAGCTAGTGGGGTGGTGGTGGTGGTGGTGGACAGGAGCAGGAGCAGCATCAGCATCCAGGGGGAACAGGCCCAGCAGCTGGGGGCCTCGGCAGGCAGGGGGTGGTCGGGTAGGGTGGGGAGAGCTCCAGCTAGTGCAGGCATCAGGAACAGGGGGGAGAGGAGGAGAGCAGCATCTGCACCCTGCTTCTCCTTCACTGGAGCAGATCCGAGGGGGGGGGGGGACAGCCCTCCCTGAGCCATGGTGGGCTGACCTGGATGACTCACCTAGGAGGAAGCCGGGGCATGGGGCCAAGGATATGAAAGGCCCTGCTGCAAGGCTAGCTGGGGGCCTGCCAGTGAGAGAGCCAGAAGCCTTCTCTCCCTAGACACCCAGGGAGCCACAGACCTTCTTGTCCCAGACAGCCAGGGATCCATAAGCCTATTCAGCCCAACCCAGAGAGGAACTGGACCTGGGGGAAGCTGACGGCTGGCCGGGGCCACCAGGACCACTGCTGGAGGACTACCAAGCAGGACTGCTTCTGTGGCCGGAAGACCCCAACCCGTGTGGCCTGGAGGACCTGCCACAAAAACAGGTACAGGGTGTGGAGGGGAGAATTGGAGCAGGCCCAGGGATAGTCGACTTTAGTCTGGCCGAGGGTCAGTGGGCTGCAGTGTGGACCCCCACTGACCCCGACATAACAGGTCAGTAAGTTTTGGAACTGGATCCCTGCTGACCTAGCAGCTGACTACCAGCTGCTACTAGGACTCTGGGCTGGGACACGGTGGTGTAGGGAGGACCCATGTCCCCTCTGCTAACCCTTGATTGGGTGGCAGTCTCCCCTCCTGTAGTTGGTAGCCACAGGCAAGGTGCCTGAACCCCTCCTGAACAAAGAGCCAGACTACTTACCGGGGCTTACTGGTTGGCTTGCTTTGCATGAAGTCCTTGCTCTGCCCTGGGCCTCTAGCTGCTTAATATTGACTGTTTAACTATGCTAGTCTCCCCTGTGTTTGGGGCTGACTCCCTACTGTTTAATGACTGCAGTACCTCCTCAGAGTTAAGGGCTGGGCTCCTACTTGTTTAACTGTGTTAGCCTCCCCTGCATTTGGGATGGCTTCCTAACTGAAGCCCTGCCCTACACCAGGCCTGGGCTATAGACTGCTTGATTGCTACAGCCCTGTCTTGCACTAGGGCTAGGCCACAAACTGCTAGTGCCGTAGCTCCGTTCTGAACAGGGCTCAGACTGGAACTATGTGTAGTGGGTTGGAGTGGCCTTGGGACACCCCTCATTCCCTGGGGTGCACCCCAACGGGCTACAATCCATTATTACTTCAGAGTTGATGCTTCCCAGAAGAATCCACCCAGCATCTTTTAAATATTTATCTTCATTGTTCCTAGAGGCATGACCTTGCATTTGACTGTATTAAAAATGCATATTGTTTGCTTGTGACCAGCTTACCTGCAATCTAGATTATGTTGGATCAGTGAACTGTTATTTTCTTTTTTCACTGCCCTCAGTCTTTTTCTTCCAGGTAATTGATGAAAGTGTCAAAAAGAATAAGGAACCAAGAACTGATCCCTGCCAAACCCCAGTGGAAACAACTCCACATGATGATTCCCTTTTACAATTACATTTGGGGATCTATCACTTAGATTGTGGACATTGGGTGCATCCTCCCCAAAACTGAATAAGGTCTATGATCTCCACCCTGGACCAGGAAGGTGCTCGCCTTCTCCAGGCCCCGGCAGGCTCCTGGGCACTGGCAGACTGCCCCTGGGGAGCGGTGGAGGGCTGGCTGCCCGTGGCTTGCTGGCTCATGTTTTGGGGCCACTGGGTCGGGGCAGTAACTGCTGGCTCTGGGCTGGCAGGCTTGGAGCTGGCACAGGCACTGTGGCCAGAGTCTACTCCTTTAAGGGCTCTGGGGAGGGGAGGAGGGAGTGGAGTGTTCTTGGTTGAGGCTGGAGTGGCCACTAGAGTACCCTGGGAAGGCTGGAGGCCCCCTATTTCAAAATAAGTGTCTACAAATTCAAATTAGAAACTGCTTAGTTAACATATAGGATAATTCTCTCCAGATTGGTTTTTTTTAGTTTTCCTAACATTTTGGCCATACACAACCCTGTATTTTTTTTCACAAAAGCTTTAAAAAGTAAAAATTAAAAGTGCTCCAAATGTTCGTTCCAGGCAAATTTGATACCTAACAAAAAAGCATTACCAGAAACTGACAGATTTTTTTTTAAAGTAAGGGCTGATTTAAAGGCCATTTGAAATACATAGAAGTTTTTCCATTGACTTCACTGGGCTTTGTATTAAGCCCTGAAAATGAATAAGCACTGCAGCCAAATGGCAAAGGGAGTGATGCTTTTAGAAAAATTAACTAATGTATGACATAGTGGAAATGTAGATCTAGGGTTTTCTGGGATTTTTTTCAGACCTAATACACTTAATGATGGAATATCTCCCTCATACTGTGTGCTTCAATTCTTCTAACAATTTTCATAGTATCTGGCTACTGAAATAGAATCTAAAGTTAGTGCCTGATGGATACCTTATGGTTCAAATATTATGCTGATAATTATAATTATGATAATCAAAATAACTATAATTCATGAACTTTGAAGTAACCCCTAGAAAGTTTAAACCACAGTGAACACAAACTTTCCCCCCTGCACACATTCCAACACATGGATCTAGGAGAGTGCAGATCCAATGACATTCCATTTGTGCTCCTACACCAAACACCCGACTGCACTGCCCTGTTCCCTGTTCCCTGTTCCTTGTCCAATCTTCAGTGTACAGAGGAGCAGAGACCACATTGTATACACACAAGCCCGTGACTTCTTAGCATTACAGAGGGGCTTCCATTCACTCTTTGCAATTTGGGGTGCATTCTCCTGTTCAGCTGTCCTGAAAATCTTGACTTTTAGTGCCACGATCATCTGTTTCTAAGGCTACGTCTACACTGCAACGCTATTTTGGGATACCGGAGTATCCCGAAATAGCTATCCTGTGTCTTCACAGCAAGCCCATTATTTTGGGCTTACAGTTCCGACATCCCTGCAAATTTCATTCTACAAGGAGTAAGGGACATTTCAGAATAACGCTTTTTTTTTTAAATGGCGCTTTGTAGACCAAATGATGCCAAATGACAAAATAAGCTATTTTGAAATAACATTGAAATAAGATGCACAATTTGAGCTATGCAAATTGTGTATCTTATTTCAAGTTATGATGCAGTGTAGACACACCCCTAGTATAGGAGTATACAGTGCTACTCTTGGACTTCCTCTAAACAAAGATTACCCATTGAGAAATGGGTTTCCCTCTTTGGTTTTGAAATGAGAACTAAAAATCATGGCAAGTATTTAAGAGCATGCTTGTCTATGGGAGTAGATAATTGTTAACTGATGTCAAAAATGGGTAACCCCATTTCAAAATTCAAACAAAGTTCCAGTCAGTCTCTTATGAAATCCTAAACAATCAGTGATTCCTTAAGCACTGTGATAAATTCAGTAATTGAGTCTCCTTCACCTACACACCCTACAAATTCCAATTGTTAAAAGGATCCAGAACATTCAGGGTATGTCTACACTACCCCCCTAGTTCGAACTAGGGGGGTAATGTATGCATACCGAACTTGCTAATGAAGCCCGGGATTTGAATTTCCCGGGCTTCATTAGCATAAAGCCGGCGCCGCCATTTTTAAAAGCCGGCTAGTGCGCACCCCGTGCCGCGCGGCTACACTCGGTACGGACTAGATAGTTCAGATTAGGAAGCCTAATCCGAACTATCTAGTCTGTGCCGCGTGTAGCCGCGCGGCACGGGGTTCGCACTAGCCGGCTTTTAAAAATGGCGGCGCGGCTTTATGCTAATGAAGCCCGGGAAATTCAAATCCCGGGCTTCATTAGCAAGTTCGGTATGCATACATTACCCCCCTAGTTCGAACTAGGGGGGTAGTGTAGACATACCCTCAGTGAGCTCAATCCAGACCAACAGTCTGCAGTAAAAGACTGTGGATTTCCCTGAATGGGCAGAGAGTTAAAAATGATGATGGCAATGGTGTGTATCTAATCTATGATCTTTCCATCAATAGACTAGGAGGAACAATGGCTTTGATGTCTTCTAAGGCCCTTCCTTTTTTAAGGTCTTTACAAAGGAAAAAAAAATCTTCTCTTTTTTAACCTAGTTTTCATTGAAAAGAAATGCATATTCAAATACAGCATCAAGATCCTGTGGTGTTTGTCCACAACCGGAGAAGTCATAATCCTGAGGACTTTATTTGCAACTGAAATTTTTGGGCTAGACAAACACTGACAGACCTAGAATAAGAGATGAAAAGAGACAACTTCACAGAATCATCCTAAAACCAATAATGAAATTATCTTTATGAATAGTATAAAAAAGATGTGCATCCACAATGAGTTTGGGGTAGGAAAGGCATAATAGTGTGATGCTTTAGCAGATATCCACAGCAAGGCGTTAAGAGGTCAAATCAATGCTAAGTTCGCTGGCAATCTCATGGACAAAGTAAAGTTGTCATAAGACTTATAAATTCTGGATAAGTACTCAACACTGGAGATTATCAAAGGTGAAGGAGTTCAGGAAACAGAGATATAATCAGGCAAGCCGACAGACTCTCTGGTCCCCTGGCTTCATACTCCTACCGGGGTGGGGCCTCAGATGAAATGGGTAGAACCAGGACAGCCAGTCCTCAAAACTGCCCAGACTGCACCTTCCAATCACCTAGTTACTGGCCTAGGGCAATGCAACACACCACACTGGACTCCAGTGGCATTTTAAAGGATGCACCAATAAAATTTCTAAACTCCAGTAATGACCCCAGCTTTGAGCATCTAGTCTTGGAACCTGCAAGTGAAGAGACAGTTCATGATTTAGTCCTAAGTGGAACATAGTATCTGGTGTAAGAGGTGAATATATTTGAACCTTTTAGTAACAGTGATCATAAAGTAATTAAAGTTAACATCCTGTATGAAGAAAAATACCAAGGAAACCAAGCACAAAAGCATTTACCTTCAAAAAGGAGATCTGCAGAAAAAAGAGGGAGCCAGTTAAATGAAAAATAAAAAGCAGTCATAAGAGTGCAAGCTGCATGGAAACTATTTAGAAATACCACAATAAAGGCTCAAAATGGATTTGTATACCACATTTTTTTAAAGGTAAGGGGACCAAAATACCTACCTCCTACATTAAAAGAGGCAGTTAGGGTATGTCTACACTACAAAGTTAGTTCGAACTAATGGACGTTAGTTCGAACTAACTTTAATAGGCGCTACACTAGCGCTCCGCTAGTTCGAATTTGAATCGAACTAGCGGAGCGCTTAGTTCGAACAAGGTAAACCTCATTTTACGAGGATTAAGCCTAGTTCGAACTAGCTAGTTCGAATTAAGGGGTGTGCAGCCCCTTAATTCGAACTAGTGGGAGGCTAGCCCTCCCCAGGTTTCCCTGGTGGCCACTCTGGCCAACACCAGGGAAACTCTATGCCCCCTTCCCGGCCCCGGACCCCTTAAAGGGGCACGGGCTGGCTACGGTGCCCGTGCCAGGTGCAAGCCTGCCAGCACCCAGCCAGCAGACCCTGCACCTGGCACGGCTCGAGCCACCCACCAGATGTCCCCCAGCCCTCCCCCTCTTCCCGGGACCAGGCTGGCGGCTCCCGGGAGCTTGCCCGGGACCGCAAGAGGCAGGCACCTGCCTGGGCTAGTGCGGACATCGTGGACCTCGTCCACGATCTCCGCACTAGGCACAGGAAAGTGGCCGGCTAGGGCAGGAGAGCTGCCAGCCTGGCCACCCAGGAGCAGGTGTGCATGAAAATCAAGGGGGTCCACTGAGACCCCCGACCCTGAGCCCTGAGCTTACAATGGCCGTCCTGGGTCAGACCAAAGGTCCATCTAGACCAGTAGCCTGTCTGCCGACAGCGGCCAACCCTAGGGACCCTGGAGGGGATGGACCGAAGATGGTGACCAAGCCATTTGTCTCGTGCCATCCCTCTCCAGCCTTCCACAAACTTTGGGCAGGGACTCCACTCCTACCCCCTGGCTAAGACTACTCCATGGCCCCAACCTCCATGACTTGATCTCACTTCCCTTTAAACTCTGTTCTAGTTGTAGCCTTCACAGCCTCCTGCAGCAAGGAGTTCCGCAGGTTAACTATTTGCTTTGTGAAGAAGAACAACTTTCTCTTACTAGTTTGAAGCCTGCTACCCATTCCTTTCCTTTGGTGTCCTCTAGTCCTTCTTTATGGGAACTCAGGAAGAACTTTTCTGAATGCACCCTCTCCACCCAACCCCTGCTTTTAGAGACCTCTATCCTGTCCCCACTCCATCTCCTCTTTTCTAAGCTGAACAGTCCCAGTCTCTGTAGCCTCTCTTCATCTGTGACCTGTTCCCAACCCCTGATCATGTTAGTTGCCCTCCCTTCTCCCAGCCTTTCTCTTCCCCTCTCCCACCTCCTTTTCCCAGTCTCCCCCAGTTTTGTTCAATAAGACAGAGTCAATGTTGGAAGAAACGTTATCTTTATTTTGTACATCAATAAGAAGGGGGGCTAGGGAAGGGTAAGTGGAAGGAGGTGAGGGAGGAATGGGGTACGAGCCCCCGATGGGGAGGACTGGGCTGGCTCTGCGGGCTTCTGGGGGTGGAAGCTCCCCAATTGCCCCCTCTCCCCAGATGGCAGCCTGCGGCAAGTGCAGCCGGGCTGATGGCCGAGTGGTGTGATGTGCCCAGTGTGGGTACTCCGGGCACTCCAAGCCAGAACTTCTTTGCAAGCGGGGCACCCCTTAGAACTGTGTGTCCGGGGTGGGGGTCGGGACCCTTTAAGTGCAGCCCTCGGCTAGCCTGAGACAGCATCTCCATGCTCTAAGTCCTCCTCTTATGCCCTGCCGTCACTGCTTCCGGCCATCCTTAAGCCCTGTTCAGAGTCCACTCAATGTGGACTTGCTAGTTCGAATTAGCAAAACGCTAATTCGAACTAGTTTTTAGTTCTAGACGCATTAGTTCGAATTAGCTTAGTTCGAATTAACTAATTCGAACTAAGTTAGTTCAAACTAGCGCTGTAGTGTAGACATACCCTTAGAGACCTGTTCCAGTCATTCCCCCTGAAGCATCTTGCAGTGGCCACTTCAGAAGGTAGAATACAGGGCTAGTGGGACAACTGTCCAGCTTAGTATGGCCATTCTTATATGTTTTCATCTGATCTTAGCTTAATAATTTTTTTCTTGCATCATCCCCACAAGTGGTGAACAAAAAGGTTTGATATAAAAACAAGGTGGTATTGCAAGCATGGGGAGTTAACACAGGGGATCCTTTTGGTCAAACTCAATACAATTCCCTTGTGCAGAGATGTAATATTTATGCCTTCAGAATAAGATTTAAGTGGGACTGAATTTTTGCAATGCACAGGAATGCATTTCACCCAATGCATGACCACAAGCAGCACAAGAACCCAATAAATAACTAGGTACTCAAATGAGTGTACCAGGATGAAAAGCAATGACAATTACTGGACTTAGTGACGTGATAGTGGAAATTCAAGGATGCAGAGATTTTACTGTTGTTGCTGGTCCCTCTCTGGTTTGGGGCTAGGAGGCTGACTTGATAGATCACAAGCACAGTGTTTCACAGAGCTGAACAAAATTTTCAGATGATTAAATTACCATATAAGTATGGGTGGTGGACTCCCTTGGTACTATTCAGTTTAATTTTGGAGCAAAATGGGTAGTATAGTATTACTAAAGAGGAAATTGAGCAGCAGACTGGATTAAAGCACATTTTAAGACATTATTCTCTAGATGTGTGTGGGAAAAGATATGACAAATGTTTGCAGTTCCACCTTCTGTTAAAAAGTAAATCTAATTGTGATGTAGGGAGTTATGGACTATTTTAGAAAGAGGGATACCAGGACCAGGAGCAGATGTTTTTCTTTTTGTTTTGTTTTTCTTTTCCAGAGACAACTAAACAAAACAACTACTGGCAAGAAATGGGGTATTTTCTGAACAGTCTGCTGGAGCCTACTACAAGCAATGTTTTCACAAAAGTCTGCAGAACAGTCATAGAAAGGGGCAGAACCTGGTGCACTAAATATTGCATGGTGATCCGTAACATGCCTCTGATTCTGTGGTTTGCCCATTGTGTGCAACCCCGCATTTACAAGGGCCTCCAAAGTGGTGGCAAAATACACTGTGCACACTGGCAGTGATTGAATACCTTGACTAATACATATATCCTACAACAAGTGACCTGCTTCTACTGGTAGGATAAACTAAACCAGAATGATGCGTTTAAATCACTGGTAAAATATACTATACTCTCCCTATACTCTTGTGCAGGTGACCTTTGGAAAGAAGAAGGGAGAGAACTGGGGGTCAAAAAGAATGAATGTCTAACACAAATACGCCTTAGGTTTTGGTGACTTGTGTGTGTTTTCCACAGCCTTGTGGTATTTTTACTCTTCAGGACAGAAAACTGGAGTAAATCCCCATGATGAATGCTTCTTCAAACTATGGAATCTTCTTACTGCCTTGTGATTGTTCTTTGTTTTGCACCTTCCTGTAACAAAATATCTTTGCAGTGCTGAGTACGGTCTGGGTTACCACCTCTTTATTCTCTAGTGTTCTTGTAGGTACACGGGGCTGTTGCCGGAGCTGGTAAAGATTTTTTTTTCCAATGGATCCACACAGTGTTCTGAAAGATGTAAATGTGCTGGGCCTCAATCCAGCAAAATACTTAAATTCATGCTTAGCTTTAAACATGTGAGAAGTCTCTCTGAAGCACTTAAAGTGAAGTTCATACTTAAGGGCTCTTCTGGGTCCAAGGTGCTGTCAGGGAGCAGATACAATCATTGTATATCATGAATACAGTTAAGGAAGTATTAACATTTTTTGGGCTATCTAGCATTTTTGGGCAGTGTTCTCAAAAAAACGAAGTATATTTCTTACCCATAATGTATGTATGTTCTATATAATGTTTTTCTTTGTCTTTCATGCTAAGTTAAACATTTAATGAAAGAAAAAGAACAGCATATTGTATTTTTATAAAGAGGAGAGGTCTAATTTTGAAGGACATCAAATGTGTGATATAAAATGTTTCCTTATTACATGTATTTCTAAGTGTTAAGGCTTATGACAGAATAATTGAAGTTGGTATGGTATCTTTAAGATGGTATCAGTCATTGTCACACACAGCTGTAAATGACTCATGGCAAGGCAAAAGTAAAGCAAGAGGAGACAGAATAATTGCATGTCTATCAGGTTATTAAATAAATAACACTTTGTTAATTGCGAAACATGTGCACTATGATTACAATAGGTTTAGAATGTGAAACAATAAGGTAGTGTTTAATATTTGATTTAAAATCTAAATACTATAATCTGGGAATGACCTGAAAATCATCAATGAAAAATAGTTTATATATGTTTTTATTTGACCTTCTTGTATCAGTTTAAAGTTATTCATATACACATGCTGTTCCAGTTTTGCACCCCAAACTGAAGAAAAAAACCCCAAATGACTCACAAATTTTGTGTAAATGATGCATAGTCATTTCATTATAACTAGTTAGAGGTGCGGTGATCTTCCTAGGACAGTAAGGAAACCAGAGATACTATATGCCTGAATATAAATGTTTTACCCATGAGTCGTGCAAGTCCATATGAATTATTTTACTGCATGTTTCTCCTGTAAAATCAGTTAGATGAGGCAATATGAATATTTGGAGCAGTATGTAGTCTTTAGCCCATTTTTAAAGTTAATATAGCTGTCATGTAATGAAAGCGGATTCTCTGTGCTGTGTCCAGAATGTTTTGTCCTGGAGAGAGGAAATCAATACTTTGAAAGCTTTCTGGATCCACTGCCATAAACCACAATACCATTTTTCAAGCTGTACAGGAAACTGATGTAAAATTATGGTGCTAAAATATACCAAAAGGTAGCATTTGTAAGTGACAAAGTGCATTCCATGCTTAAATATTGCATGCAATACTGTAATTGAGAAACATGTTGTCCACATGACTGGTGGGTTGTGTTGGTTTTTGATGGAATCCCTATTGGCAGTTCACTTTATCGTTTTTAACTGACAGGAGGCTGGAGAAAAATGTATATTTCCTTTTTTAATTCTGGACATCTAAAGCACCATATCAAAATAATTTCACCTGACAAAACAACAATAAAAAAGGTAGATTGCATTAGCTCACTTTTTTAAAATGGCAAAGGTGAGGAAAAAGGGTATTTGAACCCTGAGGGTTTGTGTGTAGGCCTGGGCAAATCAGTAAATTAATGGGAGAGCTGGAATTACAACTATGGAGTGCAGTTAAACAAAATAGTTATAATCTGTTTTCTTCATTATTTGGCGTCTGTTGAGTTCACAAAACTGTGGAGCTCTTTTAACAAACGTAAGACAATTTTAAATAAAATTTAATTTAATTATGTTGCGGCAAATTTCCATGGTACTAAGATTCTAAGGACAGAGGGATCATTCTATCTAGTCTGACCCCTTGTATAACACAGTCCACAGGACTACATTAAATTAATTCCTGTTTCACAGGAGTATATTGTACTCTTAGTTATGGTTGATCACATTCTCTGGCTTCTGGCTCCCTGACTGGCTGAACCCTACTTCAGGTGATGAGAAGAAAAGCCACTTTGATGGTTGTATTTTGCATATTTTCAGAGACCGTTTTTTTTAAACTACTGTAAGAATAGGTTTATTTATTTACTACTACCACCCAAAATCATCTACAATGTGTAACAGACATTGGCAAGCTTAGCTGAATGTGTAAAGATGGCTTCCAATAGCTCAGGAATAGCCCTGAGGGCACCTGCTTGCCAAATGCAGGTCCCTATACAGGTATGCTATATTTCTGGACAGGGAACTTCCCTAGTCATTAACTTCTGAGAACTTAAACAAAGCATGAGTCATTAAAGCTTCTGATAGTTTGCTGTATGATTTATTGATGAATTTGGAGATGCCATATCAAGTGGACATTACCAGGCAGGTTTCCTTAGAGAAAATATAGACATGTACCTTTCCAAACTGAGAAATAAAGAGAAGATGGAGCAAATGTGAGGGCACATCTATACAGCAGGGCTAACCTCAAAATAAACTATGCAACTTGAGCTATGCTAATTGCATAGCTTAAGTCGAAAGAGCTCATTTCAGCTTTTGGGGCTGTCTACACAGCAGGAAGTCTGAGAAAGAGCACTCTTCCTCTGACTTCCCTTACTCTGTGTAAAATAAGGATTACAGGCGTTGGAGTAAGCAGTCCCCCAGCTCAACATTATTTAGATATTATGTCAGAATAACTGCTTGTGTGTAGACATAGACTTCGTTATTTCAGAATAACTGACATTATTCCGAAATAACACTGCTGTGTAGAGAGAGCCTGACTGTTCATAATGCTTTTGTTGTGGCTGTATGATGGAATATATAAAGCCACCTACTTCTACTGGCTAGTCCAAAAAACTACAAGTTGCTGAAACTTTTCTGCTGCTTAACAAAGAATTTTGGCAGTTAGCCCTGTGGTCTGTGGCATTTAGCTGCCCACAGTGAGTGGCATGATCCTATAATGACAGCTCTCCTTCTTATCTCCAGCTGTTAAACTGCATGGAAATAAACTGAAAGTACATTGGGGTGGGATTTTCAAAAGTCCTTAGAAATGGCCACTGACATCAACAGTAAAACTCTCACTGACATCAGAGGAAGCAGAGTTGGGCCACTACTGATTTTTTTGAAAATCCCACCTTAAGTTCTTTTCCAATGTTATTTTTTCCATATAAGCAATTGCTGTAATTGCAGCCGGGATGATATTTGATCACCAGTGAAAGGGTGCATAAAGGTCAGTCACATCATTACAAACAGCAGGAGAGGTGGGCACCTCTTTAAAAATATGGTCTGAATTCTTAAAATGATTTTGCAGTCTTTTGTTAGCCGATGGTCAGGTGTGACTTTTAACAAGACTGTTCTACAGAATGAATGTGAGGTATAAACAAAATGAGCTCCCCAGAAGGGAACAGGTTTCAGTAGTTGAATTAGTTTGTTTGAGGCTATATGGGTACACACTAGGGAGCTTTCAGCGCATGACAGCATGGTCCATGTGAACTAAGTTAGTGTGTGAGGGTATCTCTACACTATAGCACTAATTCGAATTAGTTAATTCGAAATAAGCTAATTTGAATTAGTGCATCTAGACCTAAACACTAATTCGAATTAGCATTTTGCTAATTCAAAATAGCATGTCCACACTGAGTGGACCATGAACTGAAGTTAACTCTGGCCGGAACCAGTGCCGGCAGGGCATCAGATTAGGACTTAGAGCATGGAGCTGCTGCCTCAGGCTAACCGAGGACTGTGCTTAAAGGGACCCAACCCCCAACCCGGACAGACAGTTCTCAGGGTTCCCCGCTTGCTTGTCTACCTCGATGAAGGACAGCAAAGCAGTCCTGTCTTGGAGTGCCCTGAGTGCCCACACTTGGCACATCAAAGCACTCGGCCATCAGTCTGGCTGCACTTGCCGCAGGCTGCCATCCAGGAGGGTCAATTGGGGGACTGTTAGGATCCAGGAGGCCCTGCAGGAGGGCTTTCACCTCGAGGAGTCCACAGAGCCACCCCAGTCCTCCCTCACCTCCTTCCACTTGCCCCTCACTAGCTCCCCTTCCTGATGTAAAAATAAAGGACACGTGTTCAAAAATAGAAACTCTCTTTATTTAACAAAACGGGGAGGGGAGATTAACCTTTGGGGAGACTGGGAAAAGGAGGTGGGAGAGGGGAAGAGAGAGGGTGGGAGAGGGGAGGGGGAAACCTGGAAGGAGAGAGCTGGAAAGGGGAAGTCAGGGGAAGGAGGAGGAGGGGAAGTATAAAACTATGGTACGCCAAATCTTCAGTACTGTGTACAGATATGGTCTCCTCACCTCAAAAAAAGTATTTTGGCCTTGGAAAGGGTTCAGAAAAGGGTAACTAAAATGATTAGGGGTTTGGAACCGGTCCCATATGAAGAGAGGCTAAAGAGACTGGGACTTTTCAGCTTAGAAAAGAGGAGACTGAGGGGGGATATGATAGAGGTATATAAAATCATGAGTGGTGTGGAGAGGGTGAATAAAGAAAAGTTCTTCATTAGTTCCCATAATATAAGGACTAGAGGATACCAAATTAAATTAATGGGCAGCAGGTTTAAAACTAATAAGTGAAAGTTCTTCTTCACACAGCACATAGTCAACCTGTGGAACTCCTTGCCACAGGAGGCTGTAAGGGCTAGAACTATAACAGAGTTTAAAGAGAAGTTAGATAAATTCATGGAGGTTGGGTCCATGGAGTGCTATTAGCCCGGGGATAGGAATGGTGTCCCTGGCCTCTGTTTGTGGAAGGCTGGAGATGGATGGCACGAGACAAATCGCTTGGTCATTGTTTTCGGTCCATCCCCTCCGGGGTACCTGGTGCTGGCTGCTGTCAGTAGACAGGCTACTGGGCTAGATGGACCTTTGGTCTGACCCAGTACGGCCATTCTTATGTTCTTATGTTCTAAGCTTAGGGTTGGGGGTCTCACTGGACCAACTTGATTTTCATGCAAACCTGCTCCTGAGTTCGCATGTGGCCTTTGGTGGCCAGGCTGGCAGCTATCCTGCTCTAGATGGCCGCTTTCCTGTGCCTAGTGCAGAGATTGTGGACGTTGGAGGCCTCCCCCCAAACCTCGATGAGGTCCACAATCTCCGCACTAGACCAGGCGGGCACCCCCTTCTTGTGGCCCCGGGTAAGCTCCTGTGAGCTGCCAGCCTGGTCCTTGGAAAAGGCAGAGGGCTGGGTGGCAGTGGGTGGCTGGCTCATGCTGTGCCAGGTGCGGGGTCTGCTGGCTGGGTGCTGGCAGGCTTGCAACTGGCAGAAGCACTGTAGCCAGCCTGTGCCCCGTTAAGGGCTCCGGGGCCGGGAGGGGGTCAGAAGAGTTTCCCTTGTTTGGCTCAGAGTGGCCACCAGGGTAACCAGGGAAGGGCTAGTCCTCCAACTAGTTCGAATTAAGTGGCTACACAGCCCTTAATTCGAACTATTTAATTCAAACTAGGCCTTACTCCTCATAGAATGAGGTTTACCTACTTCGGATTAAGCACTCCGCTAGTTTGATTTAAATTCGAACTAGCGGTTTGTATGTGTAGCCCCTATTAAACTTAATTCGAACTAATGGCTGTTTGAATTAACTCTGTAGTGTAGACATATCCTGACATACTACTGTGCATTAGAACATATACCACTTTACTGCGTACTGAAGCACCCTAGAGACAAGCCTTAAAACTTAATCTTTATGGTACCTGTCTCACCTAAAGGGATATAGATATGAAATGCTGATGTGTAATGTCTGTCAGCAAAGAGCAAATAGTAGCATTTACCTGGATAATACTTTAATCCATTGTTTCTTCTAGTGGCTCCCCTTGGCAGAAAACAGCAAACTGGAGCCAAAGGGAGCTGTGAGGCTCTGTGGCTGCAGAGCCTTTAGATAAACAAAGTGATGTGGCCCATTAGTAGCTTCCTCAAAGTGGGCTTATCGCCCACTTTGAGAAACACTGCTTTAATCAGAAGTCCTCAAGTAGAAGGGGAGAATCTGGATTAAACTGGTTTTTTTCTACAATAGTGTTTGCTTGTAATTTTAACTCAGTTAAGATTGTGCATCTGTTTTCTTTTGTTTTATAATTAATGTATCCAAGGCAATGCCATTCTGTGCAAACACCATTTCTCTTTGTCAGAACCTAACTTTATTGATAGGTTATTCTGATACATTCAGTATATGCAGAAATTGGGCCGCAAAATATTCAAGAAAATGGTACGTGACTCTTTCAGAAACAGTAAATCGGTGTTCCTAATTACTGTATATCTTAATTTGTCCCGAAAATATGTTCACTGTATAATTATTAAAGGCCAGGCTTTTCAATACATCCACAATTGGTTTCAAATTTTCAAGAGCATTTAGCCCAAATGTGGTACTTAAGGACTGATTTTTTTTTCAGAAGAGTTCTGCTTCCAAAGTATTTAGGTCTCTTGAAAATAAGGAAACTTCAAATAAGTTGTCAAACATGGATGTATACAAAAGGCACTGTCCTGCATTCTAGACTAGGCCAACCCATGTCTGAAAACACTTTTTGATTGTCTCATAGGGTGTGTCTACACAGCAAAGTTATTTTGGAACAATGGACGTTATTCCGAAATAATTTTGCAATTGTCTACACAGCAATTCCATTATTTTGAAATAATTTCAAAATAACACACAGCTTATTCCAACTTCTGTAAACCTTATTCTACAAGGAATAATGCCTGTTCTGAAATAGCTATTTCAAAATAAGGTATGTTTAGATGCTCCACTTCTGCTATTTGGAAATAGCCCCTCACCAGGGCTATTTCTCCTGAGGCTCTATATTAGGGAAGCCCGTCTCTGTCTAATTTTGAGGCTTCCCTGCAGAGTAGACAAGCTATTTCAGCATACGCTATTTTGGAATAACTATTCCGGAATAGCTTATTCTGAAATAACTGTGCAGTGTAGGCATAGCCATACAGCTTGTACATAATCAGCTGGGCAGGATCCAAAAAAAGAGCTGGTGATTGGCTAAGTAGGCAGCATTGGGATGCATGGTCAAACCTCAGTATTCAGTATGAAGTTTCAAAGATCCATCCCTGTACTATGAAATCCCAGAAGGGACAACATATTTATATCATGATCACATTTTTGTCTACCACATTCTCAGTTAATTTACATTTATTCGCCTGCTCTGTTGCCAAATATAAATGAATGCTGGAACAAATTCATGAGTAGGAAGGATATATCTGTGGTATTAATTACGTAGCAAGTCCTTATGTTTAATATGGTATGATACATTTTACACTGCAGATCATTTCGGAGTCAATGGAAGAAACATTAACTCAATACTTTGACCGATCTGATTTTTGTTTTATAGGAACTTCAGAGTAGATGCAACAGAAGGGTTTGTTTAAGAATTCTAAATCACATTAGCTCATCTGTTCCACATCCT
Source organism: Pelodiscus sinensis (assembly GCF_052426305.1). NCBI lineage: Eukaryota > Metazoa > Chordata > Testudines > Trionychidae > Pelodiscus > Pelodiscus sinensis. The sequence continues at coordinate 43,144,244 of NC_143060.1, forward strand.
AAGAATCATATAACTTGCAACAAGGCTGAATATAAACTAAATATCTGGGAATTATGATAAAATTTCAGTTGATGCTGTAGTTTCATAGAACACTAGAACTGGAAGGGACCTCAAGAAGTCATCGAGTCCAGTCCCCTGCCCTCATGGCAGGACCCAGTACCATCTAGACCATCCCTGATAGATGTCTATCTAACCTGCTCTTAAATATCTCCAGAGATGGAGATTCCACAACCTCCCTAGGCAACTTATTCCAGTGTTTAACCTAATGTCCAACCTAAACCTCCCTTGCTGCAGTTTAAGCCCATTGCTTCTTGTCCTATCCTCAGAGGCCAAGGAGAACAATTTTTCTCCCTCTTCTTTGTGACACCCTTTTAGATACTTGAAAATCGCTATCATGTCCCTTCTCAGTCTTCTCCTTTCCAAATTAAACAAGCCCAATTCTTTCAGGGTATGTTTACACTGGCCCCCTAGTTCAAACTAGGGAGGCTAATGTAGGCATTCGAAGTTGCAAATGAAGCCTGGGATTTAAATATCCCAGGCTTCATTTGCATCTTCCCGGGTGCCACCATTTTTAAATGTCCCTTAGTCCGAACTCCATGCCCACAGCTCCATGAGGAGTAACAGTAGTTCAAATTAGAGATCCTAATTCGAACTACCTACTCCATGCTGCGTGTAGCCGCGGGCACGGAGTTCAGACTAAGAGACATTTAAAAATGTCGGCGCCTGGGATATTTAAATCCTGGGCTTCATTTGCAACTTCGAATGCCTACATTAGCCTACCTAGTTCGAACTAGGGGGCTAGTGTAGACATACCCTCAGTCTTCCTTCATAGGTCATGTTCCCTTGACCTTTGATTAAACAAGACCTTTAATCATTCTTGTTGCTCTTCTCTGGATGACATCTCAGTCATTGGTTCACTTTCCTATTTGGATATAGCAGAGTGATGAGACTGAAAGAAGGCATTACTTACTTACATAGCAGTACATTGGCAGAAGTTGTAAGGTGACTTGTGGAAAAAATATATGCGGGGACTAGAAACAAAAGCTTCTCTTTTTTTGGTGATAGCATCAAAACAGAATTAACCAACTGGCTATCTATATTTTCACAATTGATGTTTGATATTTTCTGAGCTTGATTTGAAGTTGCATTGTTTAATTTGTCTTTCTGCTAAAAGGAGTCAGAATACTTTGAAAATGGTCTTATCCAGCATTGTAAAATAATATGCAGTTGTGCTGTAAGTGGTAATTAATTTAAGAAGGATAGAAAGGCAAATAGTCTAACTACAGTCCACATAAATATGGTAGGTCTTTGACTTGAATGGCTTCTTTGCCTGGAAGAGAAAAAATAACACACAGAAACGAAGTTGCAAATAGGTGGTGTTGGGCATGCTTTTAAACAGAGGAATAGAGTGCACACAGATCACTTGTATGTAAAAAGCCTTTAAAACTGTGAGACTCGACAGTTACAAAATACTGTCTCTGAAATACTGATTTTTTTTCTTTTTGCTGTAAGCATTCTTGGTTAAGAACAACAAAAAACAAACTTAATGGTGTGTCAGATTTTTTTTTGTCAGTGTTAAAATGACTCCTTGGAGATTCCAGGAAATTTATTCACAATAAATTAGAGCTGCCCAAACTGCCCGCCAGACTGTCTGCTGCAAAACTTACAAACGTCTTATTGTCTTGCATTTGCAAAGTCTGCCAATAAAATTGGGCTTGATTCTACAATCAGTAAAATATTGTACTCCCCCTTTATAGGGCTGTTTGGATCTATTCATAGTATGTGGGGGTGAGATGAGTTGTATTTTTATAAAGAGGGGAAATTAGAACTGACTATATCACAGCTGCAATCAGAGTGTAGGAACTTAGGTGAGGGCTATTTTCATAGTCCTGCCTGGAGCCATTGTGATTATTTGTTCTTTACTGGTCTTTGTTTTACCAAGCCTTAGGCTTAATATTCTATTTAATCAAGGTGGTGTTGATTGGGCAGGCCTGCCAATAAGAGGAGCAAAGGGAGCCACTGTCCTGTGGCCTACTGATTCGAAGGAGCCCAGGACTACTGGCAACTGCTACTGGAGAGTAGCAGTGGCTAGAGCCTCAGGTCCTTTAAATCATCGCTAGAACCCCAGTTGGTGCGCTCCGTGTGGCACTAGGAGGTGGTTGGGGGCACAGCCTGGTGTGGTGTGGTCTGGGCAGCACTGAGGGCTGGCTTCTCTGGCCCAGCCCCTTCGGCCCAAGGCCTCATGGAACCAGCCCCCCAAGCTTGCCCAGGGGCCCAGCAATTCTATCAGTCCCTCTGTGGAAAGTTCAGTGGTACAAATATAATTTTATGGAAACTTTGCAGTCCCCCACATACTATTGATTTATTTTTGTGTGTCAATACTCAATAGAGCAAACATTAACAATTACAGGAGACAGAGGTTGCACAGAGGAGAGCATCAATGTGTTCCTTCCTCTTTTGTATAAAAGACATGTAGGTCTTTGGAAAAATAACAGATTAATAGAAAATGGGAATCACTATTTCTCTTCAGCCTGGGCAGAATCAATGTAGATGTTCCATGACATCCTACTAATGTGCCTTCATACGTATTGGGGCTATTTGAAGTGAGAGGTCTTGAAAAACTGAGGACTAAACAGGCATGGAGATAGGCAATAAGAGAGACTATCAGACAAAAATATGATGATGGCCTCCCATGATACACACACTCCTACACCAGGGACTGGATTGAAATCAATTCATCTGAGCTATAAGAAGCTAACAGCTATTAGGGCCTGATCAAAGGCCCCATTGAAGTGAATGAAAATTTCTCCATAGGATATATTTTAAGGGGACTTTAGATCAGGCTCATCTCTTTATGGATAAGGGGCACATTCGGACCACAAGTCTGGAGATGAAAACTTCCATATTTTACCATATTATGTCCTGCAGCATAACAATTACCCTGATTTATTGTATTGGATGTGAAGGTTTCTATCTGTCATGATTTCTCTCAAATTCTTGACATGTTGCCTATTTTATCTTCCTTTCCTACATGAGTATCTGATTCATTTTATAATTTTGGGTGAGATTGTGAGACACGTCATCTTATTTTGAGCACTTGCATTTCCATCTGCTCCTGGACTGAAGACTTATAGATTGTTGCTGATGCCCTTAGAGCACTGAGAGACTAAACATGGAATTTTTGGATCAATTAAATCGTTCAAATCCTGCATAGAAAACTCTGCAGTTAGTTTGATTCAGGCCTATGCCTGCCATACTCCTATTGCCCAAGAGTGCCTATAACTTTTTAATTTCAAAGAAATAATTTTCTTAGCCAAACAAGCTTGATTTGTGGTCACCTCTTCCTTGCACCATGACTTGTGTCGTGAGAATCACAGGTCCGATGATGCATACCCAAGGAGGAAAGGACAGACCAGGTGGACCGTTTTAGCAAATAAAAGATATTTATTTATGACAGTGACGAATTTATAGTATTTATTATATTTATTCTACGATTTCTAGTTAAACGTGTCAGAAATATGGGAATGGCAAGGGGAATAGTCTTTATTCTAAAAATATCCAGCTACACTAATTAAATAACAGTGATAACTACAAACTCTATGTACTACCTAAAACAACTACAACACTAAGCTTATACAAAGAAGAAAATCAAATCATACATACCAACTTACACAGCACACGGAACATTTCAAAGATATCGGTTCGGTTACAAAGGCCTTGGTTACGCCCGAGAGTCAGGAGACGTGGCTGGTCGGTTGATCAGGCTGGCAGCACTTTGGAGTATACGGGAAGGCACACACACGGTGGTAGGTGTGTTGCGAAGACCTTCTCGAGCGAACTGTGTGATGGGTATTTATCCCCAAATCTGCACATCGCTTTCCCGTGCTTGCATATTACCATATATGGCCCAATGGTCACCAAGTGGGGGGGTCTGTGTCCCAGGGGTTGGCCCGAAACTGCAGGTTTCATGTAACCAGGTAAGCTCCGCAGTTCTCACGCCAAGGTGACGGGTGGGAGAGTCTGAGGCTATTTTCCCCTTTTCACATCTTCCCTTTTTCTAAAGGCAATGGTATGCAGGAAGGGTGCGGCCGGTTTCTCCCAAGGAATACTGCAGCCCACGATTGCAAAAGCGGCCTGGCCAAACTTTTTATTGGGGGGGGGGGGCAGTTTTTTCTCCAACAACTTGATGTTCTAACTTGGTTGCAGGAATACCACATATTCTTTTAAATTAACCTTTTTATCCACACAGAGAAATAACAGTCCTTCATCGATAGTAGTGTGGTAGTTTTCCATTATTATGGTTATCTGTGGAACTCCTTCTAAAGGGCATTGTGGAGTGAAAGGGGTACAGCATGACTTAAGGCATCCTGTACCTTCACACTGATTTCTCCTGCAGGTTTGAGAGAAGAGAGAATCTCAAGGCTGGTCAGCTCCCAGCCCATCACCTCTCCTCCAACTCTATAAAGCTGGAACATTATGGGCCATCTTAAAAGTAGCTTCTGCAGGGTCTGGGAGGAGGAGTTAATGTGGAGAAGCAGAATCTCCTCCCACCCCCTTATGTGTGATTGTATTTCTATCCATGGAAGCACAAAGATAGAGAAATGGAAACCAGATTCTATCAAGACTACAGACAATGAGCGGCTCAGGTACTTGTAACAGTGCACCACTTCCCACATCCTGACAGTCATTACCTAACGTGTTGCTGTTCAGCTGCATATCCTAAAGGTTTTGAGCCAAAAGACTTGCTTGTTTCCCAGTACAGCTCAAACAGCCATTCAGGCACCGGTTCAGTTTGTTTTTTAATTGGACATTATTGCTCTTATGAATTTTCAAAATGAATGGGATCAATGTACTGGTCAAATCAGGTCACATACATTCTTCATAATGCACTTAGCGTAACTGCAGACAATAGTCAGTAGCTCTGAAAAGTGATATCCAAACACAAAGGAAAATCCTATTAATTTATGAATAAAACGATGTATTCTCCAGGTTACAGAGCTGATCTGTACAATCAATGCTTTCCCAGGCTACGTCTAGACTACAGGCTTTTGTCAACAGAAGTTTTCTCGACAGATACTGTAGACAAAGCTTCTATCAACAAAGAGCATCTCAACTACATCCAGTTCTGTCAACAAAGCAAGCCACTTTGTCGATATGACAGTGGAGACGCAAAGGACAGTGTAGATGCAATAATGTCTTCTGTCAACAGAACTCTGTCGACAAAAGGCTTTATTCCTCATAGGGTGTGTCTAGACTACCTAGTTTTGTCGACAAAAGTGGACTTTTGTCGACAAAACAATACCAGCGTCTATACTACTGCGGAGTTCTGTCGACATAACGTCGACAGAACTCTGCGGTTTTGTCGACGCTGATATACCTCATTTTACGAGGCAAAACACCTTCTGTCGACAGAGTTCTGTCGACAGAAGGTGTTATTGCCTGTAACACTGCATCCAGACTACGGAGTTCTGTCGACAAAGCGGCTTGCTTTGTCGACAGAACTCAATGTGTCTGGACGCTCTTTGTCGACTGAAGTTTTGTCGACATTATCTGTCGACAAAACTTCCGTCGACAAAATGCGGTAGTCTAGACGTACCCTTAGAATGAGGTTTATAGCCGTCGACAGAACTCCTGAGTTCTGTCGATATTATGTTGACAGAACTCAGCAGCAGTGTAGATGCAGGAATAGTTTTGTCGACAAAAGTCCACTTTTGTCGACAAAACCCTGTAGTCTAGACATACCCCCAATGTCCAAAGATGAGCACAGGGGATTGGAAGTTAAAAGATCCAGGTTCTGTCCCCAAATCTGTTACTGACTGGTTATGTTATCTTGAGTAACTTACGTAGGCTCAAATTTGCATGTGTAAAGGGAGATACCTAATTTATAGCTCTTTCACCAAGACATGTTGCTCCAGTAAAAAAAGATTCCATTGCCCACCTTGTCAAATCTATATTTATGCAGCTAGTAAGTTACTTGATTTTTTTGATGTGGAGAGTACCCATGGATTCCAGTGAAGACAAAGTGGGAGGTTCATTTGCTCAGCACTTGTGGGGCCTGGTCTGCATTGGAAAACTAAATCAATTTAACTACATCACTCAGCATGTGTGAAAAATATACACATCTGAGTGGCATAGTTAAGTTGATCTAACTCCTGTCCCCACTAGTGAGACAGTACTAAATTGATAGAATAATTTAGTCTACCTAGCTATTTTGGAGGTGGATTAACTCAGTCAGTTGTAGAACCCCTCCCATCAGCTTATGTGGTTGTCCACACTGAAGTGCTAGCATTTTGAGTGTAAACATGCCCTGGAAATCAGTTCCCTTACTAGCTACCTAAATATAGATCTAAGTACCTTCTAGACACTGTGCCTTGGTTTCTCTCATAAAAAAATATTGCAGAGATTTGCTTTTGAAAAATATTTGAAATCAAAAGGCCCAATGGAAGTGAAAGTATTGTCATTTAAATTACTTTTATCTATCAGGATTCCTAGGCTTCTATTCCAAGTTCTGCCCTTGGTCTTCATCTAAAACACAGAATGCCTTGCCCATCATAACATATACATGCTTCAGCCACTACACTAAGGCTAAATCTACATTATGCATTGTTGCACAGGAAGATATGCAAGTGAGGCACGGACATAAATATCACTGTGCCTCGTTTGCATACCTAATGAGCTGCCAGTTTGCGGAAGGCGCTTTTGCCAAAAAGGTGCTGTCTACACCGCTCCTTCTTGCGCAAAAAAACCCTCTTGCGCAGGAGTTGTTCTTCTTGAAAATAAGTGGCAGAACGGCTCCTGTGCAAGAGGGTTTTTTTGAGCAAGAAGGACCAGTGTAGCCAGCTCCTTCTTGCGCAAAAGCCTCTTCCGCAAAAATGGTGGCTCATTAGGTATGCAAATGAGGCCTGACAATATTCATCACCACACCTTATTTGCATATCTTCTTGCACAAAAATGCGCAGTGTAGACATAGCCCCAGGGTATCTCTACACAGCAGGGCTAAAGTTGAATTAAGCTGAGCAACCTAAGCTACGTCAACTGCATAGCTGAAGTTGAAATAGCTTAATTCAGCTTTTGGTGCTGTCTACACAGCAGGAAGTTGAAAGAAGAACATTTTTCCTTTGACTTCCCTTACTCCTCGTGAAATGAGGGTTACCATAAGTCAGAGTAAGAAAAATCCTCCAGCTCGACATTATTTTGAAATAAAAGTGGGCTGTGTAGATGCGCTCTTTATTTCAGAATGTCAGTTATTCTGAAATAATACTGCTGTCTAGACATAACCTAAGGTACTACTCTACATGAGTACAGGTATCTGAATCTGTCCTGCAATGCATTTATAGACCCACTGCAAGATTCTCTGTTAAGATGTAAAGAGGTTTTTAGAACTGATTAACTTTTTCACAATATTGAATGGCAGAGGATATGGTAAACTAACAGTTTTTATGAATCCCAATGCAAGAGAATTGGCCTTATAAGAAAACATTTAACAGTATATGTTTACATTATCAAAGGGAAGAAAGTGCCAAAACAATTATGGATTTTATCATGTATTGAAGCCTGCCTTACTAATTATGCACAGAAAATTCTTTTTTCATTCTGTGTGCTGTTGCTTAAACAGGCCTTGGCATTAACACTAATTAGTTTCAATAGGCTTTGTTGTAGTTTTAATTCAATTTCTGAAACTATCGAGATTTTGGGGGGTAATTAAGAAAATCAAACATGTTTAATGTTTTCTTTAGTTTGATTATGGTTAAAGATCCATTCTCACTCTTTGAAATATATTCTTCAGTAGACTAGTAATTTTTTTTTCATGTTTTCAGTCAATTAAAAAGGACATGACTAAATTTTGAGTCTAAAACCTGGGCCAAATTCCACTCTTAATGATGTTACGGTTTTCAATGGAGTTATTCCAGACTTCCCCTACTGTCAGGAAGGCTAGGTCTACACTAGGGGATATGTTTGAATTAAGAGATGCAATTCAAGCTATGTTAACTCTGTAGCTTGAGTCAAAGTATCTTAAATCGAATTTTGGCACCATCCACACAACAGGTCAACACTCTCACTTCGACTTCTCTTACTCCTTGTAGGAGTAGGGCTACAAGCATTGACAAGGGCACCCTCTCAGTTCAAATTAGCGTGTCTTCACTAGACCTGTTTATTCAAACCCCAGAAGATTGACTCTTGCAACTTCTATCTTCTCTGTAATGTAGACATGGCCAAAGAGAAGAATCTGGCCACAGACATTTGAGTGATAATGTGACTAATATCAAAGTGCATTGGATTAAAACCTCTTTTTCCTAGTCAGTAAGAGACCACAAGACTTTATTTCCTGTGGTGGCAGCAGGATATTCTGAGGAATCTAACCTTTACAACTCTTATAGCTTTAATTATTAAAAATAGAGGTTGAACTTCCTCTATAAATCCTTCAGTTATTTTGGATCAGATCCAAAGCACACTGACATCAACAGTAAAACTACTTTTGGCATCAGTACACTTTGGATCAGGTCTCTTATGAATTATTGTATCTTGATGTACTGTATTTTAACTCTCTTACGCTGTTAACATAGGGTATGTCTACACAGCCATTATTTTGAAATAACTGTACTAGAGTCTACACAAGCCAACTGCTATTTCAAAATTAATTTGAAATAGCGGAAGACTTCTTTTGAAATTGGTAAACCTCATTCCACAAGAAATAGCGCCTATTTCAAAATTGCTATTTCAAAATAAGTGCTGTGTAGACGCTTATTTCGAAATAGGGGGCCTCCAGCCCTTCCCAGGGTGTCCTGGTGGCCACTCTGGGCACAAACAGGAAAACTCCTCTCCTCTCTTCCCCCTCCCGGAGCCCTTAAAGGGGTAGACTGTGGCTACAGTCTTTTGTGGCTAGCATCAGGCCTGCCAGCCCAGAGCCACTTTGCCGCAGCATGAGCCAGACTGCAGCATGAGCCGGCAAGCCACTGGCAGCCAGCCCCCCCACCACTCCCCAGGACCAGTCTGCCAACTCCAGGAGCCTGCCAGGGGCCGGAGAAGGTGGGTGCCTCTCTGGTCCAGTGCAGAGATCATGGACCTGATTGAGGTTTGGGGGGATGCCGCCAACATCCATGATCTCCGCACTAGATGGAGGAATGAGGCCATCTACAGATGGATGGCTGCCAGCTTGGCCACCAGAGGCCACAACCGAACCCAGGGGTAGGTTCAGATGAAAATCAAGGAGCTGCAGCAGGCGTATGCCAGGGCCACAGGGGGCAGCTCCCAACCAGGGGCAGACCCAGAGAGCTGCCCCTATTTGGATCGCATTTTGGGGGGCCCCCATGAACCCTGGGGCAGAGGGCCCTGACCAGGGCACGGGGGAGGAGGAGGAGGAGCAGGGCCATAAGCTGCAGGAACCCCAGGGAGCATGCCACACAGCCAGGGCCTCCAACCCATCCCAGCAGACCTGTCTCCGGTGTCATCTGAGGCTGGGGAGGCAACAACATGTGAGTGCCATCATTGTCACTTATGCGGGGGCAGGAAGGGAGGGAGACCAGGGACTGCTTTCGTGGGTCTTGCTGGCCATGGCTCATGCAGCAACCTGTGCATTTGCCATGCCACTCTGGGCACACAGCCCCAGCTGGCTGCCACACAGGGGCCGTGGCCTGTTACCTACATGCATGTATGAATAAAGACACATGATGTGCTCCCGACCCCGGGGTGGGACACAGCAAGATGCCCTCCCTCCACAAGCCCCCTCTACAGAGGCAAGGGACATCTCCCCCCCACACACACATAGATCCACACCACATACAGAACAGGGGAATGGACGCACACCCGGGCCAGCTCCCACTCCCAGGGATAGCACATCGGCTCTGATGGTACAGAGACCTGACTTCCTCGCCTTGCAGTGGGGGGCTGGGCTTCACCCACTGTATTCCCAGGGATAACTGACCACTTCTCTTGTTTCTCCACAGCCACACCAGCTGCAAGTGCAGGGTGCACCACACCACCCAGGACATCCTCCCGCACTCAGGCACTCAGCAGCTGACCCGTAACCAGGAGGAGTACCAGCAGCAGCACCTGGGAATACTGCAAGGCCTGTACCACACCCTGGACTACTGGGTGCACGAAGACCTGCAGCTCTGGCGGGAGAGCTGGTGGGAACTGCTTACCCAGGGCTATGCCATCTGTGACCACCTGCAGACCCTGGTGCAGAGAGTTCTGCCTCCTGCCACTCCAGCCCCTGCTGCCTCCTCAGCTACCGCTCTCCCTCCCACTTATTCCTCCCCTCCTCCCCCCCCCCACGGGGACACCAAGGCCCCTGCACCCGCAATGTTGGGAGACAGATGGGTCGGCAAGACCCCCAACCCTGAGCCTCTTCTCCCCCTTCTAGCTCCCTCCTCTCAGGTTTACCCCTCTCCTCTCCTGCCTTCATTCCCATACCCCAGTTTTGTTCAATAAAGGGAGTTTGTTTTCTTCAACACATGTCTTTATTGTATATCAGGAAGGGGGGTTAGGTAGGGGTAAGTGGAAGATGTGAGGGTGGAATGAGGCACAAGCCCCCAGTGGGGCTATGTCTAGACTACAGGCTTCTTTCGAAAGAGGCTCTTTCGAAAGCATCTTTCGAAAGAGCCTCTTTTGAAAGATCGCGTCTAGACTGCAGGCGGATCTTTTGAAAGAGAAATCCGCTTTTTCGAAAGAGAGCACCCAGCGAGTCTGGATGCTCTCTTTCGAAGACGGCCTATTTACATTGAAGAACGCCTTCTTTCGAAAGAGGAACTTTCGAAAGAAGGTGTTCTTCCTCGTAAATTGAGGTTTACCGCCATCGAAAGAAAAGCCGCGTTCTTTCGAAATAATTTTGAAAAAACGCGGCTTGAGTCTGGACGCAGGGGAAGTTTTTTCGGGAAAAGGCTACTTTTCCCGAAAAAAACCCTGAGTCTGGACACGGCCTGGGGCACATCAGGGAGACTTTAGTCCTCCTCCAGGTGGAAGCTCTCCTGCAGGGACTCCTGGAGATGGACAGCCCCCTGATAGGCCTCCCGGCTGTCAGCTATGTGGGGCTGCATGTACAGGTCGGCCAAGTGCTCAGCCTCTGCCATCCAGACTGGCAGGAAAGCCTCCTACTTCCTCTCGCACAAATTGTGCGGCACACAGCACTCTGCCACCATGTGCAGAATATTCCGCTTGGAGAGGTCCAGGCATGTGAGGAGACATCTAAAACAGGCCTTCAGCCAGCTGAAGACATCCTCCACCATGATGCGGGCCCTACCACACCTGGCATTAAATGCCTGTCATGGAGGGTTGAGGTGTCCTGTGTAGGGCTTCATAAGCCAGGGTAGTAGGGGATTGGCCGCATCCCCCACTAGGCACACAGGCATATGCACAACCCTGACCCTGATGCGGTGGTCAGGGAAGAAAGTCCTGGCGTGCAGCCTCTGGCAAATGGAGGACTTGCGGTACACACGTGCATCATGTGCTTTGCCGGACCAGCCCACATTGATGTCCACGAAGTGGTCAGACACAGCCTGCAGGATGATGGAAAAGTATCCCTTGCAATTGATATAGAGAGAGGCCTGGTGTTCCGGGGCATCGATGGGGATGCCATCGATAGCTTCCCCCCGCAGTTGGGGAAGCCCCAGGCGCCAAACCCCTCAATGACCACATCCACATCAGTAAGGCGGATGACTCTGCGGAGCAGCACTCTATTGATGGCCTTGACCACTTGCGGAGGGACACACAAAACCGAGAGTCACTGAGGTGCCAAAGTGGCTGACAGTGCTCCTTCCCTGCCACTGCTCCACACCCCCACTCTCCAGGAGCAACACCCCCTGCAATCCTGGCCACCGTGGGCAGTCCTTAGTGCGGGCAGAACAGAACAAACCCTCCTGTGTAGGGGACTTGCACCACCTCCCCCCCTTTTCCCTAGGGCAGCCCATCCCCTCCTTGCACCCCTCCCCCCCCGGCACAGTGGCCAGAGACTGCCATACCTGCATAAGCACTGCTCCAATGGTGGATCTCCCCATGTCAAAGTGGTTCCCCACAGATTGGTAGCTATATAGCGTAGAGAGCTTCCAGAGGACCATGCCCACATGCTTCTGGAGGGGAATGGTGTGCCTCATGTGCGTGTCCCATTGCTGCAGTGCGGGGGTGAGCCACTCACAGAGCTCTATGAAAGTGTCCTTCATCATTCTAAAGTTCTGGGTCCATTGTTGGTCTCCCCAGCGCTCCAGGATGATGTTGTACCACCAGTTGCTGCTGGTGTCCAGACACCAGATGCGGCGGGGCATGCTGGTGTCCAGGAGGTGTAGCAGCTCCTCCACATACCCCAGGAGGGTCCAGATGACGGCCTGGGGGTTAGGGTGCAGCAGATGCTGTGAGGCAGCCTCCAGCAATTGGTGCCAGGCTTGCAGCAACACATCCAAAAGAAGCATGGGTATGTCTACACTAAAAGTTAATTTGAACTAACAGACGTTAGTTTAAATTAACTTTGATAGGCGCTACACATGCAAACCGCTAGATCGAACTTAATTCGAACTAGCGGAGCACTTAATTCGAACTAGGTAAACCTCATTCTACGAGGACTAGCGCCTAGTTCGAATTAAGGGCTGTGTAGCCACTTAATTCAAACTAGTGGGAGGCTAGCCCTCCCCAGCTTGCCCTGGTGGCCACTCTGGGCACCACCAGGGAAACTTGTCTGCCCCCGTCCCGGCCCCGGAGCCCTTAAAGGGGCACGTGCTGGCTACGGTGCCCGTGCCAGGTGCACGCCTGCCAGCACCCAGCCAGCAGACCCTGCACCTGGCACGGCACGAGCCAGCCACCTGCTGCCACCCAGCCCTCCGCCTCTTCCCGTGACCAGGCTGGCAGCTCCCAGGAGCCTGCCCGGGGCCGCAAGAGGTCCATCTAGCCCAGTAGCCTATCTGCCAACAGCGGCCCTCACTAAGTACCCTGGAGGGGATGGACCGAAGACAATGACCAAACCATTTGTCTCGTGCCATCCATATCCAGCCTTCCACAAACAGAAGCTAGGGACACCATTTCTACCCCCTGGCTAATAGCACTCCATGACTTGATCTAACTTCTCTTTAAACTCTGTTCTAGTTCTAGTCTTCACAGCCTCCTGCAGCAAGGAGTTCCACAGATTGACTATTTGCTTTGTGAAGAAGAACTTTCTGTTATTAGTTTGAAGCCTGCTACCCATTCATTCAATTTGGTGTCCTCTAGTCCTTCTATTATGGGAACTAATGAAGAACTTTTCTTTATGCACCCTCTGTACACCACTCATGCTTTTATAGACCTCTATCATATCCCCCCTCAGTCTCCTCTTTTCTAAGCTAAAAAGTCCCAGTCTCTTTAGCCTCTCTTCATATGGGATCTGTTCCAAACCCCTGATCATTTTAGTTGCCCTCCCCTCTCCCACCCTCTCTATTCCCCTCTCCCACCTCCTTTTCCAAGTCTCCCCGAGTTTTGTTCAATAAAGAGAGTTTCTATTTTTGAACACACGTGTCCTTTATTTTGTACATCAGGAAGGGGGGCTAGGGAGGGGAAATTGGAAGGAGGTGAGGGAAGAATGGAGTATGAGGCCCCAATGGGGAGGACTGGGGTGGCTCTGCAGGCTCCTTGGGTTGGAAGCTCTCCTGCAGCCCTCCGATTGACCCCCCCCTCCCGGATGGCAGCCTGCGGCAAGTGCAGCCGGGCTGATGGCCGAGTGCTGTGATGTGCCAAGTGTGGGCATTCAGGGCACTCCAAGTCAGGACTGCTTTGCTGTCCCTCATCGAGTTAGACAAGCAAGCGGGGAACCCCTGAGAACTGTCTGTCCAGGGTGGGGGTCGGGTCCCTTTAAGCACAGCCCTCGGCTAGCCTGAGACAGCAGCTCCATGCTCTAAGTCCTAACCTGATGCCTTGCTGGCACTGCTTCCAGCCACCCTTAACCTCGGTTCAGGGTCCACTCAATGTGGACATGCTTTATATCTAGATGCACTAGTTCGAATTAGCTTAGTTCGAATTAACTAATTCAAATTAAGTTAGTTTGAATTAGTCCTGTAGTGTAGACATACCCCATCAGAGTACCCAGAAGCTGCTCCGGCTCCATGGTGCAGAGTGCTGCGGTGTCCCAAGTGAGGGCAACCAGAGCATGCAGAGACAAAAATGCTTTGCTGTCCTTCAGCGAGGTAGGCAAGCAACCAAGGAAACCTGAGAACTGGCTGTTCAGGGGGGGTCCCTTTAAGCAAAGGCCTCAGATAGCCTCAGGCAGCAGCCACACAAAGTAACTCCTGACCTGATGTCCTGCCGGAACCGGTTTCAGCTGGCCTTAAGCGTGATTCAGCATCCAATCAGTGTGGACGCGTTATTTCAAAATAGCAAAACGCTATTTCGAAATGCATTGTGTGTAGACGCGTTATTTTGAAAGAAGATATTTTGAAATAACTATTTTGAAATTAGATATTTCGAAATAATGCTGTAGTGTAGACGTACCCATAGACTGCATGCATTTGATTTCATCTTTTAAAATTATGGGCTTCTGTGAATGAGGAATAATTCATTAAGTGAATGCAGTTACAACACTGTCAAATAGGTCATATTCAGGTCCTGAATTATTTCCATTGTGTGTGTGCCTGAATAAACATTTCAGAAGTTATATTTTTTCCAGAGCAAAACTGATAAACTTTCAGCTTTATATTCATAAGTTGCTTAAGATTTAGTAATACCTTGCAAAACATTAACAACGAGAAGTTCTGTGGCACCTTATAGACTAACAGATTTATTGCAGCATAAGCTTATGCTCCAATACATCTGTTAGTCTATAAGGTGCCACAGGACTTCTCATTGTTTATGCTGATTTGGACTACCATGGCTACCCTTCTGATACTTGCAATACATTGGCCTTCATTCCATATGTTCGCAGTACAGGTTGGACCTCCCAAAATTGGGATCACAGGTATTCCTGGACAAGGGAGTCCAGTGGCAAGAAGTCTGGCAGCTGGGAGCAGTGGCAAGAAGTCTGGCACCTGGGAGCCTTGCTGGGCTGGGAGGCCAGCGGGGCTGGAGAAGCTCAGGGCTTACCCTGCAGCAGGCCACGTCAGCACTTGCCTCCAGTCCCACAGCGAGTCTCCGAGCCTCAGCAACCCATGTGGATCTGGAGCACAAGTGCTAGCTTACCTCACTGTGGGGGGAAGCCCTAAACCTCGGCCTTCCCCTGCAGACTTCAAGCCCCAGCGCCCTCAGTTGTGTGAGTTGGGAGCAGAGATTTGTTTGTTTGTTTTTTGCTTCTCAGTCCCAGTGCCAGGTGAGTGAGGATTTTTTTGTTTGTTTAGGTTTTTTGGCTTGTCACTTGGGGGCTAGGTCCCTGAGGTTGTTGTTGTTGACTTTTCATTTCTGTGTGGTCCCCCACTGATATTTCTGTCAGTCTGTGGCCCCCGCCAAAAATGGGTCACCACCCCTGATTTATATATTTATTGAAATTGTCTTGTAGCAAGAATGCTTTTAGTTCTTCACTTCAACAAAGAACATATCACTTTTTTCTAAAAATAAGATTGGTATGAATGTAGTGGATTACTTGGCAGGGTATGATGGATGTTACAGATCCAGTAACTCAATATTGAGCTACATGTGCACTTCTTCTATAGGGTGGTGTTGATAGTGCACTAGCATTTGCTTTTGTCATTCTCTGGAAACTATCACTTGCTCACTGTAATATGGTGGCCAGTGACAAGTGTTTTACCTAATTACAGTCAAATACTACTGTAGAGTATTCCTATTGTAAATATGATTGACTGTATAATAACTCTGAATCTTGCACTCCAGGACTGAAATACATTTGACTTTAATATCAACCTATTGAAATTTTGTACTGTCACTTTAAATTTTGGTAATGGAGGAGCCTGTATTTAACTACAGATTGGACCTTCCTGGTTTAGCACCCTTGGGATCTGACCAGTCCTGAATGAGGGAGTTTGCTAGACCAGGGGAGGTCAATTCTGGACCTCCTGCCACCGGTCCCCCAGGCCAGCTCTGCTTCTGGCCCAGCTTCCAGATCTCCAGGCAGCTTCCTTACAATCAGTCAGTCCAGGATCCCAGTCACAGGCCCCACTGCTGGTGGCCTAGCTGGGGTTCTATTCCTGGTAGAGCTGCTAGTTGCTGGCCTTGCTGCTGTTATCCCCCTCCCTCTGTTGTCAGTGCAGCTGGGCTCCCAGAACATCCATGGTCCTGAAGTATAATGGATGTTGCTGGACCAGAAGACCCAGTTTACATAAGTTCCACCTGTAATTATGAGGCAAGTTTTTGCAGTTAACTGATATGGCAATTGGTCAAAATACCCATTACACTTCTAATACAGCAGATTGACATTTGTGTATGTATATCATTCCTGCAAAGGGATATTTGGGTTTACAGCTGATCTGATGTTTTTAAGAATCTTGGAACTAATATCATTGAACTCAGAATCAACTGCACCATGATAGTTATTTATTTAGGTATTCTTTGAATGTTGGTAATTACAATCATAGCTTTCCCATATGTTTTCTTTTGTTGCAGAGCTCAAAAGGATTGAGTTCTTTTTTTATTATTTTATGAGCCCTCATATTCGATGTTAGCAAGAACATGAGAGATTAGGACCGGCTAGTAATTACTGGTGTAAGAACAGTCCAGAGAAGCACACTAGAAATCACTCTTATTAAAGTTCTCCCTTTTAAAAACAAACATCTTAGTAGCAAATCCACTGCACTGATATCATACAAAGGGCATGGTAGAAGGAATCTTTGCTCCGGCCGCCACTCCTCCTTCCAGCCCATTCCTGCATTTGGAGTAATCTATGCAGGCTTTACATTGCCTCCTCCCCACCAAATTGAGAGGGAGGACAAGATGACATATGCTGTGATAAGACTTCCTGCCAACAAGTCTAATGATTTTGGATGCCCAAATTTTCCTCGACAACCCATATAAGTTAGAAAAAAAATCCCATACTTCTATATGCCTTCCAGATTTCTATTTTTAAGTACTAACAGGCCCACAACTGCATTGCTCCTGGTCTGGTAGTTTGGCCCAATTTGTTGCTCTTCTTCCAATGGGAAGGAAAGTCGGGAGAAATTAGAAGGAGCAAGATGTGCTAAGTTTTAGACTTTTGTGGAAATGGGAAACAGTTGATCCTAGGAACAAAAAAGTCTGTTTTCTAGGGCTGATTTTTGCCCTTTTTTATACCAGTGCAATGCCACTTAGATAAGTGAGAATCGCACACCTATAACAAAAGACAGAATTTTGTTGATATAGTGTTTGATCAGAGAGATTTATCCAAGACTGCATGAAATTGTTGATATTCTTCCTTTGCCCACAATGTGTCAGACATTGTCTACAAATGCAAGGAGATACACCATGAGCTCTTTGAGACAGATTATAAGATACCAAGTGTCCTATAATGGACAGAAGGATTGTCAAAGATTATGCTTTTTTTTAAAAAAAAAACATAGGATAATGTTTATCTGAAAAATGTATATGAATGAAGAGACATGGGGCCAATCCAGTTGCCATTGAATTCAGTGGGAATCTTTCCACTAACTGACTTTTTTTGGCCCTTCCAAAAACCCAATAAACAGTAAAAGGGATGTGAGCTGGCACAGGGTTTGTAAAGCTTTTTCCTCACTAGTAAACGTGGTTTGCATTGTAGGAGGTATAGTGATATATTGGAAGTTATTAATAGCTTCCAGAATTCCTTCTCTGTGGAATGAATAAGTATATTCATTTCTATGGGATTTTGGGGGGCAGTTTTAAGGTTTAGGCAGCAGACCATCATTGTGAGTTTTTCATTTACTAGGTGGGTCAGGTTTCATGTGGGTATTTTGGTAGTCTCTGTGGGTATGGGTTTTGCAAATATAGCCCATCGCCCTTGGTTGGCAGAAGTAAGAATAGCTGCTTCTGGGTTGTGAAGAAAAAATAGTTGGACTATGTGCTAACAAACAGCCATTATGCAGTTAACAAAGAACACTAATACCCAGCACATTCTGTTTTGTCAGAGTTGTTATTGCTAGCATCCAATATATTTATCTTACTCTTACTTTAAATTCCTATGAAATCTGACAGCTTGAACATACCCTTTTCAGGATTAAAAACTAAATGGAGTGTGCCACCTTTTCCTAACAAGAAAAAATTCACATTTACTGTTTTTAGTTGTTGTTACTTTAAAGTAAATTAAAGGATTAAAAAAGCTGCTTGAAGGAAGCTGCATTTTCAAGCACTCCTGCAAGTCATTCTCATAAGTGGCATGTCTTGCTGAAACATATAATATTTAAAGCAGAAGATATTACCCACATTATGCTTCTGAGATTTGGTGGGTTGTAAAAAAAGGGAAAATGAATAAATAAAATCCTTCAAGAAAAGCTCAGTATAATATTTCCAGTTAGTCTTGCCCATAAGAAAGAGCCATTTAGGCCTTTCCTGTTACTCAAACAGATATATCCATATTTTTAAGTCCTAAGATGTTTATTTTCCCTGAAGAGTGTAGACTACAGTGGACCTTCTATTTATGTTTCTTCAATTTCTGGACCCACATTTGTTCTAATAAAAAGGCTAATATAGCCAACTAAAACAGTAGTGTGGTGAAGCAGAGTTCCAGAAAATGAGCAAGAACCAGCTTCCCCACGTACAAATAAAGAAGCCAAATTGCACTAATGATACCTTTCTTACAAGGTACTCCCACAGCACCAGAAGGCTCAGCTCTTTTCCAGCCTTTGCAGATCTTGAGCAGTCAGCATTTTAAACGTCAATACAACGGGTGGGGTGATGGGGCAGCTGCAGCAGAACTGAAAGGAGACTCACATCTGTGAAAATGTTATAGACCGCGAGGATTTCTGTGTGCATGAAAGAGGAAGATTGACACAATTGTTATGTGCTTCATTCAAAAGCTGATTGTTACATTGCCATTAAACCCTGGTCTACGCCATGACTCACCTCATACATCTTCTCAAGTGTGCCCGTTGACATGTGTTTGCGCCACTTTTTTTAATTCAATTTGCTTCAGGTAAAGCTAACCACCATGTGGGGCTCATGGTGCCTGACTTCCCCCATCTACAATAATAGCAAACCAGTGATCGCTATTATAAAAGCTCTAGTGGTTCAAAAAGTTTTCACAGCATGCACCAGTCATTACTAGGAGAGCATTTATGGCCTCCTTTCTGAAAACTACTCATCTGTACGCAGCGCACACAAATAGTACTGCACGCTCACACACACACACAAACACACACAGGCGCTCAGCTGTATGTTATTTTCCACAAAAACAGCATATGCTGACTCAGGAAGGGGACTCCAATGGACTCAAACTAGGAAGCTTGAAGATCTAGAGTTTGCAGACAACTTAGCCCTGCTTGCAGACAAATTATATCATATGCAAAAGAAGATGGATGCCCTACAGGAAGCAGCTGAGCGAGTGAGCCTCAAGATTAATCAAGAGAAGACCAAGATGATGTGAATTAATAACAGACAGGAAGGTGAAATTACAATAGAAGGGAAAGCAGTAGAAGAGGTTGACCACTTTGTATATTTGGGGAGTGTTATCAGCAAGAATGGGGGAACTGAAGAGGACATCAGTGCGAGACTATAAAAGGTGCAACAAGCCTTTGCCATACTATGACCAGTTTGTGGTACAAGAGCCATTTCAACAAGAACCAAACTATGCATTTTCACTTTTCATTTGAAATCAGTGCTGCTGTAGGGCTCGGAGGTGTGGCACGTTGTCCAGAGCAACACTAAGGGTGTGTCTAGACTACAGGGTTTTTTTCGGAAAAAAGTGGCTCTTTTTCGAAAAATTTCACCTGTGTCTAGACTGCTGCCGTGTTCTTTTGAAATTAAATCGAAATAACACACCAGTTTTTTTGACTGTGGAAAACGTCATTTTATGAGGAAGAACGCCTTTTTTCTAAAGTGCTCTTTCAGAAAAAGGCATTGTTGAATGCAAACAGTGCTTTTTTGAAAGAGAGCATCCAGACTGCCTGGGTGCTCTCATTGAAAAAGCCTCTTACAAAAGAGGCTTGTAGTCTAGACGTAGCCTAAGAGAATTCAGACGTTTGTTAATAAATGTCTTGGACACATTCTCCACCAAAAGCGGTATGATAGGATGCCAAACAAAACCTTGTGGACCAAAACAAGTCAGAAACCCATGGAGGTCCAGATTAAGAAGAGAAAATGACAATGGACAGGCCACATCCTGTGTAAGGACTGTGAGGAGTGCATCATGAGACAAGCGTTAGAATGGAATCCAAAGGGGAAAAGGAAAAGGGCACGTCCCAAACAAACATGGCGACAAAGCTTCCTGGATGAAGTAAAAGGAGCTGGCTTAACATGGGATCAAATCAAGAGTATCGCTAAAGATGGCAAGAGATGGAGAATGACTGTGGAGGCTCGATGCTCAATTAGAAGCCCAAAGGACGAATAGATAAAGAGAAGCCTCTCAAGAGATCTATCTCTGCTTCTTCCTGCTTCTGTTGCCAACATGTCTTGCAGGGAGCCTCATGAGTATGCTGTCAGGTGGCCTAAGGCTGTTGTGCAGGCACTGGCGACTGCTGTGGGAGATGAAGAGAAACCAAGCAAGCTGAAGTGTCACTGGAATGCTATTGAGGTATGGCAGTACGTCCAAGCAATTTAGTCAAATGTGCTGCATGTGTCATGACAAAGAGTGCTGAGAAAAGGTTGAGTAAAGGACCAATAAAACAAGGCCTGGAACTGTGAAAGCAACACCACTGCCAACAGCAGTCTCTTCTTTGGTTTTGGTGTCTCCCATTATTTGCCTGTCCCAGGTTAATGGCACCACAATTGACTGGGAGCAGACTCTTGTTCTCTTGACCAAGTCAGAGTGTGTGTGAAGGGGAGTGTAACTTCCAGAAACTCTTTACCTTTCAGCACCCCTCCACAGAGATTGCAGGGTTCTCGCTCTCTCACTTCCCCACTGCGTCTGGTGGCTAATGTGAAATTACCCACATAACAGTAATCTTGAAAAAGTATTAAAAAACAGAGAGAATGGAATCACAAGGAAGAGTTTGCTACATATATCGAGATATACATCTGCGTATTTCTTACCAGCTAACTGAGGGAAGACATTGTCAGCATAGTTAGAGGAATTTGTCTCTCTACTCTTCGGTCAACCTTTCAGCTTAGCTTGCTACTTAACTAGTTAGTTCATGCTGTGGCTAGGGGGTCTTTCTTATTAAGCCACTATAACAGGATCAGGGTGAGTGTCCAGATGCTCTTCCCTTCTTACAGGGCCACAATTCCTGTGTTCCTTACCAGTTTCCTCCAGTTACCTCTGCACTCAATAGGGGTTGGCCTCATTGCTTTTTTCTGTGATGACCCTCTGAGGATATAAAGACTGATAATGAGGGTAACAACTGTCTTTCATAGGCTCAGCAGCCTAGCTTGGATACTGCATTCCACGGAGCAGTATGCTTGTCTCTGTGTTAGTGAGTTTCTGTATTAGCAAACTTTCAAATTAGCAGTGTGGCATTTCCCTCTATCAGTGTCCCCTTTCTATCTCATTTTCCATTGTTGAGCTATGAATTGGAGACAGAAGTTCAAACTGTCTAAAGCAGGTCTAGTTCAGAATAAAAAATGTATCCTCATTCTGAAGTCCCAGGCAGTCTAAGGCAAAACTGGAAATCAGAGTCACCGTGCAATTTAATGCTGAGAGAAAAAGAAGGTAAGGAGGAGAACCTGAATTCCACCCGCATTTTTTATTGGATCAGGGTGCTAATGGCACCACAGTAAAAAGGAAAATTCTAGCTCATACTGAAATCATCGTCTATATTTGAGGAGGGGAATAATAGAAAACATAATCTGGGCATGTTTTAAGTTTTTCAAAAGTTTGTGGGGGTTCCTCACTCAGTTAAGAAGTTATAAATAGACATAGCCATCTTGCTTTGTCTCCCTACAGAACACTGTCACCAGCATATACCTGCTGAGTAAATAGCTGAATACATGTCTGTATGGATCAATTAATCCAGTTGTGGTTTCCTGAGCAATGTCAAAAGGGTGCGTGCAGGGTGACCCAGGATCACAGTAGACATATTAATTCCAAAATATTTGTTGGAAATACGGGTCCACTAAGGAAAATTCTAGAGTTTTGGATAAATTCTGGTATTATACTTGGTCATCCTTTGACAAACTACACTTCCAGAAACCTGCAAAGAGCAGGCTTGCTTTACTCCTGACTACTACTTCTTATATATATATCACTCCTTTATTTTGTGGGAGGTATAAAATAAAGACATGAGTTCTATGAATAGCTTCTGCACACTTAGGGTACATCTACACTAGCTCGTTAGTTCGAGCTAGGTAGGGTAATGAGGGCAAGCAGAGTTGCAAATGAAGCTCGGGATTTAAATATCCTGGGCTTCATTTGCATGTTCCTGGGCGCCGCCATTTTTAAATCCCCCTTAGCCCGAACTCTGTGCCTGCGGCTACACGTGGCACCGAGTAGGTAGTTCAAATTAAAGATCCTAATTCGAACTACCGTTACTCCTCATGGATCTTTAATTCGAACTACCTACTCCATGCTGCGTATAGCCGCGGGCACGGAGTTCGGACTAAGGGGGATTTAAAAACGGTGGCGCCCGGGAGCATGCAAATGAAGCCCGGGATATTTAAATCCCGGGCTTCATTTGCAACTTCGCTTGCCCTCATTACCCTACCTAGCTCGAACTAACGAGCTAGTGTAGACGTACCCTTAGAGAATTCCTTCTTGCTTCCACTTCAGATGTTTTTCAAAAGCTTCAGCAGACACTTTCCTTGATGAGTTAAAAGTTCACCCTGGTCTTCATTTTCAGAAAAGCACTAGGAAATAGTACTACTGCCTGAAGAATTGTGGAAATCTTACTTCTCATATAAGTCTCGAGGGCTCTCAGAAGGCTTGTCAAAATCCTCCAGAAGCCACTACTACAGAATGCTGTGCTGTGAAATGTGCAATAAGAACCGTGCATTTCAGTGGCATAGTAAAGTATTAGTGTTTGATGTAGGGCAAAACTGTGACTGCAAGAGCATTGCTAGTGTGAACACACTGCACCATTGATCATGATGCCAGTGGTATCCTTTGGATTCAGTTACCAATGGTTCAGTTTTCTGGAGGAGATGTAGCCTTATACACAAAGCGCCTAGTCATACATGGGATGAAAGATTTTTTATATAATACCAGTTGGTGTATTTTCAAGCAATTTGTTTAATCTAAACAGTATTAAAAGTCAATTATTAAGGGAATGGGAGAGGAAGTTGTTTATATAATCTAGCAATCCTGTAGGATATATTGTTCTGTATTTTTCACAGTGTTGCCATTTGCAGTGATCTCATGGGCATTAATCTGAACATCTGTTCAAATGATCAGATTGTTATATGATTGATACTCTTCTATAAAACTAGTGTATGATCCTTAAATATCTAAGCATCAAATTGAACATTTCACTTTATTCTTTCTGTGCAATTCAAAATCAAAATGATGCAAGAAGTTAGTTACAATACAAACCCAATTATCCAACTGGGATACAGAAATCTGAAAACATTTGTTTACGTGAGCATTTGGGTAGTGAATCAATGTAATACATAGAAATTGCAGGATATGCGTCTGTTTAGAAAAACATAGAGCTTCAATCTTGGATAATCAAGACTTTGTTGTATATGTAGCATGTGTGGATACTTCACAAAGAAAATTACTGCCATACATTATAATCTGCATGTGTTTCTGACCAGTCTGTGGGAGGAGTTTAAATGTGTTGAGCAATAGAGTCCGATCTGTAACGTGTAGCCAGTTTCTGTTCATTTTAACTGGGAGACATCAAAACTGAGCACATCTCTCTGGGTATGTCTACACTACAGCACTAATTCGAACTAACTTAGTTAATTCGAACTAAGCTAATTCGAATTAGTGCATCTAGACTTAAAAACCACTTCGAATTACCGTTTTGCTAAATCGAACTAGCATGTCCACACTGAGTGGACCCTGAACTGAGGTTAAGGATGGCCGGAGGCAGTGCCAGCAGGGCATCAGATTAGGACTTAGAGTGTGGAGCTGCTGCCTCAGGCTAGCCGAGGGCTGTGCTTAAAGGGACCCGACCCCCACCCCGGACAGACAATTCTCAGGGGTTCCCCGCTTGCAAAGCAGTCCTGGCTTGGAGTGCCCTGAGTGCCCACACTCGGCACATCACAGCACTCGGCCATCAGCCCGGATGCACTTGCCGCAGGCTGCCATCCAGAGCGGGGGGGGGGGTCAATCAAGGGGCTTCAGGAGAGTTTCCACCCCGAGGAGCCCGCAGAGCCAGCCCAGTCCTCCACATCGGGGGCTCGTGCCCCATTCCTCCCTCATAGAATCATAGAATCATAGAATAATAGGACTGGAAGGGACCTCAAGAGGTCATCGAGTCCAGCCCCCCGCCCTCAAGGCAGGACCAAGCTCCACCCACACCATCCCTGACAGATGTCTATCTAACCTGTTCTTAAATATCTCCAGAGAGGGAGATTCCACCACCTCCCTTGGCAATTTATTCCAATATTTGACCACCCTGACAGTTAGGAATTTTTTCCTAATGTCCAATCTAAACCTCCCCTGCTGCACTTTAAGCCCATTACTCCTTGTCCTGTCCTCAGAAACCAAGAGGAACAAATTTTCTACTTCCTCCTTGTGACACCCTTTTAGATATTTGAAAACCGCTATCATGTCCCCCCTTAATCTTCTTTTTTCCAAACTAAACAAGCCCAGTTCATGAAGCCTGGCTTCATAGGTCATGTTCTCTAGACCTTTAATCATTCTTGTCGCTCTTCTCTGTACCCTTTCCAATTTCTCCACATCTTTCTTGAAATGTGGCGCCCAGAACTGGACACAGTACTCCAGCTGAGGCCTAACTAGTGCAGAGTAGAGCGGCAGAATGACTTCACGAGTTTTGCTTACAACACACCTGTTGATACAACCTAGAATCATATTTGCTTTTTTTGCAACAGCATCACACTGTTGACTCATATTCAACTTGTGGTCCACTATGACCCCTAGATCCCTTTCCGCCATGCTCCTTCCTAGACAGTCGCTTCCCATCTTGTATGTATGGAACTGATTGTTCCTTCCTAAGTGGAGCACTTTGCATTTCTCTTTATTAAACCTCATCCTGTTTACCTCTGACCATTTCTCTAACTTGCTAAGGTCATTTTGAATTATGTCCCTATCCTCCAAAGAAGTCGCAACCCCACCCAGTTTGGTATCATCTGCAAACTTAATAAGCGTACTCTCTATCCCAATATCTACATCATTGATGAAGATATTGAACAGTACGGGTCCCAAAACAGACCCTTGAGGAACTCCACTTGTTATCCCTTTCCAGCAGGATTTAGAACCATTAACAACAACTCTCTGACTACGGTTATCCAGCCAATTATGCACCCACCTTATCGTGGCCCTATCTAAGTTATATTTGCCTAGTTTATCAATAAGAATATCATGCGAGACCGTATCAAATGCCTTACTAAAGTCTAGGTATATGACATCCACCGCTTCTCCCTTATCCACAAGGCTCGTTATCCTATCAAAGAAAGCTATCAGATTAGTTTGGCATGACTTGTTCTTCACAAACCCATGCTGGCTATTCCCTATCACTTTATTACCTTCCAAGAGTTTGCATAGGATTTCCTTAATTACTTGCTCCATTATCTTCCCTGGGACAGACGTTAAACTGACCGGTCTATAGTTTCCTGGGTTGTTCTTATTCCCCTTTTTATAGATGGGCACAATATTTGCCCTTTTCCAGTCTTCTGGAATCTCCCCTGTCTGCCATGATTTTTCAAAGATCATAGCTAAAGGCTCAGATACCTCCCCTATCAGCTCCTTGAGTATCCTGGGATGCATTTCATCAGGACCTGGTGACTTGCTGACATCTAACTTTCCTAAGTGACTTTTAACTTGTTCTTTGTGTATCCTATCTTCTAAACCTACCCTCTCTCTGCTTGTATTCACTACGTTAGGCACACCTCCAGACTTCTCGGTGAAGACCGAAACAAAGAAGTCATTGAGCATCTCCGCCAATCACCTCCTTCCACTTACCCCTCACTAGCCCCCCTTCCTGATGTTCAAAATAAAGGACACGTGTGTTAAAAAATAGAATCTCTCTTTATTGAACAAAACTTGGGGAGACTGGGAAAAGAAGGTGGGAGAGGGGAAGAGAGAGGGTGGGAGAGGGGAGGGCAACTAAAATGATCAGAGGTTTGGAACAGGTCCCATATGAAGAGAGGCTAAAGAGACTGGGACTTCTCAGTTTAGAAAAGAGGAGACTGAGGGGGGATATGATAGAGGTCTATAAAAGCACAAGTGGTGTGGAGAGGATGCATAAAGAAAAGTTCTTCATTAGTTCCCATAATAGAAGGACTAGAGGACACCAAATGAAATGAATGGGTAGCAGGCTTCAAACTAACAACAGAAAGTTCTTCTTCACAAAGCATAGTCAACCTGTGGAACTCCTTGCTGCAGGAGGCTGTGAAGGCTACAACTAGAACAGAGTTTAAAGAGAAGTCAGATAAAGTGGTGGAGGTTGGGTCCACGGAGTGCTATTAGCCAGGGGGTAGGAATGGTGTCCCTGGCCTCTGTTTGTGGAAGGCTGGAGATGGATGGCACGCGACAAATGGCTTGGTCATTGTCTTCGGTCCATCCACTCCAGGATATCTAGTGTTGGCTGCTGTCGGCAGACAGGCGACTGGGCTAGATGGACCTTTGGTCTGACCCAGGACGGCCATTGTAAGCTCAGGGCTCAGGGTCGGGGGTCTCAGTGGACCACCTTGATTTTCATGCCAACCTGCTCCTGGGTGGCCAGGCTGGCAGCTATCCTGCCCTAGACGGCCACTTTCCTGTGCCTAGTGCGGAGGTCGTGGATGAGATCCACGATGTCTGCACTAGACCAGGCGGGCGCCCACCTCTTGCGGTCCTGGGCAAGCTCCCAGGAGCCGCCAGCCTGGTTCTGGGAAGAGGCGGAGGGTTGGGTGGCAGTGGGTGGCCGGCTCGAGCCGTGCCAGTTGCAGGGTCTGCTGGCTGGGTGCTGGCAGGCTTGTACCTGGCACGGGCACCGTAGCCAGCCCGTGCCCCTTTAAGGGCTCCGGGGCCGGGAGGGGGGCAGAAGAGTTTCCCTGGTGTTGGCCAGAGTGGCCACCAGGGAAAGCTGGGGAGGGCTAGTCTCCCACTAGTTCGAATTAAGTGGCTACAGAGCCCTTAATTCGAACTAGTTAATTCGAACTAGGCGTTAGTCTTCGTGGAATGAGGTTTACCTAGTTCGAATTAAGCGCACCGCTAGTTCGAATTAAGTTCGAACTAACGGTTTGCATGTGTAGCACCTATCAAAGTTAATTCGAACTAACGTCTGTTAGTTCGAATTAACTTTGTAGTGTAGACATACCCTCTCTTTTCTCGTGTGCAACCAAAAAGGACACATGTTCATGGTGAAAACGTAGCAAATGTAGGTGCTGCTGGTGAAGGACTACCTTCTGAGGAGGACGAAATAACTGGGGGACAACTATCTGCTAACTTGACATGATGTTCCTGGGGGTGAGCTACCTGCATGGATCCTGTGAGCATGAAGGTTGCTAAGGCTTATCCATCCCTTTACTCTCTACCCCTTCTGCTCATCCTCCTGTCCTCCCAAACTGCTAGGTATTTCCCTTGAATAGATCAGCAATAACTACAGAGCTCTGAAAGCAAAAGTAAAAGGGATAGGGTTGCAAGTGATGGTCTTGTCCATTCTCCTAGTTGAGACCAAGGGCCGAGGCAGAGACAAATGTATCTGCCTTTGTTGGTGGTGTTGACAGGAGGGTTTTGGTTTCTTTGATTGTGCGGTACTGTTCCAAAAAGAAGAGATTCAGTGTAGAGATGACGGTCACCTGATTAAGAAGGGGAAGGCTTCCTAGTTTGAACTACCTAGTTCGTGCCCCGTGTAGCCGCACTGCACGGGGTTCAAACAAGCGGGGTTTTAAAAATGGCGGCACCCCGCTTATGCAAATGAAGCCCGGGAAATTCAAATCCCGGGCTTCATTTGCAAGTGCGGTATGCCTACATTACCCACCTAGTTCGAACTAGGAGGGTAGTGTAGACATACCCGTAGTGAGGAGGGATTTAAGGTAGGTTCAAAGGGGGCAGATGATAAAAGTCCCCACGAAAGAATTTAAAAAAAAACCTTAACAGAGGACTAGATGTTGGTGATACAGAAAATTATAGTAGGGTCCTAAGAACAACAAGAGGGAATTTAGTGGGGAATCTTCTCATCTTGGACCTTCTGAGAGGTCTACGCATGAGAACCAGGAGTATGGGAAATAAAAAGAAAGAACTAGAAATATTAGGAAAAGTTAAATTGTGACTTATTTGGCCCTACAGATTTGGTGGGCTAATTCTTATGACTGAAATATTGGCATAGAAGGGCTGTAAAGAGAGGAGGTGTTGCATCAATATATAGACACTTGTTCTGAAGTCCTGAAGGAGATAACAAGCTGCTGAGAGTCTTTGGATAAAAATAAAAAGGTAAAAGATAGGAATGCTGTCATGGTATAGATAAATAAGGAAGATTAGGTAGATGAGGAATTTCTAGAACAAACAACAGAAATATGCAAAACACAAGAGCAGGTAGTAATTATCCAAGCATCTGTTGGCAAAGCACAAAATTTCCAATCATTCCTGGAATGTTTTGAAGACAATTATTTGTTTTAGAAAAGAAGGATGTAACTGAGGGAATGCTATTTACATTGGATTCTGACCAACAAGAATCTGAGGGTTTTAGGCAATCTCAATTAAAGTGATCATGAAATGTTAGAAAGTATTCTTCTAAGGAATGGAAGGAGTGAGAGCAGCAGAATAATGACAATGGACTTCAAAAAACAGACTTTGTCAAACTCAGAAATAAGGTAGATAAGGTCCCATTGGAAGGAAAAACGAAGGGGAAAAAAAGGAGAGCAAGAAAGCTGGAGATTTCTAAAGGAGTTAGTTTTCACTTATGCCTTTAATATTATCTTGGTGCAAAGGAAAAATGGGAACAATAGTAAGAGGCCACTGTGTCTCCATCTAGCTCTTCAATGAGCTGACAATCATAAAGGAATCCTGAAAATCTAATATATAAAGGAGAATGTTTGTAAGTTTGTGCGCTAATAACTTGGACACTATGGGTATGCCTACACTACCACCCTAGTTCGAACTAGGGTGGTAATGTAGGCATACCGCACTTGCAAATGAAGCCCGGGATTTGAATTTCCCGGGCTTCATTTGCATAAGCCGGCCAGTGCCATTTTTAAATGCCGGCTTGTTCGAACCCCGTGCCGCGTGTAGCCGCGCGGCACGGGGTTCGAACAAGCCGGCATTTAAAAATGGCGCCGGCCGGCTTATGCAAATGAAGCCCGGGAAATTCAAATCCCGGGCTTCATTTGCAAGAGCAGTATGCCTACATTACCCCGCTAGTTTGAACTAGCGGGGTAGTGTAGACATACCCTTTGAGAGCTACCGCAACCAAACTTTGCATGGGATAACCTTTCCTCCAGGAAAAGGTTTTAAGGTACTTTTGGACCTGATCAGACCCAAGCTCAAGCTGTAAAAATCAAAAAGTAACCCGCCACGCTGTGCTGCAGGGGCCACCCTGCCCACCCTAGGTCCCGTGCCTGCTGCCTGCAGCCCCCAGCGCCATCTGGGACTCGCCCCCTCCCACCCACGAAATTACATAAGTGACCCTCTTTCCCCACACCCTCTGCGCGGGCACACAGTGCCCGGACTCCCATGCGCACAATGGCTTGGGCACCGGCCCTGCCCCCCATGGCACCTGCAGCCCCGGGCATGGGCTCGGGTGCCCCTCCTGCATGTAACCTTCCCTCCACCTGGGGTCACACACACACCCCCCACTGGGGATGACGCGGACCTATATTTTAGTCCCTGTAGAAATCAGTGCATCTTTTCTACCATTCAAAAAAAGATAATGGACTACTGTTTTTCTACATTTTGTTCCTCCGGTTTCCCAAGCAATGCCAGGTAACTCTAGCTAGTAAGGATATATTGCTAAGGAGGAGTTACAAAAAAAAAAAAGAAAGAAAAAAGCGTGCAGCACAAGCATATAGGGACAAAATCAGAAAGGCTAAGGCACAAACTGAGTTACACCTAGCAGAGGATATAAAAGGCAACAAGAAAAGGTTCTTTAAATACATTGGGAGTAGGATAAAAATGAAGGAAAGTGTAGATCATCTACTTAGTGGCAAAGAAGAGCTAATAACTGAAGACACCAATAACATTGAGGTGTTCAATACATATTTTGCTTCATTCCTCATCAAAAACATTAATGGAGACCAGATATTCAATGCAATTTTTATCAAGAAGGGGAAATGCAAGGTTGTAAGGAATAGATAGAATTAATCTATCAAGAACATATCATGCCAAACTACCTTAACTTTCTTCTTTGACAGGGTTACTGACTTACTGGAAGGGGAGAAGTGGAAGACTTGATATAGCTTTTTTTCATGGTAAGGGCTTTGATCTAGTTCCACCTAACACTTTCCCAAACTAACTAGGAAAATGGGATATAGATGAAATCACTATAAAATGAATGCACAACTCATTGAAAGGCCATAGTTATCAATGGTTGGCTATTGGAGGGAGTCTTGAGTGGGGTCCTGCATGAGTCAATCCTGAGGTTCTAGGATGAATCTCTAGTTTGGCACTCTCTGGTCTGGCAACATTCATGATCCGTCATGATTTTAGTTAACTGGATGTCTGCTTATCATGGGTGTGGTCAAGTTTCCCATTGTCCTATAAAGTGTGTTTACAGCCACCACTCCTGGCTCTCAGAATACATCTACACTGGTGTGATCTTGTGCAAAAACTCTTTAGAGCAAGAGTTCTTGCGTTAAAGCAGTTGCGCAAGAGAGCGTTTACACTGGCATGTGCTTTTCCGCAAGAGCATCCATGCCAGTGTAGACGCTCTCTTGCGCAAGAAAGCTCTGATGGCCGTTTTAACCATAGGGCTTTCTTGCTCAAGAAATTCATGTTGCCTGTCTACACCGGCCTCTTGTGCAAGAACAGTTACGCAAAAGGGCTTATTCCTGAGAGGGAGCATCAGAGTTCTGGCGCAAGAAGCCCTGATTTCATACATTAGAACATCAGTTTATTTGCACAAGAACACGTGGCCAGTGTAGACAGGCAGTAAGTTTTTAGAATCATAGAATCATAGAATCATAGAACTGGAAGAGACCTCAGAAGGTCATAAAGTCCAGCCCCTCGTTCTAGGCAGGACCAATTCCAACTAAATCACCCCGGCCAGGGCTTTGTCAAGCCAAGACTTAAACACCTCTAGGGATGGAGACTCCACTACTTCCCTAGGTAACCCATTTCAGTGCTTCACCACCCTCCTAGTGAAATAGTTTTCCCTAATATCCAACCTGGACCTCTCCCACCACAACTTGAGACCATTGCTCCTTGTTCTGCCATCTGTCACTCCTGAGAACAGCCTCTCTCCATCCTCTTTGGAACCTCCCTTCAGGAAGTTGAAGGCTGCTATCAAATCCCCTCTGACTCTTCGCTTCTGCAGACTAAACAGACCCAACTCCCTCAGCCTCTCCTCATAAGTCATATGCTCCAGCACCCTAATCATTTTGGTTGCCCTCCGCTGGACCCTCTCCAATGCGTCCACATCTTTTTGTAGTGTGGGGCCCAGAACTAGACACAATACTCCAGATGTGGCCTCACCAAAGCCAAATAAAGGGGAATAATGACATCTCTGGATCTGCTGGCAATGCTCCTCTTAATGCAACCTAATATGCCATTAGCCTTCTTGGCTGCAATGGCACACTGTTGACTCATATCCAGCTTCTCATCCACTGTAACCCCCAGGTCCCTTTCTGCAGAACTACTACTTAACTGGTTGGTCCCCAGCTTGTAACTATGCTTGGGATTCTTCCGTCCCAAGTGCAGGACTCTACACTTGTCCTTGTTGAACCTCATCAGATTTCTTGTGGCCCAATCCTCCAATTTGTCTAAGTCATTCTGTACCCTATCTCTGCCCTTAAGCGTATCTACCTCTCCCCCCAGCTTAGTGTCATCCGCAAACTTGCTGAGGGTGCAATCCATCCCCTCATCCAGGTCATTAATAAAGATATTGAAAAAAACGGTCCTAGAACCAAACCTTGGGGCACTCCACTAGAAACCGACCGCCATCCTGACATCGAGCCGTTAATCACTACCCGCTGGGCCCGGCCTTCTAGCCATCTTTCTATCCATCTTTCTATCCATCTTACTGTCCATTTATCCTTTCCACATTCCCTTAACTTGCTGGCAAGAGTATTGTGGGAGATGGTATCAAAAGCCTTGTTGAAGTCAAGGTATATAACATCCACTGACTTTCCCATGTCCACCGAGCCAGTTACCAAATCATAGAAACTAATCAGATTGGTCAGGCACGACTTGCCCTTTGTGAATCCATGCTGACTATTCCTAATCACTTTCCTCTCATCCAAGTGCATCAAAATGGATTCCTTAAGGATCCCTTCCATGATTTTTCCAGGAACCGAGGTAAGACTGACCGGCCTATAGTTCCCTGAATCCTTCTTCTTCCCTTTTTTGAAGATGAGCACTACATTTGCCTTTTTCTAAGCATCCAGGATTTCTCCCGATCTCCACGACTTTTCAAAGATAATAGCCAAAGGCTCCTCAATGACATTTGCCAACTCCCTCAGTACCCTCGGATGCACTAAGTCCGGACTCATGGATTTTGCGCAAGAGCAGTCGCTTTTGAGCAAGTTCACGCCAGTGTAGACACAGCCTCATTGTTCTGTGCTGTTGTTTAGCTCTAATTTACCCCTAGTGTCTTCTAAGAGCCCAGTACGCTGTGGAAGCATTGGTAATGCTGCTAGGCAATATTGGCTCCCATGGTTTGGCAAATTTTCTGGTTCAGCACTGGTTAGGTCCCAAGGGTGCTGGGTGAGAGAGGTTCAACCTGTATTACTTAACATTTGTATTCATGACTTGGATAATGGAGTGGAAAATATGCTTATAAAATTTGCTAGTGATACCAAACTGGGATGGGTCAAAAGCACTTCAGAGGACAGGATTAGAATTAAAAACAATTTTGACAAACTAGTCTGAATAAGGACAAATACAAAGTCCTTCAGTGAAGAAGGGGAAAAAATCAAATGCATAGGTCAGTCCCACTCCTGGGTACATGCCTGACTGTAAGGCACATCTTGAAATGGCTTCCTTTGGCTCTTCTGAGAAATAGGATAAGGTCATGCTGATGGGAGGCAGGGGCAGGCAGAGCCTTTCCTACACTGTCTGCAAAGGATATAGAGACATGGCTTAAAGGCCTCCTGTCTTGACAATGATGAAAACAGTTTAGCCCTATTCATAGGGGTGTAAGTACTACTGCAAATACCAGTGCAGCTGCTCCTGTTGCTGACACTGAGCACAGCACACCTGAGCATAGGTGAAGTTCTTGAACCCCTGGCAGGTGGAGGTAGAAAAAATCAGATGCATTGTGGGATGAGATGATACCAGAAATGTGTTTGGGGCCAGAAATGCTTCATTTTGCCAGAGAGCAGCAGAAGGGTTTGGCTCAGGGTTGAAGTTGGAGAAAGAAACTTGTTCTCTAAGGTGAAGGAGCCCAGCTTGGATTCATAAAGTTTATTGTTGGAACTGGGGGAATCCAAATAGTTTTTATTTTAATATGGCATTTGTTTATATATATATTTATATGCTGTAAGAAGCCTCATCTGGGAGATTTATTTCTCCACTGAATCAGCTGAAATTTAGTTATTCACTGATTGACTGGGAGCTGATTAAGTGACTAGTACAACAAGCAGCAGGGAGAGTGTGTGTCTCTGCCTAGTAATAACGCTAGGTTTCAGTATGATGCAATAGACAGCTCAAACAGTGAAGTAAATTTCCCTTTATACTGGCAAATAGCTATTTCAATCCAATTATTAAATACTACCAAAACCTTTCCCAATGCCCAAAGAGTTAAGAGGGAAGAAGTGTGCATAGCGTCCATGCCGCTTATTTTGTGATTTAATTAGCCTATCTATAAGCACTTGGGCTGTATTCCTGTTTATCCAAACTAATCTGTTAATTCATTCACAATCCATCTCCAGCCTATAGTTCTCCCGACTTGAGCCCATTTCTAATACTGCTTATGCAGTATCAGGTAAGTGAAACCTGTTTCCCTAGAAACAGAACATTAAGTATTACATTTCGGGTGTGACGGACAGTAATCCAAACACCCAGAAGCATTCTGAATTTGAGACACTAATTACTATGTAACACTATTAATAATATTCATGAATTTATTATGGAAAAAAAAGACACTCTTGAAGCTAAGAGACAGACACAGGCTAGTACTGCTGGAGCTAGCATGATAATAATTGCAGTGTGGCCAGCAGAAGCATGGGGCATGGCTTGGGCTAGCCTCTCAGGCTATGTCTACACTACGGGGGTTTTCTGGGATACCGGAGGCATCCTGGAAAAACCCCGCTGCATCCAGGGAACGTGTCTGCTCTTCCGCTTTTTTTTGTGGAAGAGCAGATGCGCTCTTTCAGAAGCCCCGTTTTCCTCCTTCCACGAGGAAGAAGGGCTCCTCCGAAAGAGGCAGTTTTTCAAAATTTTGGCCCAGTGTAGATGGGCCAAATTTGGGGAATTTTTTTTGAAAGAGGCTATTGGAATAAGGTACGCAAATTGTGCTCTGCAATATGTGTACTTTTTTCTGATAAATCAATGTAGTCTAGACATAGCCTCCGTGTGTACTTCGAGGTATGTCTACACTCCAGTTAGACTCCTGTGACTTGTCTATGCCATCTTATTCTGGCTTGTGGGGCTCAGGCTCAGGGGCTGTTTAACTGCAATGTAGACACACAGGGTACGTCTAGACTACCGCGTTTTGTCGCCGGAAGTTTTGTCGACAGATACTGTCGACAAAACTTCCGTCGACAAAGAGCGTCCAGACACATTGAGTTCTGTCGACAAAGCAAGCTGTTTTGCCTCGTAAAATGAGGTATACCAGTGTCGACAAAACTGCTGAGTTCTGTCGACGTTATGTCGACAGAACTCAGCGGTAGTGTAGACGCTGGTATAGTTTTGTCGACAAAAGTCCACTTTTGTCGACAAAACTCGGTAGTCTAGACACACCCACAGGCTCAGGCTGCAGCTTGAGCTTTGGTACCATCCTATCTAGCAGGGTGCTGGAGCAGGATTCCATCTTGAACCTGACTGTCTATCCTGCAAGTAAATAGCCCCTGAAACTGAATCTACTGGCATGGAGCAGCTGTGGGTCTTAATTGCAGTGATGGCATACCCCCATGGACTGGGCAGGTTTGTACCCAGGGCCGACTTATCCATTAGGCACAATAAGCACAGTGCCTAGGGCCCACGATACTTTTAGGGGCCCATGAAAATGTTTTAATTTCTTTTAAAATCAGAAGAAAAAAATGAACTTTTAGGGTAGAAGAAAATGTTTTTCTACTTCGTTGGTATAAAGACGAATATAATCCAGCCTGGATTATATTCGTCTTTATACCAACACAGTCGTAAAATATAATTTTTAATATTTTTTTATGGAGGAAAGCGGCCCTGTTTGTACCCACATAGCTTGCTTGAGCTGGCCCCCATCTACATTGCTATGTTTTGCCTGTTAGCTTGAGCAGAGCTTTAGCCTCTGTCAACTCAAACTGGAAAGGAAGCACTCATTTGCAATGTAGACGTAACCATAAACTGATGGTACAGTCCCTAATTTATGACTGCTCATGGGCTGTTGGCTCCAGCTACTTGGTTTATTTATCATGTGGTCTCTGTGTGTTTTGGCTTCATGAGCATCTTTTCACAGAACTGGCACCCCTATTTCATTTAATTCCATCACAGTTGGAGATTTAACCAAGTTGGAAGAGTGTTACTAAAATCATTTTTCCCCACTGAAAAAAAGAGCAAATTGTTATCTGCTTTCAAGGAGCCTTTACAGTACCTTTTTCTTAGATAGAAGCTTTAAAAATGATGAATGACAGCTTATTATTTAGTTAATTTATAACATTTATAAAACAACTGGACTCAGTGTGATACAGTTGTCTGTTTTAAACAGGGCCACAACAGAAAAGCTGAAAAGCCTGACTCTATATTTTGTCCTAACTTGTAAGCATTTTTTCCTTGTACAACACTGTACCCTGGCAATGACTGACTTTTAATTTGTACTTTTCAGTGTGAGTTTCTGGTTAAAGGAAGCATGAAGGCTCCTGTTCCAAAACATGTGATACAACTTTAGAAACCTGTCTCAAGAGTTCTGTGGGCAGTTTAGCCCACGGTTGAAAAAACTTGAAAAAGGAGCTGCAACATGAGCTGAAAGACAAAACTTGAAAACTGATTTATACTTCACAGGGATTTGTGGAGCTGTGGGTCTAGATTGCACTCTTCTGTCACTAGCCAATTTTGACTCTGCTTCCATGATAGGCTCTGTCTTCACATTTTAAAATACTAACAGACTTCTTGTGGATGGATCAAATGACTGCCCTGTTCCCTTCACCTGTGAAATTTCAGAGACTATTTGAAAAGGACCATTGTTTGCAAGGAATGCCAGGCCTAGTTCAGGAAAGAAAGTTTTCATTTCATCAGGAATTTGGAGTCTGCCTGAGAAGGCCAGACAGTTACTATGTGAAAGCTATGGCACATTCATTCAAGAGCTGAACAGTTACGCTAACTGGGCCTCACCCTTCTTGGGTTCCTTTGCTTACCCCTGCTGAGTGGGTGGGAAGGAGAAGGAAGCTTTTGCTATTAAAACCATTGAGCTCAAATGATGATTAGCCTTCCAGACTTAGGTTTCTCTGTTCTTGCTTCTGTCCCATGTATCCACAGCACTTGTGTGCATTCATGTGAATAAACGTATATATTTATTGAACATTTTGAAAAATATACCTGTATAAGACGGCAAGATAAAGATACAGTATGTATATTCAAGGTCTGACAGATGACTCCTGTTTCAAGAACATTAAAATCATTTTGGAAGTGAAAATTGGGAATAGAAGCTGAAAAAAATATGTTGATTTTTTTAAAAAAATGACACACAAGCATACAGTCAACCCATTCTAATAGGACTCTATTAGGACTGGATAGCAGTTTTGCTAGCTTAGGTTTTCAACTGTTTAAGTTTCTCTGACATTTTCTATATGTTGGGAATTTAGTCTGTATGGATTGATGCTACTGAGAACATATTTAGCTGTTCTTATTAGGAAAATTTGCCCAT
Source organism: Pelodiscus sinensis (assembly GCF_052426305.1). Classification (NCBI taxonomy): domain Eukaryota; kingdom Metazoa; phylum Chordata; order Testudines; family Trionychidae; genus Pelodiscus; species Pelodiscus sinensis. The sequence continues at coordinate 43,181,437 of NC_143060.1, forward strand.
GTGTTACAGTAGCAATAATCTGTGATGCAGGAGACTCAGAACTTGAAAATGTGTTAAAATGTGGAGCACCTTTAATATTATTAATCATTACTTGAACTTGTAACCAGCTTCACTCTTCAGGGAAAGTGAGGAAGTTTTCTAAGGGATATTCGACCTGTTTTTCAAAGAAAGGAGAAATGTGACCTGAATATGAACTGATGATAATAAGTACTGTGCTCAGTGAGCTGAAGCTTTGGAAATTGTACTTTTTGCACAACTGCATTTCCTCTTTGTTTTGGTTTCAGCCCTCATTTAATCTGAAAATGGTTGCACATTAGTGGCATTAAATATTCAAGTTGTAATAAACGGACTGTGACTCTTTTCTGAAAGTATGGATCAGAATGTAATAAAATTAAGTGTAGCAAACAGAACCTGGGAGTACAATACATGGTATTTTGTGGACTTCTTTTTCCTCTCCTGTTTTAGATCTTACTCTCATCTAGCGAAACAAATGACACGATAATATTATTTGTCCTAGACTAGAACTAGATGGTACATAAAAGGAAGCTTGTCCTTTTGGGACCTGGCTTTAAATCAATTACAGATGACTAAAAAATATTCTTGTAGCTGCTAAAGTTCAGAAATGAATTCTGGCAGTCTGAGTCAAATCCCTAATGCAGAGTCCATATTACCAACATCAAATTGGCAGCTTTCACTTGTAACTCCCATTAGGGACAAGGCAATGAATGAATTTAGTTAAGGTGTCCTGACTCAGCTTCAGAGTGGCTGCTATACACATTGAGCCTCTCCCTGAGAACCTCCAAAAAGCTGTCACTCAACGAAAAATGAAGTTGAGAATGTTTGCTAGCTACAGTAGCATAGTACACTACTCTTTTGTAGTAAGCTGTACTCTACTTGAAAAAGCTGCAACCATTAACCTTCTGGTCAGTAAAAGCAGAAGAATTACAACAGGAAATATATTAAATACCCGTCAGTCTCCTTTTTTCTCTTTTTATTCATATTTTTATAGAAAAATCATAAATCTTTTTCCTATTTCCCCCTTTTCTCACTATCCCTTCCAAGTCAGAATGTCCTTCTGGCTAAATAAGAGTTTTAAGTGAACAGGCCACTACCATTCTTGGGTCACCAAACAGGGGAAGAGAGGGCAGTGGAGGGACAAACAAATATTTCATCTTCCTCCCCAACCAGGCTGTGCAGTGAAAAATCGAAGTTGGCACCGAACTCTGATACCCTGCATAGTCCAGTGAAGTCCTGCATCTAGATAAACTAGTCAGTCTAATATGCTCCTTTCCATAAATGTCTGTTAATTACTCGTTCCCTTTTTTGCAGGACATCTGTTTTTTTAATTAATTCATAATACAGAAACAAATCCCTGGACCAGATCCTGAAGTGCTTACTCCATTTCAAATCTGTTTTTCCTTGGTGCTTAATCAGGGGCCCTGAAACTCAAGTATTGAGGAAAAACTTAGTAAAACCAGAGTAAGGTTGTGGTCTCTGTTGTCAACAGAGCTACAGTTTCTGTTCAACCCTGTTTCTTCCCTTCATTGATCTGTACCCAATAACAGTGTTTACTGGTGGACCACAATGGAGTTCTCCCCTCTTTTCCCCAAGATTTCTAGTCCATGCCAGTTGCTTCAGCTCAGACTACTGAGGAGTTTGAGGCTGTTTAATCTGGTTCTTTGAATGATCTGTTTGAGCTATTTCTCTCAATAACAAATTGAATCTGGTCCCCTGAAAGCAAGTGATGGTCAGGTCCTAATTCTTGTCCTGCAAAAGAGTGTAACTCAGGAGAAATTTTACTGAAAATACTGACCTGAAAACTAAACAGCAGTAGGATCCTGTGTGTCAAATAATTTTTCTATACATGTGGAATGCCTAAAGAGCACTTTTTTCATTCACTCCTTTTTGAACAAATAATTTATTTGCTTCCGTGCATAGAGGCACAAGGAATTGTACTGGGAGATAATTTTAAACATTTTTACATTCTTTCTAAACAAAATGTGCCAAAACTATTAGTCAACTACAGCCATTACCCACTCTGTACCTCAGTTATGATAAGCAATATGAAAAAAGAGAGAGAAAAAGTCTCAATAACAAAATCCACATTGAAAAGTTAGGCACTTTGAACTTTCCCATCACCTTACCAGTGTTTCCCTACAGGCAGTCTAAAAGACAATTCAGCAATGTCTGAATAGAACAGCACACAAAAGCTCCTTCACAAGTAGGTCTTTAATTGATTACAGCTGTGTTTATAGAAGCAGAAGAGAATTTACACAAAATGACAGATTGCCTTCAGTTTCAAAATGCTGTAATAATGATAATGGTAAAGGAGGTCCCCCCATCTCCCATTCAGATCAATGGTGAAGCCTTAAGGATGAGCTCTTTGTTAACCTTATCGTAGCATTTATGTCTGCTTATTTTTCCTTTGAAAGAACTGATGGCCATAACCTTCATGATTGGTTTGACAATACAAATTTACACAGGGAATAGCACTAATGATTTTGCATGAACATCAAGGCCTCATAAATTGTAGATTCAAACATTAAATATGAGAATAGAGAAAAACAAACAATATAAACCTACTGGAACTCATTCCCACTGTAGCTCTGAATATGTCAATTTGTTTAGCTAATCACAGAAGCACAGTTTTGTGAATACAGACAGAAGGGTTGATTGGAAGCAAATAGTGGAAAGAAATTCCTTCTATTCATATTTATAGAAATTTCAGAATAACACATTCATAGTACACTGCAAGGGTATTCCAAAATTGGTTCCTACTACCTCTTTAGCTAGCCAGAGATACTAGGGCAGATTCCTATATCCATTATGGTGTAAACCTGGAGTAGCTCAGTCTGGTAATGAATTACTCCACATTGACACGGTTGTAACTGAAATGAGAATCTGCTCTCCTGCAGCTAAACCAGACACAAATTAATCAAGTCTCTTTCTACATTATTGGTTTTTTATGCTGGAGCTAAGACAGAAGAGCTTCTTTTTTCCCCCCCATTCCTCTGCTAATAGTGACCTCTGCTGGTATAATTCTGTAACACAGACTTTCTCCCCTATCCTAGGAAGTAGCACTTTTGCGAAGCATATTATTCTTGTGGTTTTGTAATACATAGTGTTAATATTGGAGTAGAATTTTAGTGTCAAAGCTATGTAATCTTTGAACTCTAGAACACCTTCCAGTGCTAATGTTGATGTATAGATCTTCCATTACCGATGTCTGATCTTATATTAAAGCATGTGGTAATCTGACAACCAGTTATTTTCAACTAGAATTACTTGCATCCTCCATTCCAGAGCTAAGATGAGGATGGTGCTGATTCCGAGCTGTAGGATTCACTCAGATTTTTATCATTTACTAGGCTGAAAAATAGGAATTTAAAATGATAGCTGTTCTTTTTCCAGTGCAGGTATATCTATCGTTTGTGTAAGCAGGGAGGTTGACAGATAGGAGAACAGATAATGCTGATGTTTTACATTTATTTTTGTTTTAAAGACATTTTAAATACTTTGAGTCTGCTGACACTTTTCTTTAAACACAAAGATTTTTTAAATTTAATTTCTTTCAGCTATATGATTCTTAGTGTCAGAGGACAGCCTGTAACATATAAAGAGATGTATTTCTGGAAACAAGTGCACAAGAAAAGCTAAATGGGAAACTAAATATAAAAAGTGGTCATGAAAATATCCCCCAGGAGGACTGTATTCTTCCAAAAATATATTTGGAGGCATGAAAATGTTTTATGTCTTCAAGATGGAAAGCATATTTTAATGATGTTTTTAATTAGACTAGTCCTTTCAACTTCAAAGATTGTCTTGTCATTGTATGATTCATCATGCTTCCTGGTTATGCTGTCCTATTGAATTATACCACTAATGCAATGTGATAATTTAGAACATGACAATACCTGAAGTAAAAAAAAAAATCCATTACTAAATACAATTCAGTTGAGATAAAATCTGTTCCTAGTTATTCCAGTGCAAAATCAGAGCCGTTCCACTAAACTCTATCGACTTCCTCTGGATATATACAAAGTAACAAAAACTGCTTCATGTGGATAATGACTTTTTTCAGCTACCTGACCCATTTTGAAAAATCTAAACATGTATTGATGCTAATACCTCTACTTCTTATTCACCAGACCAGTCAAATATTCCAGATTTCTACAAGGATTCATTCAATTTTTAGAACACTTCCATTGACAATTTCCCAACCATCATTTGTTTATTTCCTGTGAATCCACAAAGACAAAAATGAGAGAATCATCTCGGAAAATATTTGTTCACTCTGTTCTGCTAGCATGACCTACTTTCTGATCTGCTAGCATCACCCACTTCCATATTCATAGCACCTGTGGGAGCATGACATTGCTGTCCATCTCTCAGCTCACTTCTGCATACTATTCTGCTTCTTTCTTGGTGGATGGAGCCATCTACTTTTCTACACAATATGTAAATGATCAAATGCAGATGTATTAATATTCGAATAGTCACCTTATACAAGTTCAAAACGCAAATTAGAACTAGAGAATAAATACTTTTAGGAGAGTGATATCTTGTAATATGTCTTAGGCTTCTCCTTTATAAATAGATTTTATATTATGGTGGTACAAGGTGGATAGCTTTGTGAATACAGTTTTTAAAAATCCCTGCACTGCATTACAAAGTAAGAAAATTCACAGGCATATAAAGTAATTTCTTTGTTTTTTGTTTGACTAATAATGAGTTTTCCATACAACTGTCCTAAGAACAAATTTGCTTTGTTCTGAAATTTTGTAATCTGCATAGCGATTGTACATCCAGCTTGGTGAGGTACTTAAAAAAATCAAAAGAATATAGCAATTGCAAAAATGAGTATTTATTTCTCAGGTTCTCTAACTTCTCATCTACATCTGGTTTTCAAGAGAGAAGCATCATATACAAGAGACTCTCGGTTGTCATAGAAATCCTGAAGACATTCCCCATATTATCAATTCCCACCGAGGGAATTGCTTTCTTTTCTGTTTTTGTTGAAATTCATGAATGAATGAATAGCTAGTAGATGGATTGTATCTGCTCCCAGATATAGCCCATTGCTTAATAGGTGTTACAAAGCTGCAACTTTGCACATATACATAAACAATTATGGATTCAAAGGATTACAAGGCACTAGGTTAAAATGGTGGGGTAAGGAATGGCCCAAATCTTTTCCATAGCATATTCAGTTCTATTTTATGCTGGTTGAAAATAAATTGTGTATTGGTGGGATTGACAAAGGAAATATGACAAAAACTAGCAGAACAGCAGCCAAAAGGAAAAAAACCACTACATGCGTCTATCAAACGTATGGGTTTGTGAGACAGCAGAGGCATTTAGGAAGCTGCCTTCAGGAGACTTGAAGCTTGAAGCAGACTTGCAAAATGTGCCAACAAGAAACACCTGGTGCAGGGAGGGAACTGGTTCCATATAAGAGATAGAATGCCTGAACGGGGTGGATTCTGACAACTCTGGAAGGAAAACAGCTCTAATTAAGGTAGTTACAAGACAGACCCTGAATTGGGTCACCATTTAAAAACTGATAAAAGGGCCTGTGAAGGAGCCCTTTCACTCATCCAGCCTATGAGTACTTCCAAGCTGCAATGGTCAGCAGAGAACCACAGAGGCCTAGCTGCAATCATGTACATGCTAGTACCTCTAGAAGTTTATTCACTAGAGCAGTCAAATTTTCCAGCTTTCTACAAGGATTCATTCAATTTTTAGGGTCACTTCCTTTGAAAATTTCCCAAACATTTTGTGTTTCTTTCCTGTGAATGTATTAGCAGATTAATTTGTGTTTATGCTAGCACCTCTAGTTCTATTTCTTAGAATAGGTTTGGTACTCTTATTTTGTGGTTCTTTTAGTCTGAGGCTATGTCTACACTATGGCTTATGCCAGAAAAAGCAATGCAAATGAAGCACTGTGACGGGGCGCTCCCGCCCCGCACTCGGGGGGGCCGGAGCGAGGGCTGGAGGACTCCCTGTTGGGCGGGTAGGAGGCCCACCGCGGGGACCCTGGGGCGGAGCGCGGGCCTAGGGTCCGGCGTCACGGGACGCGGGGAGCAAGGGGCGCCGCCGGAGAATGCCCCTGGGGGAGTGGCTAGCGTGGCGCGGAGGGGTGATGTCACGGGGGGAGGGGAGCTGCCGGGCGTCGCAGGCGTGATGACGCCGGGGAGCCAGGCCGGCGCGGGGTTTAAAACCGCGTCTGGCACAGCGTTTGGGGGGAGAGGAGCGGAGGACTGGGGGACGTGGACCCCAGGGAGTGAGGGTGAGGCAAGGACCCTCGGAGGGGACTGGTCCCTGGGAGGGACCGAGTAGGAAGCGGCCCAGGGCAGGGTCGTGGAGCCCGTGAGCGGGTGTGTTTAGGGGCACTACCCCAATCCACTAGGCAGGGACCCGTAGTCCCTGTCTTAAGGGCCCTGGGCCGGGGTTCGGAGGGAGGGCGGGCGGTGGAGCTAACACCCCAGGAATGGGGTAAGGAGGCGCCATCCCGGGCGCTCAATTGCCCCTCCGTTTGGCCAAATTAGGGCCCCAGGATGACCCGGAGGCATTCCTGGTCACATTCGAGCGAGTGGCAATGGCCGCCAAGTGGCCACAGGAGCACTGGGCCACATTACTTGCACCGTTCCTAATGGGCCCCGCCCAGTTGGCCTACAGAAGCATGGCAGACAAAGACGCCTTGTGTTACTACAAGGTCAAAGAAGCAATTCTGGACCAACTGGGTATATCCCCGGAGACGTATCGGCAGAGATTCTGGGAGACCCGATACGATCCAAAGGAGCGACCACGGGTCCTCGGGCAACGGGTAAGGGAGGCCGGCATGAGGTGGCAGGAACCCGCGAGCAAAACGGGATTGCAGGTGATATTAGAACAATATATTAGGATCCTGCCCACAGAACGACAAAAATGGGTACGTCGCCACTTGCCGGATTCACTGGAGGAAGCGATCAACCTAATGGAATGATTCATGGCGGCCGAAGAGACGGGAGGAAAGCATCCCATATTCCCTCCGGCAGGGCCCCGGCGAGGAACTCCTCCCAGTGGAGGGACCGAGGCCTTGTCCCACATGGGGAGTAGCCGTCGACCACCCTGGGGATCTATAACCGAGCGGAAGCTGGCACCGGTCTGGAACCAGCCAGGCAGAGAAGGAAGCCAACCAGGGGCGAGTGGGGAAACTGGGGAGCCCAGCCCCAAAATCAACCCCGTCTCAAGAAGTGCCTGCTACCAATGCGGCCAGGAGGGGCACTTTAAAAGGGACTGTCCCATGATGGATTGCACCTTCGGGCTGAGAAGGCGCGAAGGACCACCTGGGGCGACTCCACACCAGGCGCAGGTAATAAGGCCCATACACCTGAACGGGAAGCCGGTGAGGGCGGTCGTGAATTCAGGGTGCAGGCAAACGATGGTATGGGAAGATATGATTCCTCCCTCCCTATCCTGAGGGCCCTGAATATGGATGAGGTGCATGCATGGGGATGTACACCCATATCACACAACCCGGGTATGGATTGATGACAGACAGATGGGAGCTAGCTCTAAAGTAGCCATATCCCCCAAACTACCCTATCCCGCGCTACTAGGGAGGAATTGGCCAGGGCTGGCTGCCCTGTTAAGGGAGTGGGGAAAGGGCCAAGAGATCACGGGGAAGGGACGGATGGGACCCACTCTGGTGGCCCTGGGAGAAGAAACCTCCGCCCCACTGGAAACCGAGGGGGAGGCCCCAAGGGAGCTCATGGCCCCAGTTCGCCTCAACGTGGACGAAGGAGATTTTTTAACACACCAACGAGAGGACCCGACACTGCAACAAGCATGGACCCAGGTGCCAGCGGTGGAGGGGGAAGCTCCAGAGGACGGGGAGCGCCGACAGCAAGGACCACACTTTGAGGTATGGGGGGAACGACTCTACCGAGTGGCAGCGGGGGCAGGAGGGCAAGAGAGCCCGCAATTGTTAGTCCCCCGGCCATACTGGTGGAAGATATTGGAACTGGCCCACAACCACCCCTGGGCGGGGCATTTGGGAAGCGAGAAAACCCAGCAACGGATTTTACAACGCTTCTACTGGCCAGGGGTGTACCAAGAGGTTAAGAACTTCTGCGCATCCTGCCCTCAATGCCAAAGGACGTCCCGTAAGAAAGTAGCCCCCGCACTCCTAGTTCCCCTTCCCATAGTAGGGGTCCCGTTCAAACGAATAGCCATGGACTTGGTGGGGCCCTTGGAAAAGTTGGGGAGGGGGCATGTCTACATACTAGTGATCATAGACTATGCAACCCGATACCCAGAGGCTATTCCCCTACGAAAAGCCACCTCCAATGTGATAGCCGAAGAATTAGTCAAGGTGTTTTCAAGGGTAGGACTGCCGAGAGAATTGCTAACAGACCAGGGACCAAACCTGACCTCACGGGTGATGTCGGAGCTGTGCAAATAAGTTCTTACAAATACGGAAGATTCAAACCTCCGTCTACCATCCACAGATGGACGGACTCGTGGAAAGGTTTAATAGAACACTAAAAGGTATGCTAAGGAAGTTCGTGCAGGAGGAACCCCAGGGATGGGACAAACTACTACCCGCCCTCATGTTTGCGGTGCGGGAGGTACTCCAGATCTTGGTAGGCTACTCCCCTTTTGAACTGCTCTACGGGCGTAGGCCTTGGGGGATCCTGGATCTGGTGAGGGAAGGATGGGAAGCGCAAGTAACCCCAGCTTTAGGGGTGGTACATTACGTGGCGCAACCCCAACAGAGGCTGCGCTCCCTCACTAAATGGGCCCAGGAAAACCTACAGAAAGCCCAAGACGGGCAGTGCCGCCAATACAACCAGAAAGCCAAAATCCGAGAATTTGTACCCGGAGACCAGGTACTACTCCTGCTACCAGACGGGGGGTCCAAATTGATGGCTCGGTGGCAGGGACCCTTTTGGGTGGTAAGAAAAGTCGGAGAGGTGGATTACGAGATCCAGCTGGACGGACCCCGGTGGGCTGTCCAGATCTACCACGTCAACCTTTTAAAGCGGTGGGCCCCCCGGGAAGCCTTTCTTATAGAGCCGCAAGCAAGGGACATGGAATTTGGGCCGTGGGGAGACCCGGAGGTAACGGCCAAGGAAGCCTCTCTCAAAGCAGAACTCACAGAAGAACAGCAAAGGGAGCTCCAGAGACGGTTGGAGGACTATCAGCAGGTATTAACTAACAAACCGGGCCAGACATATTTAATTCAGCATGAGATCACCACCGAACCAGAGAAGCGGATGCTGGACCAGGTAAGACCCTTCCCCCGAAAGATGTGGGATACCGTGAAAAAAGAATTACGGGATATGCTGGACTGGGGGGTAATCGAGGAGTCGCATAGTGGGTGGCGGAGCTCAATCATGTTGGTCCCCAAAATGGACGGGTCACTGTGGTTCTGCATTGATTTCCGTAAGGTGAACGTGATCTCTCAATTCGATGCTTATCCTATGCCTCGCATCGACGAACTGTTGAGCCGTCTGGGGGCGGCACGGTACCTGTCCACGATTGACCTGACGAAAGGTTACTGGCAGATCCCCCTCGCCCCGGCGGCCCGAGAAAAAACCGCCTTCGCCACCTCCTTCGGCCTTTACCAATTCCAGACCATGCCGTTCGGCTTGCATGGAGCGGCCGCGACGTTCCAGCGCCTCATGAACACCATCTTGAGGGACCACCAGCTCTATGCGGCCGCATATATAGATGATATCATAGTGTTTAGTGTGACTTGGAAACAGTATCTGGACCACATCGCAGCGGTCCTGGAGGCCTTGAGGCAAGCAGGCCTCATGGCCAATCCAAAGAAGTGCCATTTCGGCAAGACAGAGGTAACCTATTTGGGGTATACCGTAGGAAAGGGGAGGGTGAGGCCACTGATAGACAAGATACAAGCCATGCGGGATTACCCCACCCCTACTACGAAAAAGCAAGACAGTTTTTAGGCCTGGTGGGGTATTACCACCAGTTTGTGGCCCACTTCGCGTCCATAGCCGCCCCGCTGATGGACCTTACTTGTAAGGGAAAGCCCCAAAAGGTCCAATGGACGGAGCGATGTGCAAGGGCATTTGAGGATTTAAAGGAGAAACTAGTCCAGGCCCCCATCTTAGTCCAACCCAACTTTACAAAACCCTTTGTACTCTAAACGGACACCTCGGAGACTGGGGTAGGGGCTGTGTTAACGCAGGAAATAAGGGGGGCTGAGCACCCTATCTTATACTTAAGTCGCAAGCTTTTTGCCTGAGAAAAAGGGTATGCCACCATTGAGAGGGAGGCATTAGCAATTAAATGGGCCGTAGATGCTTTACGCTATTTCCTTGCAGGAGACTGTTTTACACTGGTGATGGACCATGCCCCGCTTAAGTGGCTCAACACCATGAAGGACACCAACCCATGGATACTCAGGTGGTACCTGAGTCTACAGCCATACAAATTCAAGATCGTGCACCGACCGGGGAGAGACCACCAGAATGCGGACTGCCTCTCGAGAATACCCGAGGGAGACACGGGGGACGGGGAGAGTATAAGGGACGAAGTGAAGGGGGAGTGGTGAGACGGGGCGCTCCTGCCCCGCACTCGGGGGGGCCGAAGCGAGGGCCGGAGGACTCCCTGGGGGGCGGATAGGAGGCCCACCACGGGGACCCTGGGGCGAAGCGCGGGCCTAGGGTCCGGCATCATGGGACGCGGGGAGCAAGGGGCGCCGCCGGAGAATGCCCCGGGAGGAGGGGATAGCAAGGCATGGAGGGGTGACGTCACGGGCGGAGGGGGGCTGCCAGGCGTGATGACGCCAGGGAGCCAGGCCGGCGCGGGGTTTAAAACTGCGTCCGGCACAGCGTTTGGGGGGAGAGGAGCGAAGGACTGGGGGACGTGGACCCCAGGGAGCGAGGGTGAGGCAAGGACCCTTGGAGGGGACTGGTCCCTGGGAGGGACCGAGTAGGAAGCGGTCCAGGGCAGGGTCGTGGAGCCCGTGAGCGGGTGTGTTTAGGGGCACTACCCCCATCCGCTAGGCAGGAACCCGTAGTCCCTGTCTTAAGGGTCCTGGGCCGAGGTTCGGAGGGAGGTCGGGCCCGAACCCCCCTACTCCGCCCAGTGGGGCGAGGAGCTTCGTTGGGGCCGTGCTGTTTGGTGCCAAAGCCTGGGACAAGACTCTGGGACTAAAGGGCCGGGGGCCGGGACTATGTTAAGGGGTGCTGGGCTATCTGAGGGGTGCAATAAAAGGGGTGACGGGCGCCCACTAAAAGCACAGATAGCGTGACTTCTTTACAAGCACTGATTAGCATTTTGTCACACTTCATTTGCATAAATCTATTCCAAGCCATTTTTGCGCAAGGGGTTTCTGTGCAAAAACAAGCAGTATGGCTGTGGCCATTTTGCGCAAAAAGAAGACGTCCACACTGCTTGGTTTCACATGAAAACCCCTTGCACAAAAACAGCTCAGAATAGATTATGCAAATGAAGTGCAACAAAATGTTAATCGGTGCTTCATTTGCATTACCTCTTCTGGCAAAAACCATAGGCTATGTGTAGACTGCAAAGAAAAGTCAGAAAAAGATATGCAAATTGTGAACTGCAATTTGTGTATCTTTTTCTGCTTTTCTTTCTAAAGAGGCTTTTCCGAAATTTGACCCAGCTACACGGGGACAAATTTTGGAACAACCTCCTCTTTCAGCACCTCCCTTATTCCTCATAGAATGAGGATTACGGGGATGGTGAAATAATGTATCCGCTTTTTCTGAAAGTGTTCTAAAAAAGTGGATGCATTCCTTGGATGTGGCATAGTTTTTCCGGGATACCAGAGGTATCCCGGAAAAACTCTGCAGTGTAGACATAGTCTGAATGAACACAGCACCAAAAGGGGTGGTGATTGGATAATTAAAGTGTATGGAGTCCTGGAAAAAGGCTCTGGAAGAGGGAAAATAAAGAACAGGGAAGTGCAGCGGCCCACGGGCTATGAGGGGTCAGATGGTGGCAGCCAATTTATTGACAGTTTTATATTGCAGATACATCTCATCTCAGCTTTAGCCAACATATAATATGAAGGGTAAGGTTTGCTTTTTAAACAGGGCAGCCTAGTTCAGTATTCCTAATGGTCAAAGTATATATCTTGCCCTAATTAGCAGGGCAGCCCAAGTCTAGAGTCCTCATACAACCCAATGGTCAAAGTCTGTTTTAAGGAGTAATAAATAGGGGAACGTTTTACATCCCCTGGTGGGGGGTCTAGGCCCTCCCACTCCACTGGACCCCAAGCCAGAGCCCTTTTAGTGGCTTGCTCAAGTCAGCAGGGAAATTCCTGCCACAGCACACTGACTCTCCGATGGCGGCTCACTTACTCTGTGGCCGTCACCATCTTTGGGCTGCTTCCAATGTCTCTGCACTGGTAGATCTCTGTCTCCCCTCCTTCCTCTGTGATCTGATTACTGACACCTGCTTCTGAATCCTGAGCGGTCTCTAGATGCATTAGGTCTCTGACCTGTATGGTAGCATCTTAGCATTTGGGCCATCACTGGGATCTGCAGGGATCTGGTCAGGCATGTCCTCTCCCTCCGGCTGCTAGCCCCAACTGAGCAGAGCTGTTCTCTTTTATAGCAGTGCAGCCCGAGCATGCCCAGTAGGGTAAAGGGGTTGTGGATTCCTCTACTCTCAAGATGGAGCTAACACCCCTCTTGTTCAGTGTGGGAAGAGCACGTCCTGTCACAGCAAGTTTTTAAAGAAGTCCTTTGAAAGTGGAATTCTGAATAAATCAATTCCACTAAGCCAAATTATTTTGTTTTTGTATCAAACATTTACTGAAACACTCAGAAATACCCAATACGTCAGATATGTTGTACATATTGAATGATTTGTTCTTCTGACTTATGAAGCGCAGTCCTCTTTTTTCTTTACAAATCAACTTTGAGCATTCACAACTATTTGGATGTGCTGTGTGAAAAACTAGTTAGCGCATTTGAAGCTGTTCAAATCTGTTATGTGAATATCTGTTTTTTGAGAAGGTTGTCAGAGTACTTTGTGTGCAAACTCTTGCCAATGTTTATTCATGAAGCTTCTGCTTTCTACAGACATTCTTATCAACAAAACCATGCTCACCAAAAATGTTTCTGTATAAATGAATATATTAGATTGTGAATAACACAAACAAATTGGCAGGTTTTATTTGCAATAATGTTCTTGTGTACTTTTTCTGTTCTGTCCTCTACCAAACAGGTCTGCAAACAGGAGGGAGGGGGGGCAAAGATGGCCCCCCATGTCACTCCTCACCAGTAGACTATGCCTATATCTAAGGGCCCCGTCCTTATTCCAGATCCCCATGACCTCCTTTCTCCCACTTGGCCAAAGAGTTTTTACAGCATGTTTGGGTGGGATACCACATCATTCTGATTTACTGCCATTGAGCTCACTTGAATTTTAGAAATTTAATCAACTGTCCCGTATCCACCATAGGGAAATATGGTCACCCTACAGTTCTAGAAGTACCAGTTAAAGAGAGCACTGATTCTGATAGACTGTTTATTGGTTTTTCAATATGCCTAAGGAACTGGTTGCATAACATAGACTGAGGTCTGTGTGCTACAGCTAGAGGACTGGAGTCCAGTGTTGTATCCTTGAACCTTAACTTGTGATGGAGGAAAGAAATCTCCCTGGAGAGCTGTTGAAATATTTTTGTGAATTACTGTGCACTGGGTTGGAAAGTGAGAAGGCCTTTTGGATTATTCTTTCACCCTGTCAGCTCTCTACATAGCAGAGCATCCAAAATTACTGGGTGGAGAGCAAGCACAGGGTATTTGTATTAATGAGCTCAAACCACAACTAGAGGGAGTATCTAATGATCTGGATACTTTTCATTCTTGGTTTGATCACGGGGAGTCAAAGGATAAAAGGGGGAATATGTTTTTATCAACGGGAGATGATCCACAGTTTCCAAAATCTGGGTAGAGAAGCACAATTAGAATCATGTCTGATCAGCTGGGGGGAGAGGGAATCCTGGCTTTCAATGTATCCTCCTCTGAAGTTTTCATCTTGTTTTAAAAGCTGGAGTCCTTAGCATGCACTGCAGTTTGGTCTTCTGATTTGGGGCAGAACCCTGGCCACTGCAGTCCGTAGCAGGACTCTCAATGGCTTCCTAGAATCACAGGACTGGAAGGGACCTCAAGCGATCATCTAGTCCAGCCCACTGCACTCATGGCAAAACTAAGTATTATCTAGACCATTCTGACAAGTGTTTGTCTAACCTGCTCTTAAAAAATCTCCAATGATGGAGATTTCACAACCTTGCAAGTCAACTTAGCCCAATGTTTACCCATCCTGACAGTTAGGAAGTTTTTCCTAATGTGCAACCTAAACATCCCTTGCTACAATTTAAGCCCATTGCTTCTTGTTCTAGCCTCAGAGATCAAGGAGAACAATTCTTCCTTCTCCTCCCTATTACAACCTTTTAGGTACTTGAAAACTGATATCATGCCCCTCTCAGTCTTCTCTTTTCCAGACTTAACAAATCCAATTATTTTAGTCTTCCCTCATAAGTCAAGTTTTCTAGACCTTTAATTAGATTTGTTGCTCTTCTTTGGACCATCTCCAGTTTTTCCACATCTTTCCTGAAATGTGGTACCTAAAACTGGACACAATACTCCAGTTAAGGCCTAGTCAATGCAGAATAAAATGGAAGAATTCTCTCTCATATCTTACAATACTCTTGCTAATACATCCCAGGATGATGTTTGGGTTTTTTTGCAACAATGTCACACTGTTGACTTCTATTTAGCTTGTGGTCCACAATAATGCCTAGATCCCTTTCTGCAGTACTCCTTTCTAGACATCCATTTCCCATTTTGTATGTGTGCAACTGATAGTTCTTTCCTAAGTGGAGTACCTTAGAAGTGAAGCAAAGAGTTTTTACAGTTGGTCTCTTGAGGCTAAATTCTGATCCCATTGAAGTAAATGGAAATTTGGTGTTTGATATCTAAAAGGGTAATAAGAAAATGTTTTATACAACATATAATTAGCTGATGACATGCATAGTCACAGAATGCTATTCAGGCATATACAAAAGATTATTCAAAATCTAGCTAAACAAGAATTACACATGCAGTTATAGTAGTTAAGACAAAAAATAAGGATTATCAATAATTAGACCTCAAAGAAAAAAAATTTCCTGTTGCAGAAAGAATACTCTTCCTTTGTTATAATATTGCTTAATTAAATACGTGTATGCCCTCCTCTGAAATATATCTGGCATTGGGTATACTGGATTTTATGTGCCGATTCTATTTTGGTATAGATTTCTAATATTGTTATGAGAACGTATTTTGTCTTTAGAGAAGATTTTTGTAATTTTAATGTAGGTAGATTTAATAAATCCAAAGCCCATTGAAATCAGCCCTCCCATCAACTTCAGTGGATGCTAGAGCAAGTCCAAAAGCAGTATTTATATTTGGTAAATCCATCCTCTATTTTTATTCACTTTGGGCATGTCTACGCAGCAGAGCTAAACTAGAAATAAGCTATGCAACTTGTGCTACACTCATTGCATAGCTTAAGTCTAAATAGCTTATGTCGACTTTTGGCACCATCTACACAGCAGTTATTTCAAAATAGAGCACTCTTCCCCTGACTTCCCTTACTCCTCATGAAATAAGGCTTACAGAAGTTGGAGTAAGAAACCCACTATTTTGAATTTATTTCAGAATAACAGGCTTGCTGTGTAGACGTGCACTATTATGCGTTTTTACTGTAAACATCAGTTATTCTGAAATAACACTGGTTTGTAGACATAGCCTTGGTTCTGTGCAGTTTTATTTAATGTCATTGCTGAATGGATCTTTAACTTAATTGCTGGGGGTTTGTTTGAATCTCTATTGTCTCTTATATTGAGACTATTATGGGAGTAAACCTCAATACCAAAACACATTGTTAATACAATTAATATATGCCTTTACTAAATTTTAGGATATGTTTACAATTGTCTTAATACACATGGGCTGTGTCTACATTGGCCCCTATTCCGTAATAGGGATGCTAATGTAGAACTTTGGTATAGGCAAATCCGTGGGGGATATAAATATCCCCCGC
The DNA here is from genome assembly GCF_052426305.1 of Pelodiscus sinensis. Taxonomy (NCBI): domain Eukaryota; kingdom Metazoa; phylum Chordata; order Testudines; family Trionychidae; genus Pelodiscus; species Pelodiscus sinensis. The sequence goes on from NC_143060.1 coordinate 43,197,511, forward strand.
GGCATTTGCATTAACATGGCTGCCGCTTTTTTCCGGCTTGTAGATAAGCCGGAGAAAAGCGCCAGTCTGGACAAAAGCATCAGTCAAAATAAGCTCTTGAAAGTAGGAATAAGAGATCCTCCGGAAAAGAGCTTATTTTCCGGAGGATCGCGTCCAGACTGGCGCTTTTCTCCGGCTTATCTACAAGCCGGAAAAAAGTGGCAGCCATGTTAATGCAAATGCTGTGGGGGATATTTAAATCCCCCGCGGATTTGCCTATTCCAAAGTGCTACATTAGCATCCCTATTACAGAATAGGGGCCAATGTAGACACAGTCCCCATGCTTGAGAATGAAAGCTCACATGTTTATAGGATTTTTTGCTTGTTTGTTTCTTAGCTTTTGGAGTATTGTTACTTATGACAGGAAACGCTCAAGCTATTTAAGGAACTTCCTGAATCTTTGCTTTCTGTCAACAAGAGACAAGCACCAAAAATGTCAATGATGATAAATCAGAGCTATAAACTAAAGCTAAACCTAGTCTCTCTCCAGTTCAGACAGCAGAAATTCGAACAGCAGTGTGCACCAAAGTGCTGCCCTGTACCTCCCCCATGTGGATACTGCAGGTGAAAATTTAAAAGTTTCTAGTTTTCATTAAGATAAATCCTGCTTGAGGAAGACTTTGTTAATGCAAACTAGGAAGCTCTATGATAGAAATGTAGCCCTGTTAGTCTGGTGTAGCTGAAACAAAAAACAGGACCATGTAGCACTTTAAAGACTAACAAGATGGTTTAATAGGTGATGAGCTTTCGTGGGCCAGACCCACTTCTTCAGATCAAATAGTGGAAGAAAATTGTCACAACCATATATACCAAAGGATACAATTAAAAAAATTAACACATATGAAAAGGACAAATCAAATTTCAGAACAGATGGGGTGGGGGGAGAGGTAAATGTCTGTGAGCTAATGATATTAGAGGTGATAATTGGGGAAGCTATCTTTGTAATGGGTAAGATAATTAGTGTCTTCATTCAAACTTGAGTGTAAAGTGTCGAATTTAAGCATGAATGATAGTTCAGAGGATTCTCTTTCAAGTGAAGTCTTAAAAGGCCTTTGAATCAGGATGCAGGTAATCAAGTCATTGAGACAATGTCCTTTCTGGTTGAAATGGCAAGAAACTGTTTTTCTTTGTGATCCTGTCTGATATCTGTTTTGTGGGCATTGATCCTTTGGCGAAGTGTCTGAGAAGGTTGTCCAATGTACATAGCAGACGGACACTTTCAGCACATGATAGCATAAATTATATTTCTGGATGTGCAGGAATATGTGTTCTTGATCTTATAACTCACTTGGTTAGGTCCAATAACGGTATCAGCAGAGTGAATATTCGTCTACTATGTACATGGGACAAACGTCTCAGACTTTTTAACCCCTCTTTGCAAAGAAAAAAACAAACTTGAAATGCATGCAAATAATTCTAGAATTATCCTAATTGAAACTGACTTCTGTTAGAAGTACTCTAATGTGTTTATTCATTAAATGTTAAGGAGAGTGTTTATGGTTGGGAATATTTTACATAAGATTGGTTATTACCAACTCAGGTTTCCACTTAATGAAGAACTTTTTTCTCCATCAAATGCTTAAAGTGGCAAAAACATGTATTGATGTGTATGTACAAATGTTTTGTATTTAAGTCCAAGACTTCATATACTAACAGTATGATGTCATGTGATTAGTAAGATCCTTTACATGCAAATATAGAAAGATCATTTAACATTATAACTGTCCAAAATAAAGCCATTTTAGTATACTTATATTAACTGATGAATTAATTGGTTATTTGGCAGTGCTCAAGCAACTCCTTGCCAAACTCAAACACAAAAACACCTCTCTGAGGATTCAGAAAGACAGTATCTTTTTGACCATTTAAATGTAAAGACTCTTTAAGGGTCATTTAAGTTTTACATGACTATTTTGAGAGATGAAAAACCCTTTATATGGAAGATATTTGGACCTATTTGAAACAGAATTTCAATTACTAGTACATCCTTCAGGAATGAAAGGGATAGCTCAGAAAATGAAATGAGCAAACAAGTTAAACTATGTCTTTAAAGATATTATAATTTCCCGCTACAAAGACAAAAGCTATGACATCCTGGCTGCATATATATGAGCTGATTACATACTCATGACCTGAAGATATCAACTACTGTTTTTATTTTAATTCTGGACATCTAACACTCTGGTCATCTGAAGAAGTGGGCGGTGCCACAAAAGCTCATGATACCATCTACATGTTTTGTTAGTCTTTAAAGTGCTACCAGACTATTTGTTGTTTTGTAAGTTTAACCTTTTCACTGATTCATCCCATAAAAGTGATGAGCCAATGAAAGGGTGACAACTTCTGCTATTTGCATCCAGCCAAGCCCAGTGAAACTATGGAAAAAGAAGAGTATAAATATCTCTGAACTGAGACCAACAGAGCTGTACTCCCAGCTCTGCTAAGCAGGTTCATCTCATCTCTACAGCCAACCAAAATAGCAACAAGATAGCTAAGAAGAAAGAAGCCAGAATACAACATCCTGAAGAGCAACCTTCTAGCCTAGCATGACATCAGCAAGACTTCTCATTAATGAGATAAAGTTTGCAAAAGCACAATTAGATTTAAATTGTTTTAATTGATTTAAATTAGATTTAAATTAGATTTAAATTTTTAATGGGATATTGAAATGCTATTGTAATTTAAAGTACTAACAGCTTTTCCTGTCCCACACTTGATGTTTTAAACTATCTTACTGGAAAACAGACATCATCTCACCTTTATGAATAGACTACAGCAGAATTTCTTTTGATGTTCAGATTCTAAGTAGTCACTAATTTGCCTGTTTCCAGACAGCTCCTTCAGTGGCTTCTTCTAAGTAACTAAGTTTTTGTTTTTGTTTTTGTTTTTCTAATTTTCAGTTAAGATTACTTACCTCTGACTGTTTGAAAGACGTTCATATGATTCTTGAATAACCCCACAGAATTCACCAAATCTTAAAACAAATTCCTTTGCCCTTCTCTGATGGGTTGTAAATCCTATGCTGTTACTGAAAGGGTTAAAGGGATCTGGAAAGCTCAGTGCATCCTATTGCAATTGGAGTATGGGACCCAGCTGGGAAGGAACTGGGTGTCTACTACAAAAGAGTTTCAGAGCAGAATGGGGGTGCAGGAGGGATTAGGACTGGGAGAAGAAGCACAAGAAAAGCGTGGGGCAATGTTTGGTGGTGACTCATAGGATCTGGACTTGCAGGGAAGGAGACTGGGGAGGTCTTCAAGTAATGAGCAGGGTGCATGATCCCTAAGCTGAAACCCAGAAGAAAAGGTAGGGCTGGTTCCTCTACCAGCCACTGAGGATGGTGATGGGATGTCTGCTGATATAAAGGATAAAGATATTTGAAAGCTCTGGGACATGACAACTGTGGGGCCTAGAATTGTGGCCAAAAAACCTGAAGTAAGGACACTGAATTGTTGTTCCTTTGGGCTCTCTTATCTTGAAAGAGGGGTGAGCTTTTAAGTGACCTTGGCTGAAGATTGAGAAAGGAGAAAAGATGGGCTACTGCAATAGCTGTTGGCAGAGGGCATTAGCTGAGGCAACACTGCTATGCCATATCCAACTATGGAGTACCTGTAATGTGCCAACAGTAAGCCTACACTCTTACATCACCATTACATTGTCTTGTTACCGACAAGATTCAATGCTGATTTGGAGGGAAAATACAGTGTTTCCTCCAGGACAAAGCCTCTTTCAAAAGTGTGATCTCTGTTGAAAGTTCTCCAGAGGGATTTCTAACTGACATACCCATTGTTTACTTCTTGTTCCTAAACACAAAAATAGTCATAATTAAATAACAATCATTTTGTCCCCTAGGGCATAACAAGATCCTGTGGGATTGGGAGGGGGAGTTTCATTCAGAGAGTTTCACCCTAGGCAGAGCATCAGAGTGACAACTCCCCTTCTTTTACACAGTGGGTACCCCCCCACACACACTTATTAAGGGCATGTCTACACAGCAGGGCTAAACTTGAAATAAGCCATGCAACTTGAGTTACGTCAATTGTGCAGCTTAAGTTGAAATAGCTTATTTCGAATTTGGGCACATCTACACAACAGTTATTTTGAAATAGAGTACTCTTCCTCCAACTTCCCTTACTCCTTATACAATGAGATTTACAGAAGTCAGAGTAAGAAGCCTGTTATTTTCAAAATAACGGACTTGCTATGTAGATGAGCAACACATTATTTCGGAATAACTGGCGTTATTCCAAAATAACTCTCCTATGTAAACATGTAGAGTTCCTTTACTTGGGTGCTGCATCTGTCAAATTTTTGGTGTGTTTTGTAGTGGAGGTGAAGTCCCCAGCTGGTGTGTCAAGGGCAGATCATCTTATACTTAGATGTCTGGAGTATTACCCTAAAGGTAGGAGAAAAGCTTCAAAATAAGGGACCAAGAGAATGTCTGGTCTGCACAGACTGAATCATACAAGCCTGTGAGGAATGACCTCCCCTCCTTTTGGGATCTAGTATAAAGGTGGATAGGACGTAAGTGACTCCTTTAACATGGCATTCACATTTTGAAGGGTATATCCATAGCATAAAGGAGCCACCTCCTGTGCCTACCTGTTCATCCCTCCTAGTTCTGGGTCTCTTCCTCTTTTGGGGTGATAACAGCAAATATGTCAGCATGCTCCTCTGTAAACCGATTTCCCTGTTAATGCACTTGGATCGAATTCAATTTCAACTTATTAATGTGCATTGGGGCGTGCAAGGACAGTTAATCCACAGCAGGCAAGTTCAAGGTAGATCACACTCCGTCTTGCTGAGAATCTGCTGTCATAGGCAGCTGTGCCACCTAGGCAGCTGCCTATGCCTAGAGCAGCCTCTGGTTACATTCCTGATTTGGCACTGTGAGACCCTTATTAAGACTGGGCTGATGCTCACACAGATGCTCTGCCTCGGGTGACAGATTGTCTTGATTTCTTGTTTTTTCTACAGAGTATGCTTGTAATTTTTAGAATACCCCAAAGGGGTTACTTTTCAGAATACCCTGTTTTACTGTACTTCACACTGAACTTCATGATGATTGTTAGATACTGACTTTGAAGGCACATGTATGTATGCATGAACTTATTTTATGCACTTCATGCAACAGTAATGATGTTTATTCCTAGCAAACTTAATCCGTTTGAGTTAATCCATATGACTCAATTTGTGATCATACATTTTAATGAATGTTTTGATATTTGTGTATAATTCTGGCCATTCATTTTTCACTCTGCAGTTAGAAGAACAATTTATAAATTAATGATCCTTTTCTGTTTGTACCAGCAGGTTGCATTTGCAAATGTCTACTTGCCAAATTCTGCTTTAACATTGCAATTAATTAAACACAATTTTTTCCAGTTTAGCCAAACTCCACCTTGTTAATGAATAGTTAAACACGTTGTAGCCACTTGTTTTTCGCCATCCCCTACAAATTTAAATCCTGATCCTATAAAATTGCACACACATGAGTACACTTATTTCCCCCATTCAAAATTTAAATCAGAAGTTTTCAATTTTACCCTGTATAACTGATGGCAAGTTGTAATTGAGTGTTATTTGTTTTCTTCTGCCACTCTGAAGCTAAAAACTTTGACACAAAATATCATTTGTACTGGACAACTAAGATCTATTAGCCACAGAAAATCTGACCAGTGACATGGCTTTGTTAGAGACAGATGGCTAAATGGTTCACTAGATCCTAAAGACCATGAGTACTTTATAGAAGTTGAACTCTGGGCTCTGTAGGTGCTACCTATTTCCATGAATGGGTGAGACCTCAAATCCCAAAATCAAATTATCACCTACTTTGGACTCAGATCCAGTTCTGTGACTATGCTTTTGTCCTCTGTAGCACAAGTGCTCCTAGGTGCTATAGTAATACCTGTACAATGAACAAATAATAAGCTAAACTTTATCATTCAACTGACCTAAAACAATAATATTTTCTTCTTTCATTGGTACCAGAAGAAGCTTAGAGAGAAATATTGATAATAGACAATATCTGAATCAAATTCCTTTTCTAAAAACATATGATGTATTAACAAAATTAAATAAAAATAAAAATTCACATGCTGAACCAAATTTATTTAATTCTATAAGGGTGAGATTTTTTCAAAGGAGGCTAAGGGAATCAGGCACCCAAATCCTATTCATTTGGGGAAATTTGAAAGTGAAAGGAATTTGGGCATAGTAATATAACGTGTTCTGAAGGCATTGTTGAAGGGTCAAATCAGGGCAAATTGATCAGAAATAGGGCTACTTGAAACCCAATACAGAAGGCCCTCCCCTATAAAGTACAGCAAACCAGTCACAAAGAGAACTTCTGTTTGCCGCAATGGCCAGCAAGAAGTCACACAAGCAATCCCCTCAGACTCCAGCTTTTCATGTGCCAAAACCAATACCAGCTAAGGGATAAAACAATGGGATGTGGCATCTGGCACAGTTTGCTAAAGAGGAACAGCTTTGCCTCAGAGACTGAAGGAAGAAAGACAAGACACAACAATGTGGTTTAACTAGGCCTCGATGTCGTTAACTTATCACATCTGGGAACTATCCTACAATAACTCATCCAGTGTATGTGTAAAAGTCAGGAGTGCTGACCAGCACCTGGCCACTAAGAGGTTAACTCAGGTGCTTAGGAAGGTATCGGCTGGTCCGCCAATAACAATGCAGGTAGGAATTTCAAACTCGGGAAGAGGGCTTTTTCTCTCTCTCTTCTTTGTTTGAGATTCAGAGCAGTTTCTCCCAGCTATTAAGGGAGATAGGAGACACTTCTCTCTCCAAGAACAGACTTCTTAAAATGTGTAAGTAGAGAAAAGTTTAGATAGTCTGTCAGGGTTTATTGTTTTCCTTGTTTAGGGATTTGGAAATAAAGTCTGAGCTTGCTAAATGCTTTTTTTTCTCTCTCTCTTTTGTAACTAAGCCTTACAACCCAGGGTTTTTTCCCTGAGTATCTATATCAAATGCTGGCTCCTTCCATGTTGCCAATTTACTATGCTTGCAACTGTAGGTTTGTTTCGATAATAAAAGTTGTTGGTTTTTTTTCTAATTAACCAGTATTGGTTGATTGCTGTGTCCTTAGGACTCAGTGCCTAGTTACAAGTCCATTGTTGTCTGTGGATACCCTCTGTTTTTCCCAACTCCAAGTAAAACAGAGGTTGGTGCAGGAGGGAGATTTTACTTTAGGGAAGGGATTTGCCAAGTGATCCCGTCCCTGATTTTTCTTGGGTATTAGGATTTTGTGGGGGCAAGATTTTGGAGTGCTTCTGCGGGCCCCCAACTCCTGAATTCATCATGCCAGAATGGGGAACAGCCTTGACAGCATGTCAATCTCATTCCATGATCTATGCCACCTAGAGGAGAGCTGCCTCCCTTCAATCATTTAACAGACTCCTAGCACCCTTGGTGTAACCCGTTGCCTTTCCTTCATATGGAGATTGAGGGGCACAGTTCTCAGTGTAGAAGACATTATGAGTCTCAGTTTCATTCCCCAAATTTTTCAAGAGAAACCCATTCCTAATCCACTTCCAATTTTGTTTTAGCAGGTAGCCAGACATCTATTAAATATCTGTAGTAGACACCAGTCAAGTTGCAACCAAATGCATTTTACAATGCAACTGACCCACTGGGTCTCCAGGCTGCTGAGAGCATGGCAAAAATCTGCCACAAAAGGCAGTATGTCTGTGAGGGGGAGAAAAATTCCTTCCCAGGCACAAAATACTTACCAGTGTGATGTCCAGACAACGCGTGAAAACCAGGTCTTATGCAAAACATCAGGGAAGGATAGGGAGCTGTAGTTCTCTGGCGAAGAGTGGTGCCCTGAACAGGGGAAAGAGCTTATAAGCCCTTTCTTGAGGGGAGGGAGGGAAGGAGTGTGGCAGCAAATGCGCATCCATTATATCCTTTTATCCAGCTAAGGAAACTCATCTCCACACACCCATGAAGAGACAGACAATCCAGCAGCAAAGAAGTGGAAAAAAGAACACAGGACAATACTTAAAGGGGTTCAAGGATTTTTCTTTCCCCTGCTAGCCCACTCATTCTTCATGGGCACATGTAAAATAACACACGCCACCTGCAGTGGTGGGAAATGTCATACTGAATCTTAATTATACTAAATAACTTTTAGAAGCATAGACTGTTCAATCTTTCTTATCTACACTAAGCAATTTCTTATACTCTGAAATGAAGCAGAGTTGGTTCAAAACTCGTTTTCGCTGTATACTCTGACATCATAAACTGTCCTTTTAAAAGATGACAAAGACACCTGAACTCAAGGTTTGAAATGCACAGACTCCGGGAAAGCAGGGCTTCAAATCCAGAAGCACTAAGTGATTCCAGAGAGCATCGAGGGCACTGCTGTTGTTCCTGGAGTGCCAGGGTTTGCTGCACCAGCAGTGAGTGCAACTTGCTTAGTCATTAGAGTTCAATGCTGGTAAAGAAAGACCACAAGATGAGTTCAGTAGTGAGGGTGCTCAACAAGGTTCATTGTCAACAAAACATAGTCCTAGAGCCCCAGGGAAGCTAGAGGTACATTAACACATTTATGCCCATTATATGGTATCAGCTCAATCAACATAACATGATTCCCTAGGCCAAAACACAGATTTCTGCCCCCACCCTCCCCTGCCCCCCACGACTTCCCCTATTTATACATGGATACAGACAAATCACCTACTTAGGTATGTCTACACTCTGGGACAAGGTCAAATTAAGATACACATGTTCAGCTACATTAACTGCGTAGCTGAAGTCTAAGTACCTTAACTCAACTTTTGGCGCAGTCCACACTGCAGGAAGTCAAAGGGAGAACACGTTTTCTACTGGTGGAAGCAGGACTACCAGCATCACCAAAGTGCCCCCCTCAGTTTGAATTAGCTATCTTAACTAGACCCACTCATTCGAACCCTGGGAAAGCAACTGTAGCAGCTTTGATTTCTCCGCAGAGTAGACGTACTGGTACATTCCAGATTTTATCAACTTGTACCTCATAGTTTGAACAAAATGTCCTTATTCTATCCTGATTGCAATATCACTGATTACCTCTTTCTCCAAATCTCTTATGAATATGCTGAATGGGATTGATCTCAGTACAGACTCTTCTAGGGAACACTACTAGTTTCTTCTTTCCATTCTGAAAACTGATCATTTATTCCTATCTTTTGTTTCCTATCTTTTAGCTTGTACCAATCCAGGAAAGGACCTTCCCTCTTAGCAATGACAGCTTACCTTGCTTAAGAGAACTTTAGTGAGGGACCTTGACAAATGCTTTCTGAAAATCTACGTGCATGATATCCACAGGATCCCCTTTGTCCACATGCCTGTTGACCCTCTCAAAGAATTCCATTAGATTGGTGAGGCATGATTTCCTTTTACAAAAACCATGTTGACACTTTCACAACAAAATATGTTGATCTATGCATCTGACAAGTCTGTTCATATGCTATACATCTCTCTTATATGCTGTGACAGGATATACCAACCCCGCACTAGGCTGTCAAGAGTGAAGCAGGCTTATATGGCTGGGAAAGCCCTACCCACACAACCCTGCTGGACATGCTCCAATTGGAGTATAAAAGCTAGGGCAGCAGCTCAGTCAGGGCTGACCACTGCAGGGGAAGGAGCTTCTGAGAGAGCTCTAAAGCAGGAGCTGGCAGAGGCCAGCCAGCGAGACCAGCCAGGGAGATTTCCAGCCTAGAGGAGGATGAACACCACGGCAGATGAACACCACGGCAGAGACCAGTCAGGGAAGGGCCCAGCTCGGAGGACTCAGGTGGGGAATACACCAGCAATCCTGGACAGGGTAGGAAGTAGCCCAGAATGGGGAACTGGAATCCCCAAGAGCTCTGTGTTTTGGCCAGACTTCCCACTGAGCTAGTGGTGGGATGGGGCCCTTGGCTAGAACTTGGTGGAGAGGGAGGGCCCAGGCCCTCTTACTCCACCCTATTAGCCCCCAAGGGGGACACTACACCTGGACTACTGACTTGGCCACTGGGCCCTATGGCCCTGCCAACAGGGGCTGTTACTGGCCTGGGGATGATGGCAATTATGGGGTGGAGCAACCCAGACAAGACACTCTTCAGGTGTATGAGGAAAATATACCCCTTTCTTGGTCAGTCTTTCGGGCAAGTTAATTCAAAATGACTTTGCTACTGAGATCCATATTGGCAGAAGAGAAAGTAAGTGGTGCGCCCTGGTGCTCAGCTCAGACAAAAGCCAGCAGGGACCTATTTAAAGAGATGGCAGGGACCAGTGTTGAGATAGGACAGTAACTGTTAGAAGTTTTAAATTACTTTCACGGCTACGTATTGGTTCGTATTCATACCAATATTTATACTAATTTTCTGAAAACCTGGGTCTTGTGAGTATTTTTAGTTTAAATATGAAAATGTTTTGGGAACAGTTTTCTTTGATAGATTGTGAGCTTCTTGAATTACAGATTTCTTTCTCAGTTTGATCAGTGATGGGCAGACTGATTGGTGCTTATGATTTTTTTTATGGATCCATTTGAATTGATGGTTGATAGAGGGCTATTTCTCCCTATTGCTGACAGCATAGAACTCCTTTTTATGGCCCCATAAAGTCAGTGAGTTAGTTTTCCAAACTGTCTTAGTTTAGAGCCAGGTCAGGCAATCCTGTCGCCCCTGCAGATAGGCATGTAAAATCCCATTTAACCAGTTAACCAGTTAAACCTGACATTTAACTGGTTAACCCCATCACTGGTATTCCTCAGACCACCAGTTAACAGGTTACCCATGAGCAACACCCACTAAGGGTGATGCTTACCAGTTAACCAATTACATCCCTACCTTCAGGTATAGGGGATAAGGGACCTCAGGTCCACCAGACAAATGCTGAAATGTTGTTCAGACCACAATATCGTGGTATAGAGTCTGAGTTGTTTCATGACAAATGAGAATGTTCTTGTGAGGATAACTTGAAAGCCCCAGGGAAACAGTATTCATTTTATCATAGCCCTGGATGGAGAATGTTAGTTGTTCACTCTCCTCTATTTAGTAGTCTCCTCACTTCAGAAAATCTACAGATGAGTGCTGGACCTCTTACCTTCCTATCCATTCACCCATCACACCCTCTGAAAATGAATCCACCTGCATTAGGATGGTAGTTCAGTTTGGGGTGGATATGGAGGAGGAGGAGGGAAGCCTTAACACTGAATATTGGACCTTGTATGAGACTTCATATTTGCTTTTAATGGCCTTGTTCTAGGGCCATTAAGATTCTTGCCTGCGGAATACAGATCCATAGACTTTCAAGCCTAAAAAACCACTAGGCTTATCTAGTCAGGCCTCCTGCATAATATATGGCAAAGAATGTGACACAACATTTGTTGCCTCTAGCCCTATACTTTATCATTGGGCCTGATCCAATTCTCACTGAATTTAATAGTAATCTTTCAGCTTGGCCACTACAGAAGTTGGATCAGCCTAATTGCTAGGAAACTAAGCCAAGTGACAGGGTTTTAATTTCAGTACTGTACATTTCAATTTCTTATACTACATTCATATGAACTTTTAACAAACAAACTGTTGGAGCTCTGTAGTCCATTTCCCTGGTGTTTATCATTACCTTCTAGATCAACATAGCTCTGTCATTGCAGCCTGTCAAACTCTGTGTTCAGTACCTCTGGGAAATCTTAATTCCCATCTGCAAAGGCTAGAAAAACTAGTATGAAGTACTGTCAAATATAATATAATGAAAAAGAGAAAATTACATGTGTGAAATTGAGTTTCTCTATGGGTCACAGTCTCAGGGGATTTGTGGATTCATATAATCTCAGTCAACAAGGTATGGGGAAGGAGAGGGATGATACTTTTCAGTTACTATGACTTTGTTTTGTGTCAAGGAGTTATCATATCCAGCAAAATATCAGCAATTAAGGCTGAGTTTTGATCTTAGATCTACAACATACATGGCACCAAAAGCAAGATTACTGTGTGTTCAGGCATCTATCAACAGCCTTCACTTACAAATCAGGCTGTGCCAGGATAGTGTTTTCCCTCCAAAAGGAGTGATGGGGTAGATATGCAAGTTTAATAGGCATGTTCTTGAAGATTCTAATAAAAGCTACTAAAATTAAAAAAATGACCTGACTAACCTTCCCACTTTTAAACTCACAAGAAATTACTTGCATATTCCTTCCTGAAACTAGAGTATCAGGAATAGATTTACTAAGAACTGTATATTCCATCTACGCGCTTTCAATAAGCAACGTACCTGAGCCATTTCAGATACACTCAGCTATTTTTTCTAGATTTGTTTCCACACATATTTGAGTTAATTCAGGGTTCCAGTTGAAGCACTGGCAGAGAAGTGCATTATGTGAATATGAGATTTCCTTACTGGGACTCATAATCACCAATGAATATAATACTCATCCGCATGCAGTTTATCATATCTGACAGGTCATAAAAATGAGTATTTGGTTAATAACCAATCTGAGTGCAAATGAGTAAAGGTTATAAACATAATCAACAAATATACTTAATTTTATTTAATATATTTTAGAATGCCACATGAAAAAGCAACTGAATACAATGTGTGAATGCAGAATGAGAGAGAAGAAATCACTGCATTTTCTTTGACTCCCAAGAACACCTGATACTCCGTTTATTTGATTGATGCATGCCACAGAGCAGTATGATAACCAGATACTGGAAATATAATAGGGGGAGCTACAAAAGAGATGACATATATAGACTGTGAATATTGGCTATTGGAACAAAACTTAAAAATGTCACAACAAACAAAATTTCCACTAGCATTTTTTGAAGCAAGAAATTCCAACTAACTAGAAATCAGCTACATTCAGAAATTGCTTCTATTGTCACATAGGCAACATTTCCAATTATCAGAAATTAAGACTATATAGTTCTGGGATATATTTAATTTTATTTAATTAATTCTTTTAAAAATGGCCCATTGAACAAAGCATCAAAATATATATAAATTATACTAAGGTGTGATCAGCTAATGTAGCAGTCCTAATAGCACAGAGAAACTAGCCTCTGAGTCCTAATAGCACAGAGAAACCAGCAGCAGTTCAGGCCTGTGAATGAGCTTCGCGAGAGAGAAAGCACAATGGCTACGTATACCCTGCAGCGCTATTATGGGATACTGTAGAGATGCCGAAATAGCTATTCCGGGTATTTTGAGCACGCTCATTATTTCAAAATATAATGGACTTATTATTCCGATATACATGTAAACTTCATTCCATGAGGAGCAAGGGACATTTCAGAATAGTGATTTATTTTTAAATAAGTGCTGTGTAGACAGCACCAAATTTCAAAATAAACTATTTTGAAATTAATTCAAATGAGCTATGCAATTTGCACAGCTCAAATTTCATAGCTTATTTAAGCTCTGGGTGTAGTGTAAATTTACCCTAAGTGTGCTATTTAATTATACCATTAATCTGTTTGTTAGACTAATTAAAATGCATGATGGTAAGTTTATCTATCAGGATGCTGATTATGTGTATTACACTGTATAAATCCAAGAGGTTTCTTTAAAGTAACAAAATGCCTTCTATTGATGACTGTGTATGCTGATTAGGATGAGAGAGGAAGGCAGATGACTTCACTGCCCCATAATAGAAGTTGTGATTGCCATACTGGAAACTATCTGTAAGCTGTGTAAATGGCCACTGAAGATACTGATATACATTCCAAATTAAATGCGACCTTTTCCTGGTATTTTTTTTCAGCTAATACCTGAAAACATTACTAGACACACAAAAAGCAATAGTTGTGCATTAATACTGGTGGAATATCTAAGATGAACCCACACTTCAGAACTCACAGCTTAGTTGATAATTAGAAGTCTGAGGTAGCTTAGGAATCTGTTTATAAATAAAGAGGAAAATGTGTGGTCCAGATCCACTGACTGCTCTGGAAAGCTCTCATGCAAACCAGCCTAAATAGTTCTCTCTACTCCCACACTCCCCTTGATCCTACCTAAATATATTGCAGTAGCAAAGTGAGATCTTTTCCTAGTTTAAGTAAAACGATCAGAGCACTGTGGGTCTTAATTTTCCAATAAATATTCTGGCTTGTAATGAAACTCCCTTTTTGGATTTATTTTCAGAATGTGAGTTGAACTTCAGCAGCTATGAAGATAAGACCTAACATTATCTCAGAGGATGTGGAGAGGAGAAAGAATGTTGTATGTGACCTGAGTGAGCTATTTGGCATAAGCTAAGTTCCTGCTTTATCTTTCCAAAAGCTTATATTATAGCCTCTGGAAGTGTGTGGTTCCTTTCTTATGACTTCCTGGATTTTATGCAACAACTTAAAATGCTCTCTCACAGTGTAAATGCTATAAGGCAGTGCTGTAAAATCATAGGACACAGCCATTTCAGAGCTCATTAAATGTAAATTGTTGATTTTGTTCATTCTATCAAGCCATATGCAAAGGGAAATAAACATGTGCATCCAACAAACAATAAATGTTTAAATAATGAAGATATTTTCTTGCCTTCATCATAATGTTTGATGCAATTCAACTAGCTTTTTGAATCAAGCTGTTTAACGAACCAAAGGAAACCACACCTTTTTGTCCAGTTTCTAATGACACACACAAGAGCTGCACAACAAATTCCACCAGGTATCTTTCAACTGGCTGCTCAGGACTCTGCAGCATTAATATTAAGCCTTTTATAAGTGAAAGCAAAATTGGGCCCTCAGCCACAGTAGAGACCCCAGAAAATCTTTAACTGGTAGAAGAGGATTATATGGATGTTTTTCTATAGTTACAAGAAAAACTGGAGCCTTTAAAAACTAAGCAGTGACTGAAATATAACATTTTTAAAGCCCCTTTGATCCTTCCACAACAAGATGTCTCCTAAGGGCCCAGTTCTGCAATCTTTATTTGCACTGAGTAGCCCTTCATTATAGGAGTAGTGCCATTGACAGGAAATACTGCTGCTAATGTAAGTGCCGCTCAATGTTGGGTTGAAGAATCAAACGCTTCAGGAGCATTTTAACATAGAAATCATAGGTGACTTAATAATCATGGCAAAAATCCTTGAGGCAAGACCAAACACTATTACCTTCCATTGATATACTACTCTTTCCAACAGAGCTTCTCTCTTAGTTCAGAAGTATGGTATGCTAAAGAAGGCTTTACTTCAATTTATAAGGTAGTTAATACCAGATTGAGAGTTCTGCTCTATACCTTTCCATGAGGGGAAACCCTTTCCAGTTTACTAACAACCCTAAACCAAAAGGATAGGCCTTACTTGGGGTGAGAAAGTTCAGAAGGGCTGCTCAGGGAAAGTACTTAAATATGTAACATCCAAGAGGGTCTTCTGAAACAAAAGTACACACGGGATCCCATAGAAAATCATTGTCACTCACCCTTATCTGGGGTGACTGTCATCTATTCTTGGCTGTGCAGGCATTCAGATGTCTGAAGGGATGAAGACTGTGTGTGTAGCTAATAGCTCCACATCCATTGTGGAACATTCCTCAGACTGCCAGGCTGCAGGTAAAAAAAAGCAAACTGATTATTCAAGTCAGGTGCTATCTCAGAAAACCATCAGAAAAGAGACAGAATCACCAGGTACATGAAAAGGGCTGGCTGGGGGGAGGCCTTCCCCTCTGAAACTGTGCCAACCCCAAGCCTCCTACTTTGAGGTACCATTCAGAGAAGGGGAGGAGGGCTGACGCTTCCCTCCCCTAGAGTCATACGGGGCCATTACTAGCTGTTCCCCTTCAACAAGGAGTAAGGGGAAAGTGCTGTTACCCCAAAATTCCCACTGGAGACCATCCAGGGTTACATTAGTATGGATTTACTGATTGAGGAATCAACATTTCACTATATGGTTAAACTAAAGAAGACAGAGCTGCAACTAAAGGTTTAAACTAATGGGGAACCAGCTCTCTCTCACACACACAAATACACACAAGAAATCCATGGCTGTGTCTAGACTGCATCCCTTTTTCGTAAAAGGGATGCAAATTAGACATATCGCAATTGCAAATGAAGCGGGGATTTAAATCCCCCCGCTTCATTAGCATAAAAATGGTGGCCGCTTTTTTCCGGCTTGGAGCTTAGCCGGAAAAAAGCGCCAGTCTAGACGCGGATCTTTCGGAAAATAAAGCCTTTTCCGAAAGATCCCTTATCCCTCATCACTCTGCGTCTCACAGGAACATGCCTCACCCACCCCCAGCTTGGCCCTTCCCAGGGCCCATGTGGAGCTCTAGCCCTCCCCTCCCCTTCCCTTCCCAGCAGCCAGAGGGAAAAATGGGCCCAGAGCCGACATAGTGTAGGTCTGTCCTCTCCCAGTGAGACCCCCCTGGTGGAAAAACAGGACCAGCAAAGTTTGGGTCCTGTCACTCCTGGTGCGCAGGTGGAAACTAGGCCCAGGAGTTGGCCTTGGCAGGCACCACAGCCCAACCTAGCTGCTGGGGTTAGAGCTGGGCCTGGCGCGTGTTGTTGCCTGTCCACTGGAATTAGGATTAGGCTGTGGTGGGGGGGGTGGGGAGGGAGAAGAGGGCCCTGGATGGTGAAGGGGGGGCAAGCGGGCCCTGGCTGGCAGAGGGGGGGAAAAAGGGTGGGCAGAGGACAGGGAGGGAGAAGGGAGCCTTGGCTGGTAGAGGAGGAAAGTGGAAGGGGAAGGGGGAGAGCTGGAGTTGCCTACCTCTTCCTCCCCCCCCCCCCCCCCGACAGGAGGGTTGGCGAGCACAGCAAGCAGGGAGCACAGCCCCCTAGTGCTCATAAAATAGATACAGCCGCTCTCCGAGTTACAAACAAGTTACGGACCAATACTCGGATCCCATAGAATTACATGGCGACCACGCTGTTCGTAAGCGCGGATCGCCGTTTGTAACTCGGATCCACATTTACGACAGCTTTGGTCGGAAGTGTGGATGGTCGTAAGTGGAGGTGGCCGTAAGTTGGGGAGCGGCTGTACAGCCACGGAAGTTTGAGGAAGATAACTGAAGGGAAGCTTTTACAGAAAACTGTAAATAGGCTTAACAAAAATACCAAAGCAAACAAGAGACTATAAAAAAGAAGAGAATTGCCAAGCACCTGCACCAATGGGTGGGGATACTTCATGGAGCTGGTGGTGAAAAAGGTCAGGTTCCAGCAGCGGGGATGAGAAGCAGTAGGAAAGAGACACCAGATTGCTCCTCCTGTGTCTTAGTCTCTGGCACCACTGGACAACTGGAGAGTTGGAGGCAGTGACTGGACAACTTTCCCTAGCTCCCAAGATTTAATCTGGAATAGGGGTCATGTGGACCCTCTTTCAGCTCTGTTTTCAGCTTTGTAGCACCCCCATCCTACCCACCCTGAACTAGGAATAGTCAATACAGCCTAACAGATGCTAAATGCCCATTTAGGGTGTCAAAAAGAATTCCCCCACCCATGTACCAACTGGCAGAGGACCACAGAGTTTTTCACCTTCCTCACAGCACTGTCAAGCCACAGTGGGTTAAGCAGGAATGTACTTGGTATTTAACTGAGATATTTGCTTAAGTTATTAGTTTGTTGCAACTTGTGGCAGTTAACTCCAGTGCAGTTAAAAGGATAAAATGAATAGTTCCCAAAGGGTGTGTCTACATTTGCCTCCTAGTTCAGACTAGGGAGGCAAATGAAGCATACTGAAGTAGCTAATAAAGCGTGGGATTTAAATATCCTGCGCTTGATTAACATATTCGTTGCTGGTCGCCATTTTAAAATGCCAGTCGCCTGATTTAACTTGACACGTGTAGATGCAGTAGTTCAATTCAAAACCCTTCCCTTGAATTAACTGTTACTCCTTGTGCAATGAGGAATAACAGTTAATTTGAGGGAAGGGTTTTGGATCGGATTACCGCATCTACACGCGGCAAGTTAAATTGGGCGACTGGCATTTTAAAATGGCAACTGGCTGCAAATATGCTAATCAAGCGCAGGATATTTAAATCCCACGCTTCATTAGCAACTTCGGTATGCTTCATTTGCCTCCCTAGTCCGTAATAGGGGGCAAGTCTAGACATACCCAAAGGTAAAATACCTGGGATTTTTGTGACTGACATTGGGTTCATAAGATAGGGTCAAATCTTGTGGCCTTCATGGGCATGGGTCCCTACCCTTCTGAACCTTTGTGTTCCTTGTTGAGGGGAGGGTTGAAGAACTTAGAGCTAGCAGAGTCCTTAGAGTAGGCCCTAAGTTGTGGGTTTATGGTAGGAGTGTGCAGCAGCAGTCAAAAAAGCAAACACAATGTTAGGAATCATTTAAAAAGGGATAGAGAACAAGACACAGATTATCGTATTGCCTCTATATAAATCCATGGAATGATCACATCTTGAATACTGCATGCTAATGTGGTCCCCTCATCTCAAAAAAGATCTTTTTTGGAATTGCAAAAAATTCAGAAAAGGGCAAAAAATACGGTTTTATTCCACGCTGCATAACCTGCATGCAGTTTAGACAAGCATAATTAAATGTTCCTACACATATCAACACACACTCCTTGCATTGGCATCCATTGGGACCCATAACTGGCATTTTGCAGCTAACGCATCATGATATGCACCTTTGGCACAGTCAGAAGTGACAATTACAGCCGCTCCCCAAGTTACGAACAAGTTACGGACCAACACTTGGCCCGTAACTCGAAGTGTTCGTAACTCGGATCCCATAGAGTTACATGGCGACTGCACTGTTCGTAAGTGCGGATCGCTGTTCGTAACTCGGATTCGCATTCACGACCACTTTGGTCATAAGTGCAGATGGTCGTAAGTGGAGGTGGTCATAACTCGGGGAGCGGCTGTACTGCACAACTGTCAGGGATTAATTCCAGTGATGTTAGTTTGGATATCAATTCTCCCATGTGTTTGCCCTCACCAGAGAATATAATCCCAGACGGGTAACCATATTAGCTTGTAACTTTAAAAACAATGAGTAGTCCTGTGGCACCTTAGACACTAACAAAAATATATAGTATTATGAGCTTTTGGGGGCAAAACCCACTTTATCAGATGATGAGCTGGAATAGAAATAACAGAAACCAAGTTATTTATACCCGAAAAAAAAGAGTATCTGTCAATTGTAGGACCAGTGTTAAAGAGGTTAATTACATGGGCTGGAATTGTCTCATGCTTATCTTTGGATATAAAAATGCAGTGTTAAAGGCAGGGGAGAGTGGCTTTATAATGCAACATCCTGTTAATGTCTTTGTTCAAGCCCAGGGAGGTGTCAAATTTGCAGATGAATACCAATTCCACACACTCTCTCTGTAAATGGCTGGTGAAATTTCTTGTAGAAGAATGGCTACTTTTAAATCCATGGCATGTATACTGGCCAAACTGGACAGTCTCAACGACAAATGATAAATGGACACAAATCAGACATCAGAAATGGTAACACACATAAACTTGTAGGAGAACATTTTAATCTGCTTGGGCACTCAGTCCTGGATTTAAAAGTAGCCATTCTATATTTTTGAAAAAGGAATTTGGGAAATAAATTCTATCATATTATGTTGTATATAGTACTTTTTATAAGCTGTAGCAGCACATTTATCTCCTTCACATATCGAAAATACCTGACAAGTAGTTAGTTTACTGAATCTTAAATTTGTTTTTACAGCAAGGCCAACAAAATTCAGATGCATGTCATCGCGTGCACAGCGGAAGCAGAAGAGTATGATCTTCAACAGAAGTCTCACCCTGCATTTTCTAATAGCACAATAGTCCAAAGTCAGAATATATTCCACATTTAGTACCTCTTCTTTAGTTTCTAATTATTTTCAAGTTAATTTTTTTTAATGTTTCAAAATTCAGCTTGGTAAACATCATTTTCAGATTCAGCACATTCATATTAAGAAGGCAAACACGTTTACTAACTCTTCCACAGAAATTCTTTCTGTTTCGTTGATATAGCCTTGTCTGGCAATTTGGCCTGCTCTTTAGTTCACATGGATGCTGAGTCAGGTGAAAAGCTTTAACAAAAGAAGCATGTTCTCTTTTTGGTTAAGGTAATGGACTGAGTCTCAGGAGAGCTGAGTTCTAGTCCTGGCTGTGCTACACACTTCCCATATGATGATGGGCAATGGTATTTTTCAATGAATATGCATAAGAGGGTCAAATGAAGTTTGCACAGGCAACGGTAAGTGTCCATAGGCTTCCCTGAAATCACTGCTGGCTTCCTTTGAAGTCAATACAAACTTGTAGTGTTTATAACAGTTAGTAGGCAGCTCTAAACTCTGCCAAGATTTCCACAAAAGGAGTCCCAGGATGAGTGAGCCAACAACCAGCTTCCTGAAATCTGCTCTCTCACGCCTGGTCTATGCTAGACCAGGCAGATCGGCTTACCGTAAGCCTATCTTGGTGGCATCTACACAGCAGGAGGCCAATGGGAGCACACACTCTCAACTTTCTTTATTCCTCGCAGAAGGAGGAGTACTGGATGCTGGTGGGGGTTTCCCTCAGTGTTAGATTTAGCAGGTCTATCGTAGATCCATTAAATCGAATGCTAGAATGCCCTTATTGCACTTACCAGAAATTAGGTGAAGCCCAGGCTCAGAACGTTTTACTGATTACACTCTGGTCCCAATCTTGCAATGTGAATCACATGGCCGTGGGATTTGTGCTCACATGTCACATTGCAGGATTGGTGCAAATGTGTTTCAACTTTAATGTTAAATAGCAACTTAAGCTTAATGAAAATAGAGATGGTTTACTTGCAGGATGGATAGGTAGGGGGGAAAAACCAAACACCTACCCCCAAATACTGAAAACTCACCAAATTTGGCATGAAAATGTACTAAGACACAGCTTGGGAGCTTTGATAGCTCTCTGGTTCTCCCTGCTCTGTGAAGCTTAAATAACCTTTTATGCCTTGTCTTCAATGCTTTTGTAAAAAGTGTTTTACGGTAGGATAACTAAGGGTATGTCTACACTATCACCCTAGTTCAAACTAAGGTGGTTAATGTAGGCAACCAAAGTTGCAGATGAAGCCCGGGATTTGAATTTCCCGGGCTTCATTTGCATCTTGCCGGGCGCCGCCATTTTTAAATATCCACTAGTTCGGACTCCATGCCCGCGGCTACACGCGACACGGACTAGGTAGTTCAGATTAGGCTTCCTATTCCAAACTACCGTTACTCCTCATGGACATTTAAAAATGGTGGACATTTAAAAATGGCGGCACCTGGCAAGATGCATATGAAGCCCGGGAAATTCAAATCCCGGGCTTCATTTGCAACTTCGGTTGCCTACATTAACCACCCTAGTTCAAACTAGGGTGGTAGTGTAGACATACCCTAAGATGTTAGCCACCCCACTATAAAATCCCAGTGAGACACTGAACTGTAGTTTTGCCATGAGACAAATGAGTAAGGCCAAGTGCCATTCATAGTGTTGACCTCTGCTAGCTACTTCACAGTAAAAACTACCCATGCATTTTGTTCATAAGAATTTTACCGGTAGAGAAGTGTGTTACTTACCTAATTGTGTGAGGCTTAAAAAAAATAATATAAACACCCTCCCATTAACTTCAACAGAGGCAGGATCTCATCCAAGAACTCTATGGGCTTCTTCCAACATCAATCTTCAACAAAGTACTAGGAACTAAGCAGGGTCTCCACCAACATCTAGTTCACTGTGTCCTGCAAAGGTTTGAAATTTGGAAAGGCTGCTCCACTCCCAGTGGCTTTAATTGCTCTGTGGAACAAAGAATCTCAACAGGGCTTGTTTTTCCCCATGTCTCCTTGTCCTGTATTTACAAAATAAAGGATATCTGGGGCTACACACACTTTACAAGATATACATTGTCTTGAAAGGCACATACTGAATTCTGCACAGCCCTAAAAGGACATCTGTGGCCAATCCACGTCTCAGTCTAAATTAACAGAATTTTTTCAACATTTTGACTATAACACTAGCTATAGAATCTCACATTATCTATGTCTACACTGGCAGCTTCTTGCACAAGAACAGCCGTTCTTTCGCAAAAACTTGCAGGCTGTCTACACTGCACGAGCGTTCTTCCAGAAGTAAATTTACAGTATAGCATTGTAAAACAGGGCTTCTTCCAGAGGAGTTATTCCTCTTCCCATGAGGAATAAGCCCTCTTGTGCAAGAGCTCTTCCAGAAGAGGCCAGTGTAGACAGGCAACATGAATTTTTTGCGCTAGAAGCCCCTATGGTTAAAATGGCCATAAGAGGTTTCTTGCGCAAGAGACATCTACACTGCCATGGATGCTCTTGTGCAAAAGCACATCACTTGTGCAAAAGCACATGGCAGTGTAGACGCTCTCTTGTGGAAGAGTTTTTGCATAAGAACTCTTCTGAAAAAGAGTTCTTGCGCAAGAAGCTGCCAGTGTAGACGTAGCCTATTAGTTTTTCATTACCTCATTTAAACTCATCAGTATCTATTTTGAATACATTATTGATTGTCATGTGACACTTCTACAATCTGTTCACATCTTCCATTGATTCTGGATTCATTGATATTCATGATTACACCCAAGTCTCAGTGGAGGAACTTGAACAGCACAGTTTTAAAAGAAACCACATCTCAACATAAATAAAATGGCTTATTTTTGAAGAATTTCAGCATAACCACAATAATCTGCATGTTCTCTGTTAATAACATTTTATCCTCATCCATTTTGTCTTGACAAAAACACATTATTTCTTATATTTATAGCTGCATCATTTCCCTCCCCTTTGTACTGCTGGTCCTTAGAGGCATATAGTAATGTCTATATTCTAACCACATCTTATTAAGGGTCAAATCACATTTATAGATTCCGCACCAGAAACAACCACTGTGATCACTTAGTCTGACCTCAGGCTGTAGAAACATCCTCAACAATATTTACAGCTTATCATTTAGGTATGTATAATAGCATGAAAATAATCAGTGATGTCAGGGCAAAAGTCATAATCTTCACACTTTTATGCCATTCAGTTGAAAACAGGGAACAAAAGAATTACCTGCTTGTTGAAAAGACAAGAGACATTAATTTTCCTTATCTAGATTCTTGGGGCTGTCAGAGCTGGCTTTGATGATCCAAATAATGGAAGCTTACAGAAGTGAAACAAGAATCTTTCTGACCTTGAGTTACCTCAATATCAGTGATTATTTTTGTAATATCAAACTGGAATGCACAAAAATGCACCCATTTCTTACAAAATAATGTTGCAT
Organism: Pelodiscus sinensis; assembly: GCF_052426305.1. Classification (NCBI taxonomy): domain Eukaryota; kingdom Metazoa; phylum Chordata; order Testudines; family Trionychidae; genus Pelodiscus; species Pelodiscus sinensis. The sequence goes on from NC_143060.1 coordinate 43,220,736, forward strand.
ACTTGTGTCAGTGACTTTTCAGATGAATAGCAAGTTTGGTACAGCCCTAATATGATTACAAGTTGGTATGAGGTTCTGCATTTGTGTGTCAGTAAATTTTCATTCTCAATTTAGTTAGTTTTCAACATCTGGGGAGAGGAGTTGTTTTGTTTTTTCCCCCGACCTGTCCATCCTGCAAACATTGCCTGTAATCTGTAAGATGAGCTGGGTTCTTTCTGCTTATATATTATCACTGTTAAAAAGGACTCTGCTGATCAAATTATAGTGTTAGCTTTGTTTGTATAAACCTATTACTTCCAATGGTGTAGCAAAGCTGTAAGGGCATAACTCAAATGTGAGTTACACAGATAGCGCTTACAATGGATCAGGTAATTAACAATTTAGTTGAGAATAGGTATGCCAGAAAAGATCCTGTTTTATTCTGCCTGAACTATGTTGATTCTGGTTGGCCAAAAATAAAAAAGAGGAAATAATATGGCAACAAAAAATGCCATTTCTTTTGCACAGTCACTTTTCAAAGTAGAACAGCACCTTAAATTTTTAATACATGCCAGTTCCTATACCCAGTAAACACTTGTGGTATCTGAAGAGTATATTGATTATTTAATTTGTTGAACATAATTACACTATATATTGATTTATTACAATACGCCTTTCTTGTCATGAACTATCCATAATTCTTATTTACTGTTCACAATTATTCACAGTAAAGTTACTACTCTGTAAATTACTCCTCAATCTGGGAAGTTTTTGTAAGCAACATGGGAATTGAGGGATGAACTTTGTTTGCAGCAGCATTTCCTGGATTGTGGAAACAATTTTGATCTATGCATTTATGTATTTCTAGACTGTGGCACTATTTCGGGATACTGGAAGTATCCCAAAATAGCAACGTCGTGTCTTTAAACTTTCCTGCTATTTCCCAAAATAGCGGGTATACTATTTTTGCTTCCCTGTAACCCTTGTTCCATGAGGGTAAAGGGATTTGTTGGAATACTGCCTTATTTTGAAATTTGGTGCTGTCTATACAGTGCCAAATTTCAAAATAAGCTCTTTCGACCTAGACTTGGAATAAGCTATGCAATTTGCATATTGCAAATTGTGTAGCTTATTCTGACAGAAGGGTGCTGTCTAGATGCACCCTAATGTTCAAGAAGCAAAAGATAGGCATCAGCAGAAAGCTCTTTTAGCTGACAATTCATTTCAGTGAATTGTATGGGACATGTTTGGTATCATTCAGGTAACTGTTTCCTGCTCTCTCTCAGATACAAAGTTTATTTAGGCAAGCCCACAGACCCAAGTTCCTGTCATTTTTTGATGCCAGCAGCATAAAGGGAGGAAAACTCAGGGTTTTTTTTCCTGAATGGACTGGAGCATATTGTCTGACTCTGCACTGAAGTTTGCTGTTTTTCCACCAAAAATTATTTCATCTTTCTACATTAAAGCACAATGAAGATTTGTTTACAGCTACTTGATCTGGCTCCACTAAAACTCCAGCATGGCTTTCCTGAAGTGTGTGGATAGGGACTATGTTGTCAGAGAAACACTCAAACCTATGTTATCAAGTAAGGAAAAAGCCTGAACAGATAAGTAATCCATGGCATGATTTTACTACCATGGTTCTCTCAGCAAAATTCTTTCCAAACTAGTCAGCCCAACCATACCAGATTGGCAGCATGGGTCAGTGTTTTACACTCCTGGGTTTATAGTGTAGTATAGTATTGCCAGTTCCGCAATAATATCAGAATCTTACACTGGTCTCCCATTCTGTCAGTATAACATTTGACAGCATGCGTGTTAGGAAGATAGTAACTAAGAAGCAGTTCAATAGTCATAGAGAACTGAGAGACAGATTGTCTGGCCAAGTTCATCCTAGTATCTCCAATGGACATTGTGTCTACCTTGGGAACAGTGCCTCCCAGGACTGCTAATGAGGCAATGTAGCTGTACACCCCTTGAGTTAAGTGCTCTTTGATTTCCAGATCTTGAATCTATTAAATAAAATTGTGTATATATTTTTTTTCCTTTTAAGCATCTGGAACAATATGGTAAAGACAAATAACGATAGGTATAAGCAGATGCCTGGAAACTGAGGATCATTGACATGAATTTACAGCAGAACTAATTGCCTGGGCAGATCTTCAGTGAAGCCTGTAATTGTATATGTTTTAAATGTGAGATCCATCTACTACAAAAATCTGATATGAAAATACTCAATATAAACAAAGGGCCAATACTGCATTCCTTATGAACTCTTAAGATCAGGCCCTTCCTTTTTTCTCTCTCTCTAATCTCAGTCAGCATGGTGCCACAAAATGAGGAAGATACTATTTTTCTTTCACTGAAGTTCTGGCATATTGCAGTGACTATATTCATCCCTAATTATACAATGGATTTGCAGATTCTTTACTGGTACGTGATAAGAAGAGGAAATACAGTAAACTTCCGATAATCCGGCACCTTTAGGACCAAGGGGGTGCTGGATTATCAGATATGCCGGACTATCAGAAGGGGGGGCTATGAGGGGTCTGGAGTGGGGTGGGAGGGGATGCCACACCAAACCCCTCATAGCCCCCCCCTTACGATAGTCCGTCTCTGCCCCAGGCGTCCCTGATTCAGCTGCTGATGGTCAGTTTCAGCAGCAGCTGAATCGGGGATGCCTGCAATAGAGCAGCTGGGGTGCTGCCGGGTTGGTCCCGCAGCACCGAGGGGCGGCGCTACGAGAGCAACCCCGCAGCATCCCAGCTGCTCTGCCCCAGGCGTCGGGATTCAGCCTGCTGGTGAAACTGACGCTGCTGGTCAGTTTCAGCAGCGGCTGAATCCCGACGCCTGGAGCAAAGCAGCTGGAGTGCTGCCGGTTTGGTGCCGTAGCACCGCCCCTCGGCGCTGCGGGACCAACCTGGCAGCACTCCAGCTGCTCTGCCCCAGGGGTCCCCAAGTCAGCCGCTGCTGAAACAGATCAGCAGGTGATTCCAGGAAGCCCGGGGCAGAGTAGCTCTGCCCCAGGCTTCCTGGAATCAGCTGTTGATCTGTTTCAGCAGCGGCTGAATCGGGGACGCCTGGGGGAGAGCAGGTGGGGTCCTGCCGGGTTGGTCCCCCAGCGCCATCCTTTGTCGCTGCGGGACCAACCCGGCAGCACTCCAGCTGCTCTGCCCCAGGCATCCCCAAGAGCAGCTGGGGTGCTGCCGGGTTGGTCCCGCAGCCCCGAGGGGCAGTGCTGCGGGACCAACCCGGCAGCACCCCAGCTGCTCTGCTCCTGGCTTCCCTGATTCAGCTGCTGGTCAGTTTCAGCAGCAGCTGAATGGGGGAAGCCTGTCCGGCTGCCCCAGCACTTCCGGGTTCCTGATGGTGCCGGACCATCAGGAGTCCCGGAGCATTGGATGCCGGACTAATGGAGTTTTACAGTACTTATTTTCCAAACTTAATTGAAAGAGGAAGTTACTTTAACTGCTGACTTCTCCATTTGCTTATTTGACCATGACCGTATGCATGCTCCATTATCAATGGGAACACATTCCTGTAACTAATTTCCTCAGTGTGCAGACACTACCCTTTTTCTGAACATCTTTGATAAACCAAGCAAATACGACACACTACATAGACACAAAAAACATGAGTCGGTGTAATGTAACTTTGATGGGTAGCCAATCCTTTTTTTGTGTTAGAAATTCAGTGTTAAGTAGTGATGACAGATTTACTTTACGGTATACAACACAAAGGAATTATTCTGCTTCAGTGCTATTCAGTGGCAATTACTCTGCTACAGAGGTGAGTGATTTAAATGGGGAAAGGCATATGCATCATGGTATGCTAACAAATAAGACAAGGCTACTTTTAAATAGTTAATGTCTTAAGAATTGTCATGCCAGTACATCCAGTGAAGAGACATTCTCATAAACATAAAACTAATAATGGGTCTGTTTATGTGGTTTTAAAGCTGTAATTGTTGAATTATGTCTTATTTTCAACTCTTGGATGTCTGCAATCCAGCATGGTATTTATATTTTGTGGAGGAATCTGTCATATTTTTTCACCAATTCATTTTTCCAATATAGAATAAAACACCAATGCAAACTGATGGTTTCATAAAATGTAAGGACGGGTCTGTCTATACAGCAGCCTGAATTGAAATTGCTACATATCTAGCAAAGTTTTCCAGTACACTTCAAACTTTCCATGCTGTGTGTTTTTCTGATCCATTAGAAAAAAACTCCATATTTACTTCTGTATGGAGTCTCCTTTAGTGAGTAAAGCTCCTTTCCTGCACTGCTCTTTCTAATGACACTATGAAACAATCAATGTTTCAAAACTAAGGGGAAAACACACCTAGGCCATGCAAACACACATGCTTAATCTTTGCATTGTCAGTAGTTCCACTGACTCTTATTTGTAATTGAAGACAATGGAGCTACCATCAACATGTAAAGTTAAGTATGTGTATGAACATTTGAAGGGTGTAAAGTGACATGTTGCTGTATAAAAGGCATAGATTTGAAAGAAGAAAAACGTTTGTTCCTTTATTTCCCTCTAATACAGGTTGTTACCCTCATGTACTTTCTCCTCACAAAAGTGTTAGCATGTGGATCAGATCTTTATATTTATTAAAAATGACTTGTATAGTACTATGTCTACTCAACACTTTAAAAAGCATAGAGCAAGATATGCAGCCTATTTGGAAGAGATGACTGTCTAACACATGTCCCCCAGATGGCCATCCAGTACAAAGTCACCCATAGAAGTCATATCAACAACTTTGAAAATCAACTCTATTTTACAGGAAAGACTTATGATTCAACTCGCTACTATATGTCCTTAATTAATGCTTAAGAAAAGAGGATAAAAAGTTGGGCACATTCATAATGGAGATACTTTGTGGCAAAAATATCAGGGACACTTCTAGGTCTTTTCCTAAGACCTATCCAAAATACTTCATTCATTCATTCATTCATTCATTCATTCATTCATTCATTCATTCATATCAGAACACCTCTTTATAATAAATTTAGGAGAGCATAGTAAGTTTTAGAACTGAGGCAAGAAAATGGGCATCACACATGTATTCTATATGTTAATTCAGATTTTTTTAAAATAACAATTATTTAATTGCATTTTTAAAGACTTTCTAACATTCTAGAAACTGATATACAAAAATCGCTGTGTTTATATTCTGGTAGCCAAAAGGGATGTGTGTCCTCAGTAAGGAGAATCTGGGAATTCTATTCACTTAAGCAAACTGGCTATAGTATGTGATTTATCCACTACAGCTTTGACTGGAAAAAATGAAATGACCATGAAGGAGCAATTGGATTTAGTGAGGCATCGTTTCAATTTATAATAAATAGGTGTGTGTTATTAACACATAAGCATGTTTTCACAGGTTTGCAAAGTTTTATGTCTTACAAATCTAATTATAACCAGCACTAGTGGCCATTCCCCTCTCAGAGCTGGGGAGAGAACCCAAGAGTCTGGTTTCCCAGCTTCCCTGATTCAAGCACCAGGGCCATGAAGAGAAAGGGTATAAACTTTTTAGCTTCCATTCTTCGTGCTTGTAGTAAACAGACCAATTATAATGCAGGTTGCACCTCTATAAACAAGAACTCTCTAGTCCGGCAACATCCGTGCTACAGTAGGACCACGAATGTTCCAGGATCAGAGAGTCCTGGTGCAATGCAGGTAGGAGCACAATATGGGGGGGAGCTGTGAAGCCTGGCATGTGACTCAGCTGGGCTGCTGGGCAAGGGAAGAGATGGGAAGAGCCTGGGGGTAGAGCAGAGGGAGGGTATGTCTACACTACAAAGTTAGTTCGAACTAACGGATGTTAGTTCAAACTAACTTTCATAGGCGCTACACTAGCGCTCCGCCAGTTCGAACTTAATTCGAACTAGCGGAGCGCTTAGTTCGAACTAGGAAAACCTCATTTTATGAGGACTAAGCCTAGTTCGAACTAGCTAGTTCGAATTAAGGGGTGTGTAGCCCCTTAATTCAAACTAGTGGGAGGCTAGCCCTCCCCAGCTTTCCCTGGTGGCCACTCTGGCCAACACCAGGGAAACTCGTCTGCCCCCCTCCCGGACCCAGACCCCTTAAAGGGGCACGGGCTGGCTACGGTGCCTGTGCCAGGTGCAAGCCTGCCAGTACCCAGCCAGCAGACCCTGCACCTAGCACGGATCGAGCCACCCACCCGATGCCCCCCAGCTCTCCCCCTCTTCCTGGGACCAGGCTGGTGGCTCCTGGGAGCTTGCCCAGGACCGCAAGAGGCAGGCACCCGCCTGGGCTAGTGCAGACATCGTGGACCTCGTCCACGATCTCCGCACTAGGCACAGGAAAGTGGCCATCTAGGGCAGGAGAGCTGCCAGCCTGGCCACCCAGGAGCAAGTGTGCAAGAGAATCAAGCGGGTCCACTGAGACCCCCGACCCTGAGCCCTGAGCTTACAATGGCTGTCCTGGGTCGGACCAAAGGTCCATCTAGCCCAGTAGCCTGTCTGCCGACAGCGGCCAACCCTAGGAACCCTGGAGGGGATGGATGGAAGACAGTGACCAAGCCATTTGTCTCGTGCCATCCCTCTCAGGCCTTCCACAAACCTTGGGCAGGGACACCACTCCTACCCCCTGGCTAATACCACTCCATGGACCCAACCTCCATCACTTTATCTCACTTCTCTTTAAACTCTGTTCTAGTTCTAGCCTTCACAGCCTCCTGCAGCAAGGAGTTCCACAGGTTGACTCTTTGCTTTCTGAAGAACAACTTTCTGTTACTACTTTGAAGCCCGCTACCCATTCCTTTCCTTTGGTGTCCTCTAGTCCTTCTTTATGGGAACTAATGAAGAACTTTTCTGTATGCACCCTCTCCACCCAACTCCTGCTTTTAGAGATCTCTATCCTGTCCCCCCTCCATCTCCTCTTTTCTAAGCTGAAAAGTCCCAGTCTCTTTAGCCTCTCTTCATCTGGGATCTGTTCCCAACCCTTGATCATTTTAGTTGCCCTCCCCTCTCCCAGCCTCTCTCTTCCCCTCTCCCACCTCCTTTTCCCAGTCTCCCCCAGTTTTATTCAATAAAGACAGATTCCATTTTGGAAGACACGTTATCTTTATTTTGTACATCAAGAAGAGGGGCTAGGGAAGGGTAAGTGGAAGGAGGTGAGGGAGGAATGGGGTACGAGCCCCCGATGGGGAGGACTGGGCTGGCTCTGCGGGCTTCTGCGGGTGGAAGCTCTCCTGCAGCCCCCCCAATTGTCCCCTCTCCCCAGATGGCAGCCTGCGGCAAGTGCAGCCGGGCTGATGGCCGAGTGCTGTGATGTGCCCTGTGTGGGTACTTCGGGCACTCCAAGCCAGGACTGGTTTGCAAGCGGGGCACCCCTGAGAACTGTCTGTCCGGGGTGCGGGTCGGGACCCTTTAAGCACAGCCCTCGGCTAGCCTGAGACAGCATCTCCACGCTCTAAGTCCTCATCTGATGCCCTGCCGGCACTGCTTCCGGCCATCCTTAAGCCCGGTTCAGGGTCCACTTAATGTGGACATGCTAGTTCGCATTAGCAAAACGCTAATTCGAACTAGTTTTTTAGTCTGGATCCGTTAGTTCGAATTAGCTTAGTTCGAATTAACTAATTCGAACTAAGTTAGTTCGAATTAACGTTGTAGTGTAGACATACCTGGAGGGACTGGCAGCAGGCAGGCCAAAAAAGGGTGACTAACCAGGGAGATCCAACCTGTAGTTCCTCACTTAGTGGAACACAGAAACTGTCCCAACTTAACACACTTATGAAATCATCCTACACTAGAAAGAGAAAGGCAGAGAGGGGTCAGGCCAGCTCTGGAGGAGCATGTTGTACTATACAAAGGGATGCTGCACTGTGTAGCTTTTTGTGACATGCTTTTTGTGTAGCAAGGAGCTGGGGATCAGGGCTGGCCTTACCATGAGGCGAACTGAGGCGGCCGCTTCAGGTGCCAGACTGTGTGGGGGGAGGGGAGACGCCACTAGGACCCAGACTATAGAAAATTGTGTCTTCTGCTTGTGCATATGTATTCTCTTTGCTCTAGATGCACAGAGATGGTGGAGTGCTGTGCTGGAGGAAGGAGGGCACAAGAGACATAACAGGTAGACAGGAGAAAAGGTGTCATGGGGATGTAATTTGAGTTCCCCGCCCCAGGTGCCAAAGTGTTGTGGGCCGACTCTGCTGGGGATGACTTTCACCCTAAGGCTACTGAGTGAACATTAAGATATGAGTGCTACTGATTTACTAGAAAGAAAAATGGGCCCCAGGGAGTGATATATTTCACTTGTAGACCACTGTGGTAAAACATGTGAGATTTTTACAGGTTCCTGCTATCTCCATTCTTCTCTTTGAAAGAGAGAAATCTGTGTAACTGTCAGCCACTTAAAGTTATGGCAGATCCTTGCATGCTTTGGCTCCCTGTTCTACTAGCAGTTCAGCACAGTCATCCATTGTATTCAAACACTAGACTGGACCTCCCATTTTGACACTATAGATCATGCATTGGAAATCATCTTTGTAGATTCTTTGGCACATCACTGCCTATTTTTGTGCCTTGCATTTCATGAGAATTTTGTACTTACCATATGGCAACTGCATGTCACCAAATAGTGCAAAAAAGGTCACTACAAATTGAATATTGGTTCCCCCTACCTCATATAAGAAAAAGACAGGAAAACCAAATGGATTCTTCTTTCACCTGTGAACAAAAGCTGAATGAAATCTCAATTATCTATGGTCTGCTAACCTGCACACATGGTAATTTGTGTTTTTTTTTAATGGCCGTCAGCAACCACTTCTCAGAAAACAGGCCCTAGTGGAGTGGTGTAGGGTGGTCTCGCTTCATTAAGTCATTGAGCCAAATCCTCAGAAGGGCAATTCCAGGGGATTAAGGCAAAGGACTGTGGTTAAGGTTTCCAAGCCCTGTGTAATTCAACACTGATCCCAGTCTACCTTTAAGGACAGTTCTGAATTAAGTGGTTGGATGCAGTTATCTAGAGGATATCCCTCCCTTGATGAGTTCTGCCTATTGAGGACTCCTATGTTACAACTGCTGTTCGCCCCTGTTGCACTAGTAATCTAGTAAATGCAGACTTGAGCTCTTCTCTTGTAAGCCACAGGAGAAAATGCCTCCATGTAACTCTGTCTACATGCCTCCCCCTTTACTTGTCCCTTCTATGAACCTTGTGTTGATCGTACCGAATGGATCATACTGAGAGTAGTAGAGGGAGAAATTTGCAGGCAAAGTTGCTCAAGAAGCAGAGCTTCACAGACATCTGCTCCATCCAGAGATCCTTTGATGTAAATCTGGTGTATCTCTATTGACTCAAGAAAGCCATTATGGATTTATACCAGTGTGAGCAAGACCAGTACTTGAACTATAGTGGAGGTCAGAATATACAGTGTATTAATATTAAATACATTAATAATTCATTCAAAACACATCAAGGAATATATCTGCCCCAAGATGTCCACAATTAGGGCCAAATTCTGTAGCCTTTGTTTAGCAAAATTCTCTTTGAAGTCAGTGGGAGTTCTGCTTGACTAAGGACTGAAGTATTTGACCTTTAGTGAAATATGCATGTAATGTAGTCATAGACAGATACAGAAGGAAACAGAAGTCTAAAACTCACAGCTGTTAAGTAGATTTAATAACTAGTAGCTGAAGCCTTTCTAGGTTATTTTAAAGCATTTTTCTTGCACATCAAATTCATTTTAAACTGGTTGGAACATGCACATTAGTGCCTATTGAAAAAAAAATTAGATCTTCAATAGAATTTCATATCCAGAGGGCATACAGTATATTTTAAAGGATTTACAAATGTCAAGGTCATTTTCTCTTTTTATTTATCTAAGTCAGTTTGGAAAGTGGAACACATTTTCCTGGAGGAATTGCAGCTTTTTTTTTTCAGCAGAATTTCTGAATTAAGATTTGCCTTGGTTACAAAATTCTTTAATAAACTGTAGAGAGCAGAAGCATGAGTCAAGAGCTTTTTGGTTTGTGCTATGTCAGTTTAAAGTATTTTTTTCTTGATAGGAATGAAGTTTAGACTGTAGAACACTTTTAAGCACAGTGCAATGAAGTCAACTACACACACAAATTAAATAAATAAACTCAATGATTATCTGACCTTCCTCACACAATTGTATGATCAGGCACTACAATAATGTAAGGCTACTTTTACAAGAGGAAATACATACTGTATGGCCTGATCATTCAGCACAAGTTTACTTTTCTTTGTCTAAATTGTATCACTCATGAGTTTATTCATTTCATGTATGCTTGAAATGCTATTAAAGGACTGATTTTTGTGTTCAAGTAAAAAAATACCTTCCCTTGATTTAGAAAAATATCATATATACAAGGAACACGCCCTTTTAAGGCTGCATCTTAATGTTGTGCAGATGACAACATTCTAAAGCAAAAGAACTAATTTAATCTAATATCTATCTCATGTCAAATGACCCTAAATTCTACCTGTTTTCAGCTCCATTGGCATATTAAAGGGGCAGAAAAGTACTGCATTAAAGAATGAAGAGAATTCCATATTGTATTAAATGATCCATTTATCTCACACAATAAAAGATTAAAGGGATAATACATTCCAAAGCTATCAACTGAGTCTCGGCGACTGGGTAAAACTTTGCATCTGTAATTCGGTGCAGGCACTAAATGATAGACATGCTTAACAGCATCCATAATTTGCATTCATTTTGAAGCCTAGCTACCTGTTTTGCAGTCAAAATATTGGTTTATGTTTTCTTTGAATGTGAAAGAGCCTGAACAAGAAAACAACCTGTACATACTCATTGATTAATGCTCTCTGGAAGCATTAACCACGTCAAGCACCAGACAAGTAAAGTTTTGACAAAAATATGAGTGAGCCTTATATGAACCCCTAAATCACAAAATGAGGCTCTTTAAATTACAGGAATCTCAAAGGAAGAAAATATTGTGGGAGAACCAGGAAGGGATAAAGACTCTAATGCTATAAGAAACATTAAGAATAAGCAACTCTCTGTGGTCAACACTAGGCAGTAGCAAAAATCACTATCAGAAAAAATAAAACCAATCCAAAGGCTGGAAAATTCTGGGATTTTCCCTTTATGGAGTTTCTTTTAAATTGAGCCATCAAGGGGAAAGGTATACACAGAACTAGCCCTGCAGTTTCCTTTATGGAGGCTGAGGGGGCTGACACTCCCTCACCCCAGTTCATATAGGAATATTGTTATCTGTTCCCCTTCATCAGGGAGCACACCGTTTGCTGTATTCCTCACTCTGGCTGGGGAGTGGGCAGATGAACTTGAACCTTCCCTAGCCGAAGGACATGCATCCCTCCGCGACTTGGCTGTGCCTGCTGGAGCTGCAGTGACCATGGAGGGGCGCTTCTCATCTGGCCCCAAGCTGCTGCAGTGAGAGAGGGCTGGTATAGTCCTCTCTCCCTGGGGCAGCCTACAGCCTGAAGCCCTCATCCCCAGGTCCACCCCAGAGCAATTATTTAAATGAAGCATGCACATTTTCATTTTATTAAAAAAAAATTTTTTATGGAGTTAAGGACCCAAGCAATTCCAGGTAAATCTTCTAGTTCTGTATATAAACCAAATCAATGGAGTTTACATGAAAAACATTTCGTACGATAAAAAGAGTGGAAGATAAAAACAGTGCTGGGGCTTATACACTTGCATACAAAAGTCAATAACTAGTAAAATCTTAGTCAAAATCAGCCAAATGTAAAACACCTGGACAGACCACGGAGAAGTTTTAGAGAGACAGACTAAAAGATCTTGCTTGACTTGTCTCAGCAGATCATAAGAATAAAAAAATGAAAAATGTAAAGGAGCAAATAAGATTGCCAAAAAGATTTTTTTTCTGGACCAAGACTGCAATGACTAATAAATCAGAGGATAGAACCTTGCAAAAGCAATTTTTGACTAACAACTATTAGATTTTTTTCAAAGCAGATTATTTTCATGCATTCTCTAGTCCAATCTCTAGTACAAATGCATGGTAAAACTCATTCTAGCATTATTCCCCAAATTAAATGCTGGGATCTCCAGATTAGTGATGTGAGAGGTTAACCAGTTAACTGGTAAACATCACCTTAATGAGTGATGTTTACCGGTTCCGGTTAACTGGTAGAGGCTGGAACAGCTCCCCATCTGCTGCAGGCCTAGGCATATCATAGGCAGGAGCTGCTCTGGCTATGTACCCCCTTTAATTGGTTAACTGGTTAAGCAGAACATTATGCAATGTGGTGGTAGGCTGAGTTGATTTAATCAAAGCCATAGTACAAAAAAATTGCTTAAATGGGTAGTGTGAGGCAAGAGGCTGGGTTACCCTTCACTATAGTTATGTTTGTTACTATGTGAAAAATCTGAGTAGGTTTGCCACAAACAAAGAATAAATCATCTACTCATTAAACATAAAAATGAGTGGTTTTAAAATAGCCTCTGTAGAGTACTGAAAATGTTATACATGAAAGCCTCCTTAGGAGTCACTATCTTATTCAAAAGCAAGTGCCATTTATGGGAAACCTTGACTTTACAATGTGCACTGAAGATCATTTGTTACTAGTAATGGTATGGCCCAGTTATTCTTCGATGTGATATTTACTGAACCAAAATATGGCTTTGTTAACTAGTGAGAACATTATAGAAGAGCTGGTTTTGAAAAAAAACTTTTTGGATTGTTTGAGGACTGCACCCATAGCTCAAAATAAGCTACACAATTTGAGCTACACAAATTGCATAGCTTATTTTGAGTCAATTTCAAAACAGATTATTGTCTATATCAGTGTTTCTCAATCTCTTTGCATAAAGTACCCCGTTTCAAAAAATAAAAAATTATAAGTACCCTTAGTACCTACAGTTTTCAGACACACAATTTTTTTCTACCACTGCAACACATTTGTTTAAACAACTTAATCGTAGCTGATGAAACTTTTGGGTGGAAAAAGTACAAAAATAATAATGTGCTGTAAAACTTAAAACAAAAATTCAGTTTTCTCCAAATTTCAGTTGTGTTGAAATACCTCCCAGACTTCTCTCAAGTACTCCTAAGGGTACTTGTACTACTGGTTAAGAAACACTGGTCTATACAGCACTTATTTGGAAATAAATCGCTATTCCGAAATGTTTCTTATTACTCATGGAATGAGGTTTACTGGGATGTCAGAATAGCGAACCCATTATATTTCAAAATAATGGGCATACTCAAAAGACATGGAATAGTTATTTCAGGATACCTCTGGTATCCCAAAATAGCACTGCAGGGTAGACATAGCCTAGCTGATTTGGTATAAATTAAATGGAAGAAAAGTTGGTAATCATGGCTTTCCATTTCAAAAACCAGATTTTTTAAGAAATTAGGGCAAGGTCTACACTGCAAAGATAAATTGGAAAAAGATACACAATTTGTGGTACGCAAATTGTGTATCTTCTTTTACTTTACTGCTGAAACAGGCTTTTCCAAAATTTGGCACGCCTACATGGTGCCAAGTTTTGGGAAAAAAGTCCTCTTTCGACACATCCTTTATTCCTCGTAAAATGAGGTTTACAGGGATGGCGAAAAAGCATGTCTGCTTCTTTGAAAATTTTTCTGAGAAAGCAGACATGTTCCATGGACACAGCATTGCTTTTCTGGGATACCTCCGGTGTCCCGGAAAAGCGGTGCAGTCTAGACATAGCCTAAGGGATTTAGTTAGTGATTTTAGCTGGACTTGATAACTCAGGAATTTTAATGTAGGGTATGCCTAAATTTTCATTCCACGCATATGAGAAAAAGACACCAAGGAAAGGGCTACAGAACTAACTGGGCCTAAAAACCAAAGAAAATACATCCATATCTCAAAAAAGGCTATTAGGAATAATTAGAAAATCTTCAAGGAATGGAAAAAGAGAATGACCAGCTGTTTGGAGGTTAGAAAGAGTAGGGATAAAATGTAAATTGTCAAAAGACTAGCTGAGTTAAACCCTGCAAAGGAAATTAAAAAGTAAAAGTTTGGCTGTGTCTAGACTGGCAAGTTTTTCTGCAAAATAATCTGTTTTTGCGGAAAAACTTGCCAGCTGTCTACACTGGCCGCTTGAATTTCCGCAAGAACACTGACGATCTCATGTAAGATTGTCAGTATTCTTGCAGAAATACTATGCTGCTCCCGTTCGGGCAAAAGCCCTCTTGCGCAAATCATTTGCGCAAGAGGGCCAGGGTAGACAGCACAGTACTGTTTTGCGCAAAAGAGCCCCGATGGCTAAAATGGCGATCAGGGTTTTTTTGCGCAAAAGCGTGTCTAGATTGGCCACGGACGCTTTTCCGCAAAAAGTGCTTTTTCAGAAAAGCGTCCATGCCAATCTAGACGCGCTTTTCTGAAAATGCTTTTAACAGAAAACTTTTCCGTTAAAAGCATTTCCGGAAAATCATGCCAGTGTAGACATAGCCTTTATGTATCCATATAAATAAAAAGAGAAATGAAGTGGAAGGAAGAGAATGGCACGGAGATTAAACATAATCTAAGTAAGGCATAAATGAATGAACACTAAATGAATACTTTAGTCTTAGTTGTCAATAAGGATGATAATATAGAACAGTGGTTTTCAAATTACGGGTCACAATCCAGTACTGGGTTGTGAAATGTCAGAAACCGGATATGATTGCTGCAGGGTGATCAGGTGACCAGTGGGGATGCTAAGGCAGCTCCTTCCTGTTCTGGCACCACAGACTGCTTTGTGCCCCAGAAGTGGCTGGTAACAGGCCCATCTCCTAGGTGGAGGGAGAAGAGACCACACTGCCCCTGCCCTGAGCACTAGCTCTGCACTCTCATTGGCTACTTCTGGGTGTTAAAATAGAGAAGATGGAGAGTAGCACAGGGATTGTATGGTGGACAAGGAATTGGCTGGAGAAAACAGCAATGAAAACAGTGCTGAAAGCAGAAATGTCAGACTGGAGGGAGGTTACCTGTGTAGTTCCCCAAGGATCAACCTTGGGCTAATCTTATTCAATATTTTCATTAATGATCTTGGCACAAAAAGTAGAAATGAGCTAATGAAATTTGCTGATAATACAAAGTTGAAAGACTGTGAATATAAAGGAGGATTAGAATGTTACTTTGGAAGAATTGGATAGCCCTGAAGATAGAAGTAATATAAATATGATGGATTTAATAGTACAAAGTGTAAAAGTCATGCATTTATGGACTAATAAGAATTTCTGCTATAAGCCGGGGGCTAATCTTTTGCCAGTGACAGAAGAGAAGAAAGACCTACATGCATTAGTCAAATGCAAGATGACTATAATCCAGAAATGTGATTATATTTGGTGTCAGAGGAGGTATTTCCAGGAGAGATGGGAAGATAATGGTATTTGTCCAGAGCACTGGCAAGACTTCATTTGCAATACTGTGTACAGTTCTGGTGACCCAAGTCAAGAAGGATTAGTTTGAACTGGAACAAGTACAGGGAGGAGCTACTAGAATGGTCAAGGGAATGTAGTAGACACTATTTTACGAGAAGAGATTAAAAAGCTTGGTTTCTTTAGCTTAGCAAAACAAAAGCAGAGAGGGCTAGGATTGTTTCCTATAAATATTTTTGGGAAGGGGGATAAATACCAGTAAAAGTCTGTAGAGGTAGCCTCAGAGAGAAATCTGGGTAAAGATATTGGTATTTTTCTATGTGTTTTATATTTGTATATAATTAATCTATATAATGTTGCAGAGAATAAACAATTTTACCAAATGAGAGAATTTTTTTTTAAATCTTAAGACATCCAGCATCACACATAGTTAGAGTCAGAGCATCATCTAGTGGTCAGTTATTAAAAATAGAAATTTATCACTGCCTTGCATCTTGTGCTGTCATTTACATCATTGTTAACTGACAGAAAACTTGTTGCAAAATGCTACCAGAGCAGGATAACAAATTGTATCCCTCTACAGTGGTGTAAATGACTACAAACAAATACCACATACTTGTGTTGCAGTTATTATCTGCCCTAATATATGTAATGTAAATTGCAATCCTAGTGGAAAAATCCTTATTCCACATGTAGGCTTTATTTAGGTAGACCGTAAATGAAAGTCAAATCCTCAAAATTTGGTCCATTATATGCCAAGCCAAAAAAAAAAATGTAGCAACCATGATGCTAACTCAGGCAGTGGTTGTCTTTTGTTATACACTTATCCCAATGCGTATCAACTGGGGCCTTGGGCCATGCCTGTGGCTCCTAGGCACTAGCACAATACAAATGAGTAATAGTAGTAATAAGAACCATTATACTAATTGTCCTCTAACTTTACCAGTACTAATGCCACTTTGTCACAGTACACTATTAATTTTAATATTCAGCCATATGGGATTCTTACTATGAAAATCTGATTTCCCAGCAGCACTTTCATTTTGATCCTACTCATGGACTGTTATCTTTAAAAATTATAATAATTAAAATAGTTTTTCCTGAGGCTACTAAAACAGCACACTTTTATTGAAATAACCCTACATTATACATTATGCAAAGATGGATCTGCCTTAAAAATGTCAAAAAAAAGGAATGACTGGTAATATCTAGAAAAACCTGTTGAGAGTCTATGGGTTAAGTTTAAAGGAGCAAACAACAGCAGTGATGTTGTGGTTGGTGTCTGCTACAGGCCACCGAATCAGATGGATGAGGTAGATGAGGCTTTCTTCAGACAATTGAGAGAAGCTTCGAGATCGCAGGCCCCGGTTCTTGTGAGGGACTTTAATCACCCTGACGTCTGTTGGGAAACCAATATGGCAGTACACAGGCAATCCAGGAAGTTTTTGGAGAATGTTGGGGATAACTTCTTGACACAAGTGCTGAAGGATCCAACTAGGGGCCGTGCACAGCTTGACCTTCTGCTCACAAACAGGGAGGAACTAATAGGGGAAGTAGAGGTGGGTGACAACCTGGGAAGCAGTGATCATGAGATGGTAGATTTCAGGATCCTGACCAAAGGAAGAAAAGAGAGTAGTAAAATATACACCTTGGACTTCAAAAATGCAGATTTTGACTCTCTCAGAGACCTGATGGGCAGAATCCCCTGGGATGCTAACATGAAGGGGAAAGGAGTCCAGGACAGCAGGCAGTATTTTAAAGAAGTCTTATTGAAGGCACAGAAAGAAACCATCCCAACGCTTGGAAGAGAGACAAACATGGTAGGAGACCCGATTGGCTTACAGGGGAAATCCTTGGTGAACTTAAGCACAAAAAGGAAGCTTACAAAAAGTGGAAACTTGGACAAATGACCAGGGAGGGGTTTAAATGTATAGCTCGAGAATGCAGGGGGGTTATCAGGAAGGCGAAAGCGCAAATTAAATTGCGACTGGCTAAGGATGTGAAGGATAACAAGAAAGGTTTCTACAGGCATGTTAAGAAGAAGAAGGTGATCAGAGAGAGTGTGGGGCCCCTACTGGATGAGGGAAGTAATCTAGTGACAGATGATGTGGGGAAAGCTGAAGTACTCAATGCTTTCTTTGCCTCTGTATTCACAGACAAGGTAGGCTCCCGGACTAATGCGTTAAGTGACGCAAGATGGGATGAAGATGGACAGGCCTTGGTAGGTAAAGAACAGGTTAGGAACTATTTAGAAAAGCTAAATATACACAAATCCATGGGTCCGGACTTAATGCATCCAAAGGTACTGAGGGAGTTGGCAAATGTCATTGCGGAGCCTTCGGCCATTATCTTTGAAAAGTCGTGGTGATTGGGAGAAATCCCGGATGATTGGTAAAAGGCAAATGTAGTGCCCATCTTCAAAAAAGGGAAAAAGGACGATCCAGGGAACTATAGGCCGGTCAGTCTTACCTCAGTTCCTGGAAAAATCATGGAAGGGATCCTTAAGGAATCCATTTTGAGGCACTTGGAAGAGAGGAAAGTGATTAGGAATAGTCAGCATGGATTCACAAAGGGCAAGTCGAGCCTGACCAATCTGATTAGCTTCTATGATGAGGTAACTGGCTCTGTGGACGTGGGAAAGTCAGTGGATGTGATATACTTTGACTTTAGCAAGGCTTTTGATATGGTCTCCCACAATATTCTTGCCAGCAAGTTAAGGGAATGTGGATTAGATAAATGGACGGTAAGATGGATATCAGGATGTCAGGATGGCGGTCGGTTTCTAGCGGAGTGCCCCAATGTTCTGTTCTAGGACCGGTTTTGTTCAATATTCTTTATTAATGACCTGGATGAGGGGATGGATTGCACCCTCAGCAAGTTTGCAGATGACACTAAGCTAGGAGGAGAGGTAGATACACTTGAGGGCAGAGATAGGGTCCAGAGTGACTTAGACAAATTGGAGGATTGGGCTACAAGAAATCTGAGGAGGTTCAACAAGGACAAGTGTAGAGTCCTGCACTTGGGACAGAAGAATCCCAAGCATAGTTACAAGCTGGGGACTAACCAGTTAAGTAGTAGTTCTACAGAAAAGGACCTGGGGCTTACAGTGGATGAGAAGCTGGATATGAGTCAACAGTGTGCCCTTGTATCCCAGAAGGCTAATGGCATATTAGGTTGCATTAAGAGTAGCATTGCCAGCAGATCCAGAGATGTCATTATTCCCCTTTATTCGGCTTTGGTGAGGCCACATCTGGAGTATTGTGTCCAGTTCTGGGCCTCCCACTACAAAAAGGATGTGGACTCATTAGAAAGGGTCCAGCGAAGGGCAACCAAAATGATTAGGGAGCTGGAGCATGTAACTTATGAGGAGAGGCTGAGGGAGTTGGGTCTGTTTAGTTTGCAGAAGCAAAGATATCAGCCTTCAACTACCTGAAGGGAGGTTCCAAAGAGGATGGAGAGAGGAAGTTCTCAGTAGTTACAGATGGCAGAACAAGGAGCAATGGTCTCAAGTTGTGGTGGGAGAGATCCAGGTTGGGTATTAGGAAAAACTATTTCACTAGGAGGGTAGTGAAGCACTGGAATGGGTTACCTAGGGAAGTAGTGGAGTCTCCATCCCTAAAGGTGTTTAAGTCTCGGCTTGACAATCAATCTGGCCAGGTTGATTTAGTTGGGATTGGTCCAGCCTAGAGCAGGGGGCTGGACTTGATGACCTCCTGAGGTCTCTTCCAGCTCTATGATTCTATGATCTACACCCTTTTTTTCATTTCTCTGTTCTGCACAACTGTTAGTGGAGAAAGGATAATCTAGTGAGTAAGGATAGAGAGTCAGGGGATCTGGACTATGATTTTGGGTTTTCTAGAGAGGACTGTTGCAATCAGAATAACTCTGTCAGGCCCAGAGTCTACAAGTAAAAAAACAATGTATCATGCTTGTGACGGGATCCCTGAGGTGCAGCCTGGGACTCTGGGACTGCTGTGCCTCATTAACTCTCCAGCCTGGACTGTGACTCATGATAAGCGCAACAGCATCTGTAGCATGGGGTACAGATCACAGCTGGAGGATTCTCTGCATCTTGGGGCCTTCAAAGTATTTGAAGACTTCAATATCTGAGATATAGGTGAGAGGATTATTCTAGGAGGGGGTGGGTGAGATTCTGTGACCTGCACTGTGCAGGGGGTCAGACTAGATGATCATAATGGTCCCTTCTGACCTTAAAGTCTATGAGTCTATGAGTTTGCTGCTTATCACTCAACACAGCCACATGTGGAGCCCCACACCTAGCAAGGTTGCATAAATGCTCCCAGAGCCACTCATGAGTCATACAGAAAAAGGCCCCAGGCAAATAACCTCAGCTCCCATCTTTGAACTTACTGCATTGCACTGCTCAAGAACCTTTCTTGAGCAATGAAAATTTATGAATTGGTTCACCACTTCATCGTTGGAAAGTGGCTATACACCAGCCTTTATAAATCTGAGCAGATTTATGAAGCGCTTCAGGCAAACCGCCAGGTAAAGATAAACAGCAAAACAAGTTTCTTGATTACAACAGATATATTTTAAGTGATTGTAAGTGACAGGCAAAAACTCAGAGCAGTTATCAAAGAAAATAAAAAATAAACACGATCAACTCTATTCGACTGGGCAATGTCTAGATTAAGCTTTTTTCTCACCCCACTAGGGTTGCCAGGTGTCCGGTACTGAACTGGACACTTCGGTATTCTCACCTCCTGTCTGGTAAAAAATTCAGAAAATACTGGACACCTGAAATGTCCGATACATTTTTATTTTTTTCCCGGCCAGGAGGTGAAAATCCCAGGCTGTCCGGCTCAATACAGGGGCAGCCTGGCAACCCTAGTGCTTACCGAGTCCCGCAGGGGAGCTGTCTGGCCCATGTAGAGAGGCAAGATGGCGGGCGGCTTCTGGTAGCCTGTTAGGGCCAAAAGGTCTCACCACGCATTTCTTAAAGGGGCCACGCTTAAGAACTCTTGGAGTCCTTTTCCTTTTTCTTAACTACTCTGGAGGTCCTTTTTGTTGTTGGTTACTTAACAAGGGTACTTAAGGGCTGCCTTTGGCTTTGCCCGGGGCTGCCCATCTGAGTGGCAGAGTCCACGCATGGTAGGTTTAGGGTTGTGGGAGGTACGCTCGCATGCAAGGAGTGATATCCATCGTCACTCCTCTCTGGTCAGGACATAATTGCACCCATGACGGCACAGGGAGAAAGCGATTTGTTAGGCTGTACAGATCCAGCCGCAGGAGGATCCAACTGTTCTGATCCTGCTGTTCCAAACATCTAAGACCGAGTCCGGAATCCAGGTGCTGCCGAGAGGGTCCAAAGCTGTAAGACATGGTATTGTCCCCGTGGTTACCTGGGTCCTTACCTTGTACCTACCTTTAGTAGCAGTAAAGCCTGTTTTGTTCTATTTCCTGTGGTGGGGTCCTATCTTATTCCTGTTTATACTTAGTTTACTGTTTAATAAATCCTTGTTAGTTCACCTCTACTGTCTGTCCTAGTCCTTGGGGAAGTCCTAATAACTCCCAATGATAAGTGTGGGTTTGGGGATGGGCCGGAAAGCCAGTTTAGTTTAAGATCATTAGTTTTCTGGCTAACCCCCTAACTGGATATTGCAATTCATAGTACACAAGTTTCACCTTTGAAACCTGGGCAAGTCTCCCCTGTTAGAGTCCTCAGTCTTCTGGGTGTCCTTGTTGCTTGCAGCATAGGTGGGGAAAGAAGAAAAGGGCTCCCTGTGTTCTGCTTTCAAGTCCAGGCATGTCCAGTGGGCTTTGCCGAGTCTCCGGGCAAGGCTAAGTAATTCCCCTGGCATAGTGTTATGCAAGTGAGTCACTTCATTGGAGCTCTCTTGCTGGATATTGGCAACAATGATTGTTTGATACCCACTCAGGTATTGGTTATTTTCCTTGCTGTTGTCTCTGGAGAGCTAATATCTGGTCCATTCTCCATTTTTGTTTATTTCCAGCATGATTTAGTGAAAATCACACACATGATTTAGTGAAAAGCACAATTTCCTAACATCATATGCACTAATTATATATATAGTTAGGTAAATGATGATTTTCAGCAGATCCTAACTTTTTCTGATATCTCACGTCATGTTTTATATGCAATATCACAATTATCTAGAAAGAGGAATGTAGTGATTACAGAGTGTTCCACCAAGTTACAGAATATCACAGTGCTAGTCTCTCACGGTATGTCTACACAGCAAAGTTATTTCGAAATAACAGTTGTTATTTCGAAATAATTTTACTAGCATCTACACAGCCAAAATTAATTTGAAATAGCAGAGCACTTATTTTGAACTTGGTAAACCTCATTCCACAAGGAATAACACCAAATTCAAAATAGCTATTTTGAAATTAGTGCTGTGTAGACACTTATATTGAAATAGGAGGCCTCCAGCCTTCTCAGGGTGCCCTGGTGGCCACTCCAGCCTCAACCAAGAACACTCCTCTCCCTCCCTGGAGCCCTTAAAGGGGTTGACTATGGCCACAGTGCCTGTGCCTCTGGTACATTTCAGTATATATCTGTTGAAGTTTGTATGATTCCAAGGCCTCATATCTGTGACAATCCTCACCAAATTCACTTTGACTGTTTTTAACTATCTCTTCATACAAAACTCACCAAATACTAGAAATAAAATGGAGCCAATGTCTTGAGGATTAGTTAGCTTATCCTCAGTCTTCAGGTGGGGCTAAGAGTGAGGCTGGGCCCAGATGGTGTAGCTTGGGCCTTGAATCTAAGGAACTCTATTTTTGTTTGAATCTGGTGGTTGTTGTCTGTAGTAAGGGTATGTTTGCATCCTACCATCATGTGCTGGAGCTTCCCCACATAGGCACATTTCCCCCTATTCAGCCACAGGATGTAACCTGCTTCTGCATCAGAATCAACTGATTGACAATGTCTGCTGCAAATGATGTACCCTCAGAAACAGCAAAATAACTCAACATTTTAACAAATGATACTAGTCTAAAACAGTACTGCAATTTAATGTGGCAAAAGAATCTTGGTTTTCTGAGAAGACATACATGTTATTGGGGATGCATGACTTTGCTGTTTGCATGCAATATGAAAACCAGAAAGCATTCAAAGTCATGAGGAATGCCTTTTTAAATCTTGCAATGTTGAAACGGGATCAAAATGTACCTGGGTATTAAATGATAGATTAGCCCTGATCCATATGAATGTACAGTGTGGTGCATATTCCTTGACTTATTAAACTAAGACATTTTGCCCACTTTGAAGGCAGAAAATATTTAAATTTTAAAACAACAGAATGAAAGGGCAATAATGAATTTTGATAAATGTCAATTGCTAGAAATATGTTCCTTCTTGTCAGAGATTTGCCTTTTCACATTGATCTTTAAAAAGTCTTTTGCTTGGCTCCCTTTTTGGGGGGAGAGGGTCGTCCTAGTTCTTATGTGAGCAAAAGTAAACTCCCCTTTTTTCTGCCTTCTGTACTCATGCCTCCCACAGTGATAGGTATATACTTCATATATAT
Organism: Pelodiscus sinensis; assembly: GCF_052426305.1. Classification (NCBI taxonomy): domain Eukaryota; kingdom Metazoa; phylum Chordata; order Testudines; family Trionychidae; genus Pelodiscus; species Pelodiscus sinensis. Next base: position 43,243,585 of record NC_143060.1, read on the forward strand.
TTTTTGGAGGAAGAGAGAAATTCCAGATTACAGTGTCTGAATCTTGCTTCATAGATACTTTGAATCAGACAACTTCTGAGGATTAGAATGTTGATCCAGTGCACGACTTGGGGCATGTCTACATTTCCCAATAAGTTTGGACTACAGGGATTTTAATAAGCACTGTACACTGAAGTGCTGTGCTGTAACTCCCCCATGTGGACACTTGCAGGCATGTTTTGTTAGTCTTTAAGGTGCTGCCAGACTAGTCAATTGTTTTTCCAGTTACAGACAGTCTGCTACCCCTCTGAAGCTTTTAATCTAGTAGAGTTCTTTGAAGGGGGTCAACAAACATGTGGACAAGGGGGGATTCAGTGGATATAGTATACATAGATTTCCAGAAAGCCTTTAACAAGGTCCCCTCACCAAAAGTTCTTAAGTAAAGTAAGTTGTCATGGGATAAGAGGGAAGGTCCTCTCATGGATTGATAACTAATTAAAAGACAGTAAACAAAAGGGGGATTAGTTTTCAGAAGTAATTAGTCGTGTCTCCCAGGGGTCCATACTGGGACCAATCCTATTTGACCTATTTATAAATGATCTGGAGAAGGGTGTGACAGGCTGGACCTGTCCCCCTTGCTGCGCACCGATGGACTGGCTGCTTGTATCGAGAGCAGGGAGCTGGGCAATCGCTGCGTGTGCTGTTGCACATGCATGGGAAGCCGGCGGCTTCATTTAAAGGCGGCGCTGGCCCACCTGTGGGAGGGGAGTGTCCGCGCGGAGGAGAGCAGGGCAGAGGATGCTGAGGGGCACCGGGAGGTGGTGACTTCCCGAGAGGGGCAGAGGGCGGCGACGGGGGACGCTGAACTGGGGGCAGAAGCCGCCAGATCCGGAGGCAGACCCACCAACTCGAGGGAAGTCAGCGGGCCAGCAACGGAGAACAACACCGAACCCGGGGCGGAGCCAGAGAGAGCCGAGCACGGAGATGCCTGAGCGGTGGCGGCCTTGCCTAGTTCCCCACCCCGACCAAGGCATCGGGACCCTACGCCGACTAAGCCCACGACGCGTCGGAGACTGCAACTACACAGACACAGTCTCTAATGGAGGTAGGAAAGAAACCCAGGACGGGGCGTGCCGGCAGGAGCAGCCGACAGCCCCGAGAGGGGTGGTGAGGAGCTGACAACGCGATCCTTGCCATTCGGGTGAAGGCCAAAACGTCCTACCCTTAGGGTCCTGGAGACGGGGCTCGAGGAGTACAGATAGTTCGGAATGGCTACCTAGTTCGAACTATCTAGCCCGTGCCGCGTGTAGCCGCGCGGCACGGGGTTCGCACTAGCCGGCTTTTAAAAATGGCGGCGCCGGCTTTATGCTAATGAAGCCCGGGAAATTCAAATCCCGCGCTTCATTAGCAAGTTCGGTATGCATACATTACCCCGCTAGTTCGAACTAGCGAAATAATATAAACATACCCTTAGGGACTAAGGGGGGGGGGGGGGGGGTGGTAACACCCTGACAAGGGGTAAACAGTGAGATGGCAAAATCTGCAGATGATACTAAACTGCTCAAGGTAGTTAAAACCAAAGCAGACTGTGAAGAGATCTCACAAAACAAAGTGATTGGGCAACAAAATGGCAAATGAAAATGAATGTTGATGAATGGAAAGTAATGCACATTGGAAAAAAATAATCCCAACTATAAATACAAAATGAGGGGGACTTGTTTAGCTGTAACTACTCAAGGGAGAGATCTGGGAGTCACTGTGGATAGTTCTCTGAAAATGTCCACTCAATGTGCAGCAGCAGTCAAAAAAGCAAACAGAATGTTAGGAATCATTAAAAAAGGCAGAGTGACTAAGACAGAGAATATCTTCTTGCTTCTATATAAATGATTGTATGCCCACATCTTGAATACTATGTACAGATGTGGTCGCCTCATTTCAAAAAAAGATATATTGGCATTGGAAAAGATTTAGAAAAGAGCAATAAAATGAATAGGGGTTTGGAACAGATACCATATGAAAAGGGATTAAAAAGACTTGGACTTTTCAGTTTAGAAAATAGGAGACTAAGGGGGAGATATAATAGAAGTCTATAAAATCCTGACTGGTGTGGAGAAAGTGAATAAGGAAAAAGTTATTTACTTGTTCCCATAAGAACTAGGGGTCACAAAATGAAATTAACAGGTAGCAGGTTTAAAACAAACATAAGGAAGTTTTTTCTTTGTGCAGTGCACTATCAACCTTTGGAACTCCTTGCCAGAGGATATTGTGAAGACCAGAACTTTAACAGGGTTCAAAAAAGAACTAGATAAATTTATGGATGTTAGGTCCATCAATGGCTATTAGCTAGGATGGGTAGGAATAGTGTCCCTAGCCTCTGTTTCTCAAAGGCTGGAAATGGATGACAGGAGAGCGATCACTTGGTGATTCCCTATTCTGTTCACTCCCTCTGGGGCGCCTGGCACTGGCCACTGTTGGAAAACAGGACACTGGGCTAGATGGACCTTTGGACTGACACATTATGACCTTTCATTTGTTCTTATGTAACAACAACCCACATATGTGTTGGGTCAGGAAATGAGAGTGAAGGACAGTATGAGTTTGTGAGAATGACAGAGACAATGAGTGTGACAGAGATTTGCATTGTCATGCTCCCTCCATCCCCTTCTCTCTTTCTGGAGATAGGGTACAGAAGTGGTGTGGGTGGGAGGGACACCCTCACATCAGCACCCCCTTTCTTCTATCTCCCACGCCCTACACAACAAGCAGGTGGCACCCAAGGGTCAGCTCCAAAGCAGAGGGCAGGGGCAGCATGACAGTGGGTGAAGGGGCAACTGAAGTGCTAGTGTTTGATAGCTTCCTGGCCAAACCAGTCAGGATCATATATCAGAGGCTCCAAAATCACGGTAGATACAGATCTACTAGTTGGTGACTACTGCTGTAGTCCAAACTGCAGGGCAGCGTAGACATTACCTCAAGACTAAAGTTTGCTCATTTAATTACATAACAGAATATTTGAAATTGTAGAGTTAACTAGTTTCAAATATAACTGTAGTGCATCAACAGTATAACTGATATATTGGATGAAAAAAACTGCCTCTAAAATATAAAAATGAATGCATAATAGAAAGCGAGGCTTTGATTCTGCAATCTGATCCAAATTTGTGTAAACGTCAGTGCAGCAGCTAAGACCAAAGTGTTGGACCAGACGATATCATCATGTTTTGAATCAACAATTCAAAAAAATATATATTCTTTAAAAATGGAAATGCAAGTACACAGAAACTCACTTGGCGTAGCATCTTAGCACACAGCAATCCAAGAACAGACCCACTAGAATTATAAATTCTACATATACTTTGTCATTATATGTGAAAAGCAGCTTTAAGTAGATCTTTATTGTTAAAAATGTAGTGCTTGAAACTAGTACAGAGGTGTTTGCACTAGAAAAATTTCAGTGGTTACACGTTTACACAAACATATTTTAACATCCCTAGTTATGAGACAAGTGACTGGATGTTTTTATTGGGATTGCATGGTGGTGGCTACTTTTCTCTAGGTGCATTGTGGTCATATGGCTAGCATGTGAACTAAGTATATAAATGACAAATTGACAATGTCTTGAATAGGCTGTTAGATATATTGGAGTTACTTGGAAATATGTCTGATACAGAGAATTCCCAATATATGTCTCCTCCTTATCTGTGATTTTAGGTATCCATCATTCATCAATAAGTGAACATGTTCCAATATATGCTGATCCTGATTCCTGTCTCTGTCTTTTGCTATTTACTCACTTCACCTTTTGCGTAACTTTTTTCACTCACCAGCAGCCAGTGCCCCAAATCTGCTGATGCTCATCTCCTAGAACCTCCTGCACCCCACAAGTTATTTAGCGTTCATGACCCAGCACTAACTCTGCAAATTCAGCAGCTGACGTCCCAGAAATTTGTCTCACACCATCTACCTGTACCCTCAGTCATTGTACCTACAATGATCTGCCACCCTTCAGTAAATGAAAACTCTCCCGATTATTTCTGTGTCTGATGTGCCCAAAGCGTGGGGAGGGAAAGCACATTGCTATGTACTCTGTACCTACGCTAGCTGTTGTAGGCACTCTTGGGACCAATGTCTGCTTGACACACAGGCAGTGATCTAGTGTGTGGCACACAATGCTGCATGTTCACTTCTCCACCTACTGCTTGGAGTCCATCTTGGACCACGTGTGTCCAAGGGGGAGAACCTCGGAATTTAGCTTGAGCCCAGAGTACATTTTTTTTCACAGCCCTGGGGCAGCATAGCCAGGCTGATCTAATTTTGCAGAGCAGGCCGGCGGCGCAGCGAGCGCGCGGCTACACCGGACAACGGACGGAGAACTGCTCCGTGTGGACGCGACCTGGGAGCGAAGCGACTTCTAATCCCCTTTGGACTGAGGAGCCCAGCGCCCGCCCACTGAGCCCGCCACAACCCCAATTGGTTGGGCAGGCGCAGCGCGGGCTGGGGACAAGGGAGCCGAGGCCCAGTCCCGCCCAGGGTCGGTCAGAACCGCAGGGGGGGGGGGGGCAGCCGGGCCTGAGTGCGCGTCCCGCCCACGGCAACGCCCCACCCCCGCGCCCAAACTCTTCCAGCAGAGCAACCGAGGAGCGCGCGCCGAAAGAACCCGGAGCTTAGCGCACAGGTTCTCGCGAGATCTGAATTCCCCGCCCCTCTCCCCGGCAGTTCTCGCGAGCGTTGGGGGGCGGCAGTCCCTGGGTGTCGCGGCCGGGTTCGCGCGGCCTGTCTGACCCCGGATCACCCCCTACCCCCAAGATGGCGGCCACCGGTTCTGAGGAGGACCAGGCAGCGGCAGGGGGAGGGCCCCCGTGCGTGGGGCGGCGGCGCAGCCGGACGCTGCTGGTGCGGCACCTGCCCGCCGACCTGACGGCCGCGGAGAAGGAGGATCTGCTGAGGCACTTCGGGGCCGTGTCCGTGCGGGTCCTGTCCGACCAGGGGCGGCTGGTAGGCAGCGGCCTGGCGGGGTTCTCGAGGGAGGGAGACACCGAGACGGGCGGGGCGGGGCGGGTTAGTGTGAGGTTCCCGTCCGCCGGGGCACTCCCACTTAGCCCTGGCGGCGCCGGAGCTGTGCGGCAAGAGGCTCCGCCCCGCCCGGGGAGCGGAAAAGAGCATCTCCGCCCGCACGCGCGAAGGGAGTCGGGGCGCGGTGCCCGGCCGGGGGTCATGGGTTTGTTCTTGGCCGCACGCTGGGTGTTTGATGCACAGTCAGCTCAGTGTCCGGCTCCATTGCCCCGCCTGGAGACCCGAGTTCCTGGCCCTTCGTATGTAACTTGTACCGCGGGTAGCCACTCTCTTGATAGAGCAGAGGTTTGAACCTGCGTCTCTCACAGCGCAGCGGCGCTAGTCGCTATTCGGGGGCAGCCTCTTAGCCCTCAGATTCTGTCTTGGATTCAACAGAAGTTTCCTTGAAACTGTTACTTTCCCATCAAACATAAAAAGATCTTGAAAAATTCTGACTGACCCTCAGAAATGTCAGTGAGGTACCAGACAGATGCAGGGATGTGTCCACATACAACTTATTTCAAAATTAAGTTTTTGTTGTGACAATGACAAATGGATAATAAAAGATCTGATGAGACCCTAAATCAGGGGTGTCCAAACTTTTTTCAAAGAGGGCCAGATTTGATGAAGTGAACATGCGCGAGGGCCGACCATTTTGCCTGACATTCTTTGAACCATTACAATTAAATGCAAATTAACTATTTTATGCAAAGTTTATTGCAAACGGCATACTTTTCATTTCGTCACATGGATGACAAATCTAAACAGGTGTTAAATCACTCTGCCTTTCATATCTGAAGGCCAGATGAAAAAAAAATCCAGGAAGCTGAAATATATGTCAGGAACATTGTAAAGTACATTACATATTATTGGTAATAAAGGTTGTCTGTCAACTTTTAAGTTCAAAAAATATGAACAGGAACATAACACCAAGTATACATGTCGTGTCCAAATATATTTATAACTGATTTAGACCAACTGACATTAACTGAGATTTTACAATGTATTCATCTCAATACATATGGATTCGTTGGGGGCCATAAAAGATAGATATTGCCAAATTACCTGGGGGGCCGTATTAAACCGGAACACGGGCCGCAATTGGCCCACGGGCCGGACTTTGGACATGCCTGCCCTAAATGATGCACCAGAATTATGCAATATGATTCACATACCTAGGGATGTGAACGACTAGTCAACTATCCAGTAAGTCAGTGTTTCCCAACCAGGGTTCCGCGGAACCCCGGGGTTCCGCAGACCATCGTCTGGGGTTCTGCAAGAAATCTTTCTTTTGATTTGATATTTGAAAAAAAGATTAGATAATACAAAAAAAGACAGGAAAAATGCTCCAATTTTTTTTCTTACAATGTAGGCTGACATATATAACAGCAGTAATTGAATTGCGCTCCCCGCTGTCAACTTTTTCTGGCCTGCAAACGTTTTCATAGGTAGGGGTTCCTCAGGATATGAAACATTATTTTAGGGGTTCCTCCATGGGGAAAAAGGTTGGGAATCACTGCAATAAGTAATTGGATAGTTGACACATCAGTCAACTAGTCGCTTCCCCCCCCCCTTACTGCCTTTATCAGAAAGAGGCAGGGGAGAGGGAGAAGAAGGGGTGCATTAAAGCAACAGAGCCCAAGGTCTGCGGCTTTGAAATGCTGCTTTGAAACGCTGCAGGGAGCATGGGGCCAGCGGAGGTCTGCTTGATTCCCCCACTAGCTCTCTGCTCCCGCAGTGCTTTTGCCTCAAAGTGTAGCAACAGCCCTGGGGTTGTTTCTAAACTTCAAAGGAAAGGCACCCTTATTGACTAATCCAGTAGATTATGCAAATTGCATTGATTAATCCGTTAATCTAAATTTAACATCCCTACCAATGCCCAATACTATTATGAAAGCATTCTGAAAATAACAATATAATTTATTTTTTTTATTGAAATATAGTGGGGTTGGTCTTACGTAGGGATGTTAAAAAAAGATTTATTTGTGTAAACATGTATGTAACTGCTTGCAGGGACCTGGCTTTTAAGTCACCTTCCCATGTGTACTAGCTCTCATCCCATCGTGCTTGCTGCTGCATCTCTATCAGAGGGAGCAGCGCAGGGGTGCAGGCGGCTCCATCAGAGCCGGCTCCTCGCACATACCAGCTGCCTCCTGCTCCCTAGTGTGCCTCTGCTACAGAGACAACAGCGGGGGAAGGAGGCTTGAAATCTGGGTTCCAGCATGTACTGGCTTTCATCTGCCTCACTATCCCCCCTTCCTCTATCAGAGTGCTGGCTCCCACCTGCCCCAGGCACTGCTATCTCTGTGGGACAGAGGCGGGGGAGGGGAAGCTGCATGTAACCATTAGGATTAACCGATGAGCCCAGGCTAACATCTCTAATTTTAAGGGTCATAGGAGTAAAAATAGAGACTCCAATTTGGGGTTAAAAGTTGTCAAGCCCCATTGAACCGAAATTTGAAAATGGCACTTGAAATTTGAAAATATAAAATAAAGGTATTTCAAGCTCTAATTTAGAATTCTATAGACACAAATTCTTATAATGGTGCCAGTGGACAGTTCAGAGCTCCAAGACATACAAGATGCGTGGGTTGCTGGTTAGAGGTGAAAAAGTCAATTTTTTTTTTTTTAATGCAAAATAATTTAAAAGCCTGAACTACTGCAAGCAGGAGTTGTTTTTTAATGTTGGACAGTTCCAGAGTAGAGGGGCTTTATTAAGACTTAGTTTCGGCAATGCCCTGTTATAGTTTGGTCTATCATCTTGAGATATGAATTTTCTTTATTGTTAAACCCTTAATGCTTTTTTACTATAACAGAGTATATTGTTTAAACCTCAGTTTAAATTTTTGTTACTGAAATTAGTATGTAAATAAATAAAGTTAAGTGTGTCTTTTATTGTTTGCGAGATAAGGGTATAAAATGATACCAGCTAATAAAACTTTAGACTGAAGTCTGCTCTATTAATTAAATGATAGATAATTTCAGATTTGGAATCTGAGAAGGCACTTTAGAACAAGTGGCTTAAACTTAGGGAAAAAAAGAGGTAAACCATCCATGCTAGAAAATAAGCAGAAAAACCTCCCAATATCAGAACATGCTATTAGGTGTGATGTGTCCTTTGCAATAGGAAAAGTAGTATTGATAAGAATTATTTTGATGTTCCACCATATGGTACTGTTGACTTTGATTTTATTCATGGGAAAAGTCTGTCAGAAAAGTTTGTCTCATATGCAGTTAGCATGACTTGGAGATGGCTTTGTCATGTTAAACTCTGGCCTTGACAAACTTTCTCAGCATCTGCTTGGCCAAAAAACTAAGCATGCTTTAATTTTACATTGGGGAAGAAGTGAAGATTTGTCAAAACCTTCTACCTCAGTGGTGTGCAACCTTCAGTTGTAGGTCTCATGTAGCCTATCAGTTTTTCTGTGTGCGTTTACGGTAGCTCACAAGCAGGGTTGCTAGAGTATACTGGTTTTTGTCCACATAGTTTTTTCCTAATGGTATTAGTAAAGTGACATGCACATAAAGCAAGGGCACGTGAAGAGTTGTGCATGCTGACTGCACACATTGACTGTGACATCTCTGCGCTCCCTCTTCATCCAGCAAAGTGCTGCTCTAAACACTCCACAAATTTTAGGTAAGCGCAGTTAACAAAAATACCTTATCTCAGGAGACAGTCTTGGAGCACACTGAGATGGGTTCAAGCACGTACTTATATTGCAGAGTAATTATCCCCTCAAAGAACGTATGTTGCCCATCACTGCTCCGTTTTTGCAGAGCTTCATTGCCTTCATGAACAGCATGTGAACCATTACCCTCCCTCTTATTACTTTTTGTGTGCCACGTACTCTTGCCCAAAACATAAGTTTAGTAGGCTAAAACCCAAAAAACATGATACCTGCAAATAATGTATTAACTTCGAGATTTAAATGTAATTTCTAGTGCTAAATCTTTGAAAAATACTTTTAGTCCAAAAGTTTGTGTATATGGTTGTAAGCTCATATATGACATAGCTTTTTTAGATTAGCAGAAGATAAATAATATTTATTTGTTTTTACAGAAACATACTGCCTTTGCTACTTTTCCCAATGACAGTTCAGCTGGAAAGGTTTGTATTGAGCTTTCCATTAAATATTTTAGCAAATTATTTTTCTAAGTCTCTAGTTAACTTTTAATATTTCCTTGATTGTCCAATTGTCCAATATTATGTTTTAGGGGGAAGGATGCAAAACAAATGCTTAAAATATAGTAAAATTGAGTACAAGTATATACATGTTACTAATACTGAAAAAACCCACTGTTATATCTAGGGATATTAGCTATCATGTAATCAAATCGTCGTGTAACCGCATAAAATTTTAGATGTTACACGTCTATTTGATAGTTCCCAGGAGTGGGGTCGGCAGCCAGTGTGCTCCTGGCCTCACTCCTGGGGAGCACCCTGCACTGCTGCCTCTATATCAGTAGGTCCCAGACGGGGCATAAGCAAGGACTGAGCCAGGCTGCTGGCCTGCCTGCTAAAAAATGTACCCGGAGGAAAGGGGGGGGGGGGGGAAATGTGGGTAGTCTGTTGCCTTAACCTGTAAGCGATCGCTTATCAGTTAATTGGTTAATCAACTACACTATTACATCCCTAATCTGAGTTAGGGATGTAAATTAGTAGTCAACTATAGAATTAACTGATAAGCCTAAGCCTTGCCTCTATCAGCAAGGCCAGGCTCTCCTCAGACAGGCTGCTCCACATCCTCTAGAGCAACTTCTGTCTGCGGCGACTGTGGGCCCGTTGCGAACAGAGGCTGGTCCTGTATCGGAGGAAGCAGCATAGGGTGGCAAGCAGCTGGTCTGTGCGGGGAGCTGGTTTTTAATCTAACCCCCCCCCCCCCCGACTGGCTCCTACCTGGCATCCCACACTGCTGCCTCTGATACAGAAACAGCAGCATGGGATGATAGAGGGCTCCCTGGGAATGGGACCGGAGCTCACTGGCTGCTGGCCCCATCACTGGGGGCAATAGAACAGTCAACTAATCACTAAGAATTTACACGGTTAGTCGACTGTTCTATTACCCGCTCTCTAACATCCCTAATCTGAGTCCCTGCCATTTGCAGAGGGAATAAGGGTGACTAATGGAATGGATTGTAAACTTGAAACAGAAAGGGCTAAAAGTTAACTAGGGAATTGTGTATGCTTGCATCTGACTCCCAGGACTTAGAACTTGGATACTGAGTCTCTGCTTAACTAGAGCTCAGACCCTCCACCCTTGCAGAGTTCTAGGAGCCTGGCATTAGTGCAGATGCAGTGTAGACACACAAAAAAGGGGTTAGAACTGAGTATAGGCTCAAGCATGAGCTTATGTTGCAGAGTAGCTCCACCATCAAAGAGCTCTTGAAATGTACATCCTTTATGTCAAATGTTTCTGTGGTGTTCACGACTTTGTTGACATAACTACTAAGAATTGGTGAGAGGTGATTAGCCTGTGAAGTATCAGGCTATTTACACCCTATTTATATCATGATTTTTCAAGTGTTCTATTTTTAATTATTCTATTAATAAATATAGAACATTTAAAATATATAGAGAGAGCAACAGATTAGCTGAATGGATTCTGGCTTAATAATTAAGTTTTGTTACATTATTTAAAGGATAGTTGCAAGTGTTACTAATATTGATATAGCTGCCAGTTTTCCTATTTGATGCCCATATTTTTTAAAAATAGAATACAAAAATCAAGCCGCTTTGTTTATATCTAGTTAAAAATACAGCATGTAATCACAGAAACCTTGATTGTTGATAGCCTTGACTTAGCCCTTCAGAAAATTAATAGAAATTAATGTGTTTGCCTTTCTCTTTCCAAAATCAGCTTCTGCCAGGTTGTGTTTTGGTACACTTCTGTCTGTTCTGTTGTACATAGTAGAAGTTGATGTAAAAATCAGGTTATATTAGAAATGACAGCTGAAGAGCCAGGATGTAAGGAAGAAAAATTGAACCTTTAAAACTGATGAAAACATTAATTTATATTGGAATGTACTTAAATGTTTCTCTTAACGGAATCTATATATTCTTTCTTTTTATTGTGGTTATTTGAAGGCATTATCAAGACTGCATCAGCTGAGACTTTTAGGTCATACTTTAGTTGTTGAATTTGCAAAGGAACAAGACAATGTTCATGTTCTTAGCCAACCTTCTCTTTCAGAAAAAAATAAAAGGTATGTATGTGCATAATACCTTGTTTCCATGTTTAGAGTTTTTTATAAATTTGACCATAACAATGAGAGATGAGAATTTTTAAAATATTCACAATATCTGAATTATTTATTTTCATCACAAAATAAAACATGTCAATTTAAAAACATTAACATATTTGAGTTCAGTTTCTACAGTAAGGGCAAAAGTGTATATCTAGACTGACAGCCCAAATCCTGCCCACATTACTCACTTCAGGTCTAGTTGTGCCATCATTATATATAGAATGGTACCCTAATCCAGTGTTTCTCAAATGATTGGTCTTGACCCACCAGTTGGTCATGGAAAGGTTGTAAATGGGTCACAGGCTGGTGGAGAGGGGAGTCCATGAGGAAGGGGGATGGATTGCCCTGCACTCACTGCACAGTAGCAGGTCTCCTGTACCCTGGAGATGGGTCCAGCTTTCCACTCGGGGCATTGTGACCCGGCATACAGGAATAGAGAGCCAGCCCCCCTTTCGACCTCACCCAGAATTCCTTTGCATTTATCAGGGATTATGGTTTCAGTGCTAGGGCAGAGGCTATTGCTGTGAGTGGTCAATGCCACCTCATGAAGAAAATCTGGAATTTGGCCTGTGATATTTGAGGACACCCCATGAATTTAGCCATGGGTGAGTTTTAAAAGAAGACAAAATGAAGGTGGAAGGACAGGAGTCACCTTAGTCAAAAGTTTGGGAACCTCTGCCCTAATATGTGTGTAGTCCCACTAGAGTCCACTTGCAGAGAAAGTCTCCAGTTCTTCAGGGACCTCCACATGTACTATCCGCTACCCCACACAAAGGCCATATAATAAGGCTGGAACATCTCTCACTTCATTCATTCAGGAGCTATAATTCTCTGTGGGATTTAAACTCGTGCACAGCAGTTTGGTGAAGTTTTCTGGCCCTTTTTTCATTGTGTATTGTCGTACAAACCAAGCCGAATCTGACTATAGCCTCAGTCTTCTGAGGAGCTCTGCATAAATGCCTGGCTCCCTTTCAGGGAGCTTCTTGCAGACTTTGGCCTTAACAATTAATTCATATTATTAAATGGCTTTTAACACTTTGAATATGATATAAAAATGTCTGAGTTCTTGAAATGTATACTTCGTGTGTAGTTATGCTTCAAATTATAAACCTTATTTTTAGTCCCAATCATTCTAAATCTAAGCATATAACCAAGGAGTGTGATAATTTGGGTCTCATTTTATAATATTGTACACAATACTTCATTTCCAAAAAATAATACATTAAGGGGCCAAGTAAACTAACCTACTGTATTTTGGAATAAATTAAGAATGTTACAAGTGAAGCATGTTTCATATTCCTCTACTGAGCATTGGGTATTACATATTTCATAGAGTTTTGCCCAACTTTATGTAATATTAATCTGTTTTTCAGTTCAGAAGAACCAGTGAAAGAAGAGAAAGAAAGGAAAGAGCCAAGCTGTCTTAAAATAGAGAATGGAATTGCTCCCAGCCATGGGTAAATACTAATTCTTTATCTGCTTAACTATTATATTTGTGGCACACAATAGTTAATTTGTCTCCTATTCGGTAAATTCCTGCTTATATTATTAAAACTTTTAAGTATGTAAGTAAAGTACGTGCATGAGTATTGTTGGAGTTGGAGCCTTAATATGTATGTGTAACCTAGGGATGTATGCTTTTAGTTGAGTCAACTACTCAGCCTCCACTCCCTTGCTGCCTCTGTATGACAGGCAGCAGCAAGTGGGGTGGTAGTAGAGGCAGCCACAAGGGAGCCTTTGACCACAGCGAGCTGAGGCTTGCTGCAGGCAGAGGCTGTTCCGGCAGCAGCTTCTATCCATGGCAGTCCAGTCTGGCCCAGGTAGAGGCTGCTCAGCAGCCCCTGTCCATGGCCAGTGCCAGCCACCCGGCTCTTACTACATCTAAAAGGCAAAGCCGCAGTGGGGGTAGCTTGTGGAACGGCGCAAGCCAGGACAGAGCATCTCCCAAATTGTATCAACTACACAGTTAGTCAGTTATCTGCCTCTTAACATCCATAGTGTAACCACACAGAGCATATTTTGGAGCAGAAGCTGTAACTCGCAATTGGAGAGAAGAGAATTCAAAGTTGTCTAAAGACTTCAAGCCCAACTAGTCCAGCAGCCTGTTTCAGGTATTGACCAGTATCAGATACTTCAGAGTAGGGATGTAAGTAACTAGTCAACTGATCACTTCCCCTCTACCACCGTGCTGCCTCTATCAAAGAGAGACAGCAAAGGGGGGAGCAGGATCTGGTGCTGGGGGAGCTGGCTTAAAAGTTCGTTCCCCCCAGCACTGTCTCCATGGGAAGAAGTGGTAGGGGCACAGCAGGGAACTGGCAGCGCTTCTGCCTTTGAAATGTAGCAAGAGCAGGGCTTTTGCTACATTTCAAAAGCAGAAGCGCTGTGTAGAGCCTGGGGCAAGTTGGAGACTCAGTCTCCCATTGGCCCAGCGCTCCCTCCTTTTGAAATGTACAAGACCCAGGGGGCTTTGCTTTTGAAATGTACAAGAGCCCTTTCAGGTCTCTTGTACATTTCAAAAGCAGTGAGCGCAGGGCCAACGGGGGACTGCTTGAGTCCCCCACTGCCTGTGCTCCCCACAGTGCTTCCATCTTTGAGATGTAGCAATAGCCAGCAGCGCTCTTGCTACATTTCAAGTTGGAGGCGCTCTCATCAAATAGTTAATGCAAATTACATCGACTATTTGATTAGTTGATTAATCGAAATTAAACATCCTTATTTCAGAGGAAGGTATTAAACCCTGCAGGAGACAGATGATGGAGTAATTTTATCTGCCTCTTTTTATTAGGACTCATCCTAGTCTCTGGTAATCAAAGAGCCACTTAATCCCTGGAACCTGAAGTTTAATATCCCTTTGATGGCAGGTTTTTGGGTTGTTTTTAATCATTTAAGTGTGATAACTTTGGACAGGAGATCAGTTCTGAAATTCAAGGTTTAGTTCTGTGCTGTATTTTTTTGGCTGAAATATCTGGATTTAATGGAATGCTTTATTCTTTTAACTATAAGTGGCTCTGATTTATTTCAAAATTTATTTCAAAAGTTGTTTTTTTCTTAATTTTACCTCTGGGCTCAGAAAATGTAAGGTTATTTGATATTGCTTCTGATTTACTGATTTTAAAAGTTTCTACAATGTTTATTGTTCTCAGGCTAACATTTCCTATAAACTCTTGCCTGAAATATCTATATCCACCGCCTTCAAGTACAATCCTAGCAAATATAGCAAATGCCTTGGCAAGTGTGCCTAAATTTTATGTACAGGTAAGTGAAGAAAAAGAAAAGCAAAGGAATACCAGTTAAGTGCCAATATTTTCCTTCTTTATTTAAATATTTACTATAGTGATGATTCTGCTACATAGTTAGTGCTGCTGTTTCAGTTATTGTGCATAATTAAGACTTGATTTTTCCAGTGCTATAAGTTAACTTTCTGCTATTAAGTAAGTTGAAATAAATATAGTGAAAATTTAGTTGACAAGAAGTGGGATGTAATTTCTCTAGCATTGAACATTGCACTGGCTAATCTCCTTGTAGTCTGGTTTTGACTCAGGTACCCAGTATTGCAAATTGGCTCATAGTAAATCTTTTGTGTTAATTTTACTTGACACACCTGAAAGTGGTTTAGCATCCTTTGCTTACTCATTAGCGCACATTATAACTTGAGTTTTTATTTTTTCATAGCAAAATACTAACTTCATAAGATAAGCTTAATATTGGGTTAAAATCTTCAACTGGTGTTAACTGGCATAACTCTGACTTCAGTGGAGCTACCCCGATGTGTACCACAAGGGATATCACTCATGATGCTAAGCTACTTTACAATACCAATGCAGGCAGTGAACAATATAAGTGTTAAGTACTAAACAAAATAACTACATTTTGATTATAGTTGAGCTGAGTTTTAAAGGAAACTTCTACTTGAAAATATTTACAAAAAGACACCCTCTTAGTGGAATGGAAACTGAAGATTGAAATAGCTTGTGCTAATAACATTTCTGCATTTAACAAACTTAGCTGTTGTAAAATTCTGTAGATTTTTACTTGTGTTATTTAAAATTGAGTAGAATACTTAAAAAATAATATTAAAGAGTTGGAAAGTAGTGTGCTAATGAACTTCTCTGTTGCTAAAAATAATTGTTACCATTTTTTTTCAGGTGCTGCATCTTATGAATAAAATGAATTTACCTCCACCTTTTGGACCAGTTACTGCTCGACCACCCATGGTAAGAAATTTTATATACAGGTTGGACCTCCCTGGTCCGGCACCCTTGGGACCTGACTAGTCTGGATGAGGGATTTTTCTGGACAAGCGGAGGCCATATCTACTCCCTCCCCCCACTTCCAGCCGCCATCTCTCCTTGCCTATTACACTGGGCTGCCAAGCTGGGGTGGACACTGCATCCCTGTTGTAGTCCCCTGAGGCGCTCTGAGCTCCAGGCTCCACTAAGCAGCCCCACTAGGGCACTCCAGGCTCTGCTGAACAGCCCCACTGCAGCATGCCAGACTCTCAGCCCCTTGAGCAGTTCTGCTGCAGCGTGCCAAGTTCTGGGCCCTGTCGAGCAGCCCCTATGGGGTGCGCCATGCTCCCAGCTCTTCTGGGCAGCCCCATTGTGGGGAACTTGGCTTCTTGCCTTTCAGACCACAGATGTTGCCGGACAAGAGAGCACCGGTTTACAAAGGTTCAACTTGTATTACATTTAATATGTATGCCTTGTCCTAGGAGGTTTATTAGTATTTGCTGCTGATTACACATTTGTGTAGCTATTGGATGTGTTGGCATGGGCACCAAATTGGTGTATGTTTATTTCGGTCATAAGGAAAACTGAATTTTCCAAAAGTACGAGAAGTAAGTCATTGTGTCATGATCTTTTAGTAATATCTTCAGAATATTTCAAAGAATAGTGAAGAGCAGTAACTTGGAAAATGTGATAGAGAAGACAGTATATTGTAGCAGTTATAGGAAATATGAAATTAATTTGACTGCCATTCATGTATTACACTAACAGTAATAACATGAAATGTTCTTTGAGCTGTGCATTTGCAGAGAGTGCTTATGAGATTCAGACAGCTGGTGTGAAATCCACAAGATCACTTGATTTCATCCTAGAATTTAACTTTCATGATGAAAGCAGTTTCTCTGGTGTTACGAAAGGGAAGAGACAAGGAGGACCAGAACCTGTGGCCCCAGTTCGCCAATGTGTCTGGACACCGGGAGCTGGGGCCAGCTCCTCCAGTGGATGTTAAAAGCCCAGAGGGCTTACTCTAAATTATGCCGTTGGCAGGATCAAGCATAGGGAAGCTCAGGTCCAGTGCTTCCCATAGCTTGCTCTGTATACAGCCACCTGCTTTTCCAGGGATTGAATGGGTAAACGTTTAGGAGGTTACATTGTGAATAGTAAATTTAGCATACCAGTGAATTCATCCAGATGTTTGAAGTCCTACCCCATGACTCTAATAGGACAAGATCAAATACTGGAAATGTAATGGACAGGTAAAAATTAGAAACATTTCCAAATATTCAGTGCCTCTAGAGTGCTGAGCAGCTACTAAAGATAGCTGAACATTTTCACTTTCATTGACTTCAGCACTTTATGCAATTGTCCCCATGTTGTTCATCGAAGTGACCATAAGCTTTATAGCAAAGTGCACTTGGAGTCATGTAAATAGACGTGAGGTTATTTTGGTTGGGAAACTGCTGATAATATTCTCTCTAATCAATAACTAATCCTTACTACACTTGTTTTACAGAGGGAAGGAGTTTATAGCTTGTCCAAGGTCACAGATGCAATTCAGCATGATAGCTGAGAATAGAATTTGAGAACACCTGGTTTCCTGTCGTATGCTCAAACTAAGCTCTTTTCTAGTCTATAAAACTAAAAATAGAAAACCAAAATTCCTCTTTGAAGCCAGCTGTTTCTCCTTCCTTAGTTTCTGAAGTGGTCTTTTTAATTCTTCAAATTAAAAATGGGAGTGAAGGGTGGGAGAAAGAAGAGTGTTAAGCATTTTGTTACTGTTTTTGAGTTTGAATTGTCAGATGTAAAATTCTCATAAAACTGGATTTGTCAAGAGTGAGTACATAAATCTCAATAAACATGGTGGGTTTTGAAAAGCTTTCTTTGCCATCTGCCAGTTTTATCATATTTATTTCTGCAGAAGAAAATAAAACATAGTTTTCCAAAGTGAGTGTTAAAATAATTCATGTTTATTTTTCATTGATCAGTATGAAGAATATTTACCTATGCCTGTGCCGCCACCACCTATCCCTCCTCTGCCTCCAGAGGAGCCTCCTTTGCCTGAAGAAGAGGAAGATCAGGTATCTAGCAGAGAAGAATCTGAATATGAAAGTGCCGATGAGGAAGAAAAGGAGAGGTTTGTAATCCAAATCAATAACAAACCATGCTTAAAAAGAGTGCTGTTCTTATAGGTCTCAATCCAGCTAAATCAGACTCTGTGTCTCCTGGCTCATAGAAGCTCCAATTTTGTGACTCAATATCCCCAGCTATTCCAATAGGTAGATGGCCTTTCCAGATGTAAATTTTAAAGAAGCCAAAGTTCTTAGTATGCACTCTAAGGCTGACAGCACTCTTTTGAACGTCAGGCCACATCTAGGCTACATTTTAACTTTTGATCTCTTTTTCGAATAAGGGTTTTTTTCCCCAAAAAATCCACATCCAGAATACTTTCACTTTCAAAAGACCTGCTTTCGAAAAAGCGATCGGAAGAAGATATGCAAATTCCCGTGAAAATTGCATATCCTCTTTCGAAATTAAAACAGACTACACATGCCCTTAGGGCAAAGATGAACTTGACCATATGACTCAAAAATTAACATTACTTATTTCTGTACACTTGTTCTCTCTCTCCTCTCTTCCTCTATCACCTGTTAGGGGAAGACACGTAACAAAATCTAGTGTATGCTCTGGAATTGATATCATCTTTCCATGCATCTGCATACTGATTATTCAGTCCCATTTGTGGGAAAATTAAGAGTCATATACTGAATATGATGCAGGAGGTGCAAAGCTCATTTGCATGTGCTTACCTCTCATAAGTAGCCATGCTACATGCTTTTGATTTTGGATTGCCTCTTTTGTGATATTTGTGAAAGTCTGACTTTCTCCAGTTCTCCATCCCACTATTACCAATGTCCAGGGTTTGGCTAACATGCAAAGCCAGAAATGATTATTCTATGTACTGTGTGGTATTAGGCCTTTAGGGTAGTCTTTAAAAATATTTCTTACTGCTAATCTATTGCTGCCAATCTATGAGTATCTAAAACTCCTTGAAAGAACAAATATTTTTAATACTATGTATAAAGATTTCCTTTTATGAGTCATAATGTACTAATGAAACTTCTGTGTGTCACTTGTAGGTTTACCTTTTTTCACTTTGGTGAATGATTTAGGCAGCTCTTACATCCTTTCTTCATGTCCAAGAACTAGTAAAATTTAATAATCCGTGTTCTCATCAATCAAAATGTTCTGTACTGCTGAATATTCCTAGTATATAATAGAACTGTTCGACACACTTACGTTTCAGAGGTCCTGTTCAGAAATAAGAGGCTACATTTCTAAAATGGCATCTCTAGTTTAAAAACAAAACCAAATTTTGGATTTCTTTGTGCTTCACTTTTAGAATGTCTAAATTGATGGAATTAGCAACCATTCAGCCTAAAAGACCAATAACCACAAAGCCACGTGGTGTGAGAAAAAAGCAAAAGATAAAAAACTTGCTGAATGCTCCCACATCTACTCCTCACAGGTACTGTTTTACTATTATTTGTATTTCTGTAGTACTCATATATTTTACATATAAGGAATAATCCCAAATATTGCCTTACTCAGGATTTATTTTTCTACCTCACCTCTAATACAGAGGCTCCTGCTGAATGATGAAGTTCAGTTGTTACTAAAGCTTTAAACAGCTGGTTCTTGCGGAGCCACGACCCCTCCTTCCCCCACCTTCCCCTCTATCAGAGGAAGCAGCATGAAGAAAGCAGATGGGAACTGGCTTCTCTGCCTTCTCTCCTCCTTGCATGTAAACTGATAACTGCTGAAATTTTCAGTGGTTACATGTTTACCTAAATAAACACATTTTAACATCCCGAGAAGGCATCATTGCAATCATCAGGTCTTGACAAATGGCAGCGAAAGCTGCTCGCCAGCCCTGCACTGCTCATGCGCAAGACCCACATTGTGCATGCGCGCGCCGCAAACAAACGGGGTACCCAGCTGAAATCTACTCGCCACGAGCGAGTAGATTCAATACTTTGTCGAGCCCTGGTGATCATGTAGTCTGATCTGCACATTGCAGGCCACAGAACCTCACCCACCCTCTCCTTTAATAAACATGTACTTTGTGGCTGAAGTCCGCAAATCTTGATTTAAAGATTTTGACCTACAGAGAATCCACCATTTACTCTAGGTCAAACCAGCTAGTGACCAGCTTTCAGTGCAGCAGAAGAAAGTGAACATCACTGTTACCTTTGAGTTTTTGCCAATTTGACTTCAGGCAAAATTTCTTATGGACCCCAAATATGGGATCAGTTAAACCCTGAAGATGTAGTCACACCCCTAGCCAGGCACCTACAGATCTAGTGTCCCATCTCCAACAGTCTTCAAAGGGCTATATGTCATTGGAGACAACCTCATCATAGCACCCCCTTGTAAATTTATGCTCAGTCTAAAAATGTTTCGTTAGTCTTTAAGGTGCTATTAGTCTTTTGTTGTTTTTTGTTTTTTAAGTTTTTCCTGTTTTATTTGAAAACTTGATCTCTAAACTCCAGCCATCTGAAGAAGTGGGTTGTGCCCAGGAAAACTCATGATACCATCTGTATGTTTTGTTAGTCTTTAAAGTGCTACTAGTTGTTGTTTTTTAAGTTTTTAGAAATAATTTGGTTTTTGCCCTGACTTCTCCCTTTGGAAGGCTCTTCTAGAATTTCTTGACTCTTTTCATGGTTAAAAGATTTCATCTACTTTCAAACCTAAGAGTGAAGCTAATTTTTTAAAATGGTATTTCTTTCAATCCTGATTTGTGTAGACACACAAAACAAGCCAAATTTCTTTTCTTTGGCATGCCGTCTTTAAGAGAGTGCATTTGATTATGCTTTATATTATTCCATTTACTGTTCAGACAATTTTTTTAGTATTACTGTATACTAGTAGTTATAAGGTTGTCTCAGATCTTTGTTTTTGCTGTTTACCTACTAAATATGATGTATCACTCATTAACTTAATGTAAATCACTAAATGTTAATAAATCTGAAGTTTAAAATTGCTTTGAAAATAGAAAACTGATGTTCTAATAATAAATATCGTGAACTATAATTGGGAAATATACATATATTTTGTTTAATCATGCCTGTTCCATTGACGAATTACATTTTAAGTAATATTGATATGTTGTTCTTTTAAACAGTAATCTGCACCCTATACTGTCCCCTTCGGATGTGTTTGAGCAACCACAATCTGTAGGCCATAAAAAAATTAAGTTCCAGATTTCTGCAGACATTCCAGCTGTTCTTCAAAAAAGCTTAGAGAGAGAGCAGAATAATGGTAAGAATGCTTATCCTTAAATTCTTCTTGTAATGATTTGCAGTATTTTAAGATGCAATGAACAAGTAAGATATGCTGAGTTGAAGATTTTTATATTCTACTAGCGGTCTTACCCAGAGTTGCTAGAGTCTTTCAGGGCAGGGCCTTGAGGATGTTGCGGGGAGGGTGCAGGAGGCTGGCGGACAGCTGTGTGTGTTCTCTCTTTCCCTCCTAGGAGCCCCCCAGCACACCAGGGGCTTATTGTCTCCCTCTCCCCTCCCAGCACTGCAGCCAAGGGCCAGGAGGATGTAAGGAAAAGTTTGGGGCAGGAAGGCTACTTACACACTCTATCCTGTGAGCACCCTCCCATCAGTGACCACTCTCCTATCATGTCCCTCCAAACTGCAGTCCTTCCATTTGTGTGTTATGGAAAATTGTCCCTTTCTCATCACTTTTGGTTTTCCTGGGACAACCAAACTCTGATCTTGCTTGAAGTTAAGAGAAGAGGATGCTGCATACCAAATTTTGTGGCCTTATAGATATACAGGGGGGGGGGAGGATTCCGTAGATAGTACTGATTAATTTTTTTATATTTATTTAATAGGAGTTTTCCTTCAAGGAATTCAACCCTAAGGTCTGTTCTACTCTTAGATTTTGGGTCAACATAGCTGTGAAACTCAGTGGGTGAAAAATTATGTTGTCCTAAAACCTGCTTTAAACACAGGTTGACGGGGGAAAAAGCTTGATGGAAACAAACTGCCATGAAGGAAAGTAGTGTTCCTGCAGAGATGGAAAAACCTCTTCCATCTCTATAGGCTGCATCTGTGCTACAGCCATAGCAATGTCACTCTGGGCACCATAATGTCCATTCTTCAAACAGTGAACCTGCTGCTCTAAAAATTCACTTCTTTCAGGAATTCTCTTTTATAAGATTTTCAGTTGTAATTCAGAATGCAGGATTCAATGAGATTTTAAGGCTCTAAAATTGCCTCATCAACACAAGATGATGTCTTTCTCATGTGAATTATGTGGGTTTTTTAAACAATATTATAAATTATGCTGAAGACTTTCCATGCGGTAAACAGGCACTTCAAAATACTTAGTGTGTGCTTCAGTCTCTGTTTCAGATTTTTTAAGAGAACAACTTTCCTGTGGTTGTCATTTTTGTGATGCTCCATCGTACAGTTTGCTCATGTTACACATTGTCTTTATAGTGAATTTCCCAATATTACGAAGTTCCTGTAGTAACAGTGTAGCAATGACAAAAGGTGGATCTTGCCGATAGATATTTTCTCCAGCAAAATAAATGATGGAGGTGTATATGAAACAGACATCTTCTGTCAAAATAGGAATTAGGACACTTTGCTTGCAAAAAATCATTGTGTATATACTAAAATTCCTTTCTATCTTGGCTGATATTCAAAAATTGAACCCTTTAAAACTTCAGGATTTGCTAGCTTGCAGCCATCCCTCTTCCCTCTCCTCCCCCTTTTTTTGAATATGAAAACATTTTGTACAATATGTTATTTAACTTTCAGACCTTTATGCAATGACAGAAGAAATAACAACTAACGCAGGATTTGGAAAGATCTTTCCAGCTCCTAGCTCTAATGATAAAGAGGAGACAGAAGAAGAAGAAGATGATGATGAAATACTGTCAGAATTTGTTTCTAGAAGGGAACTGGAAAAGGGCAGACTTTCTAGAGGAGGTATTTTCTCTTGATTATATTGTAACTAATATATACAAATCAATAATTTAAAAATTGATATTTTGCTTAAAATAGGAAATTACGTTACTGTTGCATCGCCTGTAATTTACAATTCATGTTGCAAGATATTTGTTTTTGTTACAATGTATAATTTTTAAGAGGTTTTAAAAAGCTGATGTAAAGTTTTTTGAAGTCATATTATATGCATATTGATTATTTTCCTCTTTTTTCTGTCTTGGTCAAGAAATGGAAAAACTTTCCATTTTTAAAAATTATGAGCCAGGTGATCCAAATTGTAGGATTTACGTGAAGAATTTGTCAAAACAAGTTCAAGAAAAGGTGAGTAAGGCTTGATGAAAATGTTATGTTGTTTTTCTTTGTTTGCTGCCTTTTCTTACACACCCATTTTAATTTCAGGATCTCAAGTTTATTTTTGGACGATATGTTGACTTTCAATCAGAAACTGAACGAATTATGTAAGTTATTTCAGTTCTTCATGGAATTAAGCTATGCAGTAACTTTTAAAGCAATGGTAAAAACTACAGTTGAAATTAGTCATTTTAAGTACCTTTTGTCTGCTTTTAATTTTTGGAAGAAAATCAAATTGGCATGAAAATGTTAATTGTTGAGAGAGAATAGAATTCTTCATATGTAGTTAGCAAATAGTGGAAATGTGGGCTTTTGAAGTTATATTTCAGTACAAAATGCCCAGTTTAAGTAGTTTATCTGGAAGTGGTGTACTTATTAACCCAATATTTTTGACACCTACCACACAAAAATGGAGAGAGACTGGCTAATATTTTTTTAATGCAGTATTTATAATCTATGCAGTATGTACACAACTGCTTTCTACTAAGTGGAGTGGTACATCTTGTTCTAAAGACTGAGCTGTGCCTTTACAACAGAAACCCTAATTCCATTCCTGATGTCACCTGATTGGCCTAAATGTACAGCATTGTAATGACCAGGGCTCGCCAGCCACGCTGTCCGGCGATCTGCGCATGCGCAGATTGCCCAAACCCAGCTCTTCCGGGTTGCAATCTACTTGCCTGTGGCAAGTAGATTGTATTATTTGTCGAGCCCTGGTAATGACTGAAGTTCTAGTTGGCTGTGCATCTGTTAAATGCTTGCTTGTGTATGCAGTATTTGTTGCAATAGGACATCAACTTGCTATTCTGCCTTCTTGATTTTTGACAAATTGCTAATTTATTTTTCTAGGCAAACTATCATCAGTATCTAGTGTTATATCCCTGCCTGTATCAGAATGTGGGCATTGATGCCACTTCCACACCTCGTCTTGCACCTTATGAAATTAATGTCTATTGTAAATTGTGGTGGTGATGGGGCAAAATTTAAACTTTTCCTCCCTCTATCCATTTTATTTCTAGGTTTGATATACGTTTGATGAAAGAAGGTCGCATGAAAGGACAGGCTTTCATTGGCCTTCCTAATGAAAAATCAGCTACTAAAGCTTTGAAAGAAGTAAACGGATACGTTTTGTTTGAAAAACCCATGGTGGTTGTATCCTTTTCCAAATGTTTGCATTTTAGTGGCTTTTAAATTTAGGACAGTTTCAGAAATTCTTGCTGCTTGTCCTGTAAACCCACTGTAATTCATAAATGACTGTAGAGTAGAAATGTATTATTAAAATTCATAAATGACTGTAGAATGGATATTAAATATTAAAATTACAGACAATGTAGTAGTCATGTACTACACATTTGTTTTAATTATAATAATTTAAAACTTGATTAGTTAGACTTTCAATCTGAACAGAAGAGTAAATATTATTTACCTTAACTCATATAAGAAGTCACATGGACTAGAGTAAAGTCAAGTATGTAAGTGTTTGCAGTATCTGGGGTATTATTGTAGAAGATTTTGACTCACTTGTAAATTCTCTTTACAAATCAACAAGCTATTTCTTTTCAAAGTTTATATTCAGATAAAAACATGATGTGTTGTAACAGCTTTAAATTCAAAGATGTTTTTAAAAATAGTTAATATATGCCAATGAAATCATGGATCACACAGAAAATCCAATTTTGAGCTACAAGTAAATGTGATGGTGAAATTTGATTTGAAGAAAGGGTAAGTGTAACTTCATGTGACTGGAGTAAGAGGTAAAGTTGGATTGAGCATGCAAATTACATACATATTACATGTGCATCAGAATATGTTCATTATCCAAGCTTTATTTATCTTCTAGTAAATTGGTATTCCTCCACTAATTTAATTATGACTTCCTGCTAACAATTATCACTTATACTTGGACTTAAAGTCCTTAACAGAAGCTTAGCAATTTGCACGATCTGCTAGACCAAAACAGGATTCCAAAGAAGAGAAAAGAAAAAGATAGAACTATGCTAAAGGTAAGTAGATTTAGTGAGAAAGGAAAGAACATTCAGACATACACAGGCTGTTGTTTTTTAATAATCCATTATTTGAGTGCATTGTGTGTTGGAGGGGGGAGGGTGTTCTAAAAAAGGAAATCTATCACAGGACTGTTGACCCTACAGTTAACTTTGGGGCACAAGGGTGAGAGTAGGATGTTGTCAGTCTAACCCGCAAGGATCATCCTCCTACAGTCCTATATGCCCCAGAAGCAGACACTGCTTCATTGCTGTAATGCATAAATAATACTTGAGAGTTTCCTTTCTGGCATCTTCCAAAAAGTCTTTGCTTTGGTGACACTCTAGTTAGTGGCATTTTTTTAATCCCTTCCCTTTTTTTGGGGGGGAAGGGGGTCTAATTGTTAGTTAATGCTTTAGCTTGTGTAATGTTAAACAAGATTTTGGCCTTTCTGTTAAGGACGTAAAATCCCAGTTAATGGGTTAACCAGTTAAACGTTAGGTTAAGGTAATATTTAACTAATTAACCTTTTAAGCAGTATCTCATGGCTCAAAACTCCCAACCTGTGGGGCTCCCATTCTCAGCCCCGCCTTGGGTCTGGCTGTTGTTTCCTGGCCTCAGCCCTGTGGAGCTGGGGCTGGCTGCCAGAGCTGGAGCAACCGTGTCTGCAGTCAATTGTGCTTAAAAATAGGTTTGTTTGGTTATGGTTTTCTGTAATACCTCTGTCCACACTGCCAATAAAAGCATATTTAACATCATGTTTGAAAAAGTGTTCAAATTTCCTCATACAGTCAAGTCCTTAATTTGCATCTAAGAAAATATCCCTAAATGTTATGATTAATTTGGTTATCTATTGATTTTTTTTAAATGAAGATAACTTCAATGTTGCTGTTTCCAGTGGAATAACAGCACATTTTCTTAAAATTATGCTCAGCTTTACTGTCACTAATAAAGTATTTATTAAAATAGATGTTTTATCATAGATTTCTTGTGTCCATTGAAGGCCAAGCTATATAAATGCCTTTAAGGGTTTTTCTTATGTTTTTGAATTGTTGGTGAAACTCCCTCTGAAACTTATATAATGTGCAATACTGAAATGGTGTGTAATCTGTTTTTGAATAAGATTTGGTCCCACTTGGCAAAGTTAACTTTTAATTTTATCAAATTAAAAACAAATACCATTCACAAATATTTTCTTACATTAGTTGACAAGAAATAAATACAAGTTAGCTAATTTACTCTAAGAGTGATAAAGGCACAAATAAGCTTTGTTTTGAAACTTGTTCCCTTTTGTTTCTTCATAGAATTATTCCATTGTTTTACAGTTATTTTATGTAGTGGGACAAATGCTGAAAAACAATGAAGATACTCTTTGAATGGATGTTGGCAACCTTTAACTCTGAGCACTGAAAAAAACTGTACTGCAATTAAATTCTAGTCTTCCCAATTTATTCTTTGTAAATTAAAATAAGTCACTATTCCTCTTTCTGACTAAACTAACTACAAGTTCCAGTTCACATTCATATTATATAAATAGAAAAATCTAGACCTTGGTTTGATCTCTAATCACATTCTGAACAGTCAATTCACAGTTATTATATTTGTAATGATTAGATTTGCATTAGCAGATTAAAATTAAAAGCCTAATAAAAGGAGTGACAGTCAAAACACCTTCCTTTAACCCAGCCTTTTGTAAGTATCATGGAATACATACAACTTTTGTGTTTATGATTGCCCACTACAGAACTCAAGTAAAGTGGCACAGTGGGTGTGTGAGTTTCAGTATCTTTGAATTGCTTTGCTTTTGGTAAAGAAAAACAAACATGAACCCTAATTTTCTATGGTTGCCATGAGCCAAAATGACTTGATGCAAAATAGTGGTTTCTGTGGTATGAAGTCTGGATCTGCAAGGAACAAAGGCTTAAGAGATTCAGGTTTATAAGTAAATTTTGTAAATAAAATAAAAATACTGTAAAATGTGAATTGTATAGCCAGGAGGGATGTGAATGTGTACTCATGTACACTGTTAACTGATGAGCCTAGGCTCACTGGTTAACTGTCACAGTTACACACCTTTATCAGAGGCAGCAGCAGCCTTGGGGTGGGTGGGGGGGAAGCTGGAAACTGGCTCCCCTTGAGCACTGCTGCTGTTTCCCTTCCCCCCCCCCAACATGTAAACCAGGTAATTGCTGCAAATTTCAGTGGCTATCCATTTACAAAATTACATGCATTTTAACATTCCTAATACCCAGCAAAGTTAAATGGATACACGAATACTATATGGCTACGTCTACATTGGCAAGATTTTGCACAAAAGCAGGTGCTTTTGCGCAAAATCTTGCCACCTGTCCACACTGGCCGTGAGTATTTGCTCAAGAACACTGACGTTCTAATGTACGAAATCAGTGCTTCTTGCGCAAATACTCTGATGCTCCCGCTCAGGGATAAGCCGCGCAAGAGTTCTTGCTCAAGAGGCCAGTGTAGACAGGCAACATTAATTTCTTGCGCAAGAAACCCCTATGGCTAAAATGGCCATCGTAGCTTTCTTGCGCAAGAGAGCATCTACACTGGCACGGATGCTTTTGCGCAAAGGCACATGCCAGTGTAGATGCTCTCTTGCGCAAATGCTTTTAACGGAAAAACTTTTCTGTTAAAAGTATTTGTGCAAAATCATGCCAGTGTAGACGCATCCTATAAGTGTCACTTTATATGGTAATTTGTTAGTGTCAAATTATTTTTTTAAACAGTGAAACGGGCTACGTTTAATTGACAGTAATTCTAAGTATTACTACTTTCTCCTTTAGGAAAGCATGTTAATTACAATGTTTTCATAGAAGATGAAAAATACACAGCTTTGACTTTCATGGGCTGGAATTCCCTTTTCCTGTCACAAATATTTTCATGAACGTTTGGGCACTCAGTTCTGATCTAAATAAAATGCCAACTATATGAGAGAGCAAAATCAGGTAGAAGCTAATGTGTCAAAGGTTACTGGCTCCATAGACTGCATTGGATGGAAGCATAACTTTAAAACAATGGAGTTGATGAAAAACAGAACCCTATATAAAATGCAGACCACTGAATGAATGGGACAGTAAATGTTGGCATTTTCCTAATAGTTCAAGTTGTAAAGAACTTCGTTTGCTTATGTGAATGGAGTCATCATTGGTGCACACGTGAGCTGTCACTAATGTGCAGAGAAGGGATCAAAACAGCTATATTTTATCAAACAGTCTTGTAAGAGATAGTAAAAAAGTTGTGTAAATGCAATACTGAGAATCAAGTAAAATTAAACCACATTCTGCTGTTCTTCTTTAGAAACATTCCTGCGTAAATACTGCAGTAATACTGTCATGCAGAGTGTATCCTTTCTTGTTGTATCCTTTTTTTGTACAGTGTTTCCCATAGCGCTCAAATATCTCAAAGTTCTCATTTGGTGCAGATGCGGGGAGGAATTTACACCTTTTTCATATATACACAATTTTGTAAATCTATTAACATAGGTAAGACACTTAAAAATTATGAAGGGAACTTTTTTTCTGACAAACAGTGAATCAGGTCACTTATTTACTTAAAGGGACACCATGAATGTTCTTAGTTTCAAAATGTGACCATTCCTCCTTGTTCCTTCTGACTCCTTATAATTCATTTTTACGGGCCACATCCTCATCTGGTGTAACCTGGCTTTGTTCCATTGATTTTAGTGGAGCTTTGCTGACTTATATCAGCTGCAGAGCTGGCCCTAGATGTTCTTTTTAATAAATAGCAACTCCACACAGCATGTTTCAGTTTTGATGGGGTGGTTATAAGCAGAAAACAATCCTTGAAGTTGTCTTTTTATCTAATACTTTTATGTATTGACAACTTGTGTCTGAATTTCTGAGAAGCGACCTGAAATTAGTTTTTTTGTAACTTTTCTTAGAACAAAGAACAAAAAAAATCTAGCTGTCTCATGATGAAGTAATGCAGACTGACTGAAGCTAAACTTTATTATTTAGTGCTACCTTTGTTTCCCACTTTCTGGTAGTGTTTTGTGGCTACTAATCTTTATTTTCCTGGGAGGGTGGGGGTTGTACCGTAGCATTCTCTGATTAACCTTCCTTTTTTAATAGTAATATAAACTAATATATATGTGTAGGAAGTTAAATTTAGCTGTCTCATGTATGATTCACTAATTTTTTCTATCTTAAGATTTTCAACTGTCTAGTTAAGCTTCTGACAACAGAACAAAGAAATTTTCCAGTAATGTATACGTTTTAACATGCCTTTATAATGTTCCAGGTTCCTTTTGTGTTCCATCTCTTTCAAGTGTTACCAAGCTATGGGAAGAAGCAATGTGATCATCAGGACTATTGAACAGTGCGTAGTAGCATTTCAAATGTATTTAAAACAAGACTTAATTCTCTTCATTTTTAAAGGTTCCAAATGCTTTTAAACAAATTGTAGCTTATGAGAAGACAGATATATGAAAAATGCATATTCATGTGCTTGTTAAATCTCTAATAAATTATTATTTTCCCTTTCACTTTGCATTCTAACTGCTCTTTTTTGGAGAGGAGATGTTTAACTCTTACAGAAATTCAATACAGGTTACACCTCCATGGTCCAGTACCCTTGGGACCCGACCAGTCTTGGATGAGGGATTTTACCGGACAAGAAGAGGTCATTTCTGGCCTACAGGGCTGCCAGGCTCCTGGCCCCACGGGACAGCCTCGCTGCCTCTCAGTCCTACCAGGCAGTTGTGCTGCTGGATGGCAGTTCAAGGCTGAGGTTCAGCTGTGCTGCCAGGAGGCAGCACCACTTCTGAGCTCTGACCCCTTTGGGGAATTCTGCTAGGTAGCAGTCCCACTGCCAGACAGCCCCACCGCCTCCAGTCCTGCTGGGCATCTGCAGCGCTGGGTGGCAGCCCTACTACCTCCAGCACTGCTGGGAAGCTCTGTTGTCGGGTGGCAGCAGGACTGCCGGGCTCCCGGTTTTGCTGCCACAGAGCATCCCCACTACTGGGCTTCAGTCCCAACTCAGGGCTCCCAGCACAAGCCTTCTGTCGGGACTCTCTGGTCCTGGAACAGCCATGGTCCTGCCAGACCATGAATATTGCCAGATCAGAGAGTCCCAGTTTAGAGAAGTTCAACCTTTACTTAATTATTTTACATCTTTATGCCACAGAGTATTTGTCAGAAGAGACATTCAGAGACTCCATGGTGAAAACTCTTTTTTCTCCTCCTTGAGGATGTTGATATGCTGTCTGAAAGCAAAAATGGGAATAAGAATTGGTTTTAGTGAATCAGGAATTTTTGTTTTGTCTTGAAATCATACAGAACTAATGCCCTGGTTTTGTGCTTGAGGCACATTGCCATCAGCGATTTTGTCATTCACGTGAATGCAAGTTGCTGCTGGCCAATGTCAGTAAAACAAGAACCATATTTGCATGAAGAGGCCTAAGTCCTGATTGAAACCTCTGCACATTACCATAAAATAAATATTACACACTAATAATTTTAAGCAGTGGTAAGCCAAAGGACCATGTAGGCTAGCATTCTTATTCTATTATTGAGTCAGCAGTGCTAAAAAAACCAATGCTTTAGACTATCTAAAAGTATCTTATGTTACTAATTTTTAGAACTATAAAGTGTAGCTAGTTTATATATTACCTGCTAAAACCGTGTGGGAAAGACTATGTAAAAATGCTCTGATAGTGCAATGCAAATATTTTGCATCCCTTAAAATCAGGAATAAGGGATCTTTTGGAAAAGGCTTTATTTTTCTGAAAGATCCCCGTCTAGACTGGTGCTTTTTTCCGGCAAAGTCCCGAGCCGGAAAAAAGCGGCAGCCATGTTTATACAAATGAAGCGGGGGATATTTAAATCCCCGCTTCATTTGCAATAACGATGTGTCTAATCTGCATCCCTTTTCCGGAAAAGGGGTGCAGTGTAGACACAGCCTTTGTGTATAATTTTAAAGGGATTAAATGCCTTGAATCTTAACATCTTTTAAATTACCCCTTTTTAGCAAGTCATGGGGAGTCTGCTTCCCAGATAGTGTGTAACTATAAAGTTCACTTTTAGTAACAAATGGCTTATAAAAATCACAGCATTTCAGTTATAGTCAACTTAGTACAGGGGTGGTCAACTTGTGGCTCATGAGCTGCATGCGGCTCTTCACCCCTGAAAGTGTAGCTCACAAAGCCACCCCATGCACCCCTACAAACAGCCCCCAGCTGCCTGTGCACACCGGATGCAGGAGAGCCATCTGGTGTGGCAAGATGGCGGTGGCCAGCTGGAGCCTTATGTGTCCAAAAAGCCTAGCCCATTGTATTTAAAGGGGCAGCTTCCTTTTTTTTTTCTCAACAACTCTGACTGCTGGAGATCTCTTTTTCTTTTTTCCCTCTCAACAATTCTGGTGCGGTGCTACTCTTCTCATTTTTTCCACCGCTATTGCAGCTCTCTTAGTTTAATGGGTTGGCCATTCTGACTTAGTACAATATGCATGATTTTTATATATAGTCTCCTATCTCTGTAGGTTTCAAGCAGATGCCAGGCTACAACAATAAAGCACTTGGCTAATTCTCACAATAGATTTTCTTGAATAAAGAAGCTATTTCTTAAGGTGTTTATTAAGGTCTTCTAGCAAAAGAGTTCT
Source organism: Pelodiscus sinensis (assembly GCF_052426305.1). Taxonomy (NCBI): domain Eukaryota; kingdom Metazoa; phylum Chordata; order Testudines; family Trionychidae; genus Pelodiscus; species Pelodiscus sinensis. The sequence continues at coordinate 43,275,086 of NC_143060.1, forward strand.
TGATGAATCATTAGGATCTTAGGACATCAAAAAGTACATTTTTTTTATATATAGCATAAATCTAAAATTTGGCTAGATTCTTGAGTCTGACTTGGTCATTCTGTGACACATCACTGTCAGAATATGCCTGTCATGCATGTGTATCAGTCCTCAGAAGGTCACTTGAACCCAAGGTAAGTCTAGTCATTTTCCTTGAAGAGTGCCTACAGTAGAGCCTATTGAAAATGTATTGCTGTGGTTAAATGGAAAATGCATACAGCTTGGGTGCACTTCTGCTGCTGGAGACTGCAGTTAAGAGCATTTCCACCTTCAGACACTTAAATTTTGTGGTATATTCCAAAGAATCATAGCTGACTGTCCACTGAATATAAAGCTAACTGTATGAAGTGTATGATGATGATAGCACATGAAGAGAAAAAGACCTCCTGTAGCCACAGCAGATCTACTTCCTCAAGAATCAAGATTATCTTCAGCAACCCATCCCACAGCTGGAGCTCACAAGAAAACACTTGCCACCACTGCTACTGTGAGAAACAGCTATCACTCAGGGAGCCAGCCACTTAGAAAAGATTCTGACATGTTGCTGAGTGTGATGGTTCTGAGGTAGAGGGTGGGTGATGGAAAGATGAGAAGAGTACATAATGGATGTTGGTGAGGATGAGTTAGAGGACCTTTTCCAGGGAACATTGGACATATTGCTGACAGGCATAATATATTACAGTAGAGCCCCTTTTTTGCCAGAATATTTCTGTTGCTTTGGTGTATGTCTTCCTTCATTTTAATCCAAGCAGATTGGTGAGTGGCATATTTTCCCTAAAAGTATTTCAGGAAAGGGTGGGGTATTTTCAGTACTGACCACACAAATATCTAGAAAGGTATGATATTCCCCCTTTTTCTTAATCTGTTCCTGGTTGGTTGGTTTGTGTGTTTTTGTTTGTTTTTCAAACTGTGGATTTCAAGGAAATTCCTGGTGTGCTTTACTTCCCATTTTTTTGGGGAAGTAGCTCATGCTACTAATATTCTCATAGAGGACCTTCCTTACACTTTATGGGGCCCTATGCAAATGAGCCCTGCCAGTATGACTTCTGATGGGGCTCGGGGGTTCTTTCCCTTATTCCCCCCGCCTGGTTCCCCATGTGTGTTTTGTGCCAGGGGCCTGGGCTTCCCTTCCCCCAAGGCACATATTCTTCCTGTGTTTGGGGGCTTGCCTGGGGCTGGAGCTGAGACTGAGGGCTCCTCTCTGCCCCCAGCCTACATGATAGAGCCCTCACTAGTCTTCTGGCTGAGAAGAGCATGTTGAAGTGATATCGGGCAAAGGAGAACAGATGGAGGAAGGAGGCAGAGAGGAACCAACAAGGCAGCAGCAGAGGTAATAGAGCTGTACTTATACATATAAGTACAATGGCAGCTGCTTAAGCCATGTGAAAATTTGCTGCTCCAAATTTTCAGGTGCCCTTCGTAATTGCATATGCCTTGGGGCAACTCCATTCTCATAGCAGCACATATTTAGCAGACAAATTGCTCAGGTCATGCTTGGGCTTTTTCCTCTTTTGGGGCTCTGTCTTCAGTTTCTGAAACTGGATCCAAGTTGGTTTTGTGTGACAGAGCACAAATATTTATTCTAGCCCTTGAGCTCTAGTAGTTTTCACCATGAATAAAGCATTTCTCTACTCCAGCTGAAGTTACCTAATAAATAGGATATACTCCAGTCTCATATGGAGAATGCAGCATGGTAACAGTAGTATAGGCAGGTATAGAACACAGTATTGGTTGGTCAACTAATACTACTACTTGTACTTAGATATTCTTTTAAAAGAGCTGAATCTCTTAATGAGTTAAACCTGACAGCTGTAGCTCGTCTGAAAAGCAATATTCAGTCAGGCTACTTAACAAATGAAGTATTAAGCAACAATCATGCAGTTTTAAAATGTTTTAAAATATTTCTGCTGTGTTCCCTGACACACACATTGCGTCTACTCGTTCTGCCAAACAGCCAAAAATATGACATTAGAATAACTTATTTCAGATTGGGAGTCAATAGGGTAGAAGCAAAATGGTGACACATAAGAAACAAATACATAATATCCCCAATAATCCCCTTTTCAAATCTCAGAAATCAAGACAGGGCCCATTTCTCAGCAAATGGTTTGAACTTGAAAATAAAAGTGAAAACAAAATGATTTTTCATATGTGCTTTTGATACTCCTGTTTAGAAACAGCCAAACAAATCTACTTCCTAAAACAAAATATATATTAAGAGGTTTTAATATTTGTAAATCAGAGCAGCAGAGGGCAGCATTAAGAGGCTTATGATTACTGGCAGTAACTGCAAGAAGCAGTCCTGGCATGTGTCAGAGGAAGAAATTCTATCTACTCTTCCTTTAGAGACAGGAAGGTCTGCCTTTCAATGACTGACTTAGTTATGGCATTGCATCAGTCCTACTTCAAACTGTAGAATGCTGAGACAGTTGTAATACTGCAGGAAAACAACTGAAAACACCATCAGTCAGTCAAAAAGGTATGTCTTCAGATCTGCTTTGCATTTATTTTTGTGAAATAATATTGCTATCATGAATTTGCTTATTTCTTGTATTTACAGGGGAAAAAACCTACACAGGGCTATGGTTAATAAAACTGGTCCTACGAGAGAAATTAGAAATTTATTTAGAGAAACCTTTATTTAAGGAGACAGGCAATATTGGAGAGCAATTCTAAGGAGAACCATCAGATGGCATGAGATTTAAATTACTTCCCTCTGACGATATCTGTTGAAATGCTCATCTGACATAACAGGCCGGATTGCAATCTCACAGTTAAATTCAACTATGTTAGTCCTTATCTGCACAATTGAGTTATCCTGTATAAAACTTTAGTGAGAAAAGAATCAGACTCGCGCCCCCCCCCCATACATGGATTTTGAAGTCAACACAGATGACTATTTGCTTTCTTAAATTTGCTCAGAATTGAAAGGAAAGTGTGCCTATCTAATACTGTTGAAAGCTTGGAAATTTCCATACGATGGGGGCTAATTTGGCTACGACCAATCAGAAAAGAGATCTTGGAGTTATCGTGGATAGATCTCTGAAAACGTCCACACAGTGTGCAGCGGTGGTCAAAAAGGCAAATAGAATGTTAGGAATTATTAAGAAAGGGATAGAAAATGAGACAATATCTTACTGCCCCTGCATAAAACTATGGTACGCCCACATCTTGAGTACTGTGTACAGATGTGGACTCCTCACCTCAAAAAAGATATTTTGGCCTTGGAAAAGGTTCAGAAAAGGGCAACTAAAATGATTAGGGGTTTTGAACGGGTCCCATAAAAGGAGAGACTAAAGCGACTGAGCCTTTTCAGTTTGGAAAAAAGGAGACTGAGGGGGGATATGATAGAGGTATATAAAATCATGAGTGGTGTGGAGAGGGTGAATAAAGAAAAGTTACTCATTAGTTCCCATAATATAAGGACTAGAGGACACCAAATTAAATTAATGGGTAGCAGGTTTAAAACTAATAAAAGAAAGTAGTTCTTCATATAGCGCATAGTCAACCTGTGGACCTCCTTGCCGGAGGAGGCTGTGAAGGCTAGAACTATAACAGTTTAAAGAGAAGCTAGATAAATTCATGGAGGTTAGGTCCATAAAAGGCTATTAGCCAGGGGGTAGGAATGGTGTCCCTGGCCTGTGTTTGTCAGAGGCTGGAGACAGATGGCACAAGACAAATCGCTTGATCATTGTCTTCGGTCCACCCCTTCCGGGGAACCTGGCGTTGGCCACTGTCGGCAGACAGGCTACTGGGATAGATCGACCTTTGGTCTGATCCAGTACAGCCATTCTTATGTTCTTATACTGAATTGCAATAGCTTTCTACAGTTAAATGCAAAAACTAAATTAAGAAAGAAGTTTGGAATTCCAATTTTATGTTTCCTGAGGGAGTTCCAATTTTGTTTTCTGAGCATCTGTAACTTACTTAACTATACAGTATTTTGCTGCCTTTTTTTTATCATTATTGTGTGAGTACTGTCTGTGGGTAAGCTACCATGGGCTGCTAACTTAGTTCAGCATCTGTTTACGCATGCACGCTCTCACATACTAAATGGATTTTCACGATTCTATTTTGAAATAGCTTACTTTGAAATCTGGCACATCTACACAGTGCCAGATTTCAAAATAATGCACTGTTTCGAGACATCATTCCACAAGAGTTATCTCGAAATAGCGGGCACGTTCAAAAGACATGGGATAGCTATTTCGGGATATTTCTGGTATCCCAAAATACCCCTCCTCTTTCTCCCTTCCTCCCCTCCCCCCAGTGTTTTCAAGGGACTGAATAGGAGGCTACTTTTCCCTCACTTATCACTTTGAGCAAATTAATTAGCTCCCTCTGTATTTCAGAAAAGTCAATGAGAGTGTTCAGAAGGTCAGCCCTCAGCTTGCTTCTCCAAGTTGTAGCAGCAGGATGTATGTGCTCTTCTACATTTTTCTATTCTTTAAGGAGTGTCCCTGTGGGTGCTCCATCTTGGCTACGCCAGTACCTCTGCGCCTCTGGTTGGTAGAATTTTGATAGCAGTGCCCCACCCCCAGCCAGCAGTGCATGCAGAATGCTGATGCGCAACGCTTCATCCCATGCACACAGCCAACCACCTCATAGGTTCCTTTCTGACCACCGACCGCTGGCTTTGGTCACAAAAGAGCAGTTGCCCTTATTTAGTTTCTCCTACTATATTCAAATTTAGTATTAATTGTTCACCTTAGCATTAGTTGGCTTAGATTCACTGTTTTTTCTTTTTTTCTTCTTTTCTTGTTACATAAGGAAAAAAAAAAAAGGAAAGGAGAGAGAATTCCTTCCCTTTGCTTAACAGAAGCTGCGGTTCCTACACCGCCTGCAGAAACCCCCAGTCTTAAGAAAAAAGAAACTCTTTCAAAACTGCCTGAAATTGACCAGCAGGACAAAATTCAAGAGCTGCCACTGAGCAAACTAAAATCTCGCCCCCCAGACTCATGTCCCCTAGGGAGGAACATGCGACCACTCTCCTAAAGCCCCAGGGACCAAGACAGGGCTTAAGCACTCAGAAAGAGGTTCCACTTCTTGGCAGGCTGTGACTCCCTGCTGAGGAAACTCTCAGCAAATAACAATTCTGTTTCCGTGCCTGTTACAGCTAAGGCTCTGGAGAAACAGATGGGGAACAGGGCCAGTACACACAAAAGCCAGGACCTTAAAGAGAAGGTCCAACCTTCCTCCCACAAACCGAGAGTGGAGCCGAAGCGCAGGAACTCCACACCAGCACCGGCGGAAGCGCTGTCAGCTCCGACACCGAGCACTTCAACACAAGCACTTAAAGAGCTGGCACCGTCCAAACGCACAAATGTGCTTAAGAAGCACCCGGCTCCAGCTGAAGCTCCAATGACAGTGCAACAATACAAATACCCCCAGTGCCATCCAGCTCCCCCCACCTCAGCTGCCCCAGTTTATGTCCACAGCAGAGTTGATGGTGACATTTGGTACCAGGGATGCCACTGTATGAGACAGATGGCACCCTAAATACCTCAAGATTTAGTGTGTCTTCAACACCAGCTATGGCATCTCCCTTAATGAGTGATGACGACGACTGGAAGCCTACATACACGCATACTCCCAGAAGTTCGTTGCCCAAGCCAATGCAACAAGTGCAACAATGGCAACAACCACAATGGCTCTGTTACCCGGAGAGCTGAGGCAAACAATTGCTGTGCTGTGGGCTATGCAATTTAATTTAAAGCCTAAGGTGCCCTCCCACAGAAGCCAGATTTGGCTTGGTATCCTGTATCTAATCACCAGGGAAACAACTTAGAAATTACCAAACAACAAGAATTGAGGGCCAAACCATGTATTTTAAAGGTAAAGATCAAACATCAACAAACAACATGCAATTTAGCAACAGTCCCACCCTAACCCTAGAAGAGAAGATAGAAGAGTCCCACACACATAAGGTCATACATTACATTCACAGTCGGCAATTGATGCTAGATGTTCGTGACTTACAACCTTGCGGCTAGTGTAAAGCCTTAAGGGAGGACAAACAGAGCAATCCCTTGATGGATGTTTCTCGCCTCCTGCAAGCTGGCGCTTGGTGGAGTACCGGATTCTGTCCGAGTATCCCGTAAGTGAGACGGTATAAGTCCCAAAGTCTTAGTGATGGTGGAAAAGGCTTCCCTTATTCCAAATAATGTCACTAGAAATGGGTAGTCTTGTCAGACTGCAGGCTGAAACTTTGGCCTCCTCAGGGAAGACAATGATGCAGGGGAACAATGATGAATCAGACGCATGCACAGGACATGAAGGGAGCCAAAGAACACGAGTGTTCCTTGAAAAGAGCTTATAAACACTTCAAGGTGGGAAAACACTTGAAGGAGAGGGGTGCAAAGAACTAGAGCCGGGTGCATAAGGAATTGAGTGCCATGTGCAAAAGATGGATGCGCATGCAGGCAAATGGGGCGGTGTGCACAGTCTTTGGTGCTGAGTGCACAGCTTAGTGCTGAGTGCACAGCCTTTCCCTACCTGGTTTTGGCGGGAAAGATGCTTTGAGGAAAAGAGAGAACCCCACAGACTCCATTTTGTATTTTAAATATTATGCCCAGGCAACAGCTCCCACTACCCATACCACCCAACTGGCTGTACTGGGACCCATGGGTAGCATACACAGTTCAACAACCTCAGCAGCTGCAACTACCACAGGTGCCCAAACTTCAGGTCCTCCCCACTCAGTCACCTGACCATTCTTCCTTCTCAGAGGACAAAGAGGTGGATATCACAGGGGCAGAAAGAACAATTGACTTCCCACAAACTATGCATCCTCTATCCTTGATATCGCTGTCAGCTATGCCAGAGACTCAGCGCAATCTGACGAATATTCTGCATGCTTCACCACATGCCAAGCTGGCAATCCACATGAATGAAGCACTCATGGATCCTGCCAAAACCTTATGGCAGATGCCAGCAATAATCCCATCAACTTTCAAAAGATCCGACCGCAAGTATTAGGTGACCCCGAAAGGTGTGGAATTCTTATTCTTGAATACTATGCCAAGCTCTCGTCATCAAGGCAAACAACCAGAAGAGCAAGCATCACATCATGTGCACAGTCCTCTACAACAACGACTGGAAACGTCTGGACCTAATAGGCAGGAAGGCTTATTCCTCTGCTAGCCTTCAGCTCAGAATTGCAAACTGTGTGTCCCTCTTTGCAAATACACACATCACATATTTGATCAGCTAGCAAATTTTATTGAAGACCTTCCTGACAATAAAAAAAAAAGAGCAATTCAAAACGAACATCAATGAAGGAGTATTAATCTCCAGAATAGCCCTACAGGTCACATTAGATTAAGCAGATACGATCTCACGATCCCTAGTGTCAGCAATCGTCATGAGGCGTGCTTCGAGCTTCAACTTTCCAGCTTCCCAAGGGAGGCCTAGTCCACAGTTGAATATATACCATTCGAAGGCACGAAGTTTTTTGCTGAATCCACCAATGCCTCAAGGCATACATTGAAGGACTCACAAGCCACATTGAAAACCCTAGGCATACATATACCTAGGAATAAGAAAAAACAGGGAATATCTTTCACACAGAGATATAAACCAACCCCATTTAATCAACAGCCAACATACTACAACAACAGACATCGACCGTGGCAGAACAGGTGCAGATAGGCAGATCAAACAATCGCACAAAATCCTTCAACATCCCATCAGGCGTTTTGAAGGTCTGATTGAGGGTCAGACAGCACCGAGATCTCCAAGGCAGCAATCCCAACACAGTACAACATATGACAGCAGACTAGCTACATTTTATCTAACATGGCGAATCATCACCACGGACAAATGGGTGCTAGAGATCATCATTACTGCACTCCATTCATTTCCATCCCCAAACCCCCTCCCCGTCCTTCTTCAGGGACCCCTCTCATAAGTATGTGCTTGTACAGGAAGCACAATACCTCCTACAATTTGGGGCTATAGAAGAGGTTCCACCAGAGAACCAGGGGAAGGGAGTCTACTCCCACTACTTCCTCACCACCAAGAAGTCGAGAGGTTGGAGATCAATTTTAGATCTCTGAAAACCCAATTGCTTTGTTCATTATCAACGGTTGAAGATGGTAACCCTAGCCACCATCGTTCCTGCCTTGGAGAAGGGAGATTAGTTGTCCACCCTTGACCTTCAGGACGCATATTTTTGTATTGCGATACATCCAATCCACAGACTGCAACGAACCCATATACTTAACCCGTCTTCTTTCCTAAAACTCATAAGGATGACAGAGAAAGGGCACTACACACTCTAGGTGTCTGCAGGCCAATAGCCTTTTACCTAAAATGCAGAGTCCTTTCGGAAATCTCCATGACTCTTTGTGTCATCTATGGAGAGATCAAAACGGTTACCTATATCCAGACAAAGACTATTTAAATGGATCTCGGATTGCATACATCTAGCATACAACACATTCCAGAAGAGTATATGGGCTCATCCCATGAAAGCAATGGCAGCGACAACAGCCTTCTTCAGAGGAGTACCAACAGAAGACATTTGCAAAGCTGCCACATGGTGCTCAACCTACACATTTATGCAGCATTGTGCAATACAGATGTTGGCAGACACAGACGTGTTTCGGCTGAACTATACTCACAATTACCGAGTCAACACTACTGAAGCGCCCACCATCAAGCATGAATACTGCTTTGTAGTCACCTAAGGTGGAGCACCCACCGGGATACTCCTCGAAGAAGGGAAGGTTACTCACCTTGTGCAGTAACTGGAGTTCTTTGAGATGGTTGTCCCCATAGATGCTCCACACCCACCATCTTCCCCTCGGCTTCGGATCCAACTACATCTGGGTCAGAGAAGGAACTGAGGAGGCAGTTGGCTGTGCATGTGGGATGACTGTTTCAAGTGTCACACAGCAGTGTTCTGCATACACAGCCAACCAGGGGTGGACCACTGCTATCAAAAGTCTATCGACCAGAGGTGCAGCGGCTCTGGTGCACCTAAGGTGGAGCAACCCTGGGGACAGCCTTCCCTTTTTTGGATACTAAAAACACACTGGGGCCCAGACACCCTGTGAGGTTGGAGAATCCCAGAGCTCAGGCTGCAGTCCAAGCACTGAATATCTATACTGCAGTTTCATATCCCATTAGCCCAAGCCCTGTGAGCCTGAGTCAGCTTGCATGGGCCAGCTTCTGGAGTATAATTGCAAGGTAGACAAACGCTCATGGTGCACTGAAGGATTTCACAATCATCATCATTAACTGATCTGGCTTCACTGCAGGCTAATCTTCCACCTCATCTCCAAGAACTGGAAAACCTCTGTAATGGATTCTCCTTTCAAACATTACCTTAAGTGGGTGAAAGTAAGGTCAAAGTTTATATTTAGCATGCTATTCCATATGGCCTTGTCATCCATTTTACTTATATGAGTACTCATTTTATGATGGATAACAACATGTAACTGTTCTCTTGGAGTTAGGACGGTATAACCACTCATAGTCACAGCCAGGGTACAAAGGTATTAAGTAGCCAGTCAAAACTTTAGACTCGCTTTTGATTGCTGGGGTTGTGCATACACGTGTAACTCTGTTACTGTGTGAATGTAAAGATAAACTTAACTTTAAAATCAGACTGCATGGTGTAGAATTGCCTGACTTTTATAGCAGTGGTGTATAAGACAAGATGTGATTTCACTCTTCGGGAAAGATGAAGATTCCAAGTACCATAATTCTGCAAACCCTGTAAACTGTTTTTATCCTCTCCAGAGAAACTCAAACAAAGTCAATGACTTGATCACAAATTCTACTTTTTACCTCAAATTCTCGTTGTTCCCTCTAATCAAGGAACAGAAACAAATACTATGTGATCAAGCAGGCATAGCACATGATGAATCTACAAAATGCACACAGTTCATAAACAATTCCTAGTCTGAAACCTGCTCATAAATTACTCAACAGGTACAGATGGCATGAAAATCAGTTTGTAAGCAGAAAAATGGGCTATATTTGTCAAATGATTCATTCAAAATAGCTCTGCTCCCAATTATGACTGTTAGTTACAATAACAGCTGATGGCAACAGGATCTGGCAGCAGAAGCTGTGCTATATAAACTGGCACACTTTGCAGTTGAACAAGTTCCAAAGAGTACAGCTACACAGAGTGAGGTAGTTCTTCCTCGCTCATATTTATATTTCAAACAAAGGGAGGATTGTTATGTAGGAAGCATTTTTTCTTGACATTTTGGATAGCTCCTTTCCTATTCATTAGCTTGTTGTCTGTATCGTGATGCTGTTTTCAGCAGCATTTTCCATCCAAAACTTATTTACAAATGAAGGCTGTGTGAGTGGTACAGAAATCCTGAATACTAAGCCTTCTGAAAAAACACATGCTGCACTGAGCTTTCATTATAGAACACCTCCATTTTGAGCATTACCAAAGGGCAGGCATATCATGATTGTTTTTATCTTGCAACTTCATATATGAACCTTAGTTCTGTCCTCTGCTCTCCTTTAGCCCAATATTCAATCCTGACTATAATGTTGACTTTGATCAGAAAGAACAGCTTTTTCAGCTTGTTCTCTCATTTTTAGGTCTTGCATCCAAGAAGAGCAGTTCAACTCTCTGGTTACAGGAGGTATTTATCATCCAAATGTCACTGCTACAAAATGAGACTATAAAAGCTGGGGATCAGGTAACCTCCAATCTGTTAGGTTCTATGTCCTTGCTGGGTTTGATGACGAGAGCACAGGATGTTTTCACAGAAGCATTTCAAGATCTCCCAGAATTTTGTCGAACTCATACTTTAGGGAACATGTTTGAGAGTCTTTATTTTAAACAAGGTCTGGAAGCATAGGACTGGAAGCTGCTTGGCTCTTGGTTGGCTGCACAGACTATTAAGGAGCTTTATTAAAGTGTGGAGCTGTGCTACTTAAGTTCAGGGGTAGGTAAAATGCATTTACTTCACCCAGTAGACCACAGTGCTCCAAAAGGGCTGGAGAGTTGGTAGCCATGGCTCTAGCCTCATAATGTGCCAGCCAGGAGAACTAGCTATACCACACAGTGCTAAACCTGCTAAATGAATGAAGCACATTCAGCATGTTCATCTTTTGCACCAGGGAGCCAAGAGAGGCAGGACAACACAGCTGCACAACACTCCCCGGCCTGTGCCTGAATGGCATAGTCTACTCTGAGAGGAAGATATCTATTTTGTACATTTAATACAACATTTTGTACTATCAAGCTGCAAAAGCAGACCGATATCAAATATTTAGTGTTTCTGGTTCCAACCCAGTAAAAACCTACAGCTCTGAAAAACCCTTTGGATCTTAAAAAATTCCACCAGGATTTCAACAGTTTCCCCCTCATCATCAATCTCAGCCTGGACCAGTCCATACAAAAGATCCACTTTCTGGACACTACAATGCAAATAAGTAATGGTCAAATAAATATCACTCTATACCACTCTATACCAGAAACCCGCTGACCACTATAATACCTGCATGGCTCCAGCTTTTATCCAGAACATATGATACTATCTATTGTCTACAGCAGTGCTTTCCAACCTTTTCACTAGTACAGACCCCCAACCACCCCCTCAAACTGGTCATAGATCCCCAATCACCCCCCAAATTGTTCATGGACCCCCATCAAAGCCAATTCTAGCTGAATTTCTAATAGTCAGTGGAGTATTTTCTTACTTTTTGTTTACTTATGTCTGTTTGATTAGATGTTCCATTTGTGGATGCTTCACTCTGCTCATCAATCTCCTTTCTCTTCAGCAAGCCTGATTTCAGCCACAGATCCATGTTGAGTGTATGGCTAACATTTGCATGCTTCTAACTGTCCCAATCATTTCATCATACAAAGGCGCCACAACATAGATTTTTTGGACAGCAATTGGTAACATTATTGGAAGATATTTAATTTTAAAATAATAATTGATTGTAACTTTGCAATTTATTTAAAACTTATTTTCTATGAACATTTTTATTTTTATTTCCCAGACCCCCTGCAATACTCTCATGGACCCCAGGTTGGGAACCATGTCTATAGCAAAGCCCTAAGATACAGCCTCATTTGCTTCAATCCCTCAAGGACCTACAGGAGGGCTACTCAACTTTGGAAGCCCTGGGGGCCACAATGATACTCTCAGCATATGCCAAGGGTCACAACTTAAGTGTGGTTGCATACACATGCTAATATATATGCAAATAGTTTTTTTTCACACTAATGGACATGAATACAAGGATTAAGCCTTAAGCTGCAGCATTGGACCCAAACGTGGCCAGTGAGCCAGTCAGAACCTCTCAGGCTCTGCCCACATGGCTAAGCAGCCAGCATACATAAGAACGGCCATACTCGGTCAGACCAAAAGTCCTTCTAGCCCAGTAGCCTGTCTACCAACAGTGGCCAGCACCAGGTGTCCCAGAGAGGGTGGATCAAAGATAATGATCAAGTGATTTGTCTCCTGCCATCCTTCTCCAGCCTCTGACAAACACAGGCCAGGGACATCATTTCTATTACCTGGCTAATAGCCTTTTATGGACCTAACCTCCATGAAATTATCTAGCTTCTCTTTAAACTCTGTTATAGTACTAGCCTTCACAGCCTCCTCTGGCAAGGAGTTCCACAGGTTGACTATGTGCTGTGTGAAGAAGAACTTTCTTTTATTAGTTTTAAACCTGCTACCCATTAACTTCATTTGGTGTCCTCTAGTTCTTCTATTATGGGAACTAATAAATCACTTCTTTATTCACCCTCTCCACACCATTCATGATTATGTGTGTCATGATTATGAGGGTTAGCCAGTAGCCTGGGGATTAAGGGATGAAGTGGCCAATAGGAATGGAGGTAGGACTTTCAAACTGGGACAAAGGAATTTGGGTTTTTCCCTCCTTTGTCTCTGGGTGAGTCCTCTGCAGCTACAGGGAGGGACAAGCATGTCTCTCTCTCTCTCCAAGAAACAATTTTTCACTTTCTGTAAGTAGGGTAAAGTTTAGGTAGTTTCGTTAGGCTTTATTGTTTTAAGTGTTGGGTATGGGATCTGATACCTGTCACTGCTTAAGAGAGATTTGGCTTTTCTTTTTAACTAAGTTCTAGCCCCTGGTGTAATTCCTCCATGAGTATATTTTGTTACCTTTCCATCTGATCCTTATGCTTGCAACAGGAATATTGTTGTAATAATAAAAGTTTTCTCCTTTCCTTTTATTAACCTGGCATTGGTTACTTGTGTGTCCTGATTTTTATAATAGGGGTGAGATTTCCCAAATGATCTTTCCCCTAATCTCGTTATTAATATTTGGGTGGTGGCAGTGGAAGTTTTATTCTCAAAATCTAGGGTTTTTTAAGATTTTGAGGGAAGTTTTATACCAAAGCCTGGTAGATAAGGCTTTGGGGTACACTTGCTGGCCCCCACTTCTGCATTTATCATGCCAGAGTGGGGATGGAGTCATGACATGCCTCAGTGTTTGGCTCCATCCCCACTCTGTCCACGCATTTATGCACTGACACCATCACAAGACCTAACCACATCAGCTGTACTATCAAAGGCTTGTTCACCTGCACACCGACTAATGTTATGTATGTCATCGTGCCAGCAATGCCCCTCTGCCATGTGCATTGGACAAACTGGACTATCTCTGTGCAAAAGAATAAATGGACACAAATCAGATATCAAGAACAGTAACATTCAAAAAACAGTGGGGAGCAATTTAACCTCCTGGACACAGAGTTACTGACTTGCAAGTTGCCATCATTAGGCAAAAAAATGTCAAAACAGACTGCAATGTAACACTGCTGAGTGGAATTAATATGCAAATTGTACACTTTCTGAATGGGACCGAATAGAGACATGTAATGGCTCTCTCACTACAATAAGTAATTTCCCCTTCAGGTACTCTCACCTTCTCATCCCTCTTGGAGGTGAGCCACATCCACCCTGATTTAATTAGTATTGATGTTATACTCTCCTCTCTTTATCCCCACCTTTCTTTCACTTCAAGCATCTGAGGAAGAGAGTTGTATCTCACAAAAGCTTACTCCCCAATAAATTTGTTAGTCTTTAAAGTGCCATCAGATTCCTTGTAGATTTCTCTGAAAAGACTAACATGGCTCTCTCTCTCTCTCTCTCTGGGTGTGTCTACACTATAGTGCTAATTCGAACTAACTTAGTTCGAATTACTTAATTCGAACTAAGCTAATTCGAACTAACGGATCCAGACTAAAAAACTAGTTTGAATTAGCATTTTGCTAATTCGAACTAGCATGTCCACACAGAGTGGACCCTGAACCGGGGTTAAGGATGGCTGGAAGCAGTGCTGGCAGGGCATCAGAAGAGGACTTAGAGCATGGAGCTGCTGCCTCAGGCTAGCCGAGGGCTGTGCTTAAAGGGACCTGACCCCCACCCCGGACAGACAGTTCTCAGGGGTTCCCCGCTTGCAAAGCAGTCCTGGCTTGGAGTGCCCGGAGTACCCACACTGGGCACATCATAGCACTCGGCCATCAGACCGGCTGCACTTGCCGCAGGCTGCCATCTGGGGAGAGGGAGGAATTGGGGGGCTGCAGGACAGCTTCCACCCCCAGAAGCCCGCAGAGCCAACCCAATCCTCCCCATCGGGGGCTCGTACCCCATTCCTCCCCCACCTCCTTCCACTTACTCTTCCCTAGCCCCCCTTCCTGATGTACAAAATAAAGAAAACGTGTGGTCAAAAATAAATCTCTCTTTATTGAACAAAACTCGGGGAGACTGGGAAAAGGAGGTGGGAGAGGGGAAGAGAGGGTGGGAGAGGGGAGGGCAACTACAATGATCAGAGGTTTGGAACAGGTCCCATATGAAGAGAGGCTAAAGAGACTGGGACTTTTCAGTTTAGAAAAGAGGAGACTGAGGGGGGATGGGGATAGGATAGAGGTCTATAAAAGCATGAGTGGGGTGGAGAGGGTGCATCAAGAAAAGTTCGTCATTAGTTCCCCATAATAAAAGGACTAGAGGACACCAAAGGAAAGGAATGGGTAGCGGGCTTCAAACTAGTAACAGAAAGTTCTTCTTCACAAAGCAAAGAGTCAACCTGTGCAACTCCTTGCTTCAGGAGGCTGTGAAGGCTAGAACTAGAACAGCGTTTTAAAGAGAAGTGAGATAAAGTCATGGAGGTTGGGTCCATGGAGTGGTATTAGCCAGGGGGTAGGAGTGGTGTCCCTGCCCAAAGTTTGTGAAAGGCTGGAGAGGGATGGTACGGGACAAATGGCTTGGTCACTGTCTTCGGTCCATCCCCTCCAGGGTCCCTAGGGTTGGCCGCTGTCGGCAGACAGGCTACTGGGCTAGATGGACCTTTGGTCTGACCCAGGACGGCCATTGTAAGCTCAGGGCTCAGGGTCGGGGGGCTCAGGGCTCAGGGTCACATAGTTGCCACCAGGGAAAGCTGGGGAGGACTAGCCTCCCACTAGTTCGAATTAAGGAGCTACACACCCCTTAATTCGAACTAGTAAGTTTGAACTAGGCTTAGTCCTCGTAGAATGAGGTTTACCTAGTTCGAACTAAGCGCTCCGCTAGTTCGAATTAAGTTCGAACTAGCGGAGCGCTAGTGTAGCGCCTATCAAAGTTAATTCGAACTAACGTCCGTTAGTTCGAATTAACTTTGTAGTGTAGACATACCCCCTGAAACCTTAGACTTTAGTTACTTACTCTGATGCTGTGTTCGTCTGGTTTTGACAGTAAGTATTTGTACCCCCATACACACACATCACAGTCCTTTGAACTATTGAATTTGTTGACAGAATTAACCCCAAAACCAAAACACTGAAGTCTTTATCTAAATACAAACATAAGTATAGTTAAAAGCTACACTATAAGGTCACTCTGTGTCCATAGTAGGGATAGTATCAGCATAAATATAGCTGTAAAAAGCTCACTCTAGCAATCAATACAGTTATATACCAGCACAACATCTTTGTGTAGTTGAGGACTGAACCTTAACTTGTTACATTATTGAAGTTATCATGAGAGATTGTGGTATAGCTTCATCTGATAAGCAATTCTGAAACAGTCAAAACAACAGCAAGATAAACAAAATGCATGCTAAAAATAGTTGGCCTTTCCAAATCTGTAATTTGTACCATGTACTTTACCCTCTTGCATGAGTATAAAAATCCAGGGAGAAGAACACAAGCTATTATTAAAAGAACCATGAAGGCCTTTCTTCTGCTAGCTGTCATTTCATTTTGCTGGGCCCAGTACAACCCAAATACAAAACCTGGGAGGACGTCTATTGTCCACTTATTTGAATGGTGTTGGGCTGACATTGCTCTTGAATGTGAACGGTATTTAGCACCCAATGGATTTGGTGGAGTTCAGGTATGTAGCCTCTAATGTTAATATATAGTGAAATTGCTTAATAACCAGCATATTTTATTTACCAAAGTAAAAATCCAAGTCACATAGGACAGAAACCAAGTTCAAACTAAATAGAAATTGGTAATGGACATGCTAAATGCTAAAACAGTAAAAATGAGACCAGTCCATCGTGATGGTGTACATTTATTTAGTCACTCCAAAGGGTGTAATTAAAATATTAATTCCTCTAAATGCAAAATAACACTTGAATCTTTATGAATTAATGTGGAAATAAGGGAGATACCTGTATTTTTTATTAATATGCACTACAGTTTATGAGCCTGATATTTTGAGTACACCAAATTTAATTGAAGGAGAATGTTTAGGAGAACAAAGAAGAAATGATAGAGATAAAGGTTTCCACAGAGCTACCAAGGTTCCTTAGGGAAACAATGGAGTGAGATTTAATTGGGAAGTACCCACCTGTCTGACTCGCGTTGAGCTAGTACATTTATTTTTCCTGACCCTGGGATCAAAGGAACACTATGGCAAAGACTGACACTCCCCCTTCCCGCATAGGAAAAGGGGGTGGGGGAGAGATGAATAAGCAGCTTTGGCTGGAGCTAACTTTGACAAAGATAAGATGAAAATATGCTGTCTGCCTCTCCCTTCCTGGGATTATGGGGGGGTTGGACTCTATGAAACTTGAATAAAGTTGAGGTAAGACACATGAACATGTATACAGGCCCCTCACTTTTTAACTCTCTTCTCAGAGTATTGTGTATCGTTGGGTGAATACATAATACTTAATTTTGAAGAAACTGTTTTGTAGTGCCTTTAATCAACATGTGGTCATAGGCTCTTAGATAAAAAGGGCTGGCAGGCCCGCTGACAAATACAGTTGAGCCTGTCATATCTCTGTTGGTAAACGGGGCCTGCAGCCCAGAGCCTCATTCTAGGAGTTGTAGGATTGTGTGGTTCCACGGGGAGAGGGATGAGGGCCATAAAACTTGTTGCCAGAGAGGTATCAAGAAGGCCTAAAAGGGGTCTAAAATGCAGCTCAGCCTGTTAAAGTGACAATTCCTAGCCCATATGCAGGAATTTTGGTGGGGAGGGGAGTGAGCTTTGGGAGGGGCTGGTGGCTGCCCCCATCCCTTTGGGGTCTGGCCTTACTCATGGGTGAGAAAGGGGGAATCAGCCCCAGCCTTCCCTGGCTGGCCAGCGCACAGGGGAAGGAGGCTGGGGCAGTGCACAGCCCCTGCCTTTAGGGTTGCTAGATGATTTCAACAAAAATACTGGGCACACTTGACATTACATACAATCTACATTGCATCTTATTTAGAAAATACCAGACATTTATATTTTCTCAATTTGTTTCTCAAAGAGAAAGCTCAAATACTGGACTGTCCGGTTCAAAACAAGACACCTGGCAACCCTACCTGCCTTCCCTAGGTCAGCAGGAATCAGCACCATGGCACACCATGAAGGACTGTGGGAATGTTTGCGTCCTTCACATAGCCCCTGAGTATGGGTCTGAAGTACAATTTGATACATACCATTTCTCAACATGCTGCATGAAGCTATGTCTATTTCATATGCTAGCTTCATTACACACTTACATATAAGTTATCTCAGGAGCCTGATCTTCCAGCGAGTTTCTGTCTGTAAGGACTACCTCTGAGATGCTGAGGTGCTTCATCTCTTATTGATTTCAAAGGGAGATAATAGTGTTGAGTATCTCCCTGAACTGGGTTCTGGTATAGCCAGCTACTTGCTGCAGAGAGTCAGGGCCAGTGTTCCCTGTAACCTGGGCGTTTGTGCAGCTGCTCAGGAGAAATTCATATGCCACTCAGCTAATTAGCAAAGGTCTACAGCAAGGCTTTTTGTTTCTACAGGTGGTGCACATTCATACAGGCCTTGATGTACACAAAATTCATTCCTCATATAGATAGAAAAAATCCACACATAGATGAAAAAGATTAGATGGAATGTTCACCCGGCCTCAGACCCTCTGTCTTTATAACTTTGAACTCGTACATAAGTAATGATGATTTTATTTTCAAATGACATCATTTTGTTCACAGATATCTCCTCCAAATGAAAATATTATAATTACTAACCCATGGAGGCCCTGGTGGGAACGATACCAGCCAATCAGCTACAATCTATGTACACGATCTGGATATGAGCATGAATTTAAAGACATGGTGACCAGATGCAACAATGTTGGAGTAAGAGACTTTGAAATTCCTCTTGTATAAACAGTGTGGGGAGATGAAAGAGATTTCAGGTAGCCCTCTATCCTAGTTCCAATGAAAAAGTTTATATTCTTTATTAAAGCCAAGGAGATAACTTGCCATAGCACAGGACATGTTTCACTTGTTCACAATGGAGGACTATGTCAACCAAAAGCTGCATCATGTAGCAATAGCTCAACACAAGAAAGTATTGTTAAAGAAAATCCCAGCAAAAATTGGGTTTGGGTTGTTGGGGTCTATGTTGTTGTTTTTTTTTTAAGTTTGTAATCAGGAGAAATATTTGCTTTCCAGCAGGTGCCAATTTTTAAAATTGAGTATAATTGCAAAACTTTCAATTAGCAAAAATCAGAGTAAC
Source organism: Pelodiscus sinensis (assembly GCF_052426305.1). Classification (NCBI taxonomy): domain Eukaryota; kingdom Metazoa; phylum Chordata; order Testudines; family Trionychidae; genus Pelodiscus; species Pelodiscus sinensis. The sequence continues at coordinate 43,294,045 of NC_143060.1, forward strand.
TATTATTTGGCGATAGAGGAACTTAAGATAGATGCATACATTTAACATTTTACTTCATATGCTCTTGACTGCTGCATTACTGATGGCATATGATCATTAGCACTCAAAATCAGGTCACTTAGGAGTGAAGATATGGGGAGGTGAGAGTTAAAAAGAAAGATGATACAGGTTTTTTTTTTCCCAAGCAGTCTGGTGTTCCAAAGGTGGTGCGGATGATTGGTTGGCGACCTAACTTCTGGATACTTAGAAAAAATACTCTTATCTCTTTGGTCACATGAAAAAGCTCTAGAAAAAAATGGGGAGTCAAAAGGGAATGAGAGAATAAGTGTTATTCATTTAATGGCACACAGGTACTAGCTTCATTAAACTGAAATGTAAACACTGCTCTCTAGGTTCATGTTTATGTGGATGCTGTAATCAATCACATGTGTGGATCTGGTGCTGGCTCTGGTAATAGTTCTACTTGTGGAAGCTATTTCAATTCAGGGACCAGAGATTTTCCTGCTGTGCCATACTCAGCGTGGGACTTTAATGATGGTAAATGTAAAACTGGAAGTGGAGGCATTGAAAATTACCATGATGTGACTCAGGTAAACAATTGTAAAATATATTTTCCCTTTCAGTTCTTACTCACATCCTCTTCTTTAGTGGGCTTTGCTGTCACATATAATACCTCAGATTAGGAAAAACTTAGGGATTGGTGAATAACCGATTTCTCAGTTCATAGGCAATTTAAAAATAATATAAAATAATTTCTATGTTAAGCTTTTAAACTTAAAAAAATAGATTTAAGGGACATTTTGAAACTAAAAGTAGTTTCAAACCAAAATACTGATTTTTTTTTAAAGTCGAAATTAAGTTTTGAAATTTTAGGAATTTCTCTCCACGAATCCACCCCATCCAAACAAATTTGGTAAAACTTTTTTTTTTGCTTGAAAAACATGTTCCATAGCAAATTCTTGCCCAGCTTTAGCAATATTTCACACATAGTCTCTGCATTAATTAGCTACTAGGAGTGGTGAGAATTATATAACCAATAGGCTACAGTTCAGCAAGGATCTTTAAGCATGTTGATCTATCAAATCAGTGGAATAACTCTTGCAATTAAATCTGAAGTGGGTTGTGCCCATGAAGGCTCATGATACCATATACATTTTTTGTAAGGTGCTGCAAGACTATTCTTTGTTTTTTAAGTTCTTACAATTAAAGTTAGGAATGTGTTTAAGTACCTTGCTAAATGAAGGCCATGCTGGTCATTTCAAAGGATATTGTTACTTCTTAAAAGCTAATCAGGACTGAGTCTGATCAGCCTGGCTACCCACTGGCCTGCCCACTGGGGGAGACTAGCCATTCTTCCTCCTTCACTTCTGTGTGAGGCCCTGCCTGATTCTTCCCAGGAACCCAGAACATCACCACTATAGCCTCTGGCCTTCCTGCAGAGTGGCCATGGGGTGAGGCCCCAGCCTTAGTGCTCTGAATGATATGGCCACAACACCCCCAGTTCTGGGGCTCCGGGCAGTGCAGCCAGGGGCAGATAAGGATTTTGCGGGGCCCAAGGCAGCACAATTTTGCAGGCCCCCCCCTTTGACACGGCGCATGCGCGGGGCTTCTTGAAGCGTGGGGCCCGGGGCAGCCACCCCACTCGCCCTGCCCTATATCCACCCCTGAGTGCAGCCACAGAGTTCCCAGACCCAGTGCTCTGAGACGCTAGGCAGTGTGGCAACAGGGCCCCCATCCCTGGTGCACCAGGAAGCAAGCCCCAGAGCACCAAGCACTGGACTGGCAGCACAGCCCCAGCACCAGAGTCCCTGTGGGAGGTCAGCTAGCCAGCCTCAGTCAGTGCAGAACTCTGTGAAAAGCACACAGAAGTGGGGCCTGGCCTGGAGGTGAAGCATAGGTGGGGCCATACCCCTGCCATTGACACCCACTACCCAGGCTGATCTAGAAATACAGATGGAAATCCCAGAGTGATACAAAATCTGTGATTCAGTAGATAGCACATTTCCTTGTGCTTGTTATGGGTGAGCCACACAACTGAGCTTTTGACCTCTTCTGATTAGTAGGTATTTGATTGCTTCTTTTCCCAGTGCAGGGTCTAAGGTCAGCTGTATTCACCAAATCCCATTATGCGGTCTCCTTGCTTTAATTCCCAGGGCGGCTTCATTTGAAAGCAATATTCTTCACCCCTTGCCCTGAATAGTTAGGTAGTAATGCTGTGCATTGCTAAACAGCATCTTTCACCCTTTTTCAATGGTACATGAAAGGATTCCTATCTCTCTCTCCCTCTCTTTTTCTCTCCTTTTGTCCCTGTCTTGAGGGCTGGAGGAAGGGAAGGAAAAGAGAGGGAAATTGTAAAAATCATTAAGCAACTGGGCATCCTTTAGGATGAAAGGTGCAAAAGTTTCATATTATACATCTTCACTGTAATGCAGAGATAAAACATTTGATTACAAGTCGCCTCTCTGAAATATATTAGGTTTGCCATAGGAAACTATTTTTTGTATGATAATATTTTAAAATACTGCTTTAAAAATACTATTTAATTAAAAATTCATGTTAGCAAAATGGTCGTGACCACAGTCGATGTGAATTTGTTTAAAATTGTGAAATGAAATCTGTGGCAAACATTTGCATTATGAATTCAGCTCTAATAAAATCTCACATACACTCAAGCTAAGAGTAAAGTGGCATGTAGTTGATCTTGAAGAGAAATATTTTTGTCTGAATATTAGAACTGAAGTAAAAAAATGCATATTAAACCAGATTACTTCTTCTAATTGTATTAAAATCACATGAGTAAGCTTGGCAGAAATAGATTTTTATTTTGTATAATATTGTTTATTTAGCCCTTTTATAATTTGTATCCATTTAAGTCTTCACTGTTGCAAAAATTGTGCATTTTAAGTACTTCTTAATATTTTTATTCATTTTAAAGTCTCAGAATTGTGGGAAATTATAGGAAAGGTCAGATAATTTTTTAATGACTGTCCACATTGGGATTAAAAAAGTTCAAGCTTTATAGACATGGAAACATCAAATATTAAACACATTTCAGTTATTATTGGTGGAAATAATAGCCCTCATTCTTAGCTGGCTTCTTCCTAAATAACTTATACTGAGCCAGACTGGGTGTAAAATGCAATCAGTCTTTGTCCTAATCTAAACAACTATACATGGTAGTAGAGGATCAGGCCCTATATTAGTATAATCTATATAGACTATGTAATCCCAATGTCGCTTGCAGCCATATGTATGTTATGCACATTGTGTACCATTGGTAGTGACAACAATGAGGAGGGCTGGCTGGTCCACTGGCCACACATGTGTCCCTGCTGTAGAGGGACCAAAATTGAGTGATATTGCAAACTGGTGCACCCTCATCACAGTGCTACTCACATTTGGCCCCATGCTCCCTGTGTCATGACGGCAGGGCTATGGGACCAAACCTGAATGCATTACACTAATGACCCATCACTAATCCTCTTTGCTGGTGTCATAGGGCTAGCTCCTACACTGGGGCCTACCCTTCCTCATCCCACTTACAGCAGCCTGTGTTCCTTCTCAGGAATGGGTAGTGACATAGCACCTGAGTAAGCTAGGCTGAAAGACAGGGGCTGCTCATGACACAGACAAGGTCCTGGCACCAGCAGCATGGCATGGGAAAGGTACTGGCACCATGGCTCCATAGGGACTGACAGTGTGTACCATGGAAAAAATTTCTGGGGCTTCCCTACGAAATTCCTCTTATTCTGTGCCGGGTTGGTTGTTTTTTTTTTTTTTCCCAACAATGGCTTTGCAGGAACTGTGTCCAGGATACTTCATTTACCACCTGGGATGAAAATTGTCTTAAATCAATGTCCCAGCTAATTTTTTAAACAGGTCCGTGACTGTCAACTTGTCAGTCTTCTCGATCTCGCCCTGGAGAAGGACTATGTGCGCTCAAAAATTGCGGAATACATGAACAATCTTATTGATATCGGCGTGGCAGGCTTCAGAATTGATGCTTCCAAGCACATGTGGCCTGGGGACATGACAGCAATTTTAGACAAACTGAAAAATCTAACTGAACAGTGGTTTGCCGAAGGATCAAGACCTTTCATTTACCAGGAGGTAATCTAGTTTTCTTAGTTTCCCTCTACAGCAGGAGTGGGCAATAATTTTTAACGGGGGGAGAACGGGGTGTCACTCCAAGATTTTGGAAAGTAATCAAGAGCCACACACTTCCATGATATTAATGGAGGAAGTGCAGGGTCTGGGAAGGAGGTTGGGTGCAGAGGGGAGCAGGAGGGAGACTGACATCTGGGAGGGAGTTTAGCAGGGGACTGGAGTGCAGGAGTTTAGGATGTGACCTAGGGTAGGAGGGGATTGTGATCTGGGGCAGGAGATTGGGGTGCCAGATCAGACAGTAGGTATGATTGCAAGAGGGGGAAAGAGGTTTTGGGTGTGTTGAGTGGGGGGGACAGAGGGTTGGGGCAGGGAGGGGTTGGGGTTCCAGAGGCAGGCTGTGGCCAAGAGACTCTACCAGCCAGCAGCCAAACCAGTCTACCTGCCTGCAGAGCCAAGGCTTGCAGAGCTTAAAACCTTTCCTAGTCAGCCAGCCTGTCTGCTTGCCTAGCCATGTGCTTCTGTGAATAACTGAGCCAAGGAGAGGGGGAGTGGTTCTTCTTGGCTGCCTGTTATTCAAACAAGCAGCTCCCATTTGTTGGATTCTGGCCAGAAACTAGCCAATGGGATTGTGCTGGGGTCAGGAAGGCTCCTGAAACTTCCCCCCTCCCCTCCAGTTTTGAAACAGAAAGGAAGCCCATCACCTGCCTCGGGCTTCCCACTGCCTCCATGGGCCGGATCCAGTAGCCTGGCAGGCTGGATCCAGCCTGCAGGCCATATTTTGCCCAGGCCTGCTCTGCAGAGAAAAAGGTTATTTCATGCAAATAATGTATGTACTTGATCCTGCATGTGTGTTAGTGTTTTGTTGGATGAGGACCAGAGTGCTAAGCATCTTGATTGAATTATCTACAAATTAAAGCAAAAATATCTAATGTCAAAATGTTCATGTTTCTAATTTGTACGGGCCCAAATGAATCCTTTTGTTTGCAATCCAATAATGTCTAAATACCTGAGGTAAACTCCTGGTTCATTGCCTTCAATGTCAACACTCCCATTGACTTCTAGTGGTCAGGATTTTATTCTTGGTATTACACATGCATACATATTGTAGCTGTCTTAGGGTAACGAAGTGTACCTGTAGTTCGGAAGCCTAATCCGAACTACCTAGTCCGTGTCGTGTGTAGCCGCGGGCACGGAGTCCGAACTAGCGGACATTTAAAAATGGCGGCGCCTGGCAATATGCAAATGAAGCCCGGGAAATTCAAATCCCGGGTTTCATTTGCAACTCTGGTTACCTACATTGACCACCCTAGTTCGAACTAGGGTGGTAGTGTAGACATACCCTAACTGATCACGCAAAGCTAAAAATAATGGAGAATCAGGCCTCAAAAGTTTTAGTTCTTGTGGATTCTAGCCTTTAGTACTTCACACACCAGCCCCCAGTTTCCAATTTTGCTACTTTACGTTTGCAAGTCTAGTTGACATTTTCAGTGAAAAACTTTAAAACGTGTACATAATTCTTTCATGCATTTTCTTTTGTTTTGCTTCCTTTTTGTGCCTCCACCCCAACTTCATCATTGCCACAATCATTACAAATATGTCAGAGAGCTCTGAATTTTATTTTGTAGCTTCAGCACCAAAAAAGAAAGTATAAAAAGCATGCCCTAAAAAGGTAAATTACTTTGTAAGATTTCCCCCCAAATCTCTGCAATATTGTTACATGACTTTTATATGTAAATGACTGTTTTTAAACTATAAGACAATCTTTCCCAATTTAAACTTTTAAATGTGAATTAATATTTTGGACCTGAATCTCTCAGCAATGACCCTTTAAAGTCATTTGATTCTTTTTATTGTCAGTTTGATTGGAACTGGGTCATGTAGTTCATTACTAATCTCTTCGTGGTCATGATGTACTGGGGGATGGAGCCAGGGACAAGAGGTTTTTAAATGCTTTTAAAATGCACCTGAATTTGGGATGCTTTAGGAAGCAATAAATGGGATTTAGCAAGTAACCCAACTTATTTCTGCTCTAATATGTTCAACTGTTTGTTTGTGTTTTTCTTCCCCAAAAGCATCTGGTGGGGCTGGCATTCACAGAGCAGGGACTGAGAAGGTATTTGGTATAAGAGGCAGGGTGGCTGCATATAGGGCTATGATTTCATGTTTTATCCAGCTGATTGGACTATAATAAGGGCTTTTCTTATTTGAACTAGGTAATTGACTTGGGTGAAGAGCCAATCAAGAGCAGTGAATATTTTGGAAATGGCCGAGTGACTGAATTCAAATACGGTGCCAAACTGGGTACAGTACTCCGCAAATGGAATGGAGAAAAGATGGCCTATTTAAAGTAATATCGCTATTATTTGAATTAATCGTTAGATTCCTGCAATATTTGAAATACTAATTCCAATGTATTTGATTGTTTGACTAGGAACTGGGGAGAAGGCTGGGGTTTCATGCCCTCTGACAGAGCTCTTGTCTTTGTGGATAATCATGATACCCAGAGGGGACATGGTGCTGGGGGAGCTTCTGTTCTAACCTTCTGGGATTCCAGGTAGCTTTATACAGCCAACAGAGTTCCCTTCCTTCCTCCCTTCTTCTCCCCTCACTACTCTCCCCCAAGTCAATGTTATTTTCATGTATATCATTACTCTTTGGTTTACAGATTGTACAAAATGGCACTTGGTTTTATGCTTGCACATCCTTATGGATTGACACGTGTAATGTCAAGTTATCGTTGGCCAAGATTTTTTCAGAATGGAAAGGTAGGTTTATGGTCAACGAGAATAAGTCTGTAAGCCATTAGGCTATTAACTCTATGTCAGCTTGTGTGCTCCATTGAGCCCTCTCCGCAGATAGAATGATTAATCTGTATAACTTTGTTTTTAATAACAAGGACATTAATGATTGGGTGGGACCACCAAGCTATGAGGATGGATCAATTAAACCTGTTACAATTAATCCGGACACTACTTGTGGCAACGACTGGATCTGTGAACACAGATGGCGTCAAATAAAGTAGGACATTGCATATGGCAATTTCCAATGTATTCTTCCCCTGATGTGGGGATATTTTAATTAAAGGCATGTCTATTGGTTGTATTTTCAGGAACATGGTTATCTTCCGTAATGTGGTTGATGACCAGCCTTTCACAAACTGGTGGGACAATGACAGCAACCAAGTGGCTTTTGGGCGTGGTAATAGAGGTTTCATCATCTTTAATAATGACAACTGGTAAGAGGGTGAGGTGAAAAGCTTCAGAAACAATGTTACTCCCTGTCCCTGCAGATAACTGCACATCTGTCTTCATGCTTTTTCTCTTGTCTTTCTCTCTGGAGTCTAATTCTGTCTTCTGATGTGTATTGGCAGTCCCCATTGACTGTCCATGGACATTATGCCCACATGATACAGGGCATATTTATAGTACTGGTTATCCCTTCCTGTTCCAAAACCCTTGGGACCTGACTGGCCAAAAACCAGGGAACTTGCTGGATGAGGGAAGGTCAGTGCCAGCCCCTCTGCTGCTGCCAGCTGCAGGGCTCCACTCTGGCAGCAGCAGAGGGACCAGCATTGGCAGAGCAGGCACTGAGAAGATGCTTGGTATAAGAGTCAGGATGTCTGTGGAGCCCCTGGAGCGCAGCCCTGAAGGAGCTCACTGAGTCCCACGGCCATCAGGCTGTGCTCCTAGCCCCCAATCCCTGGGCTCTGCACCCACCCTGCCTCCTCCCCTAAGCACTCCTCACCCCAGTTCCAGCTTGGTCAATGCTGGTCCTGCTGCTGGCAATGGGGTTTCATTCCTGGTCCCCGCAGGGCTCCGGAGCCACCCTGTATCTTCCCCCAAGCATCCCCTATCTCTGCTCTTACCGCTCCCTCCCTGATTTTAAGCACTCCAGATGAGCTATTTGTGGTGCTCCAGAAGCTCTGGAAGGGTGGGGGAAGAGGGTCTGAGCACGGCAAGCGCTCCAACCAAGGAGCATCCACGGGGATGCCAGACCCTGGATGTTACTGGACTGTGGAGAATAGAGGTCGAGCCTGGAGTAAAAGGTGAAAGCAAGTAGAATAGAATTGAGTCTTTCATGTGTAAATTACCCTGTGGATAGTCTCCTCTTCACACAAAAGGAACAGCAGCTGTCAGATAGAACTGCATGCGTGAGAGACTGTCTGTCTGAAAGATACTTCAGGAGATTAACATTTGTCCTCATGTCTATCCCAGATGAAATGGGGCTTCAATTTTAATTAATTTTTGCCCTTTCGAAAGTGGGATCATTCTACAGATAGTCAAAAGCTAATTCTTTAAATGTCCAGGTCAAATGAAAAATGAGTCTGAATAATTTATTTTCGCCAGCCTCTATACTGAATTATAAATATATGAAGCCTTTGGGAATGGGAATAGATGGAGTAGCCTTTGCTTACTCATTCCTACACATGCAAGGCCTGCTGGCATTTCAAATTGGAACCTTCTTTCTTTATGTCTAGCAGGGCTGCATGGGCCCTTTGAGGCCATATAGACAACATATACAATGGCCTAAGTATTTATTGTAGGCTGATGTTTGTCCCTCTCTAACACACCCAGACTCTGCTGCATCAGGGAGTGAAAGAGCAAACCCAAGAGTACTCAGTAAACCCCAAGCATCAGGTTTTGTGGTGCTGAACACTGTCCCCAAAGCCACCAGGCAGGTCAAACATGAAGCTTTATAACAAAAAAGAAATAGAGTTCAAATTAAACTTACTCCATTTCCATCTGTTTTTCATAGGTACTTGAATGTAAACTTGCAAACTGGTCTTCCCAATGGCACTTACTGTGATGTTATTTCTGGTCAAAAGGAAGACGACCACTGTACAGGATTACACGTGGAGGTAGCTGGTGATGGCAGGGCTAACTTCCAGATTAGTAACCATGCTGAGGATCCTTTCATTGCAATTCATGTTGATGCAACTTTGTAATCCAGGCAAGAATGAATGATTCTCTATAGAACATCTCTAGCAAGGAATAAAATGTATTGGTGAAGAAGTTGTGGTATGTTTAGTCTCATTAATGAAATATTGTGTAATTGCTGTACCATTATTACACAATAACCAGCACTGATACTGAAACACATTTTTGAGATGGTGAAATAGGCCTACAAATATGGTTAATTTCAAAGAGTACTTCATTTTTGTTTCACATGAAGATTGTAAAAGTGAAATTAAACCATGATTCGAGATGATTTTACAGTTTCAATTCCAAAACTCGGCCAGATAAAGAGCACCTAATAGAGCTGGCTGAAAAAAAATGGATATTTTTGGTTCACTGGCAATGCAAAAGTGTTGAAAAAGATTTTGTTTCACATCAAATCAGTGACACTATCTCACAGTAGCATCCTGGGATCCCCCATATTCACTGTGGTCATATAATTATGACACGTTTTGTACAAAATATGTCGTGGTTCTGTATCAGTCTTGATCTGTTGAACAATAATAACCTGTTGGACTGTATGTACAATCATTATATATGAAGTTCTGAAGGCATTATATAGAGCAGGGGTGGGCAAAAGGGCCTCCAAGGGCTGGAGCTGGCCCACCAAGCGGGTTGATCCGGCCTGGGAAGGCCCTGACTCTCCCCCATCCCCAAGCCAATTAGGGCCTGGGGGCAGGGGGAAGCATACAAAGTTTCCTCCACCCTGCCAGGAAAATGTGGCCCTTAGAACCACTGTGGGCTCCTGGCAGGGTGGGAGGAGACTTCACATGCTCCTCCTCCCCAAGCCCTTCACATGCTCCTCCTCCCCAAGCCCTTCACATGCTCCTCCTCCCCAAGTTTCCTCTGCCCTGCCCCCACCCTCAAAGGGTGCCCGGGAAGGGTGGGAGGAGACTTCCCATGCTCCCCTGTCCCCAGGCTCTGATGGGCCTGGGGGCGGGGAAATGCAGGAAGTCTTCTTACATTGCCAGAGGCATGGGTGCCTAGGGGAAATCTGGGGGAGAGGGGGCCAAAGCGCTCTCCCACCCCCAGACCAATCATGGTCTGTGAGTGGGGAAGCCCGGAAGTATCCTGGTCCTGCCCCTTCTGTTCGAGGCCCTGCCCCTTCCAGTGCAGCCCGAAGCTACCTCAAAAATTTCAGAAGTGGCCACTTGCAAAAAATTATTGCCCACCCCTGATATAGAGAATAACATAATGATATACATGTTACTGAACCATGTTGTGAGGTTGGGAACACCTACAATCAGCCTTTCAGTAACAACAAAGGCATAGCCATCAGTAGGCAGATGGCATTAAAGCAAGAGTGGGGAACCTGCAGCTCGCAGGCTGGGGCAAGGGTGCCACCGATTGCATCCGGCCCATGGACTCTGCCTGGAAGAGAGAAAAAGCAGCTCTGTGCTGCAACATGTCCCCTGAGCTGCCTTGCAGGCTCCAGTCCCCTTAACTCCCATTGACTGTGAATCCTGGCTAATGGAAGTAGTGGGAGTGATGCCTGCCAGCGCGGCACCACCAGTGCCCCCCTGCAGCTGAGCTTGGTAGGCACGCCCATCCCCCTTTTGCCTCCTGTATCCCACCCTAACCCTACTCTTGCACCCCCTCCTACCCAGATGCTCCATCACCAGCCCACTCCTGAACTCTCCCTCACTCTCTCCCAGACCCCAAATCCCAGCCTGCTCCTGCACCCTACCTTCTGTCCAGACCCTGCACCCTCATCCTCACTCTCTCACCCTGTTCCCTGGCAGCACTCTACCACACACTGAAACCCATTTTCGTCCCCACCCCAGAGTCTAGGGGGGACCCACAATCTACTTACCCTCAGGCTCTCAGAGTTAATTTGATCCTGAGGGGAAGCCATGAGCTATCGTGCCCCCTAATGACGGTGGAGTGTGAAGGGAACCCTGGTACCCTGAGTTGCGTGAGTGAGGTATCTTTCTTTCTTTCTTTGGTCTTTTTTGTTTGTTTGTTTCTCACTTACATGTGGCTTCGGACTGGCTTTTCTGTGGGTGAGTGTCCCTTGACCCAAAAAGAATTCCCCACCCCTGCATTAAATCCCCTACCCCTCCACTATTGTAGAGCCTGCTGGGAGAGGACACATATCCCATGGGAGCAGACTAAACTGCATCACAGCAAAGAACTTTGCAGCAAGCTGGAAGAAAATATAAGAGAAACAGTGACAGCAGCACATGGTCTCTATGCAGACAGACAGAGACACACACACATACAGACACTCTCTCTCTTTCTGTCTCTGTCTCTGTCTCTGACTGGATGATAGTCTCAGCCTGAGTATTGAGAAACTGTAACCTGCATGTACCATCTCTGAGGGTGAGACATTGTTTGCTTCATCACTTGCTTAGAGTAAAAATGTAGCATGTAAAATGTGTTTGTTTCATTTCTTAATGCAATCTCCGATCTTTATGCCCATCATGTATAATCACGTACAATCTAACTTTCTGTAGTTAATGAACCGGATTTATTATTTATTTATTAATGAACCTGATTTATTATTTTACCTGAAACTGATTTGATTAAAGTGGCTTGGGAAAACTCAGCTCAGTTTACAAAGGCTACTCTGTGTCCATTTCATCTTGAGGGCGTGGCAAGCTACTTAATGAACTTGCCTTAAGCAGTGTAAGACTGTATAGTCCTGGGCTGTAGCACTGCAGAGAACTGACCAAGGCCCTGGAATTGATGATTCAGGAGTGACTGGGAGATCATTCATGTAACTATGTTTGGTGTGTTCTGGCCCACAGGTGCTGGCTTCCAACTTTTACCGGGGGTACTCACCTCCTGCTCTGCCTCAAGTCCCTCCCTCTGACTCCATCCCTTCTCCCTCTGACTCCACCCCTTCTCCCAGTCACCCGCCTCTGCCTGGCCTCTGCCCAGCCCTGCCCTGCCCCAGGCTCCTCCTCTTCATCCCTTGCCCATTCTGAGTCCCTGTTTCTTCCCACCCCCCTCCTCCCTGTTCCTCCTGCATGCCACGGAACAACTGCTCTCTGGTGCGTGGGAGATGCTGGGAGGGAGGGGAAGGAGTTCATTGGCAGGGCCACCAGCTGCCATGTGTGATTGGGGGGAGGGGAAGGAGAGTTGTTAGTGAGTGGTAAGCATCACTCTGCTGTTTTTTCCACATGGGTGTTCTAGGTCCGAAGCACCCATGGATTCGACACCTGTGTCCCTGCCTGTGGATGTCTAAGTGCAGCCCCTGTCACAAGTTTTTAGCTTAACAGCACTTTTACACCAGTCCCGAACTATTCCCCAATAGCCAGGGCCAGGAGCAGGACATTGGCTCTAGGGGATAGGCATGAGGGCTGAGGCCGAAGCTGAGTGGAGGAAAGGATTCAGGGATGCCACAACCTCATGCAACTTCTGTTGTCCCTGTGAAATACTGAAGCAACACCAGCAGGGCTGCTATTTAAGGGGCTACTTCAGGTCAGTGCCACTGAGCCCCAATGACCTGCAACAGTCAGAGTCACCTAGAGCTCAAACACTGAACCACCTCTCATGCCCCAGCCCTGCTGTCCCAGCTAGGACACATACACCCCCTCACCAAAATGCCCTCCCTGCACCCTAACTTCTTGCCCAGACCTGAGGCCCCCTCTCACATGCCAAACCCCACAGCCTCACCACCCCAGAGTCCCCTTCCAAACACTCCAACCCCACTCCAGCCCCACTCTAAAGCCCACAAGCCCACCCTCTTCCCCACCCCATCTTAGCCTCCTCCTCTCCCCCTGAAACCCTCATTCTGGCCCCATTCCAGCCTGGAGCCATGACCCCCCTGACACCCTCCTGCTCTTCCTAGCAGGTGCCCCAGCTAGGTGTCCCTGCTCCCCACAAGCGGCTGTTGGCTGCATTGGGAGGCCGGGTATGGAGGAGATGGTCTTTTTACCATGGCGTGTATAAATTCAAAATGGAGTTTGGTAAAACAAAATGTAATCTTTGGGTTCTTGTTCAAGGATTTCCCGCCTTAGTGTCCTGCCCGCATTTTCCCTCCTAAAATACCTCTGCACTCCTCCCTAATACCTTTGCACTCTGCCCTAACCGTCTTTGGCAGACAGCCAAACGCTGCACAGTGCCCTCATCTGGTTTTCCCGCCTTAAGTGCTTTAAAAGCCTACTCCGATCAAGGGCTCAGGTTTCTCTCTTTGTCGTTCTTCTCTCCTCCTTGTTCGTCTTCGGGTCCTGTGAGAAGTTCCAGGGTGTGTGGACTTATGGCCTAGGGACTATCTATACTGGCCTAATCTACGGAGTCTCCACTGAGTACTTGGGAAACCTCTCAGGACTAATTAGGGACTGGATTTATGGACTGTATAAAGACATTTTACCTCCGTGTCCCTGAGAGGATCTACACGTGTTCGAAGGATCCGTGAAGGTCTCCAGCAGCGCCGTCCACCACCGAGGCAAGGGTCCTCTTCCCTTCGAGTGTTTCCTCCGACAGGAAGGATTCGCCTCATGGGACCTCCCTGTCAGTCCTCCCCAAGGGCTTCCAAATAGCCTATGGGTAGAGGGTCACAGGCTTCCATCGCCGCCTCCTCATTGTTGTAAGATCTCCCCTTGTTGTATTGGGTTCTCTTTCTATCTACCTTCTTTTCGGGATAAGGTGGGGTCATTTAATTCAATATACCATTGCCTTTTGTTGTGCTCAACCATTTCTTTTCAAATATATGGCTTGGCCCTAAATGTTTTGTCCATCATTTATGGAACAGTTAAGTGGTGATAGATACGTTACTGTCAGGCTGAATCTGACTTCTGGCAGAGACATCCCTAACTTTTCCACCAATTGACCATTTTAATTGCTTACTTGAAGTCTCCAGGGTAACACAGTCTAAATGTGCAGCTCCCTTCCCTGGTGGGTGAGGGGAGAGCAAACTGCTGGTGGGGGAAAAGGAGACAACAGGGATGAAGTAGTAGAGAAAGGGCCAGGGCAGGGAGGGGCCTCTGGGAATGGGTGAGCAGAGGGCAGAGTGATGCTGATAAGGTTAAGAAATTCGGCAAGCCCATGTAAAGTGGGATTTGGTGGTGCTAGCTGTGCAGCCACATGGCCATGCAACGTCCTCTTTAGCACAGCACAGTGCAGGCACTTTCAGGGAGACCACGCAAGGCAGAAACCTGTGGCAGCCTGGACAGGACCATCCACGCCTGGCTACAGCCTTGTCATGGGCAGGGTGCCTCGGCCCAGCCTCAATCCTGCTGCGGCACTAAGCTTGGCCCGAGCCTCAACTCTGCTGCAGCTTGGGCAGCCCTAATCCTGGCCCCGACTATTCTGGGGCAACCTGGTCCCACCTCCGGCCCCAATCCTACTGTGGTTAGTGTAGCCTGAGCAGCCGAGCCCCAGCCCTGCCATGGCTTGGGCAAACCGACCCCACTCTGTTGCTTTATGAGTGTGGCACTGAATATGTTTGAATATTCTTTAACAAAATTTGAATAGTTTCAAATAATATTAAAAATAAAGTCTCATGCACAGTCTCTGAGGAAGCACTGGTGCTAAGAAATTCACTGGGATGGGCATGGGGAGGAGACATTCTAACTAGCAAACTTCTGGGAGGAGGCTTGACCCCCCCCCCACTTATTTATTTTTAAATACTAAAATCAGTTTGTGCTGCCTCTCTGCTTTACAAAGTTTTAAATAATATTAAAAATAGAGCCTCCTTATGCGCAATCTATGATGACGAAATTCACTAAAATCTGTACCACAGCCTATCACAAAGGAAGTGATTTTTCAAAGCTACAATTGAATATTTCAGCTGTCTCCATGGCAGCTGCAGACCCTACAGGATTCCGAGTGCCTGTGATTTAAAGTTTCCAAGAAAATAAAATTCATTTGTGTGTGCATATTTGTGTAGCTGCTTCTACACTAGGTGCTAACTGGGTTAAACAGTAAGGCTACATCTAGACTGGCCCCTTCTCTGGAAGAGGCATGCTAATTTCTAACTTTGGAATAGGAAAATCCGCGGGGGATTTAAATATACCCCGCGGAAGTTAAATAAACATGTCCGCCGCTTTTTTTCCGGCTTGAGGAAAAGCCGGAAAAGAGCGTCCAGACTGGTGCGATCCTCCGTAATAAAGCCCTTTTCCGGAAGATCGCGCCAGTCTGGACGCTCTATTCCGGCTTTTCCCCAAGCCGGAAAAAAAGCGGTGGACATGTTTATTTAAATTCCGCGGGGGATATTTAAATCCCCCGCGGATTTCCCTATTCCAAAGTTAGAAATTAGCATGCCTCTTCCAGAGAAGGGGCCAGTCTAGACATAGCCTAAGGGAAGCTTTTATTTTTTCCCCCTCAAGGAACTTGGATTACTAGTTGAATGTCCAAATGCCTTTGTTTGCTGAAAGGCTGATGGTAAATAGCCACAAACAGCACAAAAAATACCAAAGTCCCTTACAACTCTTTGTGCATAAGACCACGTATCTGTTTTATTACATCAATGTCAGAATGTACCAACTTGGGGTATGTCTACACTACAAAGTTAATTCGAACTAACGGATGTTAGTTCGAATTAACTTTGATAGGCGCTACACTAGCGCTCCGCTAGTTCGAACTTAATTTGAACTAGCGGAGCGCTTAGTTCGAACTAGGTAAACATCATTCCACGAGGACTAAGCCTAGTTCGAACTTACTAGTTCGAATTAAGGGGTGTGTAGCCCCTTAATTCGAACTAGTGGGAGGCTAGCCCTCCCCAGTTTTCCCTGGTGGCCACTCTGGGCACCACCAGGGAAACTCTATCGCCCCCCCTCCCGGCCCCGGACCCCTTAAAGGGGCACGGGCTGGCTACGATGCCCGTGCCAGGTGCAAACCTGCCAGCACCCAGCTAGCAGACCCTGCACCTGGCACGGATCGAGCCACCCACCCGATGTACCCCAGCCCTCCCCCTCTTCCCGGGACCAGGCTGGCGGCTCCTGGGAGCTTGCCTGGGACCGCAAGAGGTGGGTACCCACCTGGTCTAGTGCGGACATCGTGGACCTCATCCACGACCTCCGCACTAGGCACAGGAAAGTGGCCATCTAGGGCAGGAGAGCTGCCAGCCTGGCCACCCAGGAGCAGGTGTGCATGAAAATCAAGGTGGTCCACTGAGACCCCCGACCCTGACCCCTGAGCTTACAATGGCCGTACTGGGTCAGACCAAAGGTCCATCTAGGCCAGTAGCCTGTATGCTGACAGCGGCCAAGCCTAGGGACCCTGGAGGGGATGGACCGAAGACAGTGACCAAGACATTTGTCTCGTGCCATCCCTCTCCAGCCTTCCACAAACTTTGGGCAGGGACACCACTCCTACCCCCTGGCTAATACCACTCCATGGACCCAACCTCCATGACTTTATCTCACTTCTCTTTAAACTCTGTTCTAGTTCTAGCCTTCACAGCCTCCTGCGCTGTGTTCCACAGGTACGAGCCCCTGATGGGGAGGACTGGGCTGGCTCTGCGGGCTTCTGGGGGTAGAAGCTCTCCTGCAAGGAGTTCCACAGATTGACTCTGCTTTGTGAAGAAGAACTTTCTGTTACTAGTTTGAAGCCTGCTACCCATTCCTTTCCTTTGGTGTCCTCTAGTCTTTCTATTATGGGAACTAATGAAGAATTTTTCTTGATGCAACCTGTCTACCCCACTCATGCTTTTATAGACCTCTATCCTATCCCCCCTCCATCTCCTCTTTTCTAAACTGAAAAGTCCCAGTCCCTTTAGCCTCTTTTCATATGGGACCTCTTCCAAACCTCTGATCATTGTAGTTGCCCTCCCCTCTCCCACCCTCTCTCTTCCCCTCTCCCACCTCTTTTTCCCAGTCTCCCCCAGTTTTGTTCAATAAAGACAGATTCTATTTTTGAACACACGTTTTCTTTATTTTGTACATGAGGAAGGGGGGCTAGGGAAAGGTAAGTGGAAGGAGGTGAGGGAGGAATGGGGTACGAGCCCCCGATGGGGAGGACGGGGCTGGCTCTGCAGGCTTCTGGGGGTGAAAGCTCTCCTGCAGCCCTCCAATTGCCCCCTCTCCCCAGATGGCAGCCTGCGGCAAGTGCAGCCAGTCTGATGGCCGAGTGGTGTGATGTGCCCAGTGTGGGTAGTCCGGGCACTCCAAGCCAGGACTGCTTTGCAAGCGGGGAACCCCTGAGAACTGTCTGTCCGGGGTGGGGGTCGGGTCCCTTTAAGCACAGCCCTCGGCTAGCCTGAGACAGCAGCTCCATGCTCTAAGTCCTCATCTGATGTCCTGCCGGCACTGCTTCCAGCCATCCTTAACCCCGGTTCAGGGTCCACTTAATGTGGACATGCTAGTTCGAATTAGCAAAACGCTAATTCGAACTAGTTTTTAGTTCTAGATGCATTAGTTCGAATTAGCTTAGTTCAAATTAACTAATTCGAACTAAATTAGTTCGAATTCGCGCTGTAGTGTAGACATACCCATGGATACCTTTCAAGCATTTAAATTCCTATTGCATTCTATTGCACTGTGTTTGTAGTGTGCAATTAATAACTTTTAACTATTCAGGATCTTTGTGTATCTTTTGTTTGCAAGGTTAAAACCCCCCATCTAGTATCAAATTTCAGGTCCATGGGGTGGGTCAGGTATGGTAGTCATATTAGAGTTTTGGAAATTTGTGTTTTGGATTTAAAAGTTTGATGAGTTTGACCAGCTAGGGATGGTTCTTAATCTATTGTCATTATAGTAACTCACTAGATGTTGGCATTTGGAGGCTTTCTGCTGGAATGCAAAGCTTTCTCTGCAACTTGCTTTTCTTGTGAGATAACAGAGCTTCTGAGTTAGTTGCCTGTGAACAATCGGTTCCTGGTGAGCAAACGAGTTCTGTCTGATAGTTCCTCCACTTTTGACTGTCATTTATTCACACCGTTAAGCGTCTCATCTTCCAAAGTCTCTTTTGCAGTTTGGTACATTTTCTTAATATTTACTTGTCTGTGTATTTCTAACACTGTGGAATTTTATTACTTTGTTTCAGTAGGAAACTATGATTTGATGCCTCTCCTTGAAATTCATATTGCCTTTGTCTTCACTGCAAGAACTGTTATTTTTCCATCAAGATAACTACTTTGTAAAATATATCTATTAACAAAACCTGTTTTGTTTTGTATTTTGCTTTAAAGAAATAGCCATTGCCTCTTTAAAATAAAACCAAGTCAATTACCGAGTTCAAGGAAGAAAAGCCACAATTGTAGTCCTCCTTACATCTGCAGTATCATTTCAGCTGGACTGTCATGATATATTCCTATTATTCTGAGTCCTTTCCACATTTGACTATGGCTACGTCTATACTGCAGCCTTCTTCTGCAAAAGCTTATGTAAATGAAGCTCAGAGTAGAATATTGTTGTGATTAATTTGCATAATTAATTAACAGCCATTTTTGCACAAGAGGCTTTTGTGCAAAAAGGAGCTGTGTAGATGGCTCCTTTTTGCGCAAAAGCCTCTTGTGCAAAACTGGCTGCTAATTAATTATGCAAATGATGTGCAGGGATATTCTACTCCGCGCTTCATTTGCATAAGCTTTTGCAGAAGAAGGTTGAAGTATAGATATAGCTTAAGATTTGTTGTATTTATGAAAGATCAGCTTTTGTTCAGACACAGGTTTTTGGGCTTGATGTACAAATTATTTGTGAAATTTCTGGTCTGCATTATACAGAAGGTCAGACTAGCTGTTCCTAATGAGCCCTTTTAATCTTAAACATCTATGCATCTATTCTTCCCTACTGCATCTCAAGCATGTATCAGCTTTGCATTGATTCTACTCAATTGCTCCCATCAAATAAATAAGGAAAAATAGTAATGGAGAATTTAACTTCTATGGCTATAATCTTGTTGACCACCAAACTATCAAGTATATTGGGATTCCTTTTGAGCCAGTTGGTTTATCCAGAATATCTTGTCGAGTTCTGGGAGAACATTTCATCCAGTTCTCTTGGGGTATGTCTACACTACCCCGCTAGTTCGAACACCAGATCGCTCTGCGCCGGCTCTTCCAGGTTTTAATCTATTCGCCACGGGTGAGTAGATTACATTATTTGTCGAGCCATGGCTATTAGCCAGGATGGGTAAGAATGGTTCCCTAGCCTCTCTTAGTTAGAAATTGGGTAACAGAGTGGGATCACTTGTTCTGTTCATTTTGTCTGGTGCACCTGGCACTATTAGAAGACTGGATATTGTGCTAGATGGGCCTTTGGTCTGACCTAGTAAGACCATTGTTATGTTCTTATATTCTTATTTTATATAACTGCTTCTTGTGAACATTAGCCATGCCTAGATGCAAAGGGTTTATGTACAGGGGGGATCCTACAATTCTAATCATGTCACACCACAGTTCATATACACCTATCATAGCTAACAGCATCTATGCTTGCATGTAAAGATCAACTGATTGCCAGATTGCATATGGCATGCTTATCAGTTCAGGACATTTCTGCTGACATTGTTTATAAGAAACATAACCATATTAATTAATTTCCATTACCCTCAATAATATATTCACAATAGTTAGTTGTTTAAGCCATTACAGTAACTACTATTCAATAATTACTTACTGTGGCATATCTTGTCTTAACTTGGAATTGTACCTGTCAGCTAAGTGCATAGTTTTGGCTCACAAATTACAGAGAAATACAAATTCTTCTAGTTACTCTTAGAATATTGAAAGGGTACATGGAAAAATACATTTTAAAGTAGCCAAAGCACAATGCCAACCATATATCCGCTGGGGCTGTGAAGTCCTATGCCTTCCCATCCCAAAGGCTATCTAGCTATCCTATAGGGCAAAAATTGAGCCTTCAGCAAGAAATTCTGGAGTTTTAAGAAATCATGGAGCCCTCTAGAGGCACAGTGTTGATAGACCTTTATTATTAAATCTCTCCTTCTAAGCCATTGTGCCTTTCAGATCTGTGAGTGAAAACGTCCCAGACTAGCCCTAATTATCAACACCAATGGCATGTTCATATTTGCTTTTTGTCAATGAGTTTGTGTCCCAGGATGCATCCACACATATCTGAAACCTCTGGAAAATGCACACATGGGCCTAATTTGTTTTATTTAGAGTTAAAGTTTGTTAGCATGAGAATTTGTTTTATCTTCACCTGTTGAGCACTTCAGACACAGTCAGATAAACTGACAAATGACTGGTTAACCAAATAGTAGGCAGTCATGTGAAATATGTCACACGTAAATGTAATGTGAACTTTACACTCTTGCAGGACTATAAAGAGCCAGTGAGAGCACTAAACCTCAGTCTCAGGCACCATGAAGACCTTTCTTCTGCTAGCAACTGTGGGCCTATGCTGGGCACAATACAACCCAAATACAAAAGATGGGAAGACATCTATTGTCCACCTTTTTGAATGGCGTTGGGCTGACATTGCTCTTGAATGTGAACGGTATTTAAAACCCAATGGATATGGTGGAGTTCAGGTATGTAGCCTTTACCATACAATACAATTTCTCTATGTTTTGGAACTATTTATTTACCAGAGAAAAAGGTTTGGTTTGTAGAGGGCAGGCAACACATTTACCAACAGTAGAAATTAGTGACGGAGGTAGGAAATGCAGACAGGTATGTGCCTAGACCAGCCACTGTGAAGGGGTGATTTTACTTTGTCCTAAGGGGGATAGCTCCAAAAAACTATCCTTTTGTGAGGTGCTGAGCTCCTGTTACTTCCACTGATTTCAATCTGAGTCCTCCCAGGATCATTCTTGTGAGAGCAAGCTCTGGTTGGGTAGAGTGGGCTGGATTATGATGTAAATGAGGATTAATACTGGTGTAAGTTAAATCAGTTTGTGCTCCTGCTACGTGTTGTACAGCACTGAGCATCCTCACTGTTCTTATACAAATAAACCTCAAAATAATTACAGGTTTATCACATGACATAATTTCATTCACAGATATCGCCTCCAAATGAAAATATTATTATCAACAACCCCAGCAGACCGTGGTGGGAAAGGTACCAGCCCATCAGCTACAAACTGTGCACCCGATCTGGAAATGAAAATGAATTTAAAGACATGGTGACCCGATGCAACAATGCTGGAGTAAGTATCTGGAAGTTCTTCAGGTTGAAATAGTGTAGAGAGAAATAACTGATTTCAGCTGGCATAGCAGTCTGTTCTATGGCAAAGGGAGAAGGCATCAAAGAAGTTACATAAAAGAGAAGGAATGTAAATGGGGAATAAACAGTGACCTGGTCAGTGACATTTATTATGTCACCTCACTCACTCTCCTTTGAAAAACAAACTGACATGCAACCATTGCTCCCTAGGTTTATATTTATGTGGATGCTGTAGTCAACCACATGTGTGGATCAGGTGTAGGCTCTGGAAATGGTGCCACTTGTGGAAGTTATTACAACGCAGGGAACAGAGATTTTCCAGCTGTCCCGTACTCAGCCTGGGACTTTAATGATGGTAAATGTAAAACTGGAAGTGGAGATATTGAAAATTACAATGATTTGAATCAGGTAAATAAGGATCTGTTTTTACTATCCCCTCCTCTTATCTTCTCGACCAATCTCTGACCATCTAAAAAGCCCCCTCCTCCTGCCCAAAAAAGATCTTTTGTGGAACAATGCAATACACACTCAGTTCAAGATGATACTTAAGTACAGGCCTATAATTAAGTGTGGGAGTATGACCACTAATTTCAACGATGCTTAGAGTAATGCTGCTGCACCTATTTATGTAGTTCCATTCACTCTTAACTGATGAAGACACTATTGTGATCAAGCTATTACACAACTTTCCAGCCTGATCAGTAGCTACTAATGAGAGATGACCTTAGAAAATCCACAGGTCTGCAGCAAAGGATGCTGGTGATTCAGTGGATACTGACCCATAAAACTGGAATCTGAGCTCTTGTAATCATTAAATGGCTAATGGCTCCTTTCCCAGCTTTAGGGCTTTTAGCTTCTCTGTCTTGTTTGCCAAGTTCCTTCCTAAACTCGCAGGCAGCTACATCTGGAAGCAATATTCTTCACTTCCTGGCCTGATGTGAGACTCACACCAGCTCAGTATAGTAAGTTCCAGGATGCATACTTCTGTAGTGACTTTGAAGGAATTCTCTTCAGAACAGGTTTAGCTTGTGGATTGAACACATTTATGGCGTGAATTGAAAAATATGTTCACAATAGATCTATTTTAATCAGAGATTTATAATGTAGTGCATAGGCACCGACACTGTGGTTCCTTCTTCCCACAGTGCCTGTCATTGGCTAGTAGCCTAGCTGATTGAATTCCTGTTCTTCCTTCCCTCCCAGAGCTTCTCACCTGACACAAATAGCTGTTTTGCAACATACAGAAGCCCTGGGATAGAGGGGGAAGAATAGGGACAGGAAAAGATATGGTAGGAAGAAGCAAGGCAGGGTGTTGAGTGAAGGAGTGAAATGGGGCAGGAGGTGGGGTCAAACACCGGCCTGTGAAAAGGGGTGGAGTGGGGGAGACCCTGGATCAGAGTGGGGGGTCAAGCACTCCCTGAGCTAGAGGAAAATAGGCACATATGGTTTGGTGTATGACTCTATGGTATCCCATCCTATTTTTAAAACAGGTTCGTGACTGCCGCCTGGTCAGTCTTCTTGATCTTGCCCTGGAGAAGGACTATGTGCGCACAAAAGTTGCTGACTACATGAACCACCTCATTGATATTGGTGTGGCAGGCTTCAGAATTGATGCTTCCAAGCACATGTGGCCTGGAGATATGAAGGCATTTTTAGGCAAACTGCACAACCTAAATACTCAATGGTTTCCCTCTAACACCAAGCCTTTCATTTACCAGGAGGTAATCTCATTTTCTGACTTTTGCTTTGCATAGAAATGGGTCCTTTTGCATAAAAATACAAATACAGTATTGGCCAGATCCCGCAAAGCACAAAGTTCTGAACGTTGTTGGCTTAATATAGCAGAGCAGAGCTGCTGATGTGAGGGGGAGTGCAAAGGGGGCTACTGCCCGGAGGCTCAGTGGTTCAGAGGAGCCTGGAGCTCCCATCTGCTGCCACTACTACTGCAGCAGCAGCGTGGTCAGAGCCCAGGCCCTTTAAATAACCACTTGAGCACTATGCTGGCTATCCCAACCCTATCCCTTCTGGGAGCATAGAGCTGTCTCCCCTGCCACCTTGCCCAGGGGCCCAGCAACCCTGTTGCTCGCTTGTAGAATAGTACTTAAGAATTAACTTAATAAACAGTACTTAATACTTATATGAGATCATAAAAGTTTTAAAGGCTAAATGGTAAATTCTGTAATTTTACATGATCTCCAGTTTGCATATACAAATAGATCCTTTTGTTTTGAAATCAAGCAGGGTCATAAACGTATGTTATTCATATAAATACTTAGGCATTTGCTCTTCCCAGGTGAAAATGACATCATGAAGTTTAAGGAAAAAATGAACCATGAAAAAATACTCCTTATAGTCACTTACCTTTGCCATCTAGGAATCCCACTTTTAGTCTTCTGTTCTGACATTCAGGTTTTCCAAGGAACTCTTCAGAGAACAGTTCACCAGGGCTTTTTAATTTGTGCAGGTCCAGGAATTTCATTTTCCTAGCTAACCTACTCAGAGGCAGCAGAAAGATCACAACATCGATTTTGTGTAGGCCCTAAACAAATGATAAAGTTTTGATTTTTAAATATAGTACTTCTCTCTATTTAAATGGGTATTTAAAAAACTGATGCTAATAACTACCCGTAGAAACAGTTTAATAGGTTTTTTCCCCCCTAA
The DNA here is from genome assembly GCF_052426305.1 of Pelodiscus sinensis. NCBI lineage: Eukaryota > Metazoa > Chordata > Testudines > Trionychidae > Pelodiscus > Pelodiscus sinensis. The sequence goes on from NC_143060.1 coordinate 43,317,785, forward strand.
ATCTTTTAAAGTCAGAATTTTCAAGTCTCTTTTGAATTCTCAAACTCAGCATTCTGACACAAGGGTAATTCTTTTAACACTTATAACACCTAAACATGCTTCTTGTATAGAAAATGAGATGGTTTTAATGTTCTTCATGATTTTTCTAGGACAGATTTTTCTTATACAGTGTTAACTATGTATATTATATGGCTTTTAAAATAGCTAGGAATGTTTTAACAGCTTTTTCTTACTTTGGCCAGGTAATTGACTTGGGTGGAGAAGCAATTAAAGCCAGTGACTACTTCGAAAATGGCCGAGTGACTGAATTCAAATATGGTGCAAAACTGGGGACCGTCATCCGCAAATGGAATGGAGAAAAGATGGCCTATTTAAAGTATATACCAATTGGATGAATTGCGAAATTCATGCAACAACTGAAATATTAGTGTCAATGTGTTTGAGACTCTGTTGGTTTTTTAGGAACTGGGGAGAAGGCTGGGGTTTCATGCCCTCTGACAGAGCCCTTGTCTTTGTGGATAATCATGACAACCAAAGGGGCCATGGTGCTGGAGGAGCTTCTATTCTAACCTTCTGGGATGCCAGGTAGGGAAAGCTATTGGCTGTGTAAAGGTCTTAGTATTTTTTCCTAACGATTACAATATATCTTCATGTGTCTCGTTACCCTTTGGCTTGCAGATTATATAAAATGGCGGTTGGTTTCATGCTTGCTCATCCTTATGGATTCACACGGGTAATGTCAAGCTACCGGTGGACAAGAAATTTCCAGAATGGAAAGGTAGGGTAGTTGAAAATAAATTCACAAGGCTCTTACTTTTCCTCTGTGTGGAGTGACAGTGCAGGCACTGTTGAGTTCCTCTTAAATTCTTTGGGGCAGGAGCATTTCTTGAGTGATGAATAAACCTTGTTTTGCCTCCCTGCATATGAATGAAAATTATCCTTCTTCCTGTGGCCTTTCTCATAGTTAGAATGTTTCATTTTTACTATTTTCTGTTTAACAACAAGGATGTTAATGACTGGATAGGACCACCAAGCAATGGTGATGGCTCCACCAAAGCTGTTACAATCAATGCGGATTCCACTTGTGGCAATGGTTGGGTCTGTGAACATAGGTGGCGTCAAATAAGGTAGGGATCTGTAGAGAGAAATTAAATACAGATGATGCATTTTGCAATATATCTTTCACGGTTTGGGAAGATTTCAGTTTGCCTATTTGTTCTATTTTCAGGAACATGGCTATTTTCCGTAATGTGGTTAATGGCCAAGCTTTCTCAAACTGGTGGGACAATGGTAGCAATCAAGTGGCTTTTGGGCGTGGTAATAAAGGCTTCATCGTCTTTAATAATGATGACTGGTAAGTAAGTAGGGTAAATTGGAACAGACTGGACAGGAGACAAATTTGTAATACAACAGATTATGACTCTTAAGTATTGTAGTTCAAAACCTGCACATGCCATCTTCTTCCAGAAATGCTTTCCAAAACCCAGCATTAGCTTCCAAAACAATACATAAGTTTGCTGCTGATGCTGGAGTGTATTCAGATCCATCATTGAGGAGGTTTGGCCCTTAGGAATGTATGTCTATGGAGGTCTGAGTGGTAACTAGGCATGAGCTAGAAGGTGGACGGCTCTAAAGAAATGAGCAGAGACTAATAATTGACTCAGGTTGGGATGCTCTAGAAAAGGCCAGGGATGTGGAACTGGATCAGGTCTGCTGAAGGGAGGAGGAGAAGAGTTGATGACTGAATTAGATGATTTATAGGGACAGGATTCTCAGGTTTTTAATGCTCTTCACTGAATTATTCTTGATTCTTGTGAATCAGTTCTATTAAATGCCTCCCTCCTCTTCAGTACAAAAGGCATTTTGTATTCAAGCAGTGCCTTCAATCTCTTTGGATATTCCTGAAGACTATAGTGGAGTCTCATGAGGGATGGCAGTTTGATAGGATTAGTGTTGTGCTCTTTTAGGCTCCTCTCATGTCAGAGGTGCAAAAAGAGATTTGGGGAATTTGTGACATAGTGGAAGCCATAAAGAACATGACATTGCCAGAAAATGGTTCTTCTGAAACCAGCTTTCTGCTAAGGTGCTTTAGGGGGCAATCAGAAAAGGTAATTTGGGTTTGAAAAGAAAGTGAGCTTCAGGAAGAGGAAAAAGGACAATATATGTACAGAAGTGACAATGAAGGGTGTAAATGTTTAGTCTGAACCGGAAGCTGATCGTTCTGTCAAAGCTGGTAAATATTGTAAGAATCTGAGTTTGTGTTCTGTCTCTTTGGCTGCATTTACACACCACCCTATACTTGGAATAAGATACGCAATTTGTGTTATGCAAATAGTGTATCTTATTTTGAATCTATTTTGAAATAGCCTATTTTGAAATTTAGCACAACAACAGTGCCAAATTGCAAAATAGTACACTGTTTTGAGCCATCCCTTATTCCTTGTGCAACAAGATTTACTGGGATATTGATATAGTGTGTCCATTATTTTGTAAAATATTTTGAAATAATGGGTGGCTTGTGTAGATGAGGGGTAGTTATTTCTGTGCAGTGTAGACATACCCTTACCGCTTGCAGCTTAAATCTTCCCAAAGAGATTCAGGCCCTGTCTACACTGTGGGCCCTACAGCTACTGTGCTGCAGCCATGCTACAGTGTAGACATTTCCTAAAGTGACAGAAAGGGTTTTTCCATCAGGGAAGTTAATCCACCTTTCCCAACAATGGCTGTTATGTCAGTGGAAGAATTCTTCCATGGTCCTGGCAGTATCTATGACAAGGTTATGTGAACTTAACTATGGCGCTCAAGGGTATGAATTTTTCTCACCATCAAGAAATATAGGCAGGTCAATCTAAATTTTACATGTAAAACAAGCCCTAGATGAAATTTCTGTGCTTTTAGTGGAGGGTTATATCTGTGAGGAAAGAACTATCCCAGGAAATAAATATATGAAGCTTTTGTCTTAATAAATGACATGGAACACCCTGTCTTGTTCATGCTGACCAGTGGTGCTGCATCCTTGTGAGGTGCCTATGAAGATTACACAGAGCACTTTCAATTAATTGCAGTTGCTCTTATTTCAGCTAAAGAACTCATAGTAGATTTCCCATACCAGCACTTCCTAACCCATTGGCCCAATTAGCAAAAAATTAAACTAAAGATTAAAACTCATCTGACCTTGTAGGGTCATCCCATGGGCTGCAGGCTAGAATGACTTTTTATTATTTTTTCTTTATTACAGAGAAAGATCTATGTTAAAGAGACTGAACTATCACTTATTCCTTTTCTATCTGTTTTTATACCCAGGGCCTTGAATACAAATTTGCAAACTGGCCTTCCTGCTGGCACTTATTGTGATGTTATTTCTGGGCAAAAGGAGGGCAACTCCTGTACTGGAATCAAAGTCAACGTTGGTTCTGACGGCATTGCCAATTTCCAGATTAGTAACCAGGCTGAAGATCCTTTCATTGCAATTCATGTGAACGATAAATTGTAATGTAAACTGGACGCATCTCTTCCCTTGGTTTTTCACACTGCACTTTGTTTTGTTTTCTGAGCATGCAGCAATGAATAATCTTTTAATTAAGAAATAAATAGTAGTGGAGCAAAACTGTTGTGAGTTTCATTAATGAAATTAAGTGTAACTATTTGTACTCTCAGCACGTACCTGATAGAAATGCTTGTAAAAGATGGTGTATTTGGCCAACAGTGTAGCTTAATACTAGCTGTACTACAGTATTTTTTTCAGGTGGAGCAAAACAAAAGGACAGCAATTAGAAGCAGAAATTAAATGATACATTTATTTTACTGTTTTAAGGCCAAATTTGGTATATGTTCATACACACATCACTAATATATATATATATATATATATATGAATAATGAATTTAAAGTGATGAAAACAGGTGAAATAAATACATATTATTCTCCATAGGTACATTACATTATATTAAATGATAGGATGTTGCTCATACGGCATGGAGTGGCTCATGACTGTGAATGCCTATCTCTGGGCAGACTGTCAAAAAGAGAAATTTTTTAAAAAACAACGAATAGTCTGGCAGCACCTTAAAAACTAACAAAACATGTAGATGGTATCATGAGCTTTCGTGGGCACAGCCCACTTCTTCAGATGAATGGAGCACTAAAAGTTCAGATCCAAGAATAAATAAGGGAAGGGGCAGGAGGGAGGAAAGAAGGGAGAAAATGTTAAGAGCGTTCAAGTTGCAAGAAGCTGATGAGACCAATTTGCACTTTCTCTAAGTGCCCATTGTGTAGTTGGTTAAGTCATTAGGATGTGGAAGGTAGTATGGGAGCCAATCAATGTCTTCATTCATACCTCTATGATAGGAATCAAACTTGTAAATGAAGTTAAGTTCCAACCCTTTCCTGTCTATTTGGCTTGTGGAATTGGCCTGAAACAACATGGTGATGTTGAGATCCATTAATGAATGCCCAGACAGGTTAAAGTGTTCTCCAACAGGTTTTTGTGTGTCAAAAACAGGACAGACACCACAAACTGGTAGTACATTCTATAATTACTCCATGTCTGCACTTACAGAGTTTGTGCATTGTCAGTTTCACTAGTGATAGAGAACTGGTAAAAGAACATTGCTTTTGTGTTCTCATTTACTTCTGCAGTCATCAGATCGTGTTCATTTTTGCAGCACCTTCATTGCCATTGAGGGCAGCTATCCCACAGTGTAGCTCTCTCTATTTTGAGGATAGTTCTTGTGGGCAGGGGAAGGGTGATCACAGGGAATCCTGGATCCCTGTACAATCTTCTCTCCCCAAACACTTATCTGGCTCCAGTAGTTCAGTGTTGTTCCAACCAGCGGTTCATTTAGTATGTGGAGAAGCCCTTGTCACTTGGCCAGATGATTAGTGAGCACTTGCAAAGAAAACAGTAAAGGACGTTTCAAAGTTCCCAGGGCTTTACAGGAGGAGGAGAAGACCTCCGTTAACCTGGATCAGAGCAGAAAATCTGCTGGCTAGAGTTGTCTTGTAGGTACTGTCGGATATCCTCCCAAGATTAAAAGCTATGTAAACAGGATGACCGTCCCTTCACTTGCACATCACCACAAAAGCATCACAGCTGTATGCCTCTCATGAAGGTGGTTTTCTGTTTGTGGTGTAGACATGCCCTTAGAATTCATCAGCACAGTAATAAGTGAGTACTACTGGATCATGGTCACAATTTTATCATGGAGTCACAGACAGTCCCCTTTGGTCTCCCATCTTATTTGTCACCCGGGTAATCTGGATTTAGCAATAAACAGTCACATACACAAAAAATAACAAATTATTCAAGTTGCTACCCATCCAAAGAGACCTGGCTCTAACCCCGACATCAATAGGTACCCTGCATCTTACACCAAACGCAATGCCCTGTAGCCACTTCTCTTACCATTTTAAGGTTTATCTAGGAAAGAGGAATAAGATTAGTTATTGGTTAAAGCAAGCAAGCATATACAAACAAAGGAGTTACCATGATAATCTGCCAGTTCAAAATGTTCTTCGGGCTAGATCCAGATTAACCCTGGGTATCTCTGCATTAATGTAGATTGTCTGTACTACTACTCATGTCAGTAACATTTATGTTGCTTAGAGTATAAATATCCCCCCCCCCCGATGTAAATTATTTTGGGATAGAGACTGACAAAGGTACAACTACTAGTTGAAGGTGGATTAATTATGCTGATGGGAGATCTCTCCCCTCTGGGCATATAGCAGCTACATGAGAGATTTTACAGTGGCACAGCTGCATTGGTGCAGTTGCAGTGTTGTTAGCTGTCCAGTGTAGACAGAGCTTTAGTGTCTCTGGCCCTGGGAGACTTCAGACAGCAAAGAGAACATCCTGTGAGAATCTTTATATGACCTTCCCTCAGCATTCAAACTGGGCATGTAATTTCTTTATGGTTAGAAGAGGCAGCCAGCAAAACCATTTTTGTCCTAGATGGCCCATCAAGTCTTGATAGTTGTTCTTGATTGGGGGAGGAACCTTTCCCTTCTGAGTTCACAAGTTGTGGGTATTTTTACAATTGTAAAACATAAGTTGTTTTACCTTGCTGCATGAAATACAGATATTACAAGTAAGAGTAATGGATGAAGAACTGTAAAATCATTTCAGAGTCTAAACACTAAGTACATTCTTATAAGATTAATACCCGTTTTGATCAAAATGAACATACAGGTGAAATGGTTTAGTTCTAACCAAGAGTTGGTTAGTTCTTAGTCAACACTATGGCCATGCCAAAAAATAGTACTAGTTTAACTATTGGGGACATTGTGATGCTGGTAAAATAGGGCAAGTTCAGTGCTAGCAAGTTTCTCATCAACAGACAGTAAAAGATATTACATCTCCCCTCTTCCCCCCGCCCCTGCTGGAACAAAGCCTTTCTGATACAGACTGCTTCCACATGCTCCCCTTGGGCCAGTACAACTCTATATCACTCCTATGTGTAAGAACCATGGTAGCAACAGAATCTAGTCCTTAGAGGTTTCATGTTTATCAGCCACTATCTTCAGTTTGCATAACCCCACAGATAGAATATTATCTGTAAAGGGTGTGAGATAAACATCTTCTCCAGCTATTGTAACAAGAGATTAGGATATCACACACACACAGGACTGGGTTATCACTGAATGAATCAGTTGGGAGGAAAAGGCTCAATGCAGAAAAGGAAACTTCTGCCTATCCTGAAGCTGGGAACATAGTTTTATATTAATCTATATTCAGGGAAAAATGCTGAATGGTCTGAACCAAAACAGTTTATGAAATAGGGCGTTATTCAACAAATTTTCTAACTTGAAGTAATGTTGAGAAAAAAAAGTACAAACAACCATACAACATTTTGCTCATGTGAATGAAAAATCCCAGGCTTCTGGTTTACAATGACTATTTCATTTAGAAATTTAAGTTAGTTAGATTTTTTTTTAAAAGTAACAAAAAAATTAAATCTAGCCAAGATATTTAATTTGGTTTTTTTCAGTTCATGATTATCTTTTAGATTGTATTTTAGTATAAGACAATGAAGGGGATGTGAAACAATGACCTCGCAAAATATTCAAAGGAAAGGAAAACTGTTTCCTGCCTATATTTTCACAACAAATACATGTTTTAAAATCATAGAACTGGAAGGGTTCCGAAGAGCTCATGTAGTCCAGTCCTGTGCACTCAGGATAGGAATAAGTATTATCTAGGCCAGTGTTTCTCAACCTTTTTTTAAATAAAGTACCCCTTTAAAAAAAAAAAATATATATATATATATATATATATATATATATATATATATATATATATATATATATATATATGTACCCCACCAGTACCTACAGTTTTCAGACACACAAAATCTTTTTCTACTATTGCAACACATTTGTTTAAAGAACTTAATCGTAGTTGGGTGGGCAATGAAATTTTTGAGTTTAAAAAGTACAAAAATAATGAAGTGCTGTAAAACTTACAAAAAAATCATTTTTCTCCAAATTTCAGTTGTGTTGACATATCCCCTGACTTCTCTCGAGTACCCCTAAGGGTACTCCTACCTCTGGTTGAGAAACACTAATCTAGGCCAGGGCTACTTAACAAGCAACCCGTGGTCTGCTTGCAGCCCGCGACCCCTTTGTTTGCAGCTCCTGGCATGATTTGGGTTTACGTGGGGCTCAACACATGACCAACAGGTGCATCCTTTGAACATGGCCTCCACTGGGAACACACTGCACAATGGTGAGTCAATATATTGGTCTTCTGTTGAAATGCATTTCAATAATTAGATTCCTGGACTGTCATTGCTCAGTAAGGGTACATCTAAACTACATGGCTCCATCGACGGAGCCATGTAGATTTGTTGTTTTGGCAAAGGGAAATGAAGCGGCGATTTAAATAATCGCCGCTTCATTTAAATTTACATGGCTGCCGCGCTGAGCCGACAAACAGCTGATTAGCTGTTTGTCCGCTCAGCGCGCTAGTCTGGACGCTCCCCTGCCAACATCAAAGCCCTTTGTCGGCAGCCCCAGTAAACGTCATCCCACGAGGAATAACGGGGCTGCCGACAAAGGGCTTTGATGTCGGCAGGGGAGCGTCCAGACTAGCGCGCAGCCATGTAAATTTAAATGAAGCGGCGATTATTTAAATCGCCGCTTCATTTCCCTTTGCCTATAACCCTAATCTACATGGCTCCGTTGACGGAGCCATGTAGTTTAGACACAGCCTAAAAGTGCTGTCATGTAGGTAGAAATCGGGTAAATATTGCCTTTTATTAATATCAGCAGAACTGACTTAAATGGGGCCTGTGTGTTGTGTAGTCTTGCCTTTTACTGCCAATAGTTTCAGTAGGACTGATGTTGAAGTGCTAATTCCTAACTATGAAAAATCTCTTACAACCACACACTGATCCTTTATATTTCAAATTAAGGATAATTTGGAAATTATAGAAGAAAATTATCTTTCAGGGCAACACCCAATGTTTTAATTGTAACACACAACACTCATATGCAAATAATGCTTTGTATTGCTGTGTGCAATCCTTTGCATGATTATTGACTTAAGACACTGTTTATTTATTTGGTTTGTAATTCGGGCACAGAACATAGTGGTTACACTGTGTGTGACCCTGTCAAAGACTTCCTCTCAACTGGCTATGGGTACAGTAGAGGTGAGAAAACTTGAAGAATCTAGAAAATCTGGGTGATATGGCAAAAAGAGAGGAAGTCAGTTTCTATGACATGAATTAAATTTTATTCACCCTTACTTTCTGAACATTAATGAGCTATCTGAATTAATAAACTAACATCAGCACACTACAGAGGTTATATATTTAAATATAGATATCAGGAAATGTCAACATTAAGATGCCCATAACATTAATTTGTCCATCCTGTTGGCCATTAAAGGTTACAGACAACAAGACATTAAGCATGGAACAGTGTAACTATTCCCTCTGAATATTGTGAAGTAGGGAAGGAGTCAGTCAGTGGCTGCAGCACTACTGGATGCACTGCTAGGAGAGTTGGGTGAAGGCAAAAAAACCCAAAGCTCCTGGAACAGACTGCGAATTGTGAGTGAGCGGGACTCTTTTGGGAGGAAATTATTTTAAAATAGTGTTTCAAATCTCTCTCTGGGGACGTGCAGTGCTCTTGAATCACACATTCAATCTCTTACAGTCAAGCTATTGCAGCCCCTGGTGTTCTGATGCCTGCTTGGGCCTTGCAGTGAGAATGAGCGAGTGATCGGGAGTGTGAGTGGGGGAGGGAAGAGCAAGAGACTGCTGGAGGGAATGGAGTGGGAGGGGGGGGGGCAGAGTCTCAGAGAAGGAGCTGGGCAGAGGTGGGGCCTCTGGGAAGGGAAGAAGAAGGGACAGAAAAAAGGTGATCAGTTTTTCTGCCATCTCAGAGGGGTTGTTGTGTCAATCTGTAACTTTAAAAACAACAAATAGTCCTGTGGTACCTTAGGGTATGTCTACACTGCCACCCTAGTTCGAATTAGGGTGGCTAATGTAGGCAATCGAACTTGCAAATGAAGCCTGGGATTTAAATATCCCAGGCTTCATTTGCATCTTGCTGGGCGCCACCATTTTAAAATCCCCGTTAGTGCGGACTCCGTGCCCGCGGCTACACGCGGCACAGAGTAGGTAGTTCGAATTAGGCTCTCTAATTCGAGCTACCGTTACCGTTACTCGAGGTGTAATGTTAGTTTGAATTAGTCGAACTACCTACTCCGTGCCGCGTGTAGCCGCAGGCACGGAGTCCACACTAACGGGGATTTAAAAATGGCGGCGCCCGGCAAGATGCAAATGAAGCCCAGGATATTTAAATCCCGGGCTTCATTTGCAAGTTCGATTGCCTACATTAGCCACCCTAATTCGAACTAGGGTGGCAGTGTAGACATACCCTTAGAGATTAACAAAAATATATATAGTATCATGAGCTTTTGTGCGCTAAACCCACTTCAGCCACTCTAGGGCTGTGTCCAGACTCCATGCCTCCTTCGACGGAGGCATGTAGATTAGCCAGATCGGAAGAGGGAAATGAAGCCGCGATTAAAATAATTGCGGCTTCATTTAAATTTAAATGGCTGCCCCGATCTGCCGATCAGCTGTTTGTCGGCAGATCGGGGGAGTCTGGACGCGATGCCCCGACAAAGAAGCCTTTCTTCATCGACACAGGTAAGCCTTGTGAAACCAGGTTTACCTGTGTCGATGAAGAAAGGCTTCTTTGTCGGGGCATCGCGTCCAGACTCTCCCGATCTGCCGACAAACAGCTGATCGGCAGATCGGGGCAGCCATTTAAATTTAAATGAAGCCGCGATTATTTTAATCGCGGCTTCATTTCCCTCTTCCGATCTGGCTAATCTACATGCCTCCGTCGACGGAGGCATGGAGTCTGGACACAGCCTAGGTGGAGTGGGATTTGCTGGGCTCTATGTTCCTTGTAAGCTGTGTGGCTGGCTGGTCATGCAGCTAACAATTTAGCCTGACACAGCTGCAGGCACTCAAGGAGGCCATGCAGGGCAGGAACTTTTTGCGGCATAGGGAAGGGCAACCCTTTCCCTGCCACCTAGCCTATCCTCCAACCTGCAGCAGCTGGAGCCACCTGGCTTTGGCCCGGACACTGTAATGGGTAGGAGTATTAGTCATTTTTCTAAGGAACAACACCTGCTCATGTCCTAGGCCCGTGGTCACCAACCAGTAGATCGCAATCTACCGGTAGATCTCAGGGGCTCTAAGAGTAGCTCTTGAGCCCTCTCTGAACTGCATGCCTGCACAGTACATTTACATTAGATTTCCTCATTTGAGGAGCAGCTACTCACCGAGCAACAACACAGGTGAGTAGCTGCGAGGAATGGTGGGAGCTGGAAGGTCGGGAGGGCTGAAATACCCCAGCCAGCTGACTGTGGCTTTCAGCTGAAAGAGGCTGCCCCATGCTCCAGCTGATGGGCGGCTTCTCCTCTGCCCCTGCCCATGTGGAGCTTGGTGCAGCCTGGCTGAGCACCATGGCCAGCTGGCTGGGCAGCCGCTTCTCTTCGCTCCAGCCCGGCTGCCCTGCGGTCAGTCTGGAGGGAACGCGGGTCTGAGGCTTCCCTCCGTGGCTGGTGTAGGGAACTCCCTGCCCCCAACCTTATTCCCTCTCCTCTGCCCCAAACCTGTACCCCGCCCTCCTGGCCCCTTGTTCCCTCTCCCTTACCCTCCCACCCCGCTGCAGAAACCTGCCCCCCCTGCAGAAACCAGTTCCCTCTGGCACCCTGACTCCTACTGCAGAAACCTGTCCCCCTGCCTTCCCCACTACAGAAACCTGTCCCCCTGCTCCCCTCTGCTGAAACCTGTCCCCCCCCCCCCCCAGGACCCTGTCCACCCCAGGACCCTGTCCCCTGCTGCAGAAACCTGTCCTGGCACCCTGCCCCCTCTTCCCTGCCCCCACTAGCACCCTGTTCTCTGCCCCAGAACCCTCTAGCACCCCTCCCCAGTACTGTGTCCCCTGTTCCCAAATGACTTTTCTATGGGTCAGTGACCCCTGTCTGAAGGCAGGTTCCCTGCCATTCTCATAAATAAAGACAATGCAGACACTTTTTGTGTTTAACATAGTATTTTATTTAAAAATGAAGCCTGGCCAACAAACCCCAATTGGGGCCAAACCCCCATCTGGCCACAACCACTCCTGCATTGCCCCTTCCCCAGACCCTAGATCTGAGCCTATCAAACACTGGAACCCCCTTCCCTGAGCCCCTCACATATCCCAACCCAAATTCCTGCACCCTCACATCCACAAGCCTGTGGCTTGCTTAGTATCCCAACACTGCCTGTCCTGGAGCCCCCTCCCCGAGCCAGTGTCCCCTTCTCCACCTCCTCCTGCATCCAGATTTCCTCCCAGAGCTTGCACCTCTCACCCCTTCCCACACCCAAATCCCTCATTCCCACCCAGAGACTACACATCCTGTCTCAACACAGCAAGGCTCCACCTAGACTGCAGGAGTTTTTCAGGATTCTGGAGATATCCCAGAAAAACTCTTCTGCATCCAGGATTGCGTTTGTTCTTCCGCTTTTTTAGTGGAGGAGCAAACTGGCTCTTTTGGTCACCCCTATATTCCTCTTTCCACAAGGAATAAGGTGGCTTTCAAAAGAAGGGTTGTTTTTTTCACATTTGGTCCAGTCTAGACAGGCCAAATGTTGGAAAAACCTCTTCCTACCGAAGAATTTTTTTTTAAAGCAGCAGTATAAGGATTGGGAATAGCAAGTGATGGAGAGGAGGAGAATAGAGAGGGCGGGGCTTCAAGGAAGGGGTGGGGTGGCAGATCTTGGCTTGGTCTGTCATTTAAAAAGTGATCTTGGGTATGTAAAGGTTGGAGACCACTGTCCTAAAGGCTTCACTTTGATTGGTGATGTCAGGCATCACACCAAAGAACCTAGGGTCCAGCACTGGGGTGGACATGGCAGAAGAAACCCTCTAACTAGCAAGTTTCCAGAAGGAGGTGTGACCCCCCCCGCCCACACACACACCTAATTATTTATTTTTAAATGCTAAAATCAGTTTGCGCTGCCTCTCTGCTTTGACAGTTTCAAATAATATTACGAATAGACCTCATCATGCACAGTCTATGATGACAAATTTCACTAAACTCTGTACCATAGCCTATCTATAAAGAAGTTGTTTTTTCATAGCTACAGTTTAGTATTTCAGCTGTCTCCATGGTAGCTGCAGACCCTACAGGATTCCTAGTGCCTGTCATTTAAAGTTTCCAAGAAAATAAAATTCATTTGTGTGTGCATATTTGTGCTCATGCTTCACATGAGGTGCTAACTGGGTTAAACAGTAAGGAAAGCTTCCATTTTTTCCCAAGGAACTTGGATTGCTAGTTGAATGCCCAAATGCTTTTGTCTGCTGAAAGGCTGATGGGAGATAGCCACAAGCAGCACAAAAAACACCAAAGTCCCTTACAACTCTTTGTACGTAGAAATCAAAGGCTTTTTTATTACATCAGTGTCAGAATGTTCCTTCTTGAATACGTTAGGCACTAAATTCCTATCAGTTAGTTTGAGTTCCTTCATGTGGGTTTAGCTGCCTCATTTAGTTTAATTTGGTGGCATCTGTATTAGAAATTGCAGGTCAAAATTTTCATAGATTTTTAGGGGAAGTGAGAACTTCTGTGATCATTGAGCTTGAACTCCTGCATACACAAGCCATTGGCCTCCCATGAATCAATTCCAGTTTTCAGGCCACTAGGAGTGGTTGAACCAGAGCATATCTTAAAAAAAACAATCCAATCTTGATATTTAAATTTCCGGTGACAGCAACTCCACCACAACATCCATTCATTGATCCAATAGTTAATAATTGCCCTCACTGTTTTCTAGAGTTGCCAGATGGTTACAACAAAAATACCAGACACACTTGACATTACATCACAATCTATATTACATTTTATTTAGAAAATACCGGACATTTATATTTTCTCATTTATATTTTCTCAATTTGTTTCCCGAACCGAAAGCTCAAATACTGGACTGTCCAGTTCAAAACTGGACACCTAGCAACCCTACTGTTTTCAACTTGCGACTTTTCTAGGCTGTCATTGGTAACTTTTAGCCAATTTAGATCTTGTTATGTCTTTTGTTTGCAAGATTGAAGAGCCCTATCAATTAACACATTTCTGGTACCTGTATAGGTACTTTGGCCCTGATTTACACTAGGAAGTTATTTAAAAATAATGTCCCTTATTTCAAAATAACAAGTGGAACATCCACACTACCAACCCCATTATTTTGAAATAAGGGGCTGGTTATTTTGAAATAATAACTCTTGTTTTCCACAAGGAATAACACTTATTTTAAAATAGTTATGTCGAAATAGCGATAGTATGGGTGCTCCAGTGCTGATATTTCGAAATAACTGTTCTCCAGAGTCATTACTCCCCAGTACTTCCTAGGTCTTGTGGGAGAAAAATCAAATAACTCCAATTAACTCTAATGTGGAGGAAATCAAAACTCTCTAAAAGAAAACTGCTGTAAGGGTTAAAAGTTTTCCAGGCCTCTCTCCCTGTAACAGAGATAAATCATCTTAACGCTAATCAAGACTCTTACAATGCCTCCTATCTCAAGTTCATGGAGACTCCTAGTCTGTCACAAATTGCCATGCAAACTCTTATCTTTGTCACAGTTTGCCTTCTAGACTCCTCACTCACGTTCTCATGTGCCTTTGTACTGTAAAACTTACTTCTAGCACTTCTGGTGTGAACAGAAACATCTCAAGAGTACTTCTGCTGAGACTTTGATATGTTAAAGAAAACAATCAGCAACTAAACTGTCTGAACGTACTGTATAAAGGATCCCTGAAACTCTCTCTCAGGGCGGCTGCTGCTTTCACTCTGGTAGCTGTCAGCCTGCATGCATGCATAATAAAGTTTTCCTTCTAGAATAGTGGTAGAGATGTAGCCGTGTTAGTCTGGGGTAGCTGAAGCAAAATGCAGGACAATGTAGCACTTTAAAGACTAACAAGATGATTTATTAGATGATGAGCTTTCGTGGGCCAGACCCACTTCCTCAGATCAAATAATGGAAGAAAACAGTCACAACCATATATACCAATTTTTTTACAATTTTTTTAAATCGTATCCTTTGGTATATATGGTTGTGACTGTTTTCTTCCATTATTTGATCTGAGGAAGTGGGTCTGGCCCACGAAAGCTCATCATCTAATAAACCATCTTGTTAGTCTTTAAAGTGCTACATTGTCCTGCATTTTGCTTCGTTTTCCTTCTAGATTTCTTTCCTGCCTCACTGCTTTGACCTCCAGCCTTGGACCCTTCTGGGGACTCTGTACCCCAGGGGAGTGAGATTTCTCCAACAGTCTCTAGGTTAAGTCTCTAGGTTAAGTGGGTCTGGCCCACAAAAGCTCATCATCTAATAAACCATCTTGTTAGTCTTTAAAGTGCTACATTGTCCTGCATTTTGCTTCAGCTACCCCAGACTAACACTGCTACATTTCTATTACATATAGAGAGAGGCTTCCTTGGGCTAATTTGGAGGCTTCCCTATAATGTGGACATGCTTATTTTGAAATAGTTTGAGATTTCTTATTTCTAAGTAAGTTATCTCGAAATAACTTCCTAGTGTAGATATTCTGAGCGTAGTTCAGTGTAGTCAGATGACAGTCATGTACGTGTTTTAGAAGTTTGTGTTTGCATTTAAAAGTTAGGTGAGTTTGACCAGCTAGGGATTTTTTTCTAATCTATAGAGATCATAGTGATTTGTACCAGATATAGGCAGCTGGAAGCTTCCTGCGGGGAAGTGCCGCTTGCTCTACCAACTTGCTTTTCTTGTGATGTTGCAGGGTTTGTGTATTAGTTGCCTGTGAACAATCAGTTCCTGGTGAGCAAATGAGTCTTGGTAACACGGCTACATCTCTACCACTGGTGAGCAAATGAGTCTTTTCTCATAGCTTCTCAACTTCTGGCTGTCATTCATTCTCACCATTAAGCTTTTTCTCTTCTAGAGGCTCTTTTGAAGTTTAGAACATGTTCTTAATATTTACTTTTTTCTCTGTTTACTAAGACTGGGATTTTATTACTCTTTGTTTTAGTAGGAGACTATGATTTGATGCCTCTCCTTGAAATTCATATTGTCTTTGTCTTCATGTAAGAACAAATGTTTTCCCATCAAGATAGCTACCTTGTAAAAGATATCTATTGATAAAACTGCTTAATCGCATCCTCCTTATAGCTTCACTATCACTACAGCTGGTCTGTTCCCAGATATCCCTATTGTCCTAAGTACTTTCCACATTGTGGCTAAGATTTGCTATATTTATAAAAGATCAGTTTTAGTTCAACCACAGATTTTTGGGCTTGTTGTATACATTATTTGTGACATTTTATGGTCTGCATTATGAAGAAGGTCAGACTAGTTGATCCCAATGAGCCCTTTTAGCCTTAAAAATCTATGCATATCATTCTGCCTCTCAAGCATGTATGAGCATTGTATTGATTCCACCAAATAAACAAGGAAGAAACAATAATGGATAATTTAACTTCTATGGCTATAATCCTGTTGACCACCAAACTGCCAGGTATATTAGGATTCTCTCTGAGACACTTGGTTTATCCAGAACACCTTGCAAAGTTCTGGGAGAACATTTCATCCAGTTCTCTAGGGTCCAGAAGCCATTTGTCTCCTGCTTGACACAGGTTACTTTAATAGGCATGCAACTGCTCTTCGTGTACACTAGCCAGGCCTAGATGCAAGGGATGTAGGTTCAGGGGGATCCCACAATTCCATGGCACACCATAGTTCATATAAACCTATCCTAGTTACCAGCATCTATACCTGCATGTAAACATCACTGCTTTGAGATTGCATATGGTATGCTTATTAGTTCACCAATTCATCACCTCTGTCAACATTGTTTACAAGAAAATGAGCATACTCGTTAGTTCCTACCTCCCTTCAGAGGTTCCAAAGAGGATGGAGAGAGGCTGTTCTCAGTAGCGATGGAAGGTAGAAAAAAGAGCAGTGGTCTCAAGCACTGGAATGGGTCACCTTGGGAGATGGTGGAATCTCCATCCCTAGAGATTTTTAAGTCTTGGCTTGACAAATCCCTGGCTGGGTTGATTTAGTTGGGATTGATCCTGCTTTGGGCATGGGACTGGACTCGATGACCTCCTGAGGTCTCTTCCAGCCCTATGATTCTATGATCCTTATTAGCGTAGTCACAATAGTTAGTTGTTTCAGCCATTACAATAATTGCTGTTCAAAAATGACTTACGTACTCAAGCATAACTTGGGACTGGTCATGTCAGTTAAGCCAATGCTATAATACAGGTCTCAATATGCATTTTTTGTAACTCACAACATTACAGAAAAATACAATTCTTTCTAGTTACTCTTAGAGTATTTTAACGCTACATGAAAAAAACTAAAAAATGTATATTTTAAAATAGCCAAAGCACAATGCCACCCATACATCCTCTGGGGCAGTGCAGTAGCATGCCTTCTCACCCAATGGCTATCCAGCTGTCCTACAGAGCAACAACTGAGCCTTAAGTAAGAAATTCTGAAATTTTACGAAATCATGGAGCCCTCTAGAGGTGCAGTGCTGATAGACATTTAATATTAAGTCTCTCATTCTAAGCCATTGTGCCTTTCAGATCTGTGAGTGCAAAACTTCTGGCTTAGTCCTAATTATCAAAGCCAATGGCATGTTCATATCTGGTTTCTGTCAATGAGTTTGTGTTCCAGGGCGCACACACACATGCCAGATACCTATGGAAAATGGTGTTGTCACCCTCAAGAAAGCACACACAAGTCTAATTTGTTTTATTTAGAGTTAAAGTTTGTTAGCATGAGAATTTGTTTTATCTTCACCTGTTGAGCACTTCAGACACAATCAGAGAAAATGACAAATGACTAGTTAACCAAATAGTAGGCAGTCATGTGAACTATGTCACATGTAAATGTAATGTGAACTGTACCCTCTTGCAGGACTATAACAAGTCAATGAGTGTAGAAACCCTCACTTTCAGGCACCATGAAGACCTTTCTTCTGCTAGCAGCTTTTGGATTTTGCTGGGCGCAATACAACCCAAATACAAATTCTGGGAGGACATCTATTGTCCACCTATTTGAATGGCGTTGAGCTGACATTGCTATTGAATGTGAATGATATTTAGCACCCTATGGATTTGGTGGAGTTCAGGTACGTAGCCTGTAATGTACAATACAATTTCTCTATGTTTTGGCATTATTTACTTACCAGAGAAAAAGGTTTGGATCACAGAGGGCAGGCAACACATTTACCATCAGTAGAAATTGGTGATGGAAGTAGGAAATGCTGACAGGTATGTGTCTAGACCAGTCACTGTGAAAGGGTGATTTTACTTTGTCTCCAGGGGGTTAGCTCCAAAACACTATGTTTTCCTTGTGTGTCATGCATAGTCTGATTCTCCCAGTACAAAATAACAATTGATTTACTATTGGTTATCATTTCAGACACATGTATTATTCAGTAATATGTACAAACACCCATTCTTGTCATCCTAATTGAACAACAACAACAACTTCTAGATTACTTCAGGCTCCCAGGGTGTTTTTATCTTTCTTTAAGGAATCAGCCCCAGGTATCTTTTGTGAGATGCTGCGCTCCTTTAAGTCTCACTGATTTCAATATGAGTCCTCTGAGATGGTGAGCTCCTTGTGGGGAAGAGTGATCTGAATTATGATGTTAATCAGGATTAATTCTACCACCTGATATCAGTTTGTGCTCCTGGACCCTCGTCTCTGTTTGTCAGAGGGTGGAGATGGATGGCAGGAGAGAGATCGCTTGATCATTACCTGTTCGATTCACTCCCTCTGGGACACCTGGCATTGGCCACTGTTGGCAGACAGGGTACTGGGTTGGATGGACCTTTGGTCTAACCCAGCATGGCCGTTCTTATGTACGTGTTGGACAGCACTGAACATCCTCTCTGTGCTTATACAAATGAATGTCATCATAATTACAGGTTTATCACATGACATAATTTCATTCACAGATATCGCCTCCAAATGAAAATATTATTGTCAATAACCCCTGGAGACCGTGGTGGGAAAGGTACCAGCCCATCAGCTACAAACTGTGCACCCGATCTGGAAATGAGCATGAATTTAAAGACATGGTGACCCGATGCAACAATGTTGGAGTAAGTTTCTTGTGTTAAAATAACGTGGCAAGAATAAACTGATACCAAGTGAAATGCCTGCCTGTTCTATGCTAAATGAAAAGAGAAGACATCCTCAAAAATGAAGGAATGTAAATGGGGAATAAACAGTGACTTGGTTAGTGAGAGTATAGTGTCACCTCACTCACTCTCCTTTATAAAAACAAACTGACATGCAACCATTGCTCCCTAGGTTCATATTTATGTGGATGCTGTAGTTAACCACATGTGTCGAGCTACTGGTGGGTCTGGAAACGGAACTACTTGTGGAAGTTATTTCAATGCAGACCACAGAGATTTTCCATCTGTCCCATACTCAGCCTGGGACTTTAACGATGGCAAATGTAAAACTGAAAGTAGACAGATTGAAAATTTCAATGATGTGTATCAGGTAATTTGTATTTAAGTATTTATTTTTGCTGTCCTTCCTGACAGTCTTTGACCATCATAACAAGCCTAAAATAAAATAAAATAAAATAATTGGCCAAGCTAACTAGTATGCACTCTGTTTAAGATGTTACTTAAGGATGTAGCTACATTTCAGTGTGGGAGTATGAACACCGACTTCTCTTGATGTTTAAAGTTATGCTGCTGCACCTATTTATGCACCTGTTAGTAGTCATGCAGTTCTGATCACTCCTAACTGATAAAGCTCAATACCTTGAACAAGGTATTGCTCAAAGGCCTAAGGAGATGACTTTTGAAAACCCATAAGTCTTCCAGCCTGATCAGTAACTACTAATGAGAGATGACCTTAGAAAATCCACAGGTCTGCAGCAAAGGATGCTGGTGATTCAGTGGATGCTGAGCCATAAAACTGGAATCTGAGCTCTTGTAATCATTAAATGGCTAATGGCTCCTTTCCCAGATTTAGGGCTTTTAGCTTCTCTGTCTTGTTTGCCAAGTTCCTTCCTAAACTCCCAGGCAGCTACATCTGGAGGCAATATTCTTCACTTCCTGGCCTGATGTGAGACTCACACCAGCTCAGTATAGTAAGTTCCAGGATGCATTCTTCTGTAGTGACTTTGAAGGATTTCTCTTCAGAACAGGTTTCGCTTGTGGATTGAACAGATTTACAATGTGCAATTAAAAATCTGTTAAAAATTAATATATTTGAATCAGAGATTTATAATGGGGTGCATCGGCACCGACACTGTGGTTGCTCCAGGGCTGGAGCAATCACAGAGTAAAATTAGTGTGTACAAAACACCCACCAGCAGCAAAGCTCTCCCCTCTTTCTTTCTTCCCTCCCCCCTCCCATCTCTTTGCACCCACCACCCGCAGCCGGCAGGCAGGAGGAGAAGCAGGGACAGAGGGTGCTCAAGGCAGAAAGAAGAGGGAACGAGGAAGGGCAGGGAGTTCAGGGAAGGGGTGGAGTGGGGACAGGATTGTGGTGGAGCACATGCTTGAGGGAAGGGGAGCAGTGGGAGTAGGTTCAGAGTAGGGTTTAAGAAGGCTCCTATCTATGGGGGAAGTTGGCACCAATGGTTTGGTGTATGACTCTGTGGCATCTCATCTCATTTTAAAAACAGGCTCGTGACTGCCGCCTGCTTGATCTTCTTCATCTTGTCCTGGAGAAGGACTATGTGCGCTCAAAAGTTGCTGACTTCATGAACCACCTTATTGATATTGGCGTGGCAGGCTTCAGAATTGATGCTTCCAAGCACAATTTGCATGCAGAGATTTGTTTATTTGCTGTGCCCAGGTGCAAAATGTAAAGGATGACACAAAGAATAAAGAAGTAACAAATCAAGCAGGTAGTCAATCAAGTGCTCTTGTGGGGGAAGAGCTTATTGGCAGCAAAAGTGCCAACTACCAGCTTTCATACAAGCTCAGTTTTAGTGACACTAAAAGCTGCAAACATACCCTGCGCTGAGGTGGGGAACCTTTTTTGGGTCAGGGGCCACTGATCCACAGAAAAATCAGTCAGGGGCTGCACACAAGCAAGAAGCAAGAAAACAACCCCCCAAAAAACAAACCCTCACTGATGTGTCCTGACTGAAAGGGAAAAGACACTCCCCATATTACCCTCGCGCACTAGAGCCTAGCGGGGCCCAGGCTAGTAGATTTTGTGTGATCCAGCCCTGCGGGAGGATGGTGTGGTAGATGGAGTGACAGGATGGGCTCCCCAATGCTGGGCGGGGGGAGCCCTGAGCCTTGGGGGCCAGATCCAGGCAAGCCGGGAGCCGCATCCAGCCCCCTGGGCCTTAGGTTCCCCACCCTTGCCCTAAGCATTCTGGCATTGGGGCAATTCTTTTAATACAAGAGCTATGCATGCTTGTTGTATAAAAAATAAAATCTGTTTTAATGTTCATTATTTCTCTTGTAATTCAGAACCAGAACTAGAGTTAAGTGGTGATTACTGTATTGCTTGTTAAATAGCTAGAAATGTGTTAACAGATTTTTCTTACTTTTGTCAGGTGATTGATTTTGGTGGAGAGGCAATTAAGGCTAGTGACTACTTTGGAACTGGCCGAGTGACTGAGTTCAAATATGGTGCAAAACTGGGGACCATCATCCGCAAATGGGATGGAGAAAAGATGGCCTATTTAAAGTATATACCATTTGGATTAATTGTGACATTCATGCAATAGCTGAAGAAGAAGACTCAATGTGTTTGATGCTCTTTTTTTATTTCATTTTAAAGGAACTGGGGAGAAGGCTGGGGTTTCATGCCCTCTGACAGAGCCCTTGTCTTTGTGGATAATCATGACAACCAAAGGGGACATGGTTCTGCGGGACCTTCTATTCTTACCTTCTGGGATGCCAGGTAAGGAATATGGTTGGCTGTGTGAGATTCTTATTATTTTTTTCTAATTAAGACAATGTACCTTTATGTGTCTCATTTGGCTTGCAGACTATATAAAATGGCAGTTGGTTTCATGCTTGCTCATCCTTATGGATTCACACGGGTAATGTCAAGCTACCGGTGGACAAGAAATTTCCAGAATGGAAAGGTAGGTTTCTAGCAGTTGAAAATAAATTTACAAGGCTCTTACTTTTCCTCTCTGTGGAGTGACAGTGCTGGGATTAGGCACTATTGAGTACCCATTAAAATCTTTGGTGCAGGAGTGTTTCTTGAGTGATGAATAAATCTTGTTTTGACTCTCTGTGAATATTATCCTTCTTCCTGTGGCCTTTCTCATAGTTAGAATGTTTCATTTTTACTGTTCTGTTTAACAAGGACGTTAATGACTGGATAGGACCACCAAGCAATGGTGATGGTTCCACCAAAGCTGTTACAATCAATGCAGATTCCTCATGTGGTAACGGCTGGGTCTGTGAACATAGGTGGCCTCAAATAAGGTAGGGATCCGTAGAGAGAAATTAAATACAGATAATGCATTTTGCAGTATATCTTTCACTGTTTGGGAAGATTTCAATTAAAGCGAATCCTATGTGTTTTATTTTCAGGAACATGGTGATTTTCCGTAATGTGGTTAATGGCCAGTCTTTGTCAAACTGGTGGGACAATGGTAGCAATCAAGTGGCTTTTGGGCGTGGTAATAAAGGCTTCGTCGTCTTTAATAACGATGACTGGTAAGTAAGTAAGGTGAATTGCATCAGGAACACGGCAGCTACAGACAGGACAGGTGACAATTTTTAATGTAACAGATCTTGACTTTTACATGTTGCAATTCGAAACCTGCCACCTGCCTGCTTCCAAAAACACTTTTCAAAACCCAGCATTAGCTTCCAAAACAATACATCAGTTTGCTGCTGATTCCTGATCACTGGTTTCAGACCCAGCAGTGAGGAGGTTAGGAGTCTTAGGAATGCATGTCTGTGAAGGTCTGAGTGGTAACTAGGCATGAGCTAGAAGGTGGATGGCTCTAGAGAAGTGATCAGAGATTAATACTTGTGTCAGGTTGGGATGCTCTGGGAAAGACCAGGAAGGTGGAATTGGGTCAGGTCTCCTGAAGGGAGAAGAGCTGATGACTGGATTAGATGATTTATAGGGATAGGATTATCAGGTTTTGAGTGCTCTACACTGAATTGTTCTTAGTGCTGTCCGTGTTAAGGTTGAATCACTTCAAATGAAATGCTTTCCTCTCCAGTACAAAAGACATTTTGTCCCAAGCAGTGTCTAGAAGAGTCTCATGAGGAATAGCAGTTTGTTAGGATTGGTGTTGTGCTCTTCTAAGCTTGTCTGATGTCAGAGGTACCGAAAAAGACTTGGGAAACTTGAAACACAGTGGAAGTCATAAAGAGCATGAGATGGTCCGTCTAAAATTGGTGTAGGCCAGCATGACATTTTAAGTTTTTAATTACGAGGAAGACCTATATTTTGGAGTCTGACTCGCTTCTTACTACTCTTAAATCTGTTTTTATACACAGGAACTTGAATGTAAATTTGCAAACTGGCCTTCCAGCTGGCGCTTATTGTGATGTTATTTCTGGGCAAAAGGAGGGCAACTCCTGTACTGGAATCAAAGTCAATGTTGGTTCCAACGGCATTGCCAGTTTCCAGATTAGTAATCAGTCTGAAGATCCTTTCATTGCAATACATGTGAATGCTAAATTGTAATGTAAGCTGGATGCATTTCTTCCCTTGGTTATTCACACTGCACTTTTTTTTTTTGGTTTTGTTTTGTGCAGCATGCAGCAATGAATGATCTTTTAATTAAGAAGTAAATAGTAGTGGAGCAAAACTGTTGTGAGTTTCATTAATGAAATTAAGTGTAACTATTTGTACTCTCAGCACGTAACTGATAGAAATACTAAAGCATGTTTGCAAAAGATAACATATCTGGCCAACAGAGTAGTTTACAATTAGCAGTACTAGCTTGTTTCAGCTGGAGCAAAGGAAAAGAAAATTTGAAGAGTGGTCACCTGAGCACTGTTTAATACCATCCGGGGGCTAAAAAAGTTGTGTAAAGAGGAAGAACACGTCTTTATATATATATATATGGAGATATACCATCTCATAGAACTGGAAGGCACCTTGAGAGGTCAGCGAGTCCAGTCCCCTGCTCTCACAGCAGGACCATGTACCATCCCTGACAGATTGCTACAAGTGAGAAAAAAGGTAGCAGCAGAATCTAGTCCTTAAAAGGAGGTTTAGTGTATATCAGCCATTATCTTCAGTTTATATAACCACACAGATAGACATTATTTCTAAAGGGTGTGGGATAAATATCTTCTCCAGCTATTGTAACAAGAGATTGGGATGTCACACACACAGGACTGGGTTATCACTGAATGAATCAGCAGGGAGGAATATAGAAAGGAATATAGAAAAGGAAACTTCTACATCTCCTGGAGCTTGGAACTTTTACATTAATTTATTTTCAACAAAAATGGTTTGTGAAGTTTTGAGGAAAAAAAGTAAAAACAACCCTACAACATTGTGCCCATGGGAATGAAACATTCCAGTTTTCTAGTGTACACTGACTTTTTAATTTGGAAATTTAATTTTATCAGATTGAAAAAAAAACCCTAAAGAAAAAATCAAATACAACCAAGGTGTTTAATTTTTTTTCAGTTCATGATTATTTCTGAGATTATCTTTTAGTTTAAGACAATAAAAGGAGATGGAAAACAATGATCTAAAAATATTCACATGAGAAGAAAACTGCTTCCTGTATCTTTTCACAACACATACGTATCTTAGAACTGTAGAACTGGAAGGGATCTCAAGAGCTCATGCACTAAGGGTAGGAATAAGTATTATCTAGACCATTCCTAACAGTGTTTCTGTACCTTTAATCATTTTTATTTGTATTTTCTGGACTTTTTCCATTTGTCAATATCTTTCCTGAAATGTGATACCCAGGACTGGACCACAGACCAGAAAATTCAATAATAATGGGAGACTTCAACTATTCCCTTAGGGTACATCTACACTTGCACCCTAGTTCGAACTAGGGATGTAAATGTAGGCTACCGAAATTGCTAATGAAGCGGGGATTTAAATATCCTGCGCTTCATTAGCATGATCTCACTGGCACGTTACTCCACTCAACAGCTGTAACGTTAGTTTGAACTAAAGGGTTTGGTTCAAACTAATGCGTCCCTGCACGCATTTTCACTTTCGAAACAGCTTTTGAATGGAATAACACGCTGGCAAGATCATGCTAATGAAGCACGGGATATTTAAATCCCTGCTTCATTAGCAATTTCAGTCACCTACATTTGCATCCCTAGTTCAAACTAGGGTGCAAGTGTAGACGTACCCATATTGATTGAGAAAATGTCATCTGAGGACAAGAGGCAGATGCTAGACTTCTCCAGTGACTGTTTCTTAAAACAGCTAATCATGGAACCCACAAAGTTACAGGCAATTCTTGATTTGGTCCTGAGTGGTTCATAGGATCTGATCCAAGAGAAATATAGCTAAATCAGTCACTAATAGTTACCATAATGTAACAAAATTTAGCATTCTCATGGGGGTGAAATACCAAAGAAACCAAGAATCACAGAACACAATGATAGAACACTAGAACTGGAAGGGACCTCGAGAGGTCATCGAGTCCAGTCCCCTGCCCTCATGGCAGGACCAAGCATTCTCTAGACCATCCCTGATACATGTCTATCTAATCTGCTCTTAAATATATCCAGAGATGGAGAATTCACAACCTCCCTAGGCAATTTAATTCCAGTGTTTAACCACCCTGACAGTTAGGAATGGTGGAAAGGTAGAAGTGAACTTCAAAAAGGGGAACTATAGAAGAATGAGGAGGCTAGTTAAGTGGAAATTTTAAGGACATTTCAAGAATGTAATGCCTGCAATTTGCATGGTAACTAATGGTGGCTCAAACCATACAAACGGTAAATGAACCTCCACACACACGTCTCCCCTAAAAAGATTGCTACCATGCTTAAACACCAGAGCCAAATGGGAAATAGACATAATTTAAAAATTGGAATTTAAATCCCACTGAAGAAAATAGAAAATTCTGGAAACTCACAGGAAAAAATATGATCAAAATTTGAAGGAACAAAAATGAACAGCAATTTAAAAAAAATGTATATCTGCAGTAGCTCAAAGGAAACAAGTTCACTGTGGCACAATTAAATGAATTGTTTGCATTGCTGTTCACTGCAGCAGACGTGAAGAAGATTCTGACATGCAAGCTCAGGCTTTTTTGTGGTACGGGTGACAAACATGAGCACTGCCAGCCCCACGACTGCTGTGGCTCCCTGAAGCCAGGGCTCCCCATCCACACCTGCCCCAATCCCACTGAGGCTTCCCAGCCATCACCAGCCCCACTAGCACTGGGACTACCCAGTGCTAGGGCTCTCCCGCCACTGCTGGCTCCACAGGGGCAGGATTTCCTGGCCACCACTGGCCCATCTGCCTGTTCAGTTAGGGCTCCCCAGCCACCTCTGGTCTCCCAGCTGTCTTCTGCTCCTGGTCTCCAGGGTTCTTTGGTCCTGCTGGACCCTGGGTGTTGCTGAACCAGAGTCCCAGACTGGAGAGGTTCAACCTGTATGACGAAATCTCCCCCTATGAGTAGCAGTAATTATATTGGCACTCTTGTGGTTGAAGCTTATGTTTATCAGAGTTGTGGTTTCTGCCCCAAAAAAGTTTTACTGACCACAGTTCTAAAGAGGAGTGTAGACAAAGGCTAAGATTTCAATGATCTTTGTTGCTAATTAGTTCCTCATTCCAAGTGACACACAAAGGATTTTTAGGTACATCTGGCAGTTATATGTATCAGTAGGCTGTAAAGCAGCCATTGTGTTAACTTAGTACTAAAACCACGACAAAGTTATTTTTCCAACTTTACCAAGATTTCAGGTGTATCACTGAAAACTAGTATAAAAAAACTAGTATATCATGGCTTGGCTGGGTGTAAGTGTCAAATCACTCCCAATCACTTCTGGGTTGTTTTTCTTGACTGTCTGATTAAATCTCTCTCTCGCTATAAAAACACTTTGCCTGCGGGATGACAAAGTGACATCAGCAAGTCTGTGTCCTGCAGCCCTCCCCTCCTCAGCCGCGCAGCGTCTTCTCTCTCTTCCCCCTTCCCAGTGCTGGGGGCACAGGAGTGGCACAGCCTCCCTTTTCCCTCCTTCCTGGTACTTGGGCGAGGGGCAAGAGCCCTGCAGCCTCCTCCCTCCCCCCGCCCTGGTGCTCTGGGGTGGGGGAGAGTGGGAGAAGTGCAGCCTTCCCCATCCCTGGTGCTCCAGCAGGGGGTGGAGCCGTGCAGCCTTCTCCTTTCCCTTCCCCTTCCCCTTCCCCTCTCCCTAGTGCTTGCAGAAGGCAAGAACCCCATGGCTTCCCCTCTCCCCAGTGCTCCAGGGAGACAGGAGCTATGCAGCCTCCCCCTGTCCCGGTGCACTGGGGAGGCAAGAGTGGGGTTGGCGAGTGTAGTGAGGAGGGGACACAGCCCCATAGCAACAATACATAAAACTGTGCATTTCAACTTGATTTGTGCAGAGCATGAAATATCCTTCAAGTAATTCAAGTTGTTGAATGATATCTCTATGGCTGACCCTTAAAAAGTTTTGTACCCTGACATCTAAGAGCTTACTTTTTCCCTTTTATCCTACCAAAGGAGCTCTCTCTGGCTACGTCTACATTGCACAATTATTTTGGAATAAGCTATTCCAGAAGAAATACTCTGAAATAGCTTATTTTGAAATAGTGCATCTATACTACAGGGAAGCCTGGCAATTAATCCAAGGCAGACTCCCCTAATGTGGACGCGCTACATTGATTTAGAGCCCCAGGAAGCACTGGGGAGTAATTACTTTGAATGGCCTGGAAGAGGAGCTATTTTGAAATAGCAGCAGTGGAGTGTCCACCTACTTCTATTCCAAAATAGCTATTTTGGAAGAGGCATTATTCCTCATGGAATGATGTTTACAAATGCCAAAATAAGCTGCCCATTATTCTGCAATTTTTTTGAAATAATGGGCTAGCTGTGTAGATGCTCACATAGTTGTTTCAGAATAATTGATGTTCTGCAGAAGATATATAACTTTGAAAAACAGTGATCTGCCATAATCTAAAGTTGGTGAGCTTCAGAGCACCATATGAGAAGACCTGGAAAAAGCCTTTAACTCATCCTCTCTAATATTAAAGAATAATATTTTTGATGTTGATGGTGGTGAACAGGAGGGTCTGTTCTATTCTGTAATCAACTTTTTCTTTCTGTGGGGTGCCTTGGTGCTTCACTTCCGGGCTTGATGTACATTTCTAAATAAAATAAATAATTTAGAGACTGTTTCCAGGCAATGTGAATTCTTTAATATGCTATTCTCCTCTCCCACCATTTGAAAATGTTCTGATGTTTGCAGCATATTTATCATGTAGGAAACCAGCTTCCTAGTGAATCTGATGTGTATGACACTTTACTGAAAAGAAGCCAATGAAAATAAGAGGTAATTTAACATTTCAAGAGCACATATGAAAAAAATAAGAACACAGGCTCTCTGGCTCTCAACTGGAATTAACAACAAAAAAAGACCTTCAAAGGTCTTTGATTAGAAATTGAACAGATGGGCAAACATGTGATCTGTTTGCTCTTTTTGTCCTTGAATATAAATTCTGGGAAAGAGAATGAGGTTTATGACACAGAGCCACTGACATAGCTTGTTTTAGAAAGAGGCACATAGAATGAGAGTTCAGGAACAAAGTGCATGGAGTTTAGATTGGTGCTAGAATTGATGTGATGTTTTGTTGATTCCCTTTCCCTCTCTCCACCTTACACATCCATTAAGTGTCACTGACATTTTGTTCTTCAAGTTCTCTTGGGAAATCTTATAATTATCAACACAAGTCTAGTAATATATTTAAAGCGCTGTCATTGAGTCCTTCATTTAGAATTCTATATATCAATATGTAAGAGTGAATATTTTAAATTTTAAATATTTAAAATATTTCATAACAGCATATAAGTGGAGAATTTCATGGAGCAAACTAGGATGTGCATAATTCATCTTCTTTATAGTTTCAGTTACTACAATGGTGAAATTCATAGAGATTCATTTGCTTAGGTATTCATTTTTTAAAATATTTCAGATTTGTGTGAACAGACAATATATTAGTCAACTACTCACCATGGGCCAAATTCAGCTTCCTTTATTCACTCAAATAATACAATAAGTCTGTTATATGGGATGATGGTATAGGTTATTATTCTAATGATTTGTAGCAGTATTGCCAACTGCAAACATCACAAAATGAGCCATGCGATTAACATAGATATCATAAAACTTTTAAGTATAATACATTTTGGGTTCTTTTAATTTGACTTCATTTTTTGAACCTACAAGGTACACATGAGTCATAACGTCAAGCTTTTCTCTCCAGTTATGAGAGCCAGAAATTTACCTTTAAAAGAGAAATGAAAGCAGGGATCCTCATGCAATCAGTTTATCTCTAGCAGCTGATGCTTTATGAAAGACATCATATTTTGCAAATGTCATAAATGCATGAGAGTTGACAACACTATTATGACTAACAATTTGGTTCTCTTCAAACAGTCTCTTATTTTTGCCACCTAAACTATAGTAGAACTGCTTTTAGGCAGGCATGGCCAAAGAGTTTGCAGGGCCCAAAGTGGCATGCTGTGGTTGACTGCACCTTGCTTGCTTTGCCTTCTATGTTTAACTGTAAATTATAAAACAACCCATACAAGCTATAAAATAACAACATTTCAATAGTCCTGGGCCTGAATGTTTCAGTTACTTTTGAAATTCAAACCTTACCAATCGATAGCAAGCCAATTCCCAGTAAATGTGTTCCATTTAACTGTATGTATCTATATCTGGATGTGGCATCTATGGGTACGTCTAGATCACATGCTTCTTTTGAAAGAGATCATCTAGACAGCCACAACTTTTTTTGAAAAGTGGATCCACTTTTTCGAAAGAGAGCACCCAGGCAATCTGAATGTTCTCTTTCGAAAAAGCCTTGTTTGCCGGCAAGAACACCTTTTTTTGAAAGAGCTCTTTCAAAAAAAGGCATTCTTCCTTGTAAAATGAGGTTTACCACTGTCAAAAAAACTGGCACATTCTTTCGATTTAATTTTGAAAGAACACAGTGGCAGTCTAGACGCAGGTGATTTTTTTTGAAAACACCTATTAGTGATGGTCTGGAGGTAGTGCTTGGTCCTGCCATTAATGCAGGAGAATGGATCTGATGACTTCTCGAGGGTCCTTCCAGTTCTAGTATTCTGAGATTCTAAGTTATGATGAAATGTAAAAGGTACCAACCTGCCAAGTGTCCTGCTATAGGTGTCCTGCTATAGGTGTGACACCTTCACTTTCTTATGAAGTATCAGTCTACCAGGCTGCTTTTACATTTGCTGGAAGAAGATTATGGTTGTACGACCACAGCAGCATAAAACTAAAATGTGATTGTTTTCCCTTTGAGAGCTGAAAAAAAAACCATTCAACAGGAAAGCGAACACCTGTTTGTAATATAGATTTCTTCAGTTCCATTAGTACAGAAAAGCATATTTAGAGCAACCGAGTTACAAAGAGCTGTTTGACTGACTTTTCATGGAGGAAAAGTCACATCTTTGATTGTGAGGCTAAAGGGAACATTCCTCCATCCCTAGGGGATCTTGTGGCTTGGTTCTCCTCCCCTATTGTCTCCCTCTTGCCTAATTTACCTTCTTCTCGCTTTTAACTTCCCCTTTCACAGTGCTCTCTCAGGGTATGTCTACACTACCCCCCTAGTTCGAACTAGGGGGGTAATGT
This sequence comes from Pelodiscus sinensis, assembly GCF_052426305.1. Lineage (NCBI taxonomy): Eukaryota > Metazoa > Chordata > Testudines > Trionychidae > Pelodiscus > Pelodiscus sinensis. The sequence continues at coordinate 43,348,125 of NC_143060.1, forward strand.
ATGCATACCGAACTTGCTAATGAAGCGCGGGATTTGAATTTCCCAGGCTTCATTAGCATAAAGCCGGCTCCGCCATTTTTAAAAGCCGGCTTGTTCGAACCCCGTGCCGCGCGGCTACACGCGGCACGGGCTAGATAGTTCGAACTATGTAGTTATTCCGAACTATCTGTACGCCTCGTGAATATGAGTCAACAGTGTGACGCTGCTGCAAAAAAAGCAAATATGATTCTAGGGTGTATCAACAGGTGTATTGTAAGCAAAACTCGTGAAGTCATTCTGCTGTTCTACTCTGCACTAGTTAGGCCTCAGCTGGAGTACTGTGTCCAGTTCTGGGCGCCACATTTCAAGAAAGATGTGGAGAAATTGGAAAGGGTACAGAGAAGAGCGACAAGAATGATTAAAGGTCTAGAGACCATGACCTATGAAGCCAGGCTTCATGAACTGGGCTTGTTTAGTTTGGAAAAAAGAAGATTAAGGGGGGACATGATAGCGGTTTTCAAATATCTAAAAGGGTGTCACAAGGATGAAGGAGAAAATGTGTTCCTCTTGGTTTCTGAGGACAGGACAAGGAGTAATGGACTTAAAGTGCAGCAAGGGAGGTTTAGATTGGACATTAGGAAAAAATTCCTAACTGTCAGGGTGGTCAAATATTGGAATAAATTGCCAAGGGAGGTGGTGGAATCTCCCTCTCTGGAGATATTTAAGAACAGGTTAGATAGACATCTGTCAGGGATGGTGTAGACGGAGCTTGGTCCTGCCTTGAGGGCGGGGGGCTGGACTCAATGACCTCACAAGGTCCCTTCCAGTCCTATGATTCTATGATTCTATGAAAGTTCTTGCTTAATGTTTGGAAACGTTGCTTTTTATAGGCTCACTCGTCTCAAAAAAAACTCACCTGACTCATTAATGATGAGGTTAGGAAGCTTTTTTGAAAGAGCTTTATGCTCTCTTCAAACTATACTGAAGTGAAAAGGCCTTCCTTACCGATTATTTTCAGAGGAGTAGCCATTGTTTCAGGAGAAACAACAAGGAGTCCTGTGGCACCATAAAGACTAATACATTTATTTGGAGATAAGCTTTCATGGGCTGGAACCCACTTTGTCAGATGAATTTTACTGATAATATTCCTTCAGGCAACGTGGAATCTATAATAATATGATTTAGGAGAGCTAAATTTCATAACTCAAACTAAGCAGAATGTAGTATATATCAAGATGTTGTTAAAGTATGTTTTGCTTTGTGCCATACAACATATGGAGGCATTTAAGGAAAATAGATTGGAACAGAAGGACGATCAATGAAAAGATAATTAATTGTGAGTGTAGGTGTGAGATAATGCCTTGATTTCTGTCACCCAGCTGCTCTATATGTATCAATTATTGGAAATTATTTCTCCAACTTAGATTTACAGAGCATTTTAAGGATGATAGTTTAATGGATTTAACAGAAGAAATTGAGGGACATGAGGAGGATTGGGAGTGGGTCTGCACTATGGTTTAGTACCTTATTAATACTGGCAGTGGAATATTATTGCTGTAATACTTGGAATATTATCGGTAGTTTCCTTTGTGCATTAGGAAAGATCTGGAATAGTCCCTTTTTCAGTATTTCCAATCAAGAGATGCTTTCATTGTGGCTGGTTGGGCAGATGGATGATGTGGGTAGAGTAACAGAATAGTTAGCTATTCAAGACTGAGTATCTGTAGTTAGCTAACCAATTGAAATGAGATGTTATTCCCATTTAACAATAAATTACTTGCTTACAGAGTCTCTTAGGAATAATTTATCAGTAATAAGGTTTTTCCTCACTTTGTTAATTGTACCTGTGTTTAGTTGTGTTGTAAATAAAATTACATCCTTTGTAGCTCAAATAAATGTTGTAATGAGGTGTTTTAATTAGACTAGGGTGGGAAAAGCAATGGCATTTTGCCAGCTCTCTGTAGGTGCTTAACACTTAATGTTCATTTAAACCTTCCATAATTAGACCACAGAGAAAAGAAAAGAAAAGAAAAGAAAAGAAAAGAAAAGAAAAGAAAAGAAAAGAAAAGAAAAGAAAAGAAAAGAAAAGAAAAGAAGAGAGGAAGAGTAGCAGTAAATGTGGTTTTCTTGCTGTGGCCATTTGTTTTGATCATATGTTCTTTCAATGTATGCAAAATAACTGGATTAAATACCATGAAACAGCTTATTGGTGGATGTGGTAACTGTGTCATTTCCTTTTTTTTTTTTGCATAATCTTTTCAGTTAATGAAACATTTCTGAAATTTGTCAATCCCTTTTCTACATAATATATTAAATGCTTAAGTGGGAGCTATAGCTACAGAGGCTATGATCTTGGCACAAGCTATGGGCTATATCAGTCAGTATTAGTACTGAATAGTTATAACGGTATAGTATCATTTATAATCCTAAAACAACGATAATCACATTGGGCTTTCATTTTTTTGTTTTTTGGTGTTTAAAGGTGAGTACCAAGAGGCCAGGGAAAAACATTTCACTACATATATATCACTATAACTTTCTTTGACTTTCTCTGAAGCATCAAGTATTAGCCTTTCCTGAATTTAGGATATCAGGTTTGGTCAATCAGTGGAAAAGCCCGTGTTTTAACTGATTCTGAGCAAAAAGATTTATCCCTTTGGCTGAAAGATAATGTAACACAATATGCCACCTTGTTCTATTTGAATATTTATCACTTTTGATTATTTCTGCTTTCATAAAACTAAAAGCACCTTTGCCAGGGACTGGGCTCTACTGAAAACTCTAAAACACAATTCTTAATAACATAAATAAATAAATAATAATAAATAAATAATAATAATAATAGCAACCAGCCAGTAAATCCAGGATTTTATCCTCTTCACCCACATCTCAAAACTAGATAGGGCAAAAGGTAATTGGAATTTATAACAAGGGCCATAAGTTAACAAGCCTCACTTTGCCCCCAAATCAGACATAACAGATGGACTTTGTGCTAAGTCCTGAAGATGAGCACTTGTGGGGTGGCAGTCTCTCTGCTCATTTTCTTTCTAGTACTAGTACTAACTTAAATACAAGCACTTGAAAATTGTTCTTCCCAGACAACACATATGCCATTCATTCACCATCCCACACATTGACTGTGAACAGAGGTATTCCAGTATTCACACCCTACACATGACTGCAAGAATATCTATACACACTCTGCTTTGTGAGGCAGCATCTGAAAACTGGCTATTTATATCCCTATAAAATGCGGCTCTTAATGTTATATGTGAAGTTACGAAGTCCCACTATATTGTTATGCAGGAGGGGCCGACAGACTTGCAGGCCCCTGGGCAAGGTGGGGGAGGTGGCTCCACACTCCCAGAAGGGGCGGGGCCTCAGGCAGAAGGGACAGAACGTGTCGTGCTCATCTCCCTCCCTCCCCCCCAAAACATGGTGCACAGTGCTCTGACAGCAATTTAAAGGGCTCGGGGCTCCAGCCACCACTGTCACTGTCTAGCAGTGGCTGGGAGCCTGGGCCCTTTAGAATCACCAGACTCTAGGGCAGATGCCCCCTTTGCCCCCCTGATGTCAGGTCTAATGTAATGAGAACATGTTTAAGACTAGAGAGCCTAGCCTACACAAAGTTAATAAACAGATCTGTCCTAGACAAGGAAATGTAACTTTACCTCAATTTGCGTAATAGTTGTAAACAAAGCTATCAAACTAAACCAGCAGGGGGTTAGCCTGTTCCTGAACTTTAGAGAAAAAGAACTAAATGGCTCCAGCACCCCAGAGAAAGACACAAAATTAAAAACTTCTCTTTATAAGCCAGAGAGGGACTCCATCCTTTCCCTTCCCCTCGGAGAAAAAAACAAAACAAGTGATCTGATCTCTATGCTGAGTCCTGGCTAGACTAGTCAATAAAAAACTGGAAGTAAGTTAAAAAAAAAAGGGTACAGAAACCACCTTGAACAAGGACTGTCTCGTCAGACTAAATTTTAGACTTTTAGATGTGTTTCCCCTATTTTTCTTCAATACTTGGTATCTCCGAATGCATGCTCTTTTGTTAATGGGTTATTTTATTACAACCAAGGTCAGTGGTCTTGTTGAAGGGAAGAGTGTATTTACGCCAGTTAAATTAATAAGCAGCAGTAGCTGGAGCTATGGACCCCTTACATCACTGTTGGATCACTGTCCGCAACTTTACTGTTTCCGCCTGAGGACTCTCCTTCTGGGACAACAGAGTTGGACCCCCCTCACAACTTGTCCAGGGGCTGGAGGAAGCTGTCAGTCCTGCTGGAGTGAACTAAATATCTTCTGAATACACAGACTGATAGGGGCTGTGTTTTGGGTGCTGGAGTTCATGGACGGTTAGCTACTCTTTTCAGTTTGGGCTAGGAGAGCTTGAGGAAGATGGATTGTGTATCAGTTCCCTGCCCCCACTAATTTATCACAAGCTGTAGCCAGACACAAAACCCCATCTTGTTTTTCCACGAGCCCCATCTTGTTCCCCCCCCCCCCTCCAGAGAGCAAGAGAAAGGCAGTCAGCCTTTGATGCCCTGGGAACACAGGTTTGCTGCCTGTCCCTGACTCTACCATAAACAGAAACCAGACAGTAAATGGGCTAGCTGACGACCCGGGGCCTCCCGTCGCCCTGATGGCTAGTACCAGTAATTGACACGCCTGCACTGTCCCAGGAGAGGAATCTTCGCCCATCACATACCAGAGGTGCCCATTGTCTGCATTTTCCCAGGTGTAAATTATGCTTTGCACCCTTCGTGGGAAACTTGGTATTCAAAGCCATTTTTCCTTAATGGCCACTTGAGCCCAGGAAGAAGCCTACATGACCCAAGGGGTATAAAAGAGGTTCAGCAGCCCACCCTACTTGAGCTCCAATCATCTATACCTGCTGGCAGGTATTGATTGTCTCCCGAGGTCTGTGGGACGCCCAACCTCGCCCTACTTCTTCCCGAGGGATTGAGAGAAAGACGCTGGCCACGCCAAGTCTGGAACGCAGGGGTGAGAATATATACCTGCTATGTGTATTTTGCATGCATTTAATAAGAGCTCAGAGAACCAAAAAGGTTTCATGGTACCTGTAAGTGACTTCTTAGTGTAATTTCTGTCCTGTCCTTTGTAGTGTCTGTGTTATCTGTAACACAGTAGTAGCATTTAACAACTAAGTTTACCCTGTAACAATAAATAGTAACTGTTTAAGCTTTAACCTGACTCCTTCAGTTGCTGTAACAGAACCAAGCACAATTTAAAAGAACTTCAGCCGGTCATAAGGGACTCACTGCCCTGACCGTCGGCTGACAGAATTGGCGTAGTCGGCAGGATTGTGCTACTGGTTCACATACAGCAACATGAAGCCTGTCATGATAGACATGGATTTTAGTGGTATAGAGAAAGGGTTTGCCCAGGAAGGTTGGGGCAACCCAAAATTGGATAGAGAAATGTTAGAAGAGGATTGGGGAAATCCTGAGGAGTTGTGGGTGCAGTTCTGTAAGTATAGAACTGCCTGCAAGCTAAAGAATGGGACAAAGCCTGAGTCTGTGGAAAGGAGCCACTTTCCATTTAGCAAGGAAAACAGGATCAGGCCCAGACAAGCAGGCAGAAAAGGAAAACAGGATCAGGCCCAGACAAGCAGGCAGGTAACAGATAAGATTGAAAGCCTTGTGGTAGAACTGAGAAAAAGGCAGTAAGTACTGGAAATCTAAACCCTTAAAGTATACTTACAAGAGTAATATCTGAAACAAGGCCAGTTTTTTATTTTAGAGATAAGAAAGTGTTTTAAGAAAAGAAAAACACAGAGAATTTAAACTCTGCAGAGAATGGAGAGAATTGAGCAGTTGTGCAAATGCTAAAATGGTGTAGATAGAAAATTGTGGTTTCTTTACAGTCATTCTGAAGGAAAAATGGGCCCTTTTTCCAAAGGAATGTCTGTAAATAACCCAGGCAAATTTGACTCAAATCTGAACATTTGATTAGAGAGAGACTGTCAAAAGAACTCTAAAGGGAGGGTGTTCTATTGGAACTAAACTACCCCATTGAATAAAAAGGGAATGTAATTGTTGTACAGCTATGTAGAAATAGTGTAAGAAAGGTTCAGAGAGAATGTATGTGTATCTGTGTGTAGATATATATATGTATAGTGTAAATAATATGAAGTTTTAAGGTCCAGTAATCTTGTTTGTTTGTAGGTTTAAAACAAATTGGTTTGGTTTACTTTTAGTCCAAGTTGTTAAATGAAGGTACAGAAAAACTGCAAACAAACTAAAATGCTGTGAAAGCTCCAGGAGCCACACCAGGTTGTGATTTCCTTTGTGGTGCAAATGCCCTAGCTGGCAGCACAAAGAAGCTTTGCAGGTAATAGCTAAGTTTGATTAGCAAACTACCTGAGACCAGAAAGTTCAAATTGTAGCCCTCCAGAAAGAAAGAAAAATGAGGTATTGGTATTGCTATTTTAGTCCCAATAGCAGGTTGGGTATACTAGAAAAGTTTAAATGTAAGCAGTCTTTTAAGAAGGCAGAGAGAAGACTGAGACAATTGGCATTTGTAAAGATGTTACCCCTTTTGAACACAATCTTGCAAAGGTTCGGGCATAGCCCTTGGTCTGATCAAGTGTTAATTGCTGTCCATACAATTTCAGACCTACAAGACAAATTGGCTAACTGCTTGTGTATATGTAAACCCTCAACTTCAAAGGAGAGGGAAACAGCTGCAGCTTTTGTCTTCTGTGGAAAACCTGTGAAGAGGTGTTCTTCAAAAATGTAAAAGCCTCTGCTGCAAAAGTGGAGAGGTAGAAATGCATGTCCCTCAGTACCCAGACGAGCTAGATTCCCTTAAGGATGGGTGCTGAGAAACTCTCAGATTTATTTATTTTTCTTCCCTCAGGAATATGTTTAAGAAAAGGACCAGGAGGTATAAGGCTTAGTAAACAAGCTCACCCTCCTTACCAAATTAATAGTAGACAAACATGTGTCATTGTAAAAAGTCATTTAGCAGGAATTAGGATGGACCAAAAGAAGGGGAAGGCAAAAAGTTTGGAGCCCTATGGGCATAGTTAAATGAATAAGGAAAGTAGAGCAGACATTGGAAAGTTACTAGGAATGAGAAACATTTTCTTTGAAAGGACAAAGCAAGTGATTTGAGGGAATGTGAAGATAAAAGGTGGACTCCATGGGAGTGTGGAAGGAATTAAGTGATGGTTGTAATATGTAAAGGGAAATCTTGTTTTAAAAATGACACCTTGTTTCTTTGCAGCCTCTTAACAATGTGCAAACCATCTATGCAAAGAAACAATCAAATGTAAACATTTTGTCTATGGACACCTTTGTTAAATCTGCAAAGGAAAATTAGGGATTCTACTGAAACTTAATTGGTTAACTGCATAAAGAATGAACTCTATATATTGTAACTCTATTTTGTGGGTTTCAAATGAACTAGTTTTATTTTGTTTTGGATAATGTCCTCTTGCTTAAAATTGCAAATAGACAAGGCACAAATTGGTTAGTGCTTCTGTTGGGCATTCAACTTTTAAGGACATTTAACTTTCTAGAAACCAAATTATTAGTTTAGAAATTCAAGCTTTGAAACTTAACTGTTTTTTTTCAAGGCTGACTTGATAACACTTTTGGCTTCAAAGGAAAGTGGACAGAGAAGGCTGCTGCTGTCCCAGCAGACTTACACTAACTTCTGTGTTATATGGGCTGGAGCCACCCAGTGGATAACTAACTGGGAAATAGAAGGAAAACCTGTTTGGAGATTGGAATATTGGAAATGGATATACCAGTATTCAACCCAAAATGCCTTAAGCATAGGTCATGTGGCAGCTCACCAAAAGAATAACACCCTGACCGCACAGCTAAATAACCTAGCAGATGCAGCAGTACAAATTTTTGCTGCCCAGGTGGATTGGGAACACCTGTACATTTGGCTACATGAAACCTTGGGACACACAGAGAGCTGGTGCGGCAGGCACATGCCAGGGGGTGGCCTATCACCCACAAACAAGCCAGAGATCTGGTACAAGCTTGCACCCTATGTGCTGAACTCAGAAAACATATAACAGAAAGGCAATGATTTGCCAGGCTAAGAGATGGAAAAATACTATGGGCAACCTGGCAAGTAAAATATATTGGTACACTACCCACCAGTAAGCAAGGGTGGAAGTATGTTTTAACTGGAATGGAAATTGTTTCAGGAATTGGTTTTTGTTTACTCAACCCCGATGGACAACAGGGTTGTTTACAGTCATGGGACTAAACCACTTAATAGCCCTGGTCCCAACACCCCAGTTTGGGAACACAAACCCATGTACTGCACTCCTATAAGGGAAAAGGAGTCTGGACCACTACAGATGCTGAGCTAACACCAATAACCATTACTGAGGCTTGGATTGTATCCAAGACCGGCAAACCTTATGTTTTATTACAGGAAACTGAGGCAATATCCCTGAACAGTGCTCCAGTGGGATGGATCCCTCCCAGTGCTGGTGTGAATCCGGGACACCACCATGAACCTTTTGTATATATATATACCGCTTGCTGTTGTAGCGCTTGCAACCACTGTTGTTAGTTACAGACTATTGAAATAAGACATGGTACTCCAACTCGCCATGGTCTTCTTCCTCATCCCAACTGCTACTGCTGTACCAGAACACCTTACTTGACTCCTCCACTGGACTGGGAATCAAGTTTGTCCCTCTCAGCCCAAATGACTGGTGAAACAAAGTGACATCTTTCGATGGGGACCGGTATGGTTCAATGACAGTGACTACCGCAATCCTCTAAATAACTCTGGGGGGAGGTTAAGGGGGGAGGCAAGGGAAGTGGCAACAAACGGTATGGGATAAGACATGCTGTAACTAAAAATGTAAAGCCTCATGGCTAGATTGTCTAGCCCAACACCTAGGACTTTCGTTAACTCCCTTCCTTCACTCTATTGTAAATACTATATTAACCATTTTACTTGTTGTAATTGCTTGCTGCATGCTTCTATGTATTGTTAGGCATTTTGTGTACACTGCTACCTCCTCTGCACAAATCTGGTATATGGCATTGGGAAGCGATCCTAATCAATCCCTTGATCCAAATTATCTGATCAGACCCTGCTGATAGGGCGATTTTAGCTTCCTCCAAGGAGGGCAAAGGGTGCTGGCATCACCGCCATCTTGCGTTCTGGGACATAGTGAGGCGTGTCAAGGGGGTGGAATGTAGCCAGACACAAAACCCCATCTTGTTTTTCCACGAGCCCCATCTTGTTCCCCCCCCCCCCTCCAGAGAGCAAGAGAAAGGCAGTCAGCCTTTGATGCCCTGGGAACACAGGTTTGCTGCCTGTCCCTGACTCTACCATAAACAGAAACCAGACAGTAAATGGGCTAGCTGACGACCCGGGGCCTCCCGTCGCCCTGATGGCTAGTACCAGTAATTGACACGCCTGCACTGTCCCAGGAGAGGAATCTTCGCCCATCACATACCAGAGGTGCCCATTGTCTGCATTTTCCCAGGTGTAAATTATGCTTTGCACCCTTCGTGGGAAACTTGGTATTCAAAGCCATTTTTCCTTAATGGCCACTTGAGCCCAGGAAGAAGCCTACATGACCCAAGGGGTATAAAAGAGGTTCAGCAGCCCACCCTACTTGAGCTCCAATCATCTATACCTGCTGGCAGGTATTGATTGTCTCCCGAGGTCTGTGGGACGCCCAACCTCGCCCTACTTCTTCCCGAGGGATTGAGAGAAAGACGCTGGCCACGCCAAGTCTGGAACGCAGGGGTGAGAATATATACCTGCTATGTGTATTTTGCATGCATTTAATAAGAGCTCAGAGAACCAAAAAGGTTTCATGGTACCTGTAAGTGACTTCTTAGTGTAATTTCTGTCCTGTCCTTTGTAGTGTCTGTGTTATCTGTAACACAGTAGTAGCATTTAACAACTAAGTTTACCCTGTAACAATAAATAGTAACTGTTTAAGCTTTAACCTGACTCCTTCAGTTGCTGTAACAGAACCAAGCACAATTTAAAAGAACTTCAGCCGGTCATAAGGGACTCACTGCCCTGACCGTCGGCTGACACAAGCAAAACTCACATTTGCTGTGGCAGAAGGATAACACTGTGGTTACAGCAGCATGTTACAACTAACGTATACAAACCCATGAAAATGGTTCTTTCCAGGAAATTCATTCACTATCCTACGTACATCAAGTTTAAGTGTTTCATGTATTATTTGTGTCTAGCACAGGGGAGGGCAAAAGCTTCTCAGCCTTCGATCTGGCCCACATGGCAATTACCAGCCCCATCCCATAGCGTGTTGCCTAGGGTTACCAAATGGGTTTCAAAAAATACCGGACACACATGATCTCAGAACAGGAGGGGGGGGGGCTGCCTGGGAGAGGGTCGGGGGGAGCAGGGCTGATGGGGGGATATTGGGGATGGGGACAGGAGGGAAGCAGGGCTGGCCAGGAGAGGGTTGGGGGGAGCAGAGCTGGCCGGGGAAGATCGGGGTGGAGGGGAGGGGACCGGTCAGCGGGAAGCAGGGCTGGCCGGGAGAGGGTTGGGGGGAGTGGGGCTGGCTGGGAGGGGAACCAGCCAGCGGGGAGCGGGGCTGGCCCAGGCGCATGCAGATCCCAGGGTGCTACCCGTAATGTGCACAGTCCCAGCAGGGTTCATGGGCGAGTCTGGCCCTGGCGATTCTATCCCGTCCCCAGGCCTGGCCCCGGCCCCCTCCTCTCTACTGCGTAGCTGCGTACTGCGTGGCTGGTAGACATGCTCACTCAGCGTGAGCGTGACTACTAGCCAGGCAGTACGCAACTATGTACTAATACTCCTGATAATAATAAAACTTACTTAATTAGAAAATACCGGACATTTATGTGTCTGGTATTTTCTCAATTTGTTTCCCAGACAGAAAGCTCAAATACCGGACTGTCCGGTTCAAAACCGGACACCTGGCAACTCAGATTCACGAGCCCTTTCAACTCCTTCTATTTAAAGGCATTTGTGTTGCCTGGCAGCCACCCAGCAAGCACAAGCCATTTAAATAGTAACAATGGAAAGGGCTCACAGATCCTGGCCCCACACTAGCCTGTTGCCCGGGAGGCGCAAACTCTTTCAACTGTTTCTATTCAAAGGGCTTGCGCCTGCTGGATGACTGCCAGGCAACAGGTTAGCAACGGGGCCGGGAGCTGCGAGCCCTGTTATGTGAATTCTAAGCCGCCACCTCAGACAAATCTGGGAGGAGGCTAGCCCCCAGCACCCTGCCCTCTTGTCCATGTCCCTTCCATTGGCCAGAAGTCAGGCAGCAGAGACATCAGGCCAAGCAAAACTCTGGGTAGGGTAGGCTCCTTCTGCCTGAGACCCCACCCCTTCCAGGTCAGCCCACAACTGCTTCTGAAATTTGTGAAGTGGCCCCTCTTCAAAAATTATTGTCCACCCTGATCTAGCAAAATTCTGCAAAAATCAGATTGCTATAATGCAGTGTTTCTCAACCAGCGGTACGAGTACCCTAAGGGTACCTGAGAGAAGTCTGGGGAGGAATGAACTGAAACTTGGAGAAAACTGAATTTTTGTTTTAAGTTTTACAGCGCGTTATTATTTTTGTACTTTTTACACCCAAAAATGTCATCGCCCACCCGGCTACGATTAAGTTGTTTAAACAAATGTGTTGCAATAGTAGAACAAAATTTTGTGTGTCTGAAAACTGTAGGTATTGGGGCACTTAAATTTTTTTTTTTAAAAAGGGGTACTTTATAAAATAAAGGTTGAGAAACACTGCTATAATCTACCACTTCTCAGAAATATACTGATATCTTGAAAGCTTAGTTGTAAAAGGTATCAGAAAGCTTAGCAGTAAAAGGTATCGAGCATAGATGATAAGAGATTTCTTGAACTGTGGCCAATATTCTGCAACTTCTACAAAGCAGGAGCATCAGCAGCCTTGAGTTCATTTAGCTGCAACCTCCCCTCTTTAAATACAGGTACATGGGCATGATTTGATGCGTGGCATATAAAAGTGACTTCTCTGCTCGCAATTGTTATGGATAATATATTAACCTGTAGAGGTAAAATAATGCCCAACATTTTCAGAAATATTTGTTCAACTTTCTAAATTAATTTGTTTTGATTCTATTCACTCTCTTTTGATGTTTTCTACGGACATTTAAATGATCGGGATTTATTGGAGCAAACTTGGCACAGAATCAATGTGAATTTCATAGTTGCATATGCAAATATTAATGGATGCTGAATTTTAAATTCACAAAAGTATTCATGCTGAAAGTATTGCAGGCTGCTGACATCTAACATCCACATGATAGATCGGACCAACTACAACCAAGCAATACAGCCTGAATTTTGACCATTGTATTTATCATCCACAGAGTAATTAAAAAAAAGCATTCAGATAATGTATACATTCAAGCAAATTGTGTTTCTGCTCAATAGCTATTCCATGAGTGGATTGAAAGGTTAATCAAGTAAATTATTCATTGCCATTTTTTTGCTCAGCTCTATTCAAGAGTGCAGACTCAGTCTGTTCTTGTTTCCATGGGTCATTCTTATTGTCAGACTGTTTCCATGAGTCATTCTTATTTGTCTAGCAAAAGAAAAAGTGCTACAAAGGGAAGCTAGTAATCTATTATGCCTTTTATAGAGACCGAATGCCTGATTCAAGTTACTATTATGCATAGATGGAAACAAATCACAAAATTTAAAAGCACATAACACTTGAACTTTTATTACATCTCAAGTGCATGAACTCTTTCTATGCAAGTCTCTTAGTATTTTTTTTAATGCGCTTAGTCTCTTATCCTCACCATGCACATACAACCCTTCCTGGTAATGAATGGCAGTCATATATTCATATGGCAAAACCAGAACTATCACTGTCAGCAAAGAACAATATACTAGTTCCTGTATAAATGTTTTCTCAGCACCAGGCTGTCCAGAGGGTGCTTACTCCAATGCCCTTCTAGCTGAGGGACAGAAGCCCAAAGTCTGGCAAGGGCAAGTGGGTCCATGGTGTAGTACCTAAATTACCAATTGGATGGTGAATTGAACAGAGGTCTGGGGCCCAGGAGTGGGACCGACCCTGCCACACTATATATATATTGTAACTGATGCTCTGTAACAAAATGGACTATTAGAATACAGAAGCAACTTCACAAAACAGGTTTCTGCATGACAAGTGTGTCTATTATCTGTTATGACACATTCCATTTGCAATTTGGGTCTGGATTACCTTTTGTACATGGTTGTAATTTGTATATACAGGAGGAGGGAGTCCCCACCTCCCCCAGCCCACAGTGCTGTGCTCCATGGCCCACAGGTGATATAGATTCATGAAGTAAAATTGTAGCAGGATTTAATTTAGGCCTCTCTCATATGTGGAAAAATGTTGATGTATGAACTGGACTCAAGCAAGAAAGCATGGTATATTCTCCTAAGCATGGAATATTCACAGGTTTTTGCCTTTTGACAAATTCTTCTTTTAACCTACTACTGTAGAGAGTGATGCTTTAGAGACAGTTGATATGACAGAACAAAGCACAATAGTGAGAGTGATATGATCGGGCAGTCACTGACAAATAGCGGACATGGCACAGCAAGAGCTGATAAGAAAATAGCTAAATACTATTGTGAAAAATAAGTGACATGCCAAAGTAAATAGCGTAAATGATATGTCAGAATACAAATAATAGAACACAGGCAAACTTTCCAGATTACTCAGTTAACAGACGAAGCTGCATAGCCATAGCAAATCCAAATGATTGAATTACCAAAGAGAGTAGAGGAAAGAGACTGATTCTGCAGTCACTTTGTTTATGCACAGTGTGCAGGATTTGTTACTTTCATGTTGTAGCTGATGAGCACATCTCAGGACAGCTGCAATAGGACTTTATGATGCCTGGAAAACACTGAGCACATCTTGATACAGGAGTCTTCAGTCTCACTGCATAGCTCTGCTTCATGGGGGCTCTATCCATAGCAGAGCAGAGGGTGTTCAAAGCAGGAAAATCAGAGCAGAGCCAGCAGACCTACAATTCCCTGGGTTCTGTGGTTAGCCACAGTATGGATCAGGTTCCCTAACTTTACATCATGGATGCAGTAACAGCAACAAAGCAGTTCAATTTTGTGATCTCCACTAGAGGGGCAGGATTCCCTAGCTCCTAAACCCCACAGAGAATCCCTGAGCAAAACCCATTCACTCTCTGGCACAGAGCACATTCACATGCTGCTTCCCAGCTTAGGCACAATCAGCTCATTCCTACAGCAAGTGTGAGCAATTATCCAAGTTTATACAAACTTTCAATTTATTTACAGTGTTGATATATATACATTCAATAGATGTATGCACCTAGAGGAGGAGTCACAACCTATTTTAGCAGGGAATTAACACTAATATCTCATCATTTGTAACTGTGCAATGGGATTTCACATTTTATATTTCTTTCACTGGGATAAAAATTCATTATGGCTGATGTCAATAGCAGGTGTCTGTATAGAAGAGCTTCCTATTATTTTGCCATGTGCAGTTTATCCCATAGAGTTACAGCACATAAAACCACCTGGGTCACTTGGGGTATGTCTACACAGTAATGTTACTCCTTGCTGCAGGAGGCTGTGAAGGCTAGAACTAGAACAGAGTTTAAAGAGAAGTGAGATAAAGTCATGGAGGTTGGATCCATGGAGTGCTATTAGCCAGGGGGTAGAAATGGTGTCCCTGGCCTCTGTTTGTGGAAGGCTGGAGATGGATGGCACAAGACAAATGGCTTGGTCACTGTCTTTGGTCCATCCCCTCCAGGGTCCCTAGGGTTGGCCGCTGTCGGCAGACAGGCTACTGGGCTAGATGGACCTTTGGTCTGACCCAGGATGGCCATTGTAAGCTCAGGGCTCAGGGTCGGGGGACTCAGTGGACCACCTTGATTTTCATGCAAACCTGCTCCTGGGTGGCCAGGCTGGCAGCTCTCCTGCCCTAGACGGCCACTTTCCTGTGCCTAGTGCGGAGGTCGTGGACGAGATCCAAGATGTCTGCACTAGACCAGGCGGGTGCCCACTTCTTGCGGTCCTGGGCATGCTCCCGAGAGCCGCCAGCCTGGTCCCGGGAAGAGGCAGAGGGCTGGGGTGCATCGGGTGGCTGGCTCGATCCGTGCCAGGTGCAGGGTCTGCTGGCGGGTGCTGGCAGGCTTGCACCTGGCACGGGCACCGTAGCCAGCCCGTGCCCCTTTAAGGGCTCCGGGGTCGGGAGGGGGCAGAAGAGTTTCCCTGGTGGTGCCCAGAGTGGCCACCAGGGAAAGCTGGGGAGGGCTAGCCTCCCACTAGTTCGAATTAAGGGGCTACACAGCCCTTAATTCGAACTAGTAAATTCAAACTAGGCTTATTCCTCATGGATTAAGTTCGAACTAGTGGAGCGCTAGTGTAGCGCCTATCAAAGTTAATTCGAACTAACGTCCGTTAGTTTGAATTAACTTTGTAGTGTAGACATACCCTAAGGGAAGTCAGAGGAAGAGTACTGTGGTTTGAAATATGTGCTGTTTAGACGCTCCCAATTTTGAAATAAGCTATGCAATTGACATAGCTCAATTTGCATAGCTTATTTCAAGTTAAGCACTGCTGTGTAGACGCACCCTTAGGCTTTACTATTATTATAAAATTATCCTGTCCACTAATTGGCTTACTTTGGAACATGTTTCTGTTGATGTTTCAGTGACCTCCAATTTCTAAAATACCCTATTGGCTAACGTATCATAAGGGCAGCACTTTTTCTCTTGGCATCTAAGTTAAATTTTCTATGTTAATCGTGCAGGCAATTATTTTTTAATCACCTTAAATAAACTCTCTCTCTTCCCTAATGCTGTACCTTTCAAATCTGTGAGAGACAAAGTATATATTGTATAAACACATTTATGGTGGCATGCTAGTGGATATTGGATTATGAGCAAATTCAGAGTTAATTTCAGGGGCACAAAAAAACTCACTTCAGATTTTTCTCTCTCTCTCCTTTATTTTATCCATGTAGTCACAGAAATCTCATTAACATTCTTCTCCTGCTCCTATGTGAATTTATGCTAAATGTCCAATGTATTGTCAACTACTAGGGCAAACTTCATTTGCTAGCCTGTAATCATCACGAGTTTGGTTATATTTGATCACCCAGAAAAGATTAGGTAAGCATGTAGCCTCATACAAAATTAAATACTGAATCAACATGAGGATATCTTCTTTCTACATACAGGACATCTAAAAGGCTCTCTGGTAGATATTATATTAAATTATGTCCAATGAAATATTTATAGCTATCATTTTGTTGAATTTCTACGATAATAATTTATGGATCTGGATTAGTTTTATTTCCAGGAAAATAATTGTCCAGGTGAAGCACTCCTTGTGCATCCAAAGTTTCCACTGTAGTCAAAGAGAGATCTGAAGAGGTGAAAAACAGGACTAGGTCCAGATAGGTCTGATGTAGTCAAATTATCTTTTCCTATAAAACGTTGAATTCTTTTACTCAGTTTTTGAGATAATTGCATGGCCAGATGGAATTTTAAGTCATTCTCATCCTAAGAAATTAGCAGGCAAGTAGAACATTTTATTGAAGAACAACCCCCTTTACAAAACAAATTACCTATATTTTGATTTTTCCCTTTTCTTTCTTTTTCAAGCATACATTTAGAGGCCTATATAGCAAAAGTGATTTCTGGCCTTCTCGCAAAAGAATGGCTTACTGGAGGGACAGGCAAAATATGATCTGTGGGCTGGATCCGGCTGGCGAGAGCCGCAGTTGGCTCCCTGCCCCTGCTCGGCACTCAGGAAAGCTGCCTGGAAGGCCATGTGCTTCTGTGAATGCTGAGAGCCCAGAGGAGGGGGCAGAGGCTTCTCTAGACTATTCTTTTTTTAAAAAAGTTTTTCCAATTACAGCCAAACTTGGCTTTGCCTCTGAATTATTTTTACAGTTACACTAAATATTGATGTATAGTGCTGCACTATAAATACTTCTATTACCTTCTAGATCCCTGGGCTCTCCTTTCTTTTGTGCTTCTGTATGCTGTGAAGTTTCTGGGAACATCTTGTCTTCTGTCTGTGCTGAGGCATCTCCATCCCTTGGCTTTGCAGATACCTGTCTGGAGCAGATGGTGCCTGTCCTCTCTCTCCAGCAGTCAGTCCGAAATGAGCCAAGCTGTTGGCTTTTGCACCAGTACACCTGTAGTGTGCCAAGTAAAGTGGAAGGGTTTCACTTCCTCAGCCCATGATGCAGGGTTAACCCTCTCCTGTGCAGTGCAGGGTGAATGTGTCCCATTACATGGGGAGAAACAAACCCCCCAAAGGAAACCAAAGTTTCCATATTCTTAAATGTCTTCCTCCAATTAAATATAAAACCTGGATTTAAAATGAATTCTCATGGGTAAAGTATTTCAACTAGCCCAAAAACTTTAGTCTTATGACTTGTCTCAGGGATTTCAGTTAGTATTACTTCGATGGGACAACAATGGGACAACTCACATGAAAACAACATTGCATATGTCTGCGTTTGCAGGACCAGGCTTTAAAGTTGTAACTAAACTAACCGAGAAACTAATTTGACCCATTCCCCGAATAACCCATAAGGAAGGGTATGCTGCTAGTTTGAGTCAATGGGGAGAAGGAGTATGGTTCAGGCATTGTCTTCCTGGCTAAATATTTAAACAGAGAGAAAAGAGAAAATAACTTATCCATTAAAAAAAGTCTGGGTCAATGAAGATATGCTGGACCATTACAACAATGAAAATGATGCCAGTATAAAAGAATTAAAAATAGTACAAAAAGTTTCACACACAGATTGTTTATTGTAGAAATAAATGGTATATTTAATTGTATTACTGTTGCATTTAGAGGCCCCTGATGAGTTCAAGGCTCCATTGTGCCAGAATTTACAACATATAGGTTCCAATTCAGACAAACTGTGCTATTCAATACAGCACTTATATATGTGCTTAAGTGCTTTCTTGAATCTGCTGTTAAGGTTATACTGTATACTCTTCAAGGAAGGGACTGTCTTACTAAAGCCCCTAAGAAACAAAAGAGATAGGAGGATCAGAGGCCCGGAGTTGACATGCCTAAAGTCACACAGCAAGTCAGTAGCAGAGTGAAACAGAAACTAGGTCTCTTGAGTCCCAATTCAGTGTCCTGTCCACTAGATCGGTGGTCTTCAGCCTTTCCATACCATTGTTTCTCTTTCAGGAGTCTGATTTGTCTTGTGCGCCCCATGTTTCACCTCACTTAAAAACTACTTACAAAATCAGACAAAAATATAAAATGTCATAAATTGCTATTACTGAAAAATTGCTTCTTTCTCATTTTTACCATATATTTATAAAATAAATCATCAGAATGTGAATTTTGTGCCTACATTTTAGTGAATAGCATATAAAGCAGTATACACAAGTCATTATCTGTACATGTGACCGACTTGCGACACGATTGGTTCCCGGGGAAGCGTTGCAAGTTGGGGGCATTGTACATCAAACCCTCATTGATGATAGGCACTGTATGCCATCATAAATACAGTCTGAGGACATAATTCAGGGGGTTTCAGTCCCTTCTGCACTTTCAAAAATAGTTGTAACTGTGGGAGATTGCAACTTGAATAGTCACAACTTGGGGGTTTCCTGTATTACATTTTAGCTTATATTGAGCTTGTATGTAGTGCTTTTTGTGTAGCATGTTTTAAAGCAAGGCAAATATCTAGATGAGTTAGATGATGCACCCCCTGGATGACCTCCGTGTACCACCAAAGCTATGCATATTTCAGGTAGACTGCATTAGCCCATGTTGTTGTTATTTGAGATTTACATTTTGGTGCAATTGAATGGATATAAATAGATTTGCACAATAGGCAGAGTTAAGAGTGAATATATAATCTTAACTTTTGTCGTTTCCTGATTTTGGGTGCCCAGTTATGCAATATTAACATTCTCTTAACATAGGGTTAAAAAAAGAAGTGCTATTGAATTTTGTATATATTTAGCAGAGTTTGAGTTTCCACAGTGTGTTACAGAACTGTAAGCCTTGCAAAATATCTAACTGAATTGAAATAGATAGCTTAGGCACTCTGATTTCCATTTATATGCTCAACAAACTGTAACATAGGAAGTAGTTTTGCATGGTTTATAACAGCTTCAAGAGATTTGCAGTTGTGCTCTGAATGCATTCAATTATACTTAATATAACCTTCAAAATTACTTTTTATCATTACCTCAACAACTTTGGTACAGAGAAAAATGGTTAGTTCATACATAGTATGCTAATATCATATATTTGAGCATTTGAGATATATTCAAACATGCAATTCTGTGTAAAGTGAAAATTGCATCAAGCATTTATTAAATATCAAGACACATTTTTACTGTACATTCAAACTGAGAGGCTAGCTGAAGTGAATCAGCAAAAAAGCAAAGAAGAAACAGAATAAGGCCCAGTGAAAATGAGTTTGAGCTGAGTACAAATGAGGTGCTGAGAAGATAAAGACAAGTGGAATGATTACGGGCTTGAAAGCTTATTGAAGTTAATGGAGAGACTCCCTTTTATACTTCAGTGATTTGGCTCAGGCCCACAAAGGTGAAGAGTTAAACAAAGATTAGAAAGTTAGATGAATAAATATCTAGGAGTTCATTCCATCCATAGGAAATGAATCCCCTCAGCGCCACCACTATGTCTAATAATAGCATCTTGCTTAAAAAATCATCCAAACTGTTTAGTGCTTGGCATAGACATACCGATGTCACTTGTGAAACCCTGCTCCCTTTTGCAGGTTTTTTAAATATCACCTGTCTAATCCCCAAGTATATTTCCACTAAGGGTTTACATGCCTAATCAATACCTTTATTGGTTTCATGTGTGTAGAGAAGAGACCCAAAATTAAATGGTCAGCCATGGTAAGAACAGTTTATGGATCTATGACCAAATGTCCTGTTTTCTTACGCCATGAAGGAATACAATAATTCTTGGAATACATATGACACCTGAAAGATGAAGTAAGCTTAATGACTATTTCCTCGAACAGCTGGAAAGCCTGCCAAGAAAAACCTGGCATGTCCGTGTTTGATGATGCTGTCCTTACATTACCCAATTCTGGCTTACAAATCTACAGGATTTCAGGTACCAATAACCTAGTACCTCCACTAATTCCAAAAGTTTTTCATTTAAACTGTTGCTGAAAATACCACTACTTCGTTTTGACAAACACGTATGGATACATAATTGTTGCTGCAAATATTATTGCTAGAACACAGAAACACACTTGACTCTAAAGCAAGACTATCAGTTATAATTAATTTAATGAATTTTTATAGCAGAAAAGTTGCCTCTTTCATGGAGTGACAAGTAGCCACAATTTATAGCCACTTATGGCCATACTGTGCATACTTCTGTGCACAGAAGTTTATTGTAAGTTCAGTTTAAATTATTATGTTGGGCCATTTTTCAAGATCAAAATTCAAATCCCAGGTCTGCTGACCAGATTCAACCTTCCTGAGTAAAATCTTGGTTGAAATGAACAGGCCTGCTAACAAAGGGTGGAAAAGGAAGCAATTACTTCTGGACATGGTGCTTCAAAGGGACTGGGGCTCCAGATGTCATTGTTGGAACCAAGTATATTCTTTCTTCGGGTGTGGGATGTTCATATTCAGTTTTTAGATTCTCTCACTACAGAGCTACCTCAGAGTTTACAGGTATTCACTCTGGGCCCATGTGTGGCCAATTCTGCTCTAATTTATACCCAAGTAATTCAACTGAAGTAGCAGAGAGGTATCTGAGAGAAAAATCTGATCCTCTGTATTCTCCGTTAATACCCAGATAACTTACTGAAAGACAGAAACCTGATATTTCACTATTTTAATGGCTAGATAATAGCTTAGCTACACTAAGAATAATTGTTCCTGATTCTATAAAAAACTATAGGAACCCCAATTATTACCTCTAATACCATTAACTCACAAACATCCCACTCTCCCTACCTCTAATATCATCAATTCACAGACACTTACCTTCCTTCCTTTCCCCCCCCGCCCCCCCCCCCGCCCTGCATCCTCCTCCTGTTCTGCAATGTGATTTGTCCTTTTCATAATTGTTCATTCTTTTTAATTGTATCCTTTGGTATATATGGTTGTGACTACTTTCTTCCACTATTTGATCTGAGGAAGTGGGTCTGGCCCACGAAAGCTCATCATCTAATAAACCATCTTGTTAGTCTTTAAAGTGCTACATTGTCCTGCATTTTGCTTCACCCATTCTTTCAGGTTTCAGAATCAAATATTATGTACTCCTTAAACCTATAATACACATTTTATAGAACTGAGAACCCAACCCTCGCCAGTGCCCTGGCTTCAAGGTGAATTTAAAATTGTTGAAATATTACTTTTTTGTTATTTTTTAAACAAAACAACACATTATTATTTTCAGCTTGAAATAAAGTGGTTTTTTTAAAAACTATAATAAAAATATAATAAAAAAGTCAAAATCAAAACAAATATTTTGAAATGACTGAAACAAAAATGTTTCAATTGACTCAAACTTATGGGCTAATCATTGGCATTCAAGGAGTTCTGTTTGTAAAACCTACTCAGTTCCTCTGTCTATTTCAGGGAGGGGCTGATGTAGGTATGGTGAAGCCAGTAATGTCTGTAAACAGATCAGGCTTAATTGAGATGCATTTTTCATTTTTTGGAGAAGGGAAAAACAACACAAAATGGTATTATGAATTTTGAGCATTTAAATTCATAAGTGAGAATATTAAAAAAACTAGGTTCTCCTAGTAACACTGACTACACTTCATTAATCATTGTCTTATACTGATGTCTCTAAATATACAAAAGTTACAAGGTCAAAATAGATGGCACTAAGCTTTTGAGGTTTTAAATTAGAAATATTATTACACATTTTACATTTAATTTCTGTGTCCTTAGGCTTTAGAAGTTTCAGGAGATTATGATTGGTTATTAGATGAAGCAATTTGTGTAGGCAGTACACCATTTTTCATGCACTTTCTTCATGAACACAGGGTAAAACTTTTAATTGAGTCAAAACATAGCAGCTGGAGATAGAGTTGTCAGAATGAATATTTGCCTGTTTCAGGTCACCAATCATAGCTACAGATGGATGCCGTTCAAGTTTTGTTTGTGTTGTATTAAATAAAAACAAGGTGCGTAAGACAGGTGATTTTTTATTTAGTTTTTAGAACAAGATCATTGTTAATGACAGAGCAGATGGTCAGCTTTGTTAAAACAGAGAATTAAAATCACCAGATAGATTTTGGCAGATGTTCACTAGATTCATGCATAAATAAGCCTAATTCTCATCCTTCAATTTTTGAATCTGGATTCTAGGGTATAAGTACTGTAGTATGTAATATCAATTAAAAAAATAGAATATTCCATAAGCAAAGTAAACAGTTTAAACAACATTTATGACTCAATTTTAAAGTATAAAAACCAAGATGAGGAATAATTTGTCACATTCAGATGGCATTACCACATTCTGAAACAAGGGGATTTTTCTTTCCTACAGACATCTGATGTTTCTACTGAAGTGAATTTGTCACTTCTATTTGTTTTTGCTTTGCAATATTGAGTAAAATCTGCAGTATATTTCTGAATGATCTCTTCAGTTTTAACCTCTCCATTGTAAAAAGAATGCCATCTTGTTTCGTGCTCTACATTCATTGGAGGATATAAAAATTATATGAATCTTGCAATTACCTCTAATAAAGTTGTAAAGCAATAGTTATCTTTATTACAGAAAAATTTCTTACCGTGAAAAGCTGCACTTTCATAATAAATTCCTAAACTTCAGAGTAAACTGGTGATTGTGTAGCACAGCTCCTTTACTGCTGCTACTCCGGCATCTGACCTGCTGTGGAGGGGTTATAGTATCTCTTTGCTATGTACATATTATGTAAATATAGCTTCCATAACTTCTGCTCTTGCCTGCCCCCACTGCAGCTGTCCACAACTGTAATTAGAAAAGTCAGGAATTTTCAGTCTGAAAATGCAGTTCTTGCAAAATCAAAAATTTCAATTTTTTCATGGAGAAAATCAAAATGAAATATTTAATTCTGAGTTCTTTCCAATTAATGTAAATGTTTCCTTTTTTTCAAACTGAACCTGAAACATTTCATTTCAAATCACTGTAAATTGCATTTTCCTCCACTAGTACATTATCTTGTGTGAGTTGTAGTTTCACTCTCATAGACTGGCCTCCATGGAAGACTGCATCTCCCATAAAGCAATACACTGACATCATTTTGACCAAGCATTGTGGTTCATCATGTGAGTTATATGGTGCTGGGTGCATTGTAGCAGATTTCATCCACTCATGGAGCCTGTCCGTTAGAGAGAACTTGGAGGGGTGGAGGTATCAGTTATCTGATCTACAGTTCCCATAAAGCTGTAATCTAGTGGCCACCTCATATTGCCTCTGGGCTGACTCAGTTCAGCCCTGAACACAGCTCCTCACCACAATTTACCTTCTTGGATCCTCAAATTAACTTATCACAGAGTTTTCCAGTCCAAACACAATAGCTCTCCTTAGTAATGGATTTATTAATTTGAAGTTTAAAACTAAACATAATAGTCTTTCCTTTACCCCAAACTCCCATGGTTTGCCCAGGGTCTTTCTCCTTTAGCAGTCTACCCCCAGCTCTTCTGAGAAACAGCAGTTCCCCTAGTCTCAAGAGTCTTCCCCTCAGGAGCTTCTCTCAGTGCTTTGTGCGGTCACTACCACCTCCTACACTTCCTTCTTTCCTGCATCTTTTGTTCTTTATAGGAAATTCCCAGACTCCCCCTGAGGTGGAGCTTATTCTGTAATCAGGGTTGGCTGAGCCACAGGCTCTCTAGCCTAAGAGCACATCACCCTTTTCCCCGGCAATAAGGAACTAAAACAAGGCAAAACAAAGCATTTCCAGTCATGTCAACAAGCCGAAGCAAAACACATTGATTTGGGGAATGTTGAAATGCTTGGCTTTGATTGAGAATGTCTGAATTGAAAAAATTAGGAATTTTCATTCTGTGGAAAATTTCAAAATTCCACTTCCAACTTTTTATCCTGTTCTAGGAGAAAAAAACCAAGAGTGAAAGGTCAGATTTCCTGTGGGAAAGAAATTCCAAATTTTGCTCAACTCTGATTATAATGTCCCTGATACCATATCAGACAGAAACACCTGACCCCAGGGAATTCCAACAAACGGACCTTGATGACTGTCTGCTCCCATAGATCACTGTGAACGCTCAGTATTGGAAGTTCAGCACACTATGCACCAGGGCAACTGGTGAAGGGAGTTACGGGGGGAGGGAGCATGTGACTAACCCCAGCCAGGATAACCCCCCTTTTACTCCATGCCTCACCTATTCCCTCCTTAGTGCCACCCCCTTCTCTCCTCTTCTGTGCCCTTGCTCTATCCCACCCTGCCACTTCCCTCACTCCACTCCTCCAAGCAATGCATTCCAAGGGACAACTAGGGCTGGGGGGGCAAGCACCAGCACTGGGGGGCCATCTGGAAGCACCAGATCTAATTCCCGCCAGTGAGTGTGGGAGCAGTCCCAGCCTCTCTCCGGAGATTGTTGCTCCACTTGCCCTGCTGCTGTTGGTGGGGGTGGGGAGGGGGTGGCGGGGGTGGGGAGGGGGTGGCAGACCCTGTGCTGAGGGCACGAGGCTCCACTGCTAGGCCCTAGGCCACCCAGGGACTCTGGCTCTGCTGGCTGTTGGCTGGCCTCTTGCCCCTCCCACTATGGTGATCAGGGGCATGTGACCCCTCATGTCCCTGCCTCCCCCAAGTATAGCCCCTGCTGGGACTACAATACTGGCCTACACATAGTCGGTGCTAAGAATCCTCCCACAACATGCATAGTGTAGGAGAATCCTTGCATGGCTCACCTCTGGCCCCTTGTGGTCAAACCCATGAAGAGCCCTTGTTCTTGTTCATTACCAGAGGGCAAAGATCCGATTCCGCATGTATCTTTCCTGTGTAGCCTTCACTTCCAACCACGTCAGTAGTGTACAGGGTTTCAGAACGTCAGACGTACTTAGTTGCTTGCAGCAACATGCTCTACACCTGTGGTATGCGTCTGGGTATCTGTGGTTTATTATAGGTCTGGGTTACTATTCCATGATTTGTTTCCTTAGTATGTTGGATTGTCAATGGGATACATTCTGCTTTGTGCCATGCAGTGGTGCTCCACGTAGCTACACTGCATTTGGAACCCTATTGTTCCCTATCTGTTGTGCTTCCCTTAGCCACAAGTGCCTTGGGACTGCCTTTAAAGGGGAATTACTGAAGCAGAAGGAGTTTTCCCAATTCAGCAGCAGACCTCCCAGGTCACACCACTGCATGGATTCCAAACTATTGTGCAGAGTGTCTGTGGTGGGATCTTGGGACAAGGGGATGGTGACTCACCTTCCTTTTGCACGTGGGAAATCTGTGCATGGACCTCCAGGGCACAGTCTTGACCATTGTGATCTCAGTCACTCAGTGGGGACTCAAGTAGAAAAATGACATTGTATTGAAAGACAATGACTATCCTGCTTTAATTTTCAAGGGAACCATCATGTTTACAAAAAGAAACATTTGGATTAACTACTAAGCTTTAATGACTTTTACCCTTCTTATTTTTAAGAAAGTTGTAAAGCCAGATGGAAATTTGCAAATATTTGCTGGAGGGTATTTGGGGAGCCAAATGCACTTAGCAAGAACATATCTGAGGTTATGGATTGCCTGATTTTCAGAGGTTGTGATCAGTGTTTCCTGTAAGCTGAGTGCTTGGGCACCTGCCCACGACAAATTCAGATGCTGCCCAGCTGATTAGCAAAGTGTCCATAGTACTCACAGCTGGCAGCATGTGTTTTTACTGGTGGTGCACATTCATACATGACTTGGTGCACATAACACAATTTATTTTGCACACAACTGGAAAAAATTAGAGGGAACATTGATTATGATCATGTCCAGCTCCCAGAGAAATTATGAAAACGGTGTGTGCTTAGCACATATCTTTGGCAAAGATTTGAGGGTGCTCAGCATCTTACGGGAAGAAGTCGACACCTTGACATATTGATTTGGACCTTATAACGGACAGACTGGGCCTAATACTGCATTCTGTACTCTGGCAAAAGTTGTACATTATTATTATCATTTAATATTTCAGTTGTGCGTAAACAGAGGCCAGTCAGATCAAGGTCCCATTGTGTGGTAGGTGCTGTACAGATATACAGAAAATGAAAATTTCTGCTCCCAAAAGCCCATATTAATATCGTCTGTAGGACTGAGCTCCATGTCAAGAGAGAACAATCTTTTGGAGAAGAATCTGTCACCAATCATTTCAGAAATGATTCTTGTAATTAAAAATTGCCTCTCCAATACTTTTCTGTTGAGAGAAGGTGACAAAGGCGTCTGGTCTTTCAGACTAATGGGATGAGTGTAATTTTCTTGTGAAGGTTTATACACTTTTTGAAATTGGGAGATGTAACATTGTGGCAAATTTATATTATTTACTCTTTTAGGAGCTTTTGCGAATAGAGTAAAGAAACTGCGACTGTAACAATAAGAAAAGGAATAATAGAACTAGTTTGAGCCACAAGATGGCAATACTGTTTAAAATATGAAGTCATTGCCCTAAATAGATTTGTATTTGCTGTCTTAAATATGACCATTCACACCATATAGTTTACATAACACTTGTTTACAACTATAATATAGGGTCCTTAGGTAATTTTTCATCGGAAGATACTAACAAATTAGTAGCAGCTGCAGGCTTTGTTTTTATTCTCCTTTTAACAAGGGCCATAGAATGGGTTCTTGTTAATATCACTGATCTAGCTCCAGTGGCATTGTACTGCTAGATTCCAACTAAACACTCTAAAGAGATAAGAATGAACATATTGCAAGTGATGAACACATTGCAGACTTGGCTTTTTTTTATGTCTTCAGTTTCTGGATGAGAGAAATTAGAGACCATTAATAGTGTCTGGCAATTACTTTTGTTGATTAGCTCTCGTGTTAATAATTACTATCACTTTCAAGCAACAGAGAGGGAGCAGATGCAGGCTGCTGCTGCAGCATTGCTTGGCCAGTATAAAATTTGCGTTGCATACAAAAGGCACCAGAGCAGTCAGATCAAATGATACCCCATTCTCTTAACATTAGCTCTGTGTCATTCTCAGTTCTGGTGCACTGATTGTTTATCTACAGTATGAATTAGTTATTATCTTCTAAATAATAAAAAGAAAGCCAGCAGAATAGAGCATTTATGGAGTGAAAGCTCAGAGATAATACATGACAACCTTTCCATTTGATGAGACTAAATGTTGGTTGGTCTCCAAGCCAGGAAAAAACGACCTTTTCCAAAAGCATACAATTGTCTTCAGAAAGACGCACTTATGTGTGGGCACACACATGCATGTGCAAATACCTCCACAAACAGCAGTAAAAGGGAAGATGGGAAATTACCAAGATATTCTATTTCAGGAACAGAAATGATAATAAGGCAAAGTCTATTCAAGTCCAAATGCTGTATAATAATTAAAAAAATCCTATTTGCATATGTTCTCACACTTCCAAAAAGGATCACTCTCTAGGCCAGCAATTTGTCTCTTTTACTCCATATCTCACTCAGGATTCTAGTATGCTGCTGGCAGTTGAGTAGTTTTAAAAACTGATGACATACTGTACCAAAGTTTGCCCATGTACTGTAAAAAGCGTGTCATTTCTCTGCCAATCACTATGGACCAAATCAGTACATATCCTTCCTGCTTCTATGTCTACACATAAAAATAAAAGCAACCATGGGATTTCCCAAATTACAACATTTGTACCATATCAGAAAACATTCTTTAACAACATGAATATTCTGCTAACTAATAATAGACAAGGAGAAACTTAATCTCATTTAACAAGGGGGTATATCTTTGTTTGATGTATACTGGAATATGTAACTTCCAATAACTTTAAAGGGTTACATCCTCTATGAACGTCAGACTTGACAATACCCTTTAGAATCAAATTGTGCCCTTAGATGTGCATACACAGCTCTCATTGACGGTAATGGAAGCTTGCAATCAAGTGTAGAACATAGCTTTAAATGTAGCTGTTAGCATGGGAACTTGGTAGCTGGATTTGTATCATTAATGAAAAAGTCCTAAATAATTTTAGAAAAAGTGGCAATTTCTGAATAGATTTTTGACCAGAAATTGAATAATGAATGAGATCCCTACTATAGCATTCCTTGAGATCGTTTAAAACTAAAACCAATGGAAAGGATCTCATTCTCAATTTAACTCTTATGAGCTTCATCATCTTCCTCCTTTCACCCACTTGGAATTTTTGAGGCAAATTCTGGCCAAAATGTAGCCACCTGAGAATTGTCTCTGTGAGAAGAACTTTCAGTATGTCTATTCTACCACAAAGTCTCCTCTCATATTAGGAGCAGAAGAAAGTGGGTAGGGTGTGCACAATTTGTGATTAGTATTACAAGATTTTTATGGAGTTGTTGTTCTGACAATTGTTGTAACACTGAGTGCCCTGTGTAAATGTGAGATCCACCCTTGCAGGTAGGACTTGCAGCAAGTATACACCAAAGAGCTATGGTGCATCATTAGGACTTACCAGCCATCTATGCAGGGTTAAGAATGTTGGGACAATGGATTAGCTTCAGCTGGGAGAAAATATTTCCTCCTGCTGTCTGAAGATAGTGGTGAATTGGAGTGTGGTGGAAAATTATAAATAGGCATGGAAAGCATGAAGGTTATGATTTTGTTTTAATCTATGCATCCCTTTTACAGCTAAATAAAAAGCAATAACGTATTAGACCTCGGTGCAAAGTATCCGGGTATTATACCTTACCCCTCTCTAATATGGTATTCTGAATGGAAACCAGAAGCTCCACATGTGATGGCAAACTAGAAAAGGGTGTGTTTAAGATACTATGTTTAAGGTATCTTGGGGATTAGTGCTGATACTGGAGCCTATAGCATATAGACTGCTGGGTCTGTACTCTGCCAGGTCCTCAACTAGCTATGGTCTTTTGGGGATCAAATCCAACTTGTAATTTAGAATAGCCACTGGGTTTCTTTAGTTTACTCTGAAGCTGTGGCCAGGGTAGTCTGCAAGGCTATGTCTAGACTGCAAGCCTCTTTCGAAAGAGAGCGTCTAGACTGCATGTTGAGCTTTCGAAAAAGCGGCTTGCTTTTTCGAAAGAAAGCATCCAGTGAGTCTGGATGCTCTCTTTTGAAGAAGCCCTATTTACATTGAAGAACGCCTTCTTTCGAAAGAGGAACTTTCGAAAGAAGGCGTTCTTCCTCGTGAAATGAGGTTTACCGCCATCGAAAGAAAAGCCGCGTTCTTTCGATTTAATTTCGAAAGAACGCGGCTTGAGTCTGGACGCAGGGGAAGTTTTTTCGGAAAAAGGCTACTTTTCCCGAAAAACCCCCTGAGTCTGGACACAGCCCAAGTGATTTCTGACTGTTCCTATGTCCTCTTCCTGTGCTGAGCAAATCCTAGCACAGAGAGAATCTGAGCCTCTAGGTTTTTTTAGAGTCATTTCTATATAACCTTACTCAGCATTTATCCTTATAATTCCATTAAGACTGCATTCTCTATGGCCTCTTCATAAGGATAGAAGTAGAGGACAATGAGCAACTCATCCACCAACCTGGGGGATTTTGTGCTCCTAAATTAAAAATTCTGCACCAAAAATGTAAACATTCTACACACAATATTTTAAAATTCTGCATATGTTATCAAATAACACACAGTAATCTCACCAGTTTCAATTATTTTGGTAATTTAGTTTGAAATACTTGTCAGCAAATTAACATAATTCCCTCAAGAGCAGGGAATTAATGAATCCCCTCCGATACTCAGAGCCCAGCCATGGGAGTAGGGAGGGCAGACACGCACAACCCCTCCCCACAAGACCAGTTGTGCCCTCCTAGCCAATAAATCCAAACCTCTTTCACTCCAGAGCCCACCAGTACACCCAAACCCTTTCCCAAGCCCATCTGTGGGGGCCCCTCTAACCTAGATACCTTCCCCCAATAAGCCCAGCTGTGGACCACCATCCCAGGCACCCTCCTACTCCTCCTACTTCCAGAACCCATCCATAGCCCACACAGTCCAAACAACCATCCCCCTACTGCACAGTGGTCTGGCTGCGAGCTTCCATGCTATAAATAAGTGCCCAGATTTCACAATAAGTCTAAAACCCAGTTAATGTTATTTCAAAAGAACCTAAAAGAGTACTCTGTGGCCATGTCCACACTACAGATAAGATCGAAGCAGCCACAGTCAATCTTCTAGAGTTCAAATTAGCGAGTCTAGTGAAGACACACTAATTTGAACAAAGAGTGACACTCCTGTCAATGCAGGTAGTTCTGCTTCCTGGAGTAAGGGAAGTCAAAAAGAGAGTGTGCTCCCTTGGACTTCCCACAGAGTCGACAGCGCCAAAATTCAAGTTAAGATACTTCAACTTAAGCTGCACAATTAACGTAGCTGAAGATGTGTTTCTTAATTTGAACTTATCCCCTAGTGTAGACTGGGGCATGTGACTACATCTCCAGCATGCAGTCTGGGACTGTCGTCCTAACCCCAACCCTAACACTTAAATCTCTTGCCCTCCTTACCCTTCTCCCCCGCAAACACCACAAGCTACCAACAACTTTTGAAACCCCCGACAAGCAAAAAGTAGCCAATAGAAGCCAAATGAGCCTGAAACAAGTCAAATTTCTGCTTATTTTTTGCAGGTTTGGCAGCAAACCTCCTCCCCTACAGTGACTTCTATGTAGTGAGTGAGGTTCTGTCAGATCTAGAGGGGCCCGAGTGGCAGCCAGCAGCACTGCAGTCCATTTCTGTATCTGTGTGTGAAATTATGCACAAAACCCATTAATTTCTGTCAAATTCTGCATTGTGCAGTGGTGCAGAACTCCTCAGTATATGTCACACTATAAACTATGCAAAATAATAGCTGACGATGTATAAGTGTGATAGTAGAGGAGAGGTTCATGGTGCTCTGATTACCTCAGCACACCTCTGAAGGAGGCCATCATGATTTCTCTGCCTGCACTCAGAAGATCTAGGGTGAAAGCCAGTTAGCGCTGCTGATTGCACTTACTGGCTCAAATGAAGCATGCCTAGGCAAAGAGCAGGTGGGGCTACTTCCTGCACTTCACACTGGAAAGCACTGCCAAAAGAGCACCGAGGGAAGTGCACTTTAAAAACATGTAAAGATCTACAACATAAGACCACTCTGATACTGTGGTGGCAAGTGCATTGCAAGGAGATATTTAGAGCCACTTCATCATGTCCTTCCACTCCCTAATACTGTAACTATTGGTGCTTGAGAGGTGATTCCCCCAGCTAAGTGCACCAGTGGCTGGTAGGCCCATAATTTGATCTTACATTTTTACGTTAAAGTAGCTTTTGTCTATATGAAAGATTTGATATGACTGGGAAGGTAGCAGAACTCAGGTTAAAAAGGACCAAGATATTTTGCTTAAACACTGACTATGAAACAAATGTTAAAAAGAATTAAAAACAAAATTCAAGTCTGAAAGCCATTAACCATCTCAAGGAGGGAATGAAAGAGGAAAAGAAAAACAAATATCTACGAAAATATATTTACTCACGCTTTATTGTATGGTATGCATAAACACTCAGCAACTCAGCATTCGTGGTTTGTGACCATACAACTTGTTGTCTAATTTCTGCCCTAGTGCATGCACAACTATCATTGATGAGCATTATCTTATACTCTTCATGGAGGCAAACTTCTTATTGACCACAATGGTTCATTCACTTTGTGTTTCTCCTGATTCTGAGAAAGAATAACAAGATCAGGCTTACTGAATGAAAGACCCAAGCACATATCAGAATGTGTTCCTTATTGCTTAGTTTTCAGAGCAAAGTAGCACACACACTTAAACATAGAACCATATGAGGATTTTGCATGTATATGTGACTAGACCATGAACCACTTTGAGAAACACTGCTAACTGGCCACACCTGGCCCATGCCACTTTCCGCAGCTGCAAATGGTGGACTGGAGCCAATGGAAGCCATTAAGGCTCTGTGGCCATGGCACTGGTAAGTAAGCACACTGGTATGGCCAGTAAACAGATTCCTCAAAGTGGTTTCTCAAACCATTTTGAGAAACATTGGGCTAGAATGATAGTTGTGTAGCTAAATGTAAGCTTAGATCCCCAACTTGCATGAATGAATAGCTGAGCATGAATAGATTAGACACACATATCAGGATATGTCTATACTACAAAGATATATCGGAAAAAGGTATGCAAATTGTGGTCTGCGTACCTTTTGCCGATAGCTTTTTTGGAAGAGGCTTTTCTAAAATTTGACCCTCTACACTGGGAAAAGCCCCCTCTTTTGGAAGAGCCCTTCTTCCTTGTGGGAGGAGGAAAACAGGGCTTCTGAAAGAGCATGACTGCTCTTCCGCAAAAAAAAGCGGAAGAGCAGATGCATCCCCTGGAATCCTGAAAATACCCTGTAGTGTAGACACAGCCTCAGGTTCTGAATTTCAGCTGTAGGGGTATATACCTTGGCAGGGGCGGATGAGAGTGCCGCGGGGCCCCGGGCAGCACAATTTCGCGGGGCCCCCTCCCCTTTGACATGGCGCATGCGCAGGGCTTCTGCAAGCACGGGGCTCAGGGCAGCCGTCCCGCTCGCCCTGCCCCAAATCTGCCACTGTACTGTGGCTATGTCCATGGACTCACCACTGTTTTCTGATTGGCATCTAGGGCCAGATCTTCTATCAATCTGCACATGGAAAAGAGCAGCTGGAATCAATGAACTGCAGAAATTAAACGAGGAAAACATTTATTAGAACATTAGAACATTCTCTATTCCTTTACAAAAGCAGGATTATAACCAATAATTCATTTTCTCATGTCTTGGAAGAAATGTCCATGTCTGTAAGTGCAGAATCTGGCCCACAGTGTTTTTGACTGATATTGCAGAGCTGCAGACTGGTTATTTGAGTGCACACTGCTCTCTTAATAACTAGAATCACCTTGTCACAAATCTGGTAGCACAACACTATGGAGAGAAAGCATAAATAAATAATAAAGTGACCCGTAGACTAATGCGCTATCAAATTGAAAAGTAATAAGTCATTTTCAAGTATATATTTTAAGCTGACATGCCATTAAAATAAAAAATTAATAAATAGAAGCAACAAAAAGCAACACATTTCCTTCCACATTAAATACCGCTAGGTGGTTTGTCATGCCACAATTTCTTTCCCAAGAGATGGTAGTTAAAAAGAGCTTACTGGGAGAGTCCTGCACAGATACAACATTTTGTATCCAGAACCACAAAAATGATATTCGCATCCATACATCCACACAGCTGCAGATGAAGATATCTGTGGATATAAAGCAGATACCAACAAATTTGCAGGGTTCTACATACAAAATTTGTGTCTGCATCCCCATCTGTATCTGCAAAAATGAACTGCAAATATCCACATCTAAACCCATACATGCAGATACCCATGGATATAAAGTGGATATCCATGGATTTGAAGAACTCTACTTGTTAGAATGAAGGATAGCACTACAAATCTCTTTAACTTTGGACCATTGGCATTTCAGTGTTTCAGTAGCAAAGAGTGATGCTGAACTCTTGTTAAGCTGAACAGGTCGAATATCCCAGTGCACTACTCTATCCCTGGGAGTGAGCCGCTTCTAGCCTAACACCGCCACCTGTTTCATGTTTCCCTAGGGGTTAGGGTTAACCCTCAACCCCTCCAGGAACCATGGATCTCTGACTGCAGTTTCAATGATCGTGACGCAACGTCCTAATTTTACAAACATTTTAAATACAAAAGCATTAAAAATAAATAATTGATGTCTGGACTCCTACCCCACGTCCCTTTTGCAAGGAGTTGCTAGCACACAGCTTAGCTGGAGCGTTAACTTTACTACAGACTCAGCTGCTTACATAGTCTTTGAGATAGAGTTTGAGCCCCTCAACAGATAACCGCACCAGGAGTGACCTCTCTCTGTCTCCTTGTCAACTGTCTCTGATTCTAGGAAATTGGATGGAGTCTGCTCCCTCCCTTTTTTGGATTGGCTTCCAGATGTTCTCAGTCTCTCTATTCCATTATGATCTGTGTTACTTCACCACTGCGCACCTCACTACTCCTTCATTCCACTTCTGAGATCTCTCTAATGACTGGCTGTTCACAGGAGGCTCTATTCCAGGGACTAGTAGGCCCTTGGCCAACCTGTTGTACTCTAATAGCAGCTTTATCTCATGGCTAGCTATCTCCAGTTGAGAGTGTCCCCATCCTTCTGGCTGCAACAGGTCATTTGTCCCATCAATGAGGAATTCCTATGTGCTAAAAATGCTAACAAAGTGTCTAAACCAGAAAAAAAACTACCTCCCTTGTATTACAAACTCTTTTCTGTTTCCTTAGCCTTTACCATATGGTGAGGAAGAAGTATGGCGGTCCAATTTCTATTTGTATGCTAATACTTTGAATTCCTCTGAAGCAAATAAGGGTCCATTGTTAGTGAATAAAGTGCCTGGAGTGCCATATTTCACATAGTGGGACTCCAGTTTGCCAATTATTAACTTTTTTTTTGTATCAGGCAGGATATCAACATCAACCTCCGAAGAGTTTGAATAGTAATCTGCTATAATCAAGTTCTGCTTTTTTTCTGAAGGTTAATAAGGCCACTCCTACCTTTTCCCATAGCTAGATAGGCAGCTCATGTGGCAACAGAGGTTATGTCTACACTATAATTTTTTTGGAAAAAATGGCCATTTTTCCGAAAAAACTTCATTTACGTCCATACTGCAACCGCATTCTTTCAAAAGAAAATCGAAAGAACAGAGGTTTTTTGTTCAGCATTGGTAATTCTCTTTTGATGAGGAAGAAGCCTTTTTCTAAAAGAGCTCTTTCGCAAAAAGGCGTGTGTGGATGGGGAAGAGAGAGTTCTTTCAAAAGAAGAGGAAAGAGGAAAAAGCACATGTAACGTGTGGTACGTCTAAACTACATGGCTCCGTTGACGGAACCATGTAGATTTGTTGTTTTGGCAAAGTCAAATGAAGCCGCAATTTAAATGATCACGGCTTCATTTAAATTTACGTGGCTGCTGCGCTGAGCCGACAAACAGTTGATCAGCTGTTTGTCCGCTCAGTGCACTAGTCTGGACGCTCCCCTGCCGACATCAAAGCCCTTTGTCAGCAGCCCTGTTATTCCTCGTGGAATGAGGTTTACCAGGGCTGCCGACAAAGGGCTTTGATGTCGGCAGGGGAGCGTCCAGACTAGCACGCTGAGCGGACAAACAGCTGATCAGCTGTTTGTCAGCTCAGCGCGGCAGCCATGTAAATTTAAATGAACCCGCGATCATTTAAATCGTGGCTTCATTTGACTTTGCCTATGTGTCTAATCTACATGCCTCTGCTGACAGAGGCATGTAGTCTAGACACAGCCTTGGTGGCCACACCATCCATAGTAATCACAATTTAAATGTGAGATAGCATCCATCCAGTGTGGATGCTATCTTTCTAAAAAGCAGATCACTTTTTCAATGAGTTTTGGCAGTGTGGATGCTCTCTTTCAGAAATTTTTTTTGGAGGATCTCTTCTGGAAAAGCTTCTTCCAAAAAAAGTCTGCAGTCTCTTCCTTTGAAATTTATCATAAGACCAGCAGGTGTCACATTTTCCATCATTCCCAGCCAGTAAACACACTCTTGAGCCCATGTATTTTTGCATGCTGTCCTTATGTAATGAAGTGGGACAACAGCTCTCTGCCCTTGGAATAGTATGTCATCTTGCACACTCAGATCTGCTTAAATTTGAAAATAGGATTCTGCTCCTACCTGTATTTCGAATTATAGAATCCCAGGGCTGGAAGAGAGGTCAGGAGGTCATCAAGTCCAGCCTCCTGCTCAAAGCAGGACCAATTCCAACTAAAATGGGCTTTTGTCTTCTGGCCACCATTCTAGTATCACTGTCTTGATATCTAAAGTGGGGTTTTCTTTTCTATAGGCATGTTGATTTCCAGCAACCTCGCTGTTGAAACTGGGGGACAGCAAAGAAGATTAACAGGTTCAATGCTCTGATCCCCTTCCACCAACATGCCCTGTGTGCTGTGTAAGCTAACATCAGCAATCATCTTGGGGTGCGTCTACACAGCACCTTTATTTCGAGATAACTAGCACTATTTTGAAATAACACCTACACAACCATTCCATTATTTCAAAATAATTTCCAAAATCTGTAAACCTTATTCTACCAGGAATAATGCAGATTCTGAAATAGCTACATTGAAATAAGGCATGTGTAGATACTCTACTGCTGCTATTTTGAAATAGCCCCTTACTAGGGACATTCTAAGTTACTCCTCACCAGTGCCTCCTGGAGCTATATATTGAGATAGCATGTCTACATTAGGGAAGCCTGCCTTGGACTAATTTTGAGGCTTCCCTGCAGTGTAGACATGCTATTTTGAAATAAGCCTATTTGGAATAACTATTCTGGAATAGTTTATTTCAAAATAAGCACGTAGTGTAGACTTACCCTTTGATAATGACCTGATAGAGCTGGTGGAGCATCTACATGTGCTGCAATCTCTCTATAACAAGAAGGACTTTACCATAATTATCTCTAGAGATTTGAGGTCCGATTGCATGATATAATAATACTCATAGAATTATTTCACCCCAAATATCACAGCTGCTCCTGCAAAAGAGCTACACCCAATCCTTTTGCCAATTCTTACAATGATTCTGTCAATGGCTCTCCTGGATGATAGCACTTTAGAGCAGGAATGTCCATTATCATTGGTTTTAGCATGTATAGTGGTTGATATTGGGGATCTGCCCAGTCCTACATAACATTCTCCTGGGCCCCTTACACAATTTCTCTCTTTACCTCCCCCATCAGCAAACTCCATTTCCACTGATCATGATACAATCAGAACTGAAAACAACCTGAAGTTTCAATTAAAATCTTTAAAGTGGAGGTGTTTTCTGCTAAAAGATGGAGGGGGAAAATCTATAGGTCAGACATTTTAGCAAGCGATGTCTACACCTCATAATGTTTGAGATCTTGTTATTTCTTATATGGTCTGCAAAACCTCTTCAAGTTTATATATGTTTTTTCCCCACAGAACATGAATCTCTTTTTCTATTCCAAAGATGACTTCACTTTTTTTAAAAAAATGTTTCTCCCTCTAAAGAAGAGCCAGTGTTTTGTACTAGTGATAAAAGAATCCCCCACAAGGGAAGGTTAGCACAAATGGATGCCCTCTGAAAGAGAATACATATGAAAAAAATCTTACAAACTTTATACAGATTATTTTTCTCTGATATTTTATATTCTTTCTGAGCCAGATCTCCAGTTCATGTCAATCAAATATTTCCATTGATTTCCACAGAACTATTCTGATTTACACAAGATCAGGATCTGGCCTTCTGTTTTGTCCCCCCCCCCCCTCCCGTTTCCCCTTAATCTGGTCACATTAAGAAAAAGGTGACCACAATAATGTTCTAGATAGATTTTCAAAACCTACAACATGGGGTCAATTTTAAGCAAAAAAAGTTCATCCATTATCAACCTCCAGAAAATGTTAATAAATGCAACTATAGTATGGTTTTATTATTTCTTTTAAAAGTTAGATGGGCAATTAACTTTAATTTTGAGCATGTACACATATTAACATTGCTTAGTATTAAAATATCTTGTTGCATATAATAAAACATAGTATCAACTATTCAGTTCATCAGCATAATATTCAGATACTGTACTGGAAAAGTAGGAGAAAAAATGAATAACTGAACAGATTTCACCCTTCTTTGAAAACCTAGACTGTACACCCTTCCAAAGGGAAGCCAGCTTCAAAAGTATAGTGCTCATTTGTGAAATGTATATAGTCTAGAGCATGCTTCAGACAAACCTCTCTAGGGGATATTTCTGTGTTTATATGCATTCAGGTGAATATCTAAATCAGAAGAGTAGATCTTACATGAAGCAAAAAGGCAGTAAAAATAATGGACACTGTTAGGCTCAATATTAGCAATTATTACAAAGAATTTTATGAAAATGAAGAGATCTGTCACAGCAATTTTACCATCCAGATTTAATAAAACCCAAAATTTCATTGCTTTAGGTTCACATGGTCTACCCTAGGACCTTATTCTGAAATAATGCCCCCAGTTCAAATCTATAAGCAGTGCCTCCACACTATCAAGACCGTTATTTTGAAATAATAGGCTTCAGAATTCGAACTCTGCACTCCTGCTTTTCATCAGGAATAATGCTAATTCCAAAATAATAATTATTGAAATAACATTAGTGTGGATGCTCCAGTGCCATTAATTTGAACTGTTAGCTCTGACCACATCAGGCATCTCCACTACTCTCTTCCTCCTGTAGTTCTGTAAGTGTCTGTCTACATTGCATTCCTCTTCAAGAAAGGAATACAAATGCAGACAAACGAAATTGCAAATGAAGTACAAATTTGAATTTCCTGCTCTTCATTTGCATAATGGCATCTGGACGCTTTTCCAAAATACAGTATTTTGAGAAAAAAACGGGTTTATTTTGAAAAGAAACCCTTCCTTCAAAATCACCTTTACTCCTTAAAAAATGATGTTTAAGGGTTATTTCGAAGGCAGGGTTTCTTTTCAAAATAACCCCATAGAGACCATGGTTTTTTTCCCGAAATATGGTATTTCAGAAAAGCAGCCAGACATTATTATGCAAATGAAGTGTGGGAATTTCAAATCCGCACTTCATTTGCAATTTTGTTTGTCCGCATTTGCATTCCTCTCTCAAAGGAAGAATGCAATGTAAACATACCCTAAAAGTCCTGGGAAGAAGAGAAGTGCTTTTCCCACATGGCCAGTTGCATGAGCTCTGTGCTAGCGACCAGGACGTTGAGAAAGACATGAACACCCGCAATGCTCTGGTGAACTGTCCAACAGCTACCAGAACTTCTGCTGCTCCCATGGCCTCCAAATGCCCAGGGACGCAGAAGAGCTCTGGCCTGGACTGGTGCAAAGATCCTGGACCTTACTGAGATGTGGGGATCCTCCAACCTCCAGGCTTTCTGCACCAAGAAGCTCAAAGCCAATATCTACGGCAAGATTGCTGCACGAGGCCTACCATATGGGCAGGGAGCAAAATGAATGCTCTAGGGTGGCACCTCACCCCAGCTGCTACTACGAACAGCTGGTTGACATCCTGGGAGAGGGGCTGGTCACCTCCCCTGCTGTCGTTGTCAAGTCTGGCCAACATACACTTGACATCAGCCTTCAGGAGGGTGAGGTGGCAGAGAAGGAAGATGATAACATGGAGGAGGAGGAGACCAGCCAGTTCACCATTCCTGAGAGCTAGGAGCTGATCCTGACCTTGGAGCCAGTTATCCCATCCAGGACATCACCCAGGGTTCCAAGGAACCCAGGGAGAGCACTTCAGAACAGTTATATTACTTTCCCTATCTACAAGCAAGGTCAGGTGATGGGCGGTGAGGAGCTGAGTTCTCCTCTCTCAGCCTACTTGGCCGGGGGGGGGGGGGGGGGAGGGAAGGGATCACATAACAGCTTGTTCATGTATTTGCATATGAAATGCCATTCTAGAGCACTCAGCTCCATGATGTTCTCACACAGGAACCCCTCGCTCCTTCTCACGAGGTCCCTGGAGAGGCCTGCCTTATCCCAGCTTCCATAGTAGGACACCTTTCCATGCCAAGTCACTGCTAAGTACTTTGGGGTCATGCAACCACATAGCAGTGCTGTACATGGCCCAGGGTCATGCCTGCACTAAGTCAGCTCTCCTGATCAAGCACGGTGATGTGGAGGAGACTGATATCATGCATGCCAAAAGGAGGAAGAAGAGGAGAATCCATTAGCACTCTCTCTGGTAAGCGGTATCTGCTGCTCACACATACCTCTCCTAACCATCCCCCCACCCGATGTCAGGATAGAGTGTCTCTGTGGGACGCCACCGGTGCCAAACTCAGCATGTGCAGGACACAAAAGGAAGCCAAGTCACCCCATCCCTGCCTCCCACCCAGGGTCCTGGCCTGGTTGGCACCTTCCTATGCCTGCTTGTTCTCGGGCCAGGAGTGTTGCAATGTTCCCCTGAGACATCTGCATACCTGCTCGGGTGTGTGCAGCAGCAGGAGCACCAGGACTTGGCTGAGCAGGGCCTGGGAACCATGCTCAGGTTCATCCTCCTTGTCCTCATCCTTATCCCACTGGAGCAACCTGTGAGCTGTCTGGAGGTACTGCACCATGAGGTGCAGCATGAGAGCCATGAGTATGGCACTGCTTCGTAGCAGTCCTGGCTCCATGGTAGCTGTGGCATCTGCATGGGCACAAGAAGGCGCTTGCCCACTGTGTCCCTTTTCTGTCCTGTGATGGGGGTGAGAGGGTGGGAGTGGAGGAGTGGCTTGTGAGATGCAGGCGTAGAGAGGAGCCTCTGTAAGCATGCATCGTAGCTTGCCAGACTAAGCAGCCACAGGAAGTATCCATCCTCCTAGTGCCCTCCCTAGAATGTTTCTGGGGGCTCTAAGTCTGAGTCAGGCTCCGTTAAATGTGGATGCACTATTTTGGACTAATTTCAAGGCTTCCCCATAGTGAGAAAATGCTAGTTCGAATTTGTAGAATTGGGAATTCTGAAGTCGAATCTAGTAATTTTGAAATAGTTTCCTAGTGTAGACATGGCCTGAGGGAGCTAGCTTTGATTCTTTAAATATGACAAGATTTAAAGGAACTTGAGATAATAGGGTTTCTACTTTTTGGAAATTAAAAGTGATCTCATTTCAGGAAAAAAGTTATATAATTTGGAAATGCACCTTATGTATATAATATTAATTTTTGCTGTCCTATACTGAATGAATTTTGCAAACTCCTCTTAGCATTTGCTAAAGAGGAACAGAGGAATCCTTGCCTTATAGACTCATGAATTATTCTTTGATTTTTTTTCTACCAATATAAAATAAGAAAATGGTGATCTAAATGAATAAGAAATGAAGGATTTTCACGTAGGGACTTGTGAGCTTATACATAGTGAAGAATATATTGTGTGCCACTGTAGCATAGTTTTTATTTAGTAGATAGGTCATTGGGAATATTTCATTTATAGAATGCATGTGTTATACATTTACATTTGCCTGTATTCTCATGTGTGGAATGCTCTAAAAAATCCTGCTTACATCATCAAAACAAAGGAGTCTGTTGATTCATAGAAATTTCACAAAATGACAAAGCACAGAAGGCATAAGGCATATATTAGATCTCAATTTAAGTTTTGCTTGTTTAAGAAGACTTTCTGATTTCAGCTACTGAAAAGGTGTGTTAGATGAACAAAGAGTATGAGCAAAAATCATGTAGCATATCAATGGTGCCTAATTTTTGTATTAAGGTGGCTCACCTACTGCATTTTGTCTTGTTTGGGGGCTGACTGTTGCATATATATGTACAGTGTGTATATAATAGTACATAACTACTCTTTGCTATTTTAAAATTATTTAAATAAATTCATTGTTTTTGCTCTCATTCTCCCATCTTCCCCTCCTCCTGAGGACCGAGAATAATAATAGGGTTCTTGCTACACCCCTTTAATTTGAATACATCATTCTTTTAGTTGACAGTAGAAGACAGGCTACAACAAAAAGGAAACATAAAACAGAACTCCAAGCAGTCTCTGTCCTAAGAAAATATTAGCTTCTTAAAGTTCCTTTTCTGTTGGGGAAAGGGGGATAGGCTAGCTGATACAGACCTCAAAACAACACAGATCACAGCCACAGAATCCCAGTCTTCTCCTGCGGCTGCTGCCTTTCAAACATTGGCTACCGTTCCCAACCTAGACCTGGTCTACACAACAAGTTTAGTTGAACGTAGCTGCATTAGATCAATGTTCTAAACAATGAATTCATACCACCAAGCCCAGCAAGTTCACACCTCCAAGTTCCGCCAACTTTAAGAGCTATTAAAGTAAGCTTGGGTACTCCAGCTTTTCAGGAGGAGTAATGGTAAATTTGACCTGAGATGGTTGATTTAAGGACAGTGCAGAGACAAAACTCTGAAAATCAACATTCCTGGTCTCTGGGAAGTAATTCCACAGTGTCCCAATGTGAATGCTCTGGCCAACACTTTCAAAGCTGCTGCTCTCCAGATGCACAAGAAAAGGCCTAAGAAAGTTTGAATTTCATTTCCTGTTTGGCCACCGTGGAAAGCAAGCTTCAGAGCAGGCAGGATACCTCAGCAGCACTCCTGGCCATAAATGTCCAGGGTCGTGAACAAGTGCCAGCATGGAGCATGCTGGACCTAATTTCTATGTGGGGAGAGGAATCTGTTCAGGCAGAACTAAAAAGCAGCAAAAGAACTCTGATATCTATGCCAAGATCACACAAGGCAGGGAGGGGAAAGGATATATCAGGGAAATTCTGCAGTGCCTCATGAATATAAAAGAGCTCAAGTATATGTACCAGAAGACAAAGGAGGTAAACAGATGCTCTGGCTCATCACCACAAATATGCCACTTCTATGAGCAGCTGCTTGGGATTCTAGGGGGAGGCGCCGATCAGTATCCCAATCCTGTGGATTCCTCCAAAGAGATTCTTCGGCCAGCCTTGGGCAAGTGCGTGTGTGGGGGGGACATTGTGGATAAGGAAGAGGAGGAAAATGATCAGCAGGCAAGCAGAGTATCTGATCTCACTGACAGCCAGGACTGTTTTTATGACTTTGAAAACAATCCCCTTTTCCTAGTGCATGTCGTTGCTGGGCCCTTGTAGCCAGACAGGAACCCCCCTGTAACATCCATTTTTGCTTGCCTGGAGCATGCAGGGCACACAGAGCAGAAGGCCCAGGCTGTGTGACCGTGAATGGCTGTAAACAGAGATATGCCAATTGCTGACCAAGAGACTGCCGAGGAGTGCCCTTGACTTAACCCATATTGATACGAACACACAGCCGTCCGTGGGGGGAGGAATCTCTTGCCCAGTAAAAAAATGTCCAGTACACACAATTTAGTTATCTCTCTTGCAAGTGTAAATTAACTTGAAACTTGCTTGTAAGAACTGGCGCCACAAAACGGACCAGTACAATTTGGCATCTTAAGATAAGAAAGAGGATACAGGCCCCCCAGGGGTATAAAGATGGGCCCAGCAGCACATTTACTCTGAGCGTCAATCTACCATCTATCTGCTGGTCGGGTTAGGTGTTTGATCTCCCGAGGTTCCTCGTATTCATCTTTCTTAGGAATTGAGAGACCGGCCCTGGCCTGACATGCTGGAGTCGAGAGGCACAGAAGGGGGTAAAAATTGTACCTGGATGTGGTCCTTTGTCTTAAGTGTACACATAGACTTAGAGCTCTTTAAAGATTAAGCTGTCACTTGGTACCATTATTTCTATTTTCTATCTTTATTTTCTTTGTAACCATTTTTAAAATTTGTATTTGCTATCACTTAAGAAAGAGAGCAATAGCCATTGTAACCATATGATTTATAAGTCTTTTAATAAACCTGTAACTGTTTAAGCTTTTAACCTGACTCCTTCAGTTGCTGTAATAGAACCAAGCACAATGTAAAAGAACTTCAGCCGGTCATAAGGGACAGGTATAGGAATATCTTGGGCGTTTGGATTTGTGTCACTCCCAGGTGACAGGTCCGTTGGGGCACCTCTCAGTCTTTCCCAGGCTGCCCGCTGCGAAGGAATCTTGCATTTTAGCAGCTAAAATCTGAGGTGCTATAAGCTCTTCCTATAAAGGGGCATCTGTTGGCCTGCTGGCTACCCTCTCTGACGGGACCCCGGTCCTAGCAGTAAAGACACGGACGTTAAACCTTTTCTCGAAAACACACACACACACACACACTGCTCTGACCATCGGCTGACAGCCCTGATAGTGGGGAGGGCACTTCTGGAGAGTTCACATTTTTAATCACACTACAAGTGGCTTAAGGCAATTGGAATGTGTGATGGCCGTTCTACCTAGAAAGTGGAGGCTCCCCGGAAGAGCTTGTTAACGTGTCTGGAGATGGAGCAGGAATCCTCCCTGCACACCTTCATAAAGCACTCATAGAGGTGCACTTTCATCTTTCCTACAGGGTTTCTGGGGAGACCCCTCTTATCCATCATCCACAGTACTTCACCTTCCCATGCCAAGCCAGCAGTAAGTGACCTGGTGTCATCCAGCACAAAGCATTGCAGCATAATGTCTAGGTTTCTGGACACATTCAGTCAGCACCTGCCCCTTATCATTCTGTGTGATTCAGAGAAGACTGAGAGGGTACATGGCAACCCTCAGGGTTGATGGGGACATGCTACATCAAACGATGTCGAACTCTTGCACGCAGCCGGGACATGCACCTTGGACTTTACAAAAATCTGGTGCTGAAAAACTGACCTACGTAAATTCAATCTCATAATGTAGACAAGGTCCGGGCTTCAAAGCCCTCCCCCAGGCTCATCCTCATTGCAGCATGGAAGACCTCAGGGAGGTAAGGGATTGGAGAACAAGTGAGCCTATCTTGCATTTGC
The DNA here is from genome assembly GCF_052426305.1 of Pelodiscus sinensis. Taxonomy (NCBI): domain Eukaryota; kingdom Metazoa; phylum Chordata; order Testudines; family Trionychidae; genus Pelodiscus; species Pelodiscus sinensis. The sequence goes on from NC_143060.1 coordinate 43,392,621, forward strand.
ATTGCATCAGTGACACCCGTCCTGCAAGGTGGTCTTAGCTTCATGCTCTGGACATTGTGACCTACTGTTTACAAATCACATAATCCACATGTGAAAAGTGCTTCTTTTGTGATGGTACTGCCTGGTACGCAATATCGGCACCTCCAGTCAGAGCTTACCTGGAAAGAATGGAGTGTGCAGGCACCTCTGTAATGAAAATGGCTGACAGTCGGCTGGACCACATTTCTTAAAAGGGATGCATCTCTTAAAAGGGCAATGCTGGCTCCATCACTTTTTTTTTTTGCTCAACAACTTTCCCCCTTGAGTAGGGCACCTTCTTTTTTTTATTACAAAAAAACCACTGTATATGAGCATTTCAAGTCATATACCAGTACATGCCTAAATAATAGCAATGCTAGTTAAGAATCTTGAAGTTTACAAATTTCATTAATGATACACATTGCACCATGTATCCTCTGTTGAATATTCATTCCCATTTCAATATACAGGCATACACACGCACACACACACACACACACACACACACACACATGCCTTTCAACACACATCATTGCATTTGGATCTTGACTTCATTTCAGTGACTAATTCACTGGCCCACACAATTTATTTTCCTCCTAGGCACAAAATTACAGTTTGAGTCCATGACAAGGAATTAATAACAAAAGGGCAAAAAGACAAAGCAGAACTGTGTAGGGTGCAAATGGATGCAAATATTCTATCTGAAATGATACAAAATCTCCTACTTCTAATCTCCTATAACCATCTGAGAAACAGTGAAAGAACAGGTCCTTCCCAAAAGTGTCCCAAACAAAGGGAAACATAGGTGAGGAATTAGGAGTCCTGAAAGAGCACAGATAGTAGAGACTGAAGAAAGAGTAAGAAGGAAGCAAGTATTTGTCTTGGAAACATACTTTTTTATTTGATCTGATAGAACTAGTCAATTTAAAAAAGAGAAAACTCACATGGACTTTTACCCTTCTCTCTCAGAACCCACCAGCCCACCACACACAAAACACTTTTAAGTGCACTGTTTCCCTTTACATGTGTTCAAAACAGAAAAGGGAAAGTGAAGGGCACCTCCACATTAAAACAAAAATGAAGCAGCATGTTGTAATGCTTTTGGGAAGGTTTTAGTTTGTTTCATCTACACAGCAGCAAATCAGATCAATCAAAAAAGGAATAGGGAGAAAAAGATTCCGAGTGGGGAACAATGTCCGTGCTATAAAGAGAGTTTCAGTCATGAAGGAAAAAAAAAAAGGAAAAATTCAGATAAAAGAGGTGATGAAGACATAGTGAAGGATCATTTCCCCATAGATTTTCTATTTAGATTTTATAGAAAAAGTTGGATACTTAATACAGCCAAACATGTGCCAGTTTATTTTTTGGTACTAAGCACTGTTTTGCAGTATAATGCTCATTTTCACTTGAAATATTCAGTTGTAAAAAGCCATTTCTGCAATTCAGTAATGTTTTTTACTTCAGTTTTTCCTATAGATTTAGGTGCCTAATTAACATGCTCTTAAAAGGTTGGCCAAAATTATCTTTCCATAAGGTAAAAAGGAGGTTATTTTTCTTTCCAATGACACAAAAGGCTCTTTGATATATTCATAGGCAAAAAGGCAGACATTTCACATACAAAACAAAACTGGTCTAAACCCCAAAACTTGACAGTTTCACTTGGGGGATGCCATAGCATTTCATCCATCCTATGAACAAAAAGGTAGGTTTTGAGCCTTGATTTAGCTAAATAGAATAATTATTGGTCATTGTGTGAGTAAGGCCTCAGAGGCCCACTTCTAAAGAAAAAGTGTCTCACGACAGTGGGGTGGAAAAGCTTATGCACTCGGTTAGCTCTTTCAGGAGTGCCACTGCCTCTTTGTTACACTTTGCCTATGATGTAGGTTTCCAGCTTATGAGTCATTCAGCGAGATGCGCCTTATCAGCCAGAGGTCTACCAGGACCAGACTGAAATGCAGCACAGTATAGCTCCTAGCAGTTACTGTTGTACACTTCAGGGTCAACATACTTGATTACAAAGGCCCAGGCCTCCAGTAATATTTCTGTCAGGACTAAAGAGCTCCTGTGGCTAAACATACTTTCTTTGGTATTTGTGGATTTTTCCAAACATGTGATCAAAGATTGGAAAAGTGGCAAAGTCAATGCAAGCCAGTTTAGAATGGCATGCTATCATTTCTGCCACTGCAGTGTTTCCAATTGCAGGGGTATTGTTCAGCAAAAGAAAAGGTTCCATAAAACAGCAAGGCCCCTTTGATCTTGAACAAAACACCATGGCTGTGTCTAGACTGGCAAGTTTTTCCACAAAATCATCTGCTTTTGCGGAAAAACTTGCCAGGTGTCTACACTGGCCGCTTAAATTTCCGCAAGAACACTGACGATCTCATGTAAGATCATCAGTGTTCTTGCGGAAATACTGTGCTGCTCCCATTCGGGCAAAAGCCCTCTTGCACAAATCATTTGCACAAGAGGGCCAGTGTAGACAGCACAGTGCTGTTTTCCACAAAAAAGCCCCGATGGCTAAAATGGCGATTGGGGCTTTTTTGCAGAAAAGCGCGTCTAGATTGGCCACTGACATTTTTCTGCAAAAAGTGCTTTTGCGGAAAAGTGTCCTGCCAATCTAGACGCGATTTTTCCGAAAATGCTTTTAACGGAAAACTTTTCCGTTAAAAGCATTTCCGGAAAATCATGCCAGTGTAAACATAGCCCATTTGTGCTCCATGCTCAGAAATCCCCGAAAGGGCATGTCCAGGTTCACTGTCTCTCCTATTCACACATGATAGACCTGGTGCAGAGGCCCAGCATAAGGGCTATGCATTACCTATGATCTGCTCCAGCCATCTGCACAGGTGTGAATTTCAAGACCAAAAGGAATTATAGAACAGACCACCGCTGTGCATAGATCTTGCATTGGGTTATGCTACAACTCCAATTTAATTCTAACATGATATGTGCCCCACACATCAGAGTTAGGGAAAAAAGTAAGCAATCCAGTAAAAAGTCAGCAATAGAAAGGGAATGATTCTGTCTCAGGGAGGAGGACTTGTAGTTATTCTATGATTCTATGATTCTATCTTGAATGCTGAGAGTCTTGTCTTAATTCTCTCTCTCTGTCTTTCCCACTCTGTCTAAAGCATGAATATGGCCAGACCCCTCCAAAGTTGGAGAGTTGTAGAATCCAGCATACCCAGAGCAGCTGTAGGTATGCCTCTGCTGATTTATGTACAGGACATGTCATATGTTAACAGGAGGGGCATCTTTTTAAAGAAAAAATCCACAGGAAAAATTAGAAATCAAGGGCCTGAAGAGAGATGATTGACAGCATGCAAAGGCAAGATGAGAATGTCTGCAGTGCAGCTGAAAATGAGTTTCCCATTCTGGGAAGAGAGATGCATCTCATGCTAGTGGGGTGCATGCTAAAAAATAGCTGTGTAGCTGTTGTGGCATCAGCAGAGGCTCAGGTTAGCCACCTGAGCCTCTGAATCCAAGCTTTGGTGATGGTCCAAGCCCCAGCTAGTGTTGCAATGTGCACACAACTATTTGTAGAGCACTAGCATGAGCCCTGCTAAGGTCAGCCCAGGCGGGGAGATTCCCTCCCAGCTGCAGTGTACCCTCAATGTGCACACCTTCACTCCCTGATCTGCTGTTTTGGTGAGCACAATGGCTCAGCATGTGCCATGTTAGAGCAGCCTGACATCCAGAGGCCTAAAACTCAGAGGAAGGTCAGCATGGAACAGGGGTGCACTCTTACCCTTGCTACATCAGAAGTGGATAGGGGAAGAACTTAAGTGTCTCAAGTCTACTCCACTCCACGAGAAGACCACCTACACATTGGGATGGGCAGCTGTTGGCTCCTTTAAGACCACCAGAAGAGCGCCATAAGGCCACATCACATCAGAGAATCTGGCTACATATTTCTAACTTGTGCATTCGTGTAATTTGCAGCAACATTAACTAATATTGTATGGTGCATTAAACATATGAGTTGATTTAGAAAACTGTTTTCCAAGTCAGGTGTTACCATCAATTATTCATAAGTAAGACTAATATTCTTAGGGTAAAAATCTAATGTAACAAATTTCAGCCATCAAATTAAACTTCTTGCAGTAAAATCTGATTTTTACTCGAATTCTAAATCCTCACTCAAGTTCCAGAAAAGAAACAGTTTCCTCTACTCAGCCCAGTTTATTGTGCAGGCTATTGCCACTCTAACAAAACAATAGAGATGTAGTGACCCCCTTTTCTCTTGCTGCTCACACCCTGTTCCCTATGAGATGCAATAAAATGGGAACATGCATGGAAGATGTAAATAATGATGACATTGGCATGTCCCTGTAAGAGATCTAAGAAACAAAGAAGCAGCTATATTTTTAAATTTTTATACCTGAAATATTCAAATTCCAAAAACTATGGACTTAATTTGTGTTACCCATCCACCACACTCCAAACAGAATTTGCATTGCTTTTCTTTGTTATAACCTGACTATTAAAAATACAAACCCTTCCCCAGAACAGGGCCAGACTCTAGACTCTGTCTCAATGGCAAGAGTTAGAATCTAGAATAACTCCATGAAGTTACTCTGGATTGAGACCCTTCTAAATAACATCAGAGTTTTGATTTTGCCATTTATATAATAAGCATTTAATGGATCCCTATCTTCTGTGAACTCTTACAGTCTCTATTACCATCAGGATATCTTCTGCATCAGAAATAAGTAATAAATAAATAAAGAGATCATTCCTCTGATAACCTACAGTACTGCTCATAACATAATGAAAACCATAAGGGTAATAAAACTGAGTTCCCACTGAACTACTAAAGACAGTCTACCTCCACAATTCTGCCAGAATGTAACAGTGAGATATATAGGAAAATCAATAATTGGTTAAGTTTGTGGAACGGTACAATTACCCCTTAAAATCGATAAGTCATGGCATATTCTGCAAGTGCATATGTTAGAAAGGATTATTGAAAAGATTATTAAATCAGTTTATTAAAAGCTCCCCAAATCTTTACGGGGCAGCTACTAAATAAACAGCTTATTATGGATGAAATTCAGTCCTGTGCAGAGAGCCAAAATAAGGCCCATTAATGGTACCTAAGTCTTGCATCAGCATCCCCTGTCCAAGTGTTGTATTATAACATTTTTGAAATAAGGACGATTATCTAAGTTCTATCTCGGTGTCTATATGCTGTATCTCAAACAATGTCTGCTTTTATCTTTCTGCACAGTTATGCTGAGGACATTGGATTGCTCCAGGAAGACATTTTTGAGCCAGCTGTCATGTCTAACTGTACTAAAATAACCTGTTTTTCAACAACAAAGTGAACTAAGACAAATATTTCTAAATGAGGTAGAGTGAACAATCAATATGGCAGAATCAAATCCTTCACAGTCTGATTTTTTTTTAGAAGCAGGGGGTACACAGAAGGATCTGGAAAACAAATCTCAATGAAGATTATTCACAACAGTTAGGACAATTCTAATTCCAGCATGATTTTAAAATGACTGTAGACTTCACATCGTTAGAAGAGGTATAGAGCCAAAACCTAGTCCTTTAATATGAAAGAAAGCCTGTGCCGCCCCAGCAGTCGTATCTATTCAAATAGTTCAACCAATATGTGCTCTGACAGAGAAGTCCAACTTCTAACACTCCCCAAATGCTCTGAACTGCATCTTTCTTTAGATGTACTTTTTATTGGACCATCTTCTGTTGGCTCCACACTGAGGGCCCAATTCAAGACAACTTAACTTTAAGCTAGTGATTAATTCCCATTCACTTTCGCTCACACTTAAGCAAATGCACGAGTGTTGTCCTGGACCAAGATATTTTCTTGAAGTGAAGCCTGAAATTGTTGTGAATTACAGGAAAGTTGCTCAGTAGATTTTCAGCAAATTATGCCATTTTACCCTGAAACCACATTTCCTGTTGCTGTTGTGTGTGATAACAGGATGTCATCTATAGGTCTATTTCACACACACTGCTGCTTGTGCACAGATTATGCCATCTTTAAGTCAATGTTACTTAGACATTCTAAAATGTATTATATTCTAAATCCCATCCAGGTCTACAAGGTGCATAAAGAAAGAGAAGTTAAACACCTGCAGGTTGGGAGGTTGTCACACACAGCATTAATAGGGAAATCACACTGTAGAGTATAGGCTGTAAATGATTTAAGTCTTGTGATGAGAAAACCAAAAGAAGAGCTCTGTGCAGCTTGAAGACATGTCTCTTTCACCAGCAAAAGCTGGTCCAATAAAAGGCATTACCTCACCCATTTTGTGTCTTTATGCTAAAGTGATATATAATTATGCATGACTGGAGCTGGGTGATTAATGATCTAATTTTTCACAAGTGTTTATTCATATATTTTAATGAATTTTCTTAAGCCTAAATTTGCACCTATTTTTTGCTTGCCTTCTGTAAACATCTGAGTGATATTGTTTCCTGGTATATTTACAGAAAACCAGTTTCAGTATTTGCTCCAGAAATTCATGCATAGTCCTTCAACCAGTGAGCCAGAAAAACAAAAGTGATTTATCTGACAAATTACAGTTAAGGAAAACAGCATGACTTGAGATCTGTCCATAGAATGAATAATTTAAAAACGATAAGTTTAGATAATGAATAAATCTGAGACAATCAGTATATGCTCATGAATAGTCTGTGAGCAGAAAAAAGGCTAAATTAATAAAATAAATTGTTTATCATGAATTATTTGCTCAGGTATATGAAAATGTAAGGAAGTTCCTCCACAAAAATTTTATAGATGACTTATTGGGTCATCTAGTTTCCTAATTCCTGTCTTTCTAGGACAACCAGCTAGAGTCTAATCAGGCTGACATGCAAAATATCTAAAACTACTCTCATGTATAAATAAATCAATTTTCTATTGAAATTAATCTGCAACTGACAATGAAGACTGAAAAGCCAAAAGTAAAGATGCATTGAGATTATAGAAATTTATGCTTTAATATTTACCTGGATTTTTAGAATATAGCCCATGGAACCTTTCTCCCCTCCCGTTTTGCCCTGGGTTTTACAAACTGATATACTCAAAAATTCCGAAAGTGAAACACACCTTGACTCAGATCTTATTTCCTCCTGTGCTGCTGACAGATTGTTTCTCCATCTATTATGATTCCTCACTAGTTGTGGTACTTCTAAAAGGAAGTTCTTCTTCACGCAATGCATAGTCAATCTGTGGAACTCCTTGCCTGAGGAGGTTGTGAAGGCTAGGACTATAACAGGGTTTAAAAGAGAACTAGACAAATTCATGGAGGTTAAGTCCATAAATGGCTATTAGACAGTATGGGTAAGGAATGGTGTCCCTTGCCTCTGTTTGTCAGAGGGTGGAGATGGATGTCAGGAGAGAGATTGCTTGATCATTACCTGTTAGATTCATTCCCTCTGGGACACCTGGCATTGGCCACTGTCGGCAGATAGGGTACTGGGCTGCATGGACCTTTGGTCTGACCCAGTATGGACATTCTTATGTTCTTATGTTCTTCCCAGGTCATGCCAGCAAGTTTAATATCCTGTCACTATCTTCTGTAAATTCTTCCTTGGCCTTGCATATATTTTCTTTCTTCCCTTGCCCTTGGGTACCCAATTCAATGCTTGCTTAGCATGTCTTACACCAGCTTCCACGTGGTGTATATATCCCAGCTCCATGAGACTTCTTTTTTTGTGATATTTCCCAACATGTCCTGCTCTCTCTGCTTCCTGCACACTTGTGCTGTTTGTTTTGCCTTACTATGTACTATATACTTACTATTACTGTGTACTATATTCCTCGTCTATCTGTAATAGGAAGCCTCCAATCTCTTTTTGTAAGCCACTGTCATTGGCCAACTCTTTGCTCCCTGCACTAGTGTGCTCAGTACATTTGCATCATAAGACCTCTTGGGAGGAACCAGACTATCCCAGGTGATGCCCATCAGGGATTCTTATGGGCAGATGTTGAAAGCAAAGAAGAACAAGGCAGATGATGGAAAGAACATTGCCATTCCCTATTAAACATACCAGAGCCAATGATCAATGTGCAGGTTCTAGAGAAATGCCAATGCTAAATTAGAAATTGAAGAGGGACCAGTAACATCTCATGAAATTAGATGAGATGGACATAAATAAACAAAATACACATCTAAGTAGATCTTAAAGGCATAAAACATATAAACAAGGAAATTCAAAAATATAGAAGGATCTACATTTTTTTAAAACCAGGCTCTGAAGATTTGGCTGGATGCCCAAAGCATAATGCTGCTTAATTAACCTAGTCTCAGAGCTGCATATACTGTCAATATTGTGATGATCACCTCTATTTAGTAAATAGGTCACAAATCATTTGCAGTTCCAGCAAAGAATTTGCATGTCAGACACTTCCATTTATCTATTAATTCACCAGTGTAGAAAGCACAGGAAAATCTTGCCTACATCATCAGATATTACACTTGAACTCTCCTGTAATTTAAGAGCCTGCACAGAAACAGGAACTCACCTGATCTCACTACCTAAGATTGTTTAAGACTGTTGCACATAACATGCTTTTTAACTACGTACAATAAGCAAAGTGAACAGTAATCTGCAAATTGCAGGATAATTCCCTGAAGAATACTGGAGGCCATTTCTGTTTCTGCTTACTTTTAAATTACACTGTTATAAATTGCAAAAGATAAAATAGCTTTCTTCTTCACAATTTATATTATAAATAAACAAGACATAGCAGGAAGACTACATGATGGAATGATACCTTTGGGGATAAATAGAATAGAATAGAATACAATAGAATAGAATAGAATCCATGCATGTTATCTCCTCCAAAACACTCAATATTACATTTACTATAGATTTGACACAATTAGCTACATAGCGATAGCTTGTTTAGTCTGGTTTGATAACTATAATGTTAAATATTGTGGTTGTGACTGAAGTCAGTGGGGGTGCTGGGAGCTCATTTGAAAAGGAAGGCATTTGTCTAAGTGTTAGATTTACGAAAGTGCCTAAATAATGAAGGAGCACAATTTCCACTGACATTCATTTGTTCCTAAATTGCTAAGATATTTTTGAAAACCCTACTTTAGGTGCATAGAAACCTAACTTTAAACACTCATTTTAATTTTTCTTGGCCTGGTTGCTTATTGATAAGAACTAAAGATGTTAATTTTAGATTAATCAACTAATCAAATAGTTGATATAATTTGCATCGACTATTTGATTAGTTGATAAGGGCGCCTCTTCCTCTGAAATGTTCCGGTGATCATGGTCAGTGGGGAACTCAAGCAGTCCCCTGCAGGCCCCACGTTTCCTGCTTTTGAAATGCATCCATTAGCTTCTAGACAGTTCTCTGCTGAGGTTTGGTTTTGGGGGGAGGGGCATTCTTTTTAGGTGGGCTAGAGTATTCCTGGAAGTAGTTTGATACTTTGGGACAAAAATCCTTCATATATCTGTGGTACAACTTCAGTTATAGGTTAATCAATGTTGATTTCCCATCGAACATGCTTTCCGAGTACAGGAAGCTTATGGAATATCTAGGAGAGCCACCCACATAGTGGCCTAAAGGTTATTCAGTCTCAGATTCAAATCTTCTTTCTGAATCAGAATCAAAATCCACAGCTGCTTATGCTTTGTAAGAAAGCTAGCATAATAGGTTCTTCATTCCGTATGAAATATCCTTTACGCTAGCAAACTATCTACAAGTCTGAAATAATTAGAATTGCAGAATGGCTGAAAACTTCACTGAACAAATCCCAACTCGTGAAGGCAGAAAGCTCTGTTTTATCACTTTTTGCTAGTGGAAACTTGTCATCTACCGAATCCTCAGAAATATGAAAATGAGAAATGAGAAAGACCTTGTGACCTGAATAACTTCATCACTATCTCAGCTAGCAGTCAGCAGCTGAGCTCTCTTCTCCACTCTGTCATGTGCTTCTTGATTTTTCCCCTAGAATACATTCATTAATTTATTTTTCTCTCTACATATATTAATTTGTGGCTTCATTACACTAAATTAAGATATAGTAAAAGTCCAATGGAGTCAATTGAGACACTACAATGGCTCTCATTTCCACCAGTAACTGCTGCGAACAGCACCATTAAAAAAAAAATTAAAAAGAAAAAAACAAAACAGTGGCAGCAGCTTTTTAATAATTTGGAAACAATATAAATTCCCACATTTCTCTTGGGCTACATCTAGACTGAACTGTAAAATCAAAAAAAGATATGCAAATTGCATATCTTTTTTCTATTTAATTTTGAAATAGGGTCTATACGGCACCAAATTTCAAAATAAAGTGCTCTTTTGAGCCACCCCTTATTCCTCATAGAACGAGGTTTTCAGGGATGGTGAAAGAGCGCGTTTGCTATTTTGAAAATTTTTCCAAAATAGCAGACGTGTTCCTTGGCAATGCAGTCTAGACATAGCCTTGTATAATCTTCCTGTGTTCTTTTGTGTCATCCGTCATCAGTGCTGGTTATGAAAATAAGAGTCCAAAAACTATTTTTACTCCTTTCTGGGGTCTTCTAGGCCTCAAGCAGATTGAGTATTACAAAACATCTGCCTAGAATACTCTTGATTTTTTTAAAGAGTTTTCACTGTGTTTGGGCCCCTTTTCAGCTTGTTTTCTGAAAATCTTCCAGCAAAAGAATTTACTGTTAGGAGTGTTCAGAGAAAGTATGCATTTTGAATTAATTTAAAAATTGTAAATATTAGTGTTTACACCAGAAACCTGAACCTTCACTATCCAAAGGAAAAAAAAATAGGTGATCTAGTTGTTAAGTGTGAACAGTTAGAATTTTGGACACTCACATATTATACATATGCAGACTTAGCCATTTTTTTCAGTAAACAATTTCAAAAATACATTTAAAAAAAATCAGGATTTATTTGCAGATAAATTATGAACAGAAAAAAATGTTTGATGAAGTCTCTGCATATATTAGCCATCACTGATTATGCATCTAGCTTTAGCCAAGTCTGATAGGATTTGTATGAAATCACACTTTCTCTGCTGAGCTGTCTAAGGCTAGTTAAACCTGTTTTCTTCCAATTTTGTATCCTCTTACTGGTATGTATTGTTGCATAGAGTGAAAAAGCCCTGGTGGTGATTTTCCAAATTAAAATAAAATTTTACACTATAGGTTGTACCTCCCTTAACTGGGACTTTCTGGTCTGGCAATATCCTGGGTTCAGCATGACCGTGGATGATACTGGACCAAAGAGCTCAGGTTTAGGGAGATCTCACCCCAGGGCAGGAGCATGGCAGGGTGAGCCAGTGACTCAGCCAGGAGCCCTGTGTTGGGGGATGGTGGTGCAGGTGGTGCAGCAGGGAGTTCTGGCCTCAGTGGCTGGGCAGTAAGAGGGGACCAGCCCCAGCCCCGGAAATTTGGCCCCAATGGCAGCCAGGGAGTTCTGGCCTTGGCCACAGAGCTTCAACCCTGGCACTGGTGCTCCAAGTTCTGCCCCCCTGGCAGCAGTCAGGGAGCTCCAGTCATGGGAGCCATGGACAACCAGGCAGCAGTGAGGCCGTGCTGGCGCCTTAGTTGGGGACAGTGGTTCAATATGAGGGGAGGGACCTCCCTGGTCCAACAAATCCCCTCGTACAGGACTGGTTATGTTCCCAGGGTGCCAGATCAGGGGGGTCCAATCTGTATAATTAAAGTAAATCTACATTGAAATTACAAATAGAGAGAGAGAAAAAAAGAAGATTTTCCTTGCATAGTTTAGAGATGTAATCTTTCTGCCAGGTTTGCAGGCATCAAGAGGGCTGAGTTCCATTTTCTAGGGCTTTCCTTAAAGACTTAATTCACACCAGTTCAAATCCCACCCAAAACCAAAGAGAACTTTATTTGGGTGGTGGCTGGTTGGTAAGGAAGAACAGAATAAATTTGAGAACAGCAAGAGTTAACAAATTAACCTGTTCCATGAAGTAACATTCCCATGGCTGGTGAATTTTAACAGCAGTGTCAGCCCTCCTTTGGCTGTTATGAATAGCTAACATGTTTTGGCCACTTTCCTCTTCTCTACTCCCCCCACTAACAATTAAGGAGATTAGGGATGCCTAGGCTATTCTGGGGGCTCTATTACCTAATCCTCCGGATAGATTTCAGCTTTAATTGCTGAGTAGGTAGGGTCACACCAGACCAGAGTCCCTTGACTAGGCTGCTGCTCTCTCTGTGGATTCAGCTCAAGCTGCCTAGCTCTACTATTGATCATCAGTCAGAGCTGGCAACAGACTTTTCTGGGCCCGGGGTAGGGGTAGAGCTCAACTCCTAGGCCACCAGGAAAGGGTGGAGCTTTAGGTGGAAGGGATAAGCCTAAGGCAGCCAGCCCTCAGTGCCACCTGGACTGTACCATGTGGGGCTTTAGCAGCAGTGTAAAGTGCTGGGGCTCTACCACTACCACCCCCACTACTGTGGCAGCTGTAGTGACAGTATTGAACTCCCTTTTCTAATGCTTCAGGCCATGGGACCTGCACATATAACACAGGGTTGTTAGAACCTATCAATAATGTATTTTACAACTGCAATTTACAACAATTCAATTTTTATGAATCTATTTTCCATAAAATCAGCCTTCTCAACAAGGCTAATATGACCACACTATTCTGGATATTTTAGAAAGGAACTCACAAATGAATTTTCAGGTTCTCCAGTGTTCACCTTTACTTTTGGAAGATTCCCAATATATGTAGGTAACAAACAAAACCAATGAAGAATTGAGGTCATTACCACATGTATTCATGTATCCATTCTGTCAATTCTGCATTATTCCCAAACTTTATTTTTGTCTTGTAACTAGCTCCATGCTTGACTGGCTTCACCATGATGGTAGAACTATTGGAAAACCAGAGCATACCAACTAGATACCAACTAGATGTTATGCCAAATTAGGGAAATGAGCCAGGAACTAAAAGATCAAGCATACCACTCCATGACTAACTAGCCCATCCCATCATGGAACTATCCTGTTTGCAGCATATATGACAAACAAGCATCCATGACACCGAAGTTTTTCTTCCTTCTCTATCCTTTCTTTTCTGCCCATGTGTTTTGTCGTGATTGTCTAAAGAGCAGGAATAATCTTAATGAAAGCAACTGTGAGCCAGAATTCAAGGTTGTGATGTTTTGTCCCTGATTTGCCTACAGCAGACATTAGCCATGTCTACTTTAAGGAACATGCTTTTCCCTTTGACTTTTCCAAATTTGAAAGAGGAACTTTCTCACAAAGGCAGGATTAATTTGTTTTTGAAAACCACACTTTTTTTTTCTTTTTTTGTTTTTCTCAACTGTGCATGCTTAAGAAATGTTTAAAAGAATTTCCACAGACTGGCTGCTTTCACAAAAGTAAGTCAAAGACCCTTTCAACAAAGGCCCATGAACCAAAACTAACAATTTTAACAATGTAATAGTAAAATGTTGTAGTAAACTTTCAAGTCCAATGCCACATCCTCGTTACAGACTGCTAGAGGGGAGCACCTGCTGAATGAATTGCCAACATAGGTGAGCCAAGCCTGGCCCCTTTGCATTCTTCTCAGCATGCTTCTACCTGTTCACCCTTCACCTAAAATCATTGCAACTTTTCACACGGGCACATTAAAGCTTTTGAATATAGTGACAATATAGCTTGCTATGACAAGATCGTTATTTTGAAGATTGTCAGAAGTACTGGTCAGCTCCAATGCAACTATAGCTTTTAAGTTATATCTTATATATATATATAAGTTTCTACTTATATCATCCTAATGTTAAATAAACATGTTTAGAATTCAGGTACAGAGAGCTGTACCTTCTTGGATTAATTATCTGTTTTACACATTTGTGAAATGTTACCCGATACTTAGAGAACATTGAAGAAATAGCAGATTCGCATTTCCCTTCATATGTCAACCAAGAATTGCATTGCACTAAACTATACCTTAGAAAAAAATGTCAATACCTGCATCCCAGCTGAAATATAATAATTCTAAACTGATAGCTAATATGACATCAAATACTTTTCTGTAAAGTAGCATGTAAACACTTACTTGGCTGTGTCTACACTGGGCCACTTATTCTGGAAAATCAGCCGCTTTTCCGGAATAAGCTGCGAGCTGTCTACACTGGCCCTTGAATTTCTGGAAAAGCAACGATGATCTACTGTACAAAATCAGCCGCTATTCCGGAAAAACTATTCTGCTCCCACTAGGGCATAAGTCCTTATTCCGGAACACTGTTCCGGAAAAGGGCCAGTGTAGACAGCCCAGTAGTCTTTTCCGGAAAAGCACGTCTACATTGGCCACAGATGCTTTTCCGGAAAAAGGGCTTTTCCAGAAAAGCAGCCTGCCAATGTAGACGCTCCTTTTCTGGAAAAACTGAAAACGGAATAGTATTCCGTTTTAAGCATTTCCGGAAATTCATGCCAGTGTAGACACAGCCACTATTTGTCTGTGTGTATTCCTTTATGGAACAATATCTGCACCTCATACCACACCTACTTCTTGAAATCCTGGCTCCTTTCAAGTCAATGGCAAAGCTTCCATTGATTTCGGTGAAGTCAAGATTTCACCTAGTATACCTCTGTCTATCTGTGGGTTTTCTTATAGAAAAGTAACAGCTTCAAAAAGCCTACTATTAGGGGTCTGCTAAAATCTAGCAATAACATTTTGATTAGGTCTTTGTCTTTGAGACGCTAAGAGCAAATCTATAGTTTAAGGTTAGAAACCAGAAGACAAGATTGAAGAAAGCAGTCTTCGTAAGATAACAAAGTGTTTCTCTCTCCTGTAATATGCTGCATCACAGGGTCTACCTACATGGATATAGGAAAGATATTGAGAAATAACAGAAGCTATACATTTAACCTGACCTGACGCCTACTGGACAGCTTCACTGACTTTTGCCAAAGCCATGTCTATGTTTATAAGCACAGCTGTATCGATATAGCTCTGCCACTGTAAGACTGCTCATGGAGCTGCGTTATGCTGATGGGAGAGAGTTCTCCTGTTCACATAATACCATCTCAGCAAGAAGTAGTAGCTATATTGTTCGGAGAGCATCTCCTACCGACACAGTGCTATGAACATGCATGCGGATGATGCCAGAAAAATGTACGTAGCTTAAGGAGGTGGGTTATTTCAGGGAGTGGTTTTGCTGGCTCCTGGACTGCCCTCATGATGGGCTGCCTAGCTTCCCAGTGGCTGACCTGAGAGCTAGACAGCTGTTGTCTGAAAAGTTCCGAGATTTTATGTTTGTTTTTCATTCCACCACAGAACAAAAATTACTACTGAGCTCTAATTTTAAGCCAGTGTCGGAGGGTGCATTATGTAAGGCAAGGGAGATGAAGAAACTATGAATTGAGGCTAGGAAGATCAGCGTCCCTCAAATAGTTCAAATAAATAGCTAAACTTCTAATGGACATTAATAAGAAACTCCCGCTGTGCTGTGCATTGCTGTGCTTGTCTTTAAATCCTCAGAAGAAATCAATACAATACCATATCGGTAGCACTGTGCAGTTCAACATCTAGTCTTTCACTGTGTTGAACTAGAAGGGCTTTCCACATTTTGTCAGAGCACTATTGACTCAGGATATGTCTATATTGCAGAGTTTTTTCAGCAAAACAGCTGTTTTTTTCCAAAAAAAACTTCACTTATGTCCATACTGCAATCACGTTCTTTTGAAAAAAAATTGAAAGAACAGAGGGGTTTTTTCTGACATTGGTATGAGGAAGAAGCCTTTTTCTGAAAGAGCTCTTTTGGAAAAAGGCATGTGTGGATGAAAAAGAGGGAGTTATTTCAAAAGAAGAGGAAAGAGGAAAAAAGTACAGCTGCCCTCCATCCATAATAATCACAGCTTAAATGCAAGAGAGTGTCCATTCAGTGTGGATGCTATCTTTTGAAAAAGCAGATCACTTTTTCGATGAGCTTCTGCTGTGCAGATGCTCTCTTTTGGAAGAAGTTTTTTCAGAAGATCTCTGGAAAAGCTTCTTTTGAAAGAAGCCTGCAGACGAGATGTAGCCTTAAGCATTTTCTGGTCCTTAATACTGACAGTAGTGCTAGGAATGAATATGAGTTATCCAAGGTACACAGGGATCCATTTTAACTATCATGGTTAGCTAAGAACTTTCCTCAGTACTCTGTGTATACAGTTCACATGATGTATAACCTAACACTTTCGCTGCTAACTACATATTTATTTATATGGCCCACAATTCAATGTAGTGTTAGAGCACCTCCCAACAAGCTAGTAAGTTAAGAAAATATTATCCTCATTTTAATTATGGGGGAAATTACACAGAGGCTGATCTTCTATCCATCTTCTTCCAAATCTCAAGGGACATGCACCAGTGAGCCAGCTCCAGAATCTTAAGTAAATTGCCTTGAGCACAAGACCTGCCTTCCTCAACGGATCAGTTCCTCCAGGCATTAATAAGTTACTAGGCAATATCCTTCCCTTTATTTTTTAATTAGAATATTTTGAGGAAAATTCAGCCAATCATATTCATTCTATGTGACCTCTGACATGGTTGAATTCCACAGGAAACAGTAGTATTTAAACTTCTATTATGTTATTTGTATTGTGGGAGCACTTAGGAATTCCAGTCATGGACCAAGCCCCTGTTGTGATAGGCTCTGTGCAAACACAGAACAAAAGTATAGTATGTGTCCCAAGGCTACTTAAACACTTACCCTCAAGGTGGAGTTGTTTACAAAGTGTGTTGTTGCTTTTTTAAAGAGGCTCTCTAGTAAGTGTTATTTAGAGTGGTCGTAGTGCCTCCTTATTTAATCACAATCTATCTGAAAAGTGATTGCTAAATATTATTCAGATATTTACTCTAACTATCCAGTTTCTTTTCTTTTTTCCCTACCGTGTTAAAAGGTTTACCATTGACTATTGTTATGTATGAAGTACAGACATAAATTAATGACTTTCATGCTTCAGAAAACATTGTGAATATAAACATACCACTAAAAGAAACAATTGTCTCATTCAGTCTCTAGATCACCTGGACTGGGACTTCATTTTCAAGCTCACCATAAAGGATTTATTGGCCCAACAGGCTCACAAGGCTGAGAAAACATAGCATCTAGGGAAGGAAGAGACTGCAGCTGAGCCAAGTCAGTTCAGGATCATTTAATTCAAAATCTCCACATAATTTCTTTTTATTTAAACCATTATTAAGAAATATCCTTCAGCTTATCACATGTGAAGCGTAAGCTTCCCTTGGTATTAACTTTGACACATACAGAGCACTTCGGGGATTATATTAATTTAAGTGGTAGTACCTGTTAGTGAGCATTTGATTGCACACAGTGAAGAAGGATTTACTCTTGTTATTGATTTGTTGGCAAATATATTGGGTGAAAATCCCCTGATATTGCTGGTACCGTGCATTCTAAATTTTATTGGATTTGTGAGCTATTTTCCTCTGTGTTTAAACTTGTGATATCTTTCTATTAAAATAAATGTCCAGGTGTTAGATGGAAATGTTTGCTATTATTCTGATGAAAAGGAAGCCTTACTTTTTTTATTTCCATTCATAAGTTGTTGATGATATTAGTTTAGCTTTAGTTATAGTTATTATTATATTTAGTTACATAAAAAGAGCCAAAAAAGAATGAATACTTTAATAAAAGTTCAGGATAAATGGCAGACAAGGGGGCAAAGGGTGAAATTCACCTTATGCAGAAGGTCCAAATAAGGCCTATGCACTATTTAAGTGTCACTTAAAGCTTTAAATGGTTTAAGGGTTCTTCTGCATGAGCATCAGTTTCACTCTAGATAATTATCCTAGATTCTTCAGACTGTGTCTAACCAAGGACTGCTCCATCAGAAAGTTGTCAGGCTTCTGTCATAATTTTGTCCAAACTGACAGGTTCTCATAGAACATTTTGATTTCAGTGCATCAGCATTCCCTGACAGAAAATTTCTGATCCGCTCTACTTCTGTTGGTGTCATAATATAATATATGGAATCAGAGATTTTAAACAGCAAGTGTTTGTTAAGGAAAACGCCTTCATTAATGCCTTGAGTACCAATTTTTTCCCTCTTGTTTACCAGAAACAGAGTCTCAAGCACTATGGTTTCTGGTAAACAAGAGGGAAAAAATTGGTACTCACAGACTGGGTATGTCTACACTGCCACCCTAGTTCGAACTAGGGTGGCTAATGTAGGCATTCGAAGTTGCAAATGAAGCCCGGGATTTAAATATCCCAGGCTTCATTTGCATCTTGCCGGGCGCCACCATTTTTAAATCCCCGTTAGTGCGGACTCCGTGCCCGCGGCTACACGCGGCACGGAGTAGGTAGTTCGAACGAGGTGTACTGGTAGTTCAAATTAGAGAGCCTAATTTGAACTACCTACTCTATGCCGCGTGTAGCCACAGGCACGGAGTCCGCACTAACAGGGATTTAAAAATGGCGGCGCCCGGCAAGCTGCAAATGAAGCCTGGGATATTTAAATCCCGGGCTTTATTTGCAACTTCGAATGCCTACATTAGTTCAAACTAGGGTGGCAGTGTAGACATACCCAGAGATATCTCATGGCTGAACAGTATATTACAGGTAAACTCACCAATCCATTTCTCCTCTATTGTTCCATATAACATTAGAATGGGTCCATAACCAGCCTTCCATTTCCTTACTCTGGCCCTACAAAGGCTCTCTGGCTTTTCCTTCATCACATTTCCTGTGATATCACTTCATGTATCACAGAGCTCTGCAGCCTTTTTGGCATCACTAGCTGCTGAATTTTTGCCCGGTTTCTGACTCTGTCTTCTGTGGTTTAGTGTGTATTCTGGATAATCAGATTTGAACTGAGGAGTACATGAAGGCCTAGCAGAGATGCTTTCAGAACTTAGGAGAATACTATGGAAGGTTAGCTATGGTGAAGGTCAGTTGGAAGAAGGGGGAAGAAAGTCCTCATCTGAATTAATCTGATAGAAAAAGTCAAGTTTGGATTTGTGTCAGATATATGCAAAAGTGCAACTGGTCTCTTTGTTATATAAACCTCATTCTAACAGCACAATTCATTCCATAAAATTATGAATTAACAGTAGGAGTGACAGAAAGCAATGAAATGTGACAAAATTGGTTACAAGAGTCACTCCTTAAGGCCTGGTCTACACTACAGAAGAAGGTCTAATTAAGATATGCAACTAGCTGGGGTCAATGTGTCTTACATTGATTTTCTGCACTGTCCACACAGTGGTAGGATGACAGGAGCAAATGCTCCCATCGACTTTCATTACTCCTTGTGAGGAGCAGGAGTACCAGTGCTGATGGAGGTGCCCTCTGAGTTCAATTTATCAGGTCAGCACAGACCTGCTAAATTGAACCCAGAAGATGGACTGCAGCAGCATCAATCTTTTGCATAGTATAGCCATGCCCTTAGTAGCTAGGGCTGTGTCTAGACTACACCTCTCTGTCGACAGAGAGCTGTAGATTAGGCACGTTGAAATTGCTAATGAAGTGGGGATTTAAATATCCTGCGCTTCATTAGCATAAACAAGGCCTGTGCTAGAGATTTACAGGATCTTTCGAAAAAGGGTTTATTTTTTGAAAGATCCACATCTAGACTGCCGTTTTCTTTCAAAAAAGCTCTGTTTCGAAAAAAAGCGGTGGCCATGTTTATGCTAATGAAGCATGGGATATTTAAATCCCTGCTTCATTAGCAATTTTGACATGCCTAATCTATATCTCTCTGTCGTCAGAGAGGTGTAGTCTAGACATACCCCAGGTGTTGTTATTGTGGCAATGAACAAGTGCTTTAGTTGAAATTAGCTGAAGTAAGTTTAAGATGCCATGCAGAGTCACAAGTCCAAAAAACGGTGGGTTTATATAGCTGAACATGATATACCAAGTCTCCTTTCAGGAAACAGTATGCACTTTAATAATGATAGTCTAATCTTACACAGTATGAAGAATACATCCACAATTCAAAAGGAGTTCTCCAAATATATATTTGGCAGAGGAGAGGGAAGGAGATCCTTCCCAGTATAATTCTTCAAAAGCAGAACATGTTAATACTGGATACAGGTTTAAGAATAATAAGGGATTTAAAAATGTATCAGAGGAAAAAAGTGCTAGAGAGAAAGTGGAGCTGTTAATATGGGTAGAAGGAGGGAAAATGTCATGCTGATTCTAAAATGGCTGTGCTATTAATCTCACAACATGAGAGAGGGAGAGAGAGAGAGAAAGAGAGAGAGAGAATGAAGATTCAATAATTAAGCATTACAGTAATGAAGACTTTGGCCCTGATTCTCATCCTCCCTAAACTGATTTTTCCCTGGTGCAACTGTTACAGTGTTGTTAATAATGATTCATCCTATTGGGGTCTTGGAGGTGGAGGTGGGTGGGCATGAACCTGCCCTCATTTAAAGGACACCCTCCCCCCCCCCCCCCCGCATCCTATAAGGAGGATCCATAGAGCTCTTGACACCAACGAATTACAAGGAACAAATAAAGAAGAAAAACAGGGATGGGAGTGAACAGGACAAACAAAGTCAGAATCAGGTCCCTCATCACCACAGTGGCTGATTATAACCTAGTAAAGGATTATGCCAAAAACCCTACTATATACAGATTAGCTATTCTGAATGATGTGCAGCCTAGGGACTCATGGATTTAATTTATAAAATTAACCAACAATATTTATAAATGGAAATGTTTTTGGCCCTGATTCAGCAAAAAGTCATGCACATGCTCAATAGTTCCATTCACTTCAGTGGGATTCATGTGCTTAAAATCCACCAACTGATTAAAGCTTTGAGTGGTCCGGCCTCTGGAGAAACCCAAGGATTGGATGAAAATGTGAAACTGAACTTTAGAAGATGAATAAAGAGCAATCCTGGAAATTATATAATCTGTTCATCTATAGTAAGATAGTGGAACAGTAATTTTTAAAAATATATAGGCATGCAGAAGGTAGCATAATGGTAAGCAATGGGCACCAGTAAGGGTACCACTAGACTACAAGTCTCTTTCAAAAGATCGTCTAGACAGCAACAACACTTTTGAAAAAACAATCCACTTTTTCGAAAGAGAGCAATCTGGACGCTCTTTATTGAAAAAGCCCTGTTTGCATTCCAGGGCTCTTCGAAAGAGCTCTTTGAAAAAAGGCATTCTTCTTTGTAAAATGAAGTTTACTGCTGTCGAAAAAAACTGCCATGTTCTTTCGATTTAATTTCAAAAGAATGTGATGGCAGTCTAGACATAGGTGAGGATTTTTTGAAAAAAGGCCACTTTTTTCAAAAAAACCCTTTAGTCTAGACATAGCCCATGTGAAATTATGATAGCAGACATGCCTGCGGAAATCCAGGCTGACTTCAATGCGATTGCAATGGTGTAATGAAGTGTAGCTTTTGGCATGGGATAAAATGCTTCAACTCATACTTGAAAAATTAATTTTAATTGGCTTGCAAATTAGCAGCGTCTCATGGAAAAAAAATTGGCCCATTACAAATGGTAATGATAAATGACAAGATATTGAGTTCGGGAGAAAAGCAATGTAAAAGTTTAAGGACTAGAGCAATTTGATTGAGGTGGAATATTTAAAAGAGCTAATTATGTATATCATGGCTGAACACTGACTAAGTGTGTTAGTCAAAGCCAAGCAGAGACAGGAATTATTTAGAGAGGGCCAAGAAACATAACAAGAAAAAAAAGGGCTATAACAATAATGTCCTGAGACATCTATATAGTATGGAACAAATTTCTTCCAAAGACATCAGAGCACATTTCTTCAGAAGATGCCAAAGCACTATACAAAGCTGGTAAAGTATTATTACTTCCATTTTACAGGAAGGGTAACTGAGGCATAGAGGCCTTGTCCTCCTTAGGGAATGGAGTGATTGCTTAGCTGCTTGACTCCAAGTCTGTTTTCACAGTGGTGAGACCTCAGTAGTCCTCATAGTATATTGTGTAGCAGTGCGTATATTTTGCCCTTGTCCTACTAATGTGTTGGTCATTTTCAACATCTGCACTCTGAAGGAGCTGAGCAGCATGCCACAGTGATTCTGTACCTTCTGTGCAACCTTATTACCTTACTGTTCTTGGATAGGAGGCCATATTGGCTGAACTATAAGGGGTTCCTCTATATCCAAAAAAACAAGTAGTGGGATTTGACTCTATGAAGTAGCAGATCAAAAGGAGAACAAGTGAGCATTGATTGGCTACATCATAATACTATATAGCCCCTGAACTTTTCATTTGTTCTTTAATCCTTATTGCTAAATAATCAACCTACCTAACTCTCTGCCTTCGCCTCTCTTCACTATTTGGTGTTTCTGGCTTAAAAATGCTAATGCAGAAACAAGGAACTAAAGCTCCTGAAAAGCCATTAATCTATAGTATTATGTTGCAAATAAATGTCCTAAAACAATTCTGACTGCTGTCTCTCATTGGACCATCTAGTAGTGCTTTAGTAACTTAAAGATTCTTCCGACTTAATAGAGGGTTGTGATTCAAGTATACAAGTACTGCAAAGGCAATTGTCAAACTGGGCGTCACGCCTATTTTGACTGCTTTAACATTTGGGGTAAAGAAAATCAATAACTGACTGAGGCTATTTCTAAGAAAAAAGCAAGCAAACATCCAGTCATAAAGATTTCAAAAGCTAGATCAGGAACTATCTACAAGCCAGTCTCAAGCTGTTTTTTATCCTCAACAGCACTTCATGAATTGTATTAATTACTATTGTGGCACCATTTCTTGATTCACCTATTTTTCCATACTATCAAGGAAATGTTCGCACATATTTAAATGAATGGCAGGGCAATATAGATTACTCCAATGCTCTCTAAGGTTATTTTTCTCACAATAGAATATTTGGAAAAGTAAATATAACCATAGACCCAGGCAAGAAAAGTTATAGATGATGGTGGCAGCGGTAAGGGAGAACTAGTAGAATCAGACAAGTTGATCATAAAAAGAGGAATGGACAACTACATAGGAAGTTATACAAACAGAAGTCAAAATCAATTAACATCAGAAAAGCGAGAGTCTACTATAACATCATTAGATTGTGATTTTTATGATATCAGGGCAATTGTTTTGATGGATTTGAAGGAAATATTATTGTGATTTATTGCTATAGCTAGTATTGTGGCAAGGTTTTTTTTGTTTTTTGTTTTTTGTTTGTTTAAGTTTCAGACTACAAATCCAAGCAGATCTAAATAACCAAAATATTTTAAACCAGTAAAGTACTAAACAAATTCAACAAAGTTAGCTATTTTTGGATTTGACCTGTCATTAGCTACATATTTCCAAAAGCTAGTATCCTATTCAGGCAATCTTATAGTTTTACTCTTATAATATGTATAAACATTGCTCACCATTAAAAACTTCTCATTCTCCAACAGTTACCAGTCAATATCAAAAGACAAAGATGCTAAATCTGCTCATTTTCTCAGTTTGTTGTCTTTCTTTCTCTTTCTTCCATTACAACATAGGTTATGTCTAGACTGCAGACTTCTTTCGGAAGACTCTTTTCCAGAAGAGATCTTCAGGAAAAACTTCTTTTGAAAGAGAGCATCCACATAGCAAAAGCACATCAACAAAGTGATCTGCTTTTTCAAAAGACAGCGTCCACACTGAATGGATGCTATCTCGCATTTAAGTTGTGATTACTATGGACAGAGTGGCCACTAGAGCACCTGTGCTTTTTCCAGGAGGCCTCTTCTTTTGAACCTGCCCCCCCAATCTTTCTTCCCTGTCTACACACGTTTTTTTCTGAAAAAGCTCTTTCTGAAAAAGACTTCTTCCTCATGGAAAGATGTTTACCTCCATCAGAAAAAACCCTCTGTTCTTTTGACTTTTTGTCAAAATAAGGCAATTGCAGTGTGGACATAAGTGTCATTTTTCCGGAAAAACTCTGCAGTGTAGACATACCCATAATAATGCTTAGTCTGAGCCTGGAGTTGAGTGTTAGTCAAAATGAAAGGTTCTACAGCTTCACAATTCATGATACAGGGCCCCTGCTCTATCCCCTTTGCTCTGCTCCCTCAAAAATGTGAATGCCTGACACTTAATCATACAGTGCTTCTGTTATTTTATAGCCTTTTTACATGTATGACTATAAAGAGATAAAAGAAGGTTACAAATCCCTGGTTAGATCGATAGTATACTGAAAGGAAATCATTTCTCAGTCCTCATTAAGGACCCAATCCTGCCAGGTACTTTGTGAACTTTGTTTGCAGTGCTCAGCACTGCCAAAAAAAATCAATAATTAATTTACCAGAGGGATCTACACGTGGTCTCATTAAAACAAGTTCTTACAGGTCCCATTTTTTAAATAATTCTATCTCCTAAACTAATTAGCAGATTTACTTGTAACTTATCAGAAAACTAATTCTTTGACCAAAGAATAAATATTGAGACTGTGAGGATGGAACATTATATTATTCAGACCCTGCAAAGAGATTTAATTTCCGCCTTAAGTGGAAATCTCAATGCATTGAGAATTTAAGCAAGTAAAAAAAAATCTAACCTCTAATTCAGGGTTACTCAACTTTGGAAGCCCGAGGGGCCACAGTGATACTCACATCACATGCCGAGGGCTGCAACTTAAGTGTGGTTGCATATGTATGCAAATATATATGCAAATATATGCAAATAGCTTCTTTCACACTGATGGGCATGAATACAAAGTTTAAGCTGCAGCGCCGGACCCAAACGTGGCCAGTGTGAGCCAGTAAGTACCTCTCAGACTCTGCCCACAAAGCTAAGCATCCAGTACTTCCCACAATGCACTCTCAGTACCTCCTCTCTGGTGGCTAGAAATGCCGACACCCTGTACCCATCTGTTCTAACCAGCCCATCCGCTTGCATCTTTCAATGCTCACCCCACCTGGGAGACACCTCGCCATTGTGGAGTGTATTCCCAGTGGAGGCCATGTTCAAAAGATCCCACTCACAGACCACATGTTGAGCCCCATGTAAATCCAAAGTGCACCACAGTCTGCAAACAAACAGGCTGTGAGCCGCATGCGGCCCTGAAGTCATGTGCTGAGTAGCTCTGCTCTAATTTATATAATAGAATCAGAGAAACATGTAACCCCAGGGCTGAAAGGAACCTCAAGGAGTCATCAAATCCAGTTCCCTATGCTGTGCAGGGCCAAATAAAGCCATACTATTGCTGACATATGTTTATCCAAACTGTTTTGGGGGATTCCACAACTTCTCTTGGAAGCTTACTCAATTCTATTTATCCAATAAACCCTTTGCTACTCAATTAATAACTGGTAATATTTGTAATGATAACTACAAGGCTAGTCTTGAACATTTATTGGTCTCACAAGCGAATTTTACAAAGCCCTGGTCAGAAATATAAGAGGGATTCAGTGACCTGCACTCCCATCAACCTCTAGTGAACTTTACCTATTGTCCGATATACCCACTTGTTACATTGTTACCATCCCACTCAATGTGAGCCAGGGTAAAATGGTAGTTTCTTGTATTCCAAAAGAAAACCTTTTTTGGGGATATACTCTTTGAATTCTCCAGTGATGAATAAGATTCAAAACCACTGACCATAGCAACAACATACAGTCCCTAGTATAACTACAGGAGCCACTGTTACAAAGCTTTTTCACAAGCTCCATGTTTTAGGCTTCTAGAAACACTGTGCAGAATTATTATGGAAAGACAAGGTTTATAGAGGCACAAAGTTCTAGCTGTGAGCTGTGCCCACTCCATATCCCAGAAGTGAACTAATGAGGCAATTTCTCCTCACAGTTTCATCCATGCTAATATGTCTCGGCTGTGTATTTTAAATTCAATAGACCTGTTCTTTTGCATTTATTCTTTTCCTCCTTCATCTATATGAACATCTTTTAATCACTAAGTAGAAGTGTTACCTTGCATAAAATCAGAAAGGGCTGCAGCAATAAGACAGCACCACATGGTGGTCCACATCATATGCCTGACTTTTGCCAAGGACTCTGGGTGCAAGCCTTCTGAATTAAGCAGAAATTTTTATGACAGCACTGTCCTGTAGTGCAAAACAATCACTCACTACCTTTTGAGCTCTCTTGGACCTTTAGGATTCCAAAGACAGACTTCTCTGCTTATATTTACAGAGGGTACAAGGAGACAGAGGCAGGTAGAGCAGCCACTAGCATGCCATGTACTGGATCCCAGCATGATATGCAATAATGACCTGTCAGGAAAGTAGGCTGTGTACCATCACACTGTGAAATATCCTGGGGGACTTTCTTTATGAATTCTAAAAAGATTCAGCAGGCCTGTAGGCAAGAATGAAGTCACACATCATTTAAATATTATTTCATGCTTCTCTTTTAGGAGTCTTTTCTTTGTTCTTTTTTAATCTGTAGTTCTAAAAAAATTATCAAAATAAAAAAGATGTCTTGAAATCACCACCCTTTGCCTCCTGCCAACTTTTATCTCAGTAGGAGTCTGTAAAAGACATCCTGAAAAATATTTTGCTAACTATTATCTGATCATTTTAAACAGGGATTGATTTCTTTGTGTTCTTAGCTTCGGAATTTGGCAGCAGTCTACAATCAGAAGTACATGTTTATGTGGAACCGGGAAGCACAGCATATTTTAGAACCTGCTTATAAAGAATGTTGGGGGGGGGGGAGGAATAGAACATGTCTGTCCATAGCACACTTACAGTGAAACCTCCATAAACTGAATGTTCTTTATTTACCATGGCTTTCTTTGCTGATTTTTAAACCAAACTAAAATTGCCACTTCATCTGGATTTTACAAGAGATTCTACAAGAAAACAACCTTCCTTCTTATTGATGTGTTCCCAAAGACCCACACAGAGTGCTAAACTGGTGCTCACACAATTACTGCTAATCACCTATGCCACTTTTGTTCTCTCTCCTTGCTACTGTTCCTAGTCAGCACTGGGGGCAACAGGAAGTGGCAGAATGTAAAAATAACCTTTGGAGGAACTGACTGAAGCCCTGTGGATTTTTGTTTGGTCACATGCAGTCTCTGGTCACACTATAAAGCGGTACATCTTGACAGGTGCAAAGCAGAAGAAATATATTTAGAAATTAAACAGATGGTTGCTTGACCCTTTCCCACAACCATCAAGGTTTTGTAAATACAGATAAGGGTCCTCTCTCCTGGAAGAAATGTCCTATGTGTACTGAGCATGGACAACAGGTTGGAGTCTTTACTTCTTCTGTTGTTACCTTGTTTTGCCTAGAAAAAGCTTTTTCCCTTCCCTAAAATGAGATTAAAAATTAATTGGAGGGGTCAGGAATATGCTATAAAGATTCTTTCTGCATATTGCTATGAATGAATCACATACGCATGAGTCACATAGAGAAATACAATTTAGACAGCAGGCTAGGTCTTCATGCAAGGCTGAAAATGTACGTGGAAAACAAAATAGAGGTGTGGGCATGCACCTCATCTTCTCAGCAGGATATCACCAATAACAGCAATTCATAAGCTTCTTCATTTTGAACTCTTGTTTCACTCTCTCAACATCCACAGAAAGAATGTCACAGATGACAGTCACCTCTGTCAAAGAAAATCTTTCACTTCTTTTCTCTCCCATTAGGAATGCAACATTAAAAAGCCAAACAAATAATCTTTTCTACAGCTAACTACAAAATAACTGTTACACAAGGAACCTTTCTTAAATAATGAGCTGATATGCTATCAAAGTACTCGTCATAGTAAAAGCATGTATTTTATTGTATAGTAGAGGAGAAAAATCTACATAACTTGCTGAAATATACAGTGACTCATTCCAGTACTGGGGCTGCATTATTATTATTAGACATTCTTCTCCTAAATACACAGAACTTTTAAAAGGGTTTCAACACTATACACATCTTTAAAATATATTTTAGAAATGTGTGTCTGTCTGCAAGTTTGTTTGTTCAAGAACTTCTTCTAAATGGTAATACTGGGACCACCAGATTTGTTATGTAGCTTCCTCTTATCATAACTTCAAGCAAGGTCAGGAGTTGGTTTTGCCAGGATAATGGGAGGTAAGTGGAATTCAATTGTTCCTCATAAATTGGAAAGGGAGGAGTCTGGTAGAATGGAGTTATACTGCACAATAACCACAAGGGGTCAGCAAGAGGCCAGAGTTCAGGACCTGGACTACTATAACCCCATTAGGCCTACATGGAACAGGGGTGGAGAAAGGAACAGCTATCTACGATATATTTTACAGAGTTTGTTTCTGTGTGTGTCTGTCTGTCTGTCAGTCCCCCAGCTGTGGGACATGCACCCCTTCCCCAGCTGTGCCTGCTGCACCTGCAGTGGCCATGGATAGGTGCTTCTCACCTGGCTCCAAGTTGCTGCGATGACAGAGGGCTGGGGTTGTCCTCTCTCCCTGGGGCAGCCTGCTTACAGAACCCCTCATTCCCAGCCTAACCACAGAACAATGATTAAATGGAGAAAACCAATACTTCTCATATCTTATACAGAAGATGTAACAGTCCTCTATCGGCTGCTTCACCCTTTCCTGAGGCTGAATTGAGTCTCAGGTGTCTAAATGCAGACTGGCTTATGTCTTTGCCACAAAAGGAGGTGAATGGATCACATAAAAGCAGTCTCTCTGTGGATAAAACATGACCATTTACCAGTCTTTTCTAAATACAGGTCTTAAGATCTGCCTGGAAAAGGCTTGATTCATGAGAGAGGAGGAGAAAAAAGCCAGGCAGAGGGATGTTCATTTTTAAAAGAAGGTTTCTATTTCCATTTATACACCTCCTAATTTAACTGATGGTAAGTGCACCTCACTACCCTTGTCTATTCACCTAAGCAAGTGACTATATGATTTTGAAGGGGGTGTTGACAGTTTTTTATCCATTATGCATTCAACCCAAGGTGCCCTTCTACATGTATTATACACTTGGGTATTTTTAATATTCAGTTTGCAGCTATTTAAAGCCTTGCTAATGCCTCATGGAAAATTTTGAAAACGTCTATTGACACAGTTTTACCTATACAGCATGTATTTTCCATGCATCTCTTGCCTCACTATTTTATAACTATAGAGAGACAATGTGAGTGAGGTAATATCTTTTGCAGGCACACTCAGGACCGGACAGGTGCCAAACGAGGGGATTTACCAGACCAGAGGAGGTTCTTCCCCTCATGGCCCATGCTGCCCCATTGCACCCAGGCTATGGCTCCAGCCTGGCCCTACTGCTGCCCAGCCTCTTGGGGCTCTCTAGCTGCTGTGGGCCCTGCTACTGCTGGGGCTGGTGCACAACAGCTGGAGCTCCACAGTCAGGGCTGGAGCCCTGCGACTGCATATGGGGCTAGAACTTCCTGGATGCCCCTGAGGCTGGAGGTCCCGAGCTGCTGGAGCCAGAACTGAAGCTACATGGCTAGGGACAGAACTTCTTGGCTGCCTCTGGGGTCAGAGCTGCTTGGCTATGACCAGAGCTCTATTACTGCTGCTGGGCTGGAGCTCTCCAGCCAGTGGAGCCAGAACTCCAGGCCATGCCACCCACCCCCAAACCTGCTCCCAACATGGAGCTCCTGGCTGAATTGCTGGTCTCTCCTACTGCACTTCTGCCCCATCACCAGACCTTCCTGTTCATGGGCTTTGTGGTCCAGGAACATCTGTGTCCTCTTGGACCACAGATGATGTCAGACCATAGAGTCCCAGTTTAGGGAGGTACAACCTGTGTTGCACAGTTTTCTATTTATGAAAGAGACAAGCTTTCAAAGGACACAGAGCTTTTCTTTGGGTCTGGGTCACCCTAACTAGCCACTGTAAGTAGTGACATTTGCACTAAAACACACTCTTTCCTTGTGATGGGTCCATCTAAATTTTGCTTTACAATCCTTGTCAGAACTCATAGTCCTCAATGACCTATCTGTCCAAGTCAATGAGTTGTGACAACCTAAATAAGATTATGAGTTTAGGGAAGGAACTTGTCTGTTTTGTTTTCTGGAAAGAGAAAAATGTATATATCAGCTACAAAGTTCTACAGTGCAGGTTGCAGGAAGTGTGTTCTAGGTTTCTTCATAAAATTAAAAAAAGATTTAATTTTTTCCAAATTCTGTCAGCATGGCTTACACATACTGTTTTGCTAAAATAACATGCAAACCAATGGATTAACTTAATCTATTCATGTCACTATTTATTCACTTCTTATGATCATTGCAATCAGTGTTTCATCTAATTTCTAATAATTATAGTATTCTGAAATTATCTATTTGACAGCATTTTGTTAATAAGGGCATGAAAAAATTGCTTAATTTATCTGACTCATTTTCCAGACAACAGATGTTTAGATTTGTTTATTGATTATGCATGACAGTCAAATGACACTAATTAAAACATCCACAATTTTCAGCAAATTGATACACTATTTAGTTTACAAACTGTATGTAAGAACCACAGCTTATTAGCATGTGAATTAGGCTGGTATTATTATTATTATTTTACCTCTGCTCACCTGCAGTACTACAATACTGAAAAGAAATGAGATAACCTGTCCTACTCTAAATTATACATCAGATGCTCAGACCTTATTTGAACAACAATCTTCAAGGTTTAAAGATAGACTTGTTGCACTTACGTTGTTCCTGTTATATTGTCTTACAGATAAATGGACACTGTAAAACCTTTCACCTTTAGGATTCTGATCTGAATGCAACAAAGGTCAGTAGACATTAAGCTAAATGAACCTTATGAACTGTTAGTAATTTTGTGTCCTTTGTGAAATGAGTTAGTGCTTTCAATCCACTCGTTTTATCTCAAACATGATCACCACTAATTAACATCCTTCTTTGCAGACTCAGCAAAAAAGGCCAGGAACGGAATAATTTGGATAACAGAAGATCAGTTTAGAAATAGTCTCTCCCATCTCCTAGACATGAGCCCTAGACTTAGTTTATTTGCTATACGAATAGAATATATAACTTGCTCACTGATGTGTATAGAGAAGACTGAATTGAAATATTATAGGTGGTGCTGACAGTGTTGCCAATAGTTAAAGCTGTTATAATGTTCAGTTTGTAAAACACTTTGAGCTCTTGATACAGAATGCAGTGTAAAAGCAAATTATTGATCATTATTTAAAATATGTATTATATATGATTGATAAGTTTGAAGTACATTGTTGGGAAGAGAATGTCACTATCCAGGCCTGAAAATCACAAGAGCTAAACTCAAAATATATTCATATATACATTTTCTCAGTGTGTTAAAAATTCCCACATAGGCCATCAGTACAGGGCTAAGTTGTTCTTTACTAGCTTACAACACTGCAATAAACTGGAGCTTGTTCTTTCTTTAGAGGGAGCAAGATTAACCCCTAAATGTGGATGCATTTTCCTGACACACAAAATATTCTACGGTATATAACTTTTGTATGTTGCATGGAGCAAGAGGGCTATAACAAACACAGATCTTTAACTTTAGTAGCATCATAAAAGCACCATCACTATTACATATATGGAAATACCAATGTTCATTTTATGCATCCTCAATTTCTATGCAAAACAAATAGAGCTCATGCATTGACATTTATACAATAAACACACTGATATCTGGTAAGTCTTACCCTCTAGCCTGGTAACTCAGTCAACTGTGTCTTTGGGGACCATAAAAATCCCTTAATGAAAAAATACACAAGCAGATTAATACAAACCCATCATGTGAATTAACTTATTTTAAACATCACTTTACATTCACCACAGTCTTTACTGTGACTATATAATTGTGAAATAATAAAACTGGCCCCTCTGTTGCTGCCAGAGCAAAACCCTTTAACCAACATCACAAGAGGGGCTGGCATTGACCTCCCTTGGTCTGGAAAATTCCCTGGTTCAGGACCCATCGGATCCCAAGGGTGCCAGGTCAGGGAGATTCAACTGCACAAACAAATTGGTAATGAGCTGGTCCTAAAAGTAATTGCACGGTATTTGTATATCAGGCGTTTTATTAATAATTTACTATTTAAGTTTTAATTGGTTATTACTTTAATGCTGTACTGCCAAAGAAGGTTCCATTCTGGAACCCTGTGGCTGTAACTACTGTAGGAACCAGGAAATTAGAAGCCTTTCTGAGCCCAAAGTCTGCATTAGTCTTCCTCGGTGCTTCAGCCTATGATTTCCATCCGGGACTCCATCATATGCCTTTCTAAAGTAGCAGCTACACTGGCTAGGCAACCATGTTAATGCCCTGACAAAGAACCATTTCAGGCTCACATTGCAGAAGGATGATGATGGCCATGTACCACAAAGAGTACAGCTCCCTACTGAAGTACAAATGTGTGGTAACACCATTCTTACAGACTGGTAACAGTGAATGCTTCAGGCAATCCTTGCAGATCCCTCGCTATTTTGCTCTTTACTTTGAACATATCTGCAGGGGAGATAAAGCAATATCTAAGGCAGAGAAATTGCTCAGTTTTTAATCAGATAATAAGAGGAACAGCTGCATGGCCTTCCTCACTCATCTCCCTTCCATTCCTACAGTAGTTCTTGGGGAAACCATCTTGGCAAATAAATTTCCAGCATACCTCAGCGATCTGCCTTTTACCTTTATGAAAAGACCATTCTCTGACACCTAATCATCTGCCTCAGTGTAATGCCATCCAGTGAGGACAGCCAAAATGAGATATAGAGAAGATTACTCTGCAGCTCACCTACATATTCATTCTACCACCACCATCAAAACCTCAAAGGCATATGAAAAGTGCAGTGAGACAGGAATATAATCCCCAAGCCCATCCCCAGACCAGAAACATAATTTTCAACCCAATCTCATCCTACCCCAGACTGCATAAAACAGTGGCAAAACTACCCAGCATATATTGCACACACCATGTCTCTGAGGTTCCTCCAAGATTGGGAAGAATCTCAGGGAGTTAAAGCCAAAATGCATGTAAAACAAAATGTTAACACAGGCTCCCAAGAATTTGATTAATAATCATCTCATTTTCTTAACATTCCCCTGTTATGATACATGCACTGGCTAGACCCATAAGGACAAAGACATTATCTACAGCTGATTAGCAGGCAAATCTGTAGAGGGAGAAAATGGAAAACTCAAGATGAAATGTTTGTTCAAAGGCATCTGGGCTGCGACTTTAAGCCCTTGCACTGTGTGTTCTGCATTGCACTTTTCTGTTTGTTTCACTGCTGATTTATTGAAAAGACTCTAGGTAGTTAGATAATAGATTGGTTTTTAATATTTTGTTTCATAATTAAAATCCATTGGTTCATTTTTGCTTTAGTTAAAAGTTCCTTTCTGTTTGTTATATAATAGATTAATGATAAAAATCTATAAATATTTCATTCCTAAAGAGTTGACAGCTCATTTTACACAGAAAATAATTAAGTTTGCACTAACTTTATGAGTTTTTCCAAGCATAAGTAGGCAAAGACACAATGGGAATTTCTACAATGTTGCACTTCCATCACCCATAAACAACCCTGATCTGTGCAACAAATTTCCACCCACCTGCTCTGCTAGGGTATGTCTACACTACCCTCCTAGTTCGAACTAGGAGGGTAATGTAGGCATACCGCACTTGCAAATGAAGCCCGGGATTTGAATTTCCCAGGTTTCATTTGCATAAGCGGGGAGCCGCCATTTTTAAAACCCCGCTGGTTCGAACCCCATGTAGCGCGGCTACACGGGGCTCGAACTAGGTAGTTCGGACTAGGCTTCCTATTCCGAACTACCTAGTTCGAGCCCCATGTAGCCGCGCTGCACGGGGTTTGAACCAGCGGGGTTTTAAAAATGGCGGCTCCCCGCTTATGCAAATGAAGCCCGGGAAATTTAAATCCCGGGCTTCATTTGCAAGTGCGGTATGCCTACATTACCCCTCTAGTTCGAACTAGCGGGGTAGTGTAGACATACCCCTATAGGTTGGTGGGTACAGCTGCACAATTTCAGACCCAAAACAAAACAAGTGAAATAGGTATCACTCCATGACAGTATTGTTTGCATTTTGTAGTGGACTTCTTGCTGGCTGCTAAAACCACTTAGCAATTCCTTGCACCTCAGTCTCTGACCCATCTTTAAAGATTTCTTACTTACACTCTCAAACACAATGCAAAACACAACCTGCTGCTTTAGTGGTTGAATGTTTCTTTTGCTGCTTCCAAACTATGTCACAAACATTGCAATCTCCCTTTCAAATGGGAACATGCACCAGCCACTGTAATTCTGCAGCTATCAAGACAATAGTTAACTAGTTCTTTCTTTCTGTCCAAGCTGCCTGTAATGGCTTCATTCATTAGGAAATCATAGAATCACAGAATACAAGAACCGAAAGGCATCTCAATTCCAGTCCCCTGCTCTCATGGCAGGACCAAGCACCATCCCTGATGGATGTCTGTCTAACCTGCTCTTAAATATCCCCAGAGATGGAGATACCACAACCTCCCGAGGCAATTTATTCCAGTGTTTAACCACCCTGACATGAAGTTTTCCCAATGTCCAACCTAACCTTCCTTTGCTGCAATTTAAGCCCATTGCTTCTCATCCTATCAGCAGAGGTTAAGGAGAATCATTTTTCTCTCTCCTCCTTGTAACAGCCTTTTAGGTTCTTAAAAGCTGATATCATGTCCCCTCTCAGTCTTCTCCTTTTCAAATTAAACAAACCCATTTGTTCCTTCTTAAGGCCGTGTCCAGACTCAGGGGTTCTTTCGAAAAAAGTAGCCTTTTTTCGAAAGAACTTCCCCTGCGTCCAGACTCAAGCCGCGTTCTTTCGAAATTATTTCGAAAGAACACGGCTTTTCTTTCGATGGCGGTAAACCTCAATTTACGAGGAAGAATGCCTCCTTTCAAAAGTTCCTCTTTCGAAAGAAGGCGTTCTTCAATGTAAAGAGGCCGTCTTCGAAAGAGAGCATCCAGACTCGCTGGGTGCTATCTTTCGAAAAAGCGGATTTCTCTTTCGAAAGATCCGCCTGCAGTCTAGACGCGATCTTTCGAAAGAGGCTCTTTCGAAAGATGCTTTCGAAAGAGCCTCTTTCGAAAGAAGCCTGCAGTCTAGACATAGCCTAAGTGGAGTACTTTGTATTTGTCCTTATTGAACTTCATCCTGTTTACCTCAGACTATTTCTCCTACATTGTATTTCTATAGTTTATTAATAACTAGCAGAGGATAAGTCAGGTCTTCCAGGATAACCAAAGCCATGGCCACATTTTAATAACCATAGCATTCCCTGGGCATACTGTTCTTTTTCTAGTTATTTAAACAGAGTGGAACTCTAAAAATGTCTTTGCATTGTGGATCCTTCCATACTACCCAGCATTTATGTCTATAAACCTGCTGTAAACCTGCCATGGTGGTCGACAAGCTCCCCTTTCTGTTTTTGAATTCTGAGTTCCGATGGATGAGGGGATAATTTATAGGCACAATGATCAAATCAGTTGCCCCAACACAAAGTCATCACGAACTCCCAAAGATCAGCTCTTCAAACCAGAACTGCTTTACCTGTTGCCATTTTGGTGGCACTTGAAAATGAGTTATGATTGTTTTCTGAGTATTAGACAAAAGTTTTTAAACTTAGTAAAGAAGTATCTTTTCCATAGTATCACACCCCTTCTTGGTAATAACCCCTATAGCAGTGCTAGACAATAATTTTTGATGGGGGGCCACTCCAAGATTTTGGTAAGTGGTCTAGGGCTGCACTATTTTATGGAGGAGGTGCAGGGTCTGTGACAGAGGTTGGGTACAGAAGGGAGCTTGGGGTAAGGGACTGGGGTGCAGGAAAGGGTGTAGGGACTGAGAGGGAATTTGGGTGAAGGAAGGGTTGTAATCTGGAGCAGAGGATTGGAACGCAGGATTTGGGATTGGGTATGGGTGCAATAAAGGATTCTGGCCTAGGGGATGGGTGTGGGAGGCGGGGTGCAGTGTCTGGGAGGCAGTTGTGATGTGGGGCAGGAAGGGCTAGTGACCTGGGGCAGGTAGCTGGGATGTGGGAGGGGTTGGGGTGCCGAGGCAGGCTTAACATAAAATCCCCTGGACAGCACCCCTGAAAGTCCCTGAGGCAAGCTCCCTGTCTGCTAGCAGCCCCAGACCACTCAAAACAGCAGGCTGCTCCCAGTGGTTCTCTGCTCCTGGCACTGTGGGGGATAGGGCAAGACTTGGCACACTGCTTCTGCTCCCAGCACAATTTTTCAGTGCCTATTGGCTGGAAACTGGCTCATAGGAGCTAAGAGGTTGTATTGGGAGTGGTAATAGCATGCAAAGCCTCCTCGCCCTGGTGCCCAGAGCAGAGAGCTGCAGGGGGCACCCTGTCGCTTATAGTGGCATTGTTCTGTGCCTGAGGTTCCTTTTTTGGGGGTAGCCTATGGGCCTGATCTAGTGGCTTGCCTGTCCCAATCTTATGGTCTATCTTACCATGCCAAATAGCTTTGCGATAGACTGGTACTATTCAGGGATGACCAGCTGCCATATGGCAATTACAATCTACTTGTCCATGGGTCTGGGGCCCTGCATTCTGGGACTGCATTCTGCTGTTGTAACTGTGAGATAGCTTTAGCACAGCTCCAAAAAAGGAATTTTCTCCATTTTGAATTTCTCTTGCTAGTCAACCCAGGTCTGCAGAAGAACCTTCTCCATCTCTCCATACAGGTCTTCCAAGCCCAGAAATGGCACTGCACCAGGCATGCGTCCTTTACTCTCGGATGCCTGGTGCCTTTCCTTTGTACTTGTTCACATCCTGGTCCTACTAAAGACTCTCTCGGAGGCAGGCAAAGTCCCAAACTGAATTCATCCAGCTCCGTGTGACCGAGTATTGTTGGGGAGACGCTGGCTGACAGCAGTTTGAAAATGACACTGGCCCACCCATAAAGGAGGACAGGGAAGAACCAGACAAATTGTGGATTAAAAAAAATCTGAATAGCAAGAATAATTGGAGAATATACGCTGCTCTTTACGTTCATTAGAATGAAAGCATAAGGCTAAATTCTGCCTTGGCATCAATGGAATTA
Organism: Pelodiscus sinensis; assembly: GCF_052426305.1. NCBI lineage: Eukaryota > Metazoa > Chordata > Testudines > Trionychidae > Pelodiscus > Pelodiscus sinensis. Next base: position 43,429,525 of record NC_143060.1, read on the forward strand.
CATGATGGACATATTTGGCCCACGGATCGCTACAAGAATAGTCTAATGAAGAAAGATCTGAAGTTCATGTAATCACAGTCTTCCTCTTTTAGACTGATTTGGAGAATAACCATATTTCTTTTTTCTCACTCACTTCTTTTGTATATGCTTTATTTACCTCTCCAAAAATCTCTGGCAAGGATGCTGGACAATAGTTAGACAAAGTCACTAGGCAGACCATTCAGCTACCAAATACGAACACCACTTTTTGATTTACTAAGCAAATCAGGGGCTGTGTCTACTCTAACAGGTTATTTCAAAACTAGCCAATTAGCCAGTCATAAGACGGGATTTTCAGGTCTCTCCTCCACATTGGTCTTCTCTCCTGAGCCTCCGGTCTCTCGCTCCATGTCTCTTTCTCTCTCTCGCCTCCTCCTACTGCCTCCCCCCCCAGCTCTCCTCCACCTTCTGCCTCTCTCTCCGTCTCTCTCTTCTCCCCCTCCTGCCTCTCACTCTCTCTCCACTCTCCTCTGTTTCTGTCAGGGATGCACGCTCATCCAGGTCCCACCCCCTGGGCGTGTACGTTGCCCCTTCGTCTCCCGCTGTGGCACTCAGCAGACTTCTGTGCCATTTAGCCAGGCCACCACATGGGAGCAAGCAGCACAAACGGCTTCTCTCTCTCTTCTCCTCCTACTGCCTCACCCTCTCTCTCTCTCTCAGCTCTCATAGCCTCCTGCCTCTCTCTCTGTCTCTCTCTCTCTTCCTTCTCCCCCTCCCGCCTCTCACTCTGTGTTTCTCTTCTCCTCCTCCTGCTGCGTCTCTCACTCTCTCTCTTGCTGTCCTCAGCCTCCTCTGTTCTCCTCTCTGTCTCCTCTGTGTCCTCTGTATATGCTCCACTTTCCTCTCTTTGAATCTGGTGCCCTTTCCTGAAGTCAGAGACGCACACTCATCCGAGCTCCGCCCCCTGGCAGTTCTCTCTAGGCAGCGCTGTTGCCTCCCACCGTGGTTCTCGGCTGACTTCTGCACCGCTCAGCCGGGCCACATAGGGAGCGCGGCCCCCGAATGGCCACTTGCGCTGCTTGCTTCTGTATGGCGGTCCGGCTGAGTGGTGCAGAAGTCAGCCGAGTGCCACGGTGGGAGGCAACAGCGCCGCCCAGAGGGAACAGCCTGCATTTCAGTTTTACAGAGTTACAGACATATATCATATATATGATAAGTTATTTCAAAATAATAACTCCTGATATAACTATTTCAAAATAGGCTTATTCCTCTTCACAAGCTGGAGTTATTATTTCAAAATAACCAGCCCATTTTTTCAAAATAACAGGCTTGGTAGTGTGGATGTTCCACTTGTTATTTCAAAATAAGGGGACTTTCTTCAAAATAAATCCCCAGAGTAGACATACCCAGAAGGGCCAGCCTTTACTTTCTGTATTGGCCAACCATAATAGTAAATTCTTTAGTCCTCTTCCAGACTTATGTAGTAGTGCCTATAGGTCAGGTGCCAGGAATAATCCATTATATTTTCAGAGAGTGAAAAATGTTCTGTCCCAGTGAGTGCTTTGTATTTACAAGTTTCATTTTCACAGAGATCTAGAAATATACTACTTTAATATATGAAAGCTGAGGTTGCCATTAACATTTAGGGAGAGCCAGCCAATTTTGGAGAAACAGTTATTGGACCTAACCATGCCTATTACAAGATCTAGAAAACATATTCCTGTTCATCCAGAAATATAATTTACGCCACCATGTGCCTAAAGTGTCCGTCTGCTATGTACATTGGACAAACTTCTCAGACACTTTGCCAAAGAATCAATGCACCCAAAACAGACATAAGACTCTCACAGAGAGAAAGCTGTTGCTTGCCATTTCAGCCAGACTGACCATTCCCGCAATGACCTTAAAACATGCATATTGCTTCAAAGAGACTTTAACTCCAGACTTCAACGAGAAGCTTCAGAATTGTCATTCATGCTTAAATTTGACATTTTATGTATGGGTCTAAACAAAGACTCTAATTATCTCACCCATTACAAAGATAGCTTCCCCAACTATCACCCCTAATGTTATTACCTTACAGAAACTTCCCCTATTATCACCCCTATGTCATTACTTCACAGACACTAACTTTCCTCCTCACCCCCACTCTGTTCTAAAATTTGATTTGTCAATTTCACATGCGTTCAGTTTTTTGATTATATCACTTTGGTATATATGGTTGTGACAATTTTATTCCATATATTGATCTGAGGAAGTGGGTGGCCCACGAAAGCTCATCATCTAATAAACCAGCTTGTTAGTCTTTAAAGTGCTACATAGCTCTGTCTTTGGTTTCAGCTAGACCAGACTAACACGGCTGCATCTCTGTCAGTAGCCATAAGTGTTTCACAACCTAAAGGCCAGCTCTTCAAACCAGAACCTCTTCATCTGTGGCCATTTTGGTGACACTTGCAAATAAATTGTGGCTGTCTATGTCTTCTTTAGGGCTTTTATCTTTATTTAACCCTAAATAACTCAGAGAGAATGAAAAGCCAGAATTGATCTGGCTGTTTAGTTAATTGAAATGTTAAAATGAAAGCTTCTGTTTACATTAGAAGAAAGTATATCATGAAAAGCTTTGTTCATCTTAAAAGAATGAGGGCAAAGCAGCTGAGATGTGATGGTGGCCATTCGAGAAAGGGGGGCATGAATGCCAGTTTGTGAAGTGCTACTTCTCCTGTCTCAGGAGAGCAGCTGCCAGCTACACTCGAGAAAGAAATCTGAAATCAGACATCTGTATGTGCATTGCATCCACCATGTTTGCGCTGAGGAGAGAGAACCATATGAAGCAAGACAGCAAAGGTGAAATCCAGCAAGACATCCTACTTTATTGCCATGGCAACCCACCCTGATGAAAAGGAGAAAAACAATAAAGCATCTTTAGGGGGAAAAAATCAGTGCTATCTACCAAGAGAATTGAGGGAAGATGCACTTTAAGGAATTGCTTGACATTTTCACCATTTGGTGACTCCTTGAGACAAAGGTACGGCTGCAACTTTTGCAAGCAAGTTAGAACATATTGTATTTATTAAATTATTTAGCAGCTGACTTTGTTTAACAGCTGAATTCTGAATTATAAGTGAAAGCTGTTGATAAAGATTAGACCTTTTAGTGCCAATGAAGCTGATCAGCATATTATTGTTGTAGTTTTCCTTGATGCCTTTTGACATTTGTCACCATATTGCACTGGAATAAGCTTTCCTCTGTGTGCACATAAATGTGCATGTGGTCGCATACGCACACACACAAAATGTGGTCTGTAGAAAAAATCTATATATATATAATGGAATAATTTTGTCTAATGCAACTATCTAAATTGGAGTTATTTATGGGGAAAATTAGACTAGATTCACCTCAGGGTCTACGTATGCTCCTAAGAGTGAAAAATCTGTTGGGGAGGAGAAGGCAATATAAAAAAGTAGCCACAAGTTGTCTTGTACTACTAGAGCAGAAGGGGACCATTATATGATAAAACTATAGACAATTCTAGCTGAATGGGGGCATAGATTGGCAGAGGCTCCTGCTAAGCAGTTTCTTTGCTGAGCTCTGATGAGAGTTTGGACTGTTCTCTCCAGAAGGCTCCTGAAAAGGAGCAGCAACAGTGACACGGCACGCCTTTCTCTGAGTTGAAGGAGCCTCCTGATACAGCAGGGACTTAGTGCCAGACAAAAGTACAATTTATACCTCCCCCAGCTTTAGTGACTCGTATACAATATGCTGTGTTTGTCTAACATACTCCTTTCATTTTCATCTGTGGTGTGCAAACAAAGATTTGGTTTAAAACTTGATTTGCATGGACAACAAATGTTCTCATTTGGTACAGTAGTGAGAAAAGCAACCCAATGGTTTTATTAAAAGATACTATCAGGATTTTTTATCAAAACATTGCCTTTTTTAAAAAAGGTACATACAGTTGATGTTATTATTATTGTGAGCATTACTACTATTAGCAGAAATAGTACAGTAGCATCTAGAGGCCTGATTTAAAATCAGGGCTCCATTATGCTAGGTGTTGTACATAGAATCATAGAAAACTAGAACTGAAAGGGACCTCGAGAGGTCACCGAGTTCAGTCCCCTGTCCTCACAGCAGGACCCAGTACTGTCTAGACCATCCCTGATAGATGTCTATCTAACCTGCTCTTAAATCTCCCAGAGATGGAGATTCTACAACCTCCCAAGGCGCAATTTATTCCAGTGTTCAACCACCCTGACAGTTAAGAAGTTTTTCTCAATTGTCAACCTCAACCTCCCTTGCTGCAGTTTAAGACCAGCTTCTTGTCCTATCCACAGAGGCCAAGGTGAACAATTTTTCTCCCTCCTCCTTGTAGTACTCTTTTAGGTACTTGAAAACCACGATCACGTCCCCCCTCAGTCTTCTCTTTTCTAAATAAAACAAGCCCAATTCTTTCAGTCTTCCCTCATAACTCATGTTCTCTAAACCTTTAATCATTCTTGTTGCTCTTCTCTGGATCTTCTCCAATTTCTCCACATCTTTCTTGAAATTTGGTGCCTAGAACTGGACTCCAACTGAGGCCTAATTAGCACAGAGTAGAGTGAAAGAATGACTTCCCATGTCTTGCTCACAACACTCCTCTTAATGCATCCCAGAATCATGTTTGCTTTTAATAATAACAACATACATTTAATAAAATTCAGTCTCTGCCTTTACCCTATTCATGGACAAAGAGCAGGAGACAATGAGTATTTTTATCTGCATTTTACCAGCTGGGGACTATGGAACAGAAGAGTTTAGGAAACTTTACATGCAGAGTCAGCCAAGCTGAGAACTGAATCTAGACCTTTAGGCTATGTCTACACTGCAGGCTTTTTGCTCAAGAGTGGCTGTTGTTGTGCAAAAACTTGCGGAGTGTCTGCACTGCACGTGCATTCTTGCGCAAGTAAATTTACAGTAAGGCGTCAGAACAGAGGGCTTCTTGTGTAAGAGTTATTCCTTTCCCCTCAAGGAATAAGCCCTCTTCCACAAGAGCTCTTGTGCAAGAAGGCAGTGTTGACAGGCAAGAGGGGTTTCTTGTGCAAGAAACCCCTATGGCTAAAATGGCCATCAGCGCTTTCTTGTGCAAGAGAGCATCCACACTGCCATGGGCACTCTTGCGCAAAAGCACATGGAAGTGTGGACACGATCTTGTGCAAGACCTTTTGCGCAAGAACTCTTGCGCAAAACAGTTCTTCTGCAAAAAGCATTCAGTGTAGACGTAGCCTTAGAGTCTCAATCCAGTGCTTTAAATATACAAATCTCCTTTTTCAGCAACAGAAATGGGGCACAGTGCAATAGAAAAAGACAGATTCCTCAAATTTAAAATACAGTACTGTAGGTAAGCCTTTGGTTTAGCTAGTATGACCCTATAATTTTAATATGAACACTGAAATGTCATTCATGTGGTGTGTGTTTATTGCAGAATGGACTCTTCACCATTTTTTTGCAATCAAAAGCAATAAAGAACAAGACTCTGAAATTCTTACTCAATCTGAGCAGCATTTTACCCAACAAGGCCTCCTGCTGACTTCTAATAGGGTAGTGCTCTGACTCACGCTGGTAGGAGGATCCGGAATAAGTCACGGTATGGCAGTGAAATTATTTTAGTTTTTCGCCAGTGCAACTCAGATCAGAATCTAGCTGTGATATCCCCATAAAAAAAGATCAATTCAATAGGGATATGCAATCATATTCACTACTGGTACTGCATATGTTTTCTTTTGTCATGATTGGATGGCAGGATACTTATTAGCTTAGCCAGATCAGTTCTGTAGTAAATTTCAGTGGCTCTCAGATTTCTTCACATTTTTACTATAAAAGGAAGCATATGGCCTGTAGTTCCTACCACATTTATCAAGAGCTGTGTCAGGGATTATCACAATACTGTGTTAGTGAGTGGTGTAAAACGGAGTTATGATCACAAGAACTTGCAATAAATTTTGTACTCTCCTGCGCAATAACTCAGTAGCTGGTGTGTGTCACCATGACATTGTGAAAGGTATATATAGGAGCTCAGATGTTAACAGAGAGGCGAATTCTCTTTGAAAACAGCAGCAATACAGTACAAATATTTGATTAAAAAAGAGACAAAGTGCAGAGGTGACATGCTTGCCTGATACTGAAGAACAGGCTGTTTGGCCTTGTTCAAGGAACAGATCACCCATGGGAGAAAGAGACCTGTATAATATGTTCAAGGTCAGTGAAACCTATGGTGATTCGCTGAGAAAGGGCTAGTGCTTCCTTAAAACAGAATTAAAAGGCAAACTCAAATTTTGCATAAATTAGAAAAAAATACATTAAAAGGAAAAGGTTTCTCCTTGTAATGTGTCCACATCAGCCCCACTAATATTAATGAAATATGTTCCTTCCTGCAATGACTATCAATATTAATGAGTGATGCACATGCCATTAATGTTAATGAGAAACGTGCATGTATACAACTCCTATTAATGTTCAGAGATCCACGTGTGGGTAACCTCCATTAATGGTAATGACTGAGCACTGCACGTACATGTAACTCTCATCAGTGTTCATCAGAGAGCTACGTGCATGTATTACCTATTAGTGTTAATGAGAGATAAACATGCATGTGCGTGAAGCAGCCATTAATGTTAATGAGATGTGTGTAGTTACTGACAAGAGAGCATACTTTATCTTGAGCAGTGTAATTTGCCCTTTGTGTTCAGGTTTTAGCATATGTTCTTCTTTAGGAAATGCACTTCATATTAATTGAGCTCAGGCCTTAAGAAGGCCTTGTATCTAAGCATCAGGCAAAACTAAGAAAATATATCAAGGTCCAACCTCAAAATGGTGGTACCTCACTCTGTTTCCCACTAATGGGGTGCACTGAGGTCTCTGTTTAAGACTCTGTTTCTGGATAAACCAGTTATTCAAAAGATGTTTGTAAACTGGGACTAAACACACCCAGTCTGGTCTCCTCTGCCAAGGCTCTCCATAGACATGGTCTACCAAGAACTGTGCTCTGTCTCAGTTTCTGGATCTTCACAGTGGAACCGTTAGCATTTAAGGACAGAGAGACCCCAGGATCACCTAGTTGGGCCTCCTGTATATCACAAGCATACCACATTACCCAGTACTCACACACTTTATAACTAAAATTAGACCAAAGTATTAAAACCCACATGAGGCTAGACTATTAAATTCTGCAGTTAGGAAACAGGAGGGACCCGTACTTGAGGTCCCCAAAATAGCAGGGAATTGGTTAAATCCAAATTCCAGTTAATCCTGACAAGAGACCCTCACCCACACACTACAAAAGAAGGTGAATCCTTTCCCCCATTAAGGCCACTGCCAACCTAACCTAAGGGAAATGATTTCCCAACCTCACATATGGTGATCAGTTAAACCCCGATCATGAGTTCATGAACCAGCCAGCCAAGCACATGAGAAAGGAAAAGTTTTGTGCTATTTCAGAGCTCTGGCCAGGCCCTACCAATGACCCATCTACAGCCATGACCTGCCCTGATGCATCTAGAGGATGATAAAAAAAGTCCTGTAGGGTATAATTGTCCTTGTGTATCATGGAGGATGAGGCTTTTATCTGAGGTAGCTGACTAGTTCCCCATCCCTTTCAGGTTTTATAGGGTGAATTAAGAGAGAAACTTTAAATTCTGTTCTTAAGTGAACAGGGAGCCAATGGGGAAATTTGCAAAGTGCAAGTGTGATATGTTTGCATTAGCCTTCATTGCTGATGGTGCATGTGGCTTTCTGTTGTTCCTGTCTTTTGGGGTGAATACACTGCATATGCACTGAGAACTATGCCATACTCCAGTTCACATTATACAAAAGTCTCTCCAACCCAGGCCTGCTGATGCGGGGGACAAAGGGAGCAACTGCTCCAAGGCCTAGTGATTCAAAAAGGCTCCTGGCTGCTGTCATCACTACTGAGGGAGCAGTGGTGCCTGGAGCTCCAGACCCTTCAAATCACTGTGGGTATGGCTACACTAGCCACCCTAGTTTGAACTAGGGTGGCTAATGTAGTCATTCAAACTTGCAAATGAAGCCTGGGATTTAAATGTCTCAGGCTTCATTTGCATGTTCCCGGGCACCGCCATTTTGAAATGCCCGGTAGCTTGAACTACCTGCCCGTGGCTACATGCGGCATGGGCTAGGTAGTTTGAATTAACACTCTTAATTCGAACTACCGTTACTCCTCCTTGCAGGTAGCCACACCCTGTCATAGTGCCAGGCAACATACTCCGGGTGGTTCTGAGAGCTGGCTGCTATGGCCCTGCCCTTTCTGCCTGAGGCCCCACTCCTTCTGGGAGTACATAGTTGGGTCCTGTGCCCAACTTGCCATGGGGTTCAGCAAGGCTGTTAGCTCCCCTTCGCCCACAAAGCAGTAAACACAAAAAGAAAGGAGCACTAACTGCTAAAGTGAAAATCAAATGAAAACGTTGAAAAATAAATTGTTACTAAACTCTCTTTTTTAATTTTAGAAAAGTACATAACACACACATACACAGCCTTACAAAAATCCCAAAGCTTCTATATTCAAAATGAGGGACTGACACTGCACTAGCATGCATGCTATGCAGTCATTTATACCTCTGAAAAGTGGATGTAAAATACTATAAATTCAGCATGATAACAGTTCACCCCAGATATAAATGACTACAAAATGAAAAAAGCAGTGGAGAATCAGGTCCAATGTACCTCATAGTAGTATAAGTTCTAGTTTACTTTTGTTCCCTGTTTATACTTCACTGCCTTTATGCCATTCTAATTGGTTGTGGAGTGACAGTGTGGCACAGAAGAAAGCACAGTAGCTAAATGGTCCATATTCATGTAACAAAAGCAACTATTTTGTTCTTTGATGTTATCTATATTTGTATCCAGTAAATCTTAAGAGAGAAGAAACACCATCTAGAATCTTTATGAGACAGGATCAGCTACAAATCCTCTTTTTAGTCACACTGATGAGAATCAAGAGTAATATCACTGAAAACAATGGAGTAGCTTTATCCATAAAATCTGAATACAGTAATAAATAATAAAAATAAATAAATAATAATAGTAGTAAGAATAAAAAGAAGGACAACTCAGGAATGAACAGTATCTTTTTCTATGTAATGATCTCAATCTTGGTTGTACTACTCTGTTATATAAGCCAGTCTTTCATAATGACTTTTTTCCATTGTAAGAACACCACATAGAAAACAGGGGTGGTAACTGAGCAGGGCAAATGTAAAACGAAAAATAAGAAGTGAACTTTTGGAGGTTCATGCCTTCAAACCCCAAAATAAGGAATTCCACATGGTATAGTGCTTCAAACCAGCAGCAGACCAAGAGCTAACAAAGGCCTATCACAAAATAGGCTCAATTTCTATTTCCAAGCATGTCAACTTTGTTTTCATACTTGCAACTCTAGGGATCATCAGGGTAACCAAGTGCTCCTGATTTTAAATGGGGGTGGGGGAAAGGAGAGTAATATTTGCATATCCTGCTCCCATCTTTCTGCTGCTGCTGATATTGCAGCAAGACTAGCAGCACTGAACCAACAATAAAAATAGGTTGTTTAATTATTAAAGTAAAGGTATAAAGATGAATATATAAGAACATTTCCATTAATATTCTTAACATGTGTGAACTATGCTAGTGGCTTTGCACCAGTTTTTAATTGCACAAGTGATTTTCCAGATCACAGATGTTCTCAGGGCAATCACAATTGGCATAAATGATCACACTGCAGAGGTACACAGTGAAATGATGCAGAATGTAATGCATGAAAAGCCAAAGGGTGGTGAAAGACTTCAGTCTTGAGGCAAAGCTTCCACCATATCATGGACGCCCACCTCTCACAGAACCACCCTCTCAATTTGCCCTATTGCCTGTATGAGAAAATCCCATCTACTGTGGCCATTGAAACAAAATTCCACTACTTCTGCTGTAACTCCCCGTCTCTTGAACCCTTCTGAAAATAAAGATACTTTAGTCGGGGTGTTGGTGGGAGTCAATGTGAGACAATGCTGCTGACAGTGTCTGTATTAACTTACATGACAAAATAAGTCTTTGTGGGTTTTATATAGGATAGCGCCATGGACAGCATGTGCCTGCATGTCCCAAGCCCCAGAGCCCCAAACATGCATCAAGAGACTGACAGAGGACTGGACAGGGGTATTGTTCCCTAGAAGCTGTGTGCTTCTGTGAGAATCTCAGGAGAGATTCAAATGCCACTCAGGTAATTAGAAGAGCGTCCACAGATAGGTTTTGTATTTCTATTGGTGGGGCACATTTGCACATGCCTCAGGGCACATAAAAATATATTCTGCATATGGATGTAAAAAAATCCGCATGTGGATGGAAAAGATTAGAAGGAACATTTTTTTTGGGAGGGGGGCGGCTGGAATTCCCACATCAGACACAGTCACAACTACTTTCAATAGAATTCATAACTGTGGTCAATAGCAATAATTTCTTACTCCTATTGACCACTTTACCCTTTCTTCCAGGACAGACCGGAGAGGAGCATAACTGAACACAACTCAGAGCAGCATTCATTTCTGCTCAGATTTCTGCACTTTCAGGAGGGAAGCATTCCTGAGAGCCTACAGAAAGAGTATACCACGGAGATCAGTATATCTGTATTAACACTGGAATTGCTCCATACTACAAAATATAATACAACATAACAGGCTCCAGAGGAGCCACTATGCTCTGTTGAGTAAAATATGCCCTTTACGAATTGTTCCAATGTATATTTACATGATAGGCTGAAAATACAGAGTTGGTCTACGAATAAATACTGCTGTAAGCTTCAAAGCTGTTACAGTCTATTGAGCAAATAAAAAAAAGCAACAGAATTACAATTCTTTCTTTCTTTCTTTCTTTCTTTCTTTCTTTCTTTCTTTGTCAAGATATTATATATGCTATATACATAATGATATACATATTCACTCACATCAGTTCTTTCCAGTCCCTGGATTGATTAGAATCATCCCAGAAATTCATCCTGCTGCTAAGCACAAACATTTTTCTACTGGGTTTTTAAGTAATAGTCTTAACATTATTTCAACATAATTTGGGGATTTGGCAGGGTGTGAGCATGTGTGGGAGAGTGGCAGAAGGGAGGAGTTTTTTGGACAAATTGAAATTTCCACATATATTTTTCTGATGCATTATTTTAATGTCTCCCTTTTTTCTTTTTTGTTTTACAATGGTTACCCTTTCCTAAAATAATTATAAAAGGTGCCCCTTTCATAATACAGCATTTAATGACTGAGATAAAAGAAAAATCTTGATCTATGCGCACAGTCAAACTCAGTATTCATTTTATTTCATCCTTTAACTTCAAAGGGCTTTCAGAGAATGAAACTAATCACAAGTTTGATGCTCTTACGCTGTGCAATACAATAAATTAAGAATCTCACAAAAATTGATTGCTACCACCAGCAGTTTGTTGTCTAATGATCCAGGACCAAACTATTTGTTGTTAATCTTCTAACAGACTAGGAACAACTAAATTCATGAGACCATGTTCTGTTCTCTTTTGCATCCTGTTCTCTTTTGCATTTGTGCACATCCAAAATAATTCCATTTGTCTCTATGGAATTACTTTGATTTTATTCTCTTGTAGCTGTGAATGGAATTTAGCTCACTGAGGTTATTTTAATGGGAAACATGCTCATTGGTTTCCAACACAAGGAGGTATTAAAAAAAGAAGTAATTATTCCTTGAACCAACTGCAGTAGACTATAGATTAGTCAAATTTAATATTAATATCTAGAGCTGAGTAAATCTAATGAATACTTTTAAAAATGCTGCATAACTCTTCTATTCCAAACTGCATTATTTCATGGCTCTGAAATCTTGCTTTCCTGAAGACATTTTAGGCAATAGTTATTTTTCCCAATGAATCTGGTGAAAATGCAAAAGCTACTTTCATGTAAGAATGCATGGTTCTGACATTCAGAGAAGAAACATGAATGGTTTAGTGACTATGTTTGAAAAGTTTTATTAAGGGGAAGGGAGAGCCCTGGAGAGAGAGAAAAATCATTTTGCTTACATACATTTTCAGCACAGACAGACACAGACATGTTCCTTTTGTGACAGTGGAGAAGGCTGCAAATATAGATGATGATGGTGGTGGTGATGGTGATAGTGGAGGAGGACAGGGAACAAAATGTTAAGGTTTTACTTTGGATAAGGAATGTGGTTTCTGATATTATACTTATATACAAACAGTATGGAAGGGTATTTAGCTATGATCTAAGGCTGGACATAAGGAACACAATAACGGTGCATCTTAATATGTGTAGTCTGCATGCACTTGGATAAGCCAACCAACTGTTCAATCAGGAAGGCTAAGAGCATAGATGCATACACCTGTGGTACAAAGTTACAGGTCAGATAAACCTCCTGACTTGGTCTCCAACTAGCTATGAAAGTTTCAATAATTACAGGCAATTGAAACCATCATGCTAGAGAGTGTTAATACAACTGCAAAGAAAAATAAATAGAAAGAGACTATCAAGGATTAAGAAAAGATGATGCAAAGCATGTGAGGATTAATTAGTCGGGGCTAACATAAGGGGTTTAACGTAAGGAACATGGAAGGATCTTGGCTAATTAAGGACAAACATATCTATATCACATACAAACCTTGCACTTTTGCTAGCATAGACGTTCACAAGCCTTCTCTTTCAAACCTTTCATTGCCTTGTGATGTCTTCTTATGGGGAACACCAACCAGTCTTCCCCTCCCAGCTAGTATTTTTAATAGATAAGAGGCCTACTCCCTTGGAGCTAAGAAAAGAAGCTTAAAGAAAAAGAAGTAAAAATGACTTTGTGGGCTCTTGTAAATATTTGGAGTAGATTAAGCCAGTCATGGATCCTGAAAAAACGCTATAGGAAAAAAAAAAACCCCGTTAATTATTGCCACACCAACACTTCAAAAAGTATTATCAAAGCCCTCACTCAACCATAATGTAAACTTGAGGTTTTTTTTTTAAAAAAGGCATAATATATGTGTGGTTCTTTCTATTTCACTTCTGGATTTTATGTCTTTAGACTACACTTATGCTTCTTTTTTCCAGGTTACCTCCAGAACCATTAAGATGAGATTGAAGGTTGATATTCAGAGAATTAAAAAACAATGCCCCAGACCAATGTTCCCTCTAGTTTTTTTCCATTTCCTGGGCAGAATAAATTTTGTTATGTGCACCATGCCATTTATGGATGTGCACCACTAGTACAAACACATACTTCCGGCTGTAGATGCTCCGTTAATCAGGTGGGCAGCGTTTGAATCTCTTCTGAATGCTCAGGTTACAGGGAACAATGTGAGACCCACCAATTGCTTGCTGACGTGAGAATAAAAATAACAATCAGGAAGCTGAACTTTCATACAAGTTTTTGTGAACTTAAAATAAGGCCAAATTTTGAATGATTTTAATTTCACATCGTATATTTCATAGCACTAATGACATAGCTTCTGTAAATCACATGATGTATTATACTGGGATTTGTAAAATATGCAATGGTTCTTATATGGAAAGAAATATGTCTAGTATTTAAAAGAATACTAATATTGAAAAGAACACTCAACCAGCTGTTGTGATTGACTATCACTGGGACTTGCACAAGTTCTTAAGCAGAAATTATTCAATATCTCTTGGGTTTCTATCTAGTAGGAGGATATGGTTGTTAGGCTCTGCCACAGTAAAATTTTTAAAATGCTATATAAAAATGCTTAAAGGAACATCTTGGGGAATTTATTTCAATAAAGTGTTACTTGCACTGAGATGATATGGCATGTGATATTGATACAATTATCCTTACAGATAGGAAATTGAATACTTTTTCTTTTCTATGGCAAGCATATGTGATCTGTTAGGTGCTAGGAATTCAGTGCTTATAAAAAAAAGTGTATGCTCATAGTAACATACTATAGCTAAGTGAATTCTTCAAACTACACAGAGAGACAGAGCTAGCAGTAGAACTCAAGAGTTCCTGGCTTCTAATTATCTGCTTGGTCCATTAGGTCACAGTGCCACTCAACATTCAAAATGGGTTGAAGTCTTTCTCCTACAGACTGCAGTGCCATATACCACTCAGAAGCCCACAGCACAAGGACGCATACTGAGCTAACCCAAGAGAGCCATAGACAGCTGGTGATGTAAATACAAGCTTCTGGTTATGGAAGGCAGAAGCAAACATAGGACAATATGGAGGTATGGTGAGATGTACAGGCAGTCCCCGGGTTATGTACAAGATAGGGACTATAGGTTTGTTCTTAAGTTGAATTTGTATGTAAGTTGGAACTGGCTCCAGATTCAGCCGCTGAAACTGACCAGGGGCTGACTACAGGAAGCTGGAGGCAGAATTGCTCTGCCCCCAGCTTCCTGGAATCAGCCACTGATCAGTTTCAACAGCGGCTGAATCTCGAGCCTGGGACAGAACAGCTGGGCTGCCAGATAGGTCCCTGCAGGACCAACCCAGCAGCACCCCAGCTGCTCTACCCCAGGGTCCACAACAAAAGCCTGGTCTGCTGGGGGGGGGGGCGCACTAGCTGCGCCCCCCCCCAGCAGACCAGAGGCACCGGGAGCAAAGTGGCAGACCAGAGGCACCGGGAGCAAAGCAAAGCGGCACCGGGAGCAAAGCGCCTCTGCTCCCGGTGCCTCTGTTCTATTGGGGACCGTCTCCAATAGACCGGGAGCAAAGCCTCAGAGGCGCGGGACCCCTCCGCCTCCCCAGCTTTGCTCCAGGTGTCCCTGGTCTGCTGGAGACGGTCCCCAGCAGGCCAGGGGCACCCGGAGCAGCTTTTCTCGCCCCGGAGGTCGAGGTGGCGGGACCGCTGCGCTCTGGACGGTCCCGCTGCCTGCGATCTCCGGGGCGAGAAATCCCTGTTCGTAAATGCGGATCTGACATAAGTCGGATCCGCGTAACTCGGGGACTGCCTGTACAACCAAACTTGCACACGGCTTTGCTGTCTGTGGAAAGGTGGGACCACAGAAGTTATAGTTATTAGAATTACTTGTATATAATTGGACAGGCCTGCCTAGGTATCCAGCTGTAGTTATACAGACATATTTACTAGTCCATTACTTATACCACAACCCGGTTTGGATCAATGGTTGACAATGATGAAAAAATTCCAAAAATCTGGAGGGAGAATAACAATTTTGGACAGTTTAGAAGTTCCATGTTCTGAACCTATGTGGTATCGTGCCTGAGGATGCTGACATCCTTAGCCAATACCACTGGAACATTGTGATTCCTGACAAAGGCTTCCTGAATATTTACCACTCAATGGATCCCCATTAAACAGAACTTACCCCCATATTGTCTTGATTAACTAGCAGTCACTACAATTCATTGTCATCCATTTCCAGGGAGATACCCCAGTAAAGCTGACATCCCTTTATGCAGAGTGCACAATGACAATTTACATTTACATAGACTGTTCATCCTAACGAGCTTTAAAGATTATACAGGGTTCAGATACCTCTGCAATGAGTACATTATAAATGCCTAGCTGAACTGCAACAGCCAAACGCAAGGCAGCAGCCAATTGGAATACCTGTTGCTGCATCACAATGTGAGTGGTGGGGTTAAAGTTCCCCTAGGCCAAATCATTACAAAACAGATCAGGGCTCTTCAATATCCTTTGAGAGGAAAAAAACAGGGTTTCAGCTTTTAGGTCTAGTCAGAAAAATCAATGTTGTACGAAACTAAATTTATCTAATGTGAGGCAGACAGACAAGACATCCCTACTAGATTTGAACCTGTATGTCCTGGCAGATTAAATATTTAAACTCTGATATTTAGATTACTAAATTTCTCTTATGGCACCCGAAAGCCCCATTACTACTCTGTGTTCCTTATATCATTTTACTGTTTATATGCTTCATCTCCAGACAATGTTTCTACAAAACAACACACTTTTTCTTAGTCCTTCCAAATTTCAAACCCAGACCATATTCATCTCCTTCCAGGTTCTATGGAAGGTAGGGGAATTATGACACTAGACATCTACAATCCACTAAATTCTCACTCAATTTGTGCCACAGTTAACATGAAGTATGTGATTTTTGGACACTGCATGTGCATGGTATGGCATCCTGCTTGATTCAGCTATAAATCAACAACTACCTCATATTGTCTAATGTCTCCCCCCAAAGCTGACTTAAGGGTATGTCTACATGTCTATACTACAGGACAAGGTCAAATTAAAGTACGCAACTTCAGCTACATTAATTGCATACCTAAAGTCGAAGTAGTTTAACTCAATTTTTGGTACTATCCACACTGCAAGAAATAGAAGGGAGAATGCTCATGGAAGCAGGACTACCAGCATGGACCAGAGTGCCCCTCTCAATTCAAATTAGCTGTCTTAACTAGACCTGCTCATTTGAACCGTGGAAGATCAACTGCAGCAACTTTGATCTTCCCTGTAGTGTAGACATACCCTTAGTGGGCACACTAATGCTTATTAAGTAACTATTCAGATAACTGGTCCAGACATCTTGTTTGTGGTGATCTGTCCATCCCATTTAGCTCCTTCAACAAGTAGTGGCGAGGAGTCCTGTGGCACCTTATAGACTAACTGAAGTGTTGGAGCATAAGCTTTCGCGGGCAAAGACCCACTTCATCAGATGCAAGCTTATGCTCCAACACTTCAGTTAGTCTATAAGGTACCACAGGACTCCTTGCCGCTTTTTCAGATTCAGACTAACATGGCTACCCCTCTGATATTCAACAAGTAGAAATACCAATAAATCAAGGTTCAGTTCTCAAGTCAATAAAAATTGAAAGCAGCACACAAGCCAAGTCTAATTATGCATAAATCATTAGCTGCTTCTCTTACCCAGACAGCCTTCCTTTTGATTACTCTGGATTAATCAAAAGGATTCAGCGAGGTAATGCCATCTTACAGGTGGAAACACTGAGGTACTCATGATATGTCTACACTACAAAAAAATCATTCATAGCAGCAAATCTAAGAGTCTGAGCCTACAGATTTGTGCATGTGCTACATTGTGCAGATATTTGGACTTGGGATGGATTTTGGGATCTGAAACCCAGCAAAAATGTGGGTCTCAGAGCCTGAGATCCAGTAAACAGTGGGAACATCTATGCTGACATTTTTAGTTTTGTAGCATGAACACAAATTTGTTCTGCAAGCCCTGTACTATACCTTCTTCTGCAAGCTCTGCAAGCTCGGTCTATAGACCTAGAGAACCTGCTGCAGGGGTTCTTGTTTGGATTTTTTGTAGTGTTGATAGATCCAAAAAGATTATGTAATTTGTTTGGGTTGTCCTGTGGCCTACTAGATTAGGCATGGGCCCAAGTAGCAAAATTAGTGTTTAATTTTTCAGAAGTACTGACTACCTGTGACTTTCACTTACTTCAGTTGGACTAATTCTAGACTATATGCGTGTGAGGGTTTAAAGGGTTATTTATTTAGACATTTATTTATTTTCATTTTCTCATAACTCAAAATCAGATTTAGAGATTTGGCTCAAACTTCTAAACATAAAAAAAATCACTTTTGGGGAGAGACCCTTTTCAGGAATGTATTTAAGCACCTGCTTGTTTTCTCTAGTATTTAAGCATTTGGTTAAAGTTACGCACATATTTATGTGTTGTTCCTGAACAGACATGCTTTTCTGAATCAAAGTCTAAGCACTGAAAAAATTCATTCCCAAAGGTGAATGTTTTGGAAGGTTATGGTCTGTGGAAACAGCAGATTACAAGGTTATGTTTAGCAATTGCTGTTGGTAAAAGCCAAAATAAAGAATCACTTCACCCACCCACTGAAATGGAGCCGCCTGTGGGGAGTAATATGCCAATACTTTAGTGCAAAAGTTAAGACAGAAATGAAACAGTATGCCACAATCCAAAGAGAGTGTTTGCCAGTGGAGTTATTAAACATGACATTTGCTCTCCTGTTGGAAGGTAACATTGATAGAACACTTTGTTTCCAAAGAGTTAGGTTTGCAGAAGCTGGAATTCCTTTAAAAAGATTCAGAGCATCAGTGCTAATGGTAATGTCATAGACCAGTATCCTTATCTAGAATCAGAAGACAAGCAAGAGAGACATCTTTCTAAATCTTCTTGGGGGACAATGCAGTTGCTGTTAAAGGAACAATTAAAGGAAATGACCACTTGAAAGGGGGACTTTCATTTATCTCTTCTTATTTTTAAGTGAGCAGTGATGATACACAATAAGCATTCTTGTTGTGGCTGGCAACGGTGCTTTAAATACATTTCCTTTTCTTTTCCTGAAATATTATGGAAACACATATTTATCTCTTCATAATTAAGACTGAAATCAGTTTCCCATTAAACTCTGATTTCACTCCCCTCCAAATTTCCACCAAACTATTTGTATGAAATCTCACCTGCCCCTTTCTTTGACAGATTAGATGTTTTGGGGTTATTTAGTGTCCTTTCATTAAAGAATGACAAGTCAATAAAAATTGTAAGCAGCACACAAGCCAAAAGTGCTGTGTGCTATTCTCATTTTTATATGTATTTATTTTAAAAAAACCCCTTCTTTTAAAATGAATGAAATGTGTTATTATTATAATGATTTCATCACGACTGCCTTTTCTTTCTTTAAGCCCAAAGAAAATACCCAATTTTTCACAATCTATGTACTCTCTAAAGCATAATACATACTTTCCCCATGCGAATACTCAGAATGAAACACTCTGCAGTAGTTTGAACGTCTAATTATGCAGAAATCATTAGCTTCTGCTCTTACCCAGTGAATTCTTATAAACACTTTGGCCTCAAGGTGGCAACATTGAATAATATTCAACAAAAGTCCTTCCACATACTGAGGCCTTTAATTAAAATTTTATATTTTAAAATGAATATCCATTTTCCTCACTTATTCACAATATGATTAGAAGGAAATGGCATCGGGGTGTCAGACTTTGTTTCAAATAACCTTGAGTGCACAGAGTATGCAAAATTATTTGCAAATTGAAATATAAGCAAATACTTATGTATAAACACGTATACATAAGCTAAACTCCCTTCCTCTTCAATGTAAAATAATTTTTAAACGTAAAATACAGTGTTTCTTTCACATAGAATTTACATCAATAGGTGTGCTTAACTAGTTCTTTTGAAGGAAATCTTGCTCTCGTATTATTTCCGCTGTATTCAGTAAATGTTGTGTTTTAGAATGTGATGCATTAATCAAGTAATAGGACATGGCATTCAGTGTATTGTGCTAGATATTGATACAACTTGGACACATTTCAGAGCAGCAGGTGAAGCTTAGTATTTCTAGTACATCCAGAAAGAGCTGATAATCAGCACAGTAACATAATCCGTAGTGCTTTAGAGCAGCTATAAAGACAATATGAGCTTTATTTTTTATTTAAACATTCTTAGTTTTATTCTTTTAAAGTTTGGTTTTAGTTTCACTTTGCTCCGAAAAGAAACTCTTTAAAAAAAAATAAATATAGTAGATAGATAGGCATCTGTTCCTTTGGATGCATGGATCTATACTGAAGGGGAGTATCTATCAGTGATTTCCAAGGTATTGAGAGATTTTCTCATTGTTGTAAAAATCAGTTTCAGGATCTCTCAGTTTTCCCTATCCTTGTCGTTACACACAGGGTATGACATTCAGAATCAAAATGGTAATATCCTTTTCACAGCATTGGCGAGGTCACATTGGCAGCACTGTGAGCAGTTTATGCTTCCGTGCTATAAAAAGCATTTTGCTAGATTTGAAAGGATCTAAACTAGGGCAGCAAAAATGTTCACAAGATTTAGAACACAGCTACTGTGTATTGAAAGAAATGTATTGAAAAGTATTGAAAGAAATGTAAAAAACTCCCAACCCTGAATATGTCCCACCCAGAGAAAAGATTATGTGATAACAGTATCTGAGTACTTGCAAAGAATCAACAGAAAGGAGAAGGGGACCGGAGGCTGGTGTGGGAAGACTGTCAGCAGTGTAGTGAACAAAAGTACAAGTAGCAGTACTGGCTAAAATTATAGAGGGGAATAATGTAGACTAAATAGTATAAAACGTGAGATCAGGCCAAGGAAGTACTCTGACAAAACAGCTTATAGACTTTATATCATTAGAAGTATTGAAGGCAAAGCCAGATCACACCAGCCTTCATTACTATCCTACCTATATTCAAAGGGTTGGACTAAAACACACAAGAGGCCCTTCCCAGCTTTGATATTAGGGATCAGATCACCCCTGCCCATGAAAGTACCACAACTATGGCACTCTGCTGCCTGCAGCTACCAAGAAATCTCTTGTGAATTATGCTAAATGAGAAAACGTTTATGTAAATAAATTGCAGACAAGAGGCAAAGAAAAATGAGGAAGACTTGTCATTTCTGGTTTATCTGGCCAACATTTTACTGCACACTCAACCCTGAGCAAAGGATAACAGTCAATTAAAACTTGCTGTTATGGCATAGTTACTGGCCATTGAATAGAGAGGAAAGTAGAACTAAGGCTCTGGTCATTCACATGCTTATTCCCATCTCTCCCCACTCACCTGTTCAACATAGAGAAAAAATAATTAAATAAAAATCCTGCATCCTAAGACCAACACTTGGTAGGATATTCTTACTGCCCTGCACTGGTGCATAACAGGAGTCACAATCTAGCCCCAAAAAACTAGCAAGAGTCAAACATTCACAGAGTTTCAAATGCTTTTTGGGGGGAATGGGAGGTGAGCCAAGTTCTAGACTAAAATTTTGATTTTTATTAAATGCACTTTATGATTTTGAAAGCAGATAGTCATGAAACTAGGCCTATTGTGCTTGGCATGTCTATTAAAACTCACTCTTTTGAGTCACTCACAAAAGAGCACAGGTATCACAGAATGAAAAAAAAATGATTATTTCCAGCACTGAGCTGGCAATTGAATAACTCTTATACAGAACTGACAAAGGTGCAATATAAACGACAACATCACAAGCTAAAAGGTTGGAAGAGCAAAATTAGCATAACGACAGCCTCATTCACTTCAATCTTCCTGTTCTAAAAGTAATAATAATATTAAGAACGCTAACAAATGAATTGCCATTCAGTATCATACCAGACTCTTCACAGAGGCAAATTTGATATCAGTATTCTATTGTAACAGTGTGCAAGCTGCTCCTCCTAGCCTGGAATTGTTAGGCTTCTCAAAACATAGCTGCAAGAAAAGATAAAACGTGTGAATAAGCTGTGTGTTGTGGCCCCTGTGTAAGTGTCTTCCACAAGAGAAGTTAAAATTACGTAAATGCAGACAATTAAGACATAGACATGAAAATCATAGATAATAGATAAACTAAGAGGTGTGCCAAATTTGTTTCTTCATCTTGCAGTGAAGGCGAACATGACCTATCTTTCTCAGAACTGGTGAGATTTCACTGGTGAGATTTCACTGTGGAGACCTACAACTGCAGATCAAAGGTATGGGGCATAATCCTTGGCTATACCAAGCTTATGCTTGATTCTTTGAAGGAGGGAGGTGAAGGTGGCTCTAAGATACCTTTTCTCTTTCCCTAATCCTGAGTCAGTATAAGCATCTCTCAGTCTCTAGCATGCTCCAGAAAGGGCACAGAATGGCTACAATTTATGTCTACTCCAAAATCCTCTATGAAATTTTCTCCCTGGGGAGGATCTGCGGAAAACTGCACTCCAGCTCTGTAACCTCTTTCCCCTTAAATGTCTCTCTTCTTCACTGATCTAGTCCTGATCTGACCCCTGTGGCCCACTCAGGGTTGTCTTAAAGTCAGCTATGTTAGCTTTATCCCAGTCAGGAATTGCCCCTTAAGGGCAGCTTTAAAGTCACTTCATAGCACTCCAGCAGTGAAAAGAAACCTTAGTAGTAGTATTGATCTGACTCACCAATTTTACTTAAATTACTTTATTTAAACTATCTAAATCTACTTGAACCAAATATCCTATGCCCTATAATATGACAGTGGATTAGAAGACAGCATTTTGCATAGCATTTAGTGTTAAGCATAATTTAATAGTGGATGTTAATGAGTGGTGTAAGGAGAATCCACTTCTTACTGTACAGGTCAGGAGATACCAGCTATTGGGGAGACAACATGTCCTCCTCACATGACCCTTCATATGATTCCTACCCTCCCCCATCCTCTCTCTATGATCTCTCCTTACCTGGAGGGGAGGGGCTCTGTTCTCCTCTCACTAAGCCAGAGACTTTGGAACTGCAGTGACGAAAGGCACAGAATGGGGGCAGGGAGTGGCAGCTCCTGCAGCTCGGTTATATTGCCCCCAAGGGGGTTGCTCTACAGCAGGGTTTCTCAAAGTGGTCCGCGGACCCACTCTGAGAGAGCTGCTAATGGGCCACTTCAGTTTGTTTACTTACTGGCTCTGTAGCCATGGAGCCTTGTGGCCCCCGTTGGCTGCGGTTTTCTGTTTGCCACCAACGTTAGCCGTGGGAAGCAGCAGCCTGGGTCACGCCACTTCCTGCAGCTCCCTTTGACTGCAAATGGTGAACCAGAGGAGGGCAGCGAAGCTCCATGACTGCAGAGCTGGTAAGTTAACAAACCAGAGTGGCCTATTAGCAGCTCTCTCAGAATGGGTCCGTGGACCAATTTGAGGAACACTGCTCTACAGACAGAGGAGACCCTGTGTGGAAAGTCTAGAGGTGGTTCAGCCCTCTCCCTACCATGCTGCTAAAACTATTGTATTCTGGTCTCCAAATCCTGTGATCCTTGCTAAGGTCAACTTAGAACAGCTGCCTTAAAGCTTGTATTTTACTGAGCAAGTCCAGGAGTTCTCACAGCCAACAAAACCTACAAGGTGATACAGCAGTTGAATCAGTCCAGTTCAATGGTGGCAGAACCTAGGCCTTGATGATGGAAAGTTCTCTTTGTTAAGGGAAACCAATGGAGGTCCAGCAGAGTCCTAAAAATGTGCGATATTGAGTGGGAAGGAGATGTGGCTAGAAAGGGGGGTGAAGACTGATTCAATCTATCCATGCTGTGGGCTGTGCTGGTGATATTCCTGTGGTATAACTTAAAGCTACCTTATCATGGTGGGCCTCCTTTCTTCCTTTTCACCTGAGCATGGTGATCTTTGCTTACATACAGTAATACATATCTGGCCCAATATCTAAAAACATTCACCTAACTCCTACATAAAAAGAAGGCCCATCGGGTGTCCTGTAGCCATGGGAGGCTTTCAAAAGTAAGTCTCGGCTTGACAAAGCCCTGGGTGGGTTTATTTAGTTGGGATTGGTCCTGCCTTGGGCAGGGGGCTGGACTTGATGCTCTCCTGAGGTCTCTTACAGCTCTATGATTCTATGATTCTAAGTGCTACAGGCATGCTAATGCATGTATGTCTATGACAATGGACCAGCTCAGTCAGCAAAGGGACTTTCTGCTGCCTCTTAGACCAGACAGAGATTTCTCCTATACACTAATTCAAACAAGTAACCACATTAGAAGGGCAATAAGTAAGTTATCATCCTCCATCTTGTAGCTACTGGTTCAAACAAAACATCTCCATCCATTATCCTGCCATGCTGATCTTATCTTATGGACAGACTGGTGAATGGGCCACAAGATTGCTGTAACCAAGTGGTCTCCCAGAATAGGCTAGTTCTGCTAACTGTGCTCATGTACCTAGAATTTGCAAAGTGTGCTGACTAAACCATAGCAGTGCTTTGATTGGAGGCAGAGGGAGCACACAGCTCTTATAATCATTGTGTGCAATCAGAACGCACTTCATGTCACATGCCCTTGCTTTACATGCATGTCACATGAGTAATACTTGTAGGGAAAAAAAGACATTGATGGAAACGAGCAGAACGTGGCAACCCTGTGTATGAGCAATGGAAAACTAAATGTCTTGTGGACTGCACATAAAAACCCTGATGTGGCACTTCACACACAGGTTGCCCACCATTGGGCCAGCGTGTCCCTGTACTATCTTCAGGAACTGTGTTTATATCATATTATATATGTTCAGGTTTACTCATACTAGGTTCCTGGAATGTGTTTATGTGAGCACTGAGTGCCTAGTAAGTCTTAGTAAAAAGCTCACTGGAGTTGCTAAAACTCTAGCACTCCTAAATTCATATACCAGACAGTAAACTTGTTTGCATTATGACTTGTGCTACTAGTCTGACTTTGTTTCAGACCTCAGGACTTGCAGCAGCTTCTCTCTTCCTATTCCATGCTCTGAAAATGGAATGTCAGGGATGGAAAAAAAAAGAATGGATGGAATGCCAGCTTGGATGTCAGGAAGTGGAAAAAAAGATTCACAGTCAATTTGAGGGAATCTTCAATGAACGGCTACAGCAGAAGAAATGTGTTCTTTGGAAATTCACTTGACAATATCATCAAGACTAGATTTTAAAACTGTGTGAATTGACTGTAAGAAAATGCATATGACAAGACATCTATTGGAAAACTTAGGTGAGCTAGGAAGTGACCCTTATTCCTCCATTATCGATAAGGCAGCCATGGGAAATGTCCCATCATTAAGCTGAAATAATATAAGAGTTTGTATCTTGGCTTCTGTTCACACTCTCTGAAAAGAAATATTGATTGCAATTGGAAGTTAGATTTAGAAGGGAATAAGTAATCAGAGACAAAATAATAGTAGTCAAACATCCTGATATGTGACTGGGATCCAGTAGTGCAACTAAGCCATAGCTCCAAACCCAGGATTTATACTAGTTTTATTTAACTTGTCTCCTACCAATAACCCTCATAGTGATAGTATATCTAGGAGAAGCTTTAAGAAAGATTAGAAAGATAATCCTTTCATGCTGGGAGCTGCATTTCTCCGCTTAAATGTCCATTGCAAGCAATGAAAACACTGGCAGAACTGAGAGAAAGAAGATATCAGTGGAGTGCCGAAGCTGAGTGCTTTCTAGAGTCAGTTTAAATTATCAGTTAACAGATTGCTCCTACACTTCTCTCTTTCAGAGAAAATATATGATGTATATTATATCAGCACCATTTGTTAATGAAATTTCATTAACACAGACAACATCATATTAATTGAAGCTGCATATTTAATTTTTTTCTGAGGAGAAACTGTCTGAAAATTAGCACTGAAGTCTCTTTTATTTCCTGTTGAAGAGGAATACATTTTGAAACATATAGCTGAATTTTCCTTCAACCCCATTTGCAATGACAGATCAAGGAGATTTTCATTGTTTAAAGGACTGCCACCAGTTGTGTCTCTCTCTGGTTTTTTAGAGGACAAACATATGGATAAAAATTGAACACAATTGCTGCAATCAGCTGTGCAAACAATAGTCTATGACCTGATCAACTTTGTTAAGTAGAAATATATATCCTCTTTAAATGATACATTAAACAACTGGTTGTGAGTGAAAAGTATGGGCCTGAGTCTCTTCTCATTTACACTTGCATAAATAGGGAGTAACTTCAGTATTAACAGTGGTGTCTCACTATTCTAAATGTGTGGGAAGTTAGATCATATTTAAGCTTAGTCTTATGTACAATGTAACTGATATATCGAGATAGACAGGTACATAGCAGTGACCCCGTTTGCTGGATTTTCTTGAGGCTTATGGGGTAAAAACGACCTTGTATGGTCTCTACGCTTAGGTGGCTTTCATCCTTGTGATTTTCTATAAAGAGAATTTTCCACTTTCAACAGGATGGAGAAGGGGTTGGTATGTGGCAGGAGAAGTGGTCTCTATGCTGAGCCTGGGGTGGGGGTTACGGGGCTGGAGTGAGTGTGGACTCTGGGAGGGAGTTTGGGTGCAGCACAGGGTTCAGAGCAGGTCTAGAGGATTGCGATTCAGAAGGGGATGAGAAGTGTAGGCTCTGGGAGGAAGTTTGAGTGAGGGGAAGCTCAGGGCTAGGACAGAGGAGGTGCAGGAAGGAGTGTGAGTTCGGGATGGAGCTCCAGACTGGAGCAAGGTGCAGAAGAGGGTGCAGGCTCTGGGAGAGAGTTTGGATGCAGGAGTGCTCAGTGCTGGGGCAGGAGGTTTAGTTGCAGGAGAGGTTTGGCGTATAGGAGGAGGCGCAGGGTGTGGCCTGTGGGAGTGGGCTTAGGGCTGGGACAGTGGGTTGAGGTGTGGGAGGAGGTGAGGGCTGCGGGCTCTGGCCAGGTGACGCTTACCTCTGGCAGCTCTGAGTCCTGGTTGCAGTGCAGTGGGGCTAAGGCAGGCTCCCTATCTGCCCTGTACCCACACTGCTCCCAGAAGAATCTGGCACATCCCCATGGCCCATAGGTAGAAAGGCCAACTGGCTCTACATTCTCCCCCCCATATGCTGTCCCTGCCTGCAGACACTTCCCCCAAAGCTCCCTCTGGCTACAGTTCCCAACCAAATGGCGCTGCAAAGTCGTCACCTGAGGCAGGGGCAGTGTATACAGATGTCCTTCCCCTCACCTGGGGCCACGAGGATAAACTTTCTGTCAACTTCCGGGAGTAGCATAGGGTTAAGGGGCCTCTGAGTTACTCTTCCGAGTCCTGTGCCTACCACTTCTTTCTTCCCTCAGTTGCTGATCCCAGAGAAGTTAAAAGAAAAAGAAACCAAACTGTCTCCCTGGGCTCAGGATATAGCTCTAGTCCCTCAGGGATGCTTCTCCAGCCCCTTGGTCAGGCATCTTTGGGAAAGCCCCCTTCAGCCTCCTCCTTCTGAGCTGGGTTGTTTCCTTTTCAGACTTGTCTCTAGCTGGAGGATGCTCTGCAGAAGAGGAGGGGCAGGGCTTTGACAGTACTTTGCTTTGACCCTTTCTTACCCAGTGTGGGACTTGAATAGCCTCTCACCCAGCCTTACAAAATTCTGCATGACAACTTGGGGGAGAATATTTTAAAACAACGAGCGGGCCACAAGGTTTTGTGACTCGACAGGTAAATGTTTAGAACAATTTTAAAAACTGGCTGCATTGTATCATGGAATTTGAAAGATGGTATAATGAGAGAATTGGAACATCACAGGCAAAACTGTGCAACGTTAGGTGACATTTTCAACATTCTTTGTTTTATTTGCATATATTTATGAAGTCAACTTAGAACAGTCAGCCAATGATCATTTCAATGCATTCATATACCTAGGTATTTCTATGGTCTCCATCACGGTAACATCTGATATTTCCCAGGAAAAGGCTTTAGTCCAGGACAAAGTGAAGTCACAGCTGGATGAATGATCTGGCTCCAACCTAAATGCTTACATGGGCCTTGAGACTTTGCAGTTACTAGGTGTAGCCTCACAGCATCCATGTGAGGAAAAGAAGGGTTATCATCATCCACATTTTACAGATGAACAATTGAGAAACAGAGAGATTAAGTGATCTGCCCATGCTCATATAGAAATTAAACTCAGAGCTTTAACTACAAGACCATCCTTCCTTCCTCTCTTTTCATTAGTCATAATATTTCAACTTTCATAAATATGTATATTAGCCACACATGCTTAGAAAGGTTATGTAAGCAAATAAGAATTTTAAGTTTAGAATAACTATTAATGCAGAAAACAGGGGAAAGTCAAATCTAGGAATAAGAAAATCTCAGATTTAGAGTTGTCATTAACTGATATTGGGGTTTTCAGGGACAACAGAAAATGACAACTCTTGATATAACTTCCAAATTCCACACAAAAATAGCAGTTTTTCAAATATCTGCAAACAAACAAGCTGTGTAACAATCTTGAAATAAAATTACTTTGCACAAAGCTTGCTCTTATGTAGGTATTAATTCAGTAATGGACATTTAGGGTACGTCTAAACTACATGCCTCCATCGACGGAGGCATGTAGATTTGTGTATTCGAAAAAAGGAAATGAAGCCGCGATTAAAATAATCGCGGCTTCATTTAAATTTACATGGCTGCCGCGCTGAGCCGACAAACAGCTAATCAGCTGTTTGTCGGCTCAGTGCGCTAGTCTGGACACTCCCCTGCCGACATCAAAGCCCTTTGTCGGCAGCCCCAGTAAACCTCATCCCACGAGGAATAACGGGGCTGCCGACAAAGGGCTTTGATGTCAGCAGGGGAGCGTCCAGACTAGCGCGCTGAGCCGACAAACAGCTGCTCAGCTGTTTGTCGGCTCAGCACGGCAGCCATGTAAATTTAAATGAAGCGGCGATTATTTAAATCGCCGCTTCATTTCCCTTTGCCTATCTGTCTAATCTACATGCCTCCGTCGATGGAGGCATGTAGTCTAGACAGAGCCTTAATGTCCATCTTATAATGACTCTATAGTGAAACCCTTCTAGCGTTTGAAACTTTTTTAGTTAAGCTACGAGTCTTAATCTGCACAACTCACACTCAGTTATATTACATATTCTCACTATCACTTTCCTCCACATTACATGGTGCTAAGATATTTTATGATCTAATTTTAGCTTTCTACTGACGAGTTTTATTACTGTAGCACTTTAAAGGCTTGGATTCTGGAACCAGTTTGAAGATAAGACAAATAGTTTGGGGCTAAGTGGAATTTGCCCAACATTGCTTGTAGGTTGTTTTCACCAGACAGGAAATAATTAGCATTATAACAAGCAAGGATACAACATTCAAAATCACAAGGATATTTGATGATTTCTCTCCCTCAATGACTGGAAAGCTTTAACATAATGTTCAAAGGAAAATTATAGAAATTATCTCATAGCAAAACTTGCTGTTTTTGAAAGCCAAATAGAAAAAAATAGCAGAAGGAATGATTTATTTGAAAAACAAGCAAGACCAACCAAAATTCTATTAATGATGTTTTATAATTGCCTAATGTCAAATGTAGATTTATGTTTAATTAAAAAGATTTGGAAATTAGAATTCCTTAAAGAGTTGAACATTTCTTAATTTGCCCAGCCCTATTTTCAGGTCATTTTTATTTTGGAATAATTGAAGCTTCATCTCCTGAGTATTTTCTATTATTCATTCATCCCAAGGACCATGTTCTTGCCACTGCAGGGAAAAACAGCAAAAACACAATCCCAGAGAGCATAAACACAACCCTAGATGATAGAAAAGAGCCTGGTTTTCTGGCTCTAAGCAGCCATGAGGATAAGTCACCCACAGATTCATTTCAAGGAACCAATGCTAAATTAGGGAGCATATGTACATAAATATTTAGACTATGACCCAAATGTTTCCATAATGGCAGGACTGCAAAACTGTCTTGACATATATTCTTGGTGGAGGCAGAAAAAAGTGTAGACAAATGTGTCCTCACTTGAGCAGATTATCAGGATGAGGGAAAATGGGGTGAGGAAGTGGAAGGAACCAGAGACAGGGGAAAGGGCACCTCTGTGTACCAACTGCAAGAATTTGACCACAAGTTAAGAAACTTTTATTTTTAAATCTCAATACTTCAATGCATAAATAATTATTCACTATTCATAAGACTTGGACCCCTTCGTTTGGAATTGTTTGCAACTAAGTCTAAGTGATAGTTTCCCCAACTCAATGGGCTAAAGTAGCATTAATAGAGGAGTTGCATACCTTTAGCCAGCTACTAGCTGGGTATTCCTCTTATTAGCATTCTGAAGCTCATGATGCTAATGCGAAGGGTTATTATTTTTGTCAAAAAACTAGCAAATGGCCCAAAACCTGGGTTCAGATCAGGACTTTCTGGAACAAATTCTGGTCCCTGATGATGTCTCTCAGGTGCCTTTTTGCCATTTGCTCCTCCCTCCAGAGCAATCATGGAGGAGGTGTGTTGAGAGAGGCCAGTTCCTAGTCATTATCGCCATCACGAGATCATTCCTGCCAGCGTAACTGACTACTTAGATGATTCCAAATTATGTGTGTATGTGTGTGCACTCACATGTGCAGAGGTGAGGAACCAAGCAACTCCTAGATCAGTGTTTCTCAAAGTAGTCTGCGAAATCACTTTGAGAAACCTGTTAACTGGCCACAGAGGTTAATAAGAACATAAGAACAGCCATACCGGGTCAAACCAGAGGTCCATCTAGCCCAGTATCCTGTCTTCTGACAGTGGACAACACAGATGCCCCAGAGGGAGGGAACACAACAGGTAATCATCACATGATCCCCCTCCTGTCACCCATTTCCAGACAAACAGAGGTTAAGGACACCATTCCTACCCATTAGCTCTAGTTTGCTTATTTACTAGCCCTGTGGCCATGGAACCTTGTGGCTCCGATTGGCTCTGTTTTGCTGTTTGCAGCCAAGGGGAGCCTTGGGAAGTAGCAGCCTGGCCCAATAGGATCCAATAGGAGCCACAAGGCTCCATGGCTGTGGCACTGGTAAGTATACAAACCAGCACTGTCACGAGTTATCCTGAGTCAACTCCCCCTCAGATGCATTTCCCCGGGGACAGAGCTTCAGACTGCTATCCGTGGCCCAACACGGGACCGGCGTTCCTCCACTCCTATATCGCTCAGCGGATGTGGGGATTGGCCTTCCGGTCGGGGGTAGGAGGTCCAGGCCCGCCCTTGCTCCGAACCCCAGCCAGGGCCTTAAGGCAAGGTCGTCCAACCTCGCTCAGCGGAGGGGGTCGTTGCCCCAAACCCTCCGCTCTCGGGTTCCGCGGCCCCGCCCTGGGCTGCTTCTTCCCCCAGGCGCCTTGTCTATTCCCTGTCCTCTGGGACAGGGCCAGCCTTACCGGGTTCGTTCCCCTCTCCCAGGCCACGACCTCCAATTACCTCTCCCCCGGGAGCCTTCCTGGCCCCCTTTTGAGTCTCCCGCCACCGCGCCCTGGCTCCGCCCCTTGCCGGCGTCCCCCGGGCGTTGTGCCCCCACCTCTTGCATGGGGATGCCGGTGATGTCATCCGCTGGAGCCGGCTCGAGCCGGCCCTGTCCCCAGCCGTTTCTCCCGGCCGCATCCCAGCTGTGAGCCCTTGACGCGCCTTTGCTGGCTCCGTCTAGCCCCGTGGCACATTCCCGCTCCCGGGTCCCTGGGCTAGATTGAGTGTGCGGTGTGACCGTGCCGGTTGCCGCCCCGCCACAAGCACAGCTAGTTAACAGGTTTCCCAAAGTGGTTTTGAGGGTCACTTTGAGAAATACTTCCCTTGATCAAGGAAGCAAAGAAGTGTCTTTTCTCCTTCCTCACTGGATCCTGAACGGAATGCAACTCAGCTTGACCCAGAGACCTGGTTCCGTATCTCTAAAATGGTCAGAAGTAAAACCTCTGAATATATCCAAGAAAGGGATTTGAAATATGAACATTTTGAACCTAATTGGATTGGGTATATTATAAGGAGAACATAAGAATGGTCATACTGGGTCAGACCAAAGGTCCATTTAGCCCAGTAGCCTGTCTGCCAACAGTGGCCAGCACCAGGTGCCCCAGAGAGGGTGGACCGAAGACAATGATCAAGCAATTTGTCTCCTGCCATCCTTCTCTAGCCTCTGACAAACAGAGGCCAGGGACACCATTTCCATCCCTTGGCTAATAGCCTTTTATGGACCTAACCTCCATGAAATTATCTAGCTTCTCTTTAAATTCTATTATAGTCCTAGCCTTCACAGCCTCCTCTGGCAAGTCTAGACGCAGCCCATGGGCGTATCTACACAGCAGGGCTTAACTTGAAAAAAGCTACACAAATTGAACTATGTCAATTGCGTAGCTTATTTCAAAATAGCTTAGTTTGTAATTGGGAAAGTCTACACAGCACTTATTTTGAAATAGAGCACTCTTCCTCCGGCTTCCCTTACTCCTCATACAATGAGAGTTACAGGACTTGGAGTAAGAAGTCCTCCAGCTTGACAGTATTTCGACATTATTTTGAAATAACTGCCTGCTGGGTAGAAGTGGACTAACTTATTTTGAAATAACACTAGATATTTCAAAATAATGTTGCTGTGTAGCTGTACCGCATGGGAGTGTGGCCTATTCATGCTACAGCTTGCCCCTGAGGTGAGGGATAAGACATTGGGTGCAATTGGCCATGTTGGCAGGGGCAAGACTGAGGACAGCTGATACCTCTGGAAGAAGGTGAAAGACCCAAGTAGTGGGCACTGCCAGAGAGTAGTGTTCTAAAGAGGACGTCAGAGTCCTGGGAGCCATGCAGGTCCAAAGCTAGAGGATGGAAAGAACAGAGAGGACAATGGATAAGACTGGTCAGAAGAGGGAACCCTGCTGTGAGTCCAAGCTAATTCCCAGAGTGACCAACATGAGGTGCAACATTGGTGAGTCCAACCTGTTATAAGTGATATCCATTAAAAAAGTGTATGTAGATTAAAAAAAATTAGTTAACTTCCTCTCCCCCCACCCCTGTTCCATGTATCTCTTCGCTTCCAGACTCTGACCAGGAGCAGAACTGGGAGAAAAGAAATACTGCAAAAACCTTCTTAAACAGTCTTGTGGCATTTCCAGTGACCAGATGCAGGAACCAGGAATATCATATTTTAACTGAAGTACAAGAAACTGGGTCTGCTTCTATGAACTACCTGGAATCTTAGGGTCTTTAGACTGTATTCTCCATTATTCTGCATAGTCATACCCTATACATTCATATAAATATAGGGTTGGAACACACCTCAAGAAGCCATCTAGTCTACCTGAAAGCTGAGGCAGGGCCAAGAACACCTAAGCTGAGTCCAAGCTTTTCTTAACAACTCTCAGTTAGGAGCATTCAACAACATCCCTTGCTAATGAATTATTCTTATAGTTAGAAAAAATGTTTAATACTAACGTAAACCTCCCTTAAGGAAGGTTAAGCCATTACTTCTTACCCTGCCTTCAGTAGATAAAGAGAAAAATTGGTTAATGTTCTGTCTGTTTGTAATAACTCTTAATAAACTATGATCAGGTTCTCTCGCAATATTCTTTTCTTGAGACTAAACAAAACTGGGTTTTTTTTCAAAACCTTTTCTCAGAGTAATGTTTTCTAAAACTTTGATCATTTTTACAGCTCTCTTTGGGTATGTCTACACTACAAAGTTAGTTCGAACTAACGGACGTTAGTTCAAACTAACTTTCATAGGCGCTACACTACCGCTCCGTTAGTTCGAATTTAATTCGAACTAACGGAGTGCTTAGTTCGAACTAGGTAATCCTCATTCCACGAGGATTGAGCCTAGTTCGAACTAGCTAGTTCGAATTAAGGACTGTGTAGACCCTTAATTTGAACTAGTGGGAGGCTAGCCCTCCCCAGGTTTCCCTGGTGGCCACTCTGGCCAACACCAGGGAAACTCTACTGCCCCCCTCCCGGCCCTGGACCCCTTAAAGGGGCACGGGCTGGCTACGGTGCCCGTGCCAGGTGCAAGCCTTCCAGCACCCAGCCAGCAGACCCTGCACCTGGCACAGCTCGAGCCACCCACCCGATGCCCCCCAGCCCTCCCCCTCTTCCCAGGACCAGGCTGGCGGCTCCCGAGAGCTTGCCCAGGACCGCAAGAGGTGGGCACCCACCTGGGCTAGTGCGGACATCGTGGACCTCATCCACGATCTCCGCACTAGGCACAGGAAAGTGGCCGGCTTGGGCAGGATAGCTGCCAGCCTGGCCACCCAGGAGCAGGTGTGCCAGAGAATCAAGGGGGTCCACTGAGACCCCCGACCCTGAGCCCTAAGCTTACAATGGGTCAGACCAAAGGTCAGACCAAAGGTCCTGGGTCAGACCAAAGGTCCATCTAGCCCAGTAGCCTGTCTGCCGACAGCGGCCAATCCTAAGGACACATGAGGGGATGGACTGAAGACAGTGACCAAGCCATTTGTCTCAAAGCATCCCTCTCCAGCCTTCCACAAACCTTGGGAAGGGACACCACTCCTACCCCCTGGCTAATACCACTCCATGGACCCAACCTCCATGACTTGATCTCACTTCCCTTTAAACTCTGTTCCAGTTCTAGCCTTCACAGCCTCCTTCCGCAAGCAGTTCCACAGGTTGACTCTTTGCTTTGTGAAGAAGAACTTTCTTACTAGTTTGAAGCCTGCTCCCCATTCCTTTCCTTCGGTGTCCTCTAGTCCTTCTATTATGGGAACTAATGAAGAACTTTTCTTGATGCACCCTCTCCACCCCACTCATGCTTTTATTGACCTCTATCATATCCCCCCTCCATCTCCTCTTTTCTAAGCTGAGAAGTCCCAGTCTCTTTAGCCTCTCTTCATATGGGACCTGTTCCAAACCTCTGATTATTTTAGTTGCCCTCCCCTCTCCTAGCCTCTCTCTTCCCCTCTCCCACCTCCTTTTCCCAGTCTCCCCGAGTTTTGTTCAATAAAGAGAGATTCTATTTTTGACCACATGTTTTCTTTATTTTGTACATCAGGAAGGGGGGCTAGGGAAGAGTAAGTGGAAGGAGGTGAGGGAGGAATGGGGTATGAGCCCCCGATGGAGGACTGGGCTGGCTCTGCGGGCTTCTGGGGGTGGAAGTTCTCCTGCAGCCCCCCAATTGCTCCCTCTCCCCAGATGGCAGCCTGCGGCAAGTGCAGCCAGTGTGATGGCCCAGTGTGGGCACTCAGGGCACTCCAAGCCAGGACTGCTTTGGAAGCGGGGCACCCCTGAGAACTGTCTGTCCGGGGTGGGGGTTGGGTCCCTTTAAGCACAGCCCTCGGCTAGCCTGAGGCAGCAGCTCCACGCTCTAAGTCCTCATCTGATGCCCTACCGGCACTGCTTCCGGCCATCCTTAAGCCCGGTTCAGGGTCCACTTAATGTGGACATGCTAGTTCGAATTAGCAAAACGCTAATTCAAACTAGTTTTTTAGTCTGGATCCGTTAGTTCGAATTAGCTTAGTTCGAATTAACTAATTCAAACTAAGTTAGTTCGAATTAGTGCTGTAGTGTAGACATACCCTTAGAGTATGTCTAACAGCAAAGTTATTTTGAAATAACAGCCCTTGTTTTGAAAAAACTTTACAAGCGTCTCCACAGCCAAACTGCTATTTCGAAATTAATTCGAAATAGCAGAGCGTTTATTTCGAATTTGGTAAACCTCATTCCACAAGGAATAATGACAAATTCGAAATAGCTATTTCTAAATAAGTGTTGTGTAGACACATATCGAAATGGGGGCCTCCAGCCTTCCAAGGGCACTCTGGTGGCCACTCCCTCCCCACACCTCGGAACCCTTAAAGTGGTTGACTCTGGCCACAGTGCCTGTGCCAGTTTCAAGCCTGCCAACCCAGGGCCAGCAGTCATTGCCCCTGATCCAGTGGCCTCAAAACACGAGCCAGCAAGCCACTGGCAGCCAGCCCTCCACTGCTCCCCAGGACCAGTCTGCCAGCTCCTAGGAGCCTGTGAGGGCCCGGAGAAGGCAGGCGCCTTCCTGGTCCAGGGGAGAGATCATGGACCTTATTGAGGTTTGGAGGGGATGCCCCAACATCCATGTTCTTCGCACTAAATGGAGGAACACAACCATCTATGGTAGGAGAGCTGCCAGACTGACCACCAAAGGCCACATGCGAACCCAGGAGCAGGTTTGCATGAAAATCAAATTGATCCGGCAAGACCCCCAACCCTGAGCCCTGAGCTTCCCCTTCTTCTTTCCCTTGCTTCCCCCTTCCAGCTCCCTCCTCCCAGGTTTCCTCCTCCCCTCTCCCATCCTCTCTTCTCTCTTTTCCCCTCTCCTGCCTCCTCTCACCGGAATTTCATTCCCACTCCCCCGCACTTTTGTTAAATAAAGAGAGTTTGTGTTCATGAAATTACATGTATTTTATTTGACATCAGGAATGGGGGTTGGGGAGGGGTAAGTGGAAGGACATGAGGGAGGAATGAGGCACAAGCCTCCAGTGGGGCACACCAGGGAGACTGTTAGTGCTCCTCAGGGTGGAAGCTCTTCCGTAGGGCCTCCTGGATACTGACAGCCCCCCAATGGATCTCCCAGATGGCAGCCTGCAGCAAGTGTGTCCAAGAGAAGCACCAGAGCACCCAGGGACAGCTCTGGCTCCATGTTGCAGAGTGCTGTGATGTCCCAAGTGAGGGCAACCAGGACATGCCAAGACAAAAATGCTTTGCTGTCCCTCATTGAGGTAGAGAAGCAAGCAGGGGGGCGGAGAAGGGCCCTTTATGCACAGACCTCAGTTAGCCTCAGACAGCAGCCCCACACAATAAGCCCTGACCTGGTGTCCTGCTGGAACTGGTTCTGGCCAGCCTTGAATGTCATTCAGAGTCCCCAGTTTATTCACATCTTTCCTAATGTGTTGCCTACAAAATGGGAGACAGTTACTTCTCACCAGATCAGTTATCTACTGTGTTATTTACATAAGGAACTCTTGTTAATATTTGCCTCTTTCACAACTGCATCAGAATTGGTTTATACTCAATATGTGATCTACTGTAACCCGCAAATACTATTCCGAAGTACTACTGCTTAGCTAGATATTCCTCATTTTGTATTTTTGCATTTGATTTAGTTTTCTTTCTACATGTGGTTTGCACATGTCTTCTTTCAATTTCATGGTGTTGATTTCAGACCAATCTTCCAATTTATCAAGGTCATTTTGAATTCTAATCTTGTACTCTAAAGAGCTTTTAACCCCTTCCATCTTGGTATTATCTGCAAATTTTATAAGTTTAGTCTTTACTTCATTATGCAGTCACTAATGAAGATGTTAACTAGTACTGGACCCAGAATAGACTCCTGCAGGTTCTCACTAGATAAATCCTCCCAGTTTGAGAGTAAACCATTAACAACAATTCTTGAGTATGTTTTATCAACCAGCTGCAGCAACTACCTTACAGTAATTTCAATTAGACCATATTTCTCTAGTTTGCTAATGAGACTGTCACATGGGACTGTGTAAAAAGTCTTATTAAAATTAATATATATCATGTCTATTATTTTCCCCCATCCACTAAACTAGTAAACCTGCCAGAAAAGGAATTAGATTATTTTGGAAAGAGTCGTTCTAGACAAATCCATATTGGCTATTGCCTATCACATTATTACCCTCTGGGCATACATCTAAGGTGTGTCTAGACTATAGGGTTTTGTCGACAAAAGTGGCCTTTTGTCAACAAAACTATACCTGCATCTACACTATTGCCAAATTCTGTCGACAGTAAGTCAACAGAATGCGGCAGTTTTGTCGATGGCAGAAAACCTAATTCTATGAGGAATAACGCCTTTTGTTGACAGAATTCAATCGACAAAATGTGCTATTGCATCCATACTGTGCTTTTTCAAAAGAGAGCGTCTAGACTGTCAAAAAAGCGGCTTGCTTTGGCGACAGAACTGGCTGTAGTCTAGATGCTCTTTGTTGACAGAGGCTTTGTCAACAGTATCTGTTGGCAAAGTCTCTGTCAACAAAAGCCTGTAGTCTAGACCTACCCCTACACAGTAGCGCGTACTTCGAAATAAGCTACACAGTTACGTAGCTTATTTCAAAATAGCTTATTTTGAAATTTGTCACTGTCTACATAGCACTTATTTCAAAATAAATTGCTATTCTGCTGACACCCTTAATCCTCGTACAATGAGGTTTATAGGAAGTTGGAGTAAGAAACCCCAAATAACAGGCTTCTTGCTTCGAAATAATGGGCTTCTTGTGTAGACAGCACATAATGTTATTTCAGAATAACGAATGTTATTCCAAAATAACTCTGCTGTGTAGACGCACCCTGCAAGCTGATCATACCATAGTTCCTGATGATATATTCCAAAATAGCTTATTTTGAAATAAAGCATCTACACTACAGGGAAGCCTCAAAATTAGTCAAAGGCAAGCTCCCCTAATGTGGATGTGCTCTCAGTTTAGAACCCCAGAAGACACTGGGGAGAAATTTCTTAGAATGGCCTGTGTGAGGAGCTATTCTGAAATAGCAGGAATGGAGCGTCCTCACTGCAGCCATTTTGAAATAGCTGTTTTGGAAGAGGAGTTATTCCTCGTGGAATGAGGTTTACAGAAGTCGGAATAAGCCACCTGTTATTTCGATATTATTTTGAAATCACAGACTTGATGTGTAGACACTCGCATTCTTATTTCAGAATAATGCTAGTTATTTCTAAATAACAGTGCAGTGTAGATTCACCCTTGGGCTACATCTAGACTGGCATGATTTTCCGCAAATGCTTTTAATGGAAAAGTTTTCCATTAAAAGCATTTGCGGAAAAGAGCGTCTAGATTGGCACAGACACTTTTCCGCAAAAGCACTTTTTGCGGAAAAGCGTCCGTGTCAATCTAGACGCGGTTTTGCACAAGAAAGCCCCGATTGCCATTTTCGTGATCGGGGCTTTTTTGCGCAAAACAATACCACGTTGTCTATGCTGGCCCTCTTGCACAAAAGCATTTGTGCAAGAGGGCTTTTGCCCGAATGGGACCAGCATAGTATTTCCACAAGAACACTGACAATCTTACATGAGATCGTCAGTGTTCTTGCAGAAATTCAAGCGGCCAGTGTAGACAGCTGGCAAGTTTTTCCGCAAAAGCAGCTGCTTTTGCGGAAAAACTTGCCAGTCTAGACACAGCCTTGGTGTTTACAAACTGATTGATAATTTGTTTCAGTGCCACTATCTTTCCAGGAACTGAAGGTAGGGTAACTGGTCTATAATCTCCAGGTCCTCCTTTTCCCTGTTTTTTAAAAGATAGATAATATATTTGCTGGGACCCTTCCTGTCCTCAGAGAATTCTCAAAGATCCTCACTTATGTTTCTGAGAGATACCATTCAGATTTGCATAGTTTTTGTGCACTCATCCTGCACAGGTGCAAATGCTGGCCCAATGCCAAACAAAATCAAGCCCAATATTGAGATTATATTATTGTTATTCACAGCTTAAGTTGGATTTGCAGTTGTGATATTGCCAAGGGCAATAAAAGACTTGCCCTTTTATTGCCTACAAATGGTCAGTATTGGGATAGTTTCTGATACTATAGCCCTCATGCTCACTGGCAAAGTGCTAGCAATTGCATAGCTTATGAAATGGGATAAAGATTCATTAGCTTCTCCTTGGTCAAATACAGCAACAAATGCAGAGTTGCTTGATCATTTTGCCAAAAGGCATTGCTATGTGCCACTTTGTGGAGGGAGATGAGGACAAAGAATAAAATATAAATAAAAAACATTTTTGCCAGGGGCTAATGCATTCATTTCATTGAATGGCATTAAATTACACATTTTTTTCCAGAGGTTTAAATAAAAACCAGTTCCTAGAGATAAAAGGCATGTATTCCGGCAGCATATATTTCCATTCCACCACCACCACCACCACCACCATCCCTTTTCTGTACTATCCTGTGTTTTCTTGTACTGATCTGTCTTGTCATTCAACTAAAATAGGGTTCAGAATCTTTCTCACCATTAGTAATGAACCCAGGATATACCCTGGGAAATCCACTTCTTTATATATGTAAAAATACTCTACCAAAGCCTTGACTGTCAGTGGTAAGGTTGAAGGGACAACTCTACCACCTAATAAACACGGAATAGATTTAGCAAAGAGATTCAGAAAGAAAGAAAACGCAGAAGAAAATGTAGTACAGCATTAAAAGAGAACCTTGAGACTCACATAGAAGATTAAAGGATTACTTCCATCTTGGAAGCTTTTGAGAATGAAGGACCTACGTAGCCTATGCTATCACCAGCACTGTTAAATTCTCTAATAGTTTTCTTTTTTGTTATTCTGCATATGATAAAGTGTCCTGATGGATTTCAGATAATGAACTCACCATCAATGAGATTAGAGTGAATTCAGACACAAGGGAGAATAGTCCACTGCAGCTTAATGAAACCTCATTGTGTTGTTATCCATTTCACATCTTTATTCTTTAGCTAGGAGATTTAGCACTATGAATTTTATTTTTGTCTATAAAATGATACTTAGCTTCCCAGTGGAGAATATTTGTACTATATCTGAATAATCATTCCTTTAGTATTTTAGGAAATCTCACAACAGTCTGTATTAAAACCCAATCAAGGGTTCTAGTGTAGTATTAAATAGCCAGCAATAGCATCAGGATTGTCTAGTGAAATCAAGGCAGAGATATCCATCTATGCAAGATATCATTCAAATATACCACAAAATTTCTCACTTTCACATAAAGAAATTATTTTTCACTTTTCCATCTCCCATACTACTTAAAATCTATACGTTTGATAACCTTCTATTTGGGATTCTTTCACCAGCTTTAACATATTTAATCAAAGCCATCATCACAGACATTGGAATGCATTCTTAATGCCACATCTTTTATATATTCCATACGACTTCTCTTGTTGTACTCACTCATGTCACCCTATCCTCTCACTTGCTCTTTGGACATTACCGTGTGCCAAAAACTGACGATAAATAGTTTATTGAGTTGGCTAATCAGTGAGTGAGATGAAATACTATTTTCAGTCACACAGGCAAAGCATCCTTTATAAACATATTATTAAGGGTATGTCTACACTACAGAGTTTTGTTGGAAAAACGGCTGTTTTTCCGACAAAACTTGAGGAATGTTCACACTGCAATTGCGTACTTCCACAAGAAAATTGAAAAAACAGAGGGGTTTTTCCGGCATTGTTAATCCTCATTTTTCAATGAAGAAGGCTTTTTGCAAAAGATTTTTTTTGCAAAAAGGCATGTGTGGATGGGAAAAAGGGAGTTCTTTCAGACAAAGAGGAAAGAGGAAAAAGCACAGGTGCCCTGGTGGCCATTCCATCCACAGCAATCACAGCTTACATGCAAGAGAGAGCCCATTTAGTCTGAATGCTCTCTTTCAAAAAAACAGATCACTTTTTTTGATGCACTTTTTGCAATGTGGACTCTCTCTTTCGGAAGAAGTTTTTTCAGAAGATCTCTGTAGTCTGGACGTAGCCTAAGTGCTGGAACGGCACTTACCCTATTTGTTATTAATATATAATTATTTACATATGTAGCACTTATTTATTTTAAAAAAATGGACATTGTCATGTACCTTTTGTCATGCCAGCCCCATGTTGCTCTCTATTATATAGTCTCTAGTACTTTGGCTCTGTTTATAGCAAATTGTGGAAAATCTCCCACTGTTATGCCTCCACTGTGGATGTATAGATATTTCATCCTAAGAGTTGGGTGCTGGTACAGGCCAGGTTCTGGCATTTTAACACATGCCCTGCTGGAACACTTGAGCCAATGCCCTCTAAATAAGCAAGCATGGATAATGGCAAAATTTCTAGAGGGAAGATTTCTTCCAGCTGGGATTTTGCCCTTTTCAGATTTCAGGGTCAGGCAACTGTATTTTTTTTAAATATATCATGCCCTAGCAAGGTCACTGCAAATTGATCTTATCCTGTAAAGTACTGAGAACCAGTTGGTGAAGTGCTGAGCATCAATAGGAGTTGAAGGCACTTAGTACATACCTAGCAGAAATATTCCATATTTTACAAGATTTTGTCTTTATAATATACTTTTCAGCATGTGATGCAGGAGATTTAGTTGTTTTCATGAAATAAGGAGGGTTTGTACACAAGCTTTGAGGGCCACATATATAAGGTGCTTCTATAAATGACAAAGATGAGATGCAGCCTTGAAAATTTGTGTAGTTCAACATATGAGTTGTTTCACTAACGAGCGCTACAGCATCTTCTCCATCACTCCACTTCTCAAGGACTAGTAGAGCTAAAACATTTGCTCTGCACTTCTAGGTCATCTAATTCAGTTCTCATATGAGAGCTTGAACAGTGCCTATGTATCATAAAGATGCCAAGCACTAATACAATTTTGCAGGTAAAATAGATTTTCCTTCCCCCATTTCCCCCACCACAAAGCAATAGGTTTTTATTATGATAATCAGATATACAAGGAACTATTCCTGTCACAACTTTGGCAAAGAAGCTGAGTATACAGTTTAACCTGAGCTATGATCATGAAGCAAATTCATATAAACCAATAGTAAAAATTACTTTCCATGGTAAATGGAGAAAAATACTCACTTCATATGGATATATATATGAGAGATACCAAATATGCTCCACGAAAACTATTATATTATATCTCTTATTTTGGAGTATTGTAATTTGCACAAGAAGTGGCAGCTACTGCAAATGTGCTTGTTTTTGTATTTATGTCAAGT
Source organism: Pelodiscus sinensis (assembly GCF_052426305.1). Lineage (NCBI taxonomy): Eukaryota > Metazoa > Chordata > Testudines > Trionychidae > Pelodiscus > Pelodiscus sinensis. Next base: position 43,471,379 of record NC_143060.1, read on the forward strand.
TTATAAAAATGTGGCTATCCTTGCCTGTTATATGTGCAAAAACTATAAAAGACACATAAATCCAGATTCTCTCTCTTTGCAGTGGTGCAACATGGTTGACTTTACAGGAGTTATTCCTTATTTGTACATCATCATCAGAAGGAATAATTAATTAATCAAGTCTGAAATTTGTCCAATGTGAAAGGCCCACACAAGAGGTCCTAGCATGGGACTTACGTGGTACAGAAGTCAGAAACTTGTGCTGTCCTCTCCCCTGATGTGAGTTTCACCCTAATTCAAATGAAGGTAAGTTTATAGTGAAGAAATGTTATTACCTCAGCCACTGTCCAAAATCCTTCAGACCCACCCACAAACACCTCCTTTCAGGGTCACCCTAATAGGGCAGTTTGCTGTGGTACTTCCCTTTGAAAAGGTTCCCCCCCAAAAATGCATGATGTCAGAGCCCATCATATACACTGTCTGACTCAGTGGTTGGAGCTAGAAACAGGCTCAGGGTCTTGGGCACACCAAGGATCAAAGCTAGAGGCAGTAACTGGGTCAGGCCTAAGAAGCAGGAACCAAGACAGTGCACAAGGACTTGGTCTCTAAATTAGTAACAGACCCAACAATTTGTTGCTCAGAAAAGGGATAGGACTGCCACAAGAAGCCTTATTCCTCCTGCAATGAGGTTTAACAGGTAGTTCAAACTAGGGCTTTATTTTGAACGCCCGTTTCACTGCCACGTGTAGACGTGGGCAGTTACTTCGGGCTTGTACATCTAAAAAATGGCGCCCATCCGGGAAGATGCAAATCAAGTGCAGGATATTTAAATCCTGGGCTTGATTTGCAATTCCAAATGCCTACATTTGCAGCCCTAGTTCGAATTAGGCTGGAAGTGTAGACATGCCCTAAGACAACATCTCTGTGACATGTGAACTGCTTCATTTGTGCCAGTGGGTGTTTTCATCTGCCTCCCTCACAGTCAGTACTTGTGAATCTTTGGTTTCTGCCACTCATTCCTATTTTGAAATGGTCTAGTACTTACCATCTTGTACTGGAATCTCATCAGAACTCACAAGATAAGTAATACAGAGCCAGGGCAATGCTTGAATGGGACATTTCCCAGGCTTTGTCTTTGCTGAAGCTGGGAGTGAGCCTCCTAGCCCTGACATATGGACTCGCACTAATGAGAGAAACTATAATACCTGTTCCCAGCTTCTCACTGCACTGTACTGTGCGATCAGTGCTTGCTCCAAGCATGACTGTTCTTGGTTCCCCACAAAGAGCACACATGAGGATACAGGAACAGAGAAATGTGCTTAGGCTGTCAGCCCTGGTCTACACTAGGGCTTTATTTTGAAGTATTCCCACTTAGGTCAAATTTATAAGCAGAGCATCCATACTACCAAGCCCGTTATTTAGAAATAAGGGGTCACTTATTTTTGAAATTGATACTCCTGCTTTTCTCGGGGAATAATGTACATTTTGAAATAGTTATTTTGAAATATTGGTAGTGTGGACGCTCTGGTGTCACTATTTTGAAATAACTACTCCCCAGAGTAATTCAAACTAATTATTCTCCAGTGCTTCCTGGGGCTCTAAGTTGAGGTAGTGAGTCGACATTAACAAAGCCTGCCTCAGACTAATTTTGAGGCATCCCCATAGTGGGGACATGCTCTTTTGATTTTGTAAAATTGGGAGTCAAGTCAAATTTAGTTATTTTGAAATAGTTTCCTAATGTAGACATGGCCTAAAAGGGCAGAGAAACCTAGATAACATGGAAGAGAAGGGAGTGGGGCTCAGAGGTCTGGAACCCTCCAGATCCCAAAATGTACATGGTGCAAGGAGGGGAGCTCAGGACCATTCACAGGGGCAGAGCTCCTTCAGTTCCTGAAATACTCATAAGAGGAGAGAATGAGGCACTGCCATCCCCCCATATTTAAACCCTCCCCTCCAAATCTTCCACCTAGATTGATTTTGTACAATGCTTGTGGTTTCTTTGGGTGGGGATAGAGTGTTTTTTGGAAATGTTTGCTCAAACAACCCCAAATCTTGGTCATTAGCAATACACAGCATCATCATGAGGCACAACAATTCTCAAGACTGTTTGAGTAAGCATCTGGATTGCAGAGCACTTAGAGGAGAAAATCCTTTAACCAGGAAGTGCTTCAGAAGCTTAACTATAGCTAGGCTTGGAAGGAGTAGATTTTTATTGGCAAAAGTTAGTAAATGTCAATTTCACCATATACACAAAGTAGTAGAATAGAATCTGAGTTAAGGATATTCACTTTTTATATTTTGACATATGAGGTTGTCAATTTGTGTTTTAACAGTTATAGAATCATGGAAAAGTAGGGCTGAAAGAGCCCTTGAGAAATCATCCATTCCAGCCCCTGGCGCTCTGGCAGAACCAAGTAAGCATAGACCATCCTTCATAGATGTTTGTCCAACCTGTTTTTTTAAAAATCTTCAGTGTTTCCACATCAGCCTATTTAGGAGCTTAATTATTCTTATAGTCAGAAACTTTTCTCTAATATCTAACCATATAAAAGCTTTAACTTTTTGAAGTGAACATCTACTATAGTTATTAAACCATGACTCCCAACAATTTCTCAAAAACAGTAAAAAAGAAAAAAAGGATTTTTTACAGTAAAGTCCATAATTTAGCATAATTGTGAACATGTAAAGAAATAAAAGTAGGGTAAATACTTCAAAATAAGCATTTAGATTATCATTCAAAATTATAAAAAAAATTAATTCTGCCAAGCCTAATTCTAAAAGAGCTAGTGCATCTCTATACTGTAATAATCAGTTTGCCAAGAATGTTAATGTTTTTAGAAAAAATGACATTAACAAACATACTGGATTTAAGTATTACACTGATTATTTTGCCCTACAAATGCTTTCATAGAGATGTCTTTTTTCCATCAGAAGTGTTAGTTTTTGAGAAGCTGCTCTTTTTTGGTGCAAGTCTTTTATGGAGCTGGCAGAATGAATGAAGTAAGCAAAATAGATCAAGGTGTTTGACAAAATAATTTTGTTTGCAGCATATCTTTTAGCTACTTGACAGGATGTTTTACCCCTACTGAAGTATTTTTTTTAATATACTGGCATTAGTTTTCATAATTCTACTGCAGTGAAACTCATTTCAATATCTAATCAGAGAATGAACATTTAAAAGATACAATTTCTGGCACAGCTTCCACGTATCATCTATTTATAGTGAACATTTTTAAAATACTGCCTGACAGAAGAATAATGAACATTGTATATAAATGAATAAGCTAGGACCAAATGAGGGGATAGTTTTTTACTTGCTAGTAATCATAAAGGGCACATCTACATTCCAGGGCAAAAATTGAATTAAGATACGTAACTTCAACTACATCAATTGTGTAGCTGAAGTTGAAATAGCTTAATTCGGCTTTTGTCTCTCTCTACATGGCTTTTGGCGCTCTCTGCTCTGGTCATCTGAAGAAGTGGGCTGTGTCCATGATAGCTCATGATACCATCTACATGTTTCATTAGTCTATAAAGTGCTACCAGACCGTTTGTTGTTTTTTCTGTAACAGACTAATGCGGCTACCCCCGAAGCTTCTACACAGCAGGAAGATGAAGGAAGTACACTCTTCCTTTGACTTCCCTTACTCCTCGTGAAATGAGGGTTACCATGAGTTGGAGTAAGATGTCCTCCATCTTGACATTCTTTAAAAATAATGGGTTGCTGTGTAGAAGCACACTATGGGTATGTCTACACTACCCCCCCTAGTTCGAACTAGGGGGGTAATGTAGTCATACGGAGTTGCAAATGAAGCCCGGGATTTGAATTTCCCAGGCTTCATTTGCATAAATCCGGCCGGCGCCATTTTTAAATGCCGGCTAGGTCAGACCCCGTGCCGCACGGCTACATGTGGCACGGACTAGCTAGTTCGGATTAGGCCTCATGGAACAAGGTGTACAGCTAGTCTGGATTAGGAAGCCTAATCCGAACTAGCTAGTCTGTGCCACATGTAGCCGCGCGGCATGGGGTCCGACCTAGCCGGCATTTAAAAATGGCGCCGGCCGGCTTTATGCAAATGAAGCCCGGGAAATTCAAATCCCGGGCTTCATTTGCAACTCCGTATGACTACATTACCCCCGCTAGTTTGAACTAGGGGGGTAGTGTAGACATACCCTATGTTATTTTGAGATAACACCAGTTATTCCGAAATAACACTGCTGTGTAGACATTACCAAAGGACCTTAGAACACTAATATTTATACAACAACATAAAAGTTGCCCTCCTAGGATTAGTTTGAAGTTAAATTCTACACCATCCTTACTGATTTACTCTAAAATGGCTAGTGTGAGAGTGACCTGTTGGCTGGAATAAGGGATGTGCAACCAAGACTTTTGAAGCCTCTTCCTAGCTTTGCCACTGCCTTGCTGTGTGGTCTTGTATAAATCCATTGACCTCTGCTTCAGTTTATCCATCTAAATATTGAGGATAAGAATATTTACCAACCTCACAGAAGTGTGAAGGGTTAATTATTTGATTTGGAAAATGCTGTGAAATGTTTGTATAACTAGGTCAATATAAGTGAACAATATGAATATTAATTATTAGAGTGGACATTGAATGGCATTTAAGATAATACACTTTTTAGACTGTCCAAGAACAAAATGTGCTAGAATAACTAGACCCAAATGAAAAATAAGAATGATATGTCAACCTTATGTCAGACAGCCCTTGCTTTTCTGGTGTGTGCATGTGTCTGAATTACAATGTTCTATAAAATGCAGCATCATTAAATGTAATTTAACATACACAGACATCAGTGTATGACATGAACTTAAAACTGTAACACCTCCTTCATGCAGTTGTTCTGATGCCACATTACTTTCATGTTACTTTCTCAATGGTTTTGCAATGAGGTTCTTTCATTTTTGGTTTGATACTCTGTGTCATCTTTCCAGATTTTCATTTTGTTATAGTGATGCCAAGATACTATATGAAAATTAATCTTACACTGGCGCTGAAATATTTTTCTTATGGTAATGACATCATAGAACTCATCACGGAATAGCTGAAGAACTGCACTAAAATTGCTTTTTCATGGCAGTATCACACAGAATCAGCATCCTTGTGATCAGAGGGCATTATACTGAAATGTAATATTTGGTGCTTTTGAGGCAAAGACCAATCCTTATGAAAATGAATTAACAAACAAATTCTCCCTTACCATAGCTTTTTCCTAATTAATTATATTGCTAATGTGAGCACTTCTGAATGACCCTACATACACAAAATATTATGGAGTTCCATTTTTCCCTTGATACCTTGGTCTGTGGCTAGATAAAAAGCAACTCTCCCCATCCTGTATGAGTAAACCTCAGTAAGGGAATTACTAAGGAGCTTGTCAGACTGAGATGGGCCCCGTTTAGAGATGCCTGAAGAAGGTAGGCCTGCCTGAATCAGCATCTCAGAATGGCATGAGAGATGAACATGAATATAGAGTATTGTTAAAATCCTTTTCTGTAAATGCTTTGTTCCTACCATGAAAATTCAACTGCACTTTATTTTAAAAAGGCTTTCTGTTCATAGTTGTCAAGGGGCAGCAAGCACTTGGAGGCCCCTCAGCTTGATTTTCTCAGTTGAGTGACCTTACAACCCCCAAGACTATTTACCGTATGTCCCAACGGCCTCAGTCAATATAAACACCCTTTTAGTCAGGGTGTAATGGCCCCTGCAGCCTGGATCAAAAAGTCCACCCCTGTGTTCAAGGTATTACTGCCTAGTGGCCTCAGACCACATATACAAGACCCCCTCTTCAGAGAAATACCACCCAATGGCTTCAATCCCCATATTCAAGTTCCTCCCTCTTCAGGGTAATATAGCCCAGCAGCCTCAGTCTACATATACAATCACCCTCTCTTCAGGGTAATACAGCCCAGTGGCCTAAGTCAATACAGCCTTGGTAAAGCTACCTCCACCCCCACATGGGGGTATGTATGGAGGAGGTAAGGGGACCTGGGCCCTCCCTCTCCACTGGATCCCAAACCAGGACCCTATTGGCAGTGGCATGGTCCACTGCTCGCTCAGCAGGGAATCCTGCCACTACATGCTGAGCGCTCGGGGAAAAATGACCCACCCCGGCTTCTACCTGCCCATATTTGTTTGGTGTCTTCTCCACATGCTCACTCTCAATCTGCAGCTTCTCTGATTGTCACTCTCAGACCGGCTGCCACTTGTTGGTCTGGCTTCACTTCCTCCTATGGAGCTCCCGCAGCACCTCCCTCCCCTTCTGCAGTCTGCCCTGACTGAGCTACTCCAGAAGCTTTTCTAGTCAGTTTCCAGTTGGAGCATGCCCAGCAGGACTGTGAGGCTGGGACTCTCCCTGCCAGCTGGGCCAGAGTAACTCCATTAGCTTCAGTGTGGGGTTGATACATCCTGTGACAACAGTGACACCTACTGATCACCTACTCCGAAAGGGAAGAAATTAAGGTCAGACCTGCTGGATAAGCATGGTTGATACAAGAAGTACTGTAGCCTACAGCTCAATCTAAGCATGGAGGACATGCATGATCCCAACTCAGGAGAGGCCTGTCACCAAAAGAGGTGCACTCAGAGGCTATGCCTACACTAGGGAGTTATTTCAAAATAATAACTCCCCAAATAACAGTTTTGAAAAAAGCTTATTCCTCTTCACAAGCAGGAGTTATTTTGACATAACAAGCCCTTTATTTTGAAATAACAGGCTTGGTAGTGTGGACGCTCACCTTGTTATTTTGAAATAAGGAGAGTTATTTCGAAATAGACATGCCCAAAAAAGATTAGAAGGGTCTGTTTGCACAATGGCAAACAGACGCTACATGCACAATTGCCCACTTTTCTCCCCATTCCTCAGGCAGTTGGGCGGGGGGGTGGGGAGGGTGGTAGTGGTGGTGAGCAGGAACCTTTGCACCACACACAATGGACACCAGATCTGAGCAGGTAAGGGAACAGTCAATTGCAATGGCTGAGGAGCAAGGAAGGAATCATGCTCTGCTAATGAGCTGTCACATTAACTCACTGCCTCATAAAAATTACTGTCCAGACCCATGTTTGCATTAAAAGCTAAGTTGCCCTTCAGTTTGTTCCCTCATTGAAAATGGGGAATCCCACAGAATCAGAAGGTTAATTCTGAATTAAGAGTTAGTCTCCAAAGCAGAAGAGGGCAGTAAGGCAAAATGTGAAAATCCCACATGCATTGGGTGAGCCAAATGCAATGAGAATCTGAAATGAGCATAAAAGACTCCAAAGAGAAAGAGAAATCAATCAACAGGTAAAGAAAAAGCAGCCTGGTATAAAGCAATCTTTAAATATTATTCTTAATTTTTGTAAAATAAAATCCTTTACAAAATATTACAATGCAGATGTTGTGTACTACCCTCTTTATGCTCATATGGATCTTTGAAGTTGGTTTGAAAACCTCACCCCCCAGACATGCTCAGATGTGGCCTCCCTTCGACATTCCCCTTTCTCTCTGTGCCAATACCTTCCTCCTGCTTGCTGCGTATTCACTTTCATAGAATTATAGAATCATAGAATACTAGGACTGGAAGGGACCTCGAGAGGTCATCGAGTCCAGTCCCCTGCCCTCATGGCAGGACCAAATACTGTCTAGACCATCCCTGATAGACAGTTATCTAACCTACTCTTAAATATCTCCAGAGATGGGGATTCTACAACCTCCCTGGGCAATTTATTTCAATTTCATTTCCAGCTGAACTATTGCTGCTGAGTGGGTACTCGCAGGACCTAAGAAAGAGCTGCACTTGGAGTGAAACTCCATGTGTGCTTGATGGACCTTTGCACAGAAAGCCAACTGAAACGAAGAAAATTCCTTCTGTCTTTTAGCTTACTGCAATGTTAAGGTCTTCTTGTAATAAGAGATGGCACAACATTTTCAGATGGAAATGTTATTTTTCAAGTGAACGGTATAACTTTAAATAAAAGGGAAAACATGGAAAAAGTGTGCCATTGTGAAAGAAATGTCCCAAAAAGGAGCGAACTACCTGTAGGGATAACCAGTCAGAGGACACAACAGAGCAAAGACCACATGAGACATTAACTATAAGCCATTGAGTTCAATGCTACAAGTGGAGATATAAAGAACTTAAGTGAAAGGTTATGGAAATAGTCAAGCAAGCACAGATTAAACATAAAAGGAGACAGGTGGATTTTTGTTCCTGTGAATTCTGGGTTGGCCTGAACAAAGAAATTTAATTTTGTATTGTTAAAATAGGGCTCAGTTTACAAAGAGCACTCATGTCTGCCATATAAGCAACATGGACGTTTCGGGATCAGAGAGTCCTGGTACACCGCAAAGGTGGGATGGCAGTAGCCTGGTGTGATGCGGGGAGGGGCTGTGAGGAGCTGGCATGCAGCCCAGCTTTGTTGCAAAGTGAAAATGGAAAGCATGGTGCATGTGATCTAGCTGGGTTGCCCAGAGGAGCCCATGAGCCTGGCGCGCAGCTCAACTAGGCTGCAGGGAGAGCTGGGGAGCCTGGCGTGTGGGTCAGCTAGGCTGCGAGATGGCAGTCCGTAAGGCTGGCATGGCAGCTGAGCAGGAGGAGAGATCGGTGGGAAGCCTGGTGCATGACTTCGCTGGGCTGCTGGGGGAGCCAGTGAGCCTGTTGGAGTGGCAGAGCAGGAGTAAGGGTGACAGCAGGGGGGGCAGAAATGACTTCCCCCTGGTCCAGCAAAATCTCTCATACAGGACCAGTCAAATCCCAAAGGTGCCTGACCAGGGAGGTCCAACTTGTGTTATTTTCTAAATGAAGATAATGTAGTGAAATAACCACATGGCTGAGAACCAGTAACTTCTGAGTTCCAATCTCAGTTTTTATGGTGTGTCTCTGTGCTGTCTTGAGGAAATCATTTATTCTTCACTGGAACAGGATACAAATCACTGGAACAGGATACAAAACTCCAAGAGGCTCTGGGAGACAGACCCATAGTCTCCTATAGACAACCACCTAACCTCAAGATGATTCTTACCAACAACCACAGGACATACCACACTAATATCAACCCTGGTACCTTCCCTTGCAACAAACCCCGTTGCCAGCTTTGTCCACATATTCATTCTGCTGATACCATTATTGGACCTAACCAAGTGAGTTATAAGATCAAGAACACATATTCCTGCGCATCCAGAAATATAATTTATGCTATCATGTGCCGAAAGTGTCCATCTGCTATGTACATTGGACAAACATCTCAGACACTTCGCCAAAGGATTAATGCCCACAAAACAGATAGACAAGTTCACAAAGAAGAAACAGTTTCTTGCCATTTCAACCAGAAAGGACACTCTCTCAATGACTTAACCACCTGCATTCTGCTACAAAGACCTTTTACATCTGCACTTGAAAGGGAATCCTCTGAACTGTCATTCATGTTAAAATTCGACACTCTCCGAGAAGGAATGAACAAAGACTCTAACTATCTTACCCATTACCAAGATAGCTTCCCCAGGTATCACCTCTAATACCATTAGCTCACAGACATCTAACTCTCCCCACCTCTAATATAATTAATTCACAGACACTTACCTTCCTTCCTTCTCCCCCTCCCCCGCATCCCCGTCCTGTTCTGAAATGTGATTTGTCCTTTTCATATGTGTTCATTTTTTTTAATTGTATCCTTTGGTATATATGGTTGTGACTATTTTCTTCCACTGCTTGATCTGAGGAAGTGGGTCTGGCCCACGAAAGCTCATCATCTAATAAACCATCTTGTTAGTCTTTAAAGTGCTACATAGTCCTGTATTTTACTTATTCTTTCAGTCTTCTTTTTGCCATTTCTGATATGGTGATAATGGTTACATAGCTAGCGATTGTTGTAACGTATGTCCATATCATGTTTTATCTCCATTATCCAGTATTGCTGTTTATTATTCTGATGTATTATTAACGCAATCAGAACGTAATTATAAATAAATCAAGTGAATCTTTTCTTAGTTCATAGTTGGAATCACTCTCTAACCAATTAATAATATTTATATCCTGATTTCTCTTCCCAGTTTGTGGGCTTTGTTTCTTTATTTGGCTTCTACTTTTAGCTCTCAAATTGTAAAGTTGCAGTTAACCTGTTCATGTATTTAATCCTGCAATTTAACAACTCCCCTTTGAGAGAAAAATGAAACACTTGGAAATGGACAAGTTGAGTCATCTCTTCTTGTTTCATTACCTTTCAGAAGGATTTCAAAAGAACAGGCATACTCCTATTTCTATGTTTATAACCATCGAATTCTAAAAAGGATAACATGCTTTGCAATTCACCGTTTGTATTACGTTTAAAATGAAGAAAAAGCAAGTATAAGTTATTAAATGTCTTTTTTCACAAAAGAATTAAATAACTCTATACTAATGCTACAATGAGATTAATTTACTTCATATGAAGAGTGTATGAAGTAAACATGACTACTCATGTGTGCAATGGGGACAGGATTAGGCTTTAAGTGTCTAATTTACAAAACATAGTATATTTGTTACATTATTCTTAGCAATATCTAAAGAAATCTTGAAATATGGTTAAAAGTAAACAAGGTTACACAAATTTTGCACTGGTTCTCACCCTGACTTATATAGCCCTTGTACAATTACACAGAAACTGTTATGTTCAGTTCTGGGCAGTTTGACATTGACAGACCAGAAATGGAAGAACCAAAAATGGAACTGGAGTGATAGACTTTCAAGGAAAGATTTAAAAAGCTAAATGTATTTACAATAGCTTAACTATGCATAAAGTAAACGGGGACATGAAAATAGTCTACAAATATTAAAAGAGTGTTAATGCAGAAAGGAAGCAATTATTTTTCATAATTAAGAAACAATGAAATGATATTTAAGGAAATAATAAGCTGATTGTAATTATATATTTTTCCTGAGAGTGTGGGCTGTTAGTCTTGGGAATCATTTCTTCAAGGAAGAGAGCAAAGTCCCATCACTTGTCACATTTAAGGACAAACTTGTGAAAATACAAATACATGTGCATTAAAGGACAATTTTACACTAGCAGGGAGATGAACTTAGAATGGTGATCAAGGGTGCACTGAATTCCACAGAAAGATAACAGTGGATGTAGTGGCCTTTCCATCTGCTAGCTAGCAGGTCTTTCCATCTGTGATTTTTATGAATCCTCAAAAAATGTTATTCATTTTGTCCTAAACTTATTTCAGCTGGTACTTTCTTATTTAAGGCAAAGGGAATTTGACCCATTTTCAACCAGTAGCTAGCTCAACAGTTTTTGAGGCAAACATTATTGCTCAACCGGGACAAATGATATAAACCCCCTCAGGCCCCCGAACCCATCTCACTTTACTGACATATGTGTTGACAATCCCAGGATAAGAAAAAATGCACAAAGGGACTGCAGGGGGAAGGTTGAGGGAGCAGAGATGAAAGAATGAGCTTTCAACTTTGCTGTAAACTATTTTTTAATATTTTCTGGCCACCAAAGCAAAAGTTTAATCTTATTTTTTTTATTTTAGTCTACTATACACCTTCCTACCAGTGAGGGCTGCCAAGCAATACAATAAATCAGTAAAGGCTACCCTGGACAAGCTCTTCAGAGGACAAAAGCTAACAGTACTTGTTGCGCAGCCCTAGCCAGTTGATGGCTCTCTGACTGAATGGGAAATGTGTGATGTTGAATCCTGAGTGGACTATTCCACCCCACTGGGATTGAGGGAAATAATGCATTCTGGGGTTAGTTCTGATCTATATACCTACTATATACAGTAAAACTCCAATTGTCTGGCATCCAGTGGTCCGGCACTCCTGATAGTCTGGCACCAACTGGAACCCAGAAGTGCTCCAACCCGCTGGACAATTGGAGCTCCTGTGAGCCCCACGCATGCTCAGGGGCCAGGAAAGGAAAGGGGAAGAGAAGGGAAAAGGATTATACCTCTATGACGGGTCTGCTGGGACCTGCACCGCAGCTGGCCGGGGGGAGGGGTCGGCTGAGAACAGTGCGGTGAGGTGCGAACCCTCCACCCTTTTGCAGGGAGGCGGGGGAAGCCTTGAGCAGCTGCCTGCTACAGGCCATCTGGGACTGCAAGCTGTGGCAGAGGAGAGGGGGCGAGGTGAGGGGTGGTGCTGCGGGACCATCCCATCAGCATCCCAGCTGCTCTGCCCCGTTGCTTCCCCAAGTCCACTGCTCATCAGTTTCAGCAGCAGTGGACTTGGGGAAGCGGCAGGACAGAGCAGCTGGGGTGCTGCTGGGTTTGTCGCACAGCGCCGCTCAGGTGAGGAACAGCGTTGCGGGGCCAACCCGGCAGCACCCCACCTGCTCTGCCCCGCCCCTTCCCCAAGTCCGCCACTGCCACCTGCAGCCCCATCTGGCCTGTCGCGGCGGCTGCACGGGGCTTCCCCCGCCTCCCTGCAAAATGGCGGAGGGTTCGCCACTCGCCGCGCCCTTCCCCGCCACCACCCCCCGCCGGTCGCAGTGCGGGTCCCGGCAGACCTGTCACAGCCCCCTCCGCCAGAGTACCTCCTGATACTCTGGCATATCCAATAATCCGGCACCCCCTGGGTTCCAAAGGTGCTAGATTATCGGAAGTCTACTGTACTGAGTTTGTCTATCTGTCTGTCCATCTGTTCAACAATTCTTCCTAAATGGTAAGAGCTAGGACCACCAAATTCAGAATGCAGCTTCCTCTTATCATGACTTAAAGCAAGGTAAGGGGTTTGGTTGTAAACAGGATGTGCCTAACATGGGATTGCTTCTCAGAAAGCCGTACAGAAAAGAGACAGAATTACCAGGCAGGTGAACGGGGCTGACTGAGGGCATGCCTCCCACTCTCATACTGCCCCAGCCCTGAGCCTTCCACCCCCACAAGTACCCTTTAGCGGGGGAGGGACTTCAAACCCCCACCCCATTGATACAGGAACATTGTTTGCCTTTATCAGGGAGCCAGGGAACAGTGATTAGATTTCTGTATTCCTCATTCTGGCTGGGGAGTGCAGTGGCCAGATGAACCTGGATCTGCTCCAGCCAAGGGACGTGAACTCCTTTTCTGGCTGTGCCCACTGGAGCTGCTGTAGTCATGGGGAGGTGCCTCTCACCTGGCCCTAAGCTGCTATGGTGAGCGAGGGCTGGAGTTGTCCACTCTCCCTGTGGAGGCCTGCAATACTGGACCCCTCATCCTCAGGCCCACCGCAGAACAATGATTTAAATGAATCATGGACATTTTCATGTAATTTTCCAAAACCCAAAAATTAATTGAGTTAAGGACCCAAGCAAATCTAGTAACACAATATTTTAAAAACTTTTTTCTTCTGACAGTGTAATTGTTTTTGCCAAGTGTTGAATGAAAAAGGAGAGAGTGTGGAATATCTTTGAAGGAGTTAAACACATGGAACCAACTGTTGATCTCAATTTACCCCTTGAGCAAACTCCCAGTGATTCCTGTGACAGACCCTCCCTCCCACGCTTTATGAACTGGACTCATGGACATGAATATACATAACTCAAAGGTGGTTTGAGCAAATTATTTCATGAACCCATCAATCTTCATGTCATGATCTGCTGATTCTGTTTATCTTACTCTGGTGTATGTATCATGTGTGTGTGTAAAATTAGACAGAGTGAGGAATACTTGGGGAATTTCAAATGTGTGAATGAGAGACATGGAGGGTGTACCCTCAACTCTTAAATGATCTCTTTTGTCCTTCAGCCTGAGCAGTGGTTGGTAGGGAGGGGCCTCAATCCTTTAAGAAAAAGAATAGAAGAGAGGCCTGGGTCTTCGGGCTGGGCTGCACCTGAAGGAAGGAGTGGGAGACCCCAGGGTGGGGAGAAGAGCCTTAGTTTAGACTGGAAGCTGGAAAAGAGGTTTTAGGGTGAGTGTGATTAAGTTTGTACTGAGGTTTCAATGGAGAATTAGCCAGGTGGTTTTGTTTCTTTTCATTTGTAACCTACTTTGCTCTGCCTACTTTCACTTATTACTACTTAAATCCTACTGCTTCAACTTAAGAAAACCATTTTTATTTTCTATCAAACCTAGTGTAAGCGATTGTTATCTGGGGGGGTAACCAGCATGCACATTCCCCCTTTCATTGATAAAGGTGGCTTACCTAATTCTTTGGGGGTTGATCCCATCTGGGGAGTGCTCTCTCAGGAGGCTGGGCCCTAAATCACACTCCCCTTGGACCTGAAGTGGTTCAGGGTCTGTACTGCTTCTCGGTGGGAGGCAAGTACCTCAGCTCAGGGCCTTGGCTGGGGGAGACCAACAGAGCTGACCCAGCAGGACCAGGCAGTGAGGAGCCCCAGAGAGCGGGAAGGTGAGTGGCAGTGGCTGTGTCAGCACCCCGGGAGGCACCCCTGAGGGGTTGTCTGGGACCTCACCCCGTCACAATTCCAATTCAAGTGATTGTAGTAGAAGGAAAAGTCCTGAGTCATTCCTAATTCTTATCGGGCATTGCTTCTCAATGCTTCACATGACTCCAGAGGTAGGGCCTTATGGTTTGAGATTCCCAAATCCCAAAACTGATGTATGCATAATTACTTATACAACTGTTTCCTCCTAAATTTTGAGGGTCTGGGCAAAATCAAATTCACATCCAAACTAACCACAGTCTTGGAATTAACATACCAAAATTCACACTCCCTAGTACATCCCTTGTTTTCTCTCTCTCATATGTATGGATACACATAAAGATAGCAAACAAATACATGATTGAATTAATTGGATATAAAGTACATACATATGCTATTTTATATATTACATTCTCATAAATCATGGTTATTTATAATAAAGCATTTTTATTTTATTTAGTTTATTTTAGTGCCAATCACATAATCAGGGTTGTACAATACACAAAGGCTGTGTCTAGACTGCATCCCTTTTCCGTAAAAGGGATGCAAATTAGACACATCGCAATTGCAAATGAAACGGGGATTTAAATCCCCCACTTCATTTGCATAAATATGGCTGCCGCTTTTTTCCGGCTCGGGGCTTTGCCGGAAAAAAGCGCCAATCTAGACGGGGATCTTTCGGAAAATAAAGCCTTTTCTGAAAGATCCCCGTCTAGACTGGCGCTTTTTTCCAGCAAAGCCCTGAGCCGGAAAAAAGCAGCAGCCATGTTTATGCAAATGAAGTGGGGGATTTAAATCCCCGCTTCATTTGCAATTGCGATGTGTCTAATTTGCATCCCTTTTATGGAAAAGGGATGCAGTCTAGACACAGCCAAAAACTAATATAGTCCCTGTTATAAAGAGTTTCTGGTTTATAAACATAGCTAATAAATAGTGAATATTTATCATTAGTTAACACAAAGTGTGATGTAAGTTAGAACAGAATTAATTAATTGCTGCAAGTATTCACAAACATGAGGTCAAACTGCTGTATCTTAAATATCCACCATATGGCAATTGATTGCAAAGGTTGGCTTCTTGATAGCTAATGCAGGACTCAAATATGCATAATAGGATAGAAGGATAATATGGTGATAAGTAATAGCCGACATGGATATTTTGAAAATAAAACATGACAAACCAATCTAATTTTCTTCTTTGACAGGTTATTGGCCCAGGGGATAGAGAGGTGGAAAACCGTGATATATCTGGATTTTAGTACATGACATTCTCAAACTAGCTAGGTATATATGATCTAAGCAAAGTTACTATAAAGTGGGTGTAAAACCGTTTAAAAAACTTACCTCAAAGAGTAGTTATCAGTTAGTAGTTCATTGCCAAACAGGGAGGATGTGTCTGGTGGAATTCCAGGGGGGGGGGGTCTGTCCTAGGTGTGGAGAGTATGCCTATAACATATAGATGGCATCAAGTTGGAAAGGCTTGCAAGCATTGTTAAAGGGCTTATCCCTTCACCCTCCTACTTCCCTGGTCCTTCTCATGTGAATACAGAAGAGCAATACTCAAAGTCCATTTTGATTTTTATTGGGGTTAACTTCCAGCAAGCATGAATCTAGTTTCCTTTTCCCTTTATTCCTTGTTGCCTTGTTTCTCCTTTCCCCTCCCCATCCCCACTTACTTCCTGCTGGCCCTTTATATATCTATAATAATATTTTCAGGAATAACTGAACTGATCATTCTTCTAAAATTAAACTAACCAATTCTAACTTATTGTAACATGATTATCTAACCAATTATATCCCACCACCTTAATTGGTTTACACCCAGCAACATTAATTATACAGGAGACGGAAATAATCAAAGAACCAGACAGAGACTATAGATATAAACAATAGAGAGATGTGGAGCATAATAATGAAGCAATAATAAAATGAGGATTTTACAACCTTGCCAGACGGAAAGCTATCAACCTCAGTTTCCTTTAAATCTTTTAGGCTCTTACTCTTATTTCCAAATTGCCTTATTGAAATGAGACTGGTTTGTAATGTACATTTGAAATGGACATGACTGTACATTTTCCAGCTTATGAATGCCCCTGCTGCTTAGGCGAAAGCCTAAGCCTAAGAACAAAGCCTTAGACTATCTTTTATAGCTTTTTAAAAGATAATTTTTAAAATCGTAAGAGACACCTACGTTCTTAAAGTATAGGCATTTATAGGTAGGCCTGAATATTTATCTCTTAACAAACACATTAGAAGAAAGAATTAGAATACTAGAACCTTAGCACATGAGAGAAATAGTTAGAAATTGACAAGATGAACTTCAAAAAAGACAGGTGTAAAGTACTGCATCAATATGAAAAAAAATCAAATGAACAACTACAAATTGGGGAAATCACTGACTAAGTAGTAGTACTGCTGAAATAAGGGATCATACAATAAAAATAAATCAACAATCTGGGATTCAGTTGCTAAAAAGGCAAATGAAATTTGGGGGTACATTAATGTGAGTGGTATATGTAAGACACAGGTCTCACTCAACTCAGTACTGGTGAGACCTTAGCTGGAAGACAGAGTCCAGTTCTGGGTTTCACATTTTATGAAAGATGTGGACAAACTGCAGACAGTCCCATAGAGAACAACAAAAATAATAAAAGGTTTAGAAAACCTGACCAGTGAGAAAAGATTAAAAAACACTGAGCATATTTTTAGTCTTCAGAAAAAGATTATTAAAGAGGGACCAGTGCTGCCCCAGCTGCACTACTATTTTAATGCACTAGGCTTTAGCCCTGCTGTGTAGTTGTGGAATTCTCATCATGGGAAGTTTTTAAGAATCAGTTAGACAAACACCTGTCAGGGACTTTTAAGGCGCACTTGGTTTTACCTGAGATGGGGGATAAGAGGAATGAATTAAATGATTTCTCAAGGTCTCTTCCACGTCTACATATCGAAGATTCTATGATAAAACTTATCTTTGACAGCAGTGTGCAAGTTGTGACTTAATCTAGTACTTAGGCAGTCCCTATGTTTTTCACAAATACAGTCTATCCAATCTATAAATATATCTATCAACATACTTTTGAATAGTCACACACAAAGGGTGTGTCTAGACTACATGCCTCCTTCGACGGAGGCATGTAGATTAGCCAGATCGGAAGAGGGAAATGAAGCCGCGATTAAAATAATCGCGGCTTCATTTAAATTTAAATGGCTGCCCCGATCTGCCGATCAGCTGTTTGTCGGCAGATCGGGGCAGTCTGGACGCGCCGCGCCGACAAAGAAGCCTTTCTTCATCGGCACAGGTAAGCCTCGTGAAACCAGGTTTACCTGTGCCGATGAAGAAAGGCTTCTTTGTCGGCGCGGCGCGTCCAGACTGCCCCGATCTGCCGACAAACAGCTGATCGGCAGATCGGGGCAGCCATTTAAATTTAAATGAAGCCGCGATTATTTTAATCGCGGTTTCATTTCCCTCTTCCGATCTGGCTAATCTACATGCCTCCGTCGAAGGAGGCATGTAGTCTAGACACACCCAAAGAGAGTTTTTTGTTTGCTCTTTCTTCTGTAAAAACCTATGGTAAATTCTTTCCTACAGAAATAGAAAATGAATAGTAGGGAAAAACTCCAATAATTCTTTATGAGAACCCACAGCTGGTTGTCCACGTGGACTGTATTATTGAATTCTGAAGTGTTTGTGCCTGCACATAATCAGCTGAAAATTCTATTCAGTTCAAAAGGATTTTTGGCTTATTTTATCTTTTTGGAACAGCTCTAGAGTATTCAAGTTCCGCATGCTGAAGCTTGCTCCAGCCTGCCATTGAGAGACTTCATCTTCTCTTTTCCTTCCAGAATTTAACATTTTTGGCTTAAACAAATCATTTCCAAAGACAGGGTGAAATTAAAGAATGCAACATTCTCTTTCATTTCCTTTTGTTTAAGGTGTCAAATCAGAGTCCAGGTTCCTTTTTTAATCAGAAAATTCTGAGTTTTACTGCTTGCCATAATGATGTCCCATTTATTATAAATTACTCTCTTCTAATGTCCTAATATAAAATGCCCTTGTCAGAGGGCCTCATTCTCTTCTCCCTGACAAAAGTTTTAGACCTGTGTAACTCCATATACCTCAGTGGAGCTACTCTTGATTTACACTAGTGCAGTGAGAGGAAGACAAGGCCCATTGTGTTTATACGGGGTATTAGAACAGTGCTGTGATCAGAAACAAGATTGTAGAGAAATGCAGACAAATCTGGAAAAGCGGAAGAACACTTAAGGGAGCAAGCTTAGTAGGGAATCTGTGGATTCTTTCAATAAATGTTCTGGATAAAATAGTCTATTGTTGAATTAAGAGACCGGATAAAAGTGTTCTATGGAATATTGTATTTAAGTCTTTTTGAGAAGTCCTCCTGTAAAATACTAATATTTCAAAAATGCAAACTCTTTGATTCTGAGGGACAATTGTGTGTGAAAGGCAACACTTACATTTGTTTTAGGGATGCAGACTAAAGTAGAATTGGTTACTTATTGTAACGTGGTTCTTCAAGATATGATGCAGACTTATATTCCAGTCAGGTGCATGTGCTCCCAGTGTGCCAAAATTTGGCTTAGAAGTTCTTATAGAGGAGGGTGTTCATGGCTGTGGCCTCTCCCTTGGGTATATAAGGAAATGCTGCCTGACATCCCCCCCGCCCCCGCCACCCTCAATTCCTTTGGACTGAATGTTCATGAGAAAAGACTCTGAGGCAGAGGGGATGAAGGGTGGTTTGTGGAATACACATCTTCATCAAATATTGAAGAACCACAGATATAGTGAGTCAGAATTGTAACTAGCTAATTTGGTGCCTGAGGCAAGACCCTCCTTGGCGCGGGCAGGGGTGCTGACGTGGCACAAGGCACGAGCAAAGACAGCGAAGTATCTGTCTTTTCTGTGCCCCCTCAGCTATGCACCTGAGCAAGTGCCTCACTTGCCCTTGTTATGGCCCTGCAGTGAGTAACTTTTTCTGCTTCAAGTAGATACAGATTTGTATTCCACTTAGGCAGGGGCGGCCCATGCCTATAGGCAAACTCGGCAGCCGCCTAGGGTGCCAAGTTAAATGGGGCACCAAATTCCCTGCCACTTCCCCTTCCTGGCATCAGCCCCGGAGGAAGGTTTCCCTGTGCCGCAGGAGAGGTGAGTAGGCCCCGGAGGAGAAGCGCGAGGAGTTGGCCCTGGGGGAGGCACACGCTGGCTTCCCCTCTGCCACGGGAGGGGGAGTCAGCCCCAGGAGAGGAGGCACTCAGGGGTTCCCTGTGCCAAGGGAGTGGGGTGTCGGCCCCAAGGGAGGCACACGCTGGCTTACCCAAGGGAGGGAGTCAGCCCTGGGAGAAGCGGTGTGCAGGGGTTTCCCTGTGCCGCGGGGGGAGGGGGGAATGGCCCCAGGGGAGGAGGCGGGCAGGGGGTTCCCTGCACCATCGGGGGAGGGGCATGTCGGCCCCAGGGGAGGCATGCACTGGCTTCCCCAGCACCGGGGGGAGTGGAGGGGTGGGGAGGGTTGGCCCCAGGAGAGGCATGCGCTGGCTTCCCTGGGGGGGGGGGGGGGAGAGGGGAGAATCCTGAGATGAGGTGGGTGCAGGGGACTCTCTCCCCCCACTGGGACCCTGTTCCCTCTCCCCTCTCCCAGCCCCCCTGTCCCCAGCCACAGAACTCCATCCCCAGCCCAGAGATGTGATGGTAATGGCAGTTAAAGCAGGATAGCATAATGGATTATTTTGGATTTGTAATCATAAAAATTATAGTTTGTAATCATAAAAATTATAATAAAAATATAACTGAGGCTTAGGGAAGAACAGAGATGTTACTCTGGATTAAAAAAACAACAACAACAACAAAAACTTTGGGTTTAGTTATAAAGTTACCTTGTTTTAGGAGAAGTGTGTGTAAGCTTGCAACTCTCATGTCCTGCTTGCAGACACAAGGACAACCAAGAATTCGATTTTCTGACACACCAGGGCAGTGAACAGGATTCTAGGGGATTGAATGTATGGCCCACCAGAACTGTCAAAATCATATTTAGAGCTCAGAAAGGGACTGATTCTTGGAATGAAGGGTATAAGTACAGAAGCTCTTTCAGAAATCTTGTGACCACAGTGTTGGCAAAGATCCATTTTCTCTGCATAGAAGTATGAAATGCAGATATTGCAGCTAGATGGACTCTTAATGAACTGAGAGCAAGTCCTGATTTCTGATGATATAGCAGATATTGCAAAAAGTCAAATAGAAGTCTGCCTCACTTGGATCCCACGGACAAAGGCCCACAATGAAAACCTCTTCCACTTTGCTAAGTAGGCCATCCCAGAAGAGGACTTTTTATTGTTGAGTAGGACTTTTTTGAAAGTTCTGATCAGTATTCTTCTTTTATTCAACTAACAAAATCACCCAAAGCACAAAATATAGTGGTGAGGTGGGGACTTCAATTATCCGGATACGTTTGGGAAAATATCACAGCAGGGCACAGATTATCTCCCAAGTTCTTGGAATTTCTTGAAGACATTATTTTTTAGGTCAGAAGGTGCAAAAAGCAATGAGGGTGAAGCTGTTCTAGAATTGATTTTAAGAAATAGGAATGAACTGGTTGAAAATTTGAAAGTGGAAGGCAGTTTGGGTGAAAGTGGTCATGAAATGATAGAGCTCATGAGTCTAAGGAATGGCAGAAGGAAGAACAACAAAATAAAGACTATGGATTTCAAGAAAGTAGACTTTAGTAAACTCGAGGAGCTGGTAGGTAAGTTGCCAAGGGAGCAAGAGAAGAAACAACTGAAGACAATTGGCAGTTTTTCAAAGGGAAATTATTATGGGTGCAAGATAACACCATTCCACTGCATAGAAAAGATATGAAGTTTGGCTGTTTAGGAAGAGAACACCATGTCTTAACCCGCAGCTTGTGAATTATCTAAAAATCAGAAAGGAGTCCTATAAAGTGGAAAGTATAAAAGTATAAAAGATGAATATAAAAAAATAACACAAGTATGTAGGGGACAAAATTAGAAAGGTGAAGCCACAAAACAAGCTCAATCTAGCTAGAAACATAAAGGGCAACTAAAAAGCATTCTACAAATATATTAAAAGCAATAGAAAGACCAAGGACAGGGTAGACCCATTGCCCAATGAAAATGGAAAAGCAATAACAAAATGTGGAAATAGCAGAGGTGCTTAGCAACTTTGTTCTGGTTTTTAACAAGAAGATAGGTGACAAATGAATGCCTATCATAGTGAATGCCAGTGAAAAGTAGGTAGGTTCAGAAGTTAACCTAGGAAAAGAATTTAACAATTGCTAAGAAAAGTTAGATGTCTTCAAGTTATTAAAAAAAAAGTTACCAGGGCCTGGTGAAATGCATTCTAAAATACTGAGGTTGATTAATGAGGAGGTATCTGAGACATTAGCCATCATCTTTGAAAAGTCAAGGAAGACAGGAGAGATTCCAGAAGACTGGAGAAGGACACGTATAGTGCCCACCTATAAAAAGGGAATTAGAGACAACCTAGGAAACTGCAGACCAATCAGCTTAACTTCTGTGCCAGAAAAGATAATGAATAAGTATAATAATAATAATAATAATAATAATAAATAAGGAATCCATCTGCAAATATCTGGAAGATAAAAGGTTATAAGTAACAGCATAGATTTGTCAAGAACAAATGGTGTTAAATAAACCTGAGAGCTTTCTTTGATAGATTATAAGCCTTGTGGATAACGGGAAAGTGGTGTACATGGTATACCTAGACTTTAGTAAAGCATTTGATACAAAAATCTCATGACCTTCCTATGAATAAATTAGGGAAATACAACATAGCTGAGGCTACCATAAGGGGAATGCATAACTCGCTGGATAACCATTCTCAGAGGCTGTGTCTACATTGGCCCCTATTCCGTAATAGGGATGCTAATGTAGCACTTTGGAATAGGCAAATCCGCGGGGGATTTAAATATCCCCCGCAGCATTTGCATTAACATGGCTGCCGCTTTTTTCCGGCTTGTAGGTAAGCCGGAGAAAAGCGCCAGTCTGGACAGGATCCTCCGGAAAATAAGCTCTTTTCCGAAGGATCTCTTATTCCTACTTTCAAGTCCAGACTGGCGCTTTTCTCCGGCTTATCTACAAGCCGGAAAAAAGCGGCAGCCATGTTAATGCAAATGCCGCGGGGGATATTTAAATCCCCCGCGGATTTGCCTATTCCAAAGTGCTATATTAGCATCCCTATTACGGAATAGGGGCCAATGTAGACACAGCCACTGAGTAGTTATCAATTGTTCACAATCATGCTGGGAGGGCGTAACTAGTAGAGTTCCTCAGGTATCAGTTCTGGGACCAGTTCTGTTCAATATATTCATCAATAATTTAGATGATGTCACAGAGAGTATGCTTATAAAGTTTGCCAATGACACCAAGCTGGGGGGGGTTGCAAGTGCTTTGGAGTATAGGGTCATAATTCAAACTGATCTGGGCAAAGTGGAGAAATAGCCTGAGGTAAACAAGATGAAGTTCAATCAGGATAAATGCAAAGAACTCCACTTAGTGCATGTCAAGACTGGCAGGTTTTTCCAGGATACCACAGGTATCCTGGAAAAACTCTACCACGTCCAGGGAATGCATTTACTCATCTGCTTTTCAGGGATACCTGTATACCTTGTCCTATGAGGAATAAGGGCTCTGCCAAAAGAGGAGGCTTTTCCCCCATTTGGCCCCATCTAGGTCCTCCGGTCCTTCGTAATTGCGAAACACAATTTGCATAGTTTTTTTTCTGATAAAAGAATGTAGTCTAGACCTACCCTTAGGGAGGAACAATAAAACCTGGTTCAAGACAAGTGGAAGAAGGAAAGAATGGTTTTGGGGATGGGAAGATTGTTTGAGACAGGAGAGAGAAGGATGGCTATTGGACACAGGGGAAGGGATGGTGTATAAGCCACTGAATGTATATGACAATTGAAAATGAAGGTGCAACTGATTTTGGATAGCCTCAGTGCAGACTTGAGTTATTCACTGAGGGCATGTCTACACAGCAGCATTATTTTTGAATAACGTCAGTTGTTCCAAAATAACATAGTGCAAGTCTACCCTACAACCCTTTATTTCAAAATAATGTTGAGCTGGAGGACTTTTTACTCTGAATCATAGTAACCCCCATTTTACAAGGAGTAAGAGAAGTCAAAAGAAGAATGTTCTTCCTTCGACTTCCTGCTGTGTAGACATCACCAAAAGCCCAAAATAAGCTATTTCAACTTCAGCTACGCAAGTGATGTAGCTGAAGTTGTATAGATTATTCCAATTTTAGCCCTGCTGTGTACCTTGAGTTACCACAAACTATGTTAACTATTTTGTAAGAGCTTTTCAGTAGCTGCACAATAACTTCACTGAAACAAATAGCAATCAACAGTAGCAATCTATAGCAATGAACTCAGGACATTTAACATTCACCTTCATTTCTTCAATTGCATTTTTAAAAGATTTTTTAGTAGGTCAGAAGTCACACACTGAGTACATGTAGAGTAAACCAATTTCTCTAACAAGTTTCTCATCATGTAATTTTCTGCATATAAAAAAAACCTGGAGTGGTTTAACATTTGAAACAAACAACAACAAAAAACTGTTGAGGAAAATATCAATTTACACATCAACAGATAATATATTACTGCAGATTTAAATATTCCATTTAGATGTCCTGTGACTTCAGTTTGGTTTGGTTTCTGATGACTATTATTACAAAATACAGTTACTATCATTTCCATGAAACAATATTTTTGTGCCCTTCTCTCTCTTATATTTTGTTTGTGTCACTTTCGAGCAAGCATTTATGAAGCAACATATATTAATTCTATCACACATATAATACTTTACAAAAAGCCTATGAAAATTGTGTGTTTCTAATTAGCTGATTATCAAGTTATAGTCACCTCATGATAAATTATACTAAGGACATTACAAAAAAGTAATGAAGTGCTGGAATCTGGATTTTTTTTCACGTTTTTTTCCATGTGGTGCATATAGAGTAGAAGGGCATAGCAGGTTTGTTTTTACTTTAATTTGATTGCATGTGGTAAGCAAATACAAGTTTTTCAAACCCCAGACCAAAAACTCTGGTTTCTATTGAGTATTTGATCACAGATGGTGTTTCTCAGTGATGAGAAATAATTTGTCTGTGTCAGTTGTGACCCCACGTTGTCTTCATCAGATTACTTTTTGAATAAAAAATGTATGGTTATCTTCTCTCAAAAAAGAAATAATCTACTGTTTTAAATTTCCCTGAAATAGTGACCTCAGAAGTTAAACTACAATCCTGAAAAAAAAAGACCAATATTCCCACCCCTCTTATCACTCCCTCCTTAAATGACTGGCACCCCGATATTAAAATCTTATGATACAAGTGGACTAATATGCAATTAGATTAATTGCTCTAATAAAAAATGAAAACCTGGTACCTAGAACTCATAATATTCTATCCAGATAGTGTGTGATGGCATGAATAATGAGGCTGAAAATCCGAACGACATTCTATTGTGACATCTTCCAGCTAATATAAAATAAATTAAAAATGCATAACTTAAAACACATAGAAAACCTTAAGAACATTGCAGGCCTCAAAATTAATTAAAAAGAAGAAGAAGAAGCAGTGTTCAAATATTTTATAAAATGTGGACTCTAATATCACTTTTATGTTTTGTTTCTTAGAGCTATTTAAAAAGAAGTCCTTGTTTATTTGGGTTTTACTTGATTAGGTTTCCTGTTTATACATGAACCATGGCAATTTCAATTTGCATTTCACAGCCATGGCCCTTGTAAAGCCTTGCTTAAGATTTTAGTTCTAAAGTAATTATGCTTTATAATACATTTGGGCCCTCAAGTTTGAATGAGGTCGGCATGGCAGATTAGCACATACTGGATTCATTTCACAAATGCATTGGACTTCTTCCACTCTGGCATAAAGTGAAGAAAATTTGAAGTGATGATGAATTCAGAATTTTAATAGACTGCAATTAATCTTTTGTCGCTCTTTTCCTAAATGTGGATATAACATATCTACCTTCCATCCTAATTATAAGACTGGCTGTAACAGTGTAATTTGTCATGCAAAACAGCTGTTTCTGGATCCTCTGTTATACTGAAGTCAAGGAATTGAAGTGGGGATACATTTGGAGCTAGAGAACACTGACATATAATAAATTATACTGAAAGCTTTTTCTTATATGAGCCAGCAAGAGATGAAGGCAGTATAAAGGAGCCATTTAGAAAGTTCTTTTAACTACTACTATGATACTATGCACACTTTGGCATTCTATTAGTGGTTTTACAGGTTCATGTTGTAATGACAGTGTAATATGCAAGGCCAAGTTATTCTCTTTACTTTAGTTTCAAATATACTCTGATCATTTTGAACAAATTATCATAGTGACTAGTACATAGGCTCAGATCCTCAAACTATTTAGGCTCCTAATTTCCATTAAAATCAATGCCTCAAACACTTTAAGGATCTGGGCCATGCTGCTTCATATTTTTCAGGGAGTTGCACTGTGATGGATAAGGGCAGAATAGAGTAACACCATTTTCTTATGTCAAAGTTGTCTCCCCACACTGCCACTTCAAGTGCAGAAGATGGGGACCTACAAAAGACTTTTACATACTTTACCATTACAAGTTTGCATTATAATTCCCCAAAGTTACAGATTCCTGGGTCTTGGATTGGTGTCACTGCCACCCAGGCCCTCTCAGAGAATGACAGAGGCCCAGGCCACTTTGAGTTTAGAGGCCTCAGTCCAGTCCCAACCCCAACCCTTAGAGACATATCTAAGTTCTCATCCACAATGCCATATAAAAACCAAAAGAATATATGAAAATTAACACTTGAAACATTTTATTTAACAGTTAAGTCATTATACCAATAGCATGTATATTAAAAATATAACTAAAATTGTGAATTTCTACTGCAAGAAAAACTCTTCATTTTAGGAATGCTTTTCTGGCTTTATTGTGTGCAAACTTACGAAGAAAAATCTAATCTATGTGCAACATCACTGTTAATGTTAAGCACTGCGAGCCCATTCAAACACTCTTGCCCCATTGTGGAATGATGATAGTGTTTTACTTGTTTTAACACGTTGAATGTGCATTCACCTGAAGCCACTGATGCAGGGATACTGACAAAACTATGTAATGCAATTGAGATATTAGGAAATACAATTGACAGACCAAGATCAAATATTTCTTGAAGCAGTTCTTTTGGCTTGCAGTCTAATTTAAAGTTGGTGGAATGTATATGTTTCAGGAAGACGATCTCGTCACAGAGATCTCTTGAATTTCATTGTTGTACCTTCATTGAAGATGTTCAGCTGCTGAATATAGATTTTCATCACTTAATTAATTCTCTGAAATCCCAAAGGAACCCAAAAAGGGTACAAATTTGTTGCAGTGACTCAAATTGATGTGAGTTGATTTGACCATATTTGATGGAGTCAATAACAAAAAAATAGTTGATTTAGTAGTGCCTTTCTATTTCAGATTGAGATGTTAGTCTTTGATTGAAATGTCAACATGCTGCACTACTGATTTGGACTCAGAAAGGATTGCATATTTTGAATATCTTTAAGAAGACGTTCAGTGTTATCCCTCTCAATATCTAATGTAGCACTGCATGCTTCAATTACAAGATTAGTTATGCTGATCATTTTTAGCAGCTTCATCCACATGGACAACATTAAAATGCATTCAAATTTGGACTATACTTCCGAATTGACTTAAGCTCAGTGTGAGCCTCTGCTGCGAGAGTAAGAGATTCACGCTCACTTAAAGCCTCTCTCATGTACTCCAAATGCTGTACAACTGATTTAATGCCATCATTTTGTGCTGACCAACATTCCGTGAAGAGAAACAGGCAAATGCGGCTTTAGAATTTCCAACTTTCAAGGATTGCTACTGAAGAGGTTGTACAACTGCTGGATTGTTCCAAAGTATGTGATTACTTCCTTGCATGATTCAGTGCAATCAATGCTGACAAGTTTTAGTGTGTGGTTGCCACAATTGGATAAAATACAGTTTGGATTTTGCTCAAGAAGGACTGCTTGAACTCTGTGGTACTTCTCAGCAATATTGGATCCATTGTCATAGGCTTGACAAATGCAGACTTGAAAATTTAATTTGAAGCATTCCAGAATTTCAAATACATAAAAGGGAATTTCTTTTCCATTTTTTTGTGTGAAATTATTAAACAAAATTAATTGTTCATCAATTGAAACCTTTGAATTTCCTACAATTTTAATATATCAAACAGCTAAGGTCAACTGTTATTTATGAGAACAGTCTGGAGTTGCATCAATAATAATTGAAAAGTACATTCAGTGTTATATCTTGTTAAAAATTGTTGTTTGTACAAATGTCTCACACAGCTCAAACTCATTTTGTATTCTGGTAGACAGATAATGGACTTGCATGCGTTTTCTGCGCTCTTGTGATTCACAAACATGCTTAACATGGCCTGATAAAGGTGGGTCATAATTGCTAAGAAGCTCAAGTATATCAAGAAAGTTTCCATTTGTAGGGTCACCAATACCTTGCCTGGAACCAATCAAAGCCAATCCCCATTCAGAAAGAAAAAGAATGACTTTCAGTATGCACGCAAGAAGATTTTTTTCAGTTATCAGTTTCTGTGTTTATTTCACTTAGAAGTAAGTTTTCAATTGAACTATTTGCTAGTGTTGCTCTACTAGCTGATTTCCATGTAACACAGTTATTTTATGTGATACTGAAGTTTCATGTGCAGGTATTGGGTCTTTCAACTTCCTCCAACCTCCACTGATGCTCCAAATGGATGGATCCGCAATACTGATGCCTTTGAAGTATTACTGTTAAACGTGAAACAGGCTATACAGTACAGAGCCTGCTTTTCCATGCTCCAGCAGGGCCAATCTTTTGTGTAAACCTCTTCATTTTGAAAAGTTTGTTAGCAGATGAGTGGGGAAAGCATGATTTTCAGCATCTTTCGGTATATTACTTGGAATCTGAAAACAACTAACTTTGAGAAATGACTGCATTTGAGCAAAATTGTTCTTATAAAAAAGTCCAATATCAAGTTCTGATGCCACTGTTGTTACACTGTGTCCTGTGCTAGTCATAAGTTCTTGCTCTTGCAACGCAGCATCTCCAAGGTACTCATTTTCTTCCTGCAGTCTCTAAATCGAGCATAGATTCTGCATCTATCACTACTGTTGGCATTTCTCTGTCTTGATTAATGACCTCCTCATTTTGAGGCAGTGGCATTGAAATGTTATTTGTAGGTACAAAGTTTTCATCATCAGAACTGGAAGAGTCTGTCAGTATGGTCACCGTCTAATGGCTGAGGCATCTTTTCTATGAGCAATGATGTTACTGGCTTTAAACTTTTAACTGCTTCTTTACTCTGTTGCTTTCAGTATCTCTTACTTGCACTGCTTTCAAATCTTCGCTTCATTTTGATAAAGGGGTTCTTTTAAAACACAACGAGAAGTCCTGTGGCACCTTATAGACACAGTAACATACAATAAATTAATTCACTAAAGGCTATTGGTTATACAAAATTTTAATTGTATATACTTCGCAAACATAATATAATAATGGTTTGGTGGTATTATTTACTATGGCCCTCATAGCCTTATTTCAAAGTCTTGAAATTTCATCTCCTAACATGCTTCCATTATTAAATTCCTCTAACAACTGGTGTGTTATTATGAATATGAACACGGGGTGATTGCCAGATTAGATATAAAATATATTAAACAACTAGGATTAAAAGTTTGTTATCACAAAAAAAAAAAAGATTTTAAAGGTGAATCTAAAACTGGACAAAGAGGTAGTTTACAGCTGAGCCTGATATGGTTATTGTATACAAATTCATATAAGAAAAAACAGGAATACAAAAATCTGCTATGCAGAGATAAACGTCTAATTTAAAGGTTAAACTCACCCTCAGACCAAACAAAATCACTTTACAGTAACAGAATTAATTGCAACATTCAAAACCTAAGCTATGCAAAGACTGTAAACAGTATTTTATAACATAGAATCACTAATCATAGAAGCTACTCCAGTCTCCTGTCACACAGATTAACACTCACATGTGAGCAAAAACTGATGAAGGCCTGAGGTCCCACAATGATTTAAATCATTTTTTTGCAGGTATATATAGCTTCTTTTCTGTCTCTGTTATAACTGCAAGGTGTATAATAAATGGAAATGACACAGTAGTAGGATGTCAACATTTGAGGCCTCTTTGTCTCCTGAGGCCTGGACCAAATGGCCCTCCTGGCCCCCCTCTGATAGGGCCTGCTGCCACCACCCAAATGGAAAACTGGTTTGAGAACCTAGGAAGGCTCTCATGGGAGCTCCTTCCTGTGGGGTACCCTCAAGCTCTTTTAACCCCCTCTCTAAAGAGGTCTGGAAATCCCAGTTGCTGAGATCAGCTGAAAATGGAACTTTCTCTTAGTAGTTGTCTGTGTAGTCTTAGACACATGAAAACAGAACCTCCTGCCTTCTAGGACACAGGAATTAGTTCATGTTCTTAAAAGTATGATTTTTCTTTTTTTTAAAAACCCACATTTGGTAAAACACTGATTAGTTACTAGGTGTTACAGAGTATCTGGAAAAAAAAGAGATTAAAAACAGAGAATTGCTTCTGTGGGATTCAGTTTGCAAAATTACAATATAAGGCGGCAGTTAAATGTGCTCTGCATAGAGAGATCTAAAACTCCAAAATAAAGAAATAACCTGATTGTTCTGACTAAACATTCCCTGTTCTATTCACATGTCTGTAGTTTCAAGACTTAGGCCTTCCCTAGACATGGATGTCCCTGGATTCTTACTGGTCCTTCTAGGAGCACTTACCTGGGCACAACAGGAAAAAGAAAGGCTGCAGCTTCCAATTCAAAAACCCATACTCTGTTTTCATAACATCTCCTGCTTCTTGCCAACTCACGCCCTACTTTCCTAAGCATTCCTAGGATCTTCTAGGACAGTGGTTCCCAACCTGTGGTCCGTGGACCTCTGGTGGTCTCCGATGGTACTGCAGGGGAGTTGTGAGTCTAAAAGTAAGGAGTGATCCCACCGTAGATCCTTATATTACTTTTCTTTTTCTTTTCTTTTTTCCAGGAAGCAGGGTCCTTGAAATTTTAATAGCTTGAAAAGGGGTTCACATGCTTGAAAAGGTTGGGGGACCGCTGCTCTAGGACTTACTGTCCCTGGTTTTAACCCTTATAGGCAAGTCAATAGGGCTAGGTCTAAAGAGTTAACACTTCCAAGAAAATAGCTTAGCCAACTGAATAACTAGAACATCCAGAAAATGGTGTTACCCTCCTCCTACAGCTTATCACTTGTACAAATACTAATAATTAATTCTCACAAAACTCTGAGATATAGTTAAATATTCTTTTCTTCATTTAATAGCAGGGGAAACTGGCACAGAGTGGCCACAGATTCCACAATGTCCACTATGGACTTCAAATTGGTTTTGATTTTATATGGATGGTACTCAGATACTGTGATGGTGGATGGTAGTACAAAACCTTAACGGGCTGCTCAACAGCCATAATCTATTCTGTGGGTTAAGGCCAACATTTTCACATGCAGCAAGTGATTATTGATGCCTCAGTTTCTGGATTACCAACCTGAAACACAACACGCCTGCATTTGAAAAGTGTTCAGCACTTGATATTCCCACTAACTTCAACTGGAAATATGAGTGCTCAGAACCTCTGAGCTTTTATTGTTTCAAGTCAGGCACCAAAAATGCATAGCACAATTCCATTGTTTGTTTGTTTGTTGCTCCTACCGAGGTTTAATTAAAGTGAAGTATCTAATATTTAACTTCTTTCTATCTGTGGATAAGAGTACTAAATAAAATATGAATGTGTCAAGATGAAATGGAGACACGTGCCATGGTTTGTCATTTTAAAATATATTATTCATATCACCATCAGCAGTCTCAAAAACTAGGAATCAACTTTTCTCAGCTTGAGATTAGCTTGTGCTTATGCCCTTCCTGTCTAATTTTTTTTTAATGGGTAAAATGTGGCTAATGATTAGGGATAGTCCAGAGGCTTAATGTTGATAAGCATCCAAATATTCAAAAGTTTATCCAAATTTACCCAGGATCCCTCTCAAAGTGTTAGGGAGCCTTCACCAAACCAAACTCCCTCGTACCCCATGCCAAGGATCTTTCCAACAGGTTCTGCATTTTCTCTATTTGTCTCTTTCTGTGGAGGCTCTTAGTTAAGTGACCTGTTTATCCTTATGCTATCAGGCTTAACATTATCCCAAACCACTTGCAGTGCAAGGTAGGTGAAAAATGCTACCAGACCAGAATGGGAGCGTCTCTCAGCAATTGACGTTGATTTAATAACAAACAAGATGTAACAAATAAATGGTCAACAATGAAGTGGACCTCAGCTCATCTTTGGGTCTTCTTGAGATGAGAAATTATGGGTCCTGGATAGGGAACCTTCAAATTTTTTTTTAAACAAGAAGAGGTTCTTTTGGGTTTGGTTTGAGGTAGCTGTTGTGTGAACTGTCAAACTACCGTAAATTAGCATATATAACTGTAGCCAGACAGAACTCCACCCCCTGCACATCCATCTTGCTTGCCTCTCTGAGGTGCCTGGAGCACACAAGACACAGAGAGCAATAAAATCAGCATAGTCTTTGATGCCTTGACAGAGACCCGGATATGCTGGCTCATGGATAACTATAAACACAGATAAGAGAGGGTGAACAAGCCAGCTGTTGACCAAAGAGGCTGTAGAAACTGCCCTTGGCTAGCACTGATGTTGATATGATTACACAACTGTCCCGGGAGAGGAATCTCCTGCTGAGTAAAGAATGTCCAGTACTCCCAATTTAGTTCTCTCTCTCTTATAGGTGTAAATTACGTTGAAACTCCCTTGTAAGAACTGGTGTCACAAAGACGAACCAGCACAATTTGGCACCATAGATAAGAAAGAGAATACGTGACCCCACGGGTATAAAGATGGGCCCAGCACACTCACTCTGAGTGTCAATCTACCATCTACCTTCTGGTCGGGTTAGGTAATTGCCTCCTGAGGTCCACATGGGGACGCCCAGCCTCATATTTGTCTTTCCCGGGGAATTGAGTGACCGGTCCTGGCTTGACATGCTGGAATCGAGAGATGCAGATGGGAGTAAAAATTGTACCCGTATGTGTCCTTTTGTTTTTAGTGCATGCATACAATTAGAGCTCTTTAAAGATTAAGCTGTCACTTGGTACCGTTATTTCTATCTTCCTTTTTCCTTTGTAACCATTTTTAAAACCTGTATTTGCTAGCAGTTAAGAAGTAGAACAATAGCCATTGTAACCATATGCATTATAAGTCTCTTTAATAAACCTGTAACTGTTTAAGCTTTAACCTGACTCCTCCTGTTGCTGTAACAGAACCAGACACAATTAAAAGAACTCCAGCTGGTCAAAGGGCAGATGGAGGCAGAGCTGGGTGTTTGGGTCCTGTCACCTCCACGGGATAGACCCTTGGGGCACCCGTCAGCCTTTCATAGGCTGCCCGCTGTGAAGAACCTTGTGTCCTAGCAGTTAAAGACTCAGGTATATAATACACACACACACCATGCACTGCCCTGACCATCAGCTGACAATAACCCGCACTTGTGTATAACCCGCATAACCCGCGTTTTTTCCTGAATGTGTAGAAAAAAGGTTTAGATAACCCGCAGGTTATATATGCTACTTTACAGTAATTGCACATACCAGGATAAACTGCATCTTCTGTTAGGTAGCCAACCTGCTGCCAGTGGGGGGAACATAGAGCGCAGCGCCGGCGAGCTGGCTGACCTGCGGGAGGGGAGCACTCGCATCCAGGCTCCATGCAGTCGCAGCCAGGTGCGACCCACCCTCCTCCAGATGGGGGAAATGGAGAGCACAGTGCAGGCAAGTAAAAATAAACTTGTATATCCTGCAAACATGTATACCCGGGGGGAGGGGAAGGGACGGGGTTTGTAAAAATGTGTATAACCTGTGGGTTATATACCCCGTGGGTTATATACACTAATTCATGGTAACCCCTGGCAATCATCATAGTAACATTGTAGTATCTACATAGCTACATTTAAAATACTTCATATTCTCCCCTATTCTGAAAATTTTGTTTGTAGCATATTTTAATTTATTCACAAAGACTCTCCCGCTGAAACTGATAATACCTTTGAGGATTTGGCCTAAATAACAATGAGATTTGGATAGATCTGATGTGATTTAGCTAATTTCTAGATATCCCACAGAATGACACATTGCCCTCCACTCACTTCTTCATTCTAACATTCACATATCCATGCAGACTGTGGGACATTGAACGGACTGTGGTTTTCTAAAGAAAGAAAAAAAGAATTCACTTACAATGGCTCCAATCCTGTAAACAGTCCTACAATGACAAATGCTTATGCCCACAAGAAACTCCACTTAACTGGGAGTCTGCTGGAAGAGAACAGGCTTGTAAGTCTCTTTTTGGAGCATGGGCAGAAGAACTGCTCTGCTTTCAGTAGTTTACCTTTAGGTGAATGAAGGGGAAAATAATAGATCTGTTAGTGTTGTTGCTTGTATCTGTCATTTGACCTTTCAGAACCCAACAACTTAGTGTAGTACCTGTTTTAAGTATTGTGCTCATTCCAAGCTGTCATTTTTAGTTTATATTAGCATGTAGATTCACTCCAGTTAGAGCTCTTAAACACTAATAAAACTTCGAGTATATGACAAAAATAATCAGAATGGTTATGGGATATGTTGATTTAAACAGTGCATGTCACTATGCCCAGAGGTAACTGGATTATCTATGTTACCTCAGAGTTCTAATAAATAAAGTACTTCTGTTACTGCCACACTTGCCCATCTAATCCTGGTTGCTGCCTGCATGAGGATACACAAGATGGTGTCAGAATTGGCTGCACTAACAATCCAGAGACAGGAAAGAAAACAGGTTAAAGGAATAACAGGGAAATTATTAAATGCCTCTTTACTGAGGAATTTCCTTTACCCCCCCCCCCCCTCCCCCCACCCACCCACTTTGTGCTGCCAGGACAAAAGAGGAGAAATGGCAGCAGCAAAAGTACCAAAGAGAAGCACAGATAAAGCAGAGAAACATTAATTGCATTAAGTAGATACTAGTCATAGAAACTGGGTTATAAGCCAAATGCAGAGGAGCTACAAGTAGGCACAGATACCTGCCAACAATGGTTTGATTTGGAAAGGGGGGGGGGGGGGTTCAGTTCTGAAGGAAAAAACACACATTCAGTTTGACAGAAACCCAATTTTTCTATCAAAAAAAGTTTTACCTGAAAATGTTCTTCCAGCCCAGGTGGTAATTAGAGAACTGATGTCTGAAGATGGGAACATTGAAAATGGTAAATAAAGAACCAGATGAAAGGAGACATCCACAATAGAAATGGTCATAGGGCTGACATTGTCTGATTGTGACAGTGTGGGAATAAAGCTTCAGCTTTATCTCTCATAGCCCACTGAGGAGCAATTTATTGAAGATTATACCACAGCAAACTGAAAGATGCATAAGCCTCAAAAAGCACAGGACTTCTCTCCACCTCACTGACCCCAGACTCAGTGCTGACTACCAGTGTCAATTCTGAGCTATTACTAATACAACATTTTGCTCTGTTGCAATCAAGTGTCTTGCTGTGCTCTTTGCTTGCAACAGGACATGGCAAGGGCACTTGTTAAGTGGCTTTCCTAAGGTGACTTCACATGCATATCTCTGGTGGCGTAGGGCCTATTAATGGGATTATCTGTGACAATTTCAACAGGAAGAGAAGTTAGCCCTCCTAGTATAAAATAAGAGCTAAAAGACTGGGTTCTTGATGTTTGGTTTGGAATGCTTCCCAGTTAAACTAAATTAAAAAAGCCATAGGTTATCTCTGATAACAAGAGACAAGACTGGCTAGGAAACCAAGAGGAGTGACCATTTCAAAATTTATTTCTATCATCTTTTTCTCCCCACGCCCAAATTATTAGTGAGGAGTCACACTTTTCTTTGAGACATAGTGCCCGTTAAAAAATGAAAAATTCAACCTTCATACTGGATGCATGTCCTGCTGCCCTCCTATTCCACTGGTCTCATACAGAATGGATTATGATTTCACAGCCTGTATTCCACCCCATCCACCAAATAGCTAGCAAAATCAATAGATTTGAGTTAATCACTGTCATACTGGAAAAGATTCCATCTTTCCACATTCGGGCTTTTATTTATTTGAACATTTTCTTTGCTAAATATTTATATCCATGGTAGCTGGTAGTGCTCAAGCTTGTCAGAATTCTGACTGCACTTCAGACCTTTCTGTGGAAGAAATCAATATTACTGATTCACCAGAAGTATCACTCACCAAGGCTAACTCTTTCATGCAACGTCGTAGTCTACTAAATAACTCTATGGTTCTATTCCTCGGAAGATACATCGCCTCATACATTTGGTAAACTAAGTCCTTTAGTTTTTAGTGAATACCCTTTGTTTCATAAAGTTTTAATATCAAGAAATGCTGAAGGGATTATCTTGAGTGTGACTATTAAAAAAGGTAACTGTTATAATAAAATATTGCTTAGTCCTGGCAAACAACAAATGATTCTCATATGCAAAATAATATTTTACAAAGTAGCATTTCTCTTGCACTAAACAGTACCACACACATATGAACACACCATGTAATACACAAATATTTTCAGATGCAGTTGGTCATCTTTGTCTTTGAACATTAAAATGTTAACTTGATTATCAATCTTAAATCAATTACCATGTAATTGCTGAGTCAATAGGAGTGTAGTTAAATATTGATAAGTGTCTAAAAGCTATATCAGGAGATATTGACAACCAAAGAGATGAATGTGGGCTTGGGTGAGAGGAAAGCTACACTTGCATTGCTTTGACTGAAAGCAGCACAAGATTGAGTTTACATTCTTATTACGGCTGTGAGAGGTGACAATCGATATAGACGGCCTCTGCTTTGTCAGCATGGTTCACTGAAGATATCTAGGTATTAGTTTGAGTCTGTCTTCATAAGGACATGGAGTGGACTAAATAACATCCTAGGCAGCTGGGAACAGAGGGCTAAGGACTTGCAGCTTGACAATTAAAATAATGTATATATAAGGTACAAATAAAATGATAGGAACAGGAAAAAATATTCAGCTCTGAAAGGTATGATGCTGCTTAGCATTCTCTGGCTATTGCAAAGGTAGTCACAGTAGCCTGCAGCCACCCTCACTAGTGTGGCTATGTTTATAAATTATGAATCAGGACTCAGGAGTTCTTTTATTTTGATAGATGTGAACAAAATGGCTCCACGGATTTACACAATATACACAGTTAAATAAGGCTGGAGCACATTTTAATTACATCCAGCTTTGGTTTTGCTATGATATTTAGCAAAGGAGTCATCAATTTTGTTCAACGATAAAAATGGAGAATTCATCCTGGCTCATTTATGAATGCTCCCTTTGTCTCTAAAATACTAAGCCATTCTTGTTCCAGTTTGTGTAATGAAGTCATTACACTGTAGCTAATACACTTCAATATTTCTTCTGCACTTTTGACTTGGTGAATAATTGGTGTCTACCTACTAATATACTTTGAACAAAACATGTTCAATTTTATCTGTAGTCAGCAGTAAAATATACAGGAACAGAGAAACAAAGTATTTGTTGTTGGATTTGGGTCAGATAAGGCACATTATTGTACCAGGCTCCAGGTAATACCAGCTATTAAGTTTATGCAAGAAATGTCATTATAGCTTCATTTTTTCACAATACGTTTTTGAAATATTCTCCTTTCCTGCTAAAATTTTCTCTACTTTGTGCCAGCCAGAGGGAAATCAGTTTTGGTAAACTTAAGTAAAATCCGTTCAACTATTTTGTGTTATGGAAAGGTGAAATTTCCCTCCCATTTTTAGCAAACATGATTTTGTAGGTGCATTTTCTTCCTCCCATGACACAAAAATGGCTGAATGCTAGCATTTGAAAGTTTCAAATTAGCGCTCACTGAAAATGTAGCCCTTTTGTTGCTTGCAAAAAATAATGTGAAGCCTGATGAAATTCTTAGTTTGGGCCATGCTTCACCTTGTATAACAGACTCCAAAAAAGCACAATTCTCCCATCTATGTCAGTAACAAGACTCACATTCACTTCACTGGGAGCAGCATCAGGCACTGAATTTGCAAAGTTGAAAAGATTTTCTGTAGACAGAGTTCAATGTCGAAATGGTTTCTATAGAGAATGCTTTATGTTCCTATATATCTTTTCAGCTTGTTCCCTGGTGCAGCTTTTAAACTCTGCGGGATGTAGTTATACAGGCGCCAAAGCCTGATGATTCCCGAGGATTCTGTCAGTTGATGATTCTTCCACATGAGGCGCTTTATTCCCACAAATCTTATATGCTTATTAGGGTTCTTTGATTTCCTACAAGACTTAATACATCATCAAAATTCCCACTCTTAGGAGCTTCAGAGGTCCACAGTGCTAGACCTGGGATGTATATTGCCACCTGTCGTGGGGCAGACTCACCACTATGGCGCCTCCAGCCAGTAGCCCTGGGAATTAGCTCGTCAGTTCACTGGATGCCTCCTTCTAGCCAGTGTCTCCCCATGTTCTCGCTTCTCTCGCTAGTCCAGGCCCGTGTCATTCTTGGACCATTGAGTCCTCTTCAGGACACTGCCCTGCAGCAGTGTCCACTCCACTGTCTCTGAATCCCCCTTCCAGGGGTAGGTGTTTATCCAGCTTTGCACTCCAGGGTCCTCCCCTCCCCAGGAGCACCCAGTTCTCCACCCAGTTCCCCTGTACCCACCTTGCCTCAGTGACCCACTGCCAGTCTTCATCTAGTCCCTGCCTCAGG
Organism: Pelodiscus sinensis; assembly: GCF_052426305.1. NCBI lineage: Eukaryota > Metazoa > Chordata > Testudines > Trionychidae > Pelodiscus > Pelodiscus sinensis. The sequence goes on from NC_143060.1 coordinate 43,509,596, forward strand.
GGCAAACTGCAGTCTGTAATGGCCACTCATCGCAAAGGTGTGTGGACCTGCTGCTTTTGCCTACCATGGCTAGTGGTTTCAGGCCCTGCTTCAGGCCCTGCAGCCTGGGAACTAGCTTGGCCGGAGCTTCCCCAGCCTTGCCTTCTTTCCCCAGCACTGCACTGCACTGCTCTGCTCTGCTCTGCTTCGCTTCGCTTCGCTTCGCTTCGCTTCCCTGGCAGTCAGGTCCCTCCTGCTCTCCATTCAGGCAGCAGTAAGTTCTCCTCTCCCTTCAGGAGCCCTTCTTTATATAGCCCAAGCTGGGCCCTCATTAGCAACAACTGCCTCAGCTGGGGCTTAACTCTCAGCCCTCACGCAGGGCTGGGTTTTTGCCCTGAAAAGGCTAGTGCAGGGCAAGCGCCCTGTCACACCACCCATTACTTCAGGTGCTTGGCCAAACACCCACCCCTTCAACATTTAAGTTGTGGTATTGGGGACTGGGCCTTTATTGCTTAACTTCAGATAGAGAGTCTGAGCAGGGTGCTGTGAAGCTCTTGTAGCGCACAGTGAGTGGGAACCAGGCATCTCTTGCAGGTACCTGAAGGAGTGCTGAGTAAGCACTAAAAACGACATGGTACCTGGAATAAAAAGGGACTGAAAAATTACCTTAGTGGAAGAATGGAGCACCTAAAAAGACCCACTAGAGCTGAAAGTCCCAGCAGAGCTGAAATTCTGAAAAAGTGAAAAACTTCACTCGGTACATGCAAACAATGAATGTCAGCAAAAAGGAAGTCAGAAAGGTAGCCTCATTTCTGACAATAGCTGCTTCTGAAAAAAACTGCCTCTCATAATTGTTAAAACTTAAAAAAACAACAAATAGTCTTATATGTTGCTCATGTCCATTCCAAATAGGTGTGCACATGCCACATGCACAGTCATTGGAAGGTATTCGTTGAGTTGGCTGTGGACCCCTCTGGAGCAGTGACATTATGGTACTGTATGTAGTGCTGGACCGAGCCATACTTGCGCCCCGGGCAGCAGTCGTGTGGCGCCTGCATGTCCCCACCCCTGGCGCGTGGCACATGCGCGGCACCTTACCACTTCAGTCAGGTGCCCCCCATAGGTTAGCGCCCCGGGCAGCTGCCCAGCTAGCCCCCCCTTAATCTGGCCCTGGCTGTATGTAATCCACTGCTGACCCTCACCCCACTCAGGGTATGTCTACACTACCCTCCTATTTCGAAATAGGAGGGTAATGTAGGTATACCGCAATTGCAAATGAAGCCCGGGATTTGAATTTCCCGGGCTTAATTTGCATAAGCCGGGTGCCGCCATTTTTAAATCCCGGATGGTTCGAACCCCGTGCCGTGCGGCTACACGCGGCACGAACTAGGTAGTTCGAACTAGGCTTCCTAGTTCGAACTACCTAGTTCGTGTCGTGTGTAGCCACACAGCACGGGGTTCGAACCAGCCGGGATTTAAAAATGGCGGCGCCCGGTTTATGCAAATGAAGCTCGGGAAATTCAAATCCCGGGCTTCATTTGCAATTGCGGTATACCTACATTACTCCGCTATTTCAAAATAGCGGAGTAATGTAGACATACCCTCAGTTTCTTCTTGCCAGAAAACTCTGACAGAGGCGAGGTTGCTGGGTCTTGGACCAGACATGAGCAACACTTCTCAAAGAATAACAGTTACAACAGTTACCTCCAAGAAGTAGGCATCTATTTTTTTTCTTTAAGTGATTGCTCATGACAATTCCAAGTGGGTGACTCCCAAGCAGTTATCTGGTGGAGGGACCCCAGATCACTGATTTGGCCTGAAGTACTGCTCTCCCAAACACATCATCATCTCTGGCCTATTGATGAATGACGTAATGAGATGCAAAGGCCAAAGACCAAGTTGCCATTCTGCAAATATCCTGGATATGAACGTGGGCAAGGAGTGCACGGTGCTCATGTAGAGTGGGCTCACAGTAGTGAAGCCTGGATTTTGGTGATGTCTTAACAAGTCTTAATACAGGATGTTATCTATGAGGAGATCCTCTGGGAGGTTCTGGGAGGCCCTTCATTCTGTCAATGATAAAAATGATGATTGGGAAGACTGCCTGAATAGTTTAGTGCACTCCAGATAGAAAGCCAGGTTACACCTGACATCAAGAGTGTGAAGTGAATGCTCCTCTTCCAACCCATATGTTTTTGGGTAAAAAACAGGGAGGAAGATGTCCTGGTTGGTATGAAAATATGAGACCACCTTGAGCAGAAATGCTGAGTGTAGCCAGAGCTGCATCTTGTCCTTGTAGAAAACTGTCTAAGGAGGTTCTGAAGTTGAAGCTTTAAATTTGGAAATCTTTCTGGCTGACATGATAACCACTAGATATGTCACCTTTCAAGACAGATAGGCTATGTTTCTAGTGGAGTGCCCCAGGGATCTGTTCTTGGCAGGGGCGGACTGGCCCGGTGGGTTACTGGGCATTTCCCAGTGGGATGTCCTCCTAAGAGTCGGCTGGCGACTACTGGAAGAGGAGGGGATTTGTTCCGGGGTGCTCCAGCCCTGCACTTTAAATTCCCCAGAGCTGCATGCTGGCCATGTTCGGGGCACTGTGGGGCCGAGGGAGTGCAACTGGTGAGAGGGGAGACGACCGGGCGTGGTGTGATGTCACTGCCCAGGACTTTAAAACCAGCCGGCCCAGTGTTGCACTGCGTGGCCCAGCTCCAGGTCTGGCATGTGGTCTGGTCTGGAGTCCCAGAAGCAGCTGGGGCCCGATCGCAGACTCCAGCCCCGCAAACTGGAAGGCAGAAGCCAGGTAGGGGAGAAGAAGGGGGAAAAATAGGATGAAGGGGTGGGAGAGGAAGGAGCTTGTGCTGGGAGATGAAAATGCTCTGGGGTTTGGGCTCCTCCTGGAGTGTGCGAGCCACCCCCCAGGAAGCTGCACAAGCTGCATTTGTGAGCGCCCCCTCAGCAAGCAGTGCAAGCTGCATTTTCATATGGACAAAAAATAAAAATAACAGTTTATTGTTTCAAACCAAAAAGTTTGTTTTATTTGGTCTGCAGAGGAGGGGAGAAGGAGGTGAAAAGGAAAGGCAGGGGAATGGAGAGGTGTGGGAGGAAGGGCACATGGGGCAATGCAGAGGGGGAGGCCCAGGGAGAGAGTAGGGAAGTCCAGGGGAGAGTGTGACAGTTGGCCTTGTCTGAAACTCCCCCTCAGGGCTTCCTGGATGTTCACAGCTCCCTGATGGGCCTGCTGGATGGCAATGGCGAACGGCTGCTCAATGGCCTTTGTGAGCCACTTAGCCTCTGCCCCCCACCCTGGCAGGAAGGTCTCTCCCTTTTCTCACACAGATTGAACAGGACATAGCAGGCTGGCACCATCTGGGGGACATTCTGTTTGCTGAGGTCCAGGTGGGTGAGGAGACAGCAGAGCCTCCCCTTCAGATGGCCAAAGATGCCCTCCATCACAATGTGGAGCCTGCTACGCCTGGTATTAAACCATTCTTTGGTGGGGTCCTATGTGAGGCTCCATCAGCCAGGGGAGGAAGAGTAGGGTTGTCCCCCACTATGCACATCTACATCCCCGACTCTGATGATGTGGTCTGGGAAAAAAGTGCCAGCATGCATCTTCTGGAAGAGGCTGGAGTTTCAGAAGATGCAGGTGTTGTGCGCTTTTCCTGACCACCCGACGTTAATGTCAGTGAAGTGGTCTTGGTAGCCCATGAGGTCCTGCAGCCCCATTTAAAAGTATCCCTTCTGGTTGATGTAATCAGAGGCACAGTAGTCGGGGGCCTGGATGGGGTTGTAGGTGTCGTCAATGGGGAAACCCATGGCAGCAAAGCTGGCGACAATCAACATCCCCCAAGATGACAACTCTGCAGATCAGGATGGCCCTCACCACCCGTGAGAGGATACAAATCAAGAATTGCAGGGTTGCAAGAGTCCTTGGGAGGTCCCTGAGCCCAAGCCCCTTCCCAAGTCTGGAACAACCCCCAACTACACTATCCCTGGCAGGACTTCATGAAAGCGGGACTGCAAAACCTCAGGGAGGAAGATTCCACACACCACACACCCCTTTCCTTAGGGAACCCCATTCCAGTGCTTCACCACCCTCCTGGGACAATAGTGAGTCATAACTGTATAAGCATGGTCACGATGGTCGATCTGCCCACACTGAACTGGTTCCTGACAGAGCAGTAGCTGTCCTGCGTAATGAGCTTTCAAATCGTCATGGTGACTTGCTTATGGAGGGGGATGGCCAATCACAAGTGGGTGTTCTATTGCTTGAGGGCATGGGTGAGCCACTCGCACAGCTCCAGGAAAGTGTCCTTCCACATGCAGAAGTTCTGGAGCCACTGCTGGTCATCCCACCATTCCAAGATGATCCAGTCCCAACTGTCAGAACTGGTGTCCAATGCCAGAAACCGCAGTGCATGGTGTGCAGAGGAAAGTGGGAAGGGATGTGCTGCATGAACAGCGTATGGAGTGGGGCGAGGAGGAGTCCCAGAATGAGCTGCTGGTCATGGTCCTGCAGTGCCATGTGGGCAGCCTGTAAAAATGACGCCAGGAGATGCAGCATGAGGTCTAAGAGCACTATTTCTACGGGGATTTGTAGTGTGGATGTGCTATTTTGGGAGTTATTATTCTGCAATAAGCGCATAGTGTAGTCATACTTCGAGGGTCTAAAAATTTTAGTCATGTATCAGGACCATTATTTTTTTTGCTAAACTCTGTATAATCACAAAACAAAAAGGCCATCCATGCCGCCAAATGAGGGATAATTGACATGTATATAACATTCTATTTTCAAGGCCAACATACTTTTTAATTTTTTTAATGAGGTTAAGTGAATAAAGTCAAACTTATCTGTAGGCTGCGTTTTAGCCAAAAACTGCGAAGTGGCTATTGAAGGTGCATAATAAAGAATAGATTGGAACAGGTAGTCGCATAGAGTTTATGAATCACATAGACTTGTTAAAACATTTGGGATCAACAATACTATGTTACTTTTTTTTGCTCATAGAGAAATGAAGTAAATCTGTATGACTATGATTTTAATATCTTATTTAGATTCAGAACATGGATGTGATTATTTTTCTATCTAGAATGGTTCTGTATGTACAATCATTGCCATCAATGAAAAAACAACTTTCATGGGAAAATATACCTTATTATTCCTAATACATGTACATTTTCAAAATTTCAAGGACATTGTTTAAATCACTGTATTCAAATATAACTGTTTAGGGAACTTAAGGAGCATCAGGATACAAGTCGTTTTTGGAGGAGAGTGTGGGAATAATGTATTATTACTATTTATTAATCTTTTAAAAAGATACAGAAACATACACAAGTTATAGATTAATGTTTCTGCTAATGACGTCCCCAGATAATTAAGAAATTACACTAGATGTAAACAAATAGAAATTCAATAATCACAAATCCCGCCCCCACTACCTTTTTTTCAAAAGGATGGATATAAAAATAGTCTTCTAAACCAGTAGGAATATTGATCTAATTTTGCTGTACATTTTCAGGCAATTAATTAAACAATAATAAATAAAAATAATGATAGTTTGCACATTTTAAAAACATTTTCCATAGGACTAGTTAATAAAACATGAATGAATTAAGGCTTAAAATTCCCCCATAAGCTAAGAAGGTATCATTTCCATTTAAAGATACAATAACTAAGGCTCATTATGTTTAAGCAACTTGTTTAAGGTTAGAAAGCTAGACAGTGGAAAAAATGGACATAGACTGATGCCCAGACCTCTCTTATAGACATTACATCATACTGCCTCTTTGTCTTAAATTTAAAGAACCACATTTCATTTTAGACTATATTCTGAGAAAGTCTATGAGATTTTCTTCAAAGTCACACTGATAGGTATAGTTCATGTTACTTTATATACTTCTAAATATAAAGAAAGAAAATTGACAAGTTTTTAAAAAGTTTTAGTAATGTGAGAAAGCAAATTAAGACTAATAATACTAAAGCATTCTTTAAACAAAATATAAGCGAATGTCTACACTATAGCGTTATTTCAAAATATCTTATTTCGAAATAGTTAATTCAAAATAAGGGTGTTTACACTGCCACCCTAGTTCAAACTAGGGTGGCTAATGTAGGCATTCGAAGTTGCAAATGAAGCCCAGGATTTAAATATCCCGGGCTTCATTTGCATCTTGCCGGGCGCTGCCATTTTTAAATCCCCCTTAGTGCGGACTCCGTGCCCGCGGCTACACGCAGCACGGAGTAGGTAGTTCGAATTAGGCCCCCAACCTCAATAAGGTCCATGATCTCCACCCTGGACCAGGAAGGCGCCCACCTTCTCTGGGCCCTGGCAGGCTCCTAGGAGCTGGCAGACTGGTCCTGGGGAGTGGTTGAGGGCTGGCTGCCAGTGGCTTGCTGGCTCATGTTTTGGGGCCACTGGGTCAGGTGCAGCGACTGCTGGCTCTGGGCTGGCAGGCTTGGATCTGGCACAGGCACTGTGGCCAGAGTCAACCCCTTTAAAGGCTCTGGGGAAGCGGGAGGAAGAGGAGTGTTCTTGATTCAGGGCACCCTGGGAAGGCTGGAGGCCCCCTATTTCAATATAAGTGTCTACACAGCACTTATTTCGAATTTGGCATTATTCCTCGTAGAATGAGGTTTACTAAATTCGAAATAAGCGCTGCGGTATTTCAAATTAATTTTGAAACAGCGGTTTGGCTGTTTAGATGCTAGTAAAGTTATTTCAAAATGACTTTGCTGTGTAGACATATCCTAAGAGTGTTCATGAAACATCTTGTTGAATCTCCCTCCCCACAAAGATGAAAAGCAAATTCTGCAAAAAAAAATTGCGAATTTTCTTATGCAAACACTAACTTTGTGATAATGGCATTTTTGCATCACTCCAGAGATGCCACCTTTACATTCAGAACACTTTTCTCTGTAAGGTATATTTGCAAATTTGTTGTATTTTTTCCCTTTTCACAAACACATTTTTTTACCTGGTACTTAATTAACTGGTCCCATTTAGGTACACGAAAGTCATTTCATTATGATATTAAATGAATGAAACCCTTTGAAAAGCTCTCAGTGCACAATCTGCAAGCACCAGTATATTTCCCTTTGGTACTATTAGATACTGCAGTAGATAATCAACAGGCACTTGACCCTGTACCTATGAAATGAAATAGGAGTTTTACACTAATTGTAGTGGGAGTAGTATTTGGCCCTAGTAACGTTGCACTTAAAAGAGTTACGACTAAATTCTAGTTTCTATTCTATTGCTCTCTGCATTCAAAAAAGCTTTAAAACCATACCTTTTGGGATGCAATTTTCCATGCTTCATATCAAACAGTAAGGTGAAAAAAAAGCCAAGTATATTTTGACTAGAAAAGTTGTTTTTGGACTTGGCTTCTTTTTTAAATCCGATACCTAAAAATCCACACTAAATAAGAGAAATGTTTCAAAAAGTTATATAAATAAGTCAGTAAGTTGTGAGAAGATTAGCAATGGGGATATTCTTAAAATGTATTTTAAAAAACAAGGATTGAAAAGTCATAGAACGTGTATGAAAAACGATTGAACTTAAACTTCCATTCATTAACATAGCTCTAAAATGCTTGTGTTTTCCTAGTCTCCATGATATTTATAAAGAAAACTAAGCAGCATATTTTTAGTAATCTCTCCATATATTTGCTATTTTAATACACTTTATCATGTTAAAAATATCTTATATAATGTAGGATGTGCCCCATGGATATTTGAGCCAATTTGGAATAACTTGAGCTTTCAGAATATACTAAATTTTTAGCTCTTCATATTTCATAGTTTAAATTGTTGCTAATATTTTTATCTCATACTATTCATTTTTACTATTGAATCATCAAACATAGGCCTATACTTTTTCAAAACTGCAGAAAACTATTCTGAATATGAAGACCTTTGCCTTTCAAGACTGAGTGCAAAAACATAAAGGCATGATGCTTCTTTACAAGCAGGACAGGAAGTCTGTTCAATATTTATGAGTTCCGAATGTAGAAATACTCTTTATTGGCTCCTATTTTGCATTCTGTTCAACTAAGGTTGCAATCTAGGTCAGCTAAAACAGTATCACCAGTTTAAGATAAATAAGCAGCTATAGACTATAAGTAAGACAGCAGCTTAAATGTATAATGTACAGTACTTTTTTAAGAGGAAAAGAAATCAAGTCTGATATTGTAACATTTTTAATTACTATTATTAAATTATTCAAAATATTTTAAATTGAATTTCTATATCTACTATGATTGCAAAGTGGCAGTGGTTATGTTTAGAGAGGTTATTTTTAAAGACTAGAAATTCAGAAACATATACTAGGTCAAACACTGTTGTCCTGGTGTAAATGATAAGGACTCGATGTTAAAAAACCTTGAGCAAATGTGTATTTTCACAATATCTGCAATGGGGAATTGTTTTGGGTGTCTGAAAAAGAGCCTTTGGGGCAGGCTGAGAAGGGAAGCAAATAAAATACTCAGCACAATAGATGAATAAATAGATTGCATAAAGCACAGTAGTATTTTATTAGTAGCTAATGTATAAAATGGCTATTTTATGCCATACCACTGATAGGTTCTGGGTTTAAGGTCATTGTACCCAAGTATAGGTTGTCATTGAGCTGCTTTTGATTTATATGTAGTATAATTAAGAGATTAGTTTGGGTCATTGATTTGCCCAATCATGGGCATCCTTCTAATGCCTTCTTTAAGTCTTTTTTCTATTTCGACTGAGAGGCCACGATATATATATATATATACAGGGCTTGACAAACTGCTGAATCTACTCGCACGTGGCAAGTATATTTCAGCCGGTTGCTCCGTGCGCCCCATTCACCAGCACTTCGCACATGTGCAGTGCCAGTCTGGCACATGCGCAGTGCGGGTCTGATGAGTAGCTCTCGCCAGGTTTGTCAAGCCCTGAATATATATCTTCATATATGTCTAATTTTGTTAATATTAGGTATTTGACCAGAATTCAAAGTTTGTGATGAAGTTACTGGTCTAAATCCTCAACTGTGAGTTAAGAAATCACAGCATAACTTACAACAACATGGCTGGGTCTAGACTGGCAAGTTTTTCCACAAAATCATCTGCTTTTGCGGAAAAACTTGCCAGATGTCTACACTGGCCGCTTGAATTTCCGCAAAAGCACTGATCTTATGTAAGATTGTCAGTGCTTTTGCGGAAAAACTATGCTGCTCCCGTTCGGGCAAAAGTCTTTTTCCGAAAGACTTTTGCGCAAAAGGGCCAGTGTAGGCAGCAGAGATTTCTTTTCTGCAAAAAAGCCCCGATCACGAAAATGGCCATCGGGGCTTTTTTGCGGAAAAGCGCGTCTAGATTGGCCATGGACGCTTTTCCGCAAAAAGTGCTTTTGTGGAAAAGCATCCTGCCAATCTAGATGCTCTTTTCTGAAAATGCTTTTAACGGAAAACTTTTCCGTTAAAAGCATTTTCGGAAAATCATGCCAGTGTAGACGTAGCCCATGTGTAAATGTGGTCTATGTGCTCCCCTGATGCTGTGCCAGACCCTAGCAACCTACTTAAATGAGTCCCAGCAACCTAATCAAACTGGCCTTATTTTGCCCCCATACATTAACAATACTAAGTATACCAGTCTCCGGGGTAACAAAGGACCCACAAAACTAGCTCTAAGCCCTAGATCAGGGCTGGGCAAAATGCAGCTGGGGGAGCCAGTTCTGGCCCACCTAACACTTTGATCTAGTCCCTGAACTGCATCTCACCACTTACTATTTATATCCTAAAAAACAACAAATAGTCTGGTAGCACTTTATAGACTAACAATACATGTAGATGGTATCATGAGCTTTTGTGGGCACAGCCCACTTCTTCAGGTAACTGGAGTGTTTTATGTCCAGAACCAAAATAAATAGCGGAGGGCGGGGAGGAAGGAAGGAGGAGAAGGAAAAAATGGGAGGGGGGAGCAAAAGGAGGCAGTGAGTATATAAATATCAAAGGGAAAACTGAGCTGGTATGTAACAGGCAAAACTGATAGCCTTTAAGCACCTAAAAGCTGGATAGTTAAAAGAAGCAGATAAAGACCATTAGTTAGCAATTAGAGAGGAAGAGTACTAACACCAGAATCTATGCAAACAAAGAGTTCAAGAGACAGGTTTTATATAGGCTTGACACATAAAAAAGGAGACTGTGATGGGTTACAAGCGACCGCACTTTAGTTGGTGGGGAGGGGCCAGAGGAAGCTGCGGCCCCAGTGGAGGTTCCCAGGTGCAGCGATCCAAACGGGAGCGGGCGGCGGCAGTGGCAGGGCCTTCCCCCTTATCTGCGCAGCCGAGCGACTAGCCCTGCCCCCTGTGTGCACCCCCAGGAGGTAGACGCAATGATTGACGGGCGGGGGTAGGCGGGTAAGCTCGTCACATCCTGAGAGGGACGGGGCCCCAACGGGACGTCACAACCGGCGGGCCATTTCAAAAGGGCCCGCCGGCAGAGAGGAAGGGAGCAGCCTCCAGGGCCGGCCACAGGGGAGCCCTGGGCTGGAGTCAGATTGGCACCGCCCCTAAGGGTGGCCGGTGGCCGGGCGCAACCCTGCGGAGGCCTAGGATTCCCCCCGGATGCCTCCCGCCATCGAATCCAGAAACAAACGCCAGGTGCAGATGTCCACGACACTGGACTCCAGAAACACGGTAGACTCCGGAGACCTCCCAAAGGGACCACAGGGACACACGGAGGGGAAGAAGCAGCCCAGGGTGGGGCCCTTCTGGCGTCCGTGGACAGATGTGTTTCGGGAGTGTATCCCACATCTGTCGTGCAGGGGATGAAGGAACCCTTGCACTTTTAGCCCCGGGCTGGGACCCAGAGGAGAGGGTGGGCCCGGGTCCCCCTCCTCCCCACACACCGCCTAGGGAGTCGGGGCCACCTCGGCCCCGTGAGTAAGGACCATTCCATTAGATGGAACAGAAAGGCCCCTATCAAGGGGGATGGCTACTGGGTTCGCGGATCCCCCAGACTCATTGTAGCAGGGTGATCGTACCCAACGGTGCTGGCCTGGGCCCGGACCCAGAGAACTGGTGCCACAGAGTTGGACGACCGGGTTCGCTGAACCCTCGCACCCCAGAACACGTCCACAGAGACGTTTAAGGGGAATTCAATGGACCAACGAAGAAGAGAAACAAACATTTGAACAATGAAAAAAATTGGTATGATTTCAAATTAGGCAGTTCATCACCTACCTGTTTAAGATAACTAATGATGCAAATTAGTTGGTGTATACAAAGAAATTCAAATGTGTCAAAGCTTGTGCCTTTTCTAGGAATGTGACATTAAAGCAAGACGTAAGCCAATCTGGAGGTACAGCAACAGCAGGTCGAAACGCTGCCATCTGTGAGATCTATATGTTCAAAAGGAGACATGAAACTTAGTTTCCTCATGTTGTACTCAAATTGTTTCTTAAAAAGAAAAGGTGTTCTTTCTATATTCTGTTCAAGTGTAATGGCTCCCATAGAGAAGTGAAAGCAATTACTGCGTGCATAATTTAAAGAGTATTTTGGGATCTCTTTGGTGAAAGAGACTCTTAAATCCAGTGCTGGATTTGTCTAGAGACTACCGAGTTTTTTATCCCGAAATTTATCCAGTGCGGAGGAGAGCAAGGCAAGGTGTTTGTGGGCTGGATCCGGCTTGCAGCCATTCTGCCACCTCTCAGACAATTGAGACCTGGGGACGGGGGAGTATGCGAAGTCTCTTCCCCCTGCCAGAGGCACGCAGCACCAGAGGAACTGCTAGCTGTTCAAAACAGCTGCTGGTTCTCTCTAGGTGCCCCATGCCCCTGGCAGGGTGGAGGTGGAGGACAAAGACTTCACACACTCCCCCACCCCCAGGCCCTGATTGGCCTGGGGATGGGAGGAGTTAGTCTCTTTCCACTGCCAGGAGTGTGCAGGGTGCCTAGAGGGAATGACCAGCTGTTCAAAATAGCTGATGACTCCTTCTAAGGGTATGTCTATACTATCACCCTAGTTCGAACTAGGGTGGTAATGTAGGCAACCGGAGTTGCAAATGAAGCCCGGGATTTGAATTTCCTGGGATTTGCATAAAGCCGGGCACTGCCATTTTTAAATGTCCGCTAGTGCAGACTCCGTGCCGCGCGGCTACATGCGGCACGGACTAGGTAGTTCGGACTAGGCTTCCTAGTCCAAACTACCGTTACTCCTCGTTTCACGGACTAGTCCAAACTACCTAGTCCGAACTACCTAGTCCGTGCCGCGTGTAGCCGCAGGGCACGTAGTCCGCACTAGCGGACATTTAAAAATGGCGGCGCCCGGCTTTATGCAAATGAAGTCCGGGAAATTCAAATCCCGGGCTTCATTTGCAACTCCGGTTGCCTACATTACCACCCTAGTTCGAACTAGGGTGATAGTATAGACATACCCTAGGTGCCGCACACCCCTGGCAGGGTGGGGACTGGTGGGGCAAAGACTTCATACACTCCCCTGCCCCCAGGCAAGATCTGTGGGCGGGTGAGCATGTGAAATCTTCTGCCCCCGCCCTTTCCACCCAAGGAACCGCCCCTTCTGGGGTGGCCCACGACCACTTCAGAAATTCATGAAGTGGCCCCCCTTCAAAAATTCTTGTCCATCCTTGATCTAGAGGCACGTGCAAATATTTTAGATGTATTCCTTAAATTTCTTGACAAGTTATAGGTTAAGCAAAATGACTGAATTAACAGTTTTACAGTTGGCTGCAGGGAAATTAACATGTCCCCTTTTCTACAGGGAAAATAATGTATCGTGGCTTATGGGGAGCAGTCCCAGTGTACACATGTAGCTACCTATAGTTATAAGTATTATTGAAACAATGACAAAAGGAGAGTTCAGAAAACAAAAGTTTTCTAGAGGAGATTTTAAACATCTGAAAAATCATTCTATGAGCAAACTTCTTTGATAATTAAAAATGAAAATACAGATTTTTTATTTCATCACTCCCCAGTAATATTACTTACCAGAATAAACACTGTCATCTTTTTATTCATCATACTTGTTCCTCAAAAGGCATATTCAATCCTCTATTTCAAGTCTGAATCATTTAAGGCTATAAAATTGATTCAAAACAGAGGTCAGTGTGCAGGTTTACTCTGACTTAACCTGTGGAATGCTAATGCCTTCAACCACATAGAGATTTTCACAGTTGATTTTTGAATGCGGTTTGAGCAAAAGGGATGCATGCAGCATTCTGGGCTAAGAATGTGCTATGCATCCAAAGGGAAATCAGAATTACTGTGCATGGAGTTAGTTTCAGTTTAAAGTGAGAACCCACAGAAAGTTCACTTTAGAAGACTTTTGTAAATCATATGGATCAGTTTCTATTAAAAAGATTTCATCACAGCATCATAAAACTAAATAAAAAATGGAGTAACCAGAGATTTATTCCAAAGTGCCTACTGTTTGTTTTCTCAAATAGTATGATCATAATTATAGCGTGCCTGTTAAGGAAATTATTTAGTACAAATGCCTTAGGGGTTTAGAACATTTTTGTTCTAAAATATATTGATTTTTTTTTAAAGAGAGATTTTTCGAGTACTTATAGCAGAGAAAACGTCAGGATATAACTAGAGCCCTGCGCGGATACAAAAATGTGGATACACATCCCATCCGTATCTGTCAGACTCAAGACATCATCCAATCGGTTCTCTGCAATCCAGATTTCTCTTTCACCCACATATGCACATCGAGATATCTGAAGGGAAGGGAGCAGAGATTGGAGGGACAAGGTCTTGTAGGGAAGAGGCAGGCAGCATGAGATCAAGGACTAAGGATAAGGGGCAGCAAGGTGACAGGGTAAAGATCTCAAGATGGGGTAGGGGTCTGAGGGGAGGGGACTTGCTGCTGCCACGGGAGACTCGTGAGCCATGGCACCCAGCAGCATTAGCTTCCGTCAGACCACAGCAGGGCAGAGGGACACAAATTGTCAGGACTCAGGAACCCTTCCAACACCAGGGCTTTCTTTGGCCTGTATGTTAATCAGGCTGAAGGACAGACAGGTCCTATGCTATTTCAGATATTGTGTGGAATTCTGAACAAAGCCATTCAAATGACAGGGGAAAAGGTCAGGTCCAATTGGCTTTAGTCATGCTCTCCAGCTTCTAGTTTTATAGCATATCTTGTTGTTTGAGTGTGGAGTTGCTGCCGGTTTATTGGGTATGATCAGAGGAAAAGAAATATTGAATTTTAACTCACACGAGTTGTCAAGTAGAAACACTTTGAAATATTTCTACATGAAATTCACAGGGCAAAATAGAAAGAGGGAATTTATTATGGTCCTCCTGTTCGCTAAATCTGAGTGAATGAAGTATGAATCCACAAAGTTAACCTACAGCTTTTCTGCCTGTTGATAGTCACTAACACTTAGAATTTAAAATGTTATGGTCTTCTTTCAAGTTTTACAGCTTTGTGGAGGGAGAAGGAGAGCTCTTCTCTTAAAATATTCACCAATTTGTTTTTGTATTGATCCTATCAGATGTCAGGACTCTAGTACTGCCCATGGAAGAGAGAATGGCCTTTCAAAATCAACTGGAGTTGGCAGGTGAACAAACCTCCCAATTTTATTGCATCTTTAAAGACAAGGTTTGGGCAATTATCCCAATGCTTCATTTGTAAAGAAAGAGGTGCTAGAGTCAGGGTCTGAAGCATTTTTTTCATTCATAACTGATGCAGCAAGGTTCCGGGGCTATCAACTACCAAGCCGAGAGGTGCGGAGTCTCTGGCCTGATAAAATCTCACATAAATTAAGAATTGGATATGTGCGGAAGTTCCTGGTGATAAGAGGAGACCAGACAAGTAGAACATCCATAGCTTTGTGAAATGGGAATAGGGTATGTTGACTTGTGCTGGTTAGTATGTATACATATGCCTTGGCACTTTACCCTACCTGTCTATGTTCTTAAAGCATGGATTCTGAGCATCTGCATGTAAGGCCAGACCTGCTTAAGAACATAGACCTACTTTGCCTTCAGACAGGTGATACATTAAGAAGCTAATTCAACCTTATTCAACCTAATTCTACTGTATATTTTATAAAGATTTTCCTTAAGTTTATGTGGGACGGTACTGTGCATTTGCAGTAAAAAGACCCAAGTTCTGGTTTCCAGTGATAATCTTGGCTCTTATTCTACCACTATCATATACTGGTAACCAGCTACTGTATTTGAACTCCTGTGAACTTTTGGTTTAGAATGAGTTTTGTCAAACTGCAGGCAGTACACAATTGTAGACAAAAGGGCCTTTATTCAATCCCTCATGCCAGGAGTATTAGCCCTAGATACTAATCATGGTGTCCTTTGTTTATATCCATTACAGGCAGTCCCCGAGTTACGCGGATCCGACTCCGCACTTACGAACAGGGCTTTCTCGCCCTGGAGCTCGCAGGCAGTGGGACAGCCCAGAGTGCAGCGGTCCCGCCACCTCGACCTCCGGGGCGTGAAAAGTTGCTCCGGGTGTCCCTGGTCTGCTGGGGACCGTCTCCAGCAGACCAGGGACACCTGGAGCAAAGCCGGGGAGGCGGAGGGGTCCCGCGCCTCTGAGGCTTTGCTCTGGCAAAGCCGGGGAGACGTGGGACTCCGCTGCCGCTGTGCTTTGCTCCCGGTGTCCCTGGTCTGCTGGAGACGGTCCCCAGCAGACCAGAGGCACCCCACCGCCTCTGCCACTTTGCTCCCGGTGCCTCTGGTCTGCTGGGGACTGTCTCCAGCAGACCAGGGACACCCGGAGCAAAGCCACAGCGGCGGCAGGGTCCCGCGCCTCTGAGGTTTTGCCAGAGCAAAGCCTCAGAGGCGCGACACCCCGCCGCCACTGCGGCTTTGCTCCCCGTGTCCCTGGTCTGCTGGGGGGGGGGGCGCAGCTAGTGAGCCCCCCGCCAGCAGACCAGGCTTTTGTTGTGGACCCTGGGGTAGAGCAGCTGGGGTGCTGCCGGGTTAGTCCTGCAGGGACCTACCTGGCAGCCCAGCTGTTCTGTCTCAGGTTCGAGATTCAGCCGCTGTTGAAACTGATCAGTGGCTGATTCCAGGAAGCTGGGGGCAGAGCAATTCTGCCTCCAGCTTCCTGTAGTCAGCCCCTGGTCAGTTTCAGCAGCAGCAGCTGAATCTGGAGCCAGTTCCGACTCACATACAAATTCAACTTAAGAACAAACCTATAGTCCCTATCTTGTATGTAACCTGGGGACTTCCTGTATTTATTACACTGTTCTCTTTGACTACTGGAAACTACATATTAGAGTTGGGAATGTCTAGACAAAATACAGTTGTTTACAGTCACTTTGTTCCTTTATAACTTTCAAGTGTTATATGAGCTTTCCAAATAAATATTTGTTGTTTTAAAAGAAGCATTCATGGTATCATTGAAGGAAAACCAGTGGCTAAACTCTACAAATCTGAGTGTCTAAAATTAAATAAACCAAGTCTTTAGGGGTACGTCTAAACTACATGGCTCCGTCGACGGAGCCATGTAGATTTGTTGTTTTGGCAAAGGCAAATGAAGCCGCGATTTAAATGATCGCGGCTTCATTTAAATTTACATGGCTGCCGCGCTGAGCCGACAAACAGCTGATCAGCTGTTTGTCGGCTCAGCGCGCTAGTCTGGACGCTCCCCTGCCGACATCAAAGCCTTTTGTCGGCAGCCCCGGTAAACCTCATCCGACGAGGAATATCGGGGCTGCTGACAAAGGGCTTTGATGTCGGCAGGGGAGCGTCCAGACTAGTGCGCTGAGCGGACAAACAGCTGAGTAGCTGTTTGTCGGCTCATCGCGGCAGCCATGTAAATGTAAATGAAGCCGCGAACATTTAAATCGCAGCTTCATTTGCCTTTGCCTATGTGTCTAATCTACATGCCTCTGACGACAGAGGCATGTAGTCTAGACACAGCCTAAGTGTCTAATTGACTTACAATCAAAGCATTTACACAGTAAAAGCATTGATTTATTTTACAAAGTATTAATTTGGTGTACTTTGTTCAGGTCTACCTTGTGGATTTCTCTCTGGAAACATTTATTTTCTGCACTTACTTGTACCTTATATTTTTACAGTTGCAGTGAGTAATTTAATTTTGTATTTGCGTTTCACTGTATCTGAATACTTCATAAGTATTACAAAAATTAAGAAAATATATTAAATTATGCAATGAAGGCCAAAGAATAATAGCTAGTACAAGGAAGCACCTTGAGTTAAGACTGATGTTATGTCATTTATACATGTCTGTTGTTGCCAAGTCATTTATTTATACTGCTTTTTCAGCTCAGGGCTATTATGAATGATACTATGCAAAGTCTAGGCTAAGTAGAAAATTTCAGTGCAGGCATACTATTCAAATTTTCTTGACCTTTGTTAATATTTGAATGATTTAATTATTTGTTAAATATTTTAAAAAACACACATTCATATGGATGTTCAGCCAGTTAGATATCCAACTTAGCTTATACCTTTTTAGACCAGATTCTTGGAGGCATTATGCTGTCTTATGCAAAAGCGCATGATAGATTTTTTTTCCTTTGCTTATACAGGCTGAATCTCCCTGGTCCGGCAACCTTGGGACCTAATTGGTCCCAAACAAAGGATTTGCTAAACAAGCAGAGGTCCCTCCCAAAGTGGCCTGTGCTGTGCCCGGCTAGAACTCCAGCCATGCCCCACTGCTGCCTGCCTGGCTATGGTTCCTCAGGCTGGAGCTCCGGAGCTACCGTGGCTCTATAGCTGCCGTAGCTTCTGGGGCTGTTGAGGTTTTGCAGTTACTGCGGCTTCTGGGACAGCCAAGCCTTTGCAGCTTCTGGGACTGCTGGGGGTCCGCAGCTGCTGTGTTTTCCAGGACCAAGACCCTGTGGTTGCTGGGACTCTGCAGCCACTGTCAGCCCCCTTTACCCCCCTACAACAGGGGCCAGAACTCCTTGCTGCGCCCTCCTCCTTCAACACAGCGCTCCTGGCTGAGTCATGCTCCTCCTCCCCAACTCCTATCCTGTGGCCCAACCTTCTTATCCCTGGACTCTGCAGTCCAGGAACATTCGTGGTCCTGCTGGACTAGAGATGTTGCCGGACTACAGAGTCCCGGTTAAGGGAGGTACAATCTATATTGAGAGAGACATATTTTTATGTGATATTTGGAAAACACAATTTTTAAAATGTAGACTATCCATGAGATTTTACTTGTATATTCCAAAGGGTAGAGTGCTCAGCAAGTGCTGTGTTTAAGGGAGTCTCACAGCCTGAAGCTTGCTGGAACAACCTTTGTTCGTTTCAGGAAGTAGAGGTTTTCTTGCCTAACAAAGAGACTGATGCCTGATTCCACTGGTGCTGGTTTTACACCAACAAAAGGTCAATGGCATGAAAGAACAATGTCAGGCTCGATTCTCCCCAATTCCAGCCTACAAGTTTAGTTAAGCCAGAGCATAAGGGAAAAATGAGAGGAGGCTGTAGGAGGCAGTGATCATACTCCCATTTTCCAGGTGTACCGGTAGTTCGGAATAGGCACCCTAGTCCGAACTACCTAGTTCGAGCCCCGTGTAGCCGCGCTACACGGGGTTCGAAGCAGCGGGGATTTAAAAATGGCGGCTCCCCGCTTATGCTAATGAAGCCCGGGAAATTCAAATCCCGGGCTTCATTAGCAAGTGCGGTATGCATACATTACCCTCCTAGTTCGAACTAGGAGGGTAGTGTAGACATACCCTCAGTGAGCATCCCGGAATGGGGAGGAAAAAAAATCATTCTTGAAGGTGCCTGCTTGGTTCTGAAAAGTGTTCTTCCCATTTGCATAAGTGCACAGAAAGGAAAAGACAGATGTGACCAATTCTTTAACATACGTTTTTGTTCAACCCCATTACATTTGGGGTTAAACTAGCATAAATTAGTGGAGAATTTGGCCTTAGGTTGCAAGGAAAGCTATGAAGATAAAAGGCTACTGCACTTATTCCTATGTTAAACGGCAACTCAATGGGATAGGGAATGGGAATATGCCCTGTATGGTTTCCTTTTATTTGAAACTAAGTAGTTCACACTCAGGGGAGCTGATAGATTTGCTGGGTCCCTGAACAAGGATGGTTCCATGCTCCTGGAAGGGGAGGGATCTTAGACAGAAGGGCTGGGGTCAGCCCTCAATGCTGCTTAGACCATGCCGTGCTCCCCACCCTAACCCTCAGCACTGCCCAGAACACGCTGCCTAGGGCTCTTGCAGCAATTTAAAGGGCCTGGGGCTCTGGAAGCTGCTGTTGCTGCTGCTGCTGCAATAGCCTTTTTGTTCACCAGGCCCTAGGACAGTTGCACCTATAGTTCCCGCTAAGGTGTGTGCCAGCGTGGTCGTACACAACGTCTTCCCCAGCCCACCTCCTCTGGAGAGCCGGCTGCTACAGCAGGCAGAGCCACCTGAGACAATGTGGTGAGGGAGCAGCAGGGATGGGGGGCTGGGACTGGCCGTGTGCCAGGGAGGGGATGCCTGATCCAGTGGATGGGGCTGCCACGTGGCAGCTGGGGCCTGGACAGGGCATGTTGCATGGCAAGGTCATGGAGTTCTGCTCCAGCAGCCAGGAACGTATGTGTGTTAATAAATGTGGTGCCACCATGGCACATGTCCAAACCAGTGCCCATGACCCAAATATTGATGCACAAGGCAAAACTCATTCCGCTCATGGTTGGAAAATCTTAGAGGGAACACTGAGTTGCACCCTTTGCCCTCCCATTGGCAGGCCTGTTTGCACTCAATGTTTAAGTAAGAAAAAAACACATTTTTCTCCACCTCACCATTTTTTTGGATCTCACTGGACTACTCACAACCCCCCATTAATGTAATATGAAAAGAAACATAATTTGGCGGAAGGATGCATAGTACACTCAAGTTTATGATTACAGAAGCTAAGCGGCTCTCAAGTCATAGTCCCAAATATTGAAAATGTGCATCTTTTGATGGTCTGCCAGCAGTTTATAGATATATAAACCACTATGGCTATAGCACCTCATAAAGTTTTATTTCCAGGTTTGATCTGCCATAGAACATTTACTTGCTGTCAAAGAAAATAAAAAATATGCTAATAGCACTGGGATTCCTTTACAAGCACTGAAATTTTTGAAACCACCTTATAGCTACCACTTTTTCATAATCCTTGCAATATCTGATGTACTTGTGAGGTAGGGAAAAATTTATCTCTAGAATTGCTATATTTTAGTATTGATCTCAAGGGAACAATGATTCCTGGAGATATGATTTAATTTGGGCCTTCTCTGTGACATTTAGGCATGAGTCTGTCAAATGACATTGTGCTACTCCTTTTTATTGGAAAGAGTCTTCATGGAAAGGGCACCTATATAGTTTATTAGAGCTATGTATTGTTAGATTCAAGCCTGTCTCAGCTTATATGAATACATACCAAGCTCTTTGCTAGCTCTAAATTCATTCGCTTCACTGCTGCTTAATGCACTGGAGTGAAAATGTTACCCAATGTAGTAAGTATTTTAGCTTATGATATCCTTACAATAGAATGCTGGAAATTAGAAAAAAAGTACCTGAGTTGCGGGACCAGCAGTCAGAGCTATAATTACTTAGGGACTGATCCTACACCATTTCAGCTAATGGAAATTTTGGCAATGGAAGTAGAAGTGAATCTTAACCAATGCCTACTTAAGTTAACAGGAATTGATTTACTTCAATGAGCCGTGAATCATACTTTTAGTTGATTAATTCCTTGCCACCATAATGGTTATATTAGCCCTATGGACTTCTGTGTCGAATATGGCCAATACCATAAATTTTAAAATAAAAGATCTAATTCTGATCTCACACCATTTTTGCACCTGTGTAAATTCCATTGACTTTATTATTGTTACTCCAAATATACACCGATGTAATTGATATCAGAATAACACCATTTAAACTTATCATAAAGACAACACAGTCATGCAGCAGACACACAGATTTTTATATCCAAGCAACGTTTACGTTTCAAGACATTATAGCACTGTCACATGGCTGGGGTGAATATAGCTACTCTCTCTAGTTGCTACTATTATGGTACATAAGTTTAAGTGAGCACATATACTTTACGGAATTATTCCATGATGCGCACCAGTTCCTGCATGTCTATTTCAAAGCAGAATAAAACCAACTATTGAGTGTTTTGTTAGACTGAGAAGATTGAAAAGGCATTATATATAATATTATAAGAGTACTATATCCATGATGTCATATTATTCAAGTTATTTTAAGGAAGATCAAAAAGTTAAACCTATTTGGAAATATATATTTTTCTGTATTCCATATACGGTTTAAATATATTCTTTTTCTTATATTTAAGATAATCTTAAATACCTAACATATTTTATCATCTTCAGTTCTAGAAGATTTAAAATACATTGTGAAAATATAGACACAGTTAGGAACACATACACCCAACTGTAAACGTACACACACAAACACACCCTGCAGTATTCCTGCAAACAGGAATACTGCTTAAAGCAATGGAGTTGTTCTTAAGCACACTTTGGGTATGTCTAGACTACCGCGTTTTGTCGACGGAAGTTTTGTCGACAGATACTGTCGACAAAACTTCCGTCGACAAAGAGCGTCCAGACACATTGAGTTCTGTCGACAAAGCAAGCTGCTTTGTCGACAGAACTCCGTAGTCTGGACGCAATGTTACAGGCAATAACACCTTCTGTCGACAGAGTTCTGTCCACAGAAGGTGTTATGCCTCGTAAAATGAGGTTTACCAGCGTCGACAAAACTGCTGAGTTCTGTCGACGTTATGTCGACAGAACTCAGCGGTAGTGTAGACGCTGGTATAGTTTTGTCGACAAAAGTCCACTTTTGTCAACAAAACTAGGTAGTCTAGACACACCCTTTGAGACTGTATATTATTATTTCAGTAACAATTTCAGTCACGTAATAATAACAACAAAAGATTTTAATATCCCAAAAGTTATCATAAATTTTCAATTATTGAAATAAAAATAAAAGTAATTCAAGCCTCTTTAGTTTGGAAACAAACAGATGGATCATTTGCTGCCTTTCTAGCAATGACTGGGCCATATAGTCTGTGCGCTTGATTCACCCTAGTGGTGCAAGGAGATGAAAATGGCAGTCTCTTCAGCTATTGTGCCTCAAGGGATATTTACTTTAAGAAGTTTAAATCATGAATATATTGCATCCTTCCTGGGACTTTAGGGCACCTATAAATTACAGTGAGGACTCTCATGGAGCCTTGTGACCCCCACTTTCCAGACCCACCTTGTTTTGATGCGGTAGGATGTCTTATGCGGCAAACATGCCTTCTGGGCAGAGATTCTAGCACCAAGGGCTCTGCATCCTGAGTTATAAAGGCACCACAGCCCAAGACAGAGGTGAGCCCTCTGTATTTGGTATCATGTACTACATTACCTATAGATGCCTTCATAATGCCATTCCTATTCACATGGTGCTTACATCATTATGAAAAAGCAATATTCATTTAATGCTTGTTTTGATGTCTGGATTAAGCTCACATCTTGGAAAACTACATTTGAGCTGGAACCAATCTCAGTATCTGGAGGTTTGCAAATCATAATATTCCAACTTTTATTGTCATTGTGTCTCTTTACAAAATTCATAAGCACATGCAAAATAAACACATACAATTCCCTGTGGAGTTGTTCAGTACGGTAGACATTTATGACAAGTAAATTGCCGAGAAAACATTTACAATGCATATATTTGTTCATGTTAAATCATACCTCTAAAATAACAAAAATAATTTTTCAGAGTTTTGCAATTTTTACATCAAAGACTTGAGAAAAGATTGTTTCCCTTTTTGAGAAATAAAGCAACATGATAACTGCAGAGCTGCCATGAAGAATTTGGCAGAAAGCCGCTCACCATCTTTGAAATCATCCCTGCGGCAAGGTTTACTTTTCATCAAAAAGCGAAATACATCTGTTAGGTTTGTAATGAAGACTTAGCCTGGAAAAAGGCCAGTATCTTGCTACCATATCAGTGGAAAACTGAAACGTTACTTTGGAAGTGAATTAAGCTAAACTGAATTAAGGATACTTTAATTCCGATTGAGCGTGGCTATGCAGAGGCTTTAATGAGATTTAAACTTAGCCTCTTTAAAGTCACATGATTAATTAATTTGGATTAATTTTTTGAGGGTTTTGTGCTTTTACCTGGATAGAAATAAGAATGTTGGATTATGACTTAAAAATTAGATAGCACCAAGAAATGTTAATGAAAAATGTTGTACTTTGAGCACTGGAGTTAAGTCAACTGAAATGCAGGTGTACAGCTAGCAAAGTCAACATATGACTTTTGAACTGGCCACCATCGTTTGGAGAGGTGGACTAACTACGTGAACTCTGTTGAAGTAGGAGGCAATATGATGCTATGGTGATGCCAATGTAATGGCTGTTTGTTTGTTTTTTTCATTTGTTTCCTAAACAGGCAACACAGGCAACACTGCTAAACAGGCAAAGGTAGCAGTTACCTTTGGACTCATGCGGCCTCCATATGATGGGTACAATTTTCCATCAGGGAAAATAAAATAGATGTGATTTTTTACTGGTAAATTATTCACTGTCAATTATTTAGCTTATTGGTGTCAGTGCTCATGAGTTTTTAAATATTTGGTGCTTTTGAGCCACTAGACTTCATCACAATCCTTTTCACATTCCCTCCTTTCCCAAAATTTCTAGCCTTCAGAAGAGTAGAGCAAAGCTTATGAATGTGAACCCTCAGGCCTAAAACCCTGGAGCCAAATAAGGAGAAACTGAAATGTACTGTATTTTAAAGTTCCATGACTTTTGAAAGCTTAGATGTTGGCCACACTGTTACCCTCTCTTCATGTTTATTAAGACAGAGATTTTTAAAAGGCACAAACAGCAGTCACCTAACTGCATCTGTGCCTTTGAGAAATCCCCCCAATCGCTGAGATTTTATTCAGCATAGATACAGATAGTCAGAAATCATGCTGATGTCTCTATGACCACAGGGCACAGTGAACAAGGAAGGGTACAGTCTGAATCATACAATAAGCTCTTGTATTTAATGAGCCATGAAATGTGGAAAATAAACTGCTGTTCAGCAGGGCGGAAAGTGTGGCTTCTGAGCATTTCATTGGTTCTTAGCGTGACTTTCTAGTCCCACACATTCATGAGATATACTATGCAATGGTCATTGGTCTCTCACACCTGGCTAAAAGTAAGCCATCACCGCACATTTGTCAGATAAACCAGGATGTTTGCAGCACCTCAAGCACCTTTTGAGCTAGCCCGCCCTCACTATGACATGGGAATATTCAAGCATAAAGAAATTCTTTGCACGTGTTCAAGATATCACTTCAAATGTTTCACTGCGATATCTATTGGGAAGTCAAAGACTGGCCATAAAATCATAAAGATCATGGATATTCATGAAAAATTGCTACTTAGTATTGGGTTTAGATATGCCTCCATTTTGGAGATCCCATGGGCACTTTGGAGAACATCACCTAATATACTACGTAAAAGTGTTTGATTTTCTAAAATATCAATCACTATGTAGTAATTAAAGATTTCCTTTCACAGTAACATGAGCAAAGGGCTGGAAAAAACATATTGCTCTATGTTAGTCTTCAATTAAATAAACCTGCTGGAGCCGCACTACCCATTTTACTGGCCAGGCTAGAAAATATTTACAGCACACAAACACTCACTCAAATGTGCACACACTCACAGCTGAGAGGGGAAAAGTCCAGAAATCAGAGCAGGGCAAAAATGATCAGCTAACCAGAGTGGAACAAAAACAGCAGCACACCAGCTTCAGAGAGGTAGCCTAGTTAGTCTATACAGGATAAACTTAAAAAACAACCAATAATCTAGTAGCACGTTAAAGATTAACAAAACATGTAGATGGTATCATGAGCTTTCATGGGCACAGTCCACTTCTTCAGATGACCAGCCACCAGATCAACCCGCCTCCCCAAAATTCACACTCTTTTTGCCCACTCTGGAATCAGTCCAGTAAACCCCTAAGTGAATTCAGCTTTCTACCAACCCAAACAATAGTTCATACTCCCAAGACTGAATGCTGACCCTGATTGATGATGTGCATGGAAACTCAGTGGTTTCTTTTAAAAGCTTCCCTAGTAGCCGGGGAGCAGGGGAGAGAGGGAGGGGAGCACACTGTACTCCCTGTTGAACATGACTGAAGGCTCCCTTAGGAGTCCACTGAAAGGATTTCTCTATCTTCACCACATTTAATAGTCTGATCATAAACTTAACAAAAACTACAGTAAATCGCTTTTCTGACATTCCAATTCAAGCAATTTCTGGCTGTTTCTAACTATAATTTGTGTAGTGCTGTAGGATTTCTTTGAATTACTTTGTGTGCATTTTAACCAATACACTTTAATCTCAGGATTTCACATACCAATTATATAGTCATTGTGGTTATCTTCACCTCTCCCCAGTTTTATGAATTCAGTAAATTATATTAACCATATTCTGGCCTCCATCTAGGGTTGAAGACATGCCGTATAAAATGAAATGGTGCTGTAAAGTCAGAGATCGATTAATATAACTCCAGTTATTAAGCACAAATTATGACAACCATGGGCTATTGCAAGCTATATTTCTATTTTGGAGAGCACTTTAAAATACGTTTTGCCAGCTAATAATAGTTTGCAGTTAAGTCACTGAATGATGTGCCCAAAACTCTAATAGAAGGAAATACCAAGATAGATTTTCTTTGTAAAGGTGGGACACTAATCTAATTAATCTGACTTGGTTTACAATTTCATTAAACACATCTAGTCTCCAAACCAGCAAGTAAATTGTATGATCCTGAACCAAATAGAAAATATCAAACATTCAAAAAAAAAAAAAAAGGCAGAGTGTACCTCTCTACATTTTGTCCCAGGAGAGTAGGATAAATTACCTTGAATTTTCAGAATGTATATTTAAAGCAAAAATAAAATTCAGCTTCAGAAGACTCCAATAATGAATGTGTTTGCATGGATAAATTACAATGTTTACATAGTGCACTTAGTATGTATGACTTGCCTTCTGTCCCTCTGGATCCTTATAAAAATTTGATGTGGCTTTTCATGAAGGTACTGGAGAATATTTTTAAATAAGTAAACCCAGCTTATGGTAACTAGCAGGCTAATCCAGAACTAATGTTCCATAACCGTTCCTGAAAGTCAAAAGAATGGCAACAAGACATCATCATGATACACCAATAGCTAAGATATGGTGGCTATACATTTAAAAATGCAGATTGTTAGCATGCCTCTTGCAATATGAGGCATTTAAACAATAGCTGCTTTAATGTCACATAATTTCTTTATGCACGTGGCATTGCATGTGTAATGAAGCGGTAAGTTTGAAGTGTCACATTATCAACAGTGTTGTTATCTGAAGCTGAGAGGCTTATTCGGATTCCACAAGCTGTCACTAAAGAGGGGATGGAATAAGTAGTCTACCTGCTCAAATAGTATTTATCTCTCAGCAGGAGGAGAACTGAATGTAAACTAATTCCACAGACACCTCCTATTCCTGACCTCTGCATGGTTATATCTCAGGGAAATATCTAGATGAAAAGCAGGGACTACAGGTGCATGTTTGCTCTGTGCATTATCTTCTCAAAGGGAAATACCCGTAGGAATGAATGATGACCCTGTCAGATGCATTCCCCTGGGTTCCTACTTTGCATCTGCAAAGATGCTGAAAAGAAGCTAATTAGCCCAGGTGCAGGTGGGACGCCATTGTAATAAGTTTCAAATCAGAGTGGTATTTCCATGTGGGGTAAGGTGACTCCCTGAAGAATACTGGCCCCACAAAATGATCTGGCTCTCCACATATGTCTAAAGTACAAGGGAAGTTCTAATGGCTCTTGCGACACTTTGGTTTGGAGAATTATGTGCTTGCCCCATCATAAGCCACCAAACCCATTTCATTAAATGAAATGATGTGTGAAAAACTGCAGAGCTTCAGGGTCATGGAAATGCTTTACAGTTGCCTTCATTTAGCTTTTTTCCCAATGCCCTCAAAGCTCCTTACTTTCCTTATTTAGCAGGAACAATGGAATAAATGGAGATTTTCCTTAAAGTAAAACAAGAAATTAGGAGCTTTTTCATAAGTGAATTAAACCCACACTTCAAAGCATACAGAAGAATCCTTGCTCCAATAAGAGCAAGAGGCATTTTGCCATTAATTTCAATGGCTGTGAGATATGGCCAAGAACAAGGATAGGATAGTAGGAAGATAATTGAACTTGAAAACATGAACGGAGCATATAAGCACCTGAACGAAACATATAAGTACATAAAAATGGAAGACATACTTAGAAAGTCAATGAAAACATGTTCCTCTGAAAATGCAGCTTGAAGCAGTTGCATACACTTTCTTCAGAAAGCTATTAAGCAGCACTTAATTACCTGAAGATTTACAATTGTAAAGGCAGGAATCCTGCAGAATTCTAGTTCCCACGACTCCTCCTAAGTGATTCAGTTTTCCTCTGTGAGTATCTAGTCAGGTAAATAAGAAAGTACTGAGTTATGGAGGAATATGTATTTTCAAACTTCTTGACAAGCATGTTGAGTAACAACAAAAAAAGTGCAATGAAGCAAAACGTCTGATTAAATATAAACTTTTCAGCTACTTTCTGATATGTCTTATTACATTACTACTCAAGTCATGTTACTTATCTTCAACACGTGGAGGAAACAAAAGGATTTTTGTCTAATAAGTCTGGTTAACCTCCCGGGGGGCAGGGGGGAGGCGCAGGGAAGGGGAGAGGGGGTGAATGAAACAGAAAGGGAAATGAAATGTAGCCTTAAGATTATTGCTTTAACAGAGTAAATACCCTATCTAGTATGCTTGGGAGACCACTGCCATGTTTCTATGTGACCATCACAAAACAGTGTAGTCTACTATTGTTTTCAGAACACATGAATGGGAATTAAGACTTCAGATTCTCTTTGGTAAAGACAAGCTGTTCTTATTTTTTATCACCCAGATTTCTTTCATTAATGGGAACGGATCATTTTTTATTGTAAAACATTAACTTACTATTGGGGCACCCAGAACCATAAGCCACTGTGTTATCTCTTTGCCTGACAGTAGTGAGCTTTGCTAGATATTAGACAACAATCTGTCTTTCTTACCAGCCAACTCCTTAAAGCTCTCTGGGCCTAAAACTCACCTAGCAGGAAACAATCAGTGAACCCAAGCCCCAAACCCCTAAAACAGGGGTGAGCAATAAAACAGCAGAGCTGGTCTAGACTGGCAAGTTTTTCCTCAAAAGCAGCTGCTTTTGCACAAAAACTTGCCAGCTGTTTACACTGGCCGCTTGATTATGCGCAAAAACACTGATGTTCTACTGTCTGAAATCAGTGCTTCTTGCGCAAATGCTTTGACGTTCCCATTAAGGCAAAAGCCCTTTTCCTGAAATGTTTTTGCGCAAGAGGGCCAGTGTAGACAGCTAAAAACTGTTTTGCGCAAAAAAAGCCCCGATGGTGAAAATGGCGATCGGAGCTTCCTTGCGCAAAACCACGTCTAGATTGGCACGGATGCTTTTCTGCAAAAAGTGCTTTTGCGGAAAAGCATCCATGCCAATCTAGACGCTCTTTTCCACAAATGCTTTTAACGGAAAAACTTTTCCATTAAATGCATTTGCGGAAAATCATGCCAGTCTAGACGTAGCCCAGTGGTTTGCCAGGATTAGCCACTCCTGGGACACCACTGCTATATTTCCGGAACTTCTATGTGGCTCTTTGTGTTTTTATTGTACATATAAAACACAAAAATATGAATGACCAGTGTGTTATTAGTTTTCCTTATAACACCTATTGGATGAAGATTATGACATTAGTGATTTGGGATACACTAAACACGTCGGGCCAGTTAAAACTCACTGCTAGATATCAGACAGCTCCTTGTACTCTGGCACTGGGATGCTGTTATGGTCACAGAAACCGAGGTACCTTTCTTGGCCAGAGTTAATGCATAAATCTTATCTGAGGAGCAGCTTTTACTGCAATGTTTTTATTCAGAGGAAGAGAGGAATTTAATAGATACAACCATTACATTGTCCTCCCTTGAGACTATGCCCCTCTTCCTAATACCTATTATTAATTATTATTATTATTATTAGTGTCTTTTCATGACTTATCTTTCCCTATCTCCCTCCTTTTCATTGAGCTTTTTATAACAATCTCTTGCAGATATTAAAATTAATAAAAAATACTTAAAGCTCTCCTCAGTCTCAAATCAAGTGGTCAAAATGCAAATAAGAAAAGCACCCAGCAAACCAACATATTCCTTTAATTTCACTCTCCCCCACTTCACTCTGACAAAAACAAATTATTAGCCTGGCAAAAATAAGATCATATCAGTTTACTTGCAGGACTTTGGCAATATCTCTGTGCTAAATCCCAGTCTCACACTGAAATTTATTTTTTATCAATATACCTCTCTTTTCAGCTTTTGTTCATTCTCTTCATTGTAGAGATCAGTTACTCTTGGGCCAGATTTGTACATTTATTCACCATGATGCAGCAACATATTGAAAAAACACCAATGTCCAGAGGAAATATATATATTTGTTCTAAATGGTGAATTTTTTTTCTAATTTCTTGAGGATATTTTTCTTCTGTCTGCCTGACGGATGCAGTTACATAACTACCTCTTTTACTGTAACTTTTAACTACTCGGCAAAGTTGGAATTCAATATTTTACTCAGGACAATAAAAACATGCCTGTTATTTGACCTTGATGCTAGGTTGATCTAAAGTGCATCAATTCACTATGGCTTTAAAAAGCACAAGATGATGATGCATGGATTAAACATAGGAAAAATAATTCATTCTGTATTCAGATACCATGATCATCAAAAAGCTTTACCACTTTGTGTCAAACACAAATGTTTACTATGAAGTTTCTATCTCACCCAATTGGATTACTTCAGTACCTCAGTAAGAATCACTATCTAGTTTTCTCAGCTATAGGTAGAATAAAGTTTCCAATAGAAAGTTCATTCATGCAATTGTCAAATTTCTTCTCTGAGATCACCACCAGCACCACATCTTTGCAGAAATAGTCTTGGATGACAAAACATAATGTACAGGTTATGACAGGACAAAATCCTTCTCAGCTTGTATGCAGGAGCTGAGGTACCCCAGTAGCATCTGGACAGTGGTTTCTACTACTGGATATCAGAAAGAGCATCAGAAGTGTGTCAGTGCTAGAAGTGACCTGCCCACTGCTTCAGTTAAGGGAACAAGGCCTGGACTCTACTGTGTAAGTCATGTTCTTTAAATAGAAGATAATCTGCATTCTCACATATAACCAGGTAAGTCCTTACGGCCAAACTCTGATACCCTCACTCACAGTAATTCATATCTTATTCTACCAGTTGATTCACTTTTTTCAAAGGGACCACTCATAAGTAATTCAGTTTGAGAGAGCACTCACATTCAGAACAGCTCTTAAAGCTGTCGAGGGGCTCTAAGGACATGATTAAATGCTGCTCTGAAAAGTTATGGAATTAAACTCAGACCTAATTGAATTCCTGAATCAGGCTCAGCATAAGATGCTATTTGATGTGTATAAAAGTATCATAACCTAGCCTCGGTCATTAGGGTAAAAATCAGAGGAATAATATTTTCTAATATTGAAATGGTATTTTACTAGATTATTAGTACATTCTATTGCTTTCCTCTGAACAATTCTTCCATAACTATGTGCTGTGTAAAGATGGACCTTTGATCTGACCCAATATGGCCATTGTTATGGACTTTCAACCTTTTTGCAACTGTGAGCAAGAATCCATGGGCCCATTCCTGCAGTAAACTATGCACTCTTACAAGACCCCACTTAACACACTAGTCTTAAGACACTAATTTCATTCATTCACACAGTGCTACTTGCAGGTTTGAGATCTTGCACACGTATGCAAAGTAATGACGGAAGTATCTCTGACAGCATGACAGACAATGCCTATTAAACTTAATACCTTTTAATGGACTTCAAATGTGCTTCAGATCAGGCCCAAAGAGAATTTTTTTTACCAAGCATGAAAGCAAAGAGTATACAAGTTTTTCACCAATTGCCTACTCCTTCCTTCCTCCAAATCCCTGGAATGAATAAAATATATTAAATGGAAAGATACTTTCCAATTTTCTTGGTCACCAACCAGCAGTATTTTAAATGTTAAATATTTAATGCAGTGATGTTTGGCAACATGCTCTACCAACCCAACTTTTCATTTTTCTTTCATAGCCGGTATTGATTAAGAGTTGTATTTCTGTTTTTCTGCTCCAGGTAATCCATTTGTATGCATACTTGACGTTAGTCAGCCATCATCTTTTACGTCTTTTACTGTTTGCCTCTTAAATGTGGATTAAGCTCACACAACCAACCAAATCATTCAATTCATGTATGTCAGCTCATACTGTTTTTAAAAAATAGCTTCCGTGTTACAGTACATTAAAATGTGATACATCAATCTGATAAAGTATTCCTGTTTCTTAGAGATGTCAGTGGTATTTTCTGTCTATTCATCTTTTGTTGTCTTTAATATCCCAGATACTGTAACTCAGTTTTTAAGATGTTTAGTTCACTTTCAGGGGTACTGTGTATTTGCATCATAATATTCAAGTAATTTAGGTTTTAGAGCTCAACTAAAGTCTCAAAAATTGCTTACCTAATACTCCATGCAGTATAGTGAAACAGCCTTTAGTACCAGAACACACTACACCAACCTCATCTAAGGCTGTATTTTTGAACTAGAAATACCTCTTCTTCATCTGATTTCACCCACTTTCACATTTCTATGCCCCTTGGAAGGGAGCTAACAAATTACACAGGGAACGTTTATATGCTAAGTCATTCATTTCTTATGCAAATGTTGTGTTCTGCTTCAGGGTGTATCCTTAAACTGCATCAGATATTTACTTCCTTGTTCTTGGAAGAGTTCCCTATACTTTAACAGTGGTAAAATTTGGGCATCTGCCTCTCAATTGCCTAACCACTTGAGTACTCACACTACATCATATAAAGTTAGACAAAATCTAAATAGTCAGTGGTCCTCATATTCCACTGGCTATTTTTACTGAATGGTAAGTTACTTTTTTTGACCCTATTCCTATAACTACACTATTGCAGAGACCATCAACAGTCCCTGATATTTATGAAGCAGAGCTACTTGAAATCATTCATTTTCACTTCACAGTTTTTGTGTGCATTCAATGATTAATATTTTATTGATTACACTTGAGAATTTGTGGATGTGAAACTTAATCCAAAGCTCAATGATCATGTCCTAAAGCAATGATTTTTTTCTCAGTCAGCAAGTGAAAACACAGATTTCTGCAGTTGAATGAAAATAACATTGTACTCTGCGAAACATGGTTCATTTTTAAATGTTCACCTCCCATGAACTTCTGTCTTGCCTGATATATATCACTCCTGTAAGGGAGGGAAAGAAATTTAATAGGAAATGCATGGCATGAAGCAGTCTCTTCCAAGCTCAGCTCTGAGCCCAGATGTAAGTGAAGTGACATGACAGTGACTAAATTTAGAAACCCAAATCCATATTTAGGCATCTAAAATTAAAATGGCATGATTTTCACAGTTCCTGAGCATCCACATCTTTCTCAATGAGTGCTGAAAAAGTGTAGCTCTTCTGAAATCAGAGTGGCCTGATTTTAAAATCTGAAAGATGGACCCGTAGAAGCTTAATGTCAGAAATCTTTGTTTATAAATTCTGTCCATAACAAAACTTTTATATTTTTAAGGGTACCAAGCAAGTCTTGATCATGTAGACTTACTTCTGAAGAATATAAATTCAGGATTTTTTGGGGGGGAGGAGGGAGGCATATCTACAGATGCAAGATATGTCTGGAGCTGGAATTTCATCATGTAGCTGCCTACATGTAGTAGGATATGATCCCAACAATACCTAGACTCAACAGGACCAAAATTTCCAGTATTTTGTGGCTCCAAGGCAGGAACCCAAGGTTACTTTAACATACTTTTTCTGTATTTGATAATGCCTATTTTCTGCTGAGACCAAATTAGTTTAGAACCTGTCCTGCCTTACATTGCAATTATTTTTTCATCAGTTAGGAGCAGCTGCCAATTTACCACACTTTGTGACCTGCATTAGCTGGTTTAGAAGTCAATCTAACAGTAATATGCCTTCCTGAACAGGAAGAGCTTTACTGCACACTATTCAGGGGATGCAGAAGGATGATAGCAGCAGCCGTGCTTATCAGGTATAAATGCAAACCCAGTTTTGATACAACCCTTTGAGGGATGTGAACAGATTAGTTCCCCCATAACATTTTACCTGTGATCTCTGTAAAATAGATGATATATCACAATGAAAAAAATGCCATTCATTTAACTTCCTAGCATTCGATTTTATTTTCATTATAAGTATTTCATCAAGTATGTGATGTGCATTTACACATTAATGCATGCAAAAATAAAAAGGGCCGTACAGTATATTTTCAAGATACGCTAAAGCAAATACATGGCGACTTGCGTGCTTGATTATGTTTTAACAAATGCACACTGCCACAATAGTATCAGAGATGAGAAAGGTACGTGAAGTCATCAAGTCCATCTCCCTTGAAGAAGATTGTTCCCTATAGCACATTATCTCATGAGAAATTAGAGCTGATGCAATAATTAGGTTTTCTGCCAGATTGCCATATGGCATATTAAATTCTAGACTTCCCTTAAGATTTTCAGTCAAGTACTTTAGCTTTTTTTGTACATTTTATTTTTAAAGAGTATTCTCAGTGTCACAAAATGAAAAGTTTGTCTTGTAGTTTTAAATTTGCTTTCTTTGTATTTCAACAGTTGGAGTAATTATCAGATTTTATCAACAAAACTAGAGAGTCTGATTCTGCCTTCACAGGCTCCTATATAACTTCCATTCATCAGCGAGATTCATGACCACCCATCAGAGCAGTACTAAGGTCAGAGAATTACATATTCCCAGGAAGGAGATAATACTACGGATCTGAGAATGAAAAAAAGGGGAGAATGAAAGAGATTAGAATATCTCACCAGAGATTAGGACAGTCTACTAGATACTGAAAAAGGAAAAAAACTGTTCAGGATAACTAGAATTGTATTCTTTTTTAAGTGGACCAGAATACACAGAGAGCAGTAGTACAGAGTTCAGAGCTAATCACCTAATATCCTAAATGTTTCTGGTTCTAGGAAAACATGTACACAGTGTTTGAATTTTGTACAGGAATGATTGTGTCTAGTATCAGTTTTCCTCCCAAGATAATTTACAGAGGCGAAAAAACACAAATTATAGGTGAGTTAAGAACTTGCATCCTAATTAACATGGAATTGATCCCTTTTGTTTTGCAAACTGGTCCCAAACACCAAAGTTTCAAAGAAAAGTAGATGAATGCAATAGTCTTTCACTGCTTCGTTACTAGAGAACCCTTGCACCAGTCTGTCCTTGCAAGCTTGAATAGCAATATGTCTCCATTGAGGTTAATATTAATTATTATTATTAATAACGATAATAACTACATGGCACGTATGTGGTGCCTTCATACAAAAGACCTAGAAAGTCATTTAATTTATGGTTAACCTACCCTTTGACATAAAGAAGACATAAATTGGCAACACATTGGTATCTTGGCATCTGACAGATGGTGAGGTTACATCTTCCAGAGCAATTAAATGTCACTGTTTATATTATAACCAAGACCAGATAGTGTCATGAAGGCATAAGTCTGTGCTAGTACAGTGCAGAGCCAGCTCACTCTAGGAAAAACTCCGTGGAGGTATTTTCGGTGCAAGGTGGGGCAGAAGGATACTCATTGCATGCACCCATTCAGTATGAGATTAACAACAGCCAATATATCAACCAGTCTCAACATATGTAGAGACTCTGGGCACCAGACTACTATTAATAAACAACCTAGCAAATCTTCAGAAGAGCAATATATAGAAATGGACCACATCAAAAAGTTCCCACCAGCCAAGGAGGACATGGGTCCAACTCATAGGTCAAGGTACATGAAATTGGCTGAAATTCAAGCAGACAAGATGTTCTGTTTGTCGGCTTATTCCCCCAGACATAATTGGTAGATAACAAAAGTGTCTTAGGTGTTCAGACACCATGGTGTTGGGTACGCTCTAAGAAACTAGACAGACCATCCAAACACAAGTGATATTTACGAAGCAATCTAAATGTTTCTTATGGCTCAAGATACTTAGTTCTGGAACCATTCAGAGACAATCCAAGGTATCTAAGTTGTTCTGACAGTGAAAGCATTCTGGATATCAAGTTTTCACAGATATTATAGCACAGAGGTAAAGTCTCTTGGCTGCACAGCTACAGCATAAAACAATCAGTCAGAATGATATTTGCTCACTGGCAGTCTAGCCACCATTTCTTTTGTTTGACAGATCTACATACCCCATTGACAATCAAATACAAACCTGGAAAATAAGGAATTTAAAAGTTCCTTAACATGAGATGGGATGAGTTTACAATTTGGAAAAGTCTTCCTTGGTTCACATGCAGAGTAGGTATTGTAAATTAACACAATGGAAGCCCCTTTGCAGGAAACATTAATATTAGCATGTGCAGGAACATGGAAACAGCACATCAGGAAATAAACCAGTGAAGTCATCATGACTCGGGACAAAACTATTTTGATGAAGATAAGACATTATATTTTTTATCCTTCACCAAAGAAGCAAAAAGAACAGAGGTTTTTTGCATTCATGGAAACAGGATCCCAGCCTTATTGTGGGAGTTGCTCTAGGAGAGATAAACTACTTTAGACATGGGTTTAGCCTGCTGAAGTTAAGTTTGGCCTGCAAGAAACATAATGTATTTTTAGTTCTATATGTAGACATTTGTTTCCATTGTTACCCTTATTCACTCTTGCTTAAATCTTAGCCTTTGATAATAAACTTATAATTGTTTTCACTATAAATAGCGTCCTACCAAATTCACAGTCCATTTTGGTCAATTTCACAGTCATAGGATTTTAAAAATAGTAAAATTCATTATTTCAGTGATTTAAATCTGAACATTTCCTAGCCTTGTAATTGTAAAGGTCCTGGCCCATAAAGGAGTTGGGGGAAGAGGTTACAAAGTTATTGTGTGTTGGGTGGGAGGAGGAAGGGGGAGCGGATTGTGGTCCTACTTCCCTTACTTCTGTATTACTGCTTGCAAAGGTGCTACCCACAGAGCTGGACAGCTGCTGCTGTTGGCTGAGAGTCCAGCTTTGAAAGCAGTGTCCCCAACAGCAGCAGCACAGAAGTAAGGGTGCTGTCTCCCTTACTTCTGTGCTGCTGCTTTCAGAGCTCGGCCCTTAGTCAGTAGCTGCCATTCTCTGGCTGCCCAGCTCTGAAGACTAATGCATAGAAAGGTACCGTAGTATGGCATTGCCACCTGTATTTCTGCCCTGCTGCTGGCAAGGCACTGACTTTAGCCCTGGGCACCCAGCCAACACCAGCCAATTACCAGTGCCCTACAACTCCCTTTAGGTCCAGGACCTCCCATATGAGAAATTCTGGTCTCATTAATGAAATCAGTATGGAATAGGGTAAAGTACAGAAAAAACCAGATCTCAGAGTGGAATACCAGATTCCACAGTCCATGAAGTCTTTTTCCTGGGCTGTGAATTTGGAAGGGCCCTAACTATAAATATAGCTAAGTACTGTGTGTGTTATGCTGGAGCTGATCCAGTTGAATCAAAGAAGCTGGTATGTACACTGTTTCTTTGGGGACTGGTAATTTCTGAGGGTATGTCTACACTACAAAGTTAATTCGAACTAACAGGCATTAGTTCGAATTAACTTTAATAAGCGCTACACATACAAACCGCTAGTTCAAACTTAATTCGAACTAGTGGAGCGCTTAATTCGAACTAGGTAAACCTCATTCTATGAGGACTAACGCCTAGTTCAAATTAAGTAGTTCGAATTAAGGGCTGTGTGGCCACTTAATTCGAACTAGTGGGAGGCTAGCCCTCCCCAGCTTTCCCTGGTGGCCACTCTGGGCACCACCAGGGAAACTCTTCTGCCCCCCTCCTGGCCCCGGACCTCTTAAAGGGGCACGGTCTGGCTACGGTGTCCGTGCCAGGTGCAAGCCTGCCAGCACCCAGCCAGCAGACCCTGCACCTGGCACGGCACAAGCCAGCCACCCACTGCCACTCAGCCCTCTGCCTCTTCCCGGGACCAGGCTGGCGGCTCCCAGGAGCCTGCCCAGGGCCACAAGAGGCGGGCGCCCGCCTGGTCGAGTGCAGAGATCATCCTCCAATGTCCATGACCTTTGCACTAGGCACAGGAAAGTAGCCGTCTAGGGTAGGATATCTGCCAGCCTGGCCACCCAGGAGCAGGTTTGCATGAAAATCAAGGTGGTCCAGTGAGACCCCCGACCCTGAGCTCTGAGCTTAGAACATAAAAACATAAGAATGGCCGTACTGGGTCAGACCAAAGGTCCATCTAGCCCAGTAGCCTGTCTGTCCGGGGTTGGGTCCCTTTAAGCATAGCCCTCGGCTAGCCTGAGACAGCTCCACGCTCTAAGTCCTAATCTGATGCCCTGCTGGCACTGCTTCTGGCCATCCTTAACCTCGGTTCAGGGTCCACTCAATGTGGACATGCTAGTTCGAATTAGCAAAATGCTAATTCGAACTAGTTTTTAGGTCTAGATGCACTAGTTCGAATTAGCTTAGTTCAAATTAACTAATTCGAATTAAGTTAGTTCGAATTAGTTCTGTAGTGTAGACATACCCTGAGTGTCCAGTGTTTAAGGGCTAGACATTTCAGGGGAATATTTTAAAGGGGTTCAAAAGTTGGCCCCATCTATTTTTAACCTTCAAGGCAAAGTAAAGGCTGACACAGCCCTGAGAATATGATTTGGGTAGCTAATGTTAAAAAAAAAAAAGTGGTGACTGTGTTAAGCAAAAATACTTTTTTCTCTTGCTGGAGGCAGAGGGGTAAAAAGTGACTCATGGCTCAGGGGTCCCTGAGGAAGCATCACATGGTATTATGGAAAACATTAAGGACATCCTGATTCTAAGATGGGCTCTGGCTTTGACACAACTCAGCAGCTGCTGTAAGTTACACCACTGGTATAAAGACCATTTCAGCGAAGCCAGGTATAACAAATCACTACTCTGCCACACTTCCTGCACTCCTCTTTCTATCCCCAGCATAGCTTCATTCATAATTTTGGGCATCTATTTATTACATTGACTTCAGGAGAAGGATAAGTCCTCATTTCTTTTATTTTGTTGGCTTTTACTGGAATATAATGTGGACAGTTTCAATTAACTAACAAAATCAAAACAAGCAGATCTTTGTTTATATTCAGAGCTCTGCTTTCAGAGGTAGACTTTTCATTATGTGGAGACTAAAACTATAAATTTAGGCAGAATTGTGTAGTGTCAGTTAGAGACAATGCTACACACTTAAACAAAAATCAATAACATTTGTTTATATCCTCATCAACTGAATTTTCAAAAGGAGTTTTAAACCTCGGGTGGTATTTTGTATTTCTGTTTGGTTAGCCAGAATCTGTCACCACATACAAAAACTTGTACTTGTGAGCTTAGATGTCAACTTCATGGATGTTCTGGGGCACAAGCATCAACAGAAAAAAATAGGGAAGACTCAGTATCTTCAAACCACAACTGTTCGGCAGCCCTGCCAATCAGCTGTTTGGCTGCTGATAGAAGCCTCTCTGGGGAGTGTGGAGAGTTGTGGGGCATGAGGTCTTGTGTGCGCAATTGAATTTATATCTGCAAAAATGAGCTGTGAGTATCCATATCCGCATCCACATCCATGGATATAAAGTGGATATCTGTGGATTTGCAGGGCTCTTCTTGGATCTATTAACAGAAACGTTGTAGTAAGCAAACCATGAACATGATTGTCCTGGACTGAATGCAATTGTGCTTGAACTCACAAATTACAGTTATTGTACTCTTAGAGGCATGGGCATCCAAAAATTCCATTGTCTAAAAACAATCCTTTGGAACAGGTTTGCATTTATCATGCTCTTTCTAACCATCAATGGAAAAGAGAATTAGCTGGACTTGATTATTTATGCCTATTACATAGACATTCAACATTTCGCAATCTTGTGATATGAATAAAAATAGTGTGAGAAACTCAACTTGACTGCTAAGGAAACACAGAGATAAAAAAATATGATCAAGGTGAGTGTCTAATCAGACAGGAGAAAAAAGCTAATGGAAATATACAAAAAACAAACAAAAATTCTTAAATATCTCACACTGAAAATAGGTCAAATCACTTCAAAACGGATTGTTAATTCATGAATCTATCATGGTAAATCCTCTATCTATCTATCAAAAAGGTTTATCAAAATACTAATCCTCAAGACATTTAGTAATGTTCAAATATTGATATTTTTCTTTGCTTATAGGCAGTGCATATTCACAATCAGATTTGACTGAAGAACGAACAATGGCAATTGTCAATAGTAGAAAACATTTTATTTTTGTGCTACTTTTTGAAGCAAGGATAAGCTGTTAGCTTCAAGACCTTTCAAGATTTTCAAGTTGAATGTCATTTTGGATAAGTTTGCTTTAAGTGGTTTATAAAAGAGTGAAGATTAATCTGAACATGATAACAATTAACCTAATGACCAATATTATTTTTTGTAGAAACAATTAAGAACAAATGTACTGAGGGAAAAAATGGTGGAAAGGAAAAAATGCTAATCGATTTCTTAGGGACAACATGCATTACTCCATGAATGAAGCAAATATCACAATGCATTAATGATAAAAGCACAAGTGAAATACAATTCCTTTTTTCATAACTGGAACTGCAATATTATCCCCCCGAAACATCTTAGATATTTTACACTCTTGGGCTAAGAACAAGCCTTTTGCTGTGCACAGGAAGCTATAAAGTATTCCGAGCCATTTTTTGCTTATGACACAAATATTACAATATTAATGCTATCAAATTCCTTTATGCCATTTAGTTCACTGATCTATTAAATCAATGTAATGATCTCAGATGGCATAGATTGTGAGCACTCTGAGGCAGGAATTGTCAACATCTTTATTGCTTGTCAGTATGATGATTGTACAATGGAGCAATTATTTTTGCTGGTTGCGAGATGTTATTATAATTCAATGATAATTCTACAACTGGTGGTACTCATTTAGTAATAGTGGTACTTCTAATTTCCTTGTACTTGTACAGTTCTTTGTTTTCTATGCTGGAGTCTATGCAGGGCGTGCTACTGTTTTGGTATGGCCTGGTTGTCCCTTCACTAATTCTATGCCAGGAAACAATCTCTGTTAAAACATGGTGTAATGTCCAAAGCATCTCTCAATCTTTGGTCCCATTACCCATGTTCTAGGAAGTACTAGGCATTACTCCTGACTAGTGCTGCAGTAAAAGATTAAAAAATGGGTGTATGTAGGAAGTCCAAGTGGAAGGGAAAACAATTTAATATTATAGCCAAATTATAGACTATGGAGTGATTATTTGTCTTCACATAAATTTACCTCATATTGTCTAGTCTATATTCTGGACTTTATAGAATTTGTCTACATTTTTTTATGCAAAATATCTGATCAGCCTTAATTCCACTCTCTGACTGGTGGTGGTTCCATGATTTATGCCAAACTTTTCCTGATTTACAAGACTGTAACTGACAGGAGACTCAGGTCAATAATATGATTGCTATTTCAGACTGAAATAAAACTAATTATAAGAGAACTATATTTAAAAAAGCTTTCTACAGAAGACCAGATCATCCGCAGTAAATTAGTTCCATTGCAATCATTGAGCTACACTAAATTTACATCAGCTTAGGATCTGGCACAAATAATTTACTAGCAACAAATTGAAAAATTGTACTAATAACTTTAGGGACTTGTCATACACTCCCCCGGGTGCAATGACAGATTCTGCAGGCTGGCACAGATGGGACAAATCTTTGGATTATCTACTACCTGGGGAATGTCTAGATTACATGGCTCCATTGATGGAGCCATGCAAACTAGTTTACCCGGCATAGTCAATAATCCCTGCTTCATTAAAATAACATGGCCGCCGCGCTGTGCCAACGATCAGCTGATCCGGCACAGTGTGGCAGTCTAGACGTGGATCAGTCAGCTGGGGAAGCCTTTGCCAATCGATCCTGTAAACCTCGTTTTACCAGGCATAAGGGATCAGTCGGCAAAGGCTTCCCCAGCCGACAGATTGCTGCGCTATGCCGGATCAGCTGATCGTTGGCACAGCGCGGCGGCCATGTTTATTTTAAAGAAGCGGGGATTATTTAAATCCCCGCTTCATTGACTATGCCAGGTAAACTAGTTTACATGGCTCCGTTGATGGAGCCATGTAGTCTAGACATACTCCTGGAGACCTGTTTCTATTCCTTCATTTACTTTTACACAAGCTCTGATCACAAAAGGACAAAAAAAGTTGACATTTAAAGGCCAAATCAATTAGTATTTTCACCATTTTGATTTTTTAATATTAATGAATTAAGGAGTCATCTGCAGAGTGATGTTTATATCAGTTTATTCTAGTCAAGAATATCCTCTTATCTAGATTCTAAGACCATTTCATTTTACTTGCTGTTACATGTGAATTAGTATCCAGACCATTCTTTCACTATACACAGTGCAGGGATTTCCAAGGGCGTGTCTATATTACACCCAGAGCTCGAACTAAACTATGCAATTTGAGCTTCGCAAATTGCGTAGCTTATTTCGAGTCAATTTCAAAATACCTTATTTATAGGTTATTTTGAAATTTGGCGCTGTCTATACAGCACTTATTTCAAAATAAATCGCTATACCAAAATATCCCTTACTTCTCGTGGAATGAGGGTTACAGGGAAGTCAGAATAGCAAACCCGTTATATTTCAAAATAACTGGCACGCTCAAGAGATGTGGAATAGCAGTCCAGATGTAGCCCAGGTCTGCCTCCTTTAGCAGAATTTGACCCCAACTGTAATGTCTGGGTGCTATAGTATATATGGAAAAGACAGAAGATTTGGGATTGGCCTGATCAGTGATACATACATATGGACCTTACATAAAAGCTCTTTTAATTTCTTAAAGCAAAAAGATTTTAAAGGGGTAATATAATAATGGTATGTACAAAAGATCAATAACATAACTATTTCAATAGTTACTTTTAAGCTTTTGTTGGTATAACATTTTTCACCTTTGGTAGGACCTTTCAATATAGATATAGAGATAGACAGACAAGCAG
Organism: Pelodiscus sinensis; assembly: GCF_052426305.1. Taxonomy (NCBI): domain Eukaryota; kingdom Metazoa; phylum Chordata; order Testudines; family Trionychidae; genus Pelodiscus; species Pelodiscus sinensis. The sequence continues at coordinate 43,551,795 of NC_143060.1, forward strand.
ACAGACACTTGGCTGCTTCTCTAAGAAAGAGAAGATAACGAGGATCAAGTATACAGTACTCTTGGCTTTCCTCCCTCTCCCTGTTTCATTCCAGGCGAAAAGGAGGCATGTACCATCTTTTAAACTTGTAGTTTTACACTATCTTCATATTTTGTACTAACTACAACTAAAGGTTAGATAGGGTGGGGATAGTCTGTGCTCTAGTTACCTACTAGTCAGGGCTGCTGTGAGTGGATGTTAGGAGATATTTAGTAAAGAATCACAGAAGAAGCCACTTTTGTCTCATAGTGAATAGGGAACTTTACTGAAACAAGGTAAATATTATGATACAGCTAAATTCTCTGTCTGCTTCACTGTTCAGTTTCTGCCTAGAACTTTCCTCAGATTTACTTCTACCTAACTTCAGAAGTATACACATGAGGAACCCATGTAGCAAAACCTTTATAAATATTTTTTTATTTTTGTTTTGATAACGATGCAACAAAATGTCTCCAATTAAATCCTGTGTGTCCAAGGCTAGAGCTACTGTAGGGTCACTAATTGTACACATATGTACATTTTACCTTCTGCATTGAGTTTTTACTGGCTTCAGATAGTTACTTTCCCCATCACACTTAGAGTGCAGGGAGGGGGGAATGGTAACCTTCCTGTTGCTCAGTACATGAAGGACAAATTATTCTTCTTGTCATTCAGATGTTAATAAGCAATGTTAAATAATTCATGCACCCTATTATTGTCATCACTGAATGTTTGTCATGATTTGCTCAGTCTATTAAAAGTGTAAAACATGAATGTTGTTGAATCTGATGTTATTTGGGGAATTGTGAAGATAAAAAAACCTGACAACACTGTTCAAATGATGTGGTCAGTGATGAACATATGAATAATTTTTAGCACATCATGTTTAACATAGAATTTTCTCCTTAATCACTTGTAGAAAATGGACTTTGCAACATGATTAATATCTGTGATAAATATGGACTTTTATTCACTCACTAAACTAGCCTAGGAACTATTGAAAATATAGAATTTCCTATTTTGTGACATTGTCCCAGGCTCGATAGTTGTGAAATCAGGATTAACGCCAAATTCTTTTTCACATATGAACAATCACTTTGCCCTTGAGATCGAGTCCTGGACAAGTACACAAACTTTTAAAACATCACAACTAAATTACGAGAAGTGTGAAGATTACAATAAAATCCCTTTACTTTTTCAGCTGGACTGTACACAAGGAAGGGTCTTCCAATGTCCATATGGAAGAAGGGGAGTTTTTGACCATACAGTGTCTTGTATTTGACCTAGATATGCCTCGATAACTGGAGGTTGTCTGAGGGCGAGCTCTGAAGACTTGAAGATAGAGACCATCACCACAGAACCATATGTCTGTCCACTGCATAACATATCAAAAAGTGGAAGCAAAGCAGGCAGAACTAGCAACACTTTCAAAGCTCCTTAAATAGCAGCTCTGTCTTAGCCAGCTAGCTCTCACCAGAGGCAGCCAGTTGATTTTGTGTTTCTAGTCTCTTCGGATATCCAAATGGAACTAGCCTTTTAAAAACACAGGTAAATTGTTTTAGTACGGAGTGTGTATGAATGAGGGATTCAGGTCTAGTGTCACCCTGGCACTCACATTAACAACCAAGTATCTATCATGAATGTTAGAATACACCACTCAGAAATATTCAGATCACAGGCCAATTTTCCATGAATCCAAATGAAGTCAAAGTGCTGTAAAACCGAAATACATTTTCACTGTTACGACAGCGAGTCAAACCTTTGAATCTTTTATCCGTGAGGAAGATGATTTGCATTGACTAGATTTAAATAATTGACATTGCAAAGTTAGTCAGAAGACCTCAAAGTCTACTTGCATATTTCCTGATTTAAAGGCTGACAGCAGTCTGGCTATGAAAAAGTAGTGTTCTATGACACAAGGATTCAACAGGCAAAAATGTCTGCCTCATAGCAGGCTAGGTATATTGGTTTAATTCTCACTAATACTTCAATGTCTAAGGAAGGAGAGTAGACTCTGTGGAGGGAACAGCACAATTTGGAAGGCAGTGTTGGCAGTGTACTAATAAACCTCAAGTCTTCCTGTTCCACATAGTCACCTAATCTCTGGAGATGATGTGCACAGTTGACATCTCGCCCCCTCCTATTTATAGATAATTACAAAATATAAATCAACTGCAAAGAAAATAAACTAATAAATAATGCAAAATGTTAGAATTCCTAAAATTATAGTTCTAATCCTATATAATTCAGACTATAGGGTGGACTATGGAGCCTGTTTTCACTCTAAGTAGTATTTTTGCATAATGGTATCAGAATGTAGCCCTGTGTAAGCTCCAAACCTATGTAAGCAGGCTAATAATATTAAGTGGCTGCCACTTCTACTGAAGTTAGAGTTGTAGGTCCCTAGCATCTTTGAAAAATCAGACCACAGTTTAGGCATTTAAACATAGATTTGTATGCCTATTTGAAATTTTGCCTATAATTGAAAAAAAAAGTTTGGTACAAATGAAACTTAGTGAAAAAAAATCTGCTGCTTATTTCAGATCTTGTTCAGATGGTACAAGTTTTCTCCTTTAATAATTAGACTGCTTTCTCTCTTCAGTTTCCTGTCAGTTGCTTATTTCATAGCATTTCAGGAACAGTGTCAGTCTATCCTCACCTTCTCAATGCTGAGCAGTCACTTCAGGGATCCTTTCCTCCTCATGAATAGATTTAAATTAGAAAACCTAGGAACTAAATTTATTTTGCAAGCATTTGGCCTAGAAGCTACTCCAATTTATATTCCAACAATGAACCGAACATTTTGGATTTGCCTATTGGTGTTGGACTCTCAGTATTTTCTAGTAGATAGTACTCAGAAGCAGGAGCCAAGACTTCTTGGCTCTGTTTCTGAACCATTCTTGGATTCACTAAGTGGCCTTGTGTGTGTCACTTAACCTCTCTGTGGCTGAACTAACCAATCTTTATAACAATATTAAGAATCCCTGTTCTAGTGGATTATACATTTGTGAAGGGCTTCAAGAGCTTCTATAAAAAGTCCTATGGATCACTCTATAGTTGATTTATTCCCTCATCCAACACATAACTCTTTGGTCTGCAGAACAACCTGGGAAAGTACTAAATATTATTTTTCTAGAATATACACATGTAACCCCCAAGGAGATTGCTTGGATTCCCGGGGCTTTGTCTGCTGGCAGCTCAGGGAGAGGCACTCTGAGTTTGCCTTGGCTCCCCCTCCCTACCAGGGCCAGAGTCTGCCCGGCAACCCACAGGGAGTGAGATGCCCCTCCCAGGGGGAAGGAGAGACCATTGTTGAGGGGAGTCTGGAGCCAGCCAGGAAAAGGGGAGGACTGAGTGTGTGGGAGCTAGTAAGCCCCAGGCCTGCATGCAGGGTTCCCCCTGAGAACTAGCCTCTAGGGACCTGAAGGCAGGATCCCTCAGCTGGGTTTATGTCTCCACTGTTGATTCCCAGTTGTGGAGTTTGCTGGGAGGCTTCCCCAGCCAGGCGGAGTTGGCTCTCCAGCTCCCTGGGTGAGAGAGTCACTGCATGGTCAGCTGGGCTCTAGCAGCAAGTTCAGGGCTGCTGCCTGCTGTGTGGGTCTGGAGGCTGGCCTGGGAGGCTGTAGTTTTGAATTTTGGTGCAGTTGTGTGGTCTGCATCTTGAGCCCTGCACCCCTTCACAGTGAGGGGAAATTCTGGGACGGAAGCAGCCTGGTTCCTGCTTGAAGAGGACCCCTGTGAGAAGAGAGCAGCCCTTTGCAGAGACTGAGTCATCTCTCAACCTGAGGCTCATTCATGGAGTGTGTGAGTGCACCAATTTTTAGTTAGTAAGTCAGGGAATTTGTTTGGGGATTTTATTACCTGCAGCCTATTAAACTGTGGAGGGATTTGCTGCCTTCTCCCATTTGTGAGTCCTTTGGGCTGTACTGGACCTAGTCAGCCCCACTGCTAAACCTCTGCAGAGAAGGATTGTGTGGTCAACAGTCATCAAGGGCCCCAACAAAGTACGCGTACCAACGGGACACTAACTTCACAGTTGCAGGGCACCGGTGACCCTAAAAATAGTGTTTTACCCTGTTCTGTTATAATTGTCTCCTGTTTAATATAATTGTGTTTATTATAGTGTATGTGTTTGTGTTATTTTCTGGGAGTCTCCAACTATCTGGCGAATACGTGGGGATTATCCTGGGCTAGAATTTTCCTCCCAAGCTGCCCTGGCAACCCTGCTAGGAAGGAGTGAGGGGGGTGGAGGCACCGCCAAGTACATCAATCAGAAAGAATAAAATTGAGTAGGTGGCGGGATCCAGAAGAACCCAGACCTATCCATCCGAACCTGAAAGGAGATTGGCTCTAAAAGAAGGTAACCAGGTGGAGAGGGGGCGCTACACACAAAAAACTGACAAATCTTCACATCATTTCAGAGAAATGGAGGAATATATTTCTGCATACATTTGTTTTTGGCTATTTTTTCCTGACACATGGCTGGTGCACTCTTAGCTGGTGCACATTTAAGGCCACAGAGGGGTAGCTGTGTTAGTCTGTAACTGAAAAAACTTCAAAAGCAACAAACAGTTCTGCAGTTTCTTAGAGCCTAGCAAAAATGTAGATAGTATCATGAGCTTTACACTTCTTCAGATGAATGGAATAAGGGGTCCAGGGAACAAATAAATAGCAGAGAGAGAGAAGGGATGGCTAAAGAAAAAGAAGGAAAAAATATTGTCAGTTAGAGTGTCTGTGCTCAATGAGGTTAGCAGAGTGGGCAGTAAACCCGGTTCTCAGCTTTTTATGTCATTTGGGTGTGGAATGTAGAGGCCCCTCCATGTCAGGTCTTGGTTCAAACCTTGATTCCAGGTGTCAGACTTGTAAATGAAACCAAGTCCTTCAGCTTTCCTCTCCAATTGATTTTTGAATTTGCTTTGTAATAATATAGTCACAGGGTTCGAACGAGCAGGGATTTAAAAATGGCGGAGCCCCGCTTATGCAAATGAAGCCCGGGAAATTCAAATCCCGGGCTTCATTTGCAAGTGCGGTATGCCTACATTACCCTCCTAGTTTGAACTAGGAGGGTAGTGTAGACATACCCAAATTGATTTTTGAATTTGCTTTGTAATAATATAGTCACTTTTAGATCCATTAGCCCAGGCAAGTTCAAATGTTCCTCAACAGGTTTCTGTTACCTTTTCAAATATCTGATTTGTGTCTGTTAATGCTTTGTAATAGAGACTATCCAATTTGGCCAATATACATGGCAGAGGAGTGTTGCTAGCTCTTGATGGCATAGAAAGGGATGTTAAATTTTGATTAATCAGCTAATCAAGTAGTTGATGTAAATTCCACTGACTACTTGATTAGTCGATAAGGGGGCTTAGGTGCTTGCTATCCCTGCTGTGCCTCTGCCTTTTAAATGTAATAAGAGTCCCAATGTGATATATGCCTAGGGATGTAAGCGACTAGTTGACTAGTTAACCAGGCTTATTGGGTAGTTGAGTCTCTGCTTGACTCGTCACTCCCTCCCCCTTTGCTGCCTGGTGAGACAGCAAGGGGGGAACAGGAGCCGGTGTTGGGGGGGAAACAGCTTAAAAGCCCACTCCCCTAGGCACCATCTCTGTGGGGGGTGGGCAGGGAAGGCAGAGGCACAGTGGGGGAAATGGCATGAGCAGGGACTCAAGTGGTCCCTGCTTATGCTGCGTCCTAACTTCTGCACCTCTCCCTTTTAAATGTAGTAAGAGCTCTCCCCACCCCGATTATCACAAAGGCAAGGTGCAAATTACTGCATAATTCAAAGTAATGTGGTCCAGGGGTAGAGTTGGGAAATCTAGGTTCTCTTCTAGGTTCTGTCACTGATGTGCTGCAAAACCATGGGCAAGTCAGTTCTTTTCTGTCTCTCTTCCCACCTTTGGTCCATCTCATTCATTTAGGTTGTAAACTCTATAGGACAGGGACTCACTCTCTCACTATGTGGCTGTATAGTACGTCATATAATAGGGGTCTTAATAGGACCTTCAAGGCATTACTCTTATGCAAATAATTCTCCACTTTGAAACGTTGCCATCCAAATCTTACTCTGTGGCACAAATTCCAAGAAAAGATTTTTGGGGATTGATGAAGCAATAGTTAAGAGGAGAAGCAGCACTGAAGGAGACTGAAGAAAATGCAGGAAACACAGGGAAGCTTTTGGATAAGACACTTGCTGTCTGGAGGTGTAACATCAGATCTGGTACAGATTAGGACAGTGACAGGACAAATGCTCTGTGTACTTGTGGAGCTCCTAAATTGTTCAAGCAACACAGAGTTGCAGGCCAGATCACCCAGTCCTACCTCCTGTGTATCATAGGCCACTGACACAACCCCCACACTTCCATTCTAACCAAACAACCAAAATTAGATTGAAGTATTACAGCCTGAGAATACAAAACCTTTATGTATCACAGGCCGAGACTAGGAGAAATCAATATGCACCAGCTTTCCCATCAGTCAAAAATGGATCCTAATACTTATCTCAGGCACGATTATTGGAGAGTGATGGAGACTGTACATCTTGGCATCCATAGGGATGAATCAAGACTTTTGTATATATCCCACTGTCAGAGCAAGCTTATATAGTCATCAATGACTCTCCAATGGCAGCAGACTTTACTTTCTCATACTTTATAACAGGTTGCACACTGAGGAACCTCACTTACCTCTCTTTAAAAGCAAACTCTGAGGCCTATTTGCCTGCCCTTTGGGGCATCTTGTCCCATCCACTCTTCACTCTCATTAGATGTAGCAGAATGTTAGAAACTTCTTTAAAATACAGAAAAGCCTCCAATTGTGTTTTCTCTACCAATCAATTTCCATAAACACTATATATTTGGAGAGGGTTTTTTAAAATCAGTCAGATTTGTCTATTCCTTACCTAGTTCGTGCCCGTGTAGCCGCGCTGCACGGGGTTCGAACCAGCGGGGTTTTAAAAATGGCGGCTCCCCGCTTATGCAAATGAAGCCCGGGAAATTCAAATCCCGGGCTTCATTTGCAAGTGCGGTATGCCTACATTACCCTCCTAGTTCAAACTAGGAGGGTAGCGTAGACATACCCTTAGTTACTCTTCATACCAAATATTTTTAAAAATAGACTTTAGGTAAAATAACCTAATTTGCACCAGCCTTGCTAAATAAATACAGCCATGTGATTTGTGTCATCTAATATTAGAATAGGGTGGTCTTATTAATAGACTGGCCAATACAAATTAAAAATATGAAACAGGAAACATGTTTGGGCCTGATCCAAATCTCATTTACAGTATTATGTATCTGTAAGGATTCCTTTGAACTTAAGCAAGTTAGTGCCAACTATTTTCTTTTTCTAGGTGAGAGATCCAGGAATTCTTGTTTAGTAAATTGAACTTTGACAAACTCCCTTTGTGACTTGTGCAATTCACCTCACTGTTCATTTATCCATCTGCAAAAGATTTTTTTTAATGAAGATTAGTTGATTATCATACAGTGCTTTAACACCTATATCTAACATTCTTCAGTCATTATAGAAAGTTGCATTAAAAAGTTACTGAAAGAGCATTCAAGAGTTTTAGGCTCTGGTTGTCATGATCTGCAAACTCCTTGTGACTAATAGCAACAATTAAGGCTGCTTTACTGGTCAACATTTTTAATGCAAATGGTAAAATATTGGCTCCAATGAAGTGAGGGGCAAAACCAAAAATGTAAATCCAGAAAGAAGGGAGATATGAACCCTGAAAGAAAAAAAATAAAGCTTGCACTTTGGAGTCCACTTCAGAAAAAAACAATGTCCCCCAATTCTACTACTGCCTCTTAGCACCATCTATTTATTGGAGGTTTTTACACTGGCCCTGATCACATAGTATCCGAGCACCTTTATGATCATTGCAGGATGGGAAAGCTTCCATGCCTTTCAGCAGCAATAGGACCAACCTAGAGCTATTTCAAGAGTTGAAAACTATTGGATTAGCAAGATAGAAGATGGATGCCAAAATCTCCACCTTAAATTAATGGTAACCAAGGCCTGCACCTCATACTCAGCAACGGATCTTTCCTGCTTTCAATGGCCTCTGAAATGTGACACTATGTGCTGATCAAATGTCTGCCAGGTCCTTTACAATGCCATGATAAAGGAGGGATGAGGGTTATGCAGACTCTGCAGGGGCATCTCATCCTCCATGGACTCTGCAGCAGAGGCGGGTACCCAGCTTCAAAGACAGCAACATACAGCACATGCAGGTGCCCAACACCACCTGCTTTGCGAGGGCAGTCTGACTTGTATATGTGTGAGAGAGAATATGTCACTGTGATTCTGAGAACAATGTAAAAGGAGAGACCCATGAATGCATGTTCCTTGCTTTCTGGTTACATGCCTGTGTGTGACAGGGTAGGCACTTAAAGAGATAACATGGCCTGACAACAAAAAGGGGGTCGGACAGAGAGTTGCGACTAAGGACTTCATCATGCTGAAAATGAACCTCCTCACTATTGCCATCAGAGATATAAAAGGTGAAGGGAGCCAGTACCCCTTCTCTGCATCTAAAAATGTAAGCATGGGGTTTCATCACAGGTGAAGTGTCCCTTTAAAACTCTTCATCTCCATGCTACAGAGAGTCAGAGGTGGTAGGTTAATATTTTAAGGAAACAGAGTATAAACTCTGCAATACAATAAAGGTCAAAGAATCAATACACAGTGGCTGTGTCCACACTGCACCCCTTTTCTGGAAAAGGGATGCAGATTAGACACTTTGGAATAGGCAAATCCGTGGAGGATTTAAATATCCCCTGCGGCATTTGCATTAACATGGCTGCCGCTTTTTTCCGGGTTGGGGATAAGCCGGAGAAAAGCGCCAGTCTAGACATGATTCTCTGGAAAATAAACCCTTTTCCGGAGGATCTTTTATTCCTACTTTCAAGTTTAATCCTGTCTAGACTGGCGCTTTTCTCTGGCTTATCCCCAAGCCAGAAAAAAGCAGCAGCCATGTTAATGCAAATGCCGTGGGGGATATTTAAATCCCCCGTGGATTTGCCTATTCCAAATTGTCTAATCTGCATCCCTTTCCCGGAAAAGGGGTGCAGTGTAGACACAGCCAGCCAGTTAGTAGGCATGTTATAATGTTACATATCAAGAAGTTAGCAAGATTTATGTCTCCTCAGGAGCTTGAAATTAAGAATTGGACATATATCATACAGGAAAACAATCCTGGAACAGTATCCCATTATCAAGAAAGAGTTTTAAAATTTTGTTCATAACCTTTTTTGAACAATACTTTATTCTTTTGGAAAGAAATTTAAACAACAATTTTAAGAGATTTTGTTTCAATCACAAAGAAATTCTAATTAAATTCCATGCTAACAGAAGAAAAAGAAAATTTAAACTTCCATAAACTTGAATATCTTCATGTGAAGTAACAAAGACATAGAAAAAAATGTTCAAGAAATAGCTGGCTTCAAAATGATATCCCATAATTGGATTATAGAATTTAGTCATGTCAAGGAAGAATTTCTAGCTTTGCAGTTGTTTTAACTGCTACAGATAGCTTAAAGGCCATCAAAGTAGAAGATCATGATAAAATGAGTCAGAGAACTAATGTTGCCAACAAAATGTTAAGGGTATATGTAATAAGAATCCAGTAAGGCAGCAGACATGATTACTTGGTATGTATTATAAGATTGGCTGTCTAATGTACTATTCTAAAATATGCAGAACAAAAAAAAAAGATAAAGATGTGGATTCCACTCTAAAGCTTTTGTTCAACTGATGCTAAATGGTTACAAAAATGTCTCAATGCTCTGATTTCTTCTCTTGCAGCCTGTCTTCTAGTTTCTCCTATTTAACTGATTTTTTTCTTACATTTCTTGGTAAATGTTTTTATGCGGTGCATTTGAAAGGGAAAGTAGGGCTAATGACAGAATAGAGATGCAATTGAGACAAATGCATATTTTATCTGGTGACAGCTAAGGGACCGTTAAAAATGTGTAGATTCTATATTTAATCCCCAAATCATGAAAGGAAGTCACAGCATTAGCTTCCTTCAATGACTTCAAAAAGGTATAACCTTGATTTACTCTATATAAGAGGAAATTTAGAGCCCATCCTATATTGCACACTCATGTTTCAGAATTAATGGGAGATTTGCTTGAGTGGAGTGCAGCATTAGTTTCTTACTTTTCATGGTAATTCAATATTGAGCATTTCGTGTTGAGCATCTGTCAGGCAAGGTATATATTCGGTAATGGTGAAATAGGCGCACATATCAATGAGGAACACACTCAACTTATTCAAATTACAATAGTAAGGAAACTAAGGCCATGTCTTTACTCAATGGAAGATTGACACCGCTGTGTTCAATCTTCCAGAGTTCAATCTAACAGGTCTAGTTAAGACTCCCTAACTTGAACTCAGAGGGCACCCCCCCGTCAATGGCAGGTACTCCTGCTCCTGCAAAGAGTTAGAAAAAAATTATTGATATTTCACTCCATTTGTTGGAGGTTACCTACACTGGCTGAAAAACTAGCTTTGTGGGACTTTCCTAGCTTGGGAGAATCCCTCAGTGGCTGGGGCTAGCATTGCAGCAGTTACAGTAAGACACCTCAGGAAGGCATGCCTGGAAAAAGGGAATGTGAATTGAGAGCTGCAGGTGCTGACTGATTCCTTGATGACCAACAGAACATGGAGGCCAAGGGTAGCCACATTTGCGACAGCACCCAGCGACCTTGTGGCCAGAGCAATGTCAAGGTGATTTCCAGTCACTTTTGTGCCTGGATCATGCTTCATAATTACTCTGTTCCTAACATGGCTGGCTCTTGGGATCTAGCCTATTGATTTAAATGGGAGTGATATGCCCAGAAAATAGTAGGCCGTGTCCCACACCAACTAGGGGCCAGGTTTAGGGGGCCAGGCAATATTTTCAGTTTCATTATTTTCCTGAAAACTAGGTTGGTGTTTGCAGCAGTTAAATATATTGTGGTAGACTCTAGTATGCAGAAATATTTAATTCAAGAGTCGCTATCATCCCCTTCAAATACAAACTCTGGAAAGGAAGTGATGTGTCACAAAACTGGCTGCTTTTCTCCTTCCGATACTCAGGAATTCATGTGCAGAAGCAAAGAAGGACGTGCTGTGTGCAGGTCACCTAGGGCAAATACAGAGTAAAAGACAGCGACAGAAAAGCAGTGAAGTCATGCACATTGACGACATCTCCTAGCTGCAGGGATCACGTCAGACAGTAACCATCACATGTTAGGAAACTACCCTTTGGCTGACAGATGAGGTGTCAGTGCAGGCGTAGCAAATGAGACTACTTTATTGACTGGTCTGTGATTGATGGCACAGTACTACTGAGATTCAGTGTGAGGGCAGCTTGCCACATGTGACAGTGAATTATACAGCACAGGGTGATGGATGTCAATAGCAGCTGCGCAAGAGGGCGCTGACTAGCAGACAGGTGAACACCGCCACTGCAATGAGGTCATCCTGTACAGAACAGATATTGAGGTTACCACATTTGCAGTTTCTAGACCATGATCTCTTGCAAGTATTCTATATTGCTTTTTAAGTGCTGTCTAGACCCAGCCATACATCAGTTCTACTATTCACCCTGATAAAACATTCACCTCTTTCCTTGCATGCCCTAGAGTCATTCGATATGCATAATGGACAAAGTTTAACACTGGAACCTTAAATGTTGTCTACATACTGCAGAAATTGTGCTTTGTAACAGAATCTATGACTGTTCAGGTATCACACCTCCCTTATTCCCATTCCTTAATGAAGTTTAGAAACAGATAAACTGGGCCATTTTATTTAATCCCTAATCTTACAAAATATTCAAGCAATACCTATCTTGCAACCTTGAGTAGTCCTACTAAAGCCAAGCACATGATTGAGTACTTTGCTAGATTAGGGCATTAATCCTGGCCAATACTATTTTGTCTGAAGCCCTTCCTCTTTTTCCAAATGTGCACCTCCTGAATATAACATGATTCGTGGGAGGGGCTGCAGAGCCCTTGACTAAACAAAAGAATTACATGACTTCCTTTCTCTAGTCATTGGCACGACTGTAGTCCATGTCACACATATGTGGTATGTGTCTTATAGAATAATTGGACTCAATCAGTGCAGCCTTAGAGCTATACTGAACAATCGTGGGGATATGACTGTGCCTGAATACCTGAATTTCAGATAATTGAGGGAATTTTCAGAATAATTCATGGATGTCGAGGGACACAAATCTCATTATGCAAAACAGAGTTTCAGTTCATTTTGTTTTGAATACTCAAGAATGAAATATTTCCACAGCAAAAAAGGGAGAAAGAGAAAGGTTTTGAGAAATCACATGAGTGGGTCAACCACAAGACCACAGCAACTGGGTATTCCCTTGGAGAGTTGGTGAGTTTGATACAAATTAGATTTCATTCAATAAGTTAAACTTTGACGTGTCGGAGTCCTAATAGCTTCCTGTGGGATATAAGTTACTTCCACTCCAGTGGAAATTTCCTTTGATAACTTATTCATTACTTTGCCTTTTAAGAGTTGTAATGCCTTTCTAAATGCACTGAGCATGCAAGTTCTTTTATAAAAGGTTTCTTGTTTTTTGACCAAGTGTAATTTAAGCCTCAGCACTTGATTATACCAAAACTTTAAGAGGGCAATGTGAAATGAATAGTTGTAGAAAAGCTAGAAAACTAATAAGAGAAGTAAAATCAATCAATTACATCAAATTAATATTTCCAAAATCATTCCTGACAGGAAGTATTTTATACCACATACTAGCTAGCTCTAAAGAGTGAACAAAGAATTCAAACACCTCCCACTAGGTTGTAACGTAAAGATAAGGGTGCAATGGAAACAAGATATATGCAAATGAGAGCTCTATAATTATCTAAGCAATGAGAAAAATTCTATTTGTTTTGTATTTAGAGTTCCTGGCAATGAAACCTTTATGGCAAACACACAGGTTGAACGAAATTGCCTACCCTTCTTATGGTACCATTTGGGAGGGGAGGTGGTTCAGTTGAGAGGGAATCATGTAAAGACTTATACAAGTTTGTTTACTATGTGACACTCAAATGTCTTTCTACCTCAATTTATCTAGCTGGAAAGAATTAAATCTCTTCTCGTTTCTTCTCCCATGCATTGGTAGGGTTGGCAGATGGTTTAAAAAAAAATACCAAAAAAGAGGACCCTGAGAGTTGCTAAGCAAAAAACCAAAAAATAAAACCCAAAACAGTGTGCTCCCTTTAAGATACGCATGGTGAGGCTTTTTGACCAGGTTGCTGGCGACCACCCTCCATCTTGCCTCCCTGAAGCTGGACAGCTCCCCTGCAGAACCTGGTAAGCACTAGGGTTGCCAGGCTACCCCCATATTGAGCTGGACAGCCCAGGATTTTCACCTCCTGGCCAGGAAAAAATCAGAAAGTACCAGACATTTTAGGTGTCCGGTATTTTCTAAATTTTTTTACCTGATAGGAGGTAAAAATACTGAACTGTCTGGTTCAATATTGGACACCTGGCAACCCTTTGCATTGGTGAGGCCTCAGCTGGAGGACGGAGGCCAGTACTGAATGCCACACTGTAAGAAAGATGGGGGAGAAACTGGAGAGGATCGAGAAGAGCACAGATTTCTCTACCAATGACTTGTAAAAAGAAACCTGTGTGTGACAGGGTGTGCATACCCCACACTGTCCCCACACTGGGACAGAAGGGGTTAAAATCCAGTGAGCAGAAGAAATCCCGCTCCTCCAGCCAGACTGGGCATCCTCCAAGTGCTAGGGCAATATAAAAGGGACCAGCTCAGATCAGTCTTGGCTGGAGAGGAAGGATCTGCTACAGGATTTCCAGAAGTAACCTATCCAGAAACCCAGATGAGGGAAGCCAGAGATCTCAGAGACCACATTGAACCTTCAGAGCCTATGGAGCTTTGGGGGAAAATGGTGTTGTGGAGCCTGATGATACCAAAATCATAGATACCCAATGCCAGAATTAGTAGGAAGTAATCCAGGGAAGGTGTGCAAGTGGTATCTCCCACCTGAGTGAGCTCAACATGTTGTGGTGGGATTCCCCACTGACCTGGCCCTAGGTGGGGGCCTGGTGGAGTAAGCTGGGCCCAGGCCCCCTAACAGGGCTGCTATCCACTTCCTTTGATTCTAACTACTAGGCTATGTTGCCTTGACCCCCATGGGCCACTTTATAGATTCTAGCCATCAGACTGTGCTGCTTTGAACCCAAGGCTCGGGACAATTAAGCTCTGGCAATTGCGCTGTGCTGCCCTGCATTACAGGGCTATTAGAAAGACACTGACCATTAGGCCATGGTTCCCTGAACCTGAGGGCTACATACTGTGGCTATTAAGCTATGCTGCTCTGCACTCCAGGGCTACTAGGCAGACTCAGGCCATTAGGAAACACTGCTTCAGGGTGATGGACTAACTGAAGTCACGTATGGACTGACAGCAGTGCAAATGGCAGCCACACACTCCTGTGCCCTCGCCCTCACAGGACTGGATGTCATATGCTGAGATATGAGAAAAAGCTTAAAAGGGGATTGAGAGAGGACTGTTAACAGCCTTAAAATATGTTAGGAATTCTATAAAAAAAGTCAGAGATCAGTTGTTGTCCATGTCCACTGAGAATACAAGAAATAGTAATCAGCTTCATCTGCAATAAGGGAGATTCAGGTTAATATTAGAAAACACTTTCTAACTAGAAGGATAGTTCAGTACTGGAACAGGTTACCAAGGGAAGTTGTGGAAATCCCATTATTGGATCAATACCTGTTAGAAATGGTCTGGGGTACTTGTTCCTACATCAGTGCAGAGGGCTGAATTACATAATCTCCTGAGGTGATATGCAACCTTACATTTCTAGGAGTTTATGAATTTTTCAGGAGTGTACATCATTTTGGGTGCCTCAATTTTAGTGTTTCCATCATATATATCCAGTCTCTTGAGACAGAAACCCACAAATTGGCTTCTCTTACTTCTTACACCATCTCAGTTCAAATTAGTGGGTCTTCACTAGACCTACTCAATCGAACCCTAGAAGATTGACTGCAGCATGTTGATTTTCCATATAGCGTAGACATGGCCTTGAATACTGTCTGAACTCCTACCTCAAGGCAAGATCAAGCAGCTAGTTGTGTGGGGCAAAAGGGAAGTGGGGAGAATGTATAAAACATTAAAAAGGCCAGAGAAATGTCTGTCCCTCTCCATAGTGCATCACTCCTCTGATGGAGTACAAAAGAGGTGGGACAAAGACCTATGACCCCTCAGAATGGAACACAACCATAATTTGTAAAGGATGGGACTGAGGGCTTGCATTATAGAATCATAGAATCATAGAACTGGAAGAGACCTCAGAGGGTTATCAAGTCCAGCCCCCTGCTCTAGGCAGGACCAATCCCAACTAAATCAACCCTGCCAGGGCTTTGTCAAGCAGAGATTTAAACACCTCTAGGGATGGAGACTCCACTACTTCCCTAGGTAACCCATTCCAGTGCTTCACTACCCTCCTAGTGAAATAGTTTTTCCTAATATCCAACCTGGACCTCTCCCACCACAACTTGAGACCATTGCTCCTTGTTCTGCCATCTGTCACTACTAAGAACAGCCTCTCTCCATCCTCTTTGGAACCTCCCTTCAGGAAGTTGAAGGCTGCTATCAAATCCCCCCTCACTCTTCACTTCTGCAGACTAAACAGACCCAACTCCCTCAGCCTCTCCTCATAAGTCATATGCTCCAGCCCCCTATGGTTGCCCTCTGCTGGACCCTCTCCAATGTGTCCACATCCTTTTTGTAGTGGGGGGCCCAGAACTGGACACAATACTCCAGCTGTGGCCTCACCAAAGCCGAATAAAGGGGAGTAATGACATCTCTGGATCTGCTGGCAATGCAGATCTTAATGCAACCTAATATGCCATTAGCCTTCTTGGCTACAAGGGCACACTGTTGACTCATATCCAGCTTCTCATCCACTGTAACCCCCAGGTCCTTTTCTGCAGAACTACTACTTAACTGGTTGGTCCCCAGCTCATAACTATGCTTGGGATTCTTCCGTCCCAAGTGCAGGACTCTACACTTGTCCTTGCTGAACCTCCTCAGATTTCTTGTGGCCCAATCCTCCAATTTGTCTTAGTCACTGTGGACCCTATCTCTGCCCTTAAGCGTATCTACCTCTCCCCATAGCTTAGTGTCATCTGCAAACTTGCTGAGGATGCAATCCATCCCCTCATCCAGGTCATTAATAAAGATATTGAACGAAACCGGTCCTAGAACCAAACCTTGGGGCACTCTGCTGGAAACCGACCGCCATCCTAACATTGAGACATTGATTACTACCCACTGGGCCCTGCCTTCTAGCCATCTTTAAATCCATCTTACAGTCCATTTATTCAATCCACATTCCCTTAACTTGCTGGCAAGAATATTGTGGGAGACCGTATCAAAAGCCTTGCTAAAGTCAAGGTATATCACATCCACTGACCTTCCCATGTTCACCGAGCCAGTTACTTCATCATGGAAGCTAATCAGATTGGTCAGGCACGACTTGCCCTTTGTGAATCCATGCTGACTATTCCTAATCACTTTCCTCTCATCCAATTATGCCTGCTAAGGAAGGAAGGATGAAATACTGGGAAACAAAACTCTGTGATGTCACAGTTACGGTACACATGTTTGCTGGAAACTAACTCCATTGAACAATGTTCCCATTCCTCTTCCCCTAAAAAGGGAACCAATAAATAGTCACAGCAGTGCTATCACGTAAGCGCTTGTTAAGAAACAGCTTAAAAGGCTCACACTTGACACCCTCCCCTAAGAAAGGGCCAAGTGATTGCAGTCAGTGGAGCCAATGTTTCACCAGAGAAGGAACAAAAGCAGAAAAAAAGTCCAACTCATAGGTGAGAGTTTTTCCACAACTTTATGACAATTCTACCTTCCCCAGTCAGACTTGTCTCTGCTTGGGTGCCTGTGTTGTGGTTTACCACAGTAGAATCCCAGGCTACATCTACACTGCAGCACTTTTCTGGGATACTGCCGGTATCCTGGAAAACCAATGCCGCATCCAAAGAATGTGTCTGCTTTTTCAGACATTTTTTTGAAAACGTGGACACGCCATCCCTGTAAGCCTCATTTTCACGAGAAAGAAGGGATGTGTTGAAAGAGGACTTTTTTCCAAAATTTGATGTGTGTTGATGTGCCAAATTTCTGAAAAGCCTCTTCTGACAGGAAATTGGGAAAAGATACACAATTTGTGTACCGCAAATTGTGTTTCTTTTTCAGATTTATCTTTGCAGTGTAGACCCAGAGGAGAATGTGGTAAAATCATTGTAACTCTAATTATTTCACTTAGGAAATAAAATCTGAATGTAAGATGATAGGACAAACAGGACATGCCTTTAAAGCTGATGGTTTTCTTCTTTACTTTACAAAGTCAAGTAAAAAGACAAAGCTATTTCCTAATTTGATAGTGACACTGTATATTTATCATTGGCAGATTACCACATAGGATACAGCAATTTCTCTGATCTGAAAAATACAGATCACAAAAAATAAAAATATGAAACCTTTAACTTGTGATCAGTAACACAAAGCTTATACAGTCTTCCCAATGAAGACAATGAGACTTTGTTGTGCAAAGTATCCCAATCTGGATCAACACACACTATCTTTTGGCAATACATAAAAATTACAATCAGTGTTCTGATTTTACAAGTCATTTTCAGCTTCATTCTTATTTTGGAATAAAATATATAGGCCTATTTGTCCTGTCACTTATACAAAGTAGAACTCCAATAGAACTCCATTAACCTCAATGGATTTCCTCTTAATTTAGACTAGGACATGTTAGATAAGAATCAGGTTCTATGGGTTTATCCAAAGTTTCTATCCTGTGTTCTCACTTTGCAAACTAACCTGCAGAGATGCTGTTATAGCACTGCTTTTAAAAACAGACATAAATCTTTCATTATGTATTCATCCCATTATACTTGTGCTGAAGAGCCAAAAAATGAATAAATAAACAAATAAAGGAACATAGTTACGTGTGCCTCTTTACCAGATTCACCTGGCAGTACATGATGTTATTACATCTTCCCACACTTAATGTAATAGCTTAAGTAAAAAACACTTTAGTCTTTGTTCTCTGAATCTAGTGCTATAAAATCTTGTTTTTTAGAACTCTGGAACTGTCTCCTGCATGCTTCAGGCTTCATGGATATTTTTATTCCTCACTCAAAGAAGAAATATAATGTGTGACACAGGTTAACTTGTAATAGGCATTGTGATAGTTATCTGATTAAATGTCCATGTGGTTTGACATATAGGATAGATTTCCACTGCTCTCAAAATTACAATTTCAGAACATACCTGTGTAGGAAGAAAAAGGTTTTTTTACAAACTAGAATCTGCTGCAAAAGCTTTACAGATATAGGTTATATCCTAACATCTTTGAAATTCATGGATATTGAAGGACACAAGTATTGAAGACTAGGTGAGATCAGGAGTGGATTCTGAGTGCATAACTTGATCCAGAAGAGATAAAGATACAACTTATTTTTCAAGAGAGCTGAGGTGTTTTGAGTGTACACTTTCAGAACTTTAACTCACAATGGGTTAAATGGGGAACTTGATTTAGCCCCTTCCATTAAGATATCCGTTGTAAAGTTAACTGATCTTTTTATAAGCCAGTTGATGATGCATCTATTTTATTCCACTCGTATACTGCACAGACCATGGTATTTTTAATAATCTGTAATCAATGCCAGTTGTGCAATCTATCGCTCTCTTTCTATATACAAAACATTTCCTGTGGGATGACAGAGTGATGTCATACATCACTCTGTGTTGCCTCGCCCCCAACTCCAAACCCCAAACACACCTCCCACCCAGAAACAGCCTCTTGCTATGCTACCAGCTCCATCGGCAGGCTTCCCCAATGACCGGCTTCTTCACTCACAGCCCCCCTGGGGCTACAGCCCCTCCAGGCTCATATGCACAAGTAGTGCAACTGTACCCCCCCCCATGGCCCTCCTAGTAAGTGTGAGACTGGGGCAGCACATTGCTCAAGGCTCCCTCCCCCGTTCTCTGGCTGCATAGCATCTCTCCTCCCTGCTCCTTCCTCCCCGTGCTCTGGTGGGGTGAAAGCCACTAGACATGCAACCTTGGGAGATGCGCAGCCTCCTCCCTTCCTGGTTCTCTGGGGAGGGGCAGAAGCCGTAAGCCATGCGGCCTTCCCCATTTCTGTTGCTCTGGGGAGGCAGACCTGGGAGCCATGTGCCTCTCCCCTCTCTGTTGCACCAGGGGTTGGGAGTTGCACCTCCTCCCCGCTCTGTAGCTTCCTTCACACTCCCCTAGGTCGGGGGGAGGAGCTAGGGAGGGTGTCGCAACCCTGCCCTGCCTGGCAGCAGCAGGCAGGGGACTGGAGTGGCCTTGGCTCTAGGCCTTCCCCAGCAGCTGGCAGGGGGGAGGGGAGCTGGGCATGCTTGGGGGGAGGTGGGGTAGAAAGATCTGGGAGAGGAGTTGCGAGATGGAGGGATAAGAACTAGCCAGGGCCGGACCCTCCCCGGTGGCTGTGGGGGAGGGAAGAGCTTGGGCCGGGTGGGCTTGGCCCTGGGCCCTCCCCAGCCTAGAAGGAGTGAGCAGGGGACCCAGCTCCCTAGTATATATATGTTAGAGTCTGTGTGTCTGTATGTGAGTCCATCCATCTGTGAGTCCATTTGTTCAAAAACTCTTATATGGTAAGAGCTAGGACCATCAAATGTGGCATGCAGCTTCCTCTGTTGCTAACTTAAAGCTAGGCCAGGCTTTTGTTGTGCCAGGAAAATGGGATGTGCCTGGAATACAATTGTTTTCCATAACATGGATTGGGGGCTGAAATGAGGGACAGCTATGCTTCACAATGAGCACTGGGGACAACAAGCATAGGGAACAGTTATACTGCAGAGTGACCACTGGGGGCAGTGAATGTGGGGGGCAGCTATACTGCAGAGTGTCTACAGGGGATGGCCACACTAGAAAAAGAATGGCCACCTGAGGATAGAACTTTTATTGACATACATAGGTAAGTGGTCTCCCTGCTCCCAAACTCGCCTCCCGTCCCCTCCCCCCGGCTGGTTCTTGGCCCTAGCACCTGATAGGGAGCTACCACTGTTCAGCGGCCCTGCCACTGCAGCTCCCTTGGGAGTGCTACTGGGGCTCACCCTCAGAGGAGGCTGGCAACTGCGGTGCCATCCTTGTCTCTGTGGGTTGCCCCAGATCCACCAGATCTCCCAGACTTCTTGCCTGAGTCCCCTGCCCTGAATCTTGCACCACCTCTGCCCTGGCCCCTCAAACCTCCCAGTCCCTTTCCCTGAGCCCCCCTACACACATCCAACCCCACCTGACTCCTACACTCTCCCACACCACCAGCTCCCTGCCATGAAGGACTTGAGCAATGCCGGGTAAGTCTTCTATTAGAAAATATCACAGCAAGACAGACAAATTCATCTAGGGTTGTTAATTCACCTAGGCTACATCTAGACTGGCATGATTTTCAGCAAATGCTTTTAATGGAAAAGTTTTCTGTTAAAAGCATTTGTGGAAAAGAGTGTCTAGATTGGCACGGACGCTTTTCCGCAAAAAGTGCTTTTGCAGAAAAGTGTCCGTGCCAATCTAGATGCGCTTATGCGCCAAAAAGCCTTGATCGCCGTTTTCGTGATCGGAGCTTTTTTTGCGCAAAACAAATCTGAGCTGACTACACTGGCCCTTTTGCCCGAACGGGAGCAGCATAGTATTTCCGCAAGAAGCACTGATTTAAGACAGTAGGAAGTCAGTGTTCTTGTGGAAATTCAAGCGCCCAGTGTAGATAGCTGGCAAGTTTTTCCGCAAGAGCAGCTGCTTTTGTGGAAAAACTTGCCAGTCTAGATGCAGCCCTAGGGTTTTAAACTAGATGAAGCAATCCAAAACCATTAGCAATTATCTTGGAGAATTCCTGGACTATGGATGAGGTCACAGAAAATCAGTGCAGTATAGATGCAGGGTCTAACTTTAAAAGAAAGGGGCTAGTCAGCCTGACTTTGATACTTGGAAAGATACTGGGGCAACTTATTAAACAATCTATTTGTATGCACCTAGAAGATAATAGGGCTATAAATAGTAGCCAACATGGATTTGTCAAAAACAAATCATACCAGACCAGCTTAATTTCCTTCTTTGACAGGATTACTGGCTGTGGATGCAGGGAGGAAGCTGAAAGAGTGATATTTCTTGATTTTAGAAAGGTTTTTGACAGTCCAATGTGACATTGTCATGAGTAAATTAGGAAAGCTGGTCTACATATAATTACTATTAGGTGGGTATATACATGGTTGAAAGACCATCCTCAGAGAATGATTATCAATGGTTCAGTGTCAAACTGGAAGTGGGGTTCCACAGTATTTTGTGTCCTGAATCCAGTATTATTCAATATTTTAGTGAATGACTTGGATAATGGAGTGGAAGACACAGTAAGGGTCTTACATATGGGAGGAAAGGATTAGAATTTAAAATTACATTGACAAAATTAAAAAACTGGTCTGAAACCAACAACATAAAATTCAATAACAGACAAGAACACTACACTTGAGAGAAAATCAAAGGCTAACACATGAAATGAAGAATAACTGCATAGGTAGTAGAGCTATTGATATAGATATTGATTAAAGTGGATCACAAATTGAATATAAATCAATGTGATGCAACTTCTAAAAAGGACAATATCATTCTGTGGTCTCTTAATGTGACTGTTGTAAGACACAGGAGATCATTGTTCATCTCTGTTCAGTACTGGTTAAGTCTCCACTTGAGTACCATATATGGTTCGGGGCACTGTACGTTAGAATCATAGAATACTAGAACTTAGAGAGACCTTGAGAGATCATCAAGTCAGTACCTTGTCCTCACGGCAGGACTAGCGCCATCTAGATCAGGAGTGGGCAATAATTTTTGAAGTGGGGGGCACTTTGGGAATTTCGGAAGTGGTTGAGGGGCACCCCAGAAGGGGTGGGGCCTTGGGCAGAAGGGGAGGGGTCAGAATACTTCACTGCCCACCAACCCTGATTGGCCTGGGTGTGGAAAAGCATGTGAAGTCTTACCCCCTCCCCCAACCCGACCCTCACCTTGCCAGTGGTGTGCAGCACCTAAAGAGAACCGACAGTTGTTGTGAACAGCTGGCAGTTCCCTCTGGTACCGTGTGCCCCTGACGAGGCAAGGAAACTGTATTCTCCCCTGTTCCCAGATCTCAACTGGCCTGGGGGCGGAGAAGGGGCAGAGCGGCCATGGGCCAGGAGCCCTCTCCACTGCTGCTATTTAAAGGGCTTCTGACTCTGGCTCCAGGAGTTGAGAGCCCTTTAAATAGCAGAAACTTAAAGGGCTTGTCCCTGCCAGGCAACTGCTACCACATGGCTTTGTGTAGTGAGGGGGCATAGCCCCCTCAGCCACAGACACCAGGGACACGCCCCAAACTGTCTGTTTGGTGGAGTCAGGAGGGCCCAACCCCTCTCACTGGAAGTAAAGGGGTAGGCCTAAAAGATAAAGCATAAAAGGCCGGCCTCACTGTTCAGTTGAGGAGAAGCATCTGGAGACAAGAGACACTTCAAAATAAGAAATGTTCCAAGAGCATAGTGATCAATTGATCTTCCTGTCCACTGGAGGTGGGGCAGGTAATTGTTGACTTAATCTGCAGCCCGATTTAGGTTAGATATTAGGGGAAAATTAACAATAATGGTAGTTGAACTCTGGAATAGGTTTCCAGCAAAAGTTGTGGAATTCCTTTCACTGGCGGCTTTTAAGAAAATATTAGACAAAATACCTGTCAGGGATAGTCTAGATATACTTGCTCCTGTCTCACTATAAAGGTCTAGATTAGATGATCTCTCGAGGTCCCTTCAAGCCCTACATGTCTATGCCAATTTCTCGATGGAACTGGATGCTCCCCTCATAGCAGTGCAATTCCACAGTGCAAGGAATGAAGTAAGATACTAGGAGCCATGTATACAAGACAGGTTGTCTCTGAAGCTATGTCTAGACTACAGGCTTTTGTCGACAGAAGTTTTGTCGACAGATACTGTTGACAAAGCTTCTGTCAGCAAAGAGCATTTAGACTATATACACTTCTGTCGACAAAGCAAGCTGCTTTGTCGACATGGGAGTGTAGACGCAAAGGCCAGTGTAGGTGCAATAACGCCCTCTGTCCACAGAACTCTGTCGACAAAAGGCGTTATTCCTCATAGAATGAGGTTTACAGCCGTCGATAAAACTGCTGAGTTCTGTCAACATTACGTGTAGATGCAGGTATAGTCCACTTTTGTTGACAAAACCCTGTAATCTAGACACACCCTGAAGGAGGAATTGGGGAAAAGCCAGGGGAAATATTGCTATATGGATCCTGCTAGACTTACTCTTCCCAAGGATGCATTATCACTACAGGGCTTAGAGCACCTCAGGAGAGTACTGCTGGATATGAGGTAGCTTTGCATCTGCTTCACAAGTTGGATGGGTAGGGGCAATTCTCATACAGCAACCCAGTACATGCCAAGGAACTCCGTGTGTGCTATGCCTTTGTGCATTCGGCCTCCCTACACACATCATGGTGTAAGGAAAGTTGTTAATTCCTCACCAAGGTGCATATACATACCACATTTAAACTTTTAAAAACTAAGCGAGAGACTAGGCTGGCATGAAGCCAGTGAAACACTCAGGACAAGGCTGTATCAGGCTCAGCTACTGTAGGAAAGAGACATTCAATGGAAGGGGGAGGATGTGTGAAGAGCCACAGCTTTATGCTGTCTTTGTGTGCTGCCCATCTAGTATGCAACCTTTCAAGTCAATGTGAGTTAGAACAGTGACAAAATGCTCTGGCGTGCAGTAGATGTCATTTTTGATCCCGAGGAGTCAAATATTGGCAGAGACAGAAAGGTGAATTAGGTTCTCCTTCCTATTGCTTTATCAAGTGAGCTCAGCTGTTCTGAAGGACTGAATGCAAACTTCTTTGTTTTCAGCAGAGATATTTGAGCCTCAAGAGTGTGCTCTAAAGTGTGGAGAGCAACATTTAAATATTTACACAAAAATTAGAATACTTCTTAACTGGCTCAAATACTCCATTACCCCCACCCTTTATATATAGGAAACGGAGGTGGGGCGGGGTAGAAAAAATAATGAAATTTCAGACCATTCAGAGAAGGGAAATGCACCTGAAAAAAGAGATGTTGACACAAAATATCTCCTTAGCTGCCCAGTGATATAACTATAAATGGATTTCTAAGTATTATAGCTTTTATGCCCTCTGCACCAGGAATTTTTTCTCTTAAATTTGGTTGTCAGAGGATATTTGAAATAAAAACAGTGCCAAGTGGGCTGACTGCAGGCAAGCCAATCTTCCAAAGTTTATAACTCATACATTCAGCTTTCTCATATGCTATGTTTCTAGTGAGCTACTGTTAAGTGCATTATGGAGAGGTCATTATTCGTTTTGATGATTTATTTTCTTATGCAGAAGTCATTCTTTAATGCCCCATGTTCATACTAAAGTTCTTGGTGCAATTAAACTTTAGGGCACCTGTGTACAATCACCAAGCTATGTATTTTTACAAAGAAAAGAATATTGCTTTGTGGTATCACAAATCTTTTACATTTGTTAAGTTTTTTTTTCTTTCTGTACATTTGTTGTTTTTTCCTGCAGCTCAATGTGTTTTTTGTTAATTTCCCTACCTCTACTGGGTCTATTTAACAATGCCATTTCAGAATGCAATACTGATATCCAAACAAAAGCAGTTTCAAAGCCCCGTTGATTTAACTGTGTGCACATATACTGAGGATGTACCACAGGGCACCAATCAAGTCCACAGAGTAAAGAAGGCAGAGGAGAAAAAATTGCCCAATGGTTAGGGCAGCAGGATTTTGGAGATAGGGGTGAGGCTCTGATCTGCTAGACTTCCTGAGTGACCACAAGAAAGTTGTTTAGTCTTTTTGTATCCATTCCCCATCTATAAAATGGAGACAGTAACACTTCTTACAAGGGTGTGGTATCTGCAAATACACTAAAGATTTATTCAGCCAACAAGGTATTGGGGTCCTATAAAGTGGTTAAGCTAGATAGATTTAGAAAAACAGGCATGTGCTGTGTGGAAAAATAAACCCTTCGGACTGAATCTGATCTCATACCAAGTTTACATCACTGTGAGCAAATCCAGAATCAGGAGGCAATTGATGGTATTAGCACTCTGGCAAAGGCCTTCGGTGCTTGCATCAGTGCTGGGCAGTGGACTTCAGGAAAGAAGTAACACATTAGAGAAACTCCAGGTCACAACAACAACAAAAGTCCTAGAAAACATGACTTGTGAAGAAAGAGAAAAAATGTGTTTGTTTATTCTGAATAAGAGAAGACTGCAGGGATAGGGTGATGGGGACATGACAGTCTTCAAGTATGTAAAAGGTTGCTATAAAGAAGAGGGTAATACACTGTTCTCCTTATTCACTGAGGACACAATGGTGTCCTCTTAAAATAAGGGATAAGAGATCTTTCGGAAAAGGCTTTATTTTCCGAAAGATCCACGTCTAGACTGGCGCTTTTTTCCAGCAAAGCTCCGTGCCAAAAAAAAGCGGCAGCCATTTTTATGCTAATGAAGAGGGGGAGATTTAAATCCCTGCTTCATTAGCAATTGCGATACGTCTAATTTGCATCCCTTTTCCAAAAAAGGGATGCAATCTAGACGTAGCCAATGGTAGTTGAGGTTGGACATTAGGAAAAACTTCCTAACTGTATGGGTAGAAAAGCATTTGAACAACTTACTTAAGGAGGTTTTGGAATTTCCATCACAGCAGGATTTTAAAAATAGGTTAGATAAATATTGGTCAGGAATGGTCTAGCTAATGCTTAGTCCTGCCTCGGTACAGGGAGCTGGATGGGATAACCAGCATCTACACTGTAGGGCTACAGCCGAAATAAGCTACTCAACTTAAGCTACGTAGCTTAATTCGGCTTTTGACATTGTCTATACAGCAGGAAGACACATAGGCTACATCTAGACTGCAAGCCTCTTTTGAAAGAAGCTTTTTCAAAAGATGCTTTCGAAAAAGCTTCTTTTGAAAAAGAGCATCTAGACTACAATCAGTGCTTTCGAAAAAGCAATCTGCTTTTTTGAAAGAGAGCACTCAGGCAGTCTGGATGCTCTCTTTTGAAAAAGCACAGTTTGCATTACATAGCGCCTCTTTTTGAAAGTGCACTTTCGAAAAAAGGCATTCATCCTTGTGAAATGAGGAGTACCGCCGTCAAAAGAAAAGCCGCATTCTTTTGATTTAATTTCGAAAGAATGCGGTTGTTGTCTAGACGCTGGTGACGTTTTTTCGAAAAAAGGCTACTTTTTTGTGTCTAGACTGCAGAGTTTTTTTTTAAAAGTAGACTTTTTTCGAAAAAACTTCACCTGCGTCTAGACTACAGCCGCGTTCTTTTGAAATTAAATTGAAAGAACGCGGCTTTTCTTTTGATGGCGGTACTCCTCATTTCATGTGGAAGAACACGTTTTTTCGAAAGTGCTCTTTTGAAAAAAGGTGTTCTTGAATGCAAACAGGGCTTTTTTGAAAGAGAGCATCCAGACTGCCTGGGTCCTCTATTTCAAAAATGCGGCTCACTTTTTCGAAAGAATAGGTTGCAGTCTAGACGCTCTCTTTCGAAAGAGGCTTGTAGTCTAGACGTACCCAAATAGAGCACTCTTCCTCCGACTTCCCTTACTCCTCATAAAATGAGGATTACAGGAGTTGGAGTAAGAAGTCCTCCAGCTCAACATTATTTTGACATTAAGTAGAAATAACTGCTTGTAGTGTAGACGTGGACCAGTGTTTCTTAAACTGTGTTCCGCGGCATACTGGTGTGCTGCGAGACAGTCAGAGCTGTCCACAGAGAACAACAGAGCTCAAATGGCTGCCCTTAAAGGGGCACAAAACCTTTTTTTTTCCTTAATAACTTTCCTCCTGCCCCTTCCCCCCCCCTCTTTTTTTTGCTCAACAAAAAATCCTTGGTGTTCCTCAAAACAACCTTATTGTTTAGTGTTTCTTGGTCGTAAAAAGTTTAAGAAACACTGATGTGGACTATGTTATTTCAGAATAATGTCAGTTATTGTGAAATAACTGCTATCTAGATGTACCCGTCCAGTCCTTCATTTCTATGATTCAATCCACTTAGCCTCGGAGTTATGGCCAGAAGGGACCATGAGATCATCTTGCTTGATCTCCTATTGATGTGCCTTTACCCAACATCCACATACCACAAGCATTCTTGGCCAAGATATTATAGCCCTCTGGAAATTAAAATATTGTGTGTGCTACAGACGGAGGGACTAAGATGCATCAATGCCAGAGGCCCCTGAAATGGCAGGGAACTGATTAGGTGAGATAGTCCATTTAGATCATCTTCTAAATAATCTGTAAATCTTACCTGCAATGATTTTAGTGCTTATGTCTGTGGAGACGTACTTTATACCAATTGCCACTTTGAGTGTTCTCTGTTTTCACTAAGTCACCCATACAACAAGGTAAGCTTCTCTAAGGAGTGTCAGATTTTGGCATGTGTGATTCACTGGCTGCATTTGGGCAGGATCATACATAGATTCCCATTGGAGCTCCTAGAACCATTGTTCCTCACTCAAGAGCAAGGACTCCAGAGCAGAAGGGACATGTGGCTGTTACTACAAGGGGTCAATAATTCTTCCCTTATCACAAGTTGTTCTAATTCTGTTTGCTGGTGTGGAGGTCGAGCAGCATTTTGAGAAGCACAGGCCAAAGATTTGCCTGGTCTTTGTGCTCCCTGATGTATAGACTGTGATTTTTCTGCTCCAGCTTCAGGTTGCAAAGGAATGGCCAGAAAGAAAGGTTTATGCATCTGTGCAAGGCTGGGTACATATCCCCTCTGTATTTATGTAAGACTTGCATAACAGGATTAATTATTCACTGTGTTAACATACCATTTGTGATATCATCAAACTTATATTTTCATTTGGCTCTCCAATAATTATGCTGTTGTTTTTCCCATCAGCAACAGATGATTGTTCGTGCTTAACTTATTCTATTAAATGAAGATGAATCCATATACAGTCTCTGGCCAGTAATCAAACATACAGTACTCAGAACGTGGCAAAAACTACTCACAGACTAATTGCATGCAAGTTTAGGAGGTTAGAACTCGTGTAACTATTCTTGCAGCTGCTGCTGTGGTGTATTACATGAAGAGCACAGAGCTAATTCACACATGGACCAAATCCAGGAAACCGTTAATGCCATATGTACATTCCCTGTGTTAGGGCCAGTTCAAATGGCAGTAGCAAAGTGCACTAAGTGCTCTGCAGCAGTTTGTAGACTCAAATTCATTTTCCTTTGCGCTTTCTAGCAAATGCTGAAAACCATTCTTGTTTGAAGTAGTGTTGTCCTAATGAAGTTCCTGCTTAATTGTGCCACGCATAGAGTGGATTGGATTTAAATCACCAATTTTAATCATGATTTAAATTGTCAAGTAGGAAAACTTGATTTTAAAAACCAAAGAAACAAAGCAAATATGGTTTTAATTTTGTTTTGCACTTTGTACTTTCCTAAGGAAAGGTTTATTCTCATTGATGGATATAATTTGGTATTTTTTAAAAGCAAGGATGATATACTTATTCAGATTCTTAATGTTTCCTTTTTTTAATGTTAAAAAGTGGTGAGTGAATTTCTTATTCACTTTCCATGCCCTGATGTCCCAGTTTTACAGGGGCAATATTGATATGTGGGGCTTTGATTTATATATATATACCTATTGTCTCCCATACTGAATTTTCACACTTGCTATCTGGTCATCATTTATTTATTAGATTTTTTGTTTTTACTTATTTATGTCAAGTTGGGTTTGGGTGGAAATTGGCAGTGAGTCCTATGGGACTCACAAGATCCCAGTGCTTCCTTGTTCTGCCCAGCAACTTCCACAGTCAGTGATGTGACTTTGTTTAAAACTTTGGCAACAAATATGTACAACATTTAAAAAAAATCAAATGTAAATCATTTTAATAGATGGTAGTAAATTAAGGCCTTAAAGAGAAGGAAGGAAGGAAGGAAGGAAGGTCACATACGTGCTGATTCTTTCCAGATTCCAATCACTTGACGTAAACACTATAAAAAGGTTAGTACACCGGGAAGATGCACTAACTCCTATGTCTACTGTTTCAAGTTCATATACTATTAATTTAAAATTCTTTCATGCTGTAGTGACAAATTGATATTTAAAATGTGAATTTAATATTTTTATTCTGGAGGCTGACACTCATGGAAACGGCTTCATCTATTCTAATTCATATGTTTTGAAATGGTATTTCCTGTGCAGAGGCTAGTTGTGAGCTATAGAATGAGGGAGTTGACTCATGAGAATCTGAAGTGTGGTAATGTGGTGATTCTGAGTGGAGAATTCTTTCAGTTTCTTCCTACCAATTTATCTGAAACCTTCCTAAGGCACCTCGAATTAGAGTTATGGTCTAATTATGAACATGAAATATCATTACAATTGGGAGGCATTTCTATGAACAATGCCCCCCCTTCCAAGTACTAAGCCTCCATTTTATCATCCTTGGGAAAAAGGTATTCCTTTGGTCACTTCAAATCCACTTGACATGTCTTTGCCTATTTTGCATCCCTTGTTCTCCATATCACATCAAGCAATTCCACATTGCCTAGTGATATCTGGCTGCTGCCCACAAAAACTTATAATCCTCTCTCATCAATATCTCCATTTCTTTGATTCAAGAGACTCTTGGGGGCAGGGAACTTCTCTCACATATTACTTATCCCAAAACAACCACATTGCTTCTATTCTGCCTTCCATCTTCCTTCATCATTCTGTCCTGTATAAGATTTCCCTTCTGATCATCAATCTATGCTACATCTTTAAACCTCTTCCCAACAGACTTCATTTCTCATTTCTTATCTACAGATAGTAGACATAGATTGCACAGCTTACTTGCATTTTAAAATATAAGCATACTCGCAGGTGAGGCCCATCATTGACAGGCAAAGTCATTTAGTATAGATTACACTTATAGGAAAGTTCAAGAAATTAAATATAGGTAATAGAATTTTTATTAATGTGCTTGCAAAAGGGAAAGAAAAGAAAAGTTTAAATTCATAGGATTTCCACTTCAAACATTATTCATTTTATTCAATAATTACCATACATTGAAAATTTGAATCAGAACTCGTAAAGCTTCCATTACTCTTTCCGTAATTAATTTGAATTATTTTGTGATTTGTAACAGTAAAAATTTTCTTTGCATGAAAATTACTGTTGAATAGGTGACTCAATTTTAATTTAGTTAGCAATTTTTTTTATGAATGCTAATCATAATAGTCAAGATTTTTTTCTGATGAAAAACTAAAATAATTATTTAAACCTTTCACCAAGCATATGTGGGAGTAAAAAGTAGTGCATTCTGCTAATTTAAGGGGCAGGATTGTTTATGCAAAATTTGGTATCTGTAGGTAATTGTAAAGTATGACTTTATTTTGCACAACCTCTTCAAAATATATAATAGGTATGACCGTGATGCATTCTGTGGAAAAGATTTTATGGAAGACATATTAAACAAATGTCTCTTTCTTTTAGTATTTTATTATATTTTTCCATTCCCTTTCTCCTCTTCACACTCCCCAACATTGTTCCCTCTAAGGGTACGTCTACATTGCAACACTATTTTTAAATAGCTTCATCCGCATCTACACAGCAGGCAGTTATTTTGAAATAGTGTGAAAATACTGTCAAGTTGGAGAACTTCTTACTCCAACTCCTGTAACCCTCATTGTATGAGGAATAAAGGAAGTCAGAAGAAGAGTGCTCTATTTTGAAATAAGTGCTGTGTAGTTCTCCCTATTTCGAAATAAGCTATTTCAAAATAAGATATGCAATTGGCATTGCTCAATTTGTATAACTTATTTTGAGTTAAGCTCTGCAGCATAGATGAACCCTAAGTTGCGGGGCAGCAGAGCTTCACAGGTGATTAATCAGCCCTGCCCAATCAGAGGACCAGGGCTCCATGAAAGGAGCTGACTGACTGGGCAGGGCTGATTAATCATCTGTGAAGCTCTGCTGCCACGCAGCTTAGAGGGAACACTGCTCCCCAACATCATCAGGTGAACCATTTCAAAGATCATAAATGCATCTTCAAAAGATTTATTATACTGCTTATTGACAAAATTATCTTTTGTTCTTACCTCCACCATCTTTTAACTTGTGAGTCAAAAGTGGATCCTTACAGTATGGTACTACCTGAAAAAAGCTATGATAAAAGTAGCAATTTTACTGTATTCTCAATTTACAAATAAAGAGATATATCTTCTTGTTGCCAGCCCTGAAAACTCAACCTTGAATCTGAAAGTCAAGTTGACTTCTTCCTTTTTCATATATCACCAGCAATACTACAAGTATATATATGTGGACTACACAAGTGACCTTGCAGTGGCACAACTGCATTGATACATTGCTTAGTTAGACATGTTCAAATAAGCAGATCTGTGTGAGTGAAATGAATGCACCACTCTAGTAAACAGAGGCTGCCATTTTCCAGTCTAAGTGTTTCATAATGACAACAACAATCAAAACCCAAGTAAGAATGTAGTCAATACTCAGAGAAGCTTAAATGCAACCAAGAAAACTAGAGACCACAGCACAACGTTTTTATCAGCACATAATTTTGTCAGTTTCTGAGCAGCACTTCTGACTATAGCACACCACTTTTTAACCTCATCCTTGATGGAACCATTGCAATGGATCAAGTGTACCAAGGTTCTACTTGTTCTTCATCGCTGCTGCATTTCAACAATTCCCCTTTCCAAGATACAGTAAATGCCAAGCAGATGTAGTAGTTGCACGTCCAACCCGACTACACCAATTTTCCAAGGTAGCAAAGAGTATTATCATTAATTCAAACATCTGTCAATTGTACGATGTGCCATCTGCATGAGCTAAGGAACTTAACTCTAGATTATCCAATGTCATGCTTTCAAACTCAACTAATGTTCTTAATCTCTAGTGTAAGAACCTGAAGAAAAGCAATGACGATTCCATGCCGTTTTTCTTATATCAAATGTTCCACTTTGGTACCAAAGTGGATATTTATCAAACCAGTGTACTAACAGGATTACCTTATGGTCTGGAAGGAGCTGCATTAAATTAAACAGACCTAAGAAGTCTGGAGTCAGTAGAGATGAGTATTCTTCAAAAGAGAGCAGATGTTAGATGGCATGATTTTAAGACAAAAAGAATTTGGGGGAGTAGGAGGTGAAATCAAGAATATGAGATGAATTATAATAAGTCTTGGAGGGATGGTCATATTAGTTTGTAACTTTAAAAACAGTAAGACATCTCTAGGATGCCACAGGAATACTAGTTGTTTTCATAATTAAAAAGATTATGATGAGAACCACTGCATAAGACAAACAAATGATATTATTGCCAAATAAAATAACAGAGACATAAGCAAAATCAGTCTGGGATGCTCTGGGATGAAAAGGAAGAGATTGAGGTAGCATGGACCTGATCAGATGACTATTGAAGTAATCAGAAAGGTTCCTGCTGATTTAACTGGGCATGGGATCAAGCCCTAAACCTCTGACAATATGCTAACAATATAGAATAGTGCAATTGGTTACCTTTTAAGATAATGAGTGAGTTCATGATCATCTTATGCCAGCAGGGCTGAATTAAGAAAAGGGCTTTAGGGACTACAGCCCAGGATCCTTGGCTAAGGGGTAGAGGGGTCTGCAAAAAGATCTCCACACTGCCAAAAGTGCTGATCTTTTTACAGGACCTAGGTTGCAGCCACTAAAGCTCCTGCATTCTGGGTCTAACTCGTGGGGGGGGGGGGGAGGGAGAGGGACTGCCATTATACACACACACATACCTGTCTGCTGAGCTTTAGCCGCAAGCACCAGGAAGCTCTGTCCACAGGCTTCCCTCTCCTGCAGGCACTGCTCCCACAGCTCCCGTTGGCCAGGAGTCACAGCCAATGGGAGCTGCAGTGCCAGTACCTGCAGGTGAGTGTAGGGCAGTGTGCCACCACAAGGGAGCTGCCCCAGGTAAGTGTTGCACACCCCAACCTCCTGCCATGAGCCCCCTCCCACACTGCAAACCCCTGAGACCCAGCCTGGAGCCCCTTTCTGAATCCTAAACACCCCACCTTCATTCTCACTGCAAAGCCCACACCTCCAGTTGGAGCCCTCTTCCAACCCCCTGCCTCAACCCACAGCCCTCTCCCAAAGTATGAACCCTTCATTTGTGGCCCCACCCTGGAGCATAGAGGCCCACAAAATCTAATTGTCCCAGGCAACAGAAGAGTTAATCTGGCCCTGTAAACTTTGAAGACGTTTCCAAGGTGATAATAAAAGCTTAGCAAGGCTGAGAAACGTAGCTATTTTCAAACTTATCTCTGTGCTAAAACAAACATGAAATAAGGGTTTTAACATGTAAAAAAACTGAATATTGTTTATGACTGGGAATGCTAGACAGAAATTCAACTCCCTGGTTCCTCTTCCCACTTAAGTCTATTCAAGATGAGCTTTCAGTTTATGACACTTGGCTGAATTCTAGCTTTATTTAACAAAGGCATAGTTCCATTTACAGTTCAATCATAGAATTAGATTGGGATTTGAAAGAAACAAATATGTAAGTTTGCTAATCAAAGAATTCTAGACAATTGCCATTTATTTATGCTTCTTTAAACACTGCACTGGATTTTTTTTTTGAAAACTCACATAATTAACAACAAACCAGATACAATAAGACATTTTTGTTCCAGAAGATTATTTTAGCTGTTGTTCTTAAAACAATGGAAGCTCTAAGTCTTTTTATTGACGGTACTGTCAGTTAATTACCTGCTGAGCTTCTGCACTGGTAGCTAGAAAAACCACCACTGTTCTGAAAATTAGATTGAGCCAGTTCCCCTGGTTATAAGTTATAACTCCATACCATATTAATGACTAAAGATTAATTCTTAAGTTATACACCAAAGGTTTCCACAATTCCATTGTTTGATTGCTTTTGCCATTGAACACTGCATACATATTAGTCACAAAAAGTCATACTCTGTTGTCCTTAATTTAATGCTGTAATAAGTTTAGACCTCTCTCTTCTTTTTCCAATAACTTACAATTTGGAATTTATGCACAGAAATATATCACAACTGCACAAAAGACAAAGACAAAAAGTTATAGGAGAGGTAAACAGATTAAAAATGAGATCAGAGCATTGCTGTTTTCTGACCGTAGAAGAATTAACTGCCTTTTTCTAAAGAGTTCTTTTAACTATAATAAGAATGACTTTCTTTTACTTAATCCCTTGATATATTGCCCTAAAAATACTAGTCAACCATAGATGCTTTAAGCAATGTGTATTTCAGCATACTAAATCATTTATCAAAGCAGACTGTGATTGTCAGGCATGCTCAGTATTGAACCAAAGGTCCCAGACTTTGCTAGCAGACCTATAACTCCTTAGGCATTAAGCGTGACTGCAACACCTGCTTTTCTCTTTATAATTATTCTGTCCTTAATGAAAAAGAATGACATTCATTTACATGTCTCCTGTAAAGTATAAAATATTCCATAGTGTCTGAAATATAAAATTGGCAAAACTTCCTTGTGTTTACCATAAATTATTTTTTAAAATGGGTTAGAAAGAGAAGAAACTGACTGTCCAAGACTAAATCAACTTCAATATATTTTTAGTGTGCAGAATTTGGAACTGCTTAATCACATCACACTCCCATCACATCAACAGATCCAAGAAAGACTAAGCTACTGTGCATAATGGCGCTTGCACTCCAACCTGTGCTGCAACATCTTTGAAAGAAATAGAGCTTGAGCTAGTCAATTTTGAAAGAAAAACAGAGGACACCCATTATTTAACTAAGCTCTGACTAGAAGACATTCTGTTGGAGTTCTAGATTTCACCCCTAAAGTCCACGGCTATGTCTAGATTGGCATGATTTCCCGGAAATGCTTTTAATGGAAAAGTTTTCCGTTAAAAGCATTTTCGGAACAGAGCATCTAGATTGGCATGGACGCTTTTCCGCAAAAGCACTTTTTGCGGAAAAGCATCCATGCCAATCTAGACGCGCTTTTCCGCAAAAAAGCCCTGATCGCCATTTTCACCATCGGGGCTTTTTTGCGGAAAAGGACTTTTGCGCAAAAGTTTTGCGCAAAAGGACTTTTGCCCGAACGGGAGCAGCATAGTATTTCCGCAAGAACACTGACAATCTTACATGAGATTGTCAGTGCTTTTGCGAAAATTCAAGTGGCCAGGGTAGACAGCTGGCAAGTTTTTCCGGAAAAGTGGCTGATTTTCCGGAAAAACTGGCCAGTCTAGACACAGCCCACCTGTCTTCAGGAAGTCATCTTGGTTTTCTTTTATTTTAGAATATTTACATAGTAATATTCAACCTTAGTGCAACAGTAGTCACCACTAAAACGCCAGTATTTGCCCACAGTCATTACAAAATATTTAAATCTCTAGCAAAGGTGAGAGGATTATTCTGGGAGGGGTGGGTGAGATTCTGTGGCCTGCACTGTGCAGGGGTCAGACTAGATGATCATAATGGTCCCTTCTGACCTTAAAGTCTATGAGTCAATGAGTAAAGTGAATCTCAAAAGTTTTTATTTTGTTTTTTAAAGATTTTTATAATTATCTTTATTTTACAGGAATAAATTTTAAGGGGAAATTAAAATGGCATGCCCAACATCACACATCATGTCAGCACTCTGACCAGAACATGTATTTGTGACTAAATGAACTGGGTCATATATGCATAGCTCTAATGGGAGGGCAGCTTTTTTGGTTAAAAAATAGCTGAACCATATGCGATTGCAAAAGCCCATGTCAAACAAAAAACTGCAAAGCTACAAACTTGTTTCTCTATTCATATGCTATTACTTTTCCATGTGGAACAAGGTAGTAGCATGTGATGTTTCTACCACTTAATATATGAATAGTTTTGGCTCTTCCATTGGATTATTGTGATATTTTATTTAAAACTGAATTCTAGTCTAAATAAAGTCCAAAGGCTGCATACATTCATTTCAAATAAATATTACAAAGAAAATTTAATTAGGTTTTTATTTTCTTATTTATCAATGTTTGGAAAACTTTTTAAAGCAATGAATTTAGGATATTGTCCTGCTGACATTCTGCAGTTTTCTTTGCTATTTATTTCAAGAGATATTAGAATAAAAAAAGGTTCTTCATTGTTTATTAGGTCATCTGCTTTTTGTCCATATTCCTTACTTGAAATGAAAGTTTTCTGATTCAGACAATTAATCATCATCTGGACACTTTTTTATGTAAGCCCCGTAGGCACATATTTGATCAGGATGGAATAAGTGACCAGAGCAGATGAAGATTTAAGAATAAAGATGATGGGTTTTTTTAAAAACTGCAATCCCACTATTAAGTCAATGTCCAAGGAAACAGAAATAAGTGAAATTGCAGATATTAAGCAGAATTTTCTGCAGCAAAAATATTTCAGTTTTTTGTGAGGCTAATACTGATATCTTAGACCAGTATAACTCAGTTGTAGCTGAGGCCAATTAAGTTATCCCAGTGAGAAGGCTGTCTGAAGCAAGATAAGAATTAGATTCTTGGTTTAGTAGTGCCTGTTTTTGCTCTTTTTAGTTCAAAGGCTGTCATCTGGTTCAAGTGTTAGTGTGTTACACAAAATTAATTTGGGGAGACATATTTTATCTTAGTTCCTATATAGAGAAGAGTCCATCATTCTGCATGCCACTCCTGTTCCCCTAAACCCTTCATGCAAGCTACTAAAACTCATTATTATACTCTAAAGCCATGTCTCCCCTGGAGATAAACTCAAATTTATTAGGGTCGAATTTTAGCACCCGATTTTGTAAAGTTAGAGGTGCATGTCCCCATTGTGTGCAAGTTCAAAGTACCTCATCCCCAATAGGGTGGCTACGTGCCCCTTTGCATTCTGGGTTATGCTCCTAGTGCATTTTGGGACCAAAACTGTACAGTAGATGGTTCTGGTTACATGTCATCAGTGGTCCATAATCCACTAATCTCTTCCTTTCCCGCCTGCTTAACACCAACAGGAAACAGCCGTTTTACACCCTTTTTCCTCTTATTGGTTATCCACAGGGCTCAACAAATAATGTAATCTACTCACCCGTGGCTAGTAGATTACAACCCGGAAGAGCCAGCGCATGCGCAGAGTACAGAACTGTGTGGCTGGCAAGCGAGGCTCGCCGCCGCTTGGCGAGCCCTGGTTATCTACACAGATGCCATAGCAGCATAACTATGGAACCCATAGTAGGTCCCATTGTGCATCAAAGTATTGTGATGATGATGTTCACC
The DNA here is from genome assembly GCF_052426305.1 of Pelodiscus sinensis. Classification (NCBI taxonomy): domain Eukaryota; kingdom Metazoa; phylum Chordata; order Testudines; family Trionychidae; genus Pelodiscus; species Pelodiscus sinensis. The sequence goes on from NC_143060.1 coordinate 43,589,192, forward strand.
ATGGTGTGCCTAATGCTGGAGTATGTCCTGAGTATATCCAGGGTCTGCCAGAACAAGGAAGAATCTCAGGAAGCCTTGAACATACTCATGTGTGGTGCACTTGCATTCAACTAATTGCAAATGCTGCCAGCTAAAAATATTCCTGGCTAAAAATATTGTTTCATTTTATCTAATTTCATATAATGATAAGGTTGAAACCTCCAGTGCTATTATGCTGAGGATAGTTAATGCTGTATCTCAAAGATCTTGCTTTTTTTCTTATTTAGTAGTAGTGTACTAATACAGAAGGCAAGAATGTGTCTAGTTTTGATAGGTCCATGTACATGTGTCCTCTGGCTATCCTAGTTTAGAATTACCTTCATTCACTCATTTTGTACTCTTTCAAAGATTTAGGCCAAAGTTTTAAAAAACAGCCTCTGAAATTGTTTCCTGACTCTCTTTATTCCTAACTGAGAAATGATGTTTAATATCATAGTTAGCTATTGGCAATATAAATCCCTGATTTGCGTGTACAAATACTTGTATAACTTGCACACACCAATCGTAGTTGTTGTTTATCCAAAAAAATGGACCCTTTTTTATGGTACTTTTATGACATGCAGGATAAACGCCTACCTGATTTTCCACCAGCTGTTACTCTCACTTTTGAAATAGACACTTTACTTTTGGGTTTTGTCAAACACAGGATGTAGACTGGGGTTCAGTTTAACTTTTCCTGTGCATTGAAATGGTAATTTATGAACAGTGCAGGGTCCTCCCTCCCTCCTTCCCTCCTGCTCCTTCTCCTTCCTGTGGGAAGGGAAAGTTGCAGTCTTCCAGCAAAGAGGTATGTGTGCTGAATATATGGGTGCCATGTGAGCCCCTGCCCTGCTCTGTCACAATGCCTAGGCCCCATGTTGACTCCTGCTCGCAAATTCATGCCCTGGCCTGTCCTTTACTATGTGTGCTACCAAACAGAGTCCAGATGCTCCATAAAAACTCTGAAGTGTACCTGCTATAAAGTGGCCAATTAAAAGCATAACTGTGGTCTTGTGCATAACATATCCCTGTTGTCTTTAGATAGACCTTCATTTTATTCTAACAGATTAGGCTTTACACTCTATAATGTATCTCCTGTAAAGTCTCCCCTTCACTATGTTATAGTGGGAACAGCAGTCAAGCTGCTATGCACTCCCCTGATTCCACCAGCTGTCCATCTGGCACAAATCCAAATCCACAGATGAACAGGGACTAGAGAAGAGATGTTCAAGGAGCAAATGAAATCCACCAACTTGGATAGGGAATGTGTAAGCAAGTGAAGGAAAATGCTGTTGAAGGAGATGCATGTGGAGCACGAGGAAAGGAGCTTGTGCAGGGAAGGGGAAGTAAAGCACTAGCGGAGAGTGTCATCCATGGTGGTTGTGATGGACCACATGGCAGCTTTCCAGGATGCCTAGCTGAACAGGCACCTCCTCCAGCCCTTGTGGACCAATATTTCCTCCTCACCAAGTTCCATAGCCTAGAAGTTGGGGGAAGTCATGGGCAGCATCACACTCAACCCACAGGGATGTGTTGCAAAGCAAAAGGCTGTCTGTCTTGCAATTAACATAAGAACAGCCATACTGGGTCAGATCAAGGGTCCATCTACCCCATTATCCTGTCTTCCAACAGTAGCCAATTCCAGATGCCCCAGAGGGAGTGAGCAGAATAGGTCATCATCAAGCAATCCCTCTCCTGTCATCCATTTCCTGCCTCTGACAATCAGAGGTTAGGGACACCATTCCTACCCATCCTGGATAATAGCAATGAATTTATCTAGCTCTTTTTTTGACACTTCGAAATTGCAAATGAAGCCGGGATTTAAATTTCCCATGCTTCATTTGCATAATGGCAGCTGTGGTTTTTTTCAAAAAGGGGCTTTTCGAAAGAAAAACAAATGTTTAGATGGGGATCTTTCAAAAATAAAAACCTTTTTCGAAAGATCCTGTAAACCTCGTTTTTTGAGGTTTGCGGGAAATTTAAATCCCAGCTTCATCTGCAATTTTGAAGTGTCTAATTTGAATCCTTGTTTTGAGAAAAGAGATGTAGTTTAGATATAGCCCTAGACTTTGCATAAGGCTTTAAAGATACTAAGTAATATGGGCAGTATATGCTCTTAAAGATAAATGCCTACACAACTGGAGCTCAGGATGGAAAGATTGCCTAAGTCAAAATAAGTATCTTTCAAGTTGTATACAGTACATACTGAAGCACAGAGAACTTCCTTAGAATTATGACTGCCACAGTCTGTACCTTGCTCACTGTTTTTTATTTCTCTCTCTAATAGAGTTATTCAGTATCTCTTAGGCCTTCTCATCAAATATTGTCCCTTTCAGGCTCCAGGAGTCAGCATTAGATAATCTGTTGACTCTTAAATCCTGGATTATCATCTTGCAGTGCAAGAGCCTTTTGAAAGCACATATTCTTTTTAAATCAGCAGTCGTCTAGAGGTAGTTATCTACCACTGTGTTTGTCATTAGGAATGTGAAGTTTTGCTTACAACAGGCTTCTTTTCTATTACTTTTTAAACTGTAGTTGGAACCAGCCCTTAATTGTTTTGATTTTTGTACATATAGCTCTTTGGAATGCTTTGTGAAAGGCTACATATACCGTCTGTACCGTGTTAACACTATAGGTTCTCTTATGGCTATACTAAGAAATTATAGGATTACGATCAGATGCAGTCATTATGTTCAAGACAAATGAAGTTCAAAAAACAATTTTCCCTCAAATTATTTCCCTGAATGCATATAAGTGTTGCACATCAAAGGAGAGATTTGGACATCTATATATTCATAGCAGCTTTGTCAATGAGGAATAAATGAGAAAATTAGCATTTTAAAGTAACTATACAATTTTCTTTATAATTTCACAAAACTGTAAAATGAGTAGCTAATGTGTAAGTAATTTCTATTCTCACACTGTAATGCCAGAGTTTATGCTTCTTCATAACAATATAAAAGGCATATTAAAATAAGAAACAAAGCACCAGTGTGTATTGTCAGAAATCTGTCAACCATTCTGAAATTTTCTATGAGCTGCTGCTTCTAGTTCTTATCCTCTGAGCCTTTTTTTTCTGTCTCTTCAGGGTCTTTTTAACACAATTTCTAGCAAGTAGCAGAGGAGAAAAACCTTATCTTTATAACACACCTATTTTAATCTCTTTGATGTGCAATAATCCAATATGCATGTAACCCAGGGCTGCTTTCTAAAAAGATCTGCAAATGATAAGAGCCTTGTAATTCACCAAGACAGATTTTAAAAGGAGTTCACAAGGCTAGTTACTAGAATGATGGAAACTATCCTTTCATCTTGGTATTGATAGGATAGATCAAACTGGTTAGACATAGATTGATTAATTCTACAACGTTAATGGAGTCAACAGCTTTACTGTACATGACTTTAATTTTCCATAGTCTAGTTTGTGATGCAGAACAAGAAAGAGGTAAAACTGTCAACCCCACAAATCTAGAAATTGTGTCTCTGAGCACACCCATGTGAATATGTGCATAATATATAGCTCCTAAACATCTCCTCTCAGCAACAGACATCAAGTCTGATAACAATAATGTTTCTTTAATAACAATACAGATTAGACCTCCCTGGTCCAGTGCTCTCAGGACCTGACCAATACTGAATGAAGGAGTTTGCTGGACCAGGGATGGTCAACACCGGCCTTTCTGCTGCCCGCCTCCCAGCTGAGCTTCACTTACAGACTATGACCCCACAACCAAACCCAGCCATCAGACCTGGAAGGGGTCTCTGCCCCCAGCTGCTGGACTGGACCAGGGCAATGACAACACGCTTATGGCAGGGAATGATGGACCTCATATGCATGTCCTGTTGCCTCAGAGCAGGGGCGAGCCACTTGCAGAGCTCCTGGAAGGAGTCCTTCATCCTGAAGTTCTGGATCCATTGTTGGTCTCCCCAGCATTCCAGGACTATGTGGTCCCACCATTCAGTGCATAGGGCGGGGCACGCCGGCGTGCAGGTGCTGTAGCTGCTCCTCCACATACCCCAGGAGGGTCTGGAAGAAGGCCTGGGAGTTGGGTTGCTGCTGCTCCTGTGAGGCAGCCTGCAGAAAATGCTGCCAGACTTGCAGCAACATGTCCAAGAGCAGCAGAGTGCACAGGGACAACTCCCGCTCCATGTTGCAGAGTGCTGTGGTGTCCTGAGTGAGGACAATCAGAGCACGCAAAGAACAAATGCTTTGCTGTCCCTCAGCGAGGAAAACCTGAGAACCGGCTGGCCAGGGGGGCATCCCTTAAAGCACGAGCCTCAGATAGCCTCAAGGAGCAGCCACACAAGGTAACTCCTGACCTGATGCCCTGCCAGAACAGGTTCCAGATGGCCTTAAATGTGATTCAGCATCCAGTGTGGACACGCTATTTTGAAATAGCAAAATGCTATTTTGAAGTGCATTTTGTGTGTAGATGCGTTATTTCAAAATAAGATATATGAAATATGATATTTTGAAATAATGCTGTAGTGTAGACATACCCTAACAGGAAAAACAACAAATTATCTAGTAGTGTGTCTAGGGTGTGTCTAGATTACAGGTTTTTTTTTTTTAAAGTAGCCTTTTTTTAAAAAAAAATTCACCTGCATCCAGACTGCAGCCACATTCTTTCAAAAGTAAATTGAAAGAACACGTGAGTTTTTCGATCGTGGTAAACCTAATTTTATGAGGAATAACACCTTTTTTTGAAAGCACTCTTTCAAAAAAAAGGCACTATTGAATGCAAACTGTGCTTTTTCAAAAGAGAGCATCTAGATGCTCTTTAGAAAAAGTGGCTCGATTTTAAAAAAAAATCTGCTTGTAGTCTAGACGCTTTCTTTTGAAAGAGGCTTTTTCGAAAGATTTTTTCGAAAAAGCCTCTTTCGAAAGAAGCTTGTAGTCTAGACATAGCCATAAAGACTAAAGCTATGCCTAGACTACATCCCTCTGTTGGCAGAGGGATGTAAATAAAGCACTTTGAAAGTGCAAATAAAGCGGGGATTTAAATATCCCGTGCTTTATTTGCATAATCACATAATGGCGCTCTTTCAAAAAAGCGCTCTTTTGAATTGAAACCGCAGTCTAGATGTGGTACTTTCCAAAATGGGGAGCTTTTTTGAAAGATCCTGTAAACCTCATTTTCTTTTCCTTTTTAAATTAAAGTACCCTCATACTATTTTTTAAAAGTCCCTCATTTAAGTTTTGAGATTACAAAAAAATATCTTTTAACAAAACACAATAAACATCTTTATTAAAATACCTCACAGTTCCAGTAGCAGTCTCTTCCTTCTGCAGGTTTTTCCAGGTCATGGGTCAGAATGTCTTCCCTCTTCTGGCAGCTACAGATGTTGTAAATCCAATTTCAGTCAGGCCTTTTGGGAATCTCTCTACTTAGGAAAACAGGTGATCACCCAAGCATAGAAAACATGGTCACAGAAAAGGAAGCTTCTGGAACTGCCCCATGGGGGCTACTAGCAGCCAGTGAAAGGTGAAGCAGCCTTGAGGATGCTGCAATGAACCAGACCACCAGTTGGACACACTCAGAATTGAAGGAGCGTTAATAGCTCAGAATCTGGGCTGGGAAAATGAAGGGAAATGATGATGTAAGTGTTTCTTCAGCTGTCAATATGACTTGACCTGCCATATTTGCACTCCTTTCACTCTGAAGATACTAGAGAATGATAAAACTATCCACACAAGTGCTCAGAGTTGCAGATTGATAATTTGCAACCTGACATTTGTGCTTGTGATAAACAATAGGGCTGTGGCTGAAAGAACGGTCTTTCCTGGAAAAGATGTATGGAAAAAGCAAGAGAACTATTTCCTATCACACCTGAAACAAATCTTTGTGCATTACATTTAGCTACACATCAGGATATAATTTTCATTTTAACAGATACAATACAGTCAAAACTTCTCTAATAAATGCTCAGTAAGAATGGATTGAGAGGAATGAAAACATGAGAAACCGAAATGCTTTTTCTTCGTTATGAACACTCCACAAATAATTTTTCAACTGTATGTTGTTATCTACTTACGCTAGATAATTTTCTAAACACATGAGGACGCTTTCCTATCTTTGGTGAAGAAATTCAGTTTTACAGACCAGCTCCTTCATTCATTAGGGTGAAGGATTCTGTGTCTAGAGCTGGTTGGAAAATTTCCAGTTTTATATTCCCCCCCCCCCCCCGCCCCCCCGAAAATGAAGATTCATCAAAACCAAAAATGTTTTGGGGAAACCTCTATTTCAAATTTCCACTGGAAAACAGGCAAGTTTCTAAAGGATCTCCTTCTGGCAACCAGGTTTCCTGCCCACTAGCTGGTGGTAGCATGAGGGAACTTGCATTTCCAGGGTCCAATCTCTCGGGCAGCCCTGCCACGTTGACACTCCAAGACCATGAAATCTAGAACAGTTATAGAGAACCTCTAGCAGGCAGCCACACATGGTTCAGCAGAATTATCCACTGGTGAGCTGCCAGATGCTTTATTTACTTGGGCATCCACAAGCATGCCCACTCATAGCCCCACCCATGATCAAGCAGCACATGTAGCACAGGCTCCAGCAAGAGTTCTGAGGCTTTCATTACATGGCAGCAAGTTAGAGGCAGCTTGTTGCTCTGGTTTGTTTCAAAGAAATCAGGAAACATTTTGATTTTTTCTCAAATGGGGAAAAAAAAAACCAGAACAACATTTACCAAGTGTCAGAATTTCTGAAAGAACAGAACTTTGAGTTTCAACCAGTTCCAGCTCTTTCTTAACTATATTTCATTTAAAGAAAATAGTACATGCTACTGGAAAGCACTAATTTCAGATATTTATATAGCCCTATCTCCAGGCCCATTGTTATGAGAACTGGTATCAAAACAGCCACATCAGAAAGGAATATACACCAGCAGATGGTGGGAGGGGAAGGAAGACAGCACTCCGGATTGAGTTTTTCCTCTTTCAGGAAAGAAATTAGTGAGCCAGACAGAAGAGTGTCTAACATGAGTATTAAATCCCTGTTTGAAACTGTAAAATGTCAAAAATATCAAAGTACAGAAGCATGAGCAAGTCGTGCTCCCAGGACTACAGAGAGTAGCTGTGTGTACACCTTCAGCCACCAGGTTCTTTCTGCTTTCCCCCAGAGAAGCTGCTATGTATATCTCTATGCTTTTACACTGAGTACGTTCTCATTGTGGAACCTTTGTTTGTGAAATGTTATTCCATAAAGAACCCAGCTTGACTTTCAGATTCTAGGTTGGACCTGCAAAACTAGCCCTTACAAGGTGGGTAGGGGAAAGAATAAAATAAACCATACAAATGAGCATCTTTTTACTCTAAAATTAGTACCATTTGGTTTGGAAATCCCTAAATACGAACTCACAATGTCATTTGTATAACATTTCCTTTTATGACACTCACAAATTAGTTTGCTAGTGTAGCAATGTATGCGGTAATGATACTGGGCTGGACACAGCAGCAATCGGTATCCCAGGTCACATATTTTATTTTAATAATGCTATTAAGTTTTAATGAGTAAAAAAGCTAATTTCTTTACATTGGAAGTGGAAGTATCATTATCACTGAGAAATTAAATACTCCAATACATGAAAGTGCACAACAAGAGTTAACCACAGGTGTTGGGCCTGGTCATAACACCCTAGGAAATTACAGTGTGTGCAGAAGGACTGCAAGCCTTGGTCTGGAGGCAGAGATGCACAAGAATCTCTGCCTAAGACAGTTGATGGCTAGTAAGTGTGAACCCTTAAGTGAGTGCAGTTAATCCTGAAACTGGGACAGTAACCACAGAGAGGTGCTATATACACAAGTGGAGTGAAACTTTGTCAACAGCCAACTACTTTCTTATTTATTTAGAACTCGAATCTGCAAAGCCTGTAAGGCTGGGCTTAACTGCTACCATGTGCTTTCCTGAAATATTTACACATCATCTTAAATAATTGCTGAACTGATGCTTTAATGGGGTGGCTAGGAGTAAGCTTCAGCAGGTTGACTTTCATTTAAAAACCCAATGATTTTATTGCATATTTCTTGTGGCAAAGCTTTCCGGGGCATTCTTACAGTTTTCTCAGGGCTCTTATATAATACCAAATGTTGACAGATTTAACAAAAAATGAACATCTCCCCTCCCACCCCCAAAAAACCTAAATAAGAAAAAACAGAACATGATTTGATGTTAAATTTTTAATTACTGAAAAAGCTGAATTTCTAAGAAAGAATAGGCTAGAAAAAACTGTTTTTTTCACATGGTCAAGCTGTGATAAATTACTTCCCAGAGAGCTACATCATGCCCAGGAAGTCAGCACATTACCTATGTTAACATACTGACAAAGGACAAAAGGAGGTCTAGTTAATACCATAATGGCTTCCTTTCAGAACTCGACAGATTATGCATTTGGAGAAGTATCTTCAGTCTTGAAGATCTTGCTTTAAGTAAGCAAAAGGGGAAGGTAATCAGGGCTCTGCTTCTTCTCACATTCACTGGAGAAGTTGTTGTTAGAATGATTGTGGGTGGGGTATGATCAGTGGTTCACCTTTGCTGTCCAATAGAGCAGGGAATATTGAATTTTTGAATTGTATCTACTTTTCCTCCCTCCCACCCCCTGTATTGATGCCTCTGCACCAGAGACCACAATGGTGGAGAGTATAACTGGAATATATACATGGTTTGGGTGCTTTGCTCTGGGGAGATTTTCACAACCAGCAGAAAAATATCTGAGACCTGTTGATACTATCAGCTTCACATCATTTTGTTGCCAGGCAGATACAGGGTTGCGTCCTGCTTTCTTGGAAGTTAGTGACAAAACACCCTTGCACTTCAATAGGAACAAGATTGGGCTTAGGTCTCAGCCATAACATGGAAGATAATGCCCTTATTATAGCTGGGAGGATAAGCTGCCACATTTGTGTAATTGGCTTGGGGTTGGTTTGCATTTTGAATACATTTCCTTTATTTCATTTCTCTAGGGGAATACTTACAGTAAAAAACAGACAGGCAATGACAGCCAGCCACATTTATTTACCAGTTCTTCACTCTGAACATACCTGCAGTTAGAACTGGGATTTTTAAAGCAGCATTCAAGGTCATACACCCTGTTTCCTTGGCTGCTGCATACAGTCAAAGTAATAAAATAGGTAATATTCTTACTCACAGATCTAATTTCTGCTCAACATCTGTGCAATATGAATCCTATTATTACACCCTATATACCAATTCTTTAAATAATAACTTTTTTTTTGCGTTTTTATTTTACAGTGGTGGAACTCAAGTGTGATCTGCTATTCAGACATACATAGTTGGAAATGACAAAGCGCAAGACCATTTTACTTTTAGGAAAACAGGGATTTGGGGCAATGCAATTGCTGGTTAATAAATAGCTTATAGAGGCATTAAATGTCACAGCATGTAACTTTAGATTAATTGAGGAGTGACAGATTAGCACCAAAAAGAAAAATTGAATTCATGGTTACATTTGCAAAGCAAACCAGGATTGCTATGTTAGATACTATTTTCTAGACCATAAAGTAGTGGTAAGCCCCACCGGCCCCTCAGGGTAGGCCACCAGAACTTTTGCTGATGTTGACCATCCGCAAGCATGGCTCTCAGCAATTCCGATTGACAAGAGTTCACTGATATCGACCAATGGGAGCTGTGGGAAGTGGCAGGACATAGGGACTTGGTATCTACCCCTTCCTGTAGCCCACTGTCCAGGAATGGTGAATTGCAGCTATGAGAGCAGTAAGATGCCTGCAAACAATGTAAAAACAATTATTCAACAGGGGAAAAAAAGCCCATAAACCACACATTCCACATTTTTCCCTACCGAACAAGACTATGACACATGCAGTTTTGAGGAAAATAATTGCTAGACTATAATGAGACGATTACCCAAATTGACATTAAACAAGTAGTTCCTTTTCATATTGCACGTGTCTGGTCTCCAAATTAAAGGCAATTTCATCCTGGGCAAGTTGTCTATTTTCCCCATTATTTTTTGCAGTAAACTAGTGCAATTTTAATTGCACTAAAAAGAATAGTTTAGTACTTTTTTCGTAAAACTTGATAGAGCCAAGACAAATTGCAAAGCTATTAAAGTAAAGAGTAAATATTTAAAAAAAGGGATTACAGCTTCAGGAGTAGATGGGAAGGATACTTTAAATTTGCAGAGTCTGCTGTCAGAAGGGGTTGCAATATGTCTCTTTGAAGCTAATGTACTCGAATTTCCTGGGGCGGGTGCAGCCCTAGGCTGGAGCATCATTTGAATGAGACATATTTCTGTCTAATCCTGCTGAAGACAGATAAGTCTGCCAATTGAAATGGTAAAGGCCTGACAGCCAACGGCACCAGCTTTGTAATAGCAAAAGAGTGATGCTGAAATATCAGAAATTGAACAGCACTTTCAGACAGCAAGTAACTAACATGTTTGACAAGAAATTGGAGCCAAAATCATCTCTTGTCAAACAGGAGGGCTGTTCATCAAGAGTGTTAAATTCACCTTCCTAGCCAAAGTTCAAGTTTCATTTCATTGCTGACATTTTATGCTGCTTTTCAATAGTGTGCTAAAGTTTACAAAAAAAAACCTTCAGCAATTTACATATTTCATACATCTTGAGAAGACAAGACTCTCAAATATGTCTTCTTTAATAAAGAACATTAAATACAAGTGTTAATTCTTGAGTCGTAGTGAAACATTGAATATATGTTTGTGTTTCTCTATGGAGTGCCTTTCCAGGCACCCTGTCAGCCATCCAAAATCCATTTAGGGGATTCTGCTATTCTTTAGCCTCATAACTTGCTCAATTTTTATCTTTACTTCCTCTAATACGCCTCATTGATTAACAGCAATAAAATCTTGGCCCCATTAAGTCAGCAGCGAAACTTCAAAGAGGTCAGTGCCCAATTATCTAAAGAGCCTCTTCTCTGATCCCAGCTGTGTTGTTGCTGCCCCGATTCTGAATGAATGACACCCAAATTCATGGGGTGGCAGCCCCATTTCATCTAAGTACCTGGATGACTAATGAGGCCCTCAAGGTCTGGAGGTTTGGGACCAGCCAATCCTTGCTACTAAGTAGGCAGGTTTGAGAAGGCATCAAGCAATTCCCTTATAAACAAGTAGTAGGAAGCTGCAGAAAGGAATAGATACTCAGAAAGAAACAAGCAAAGGAAGCTGTAGAAGAGCATCAATGAGTTGGAAGTATCTGCTGGACACCCTTGGACCAGAGGATAAGGTATGGAGTCAGAAGCTGGAAGGCTGAGAAAGGCTAAGGGCCAGGAACAGCAGACTCCGTGGAGGTAAGATAAGACTCTAGCCAGATAGGGGAGGGATGCAAGTGACTAGTTGACTATCTGATAAGCAAAAGCTTATCAGATAGTCAACTGGTGCCACGACTAGTCATTTCCCCCCACCTTGCTACCAGCAATGTCTGCATGGGGAGCAGAAGGAGGCAGGAGGTAGTAGGGACCGGGCACCGGCTGGGAATCAGCTGATTCTTGGCTCACTCCCAGTCCCAGATGCTGTGCCTCTGCTTTTTAAATGTATTAAAAGCCTCCTAGCCCTTAGGACATTTAAAAATCAGAAGCGCGGTGGGGGGGGGGGGGGAACCACCCAATGTGAGCTGGGACAGCTGGTTCCTGGTTCACGCTAGGTCCCGCTACTGCGCTCCAGCCTTTTCATATTTAAGGTTGGTGGGCAGCAGGGCACCTGGCACAAACCAGGAATCAGCTGTCCCAGCTTGAGTTGGGTTCTCCCCTGCCCCGCTGCACTTTAGCCTTGAACTGCTAGCTCTTAATATATTTAAAAGGCAGAGTTGCAGCAAGGTTAGCTCCAAGGGCCAGTAGAGATCAATTAGTTGATTAAACTAAATTCAACATCCTTAGGTAGGGCTGAGAGTGGTCTGCCAATGCAAGGAAGAGCTGCAGAGAATGGAATCAGGGGAAGAAGAGAAGCTCCAGGACTGAGTTTTATTTTGTTTTTTGTTAATCCATTAGGCCAAACATTTTTTTCAGGAGTTAACATTACAGAATCAGACATGTTTCAGTGCATGATCTGTCAAGGAGCCAAGAGTCCTCTCCAAAAGGACAAGGCCAGGAGAAATGTGAACAGAGAGATGGCCAAAATCCCAGGGACCTAGGACAGGCAGTAATTTCACATCCTGGCATCATATACAGGGCACCAGAGTGGTTTTGAGGGGATGGGGCTCACCTGTCAGACTTAGTCACTACCATGATTTTGACGGATAGAAAAGAGGGCATTAGGAGATGTCTGGGAACCCAACTGGATTTAGGGAGGAGACAGCCATGCTAACGCCTGGCTCCTCCCCCTAGCAGATGTTTACTCCATCACAAATGTATACAGTGACACAACAACAGGCATGGAAAAAAGACTTTAAAAAGTTTTTTGATAAATGAGTGAACAGGGAGTGGTAGGGGACTCTTCTGATTGGCACAGTAGGGAGCCAATCCCATTATTACAGTCCACCTTAACCTTCCTGTGAGGGTAGAGCAGATGATAACATCCCAGCAATGGATTTGCTGAAAGGACCTGAATGGAAAAAGGGGGCGTAGTTGGTAAAATTATGGAATAAACATGGGATTGCCTACACTGTACACTTATCTGCCAGGTAGTGCCAGACATCTAATAATTAAGATGTGGCCCTATTAAACAGATGACAAATGTTTCCTCTCCTTTTGGTATGGCCAGAAAAGTGTGGTTTAAAACCATTGTACAGGTATTAAAAAGGATAGCTTTGGAAAGGGATAAAGAGATACTCAATTTGGACCCATTACATTGTTTTAACATACTTCCCTTCTACTGGCAGTTTTCAGTAGGAGTTGGTATTTACTGATCACTTTTTGAAAATTTTGCCATTCCATTGAGTGCTGAAATAGAAGTTAAACTATACTGAAAAATCTCTGTCTCACAAGATAACTGTTGGAAAATGATGACTACTTAATATTTTCTTAAAACAAAAACCTAAAAAAAAGTACAACCTGTCTTGAAAGAAACAAATTAGATATAAATGAACGTGCTTGCACTAAAGTATTTTGAGATATGGTTAAATTGTTGTTTCAGGAGTTAACATTACAGAGTTACACAAAAAGCGTATCTGGCCACCTTAATCCGCAATAACCCATTTTTGAAAATTTGATTTCATACTAAATATGTGAGCCAAAGCAAAATTTTATTTGCTAGAATGCATTACCACAACTGAAATTAATTTTGACTGCAAAGGCAAGCTCCACATTAGAAGGCTGACATAAGTACAGTGAAATGCTGATGACATCATTGTATTCTCTTTTACTGCCTGCATAGAAGAACACCTTTACTAGCAGATTAAAAGAGAGGTGGTACAGAAAACAGTAACAATAATGATTAGATGTATGGAACAGGTTTCATATGAGAAGAAATTAAAAAGACTGGGACAATTCAGCTTAGAAAAGAGACTACAAAGGGGGAAAAGTGTGGTGTACAACAACGAATGATATAGAAAAACATTGAAACGAGTTATTTTCCCTTTCACATAATACAAGAACTAGGGGTCACCCAATGAAGTTAATAAGCAGAACTTTTAAAACTAACATAAGGAAGTACTTCTTCACACACCAGTCAATCTGTGGAACTCATTGTCAGATTGCCAGGGAATGTTGAAATATAACTGGACTACTAGCCAAGAGGTCAGGGATTCAACCCCATTCTCTGGATGTTCCGAAGCCTCTTACTACCAGAAGTCAGGCTGGGCAATAGGATAGATATCACATATAATTTCCCTGTTCTATTCATTCCCTGTGAAGCCTGAGGCACCAGCCATTGTCAGAAACAGATGCACGGTTGGGCTAGATGTATTGTTGGTCTGATCCAGTATGTTCATTCTTATGTACTTAAGTGGTGAGAAAAAATTAAAGGGGAAAAACTACTGTGCCCTAAAATAGAGGCAGGGTTTGGCCTTGGCTCAGACATCTTTGTTGGCCTGCATTCTCTAGCAGCATAGGTGACTGGTGGTTGCAGGGAGAGAGAATACAGGGAGGCAATTTCAGAAGATCAGCAAGGCATTATGAGGTGGCACTCCATTTAGCAATTAAAAATTTGGCGAGCGCTACCATGAGTCACCTATGTTTGATGGTCAAAGAGCGATTAGTGCTAGGATTATGATACCCACATCTTCAAACTGATAATTAATCATTGGGAAAGAGCTATGTTCCACTCCTGAAGACAAAGCTCTCCTTTTCTGCTTTTCTCCTCATCCCTCTTCATAACAGACACTTCTCTAACGGTTCATCATATCACTCCTAACATGGAAGCAGAAAGTCTCACTTAACTTTTCACAATCTCTCGTCTCCCAGTAGATTCCCACTCTATAACACAGACTGCCTGCTCTGTGTGGTTTGGAATCACACCGGATCCCTGCCTGAATGCTCAGGGTGCACTTTTGATATGCTTATGTCTCCATAATGAGTGCCTGGCTCAAGGAGCACCAGTCATGGGGAAAGGTGCATTCCATTAGCATAGACTAGGTGTCACATTGCTGGATCTTGAGGGGAGCAGCCAGATCACTGATGCACCCATAGGTGGGGGAGTTGGCCCCAAAAATGGTATAGAAGGGGGCCATGTGAGGTATTGAATAGAAGCTTATCTGATAATCCTATGTACGCTGTTCATGTGTTTATATAATGTCTGTGTGTGCAATTATTAGCATGTACTTGTATGGACACTGAAGGTTTCCCTGTATGTGGTTAAGCATTGGGCAGGGCCGGGCCTGAGGACATGCTAATTACTGAGACCCTGTGGGACAATGGCTCTCAATGGGCCAAGGACACACCTAAAGAATGGGGGCTGTCACCTGAGAGCAGCCAGCAGGGAACACCGAGATTGGCCTCTGACCAAGTGACCTGCTACATACTAGAAGAGGCCAGGAAGGAGGTATAAAGAGGCCATGTGGTCGATACCATTTTGTTCTCAGCTCAGCACTTCATCCCAGAGGCAGCATTGCAGGGATCGAAGAGCCCGGAAGACCTGTGAACCCATCCTGATGCTAGGATGTGCAACAAGAACTTTTAAACCAGCAGCTGTAACATCTCTGCTAGAGTCTGCATCGAAGACTGGGAGATTCGGTGCATGTAACGTACTATTCTTTAACAACCTTACTCTCATACTTTTCTTGCTTGTGATAATAAACCTTTAGATATAGATTCTAAAGGATTGGCCCAGCGTGATTTGTGGGTAAGATCCAGAGGGTAAATTGACCATGGATCTGTGGCTGGTTTCTTGGAACCGGACAGAACTTGTTCGGGGTAGGTGGGATTGGGTGCTAGGACCCCCCCACCTGTGTATGAGGCCCGGGGCCATCTGGGGCACGGATATTGCTGGGGTGTCGGAGGGGTTTTGCTCGTGAGGCTTCAGGCAGGCAGCTGAAGCGCTCTGTGGGACTGGTTTGTGGCCTGTTTGGAGAGGTCACCAGTCTGGGGGCTGTAAGGAGCCCCGGATTTGAGCAATTCGCCCTGAGCGGCTGCCCTCAGCTGTGCCCAGACACAGCCCGGTCTGTCACACCAGGATCACAAAGGAGTTTCTGGAGTTAGGGCTTTAGAATGTACTCTAGGCAAAATATCTTTCCTCACTCCTGTTATATCATCTTCCAAGGAAGATAATTGACTTGGAAATGGGCCAGTTATTTTTATAATGTATAACATGAGAGATAGGTAGATGAAGACACACCTTGTCCAAGTTCTTAGAACTGCAACAGGTTTTGCTATCACACCCCTCTATATTATGAATTCCAACATATCACTGTGTGATCTAATAATTGAAAGTCATTATATTGTTTGGAAGATATGGGTGTAAATAAGCCAAGGGTAGTCAGTGGACATTTATTACAGTTTCTGCATTCACTAATATGAATACTCAAATAGCTATAATGTTTTGTCTACATAGCCACTTAAGCTCAAATCACAAAATTGTGGCTTAACTACAACAAGCTACAGAAAGTATCTAAAATTCATCATTTAGATAAAGCAGGGATGGGCAAGATACAGCCCCTGAGCTGGATGTGGTCCACCGACCTTTTGAATTTGGTAATTGGCCTTTGGACTGCCCCTCAGCACCAAGCAGCTTCATTCTGCCCAAAGTGGTTGGATGCTCCCTATGGTTCTCCATACCACAGATGGCCGGAGAGGCTTTGTGTGCTGCACCTACCCCCAGCACAATCTCTCAGCTCCTATTGGCTGGTTTCTGGCCAACAGGAGGTGAGAGATTGTTCTGGGGGTGGGGGCACTGTGTTGAAGCTCTCCCCTCTGCCCACTCCAAGCAGAGAGCTACATGGAACAGCCAGTCGCTTTGAGTGGTCTGGGGCTGCTCGCAGGCAGGGCAGCTTGTTGGAGGAGCCCTCTAGGCTGCTGACCAAGAGCTGCTTAGGAACCTGCCTTTAGCACCCCATCCCCTTCTACACCCAACTCCTTGCCAGACCCTGCACCTCTTCCTACCCCCAGGCCAGAATCCTCTTCTGCAACCATACCCCTCACGGACCCTGAACTGCACTTCTCTGCCCCAGGTCACAGCTCCTTTCTTCACCCAAATGCTCTTAGGCCTCAAACTCTCCTAGGCTACATCTAGATTGCATCCCTTTTTCGTAAAAGGGATGCAAATTAGACGTATTGCAATTGCTAATGAAGCGGGGATTTAAATCTCCCCCGCTTCATTAGCATAAAAATGGCTGCCGCTTTTTTTCGGCTCGGAGCTTTGCCAGAAAAAAGCGCCAGTCTAGACGCGGATCTTTAGGAAAATAAAGCCTTTTCCGAAAGATCCCTTATTCCCCTTATCCCCCTTTGCAGAGGGCCGCAAAAGGCGGACGCCCACCTGGTCTAGTGCGGAGATAGTGGACCTCATCGAGGTTTGGGGGGAGGCCTCCAACATCCACAATCTCCGCACTAGCCACAGGAATGCGGCCGTCTACAGCCACATGTGGACCCAGGAGCAGGTCCGCTGCAAAATTAAGGACCTGCAGCAGGCCTACTCCAGGGCTTCCCAACCAGGGACCGACCCAGAGGCCTGCCCTCACTTTGAGGTCCTGGATCGTATCCTGGGGACTCACGCAGTCCATGCCCCCTGGGTGGGGTCGACCCCAGGGCAGACACAGAGGAAGAGGAGGACGCCAAGAGCCAGGAGCTGCAGGAGCCTGCAGGGAGCCTGCCCAGGACCCCCGAGTCATCCCACAGGCATATCTGCTGTGTCGTCTGAGGCCAGGGAGGGCTCCACATGTGAGTGCCATCATGTTCCCCTTATGTATATGGGGTGGGTGGAGAGGGATCCCAGGGACCATGTGCCTGGGCCATGCCCACCATGGAGCAGCAGCTGGGTGTCATGCAGGGGCCCTGGCCCATTCCCCACACGCCAACCTCGCCTTGCAGAGGGGGGCTGGGTTTCACCCGCTGTGTCCCCAGGGAGTACTGACCACTGCTCTTGTTTCACCACAGCCGCAGCACCTGGGACTACAAGGTGCACCACCCGGCCTGGAACAGCCATCCATACCCGGGCCAGCAGACGCACCCACAATCAGGAGAGTACCAGTGGTGGCACCTCCGGCTACTAGAGAAGTAGCTCCGCAACCAGGAGCACTGGGTCCACGAGGACCTGCAGCTGTGGCAGCAAAGCTTGCAGGCTCTGGAGGAGCAGAGCTGTGCCCTCAGCATTTACCTCCACACCCTGGTGGACAGGTTCCTGCCTCCTCCTGCTCCAGCACCTGCAGCCGCCCCAGCTCTTGCTCCTCCTCCCACCCCTGCTCCCCCTCCCACTTCCTCTGCCCCCTCATCCCTCCTTCCCCACCTGCCACACCCACTCCCCCCCCCATGCCTCCGCACCTGCAGTGCTGTGAGATGGGAGAGCCTGCAAGACCCCAAACCCTGAGCTTTCTCTTCCCTTCCTCCCCAGTTATGTAAAATAAAAGATTTTTGTTGTCAAAACAGGTGTTTTTATTTTACATTAGGAAGGAGGATTAGGGAGGGGAAAGGGGGAAGGGGAAGGATGGAAGAAGGCCCCAATGGGGCATGCAGGGAGAGGTCAGTCCTCCTCCACAGGGAAGCTCTCCCACAGGGCTTCCTGGATCCAGACAGCACCCCGCTGGGCCTCCTGGACGGCATTGGTGTGGAGCTGTGCATACTGGCCAGCCAAGTGTTCCGCCTCAGCCATCCAGGCTGGCAGGAAAGCCTCCTCCTTCCGTTCACATAAATTGTGCAGTACACAACATGCTGCCACCATGGGAGGGATATTGTGCTTGGCAAGGTTGAAGTGCGTGAGGAGGCATCAGAATCGGTCTTTCAGGTGTTCAAAGACCCCTCCACCACGATGCGGGCCCTGGTGAGCCTGGAATTGAAGGCCTGCTGGGAGGGGTTGAGGTGTCCCATGTAGGGCTTCATTAGCCAGGTCTGTAGAGGGTAGGCCGCATCCCCCACCAGGCACACGGGCATGTCCATGTCCCTGACCCTGACATGGTCATCGGGGAAGAAGGTCCCAGCGTGCAGCCTCTGGCACACGAAGGAGTTCTGGAACACCCTGGTATCGTGTGCCTTGCTGGACCAGCCCATATTAATGTCCATGAACAGGCCCCAGTGGTCAGACCCGGCCTGCAGGAGCATGGAGAAGTAACCCTTGCGGTTAACGTAGAGGGAGGACTGGTGTTCTGGGGCGCGGATGGGGATGTGCATCCCGTCAATCACTCCCCCCCCCTGCAGTTGGGGAAGCCGAGGGCACCAACCCTTTAGATGACCGCGTCCGGGTCGGTGAGGCAGACCACCCTGAGGAGCAGCACCCGGTTGATGGTCCTGACCACCTGCAGAGAGACACAGCAAACCACAAATCATTGGGTTACCCGGGTGGCTGGGAGTGTTCATTCCCCGGCACTGCACCGTTCCCCACTCCCGGCAGCAACCCCCACTGCAATCCTGGCCATTGTGGGCGGCATGTAGTATGGCTGGGACAGACCAAACCCTCCTGTGCAGGGCACTCTTGCCTCCTCCGCCCTGTTTTCACTGGGGCAGCCCATCTCCTCCTTGCAGCCTCCCTCCCCCCTGACCCAGTGGTTGGTGAGTGCTGTACCTGCATGATCACTGTTCTGAGAGTGGATTTCCCCAAGCCTAACTGGTTCCCGATGGATTGGTAGCTGTCTGGCATGGAGAGCTTCCAGAGGGGAATGGCGGGCCTCATGCGAGTGTCTTGTTGCCACAGAGCAGAGGTGAGCCAGTTGCAGAGCTCTGGGAAGGTGTCCTTCATCTTGAAGTTCTGGGTCCCCAGCACTCCAGGACGATGCGGTCCCACCAGTCGCTGCTGGTGTCCAGATGCCAGATGTGGCGGGGCATGTTGGCATCCAGGTGCTTCTGCGGCTCCTCCATGGCCCCCAGAGAGGCCAGGGGGAGGGGCAGGGGGCTGACATGCACCAGATGGTGCCAGGCAGCCTCCAGCCATTGGTGCCAGGCTTGCAGCAACAAATCCAAAAACTGTACCAGAATGCCCAGGGCAGGCTCTGGCTGCATGGTGCAAACTGCAGCGGCGTCCCCAATGAGAACGACCGAAACAGGCAGGCAGAGAGGAAAATGCTTTGCTGTCCCTCGGCGAGGTAGGCAAGCAAGCGGAAAAGCTGAGAATCGGCTGTCTGGGGGGGGGGTCCCTTTAAGCATGAGCCTCAGATAGCCTCAGACAGCAGCCACACAAAGCAACTACTGACCTGATGTTCTGCTGGAACAGGTTTCAGCTGGCCTTAAATGTGACCCAGCCTCCAATCAGTCTGGACACACTATTTCGAATTAGCAAAATGCTAATTTGAATTAGTTTTTGGGTCTAGATGCGTTATTTTGAATTAGCTTATTTCGAATTAACTAATTGGAAATAAGTTAATTCAAAGTAAAGCTGTAGTGTAGACATACCCCTAAAGGCCAGTCCCTTTCCCTGAGCTCCCTTCTGTAATTTACCTCTGTCCCAGACCCTGCACTCCTCCATAGAAAAGTGAATCCCTTGACCACTTACCAAAATCTTGGAGAGGTCATCCATTAAAAATTATTGCCCACCCTGGAACCAAAGTGCAATAGTGTCAAAATACAACCTGGAAGATTGCCAACACTCTCCATAGATGAACTGTAGTCAACTTTAAAGTAATTAGGAGTGATCAATAAACTAGGGCTTTTAAATTTTCTGATTTTATATAACATGCAGCATTGAGTACATCATCACTAAAAATATACCAAGCCAACAGAATAAAAAATAGTTCACTGAAAACTACAATTGAAACACTAAGGGGTTTCAATTCATTGTTTCAATTTCCATTTTCTACTGCTCTAAATACTAGTAGAACTTGGCATCCTGATTATGTCACACAGCAGCCAACCTCTGTTCTCAATTATATCTGGTCAACCCCATGACTTCGAGTTTGGAATTCAGCAAAAAAGGAATTGTCATAGCAGGTCAAACCAATAATCCATTAAATCCAGTTCTTTATCTCAAACTAGGACCAGCAGTAGATACGTCAGATTAGAAGATGCAAAGCACTCCAGATAGATATATAGGGACTAATTTTAGGAGAATCTTCTTCCTAACTCCAGGTACGTAGCGGTAAATTATTTCAGCTTACTGGATTCTATTCCCATCTCTACCTGAAAGGACTTTGTACAGGCTCTGTGTTAATTTACTTATGCATGCAATACTTCATTGCCGTCTAAGGTTTGGGTCTGAGGGTTGTAAAATGCATGGAAATATGAACAGCAGTCAGAGAAAAGATCTGAACTCAGTTTCCTGACTACCAGCTCAGTACATTTTCCTCTCTATAGCATATTTGTTGGGCAGGTATAAACCATAGATACATGTTTTCCCCAGAGTATGGAAACCCCACCCTGAGTTTCCAATCTCCCTCCACTCAGCAGACCTGTCAAAAATCCTACTCATTCATTTCAGTTGTCTAAGGTGATCTTACAGATTGTTCTCCCCTCCAACCCAAGATTTCTGACTATTAACAAGTGGCTGTCAATGCTCCTTAATGACTTTACATCCCAGCATCATCCCTCCTTCTCACTCAGGCTCCACTTTGGCTAGGTGCTGAGGCATGAGGTGACCACAGGAGGGAAATGACAGTGACACAGAACACAGGCAATAGGGCTGAAGAGAGCAGAAGTGTGAGTATGGAGTGGAGGCAAGGCTAGATCAGTTGCAGTGTTAGGAGGAGGAGAAGAGTGACAGTGCAGCAGATGGTTGTAAGAGCTAGTGTGAGAAGAGAACCAAATATCAGGGATGGAAGAAATATTTATTCTGGGAAATATATGCATACGGAGACCCTGCACTCTGAACATTCTCACTTCATATAAATTTTAGTGCACTCATTATTTCCAGAAGCAAAAGAGATTAGAAAAGGTGCATAAAACTTTAGTGCACAGGACTCTAGGTTTTAATTAAAGTTACCTTGTGTAGTTCACATTTTTGATTTAACAACTAAGTAGTTCAATTTGATCATATTGTGTTGTTTACCAAATCAAAACTCACTGAAGGGTAGTAGTGCAAATCTGTTTGTAATATTGTTTTCTAGCAATTCTTATCTCCTGTTCTCCCCCCAACATAATTCTTGGCTTTTAATTGGTTATGGAATATGATTACTTCTTCACATCTGAGCCCAGGGATTTAGGTTTCCAGGTCCATAGAACAGCTTTTTATTGTGTTATGCTTTATACACTGCATAATATTTTAGAAAAAACTAACTAACATGAGTGAGCAGAGCTTGGCTTTCTATGTTTTGAAAGCCTTAATGGTTGTTATTTTCCAGTCAGGCTTTCACAGCTAAAACTACTGCAGTACCTGCTGTTTTCTGTTCACCGCTAACTTGAAAAAAACGTAACATGGGGTACTATGTAATCCATAGCCACAAAAGTCAACTTCTTGTGGTAACAAAATATTTTTAGTGTGTGTATGAGTGAACCACAGTAGGTGTGTGGGTTACATACCACGCTGGTGGTGGTTACATATGCACATACAGAAAGAGAGGAGAGAGAGAGGAGAGCCAAGCATTAGTCACATCTTCATCAAAAAGATGCCTAAGGAGATTGATTGGATGCATTTTGCTTTTACATATATTTATAATCCTGTAATTTAGGAATGTGTTTCTGGGTCAGTTATCAGAGGCATCTTTGCCTTATTTCCTGAAGCATTACAACATTACAAAGTTAGGGTTTAAAAAAACCCAGAAAAAATGAAACAATGCTAACTCGAAAGGAATATAGAAACAGGGTGGTAATTCAGAATCTTGACCTTTTGGAAGGAATGTACTGCACCCAAGGTTTCAGGTAATTACCAGAACTGCGAAGAATAATCTACATTAAATCCATGTTTACTAGAGGGATACAAAGCCAAGTAGAGAAAGATTTCATCCACTGAAAACAGTATGATTTCACATTATGTACTCAACATACAAACCTTTATTGAGGCCATGCTATGAATAAAGAGAAACATGATGGGTGCGTCTAGACTGGCAAGATTTTGCACAAGAACGGCCGCTTTTGTGCAAAAACTTGCCAGCTGTCTACACTGGCTGCTTGAATTTGAGCAAGAGCACTGACGTTCTAATGTAAGAATTCAGTGCTTCTTGCACAAATACTTTGATGCTCCCTCTCAGGGATAAGCCCTCTTGTGCAAGAATACACTGGTGTAGACAGGCAGCTTAATTTTTTGCGCAAGAAAGCCTGATGGCTAAAATGGCCATCGGAGCTTTCTTGCGCAAAAGCACGTCTATAGTGGACCAATCTAGATGCTCTTTTGCAGAAATACTTTTAACGGAAAAGTTTTTCTGTTAAAAGTATTTCCACAAAATCATGCCAGTCTAGATGCAGCCCACATGTTGTAAGGAAAGAATAGCCTGTAACTTTGTGTAGTACAATCCAAAATATAAACAGAATATAAGCAAGCAGTCTGATGAGGATATTCATTCTATACAGACATCCATACCTTCTCCTGGCCCCCTAGTCACTACTATAGGGCCAAATTCAGATATAAATAAAGTGAATCTAGCAAAATCTAAGATTTTATTTAGAACTTACTTCATAAGTGCAAGCACAAACAAGCACTGAGGAAGAGGATGAAAAGGACAGTATTTTTTAATTAAATTGAAAAACCAAAATCAAACCTCTTTAATTGTAGGAAGAAATATAGAAAGACTTTCCAGGGCTAGCGCCAAGTAAATTGTTTATACCTCCCCAAACATGGCTGCAGGTCAAGACACCAGCCAGAAATTATTACTAGAAGAGGTATCAGGAGATGTGACTACATTATTACAGAGCACAGAGACAAGATTAGAGAGTAGAAAACCAGTAACTTTTATGCACAAAATACAATCAAAAATAAAAATACATGAAATCAAAAAGAGAATTCTGTATCGCCATGAATTTCTCTCTATATTAAACATTCGAAGAGGAAAACCAAGTTGCAAAGCAATTATTAACTTCAAAACCAACTCTCTCTCCTAAGTTTATTTGCTCTGAGAAAGATCTTGTAATCAGGTAGAAATTGAAATTCAGGACAACACATTGAGGCAAGCCCTTTTAATTTTTGACCATCAGCAACATCTCCATGTCATCATCATTCAGCTCCTTGATGGAGGAAATCACAGCTGGGGTCTGCCATGATTTTTTACTTTTGGGCAACACTGTTTTCCTATAGAAGCACACTATCCCATTTAATAGAAGAAAGGCAAGCAGCAAAATGTATCAGGTTAAGGCATTTCTGGCAGGTTGCGCTAGTGTTGTTTTAAATTAAAGATCCACATATTTCATTTGCTCAGTTTTGACACAAGAATCAATGTTTATATATGCATTACATTTTTGTACAACAACTATTCCATGTCCTAACTTCCCCAAGAGAGTCTGAGAGATGGCTGACTATGCAACTACAATCACAGAGATGACAGCCCACAATGCAGGAGCTCATTTTTTAAATGAAACACTGATATTATGACCTTTTAATTATTTATTTCCCCTCCCTCATCTCCTCACCTGATCAGAGACCCTTCCATCAAAAGCAAAGGGAAAAATTAGACCAATATGTACAATTTGAGATAGAAATAGGGCTGCCCAGAAAACAAGAATTCCATTTTACAAAAACAAGATAGTGAGGTTTCACCATTTATTTTCATCTCCCATCAGAATAAAACTGTGATCTTCTGAAATTTTCTATGAAAAAACAGAAACTGCCCTTCCTAAAATAGCCTGTACTCTGGTGGTTAGAACAACTCACCAAGGGTGTTGGATACTCACCTTTATGTCCCTGCTTTGAGTTTGATAAAGCAAGCACTTGATTCTAGGTCTATTACATGGCTGTTGAGTCTATGTCTACACTACGGGAGTATCCTGGAAAAAATCTGCTGCATCCAAGGAACACGTCTGCTGTTCCGAATATTTTTTTGGAAGAGCAGAGACACTCTTTCGAAAGCCCTGTATGCCTCATTTTATGAAGAATAAGGGCTCTTCCGAAAGAGGAGGTTTTTCCAACATTTGGCCCCGTGTAGATGGGCCAAATTTTGGAAAAGCCTCTTCCGAAAAAAGAATCGGAAAAAGATATACAAGTTGCGATTCCCAATTTGCATATCTTTTTCCCAAAAACCCCAACAGTGTAGACATAGCTCAAGTATCCTCACCACTGGCTGAATCACTATTCTGGGTCCTTCTCATGTATTTTGAAGAGAAATTCCAGGCTGGACATTCAAAACTTTCTTGACAGAACTATCGTTAAGGCTTTTTATTTTTAATAATTTGTGTGTGTGTGTGTGTGTGTGTGTGTGTGTGTGTGTACAAATTGCCAGTGTACAAATTGCCAGTTTCCAATGAGGAAAAGAAAACACTGTCAAAGCATTCCCAGTCAGCTCTAGATTTAAATCCTTAACTAAGAAAGGATGGTATTCTGTACTGAAAAGCTACTTACTGAAATATGCCATAACTGTAGCAATGACATGAAGTGTGGGTTTCCACACAATTATTCTTTTAGAGCAGGATTTGTTCACTATGAAATAACACAAAGGAAGCTTAGACTTGTAGTAAAGGCATTGGACTAGGACCAAGACCACCCTGGTTCAATTAGTGGGTTTGCCATACACTTCCCATGTGATCTCAGTCAAGTCACTTAATTCCTCAGGGCTTCAGTTTTCCCTCTAATGGAGAAAAATTCTTCCTTTCTACCATATTTGGCAGCTTATCCCCACTCCAGCTTCTATGTGTAGGGGCAACCAGCGGGCTTTATGCACCACCCCCACAGCTCCCATTGACTGGAAACCATGACCAATGGGAGTTGCAAGGGTGGCAGTTGTGGATGCGGGGGGGAGGAGGAGAACATGGAGACCTATCTGGCCACGCCTTCAGATAGGAGTCAGCCAGAAGGGGGACATAATGGTGTTCCAGGAGCTGAGAAGATAAGCACAGCCTGGAACCTGCAGCTCTGAGTCCCTGCAGCACTCCAACCCTTTGCCCTAGCCCAGAGCCCCTTCCTGTTCTCCAGTCCTCTCAGTCTTAGCCCAGAGTACCCTGTTGCACCCAAAACCCTTATTCCCAGCCCCATGCCAGAATACACCACTGGTCTCCAACTTTAAGCATGAGATCACTTTTTGAATTTACGTGCAATTCAAGATCTACCACAAACCCCAATACCCTGGCCCCACCTCCTTTGTGCCCCTTCTGAGGTCCCGCCCCTGCTCACTCCATAATCTGTCCCTCCCACATCCGCCTCACTTTCACTACGCTGGGGCAGAGGGTTGGGGTGCAGGCTCTAGTCTTCGATTGAGGGATCTGGAGTGTGAGAGGGGCTCTGGGCTGAGCTTGAGGCAGGCAGTTGGGGTGCAGGAGGGGCTTCTAGGTGCAGGCTCTGGGAGGGCATTTGGATGCAGGGGTGCTCAGGGCTAGGGCAGGAGCTTGGCGTGCAGGAGGGGGGTCATGACTGGGGTAGGGTTTTGCGATATGGGCTCCAGCTGGGCACTGCTAACCTCAGATAGCTCCTGGGTGGTGGTGCAGTAGGGCTAAGGCAGATTCCCCCTGCCCTGGCCCTGTACCACTTCCAAAAGCAGTTAAATTTCATCCCAACTCCTGTTGTGCCCCCCTCTGCTCAGTGGAGACAGGATACAGAGTAGGAGAGGGTGCACCTTGACATCAGCATCCCCCCTATCTCTTCCTTGCCCTGTACAGTGAGCAGGAGGCTCCTGAAGAGGGCAAAGCAAAGGGCAGGAGATGTGCAGATGAAGTGCAGGCACTTGACCAAACCAGTTAGCCTCTTGGCCAAACCAGTTAGGATCACCTGTCAGAGGCTCCAAGATCTACCATTAGATCCAGATCGACTGCTTGGTGACCACTGGCATACACCATGAGTCAGAGCCCACATCCCTCCTGTTCCCCAACCCCTATTCGTGGACTTGTGTATCATTTCCAAACCCAGATGTATCCATCAGGCCAAATAATTTGCCCATGTCTGCTGTCATTGCGACAGTACTAGTAATATGGAAAAAATAGGAGTTGTCCTGGAAACTTGCTAATGTTAGATTGGTCACACATCTGGAGAAAATTTTTTATACATGGAGCTTTGTAGTGACTACCATTTTTTAAACAGATAAATCTTGTTATAAGAGAATAATTATGCCAAAATGTCTCCCTAATTGGTTGAAAAATACAAGCACAAAGTGACCTTTAGTTTTCACTCATTCATGCACTCTGAATCTCTCTTCCTCACTTCTGCACATAGGGAAACAGTTGCCCTGTTTGATTCTGAAGTCTAGCTCCATAGTAAGGTTCACCAGAGATATGAAAAGTGACATAGTTCAGATTCATTTAGCAAAACTTGTCAGTAGTGAACCTGCATACACCTGAGAGACTTGAGTCTCAAAACTCAGCAGAGCTCCTTCTGGAGTTAGAGGCCCTTGAACACTTTTCCACATGC
This sequence comes from Pelodiscus sinensis, assembly GCF_052426305.1. Taxonomy (NCBI): domain Eukaryota; kingdom Metazoa; phylum Chordata; order Testudines; family Trionychidae; genus Pelodiscus; species Pelodiscus sinensis. The sequence goes on from NC_143060.1 coordinate 43,616,132, forward strand.
AACACCAGAGGTTCTTTATTTATAATCTGGAATTGGTTCCTTGGACCACCCAGTGAGTTTCAGTAAAAAAGCAAGTCATCTATAGAACAGCCTAATACCAGCTATTACTAAAACACCACTTCTTCAAACATTGCAAGTGACCAGTTGGGAGTCTACCAGGTTGTTTTAAAAACAACTAGACCAAGCTGTGCTGAGTTACTCAGATACAACTTCTAACTGCAGTGGGGATGTGTCAGTGTAACAGAGTAGAATTTGCACCAGTGCATCCAGGTGTGCTGGGTCAGTGTGTTATTCAACAAAGATTGATGCAACAATGTGATGAGAGCTGGAGCCTGAAACTAGAGTGGCTTTGAAAGTCTTTCCCATTATCTCTGAGGCACAATGGGGAGATAGGCGACCAACTCCTGTTGATTATCTCATCTTTGACAGTGGGCACAAAATCCCAGCCCTAAGTACATGAATCAGAGTACTAACATGGTTTAGTGCTTTGCTAAACTGGGTCTTAAGGCAGCCAAATTACACCCTCCTTTAACCCTGAAATTATCCTCAATACAGCAGTTTGCTTTGGATAGTCCCTATGGAACTTCCCAAAAATAAACTTGAAAGGGCACTATAATAAATATACTTCTCCCCAGACATGTACAATTAACAACAACTCTTTTCTAGACAATCAATTTTTTGGAAATACCCAACTGGCCTTTCCTTGTCCCCACTACAATAGTTGGAAAGATCTGAATATTTGTGTTTCCTGGGTTAGATTATCATGTGTTGCTTGGTGAAACATGTACACATATGGGAGAAGGACAAAGGAAGAAGTTATCTTCTACTTTCCTCTTATTCCGCTGTCTAAAATTGACATGGCAAACTGTGAACATGAAAACATCATCCTCAACTGACCATTGCCATCTGGTTTATTCTCAGTCACTGTCAAGACCATTTTCTGGTTTGCTGGAAGTTAATTAAAAAAAAATTGGTATACCCACTGACTAGCAGTTACAGTGCACTTTCAGATATTTGTTGAATACCATCATATGTTTGCAGGTAACCTATGGATTTTAATATACTCTTATGATGCAATAGGATTTACATGAATGATTCCTCAAACTTCAAGATCAGAAAATATTTTTTTCCAGTAAGTTGCAGATAGAACTTGAACTCACTTAAAGCACTGCTGATGAAACTTCAACACAATAAGGCAACCAAGGTACACGTTTTCAGGAATAACATGTAATTTGAAGTGAATATTTTAGAGTTTTGAACTTGTAATTCAAGAACATTTGGCTTACCTTGTATAAGAAAACCTTTCATTGCAAGTTTATGGAAATAATCATGTAAGAATGTTATCCTGGTAAAGTTTAATAATGTTTTCAGTCACATGACTACTGAAGAACAGAAAGATAATGCAAGGTTTTATTTTCCTCTTTCAAACAAAGAGTTCTCAGTAAGCCTAAGAAATCAATCTATTAGTATTATTTGTTTTATTTTGGAGTTACGGTTCTTGGTGTTATCATTAATTGATTTTCAGAAAGACAGCTAACAAGTTGAATACAATTTCTGACCAGACTTTACAGCTGAGAAATGATTTCTGTGCTGAGCTTGAATGAGGTCTAGTGGAGTGGTTGGATAAAGCTGCATTTTACCAGAAGAGGGTCAGGCTTATTTTTTGAATATATATTATAGAATACACCTTCTCTCAAGATGTCCCTAGAAGTGACATGGCCTGACAACATTCTGTCCTTCTTGTCAGATTGTTTTCAGTGACTAAAGTACTAATGTGGGTAAAGTCTGACTTTGATATATCAAATTACCAAAAGGTTCAAAACTATTGACCCTCTCTTTTTCTTTTCGGGAATGATTTATACCTCCTTGCAGTAATCAATGCTGGATCAATGTGGTTTTATCCCACAAGCTTACATCATCATTATGTCTAATGTTCGTTTCAGTTTACATAAATGTCCTCCAAAGATATCAGAAAAACTGTAATAAAAGGTAAACCGATATTCTGCGTCAACAGCAACCAAGGGAGAGTAGTGGGGAAATCAATAGATATGTAGACAGATGGCAGAAAAGGAAGGAAGGGAACAAAAATAACCATGCCATGCAAACCAGTAAGGATTTAATGATTTGTTTTGAATTAACTAAGCCATTTACTCTGCACTGAATATGTAGAGAGAACTTTGGCAGTATCCTTTCTGAAAACAATTCCTTCATGTCTGCCCACGTATTGTTTACTTAGAATAATATACTCTGTGTATCTATCTATGTAAAAACAATGCTGGTGTGAGTAAGCTTCCTAATATAAATGCAATATATTTAAAAGGTCCTCTTCCCAACCACTCAATGCATGCGCCAGCATGGAGTAGGCAGATTTTAAGGTGATGTGTCAGTTTCAATATGCATGGGATGGCAGGTAGAGGAGACAGATTGCTATTCTAGTTTCCTTTCCATTACTGATTCCTAGATTGGGAACTTGTGTGATCTCAAAATTGTCACTGAAGTTTTGTACAAGTTTCAGTCTGTTCAGGGTTGGCAACAGATGTGCTGAGGCCCCAACCCATGTGGAAATGTCATAGAATTTTAGATTTTGGGGCAAGAGGGGATGGACCACTCCCCCCCAGCCAGAGAGGCTCTTGGGTGACCTTCCCAAGCCTGGGCTGCTAGAACTGGAGTAGCGCCCGGGCAGATACCCCGAGCTTGGGATGCCCTGGCTGGAGCAACTCTGAGGCCACTGCAGTGACTCTGGGCTGCCAGAGCTGAAGTGGATCCCAGGCGGCCATCCCCAGCCCTGCTGCTGTGGCTGAAGCAGCTTGGAGGCAGATGCTCAGTGCCCGGGCTATCCTGGCTGCAAGTGTCTGGGGTGGAAGCCCTCAGGTGAGAAAGGCTAGAGCCCACAAGACTGCTGCTAGGAGTGAAAGCCCCCTGCATAGCAGAAGTCACTGCCGGAGGAAGCCCTGAGCTTGGCACCTGGAACTGGAGCTGAAACAGAAGCCAGGAGCTGAGGGGGTGACAAGCCTAGAGCCCAGCTCCCAGGCAGCTGCAGCCATCATCTCAGTATTGCTTCTGAAAGTGGGTTTGATCTCCCCTCCAGATGTGGTCTTGCAGGGGAAAGACAACTCCTGTCCTTCTCCAGAACACAGGGGAGACCAGATTTCATAGGAGAGGGCTAATTTCACAGTTTGCAAAATGTTTTTTCATGGCCATGAAATTGATAGGGCCTATATATAAAAATTGCTATTCCCCTCTGGTACTTTCTTTTCTGTGACATGCCTGCCAGAAAGGGGACAAGAGCTGTCTCTGAGCAATGCTGTATACAGCTGAACACAAAAACATTAACATTTGGTGAATATTTTTTTAACTGTACCTGCTTAATGTGATTGGAAAACAAATATCTGTATGGAGAGTGGGGAGTCTCATGAAGCAAGTGCCATCTGACTGGGTTTGCAAGTCTTAGGCTGCAGGGCTATAAAACTTCAATGTAAATGTTTGGACATGCAAATTTCTACACTCCAATTTTATAGCCTCAACTGGAGTATTGTGTCCAGTTCTGGGTGCCACATTTCAGGAAAGATGTGGACAAACTGAAGGTGGTCAGATACCGTGCTCGGCCCAGGCAGTCTACCAGCTCGTTGATGCGTGGTATGAGATATGCATCGAACTGGGAGATCTCATTCAACTGTCAGAAATCGTTACAAAAACGGGTGGTGCCATCAGGTTTCGGCACCAATACTATGGGACTGGACCTCTGGCTATGGGATTCTTCGATGATACCCATCTTTAGCATCTTGTGTACCTCTGCGCTTATCTCCTGTCTTTTAGCTGCCAGGACCTGGTAGGGGCTCATTGTCACTCAGGCTCCCGGATTGGTAATAATTTGGAGGGTGGCCTCCGATGTTTCACCAGGCTTCTCTGAGAACACGTCCCTATTCCAGACAATCATGTTAGAAACCTCTTTCATTTGGGCTGGCATTAACTGGGGGCCCACTTTTACTGAGGGTTTGGTCGGGGGATCAAGCTCCTCCCTCTGGGTAACCACACAGGCATCCCTCTCCTGCCAAGGTTTCAAGAGGTTGATATGATAGATCTGCTCTTGCTTTTGACTCCCCAGTTAATGTATTCTATAGTTTACTTTCCCAACTGGCTCAATGACTTGTTAGGGGCCCTGCCACTGGGCCAGCAATTTACTTTCACTGGTGGGCATGAGTACCATGACGCTGTCCCCAGGCTGGAATCATTGTATCTTGGCCTGGTGATTATAACAGGCCCACTGGGCTTCTTATGCCTCTTCCATGTGCCTTCTCACTATGGGGGTAACCCAGGCTATCTGGTCCCTCATCTGTGTCACGTACTCCACAATATTTCTCCCTCTCTTTGTCTCTTCTTCCCAGCCTTCTTTGGCTATATCCAGGATGCCTCAAGGATGATGTCCATACACCAATTCAAAGGGGGAAAATCCTGTGGATGACTGGGGCACCTCCCGGATGGCAAACATGAGATAAGACAGCAACATGTCCCAGTCCTTTCCATCTCTGCTCACAACCTTCTTGATCATAGCCTTGAGGGTACGATTGAACCTCTCAATGAGGCCATCAGTCTGAAGGTGATAGACCGAGGGCAGCAAGGTTTGCACCTGGAGTAGTGTGCTGAAGTCCCTCATCAATCGGGACCTGAATGGGGTACTCTAGTCAGTTAAAATCTCCTTTAGGAGGCCCACTCGGGCAAATATATCCATCAAGGCCTTGGCTATGCTCTTGGAGGCTATATTCCGAAGGGGAATGGCTTTGGGGTATCGCGTAGCATAATCCAGGACTGCCAGTATATACTTATGTTCTCGGGTTGTCCTTTCCAGGGGACCCACTAAGTCTATCACAACCCATTCAAACAGGACTTCAATGATTGGCACTGGCAGTAGGGGGGCCCTCAGATGAGGGCGAAGGCTGTGTAATTGGCACTCTGGGCAGGAAGTGCAGTATCAGCGGACAGTATCGGCAGCACCCCTGGCCAATAGAAACGGCATAGGATCAGAGCCTGGGTCTTTTCTACTCCTAGGCATGCTCCAAACATGTGGCTATGGGCCAGATCTAAAATGGCCCCTTGGTGTTTTCGGGGTGTCAAAAGCTGGTGTATTTCCTCTTCTCGCATATGCACCACATGGTACAGGAGATCCCTCTTGAGAATAAAGTAGGGGCCAGGCCCGCAGGTCTTGCCTTCTACAGGTATCCCATCTACCTCAGACACCTCCTTCCTGGCATTCTCGTACCAGGGATCCTCTGCTTGGTCCCACCCAAAAGTCACGCTCCCAGGACTGGCCAATTCAGGCCCTAGGAGGGTTCCCTCTGGCTCCTACATTGCCCCTATGGTGCTGTGACTGGCACTAGCCTCCATCTCCCCCAGGATCTCTGTTACCTCTCCCATTACTGATTCAGGATCCTCTCCATCCTGCAGGCTACCGCTTTCCCTTTGTGAACCCCAGGAATGTCTAATTACACAAGTAACTCCTTGGGCCTGCATCATGATCCGCGTGCCCAATGCCTTGGCTGCTCTCCTCTGTCTCTTTGGCTTTCTGCCCTCCCTAGGGGGTGGAGAATAAATCTTGGTCCATCTCTGGGAATAGTGGAGTATTTCTTCTTCGAATTGGGGGAAAATGCTTGCGTGTTCATCGGTAAGTTGTAACAGGCTTGCTGAGCTTTTCCACAAAGGAATGGGGCAAGGATGCTGGCCCATTGTTCCTCAGGCCAGACCTCCCACTGCATAGTCTTCTTAAACGCACGGAGGTAAGCCTCTACGTCATCCTCCGGTGACATCTTGGGGAGGCAAGCTGAGGCCCTCAGAGCTCTCGCACCCTCACTGCTGGGCGCTCGACCTGCCCACCTCCCACAATTGATCAAACACTTCCCCAAGGAGGGCACAATCTGCAGCAGCCTGCTCCATTATGAATTTGTTTGTTTCTTTCTGCACCTGCACGGCTTTCTGTTGGGCTGCCATAGCTTGCACCAACGCTTTCACTCCATCCTCCATTTTGGTGCTGAGAGGGAATTAGAGGGAATTACCCAGGTAATGGAGGGGGGGGGGGAAGCGCGTGGAGGAGGTGAGTGAAGACAAACCTCCAGATCCACACCCAAGTGCTCTCCCCCTATATTTTTTTGTTGTTTTGGGGGTTTTTTTTGTTTGGTTGGTTTGTTGTTTTTTTTTTCCTTTTTGCCACCATGCAGTAAAGACTATCCCACCCCTGACACCAGTGTGACAAAGTCCCTTGGTAGCTCCCTTGTGGTTCTGCACTTTTTGGTGGTTACTTGAGCACCTCAGAGACTCACAGAGTCCCCTTTGTTGCCCTGGGATTTCCCTAGAGACAAGGGTCCCCACTTACCAAATCATTCTCATCACAGGCCAGTCCTTGGGGGTCAGCATTTCCTTTGCTTTGCTTTGCTTTGCTTTGCTTTGCTTTGCTTTGCTTTGCTTTGCTCTGCTCTGCTCTGCTCTGTGTGCCTTCCAAAAATTCCTCTCCTGATGCTTGGAAGGAATCCTTTTATAGGAACCTGGAGGCCTTAATCGGCAGCAGGTGCTTAATTAACCCCAGCTGCAAGCTGCTTCCTAATTAGGCTTCTATTTTCTACCCAGGCTGCTGGGCTGCGTTCAGGTGAGGCTAATTTGGAAACAAGAAAGTATTAACCCACCTCCCAATATGGCTGCCTACTGCCCAATATGGCTGAGTTTTGTAGTTTTCAGTCTGTGGTCTGTCACAGTGGGTAATCTAATATTTTTTTTACACACGATAGAAAAACCACAGGTAATACACGAGTGTGTGTTATACATGGACACAGGTTATAGTCATTAATTTACGGTAATGTCTTAAGTAGCTTCATGTGACCAAACTTAGTTTACAAACAGTTTTCATATTATGCATTGGGATAACCATTGGAGCATTAAACTATTAGCCTATGTCTACACTACCAGGTTATTTTGAAATAATAACTCCCAAAATAACTATTTCAAAATAAGCCTATTCCTCTTCACAAGCAGGAGTTATTGGTTCAAAATAACAAGCCCTTGTTATTTCAAAATAATAGAAGTTATTTCAAAATAATTCCCCAGTGTAGATATGCCTTTACAGTGCAATTTATGCTAAGCTACTATATGTAAATTCAAGGATAAGTTAATATGAACAACCAATTTGGTTCCATTAAATCCAAGAAAACGTTTTCCAAATTAGAATTGTGACAGGGCACTTGCCCTGCACTGGCCCTTTAAGGGCAAACTCCAGCCCGGAGGAGGGCCTGGGAGTTTAGTCCCAGCTGAGACCACTGTTAGCTGATTAGAGCCCAGCTGGGAGTTATATAAGAGGATGGGCTGCTGCTCCTGGAGGAGAGCAGTGAGAGCCTGGCTGCTGGAGCTGGGGCTCTGGCCAAGCAAACCCAGAGACTGCAGGGCCTGAAACATGGCCTGCTGAAGAAACAACAACTCCCAGAAGGGGGGCTCAGAGACTGACATGGGCATTGCTGGAGGGCAGTGCCCTGAAGAGGACGCCGTGGCTTGGAGGAAAGAGGGGAGACATCACCCGAGGGAAGGCACCCAGCTGGCCAAAAGGAGCTAATTCCTAGGACAGACATCAGGGGGTGCTGTGGTGGTGAGTGCACCCTCTCACAAGGATAAAACACTAAGTAGGAAAGGTTCTAAAAATTTCAGTTAGGTAGAGGATAGGTATGTGTTGTAAATTATAGAGGGTATCATGCTACAGGATCACTTTGTAAACCCATACCTGACTTTATCTGTAGCTGGGGTAGGGTCAACCAGCTCTAATTAACCAGTAAACTCTTAAATGAGTCCATCCTAGAAGTCTAATTTTTTTCTAAGCTCTTTCACTCACAAGAGGAAACAGTCTACTCTGCTCTATCTATTTATAACTGCATGTTAGTAGAGTTTGCCCTCTTAGAAAACCCCCACACCTTTCATCATCTTTGATTTTTATTACAAGTTGGGACTGGCAGTCTTGAACGCAACCGTCCTTTTCATCCCCCATTGTTCTCCAATGGGCATGTTGGATCAGAATATGACTGCACCCTGATTTGGAGTTTAATGCAAGGAGTCAAAGAATCCCATGTCTCACTTTTATTACAAATCCCCTTATTTTCTTCAACTAGCCTTGAATTTAAAATAACTCACTAAAATAAATTGAAACTACCCATGTGTACAGAATTAGCTGTACGTGCATCAGTAATATCACCGAAGCTCTTTTCATCATTATATTCATCCACAACTGCTATTTCAATTACACCTTTAATAGAGTGTGGGTTGTTTATCTGATTGTGAGTAATGTAGTATGAACCGCTTAGGTTTTCCTTTAATAGCCATCTCCGATAAATCATAATTATTTTAAGATTTTTCAGATTGTGGGCTGTTCTGATGTGATTACAGCTTAGCTAATACATTGAATTGAGTAACTTTACTTCCATAAATTTAACATGAGCGTGATTTACACTTTGGAAAGCTCAATGGTACAGACATTTCAGGTCAAAGCTCATATTCTAAAAAGAAGTCTTTGCTGAAGACAGTGGGAGCTGCCTCTTGGATCTCCCTGCCACTCCATGGGAATATGTACCTTTGGAGTGTACAGGCAGGAGAGGAGAAAAAAGGAGCAAAGAAGAAGGGAGAGAAAGAAGAAAAGGTTGAATGAAGGAGAGAATTAGGTTACATCTAGATTGCATTGCTATTCCAAGGAAAGCGTCCACTATTTCAGAAAAAATTTCCTCACTTTACAAGGAATAAGGGATGCCTCGAAAGAGCACTTTTTTCAAAATTTGGCATCATGTAGATGCGTCAGATTTCAAAACAGTCTCTTTCAAAATTAAATCGAAAAAAGATACTCAATGTGAGTAGGACAAATTACACATTTTTTTCTATTTAAGAGTGCAGTCTAGACATAGCCTTAGAAGAAACAGAGTAAAACTGAACAAGAAACAGATATTGAAAGAGGAAGTGGGTCTGGCCCACGAAAGCTCATCATCTAATAAACCATTTTGTTAGTTTTTAAAGTGCTACATAGTCCTGTATTTTGTTTCAGCTACACCAGACTAACACGGCTACATCTCTATCACTATAAAAGAAAGACTGAGATAAGAAAGAAAAGAGAGAGCAAGGAGAGTGTCTGAGAATCATCAGTCCATTTATCCTCTTGACAACCCTTTAATGTTGGGTACTATCTCCAGAGAAGGCACATCTGAATTTACAGGCTGCCCTAGGTGTATGACTTTGTCCTAGAAACATCAAGTATGAGTTGGAATCTGGATGCCAAGAGGTTTTGCGAATCTGATGGAAGTGGTCAGGGAAAGAACTGCTTTCGGGGATGTAAACCATTTACTTTCTCTCTATCCTCAACTTACAGCATCATCTAAGTTAGCTTATAATTGTTAGGTCAAAGAAGCCATACATTTTATTTGAATTTCATTTTTTAAACTAATGTTTTATTAAAATTATTCATAATTTCACACAGAGGTCCTCAAAGATAGTGGGTCAGATTAGTGGTCCCGTCAAACCCAGTATCCTGATTTTTTTATAACGACCTGGGCCAGACAGTTCAGAGGGTATGAACAGAGCATGACAATTATTGAGCGATCTATCCTGTCATGCATTTCCAACTTCTTCCAGTCAGATTTTTAGAAACACTCAAGAGTCTAGGTATATGTCCCTTTTCCTTCTTGGCCAATAGCCATTGATGTGCCTATCCTTCATGAATGTATCCAATTCTTTTTTACATTCATTTATACTTTTGACCACAACATCAGCATCCTTGGCAAGGAGTGCCACAGGCTGACTGTGGATCATGTAAGTGACTTAAAAAAAACCCTGCCACCTATTACATTCCATTTGGTTACTCTGGTTCTTGTGTTACCTGATGCGGTAAATAACACTTCCCTGTTTACTTTCTCCACTGCAGTCATGATTTTCTAGACTTCTACCATAACCCCCTGGATCTTTCTAAGGTGACAGTTCCAGTTTTAATCTCACCTCATAGATAGGCTGTTCCGTGCTGATTACAAACTGGTCTGGTGACTTGTTACTGTTTAATTCATCTGTTTGTTCCAAAACCTCTCCTACTGACACCTTTAATCCACAGCAGTTCCTCAGATCAGTCACTTGAAAAAAAAACAACTCAGATATGGGAATCTCCCTCCCATCTTCTGCAGTGAAGTCCAATGCAAAGAGTTAATTTACATTTTCTGTAACTGCCTTGTCTTCCTTGAGTAAAAGAGTTATGTAGACTAAAATTTTTCCAGGTGTTATCAGTCTTAGGACAATATGATTATATGCCTTTGCTATGTACCTCTGTGCTCTTATAATCTCAGCAGTAAATTTAAAAGTGAACCCAAAGTGAACTGGATGGGCAACTGGATAAAGTTCTATTAGATGAATGGACCTATAAATAACTAGGGGTATGTCTACACTACAGAGTTAGTTCGAACTAACTTAGTTCAAATTAGTTAATTCGAACTAAGCTAATTCGAACTAACGGATCCAGACTAAAAAACTAGTTCGAATTAGCGTTTTAATTCGAACTAGCATGTCCACATTAAGTGGACCCTGAACAGGGCTTAAGGATGGCCGGAAGCAGTGCCGGCAGGGCATCAGAGGAGGACTTAGAGTGTGGAGATGCTGTCTCAGGCTAGCCGAGGGCTGTGCTTAAAGGGACCCAACCCCCACCCCGGACAGACAGTTCTCAGGGGTGCCCCGCTTGAAAATCAGTCCTGGCTTGGAGTACCCGGAGTGCCCACACTGGGCACATCACACCACTCGGCCATCAGCCCGGCTGCACTTGCCGCAGGCTGCCATCTGGGGAGAGGGGTAATTGGGGGGCTGCAGGAGAGCTTCCACCCCCAGAAGCACAACAGGGCCAGCCCAGTCCTCCCCATCAAGGGCTCGTGCCCCATTCCTCCCTCACCTCCTTCCACTTACCCTTCCCTAGCCCCTTTTCTTGATGTACAAAATAAAGGACAATTGTGTTCAAAAATGGAATCTGTCTTTATTGAACAAAACTGGGGGAGACTGGGAAAAGGAGGTGGGAGAGGGGAAGAGAGGCTGGGAGAGGGGAGGGCAACTACAATGATCAGGGGTTGGGAACAGGTCCCATATGAAGAGAGGGTAAAGAAACTGGGACTTCTCAGCTTAGAAAAGAGGAGATGGAGGGGGGACAGGATAGAGGTCTCTAAAAGCAGGAGTTGGGTGGAGAGGGTGCATCAAGAAAAGTTCTTCATCAGTTCCCATAAAGAAGGACTAGGGGACACCAAAGGAAAGGAATGGGTAGCAGGCTTCAAACTAGTAACAGGAAGTTGTTCTTCACAAAGCAAAGAGTCAACCTGTGGAACTCCTTGCTGCAGGAGGCTGTGAAGGCTAGAACTAGAACAGAGTTTAAAGGGAAGTGAGATCAAGTCATGGAGGTTGGATCCATGGAGTGGTATTAGCCACGGGGTTGGAGTGGTGTCCCTGCCCAAGGTTTGTGGAAGGCTGGAAAGGGATGGCAGGAGACAAATGGCTTGGTCACTGTCTTCGGTCCATCCCCTCCAGGGTCCCTAGGGTTGGCCACTGTCGGCAGACAGGCTACTGGGCTAGATGGACCTTTGGTCTGACCCAGGATGGCCATTGTAAGCTCAGGGCTCAGGGTCGGGGGTCTCAGTGGACCCCCTTGATTTTCATGCACACCTGCTCCTGGGTGGCCAGGCTGGCAGCTCTCCTGCCCAAGCCGGCCACTTTCCTGTGCCTAGTGCGGAGATCGTGGACCAGGTCCACGATGTCCGCACTAGCCCAGGCGGGTGCCCCCCTCTTGCGGTCCCGGGCAAGCTCCCGGGAGCCGCCAGCCTGGTCCTGGGAAGAGGGGGAGGGCTGGGGGGGCATCGGGTGTCTGGCTCGATCCGTGCCAGGTGCAGGGTCTGCTGGCTGGGTGCTGGCAGGCTTGCACCTGGCACGGGCACAGTAGCCAGCCCGTGCCCCTTTAAGGGGTCCGGGGCCGGGAGGGGGGCATAGAGCTTCCCTGGTGTTGGTCAGAGTGGCCACCAGGGAAACCTGGGGAGGGCTAGCCTCCCACTAGTTCGAATTAAGGGTCTACTCAGCCCTTAATTCAAACTAGCTAGTTCAAACTAGGCTTAATCCTCATAAAATGAGGTTTACCTAGTTCGAACTTAGCGCTCCGCTAGTTCGAATTAAATTCGAACTAGCGGAGCGCTAGTGTAGCGCCTATTAAAGTTAGTTCGAACTAACTTTGTAGTCTAGACATACCCTAGTAGAGAAAGACATGTGATAAAACAAGGCTCCAGAATCCTTTTGAGAAACTTGCAATATTCTGGAAAACTGGTCTAGATTTTAATTCACGTATCGTGCTTTTCTATAAAGTGAAGAGTATTAATGCCCCGAATCAAAGCACCTTGTGAATTTTGGGGACAGTTGCAAAGGGATATAGAATCCAAACTCCAAATTTCATAGCTAGCCCTTCTTTATAGGGGAGCTGAAATCCTGGATCTATGAACATATGAAACTTGAGTTTACAGAAATTTCAGATGTGGATCTGATTCTGAAACTCAGGAAAGCATCTGTTGCCAAAAAACAAAATAATGAAATGCAAGCATCTACAGTGACTGATGACTTTACTATCAAGCTATAAAATAAAATTGTAAACTGTCTATCTTTCTTGCCCCCTCCGCCTGCACACACACCAAAAAAGAAAATGAGTATATGCCATCATCTACTCTGGTGGTTATAGTAGGGCACAATTTCTATTCAAGTTCTAATTGGGCAGAAAAAGAAATCAAGTAGAGTACTTAGAATGATGGATGCCAAAGAAATGTATGGATTTTGTTCAATTTAATATATATCCAGCTGTTAATCAAATAAAAAAAAGACTTGGACAGATGGAAAAGCTTCATTTTTCATATAGGGCAAAGTAAACATTGTAAAATGATTGTTCTCCCATGGTTACTCTATATTCGTATTGCTACTTCTGGGTGCCACAGGTTATTGTTAAAAGAAACTTAATACAATTCCCCAGGACAACAAGGGAGGGGAACAAAACCAAAAAAAGGGGGAGATTGAAGAATGTGTTACATTTACCTTCAAGAAAATCTCACCATAGGCATCTGTAAAATCCCTCAAGTTGTAGGCTAGTGTCTGTCCAGTACATGCAGTAGTGTACCTCTGGGTTTGTTCTCTAGCACATTACCCAAGCCATTTAGTTAAAAATGAACACAAGCATATTGACATTTTAACACACAGCTAAATGAGAGAAATCATGTTCAAGTGCAAAAATATTTGGAATCAGCTATAGTATGTGCTACTGAACAATCATTTTTGGGGAAGACAAAGACTGTATGAAACAAACTTTGGAAAACCTGTTTGTGTAAGAAACATACATTCCCGTCTGACCTCATTAATTGAATTCCATTATTTCTTAGCATGCACAGAGTGTGCTCCTTTTCTCTGTGATGGTATTGCTCAATCTGGCCTATACGCAGCTGGGCGGGGAGGGGGGTTGTGAAGGGTGTGAACGCACCTCCCCATTGTTCCTTATGGTCTGCCATAGGGCCTATTATGGCTGGCCAGGGGAAAGCAGAGGGGGCGCGTTACCCCAGCCTCCCTCCCTGTGCTCCGGCAAAGTGTGTGTGTGGGGCCCCTCTTTACTCACAGAAGGGGCGGGGCTTCAGGTGGAAGAGGTGGGGCCAGGACCACGGCACCTCTAGTCCCAATCCTATGAGCCCCACAGAGCCACAAAGCATACAGTGCTACGTTCTGACAGCAAATTAAAGGGGCCCAGTGCTCAGGCCACCACCTCTGCTACTTCGGCAGCAGTGGTGGCCAGAGCCCTGGGCCTCCTAGAGGGAGATGAAGGAGACAATTGCTTCAGGGCCTGCAGATTCTGTCAGCAGGCCTGCCCACACCACCAGCTGGGCCCCTCACCCTCTGCATCCCAAACCCCCTTCCCTTCCTGGATCCCCTCCTGACCCCAAACCACTGAGTCCACACTTCCTTGCGCCAGCCTAGAATCCTTTCCTGTACCCATACTTCCTCCAGAGCTTGCACCATACACCCCAACACTGTGCCTCCCTCATCTCCAGCCTCAGCCCAGCACCCACACCCCCAGTTGGAGCCCTCACCTCTACAGCCCAGCCTCCTGTCCCAGCCCAGAAAAAGAATGAGGGAAGTTCACAACCACGATTGGAGATAGGGGATGGAGCAAGGAGAGCCAAGGCATGGGAGAAGGGGCTGCGCAGGGGCAAGACATCGAAGAAGGAGTAAGGCAGGGGTTTTTGGTTTTATGCAATTAGAAAGTTGACAACTCAAAGCTGGATAAGAACATTTCCATAGCCTCCCAGGGCTACGAATGACAAATAAAATCTGGAACAATTTCAGGTGTTCTTTTTTCAACATTACCAGAAGACTGAAACAGGCTCCAGAGATTCCCAGGAAGAGAGGTGCAGTATATGGACACTCTATTCATGCCTCTTGCCATTCATCTATCTAGAATCTGAGCAGCCTCATCATACTTTTACTTCATAAATGTATTCATCTCTTACTATAGCAGAACAGTAGCTCTTCAAATTCCTTCCACTTAGGAGAAGCATAGCATTCCGAGAGCTGAAACCTCCCCCCACCCACAAGACTGAATTTAAACTAGCGAGCAGACAAAGTCATTTTTGAATTTTAGAAACTGTATCTAAGGTTTAGAGTTGGGATCAGATGCCATGAGAGAATGCTACATTGGCTATTACATTCTGCAAAATGATGGAAAGAAACAAGACTTTAGACAGAGCCAGTGGAACTGTGAAAATGGCCAAAAAGGTGATTGGAATGTTTGGGACTTGTGGGAGAAGTAGAACTTTATAAAAACAAAAAGTGAAATAAATTATTCTAGAACTCACTCTTGTTGAGGCCAACATGCCCAGCTGCCTACTTTAGTAGGATCAGGGAAAAGACAGATTATGCCATTAAAGTACAAAGCTGTACTAAGGGCAGCAAACAGTTATTCAGAGCCATTTGTTATAAATAGGTAGCATGCTTGTTTTACCAAAACTCATAGGAGGTCATCCTTTAGCTAGCTGGTAACTTCTTTCCTTCCCTCCATTTTAGCAGGGACTTCAAGTTTTCCTAACCTCTGAGGAAACAATACCCTTTTGCTTCTGAACTCCATTCCCTCCGTCTTGCTCATCAATGCAATCTGACCCCAGGAACTCCAGAATTTAGTAACAAGAATGAAAAGATATTGAAAGGAAACAGAAAATATAATACACACCTATAAAAGAAACACAGAGTATTGTTATTGGAGAAATTCTGGTTAAGAGTAATGTTCTAAAATAAATACACTAATAATGATAATAGTAATAATAATAAGAGCAAGGAGGAAAGTAATAAACTAGACTCAGGAATTGCACCGTTCAGACTTAATAATATGCAACTTAGTATTTCTGTATTACTATGGGAATGCAAAGTGTGGCAGATTTAAATATATGCAGCATCATCTGAAATTATAATCTCATTTCAGAAACATTCAGTAAACGGGTAGTAAACATGAGCATGGTTGTCACTTTTGACTTGCTGGTGTGCTATGCACTTCATATTGATCTGCACAATACAGTCATCTCCTTTTTATCAATGCATTTATATTCAAACTCGCCAGTCATCTTGTCAGGTGCAAATGCCACTTTAATATACAAAGAAATTGACATACAATTGGGATAGAGGCGGAAGAATGAATACATGAATACGTTTTTCTAAATTCAGAATCCCTGTTGAGTACAATGCACATTTACTATGTGAAGTCATGTTTTCTGAAGTAAAAGATAGATATTTTCCATTTAATAGAAAGTTACACCATACTTAATCTGCTTTTAGAAAACCACCACCAACTGAAGTACAGTAACTCTTTGAATAGTAAACAGTTTCAGCTACACAGTTTACAAGTAAAATACATTTGACATAGCTAGAAGTTAGTTATAAGAACAAAACTCCTTTTTTTAATGCATAGAGCATGCATTTTTGAAAGCATAGCAATAAAATAACTCAAGAGCATAATGACACCAACTCAGAGGGCATTTTGTTTTCTGATGATTTACAGCAATAATTAATCCAACTTGCTTCCACTGCTTCTTTTATCTTTGCTGAAGAGTTCTTTAAAACAATTATCCAAATGTAAGATACTACTCATTTTACTCACTAATTTAACATTTGCAGGGACTATTATCCCTACTAAATGTTTCTAGTCAAGTTTTTTATCACTGAGTCTGATTAATGTATGTCAGACTTCTGGACCATGAAAGCAGAAAGGTCAACCTGTTGATCTGGTACCTTGAAAGAACTATAAAATTTGGAGTGAAATTGAAAGCATAAGAACATTTAAAAAGTTGGACACCAAAATACTTTAATAAGAGAGCTGTGAAAAATATGGCAGGACACTAATGCACAGTGGGCAACAATGTCCATTAAAATCAACAGAATTTGGAAGGATGCCACAAAATGAGTACCAGGAGTAGTGTCAACAATCCAGGAGTGATCATTAATCAAATGATAGGAGTCCATACTTCTAGGAACTATGCTCAAAAAGAGTCCAGCAACTACTTCCCTGGTTTGGGACCAGTGTGATATACAAAATTCCCACTGAATCCCTGCTGGTGCCTAAACTTGTTTGGTACCTCTGTTTTTGCATTAAAAAATTCCTTAGGAATCTATGTTTCCTTTCATCAGCCGTGCTGATTTCCTGTGGGTATCTTCCTCTTATGAGCAAATCATGAGCCAGGAAAAGCAAACATTTTGTTGTTTGAGAGGCCTGATCTAGTATGTGTACTCAGAGGCTACCTACTGGATCGACCTCCCATAGACAGGTTAACACAAAACAAACAGGAAGGAAGGAAGGTGGTGAAAATCTCCCTACAAAATGTTTAGTGTAGTGGTTAAAGTACTTACCTGGGAAGTGGGAAATCCACTGTTTGAGTCCCCACTCCACATAAGGGCTGTGTCTGGCAAGTTTTTCTGCAAAAGCAGCCACTTTTGCGGAAAAACTTGCCAGCTGTTTACACTAGCCGCTTGAATTTCCACAAGAACACTGACTTCCTACTGTCTGAAATCAGTGCTTCTTGTGGAAATATTATGCTGCTCCCGTTTGGGCAAAAGTCCCTTTTGTGCAAAAAGGCCAGTGTAGACAGCTCAGATTTGTTTTGCGCAAAAAAGCCCCGACTGCAAAAATGGCGATCGGGGCTTTTTTGTGGAAAAGCGTCCGTGCCAATCTAGACGCGCTTTTCCACAAATGCTTTTAACGGAAAACTTTTCCATTAAAAGCATTTGTGGAAAATCATGCCAGTCTAGACGTAGCTAAGATGTAAAAACAATTTGAACAGGGATCTGCAGTCTTTCAAGTGAATACTCAAACAACTAGGCTATTCTGATGTGCAGAGAGTCCCTCAGTATCTCCTAGTGAAGCTGCTGCACTGTGGATAAGTGAATACTCGAAAAGGGAAGTGGATCCAAGGTCTTCCACATCCTGGCTATGTGTTCTAACCACCAGTCTATAGTCAGTCACTCACTCTTGTGTTTCCTCTGGCCCAAATGACAGAGGGGACAAGAGAGATCTCAAGATGTAGATCTGCAAATCCCAAATACGATTCTATGTGTACCAAGTAACAATACAAATAACATGTAATACAAGGACTAATAACTCTGCTACTAGTAGTCCTTGTGTTGCAGGCTATCTACTTAGCAGAGAAACGGCTTGGATGTAACCACAGGAAAAAAAAAAACCCAAAGACTTCTGCAAAAAGTCCTTATGATACTCCTGATACCAGTAGCAGAACTTCAACACCAGTAGCAGAACTTCTGCTAGGATAGTGATAGAAATGTAGCCGTGTTAGTCTGGGGTAGTTGAAGCAAAATGCAGGACAATGTAGCACTTTAAAGACTAACAAGATGGTTTATTAGATGATGAGCTTTCGTGGGCCAGACCCACTTCCTCAGATCAAATAGTGGAAGAAAGAAGTCACTACTTTCTTCCACTATTTGATCTGAGGAAGTGGGTCTGGCCCACGAAAGCTCATCATCTAATAAACCATCTTGTTAGTCTTTAAAGTGCTACATTGTCCTGCATTTTGCTTCTGCTAGGAAGACAACTTGAAATAATTATGAAAACAGAATGCCAAAATACAAACTGGGCAGCAGCAAAATGTCAATGTTCAGCACAGAACAGAAGCACTCTCTCACAGGCATGACTACCTGCCCTTTCCAAGTTACTCTTTGTGGCCAGTCTTCAGTCATGTCCAGTAAAATATAAAATTTAAAATATATTTATAATCCAAATAGATAAGTATTTATTAAATAAGTTAAAACCTTCATATATGAAAGGATAGGTGAAAATGTAGTCATGGATACTGAGGTACTAACAACCAATAATCCATGATAAAAAAGATAAAAAAATATGGAGAAATATGTACAGTATAAATATAATAGAACATAGCCATCATGTCGGTAGTTGCCTAAAACACAAATCTAGACAAGGTTTCCTTAAAATTCTTTCCACTCTCAATTCCAAGGAGCCTTAAAATTCATCATTACCGTGACTTCATTTGCCTTGAGCCCCAATTACAAGACCAAAAAAGTAGACATTTCTACTCCCACTTAGTTCTTTAATATCCTTCTTCTAACCAGAGTAATCGGCCATCTTTTTCCTGTCGGCCTTCTCCAAACTATCAGAATTGTCTTCCCATCAAATGGTAACAACCACCATCACTGCCGTTTCTTCCCTAACAAAAAATATATTGGGCTTACGCAAATAACCATATTTATTCCTTAAATATGGATTCACTATTGCTTTCCATCCTAATTTACCTATTTTATCAATAACTACAGTGACTACCTTATTATGTCTTTTTATCCATGCATTTTTCATTTTAAAACATTGCTCAGATACATGCATGTTTCTTTAACCTTCCCATATCATCCACACATATCCTGCATTTCATTTCTCACTCTAGCTAGTGTCTCTTCGGTAGAAGAAACTTTAGCTCTTAATCGTAGTGCAGTGATAAATGAAGAGAACTTAATCAGATACGTTCTAATAAAAAAGGAATTACTAATCAGGCCATTTTTTAAAAATACTTAATCCCAATTCTCTGGCATTTTAAAGTATACCACCTTTGTAATTCCATCTCCCTCCTGAGTACAAGGTAACCACACTATACATTATAATCTTATTGACTAAATTTTCCCCTGCATATATATATATATATATATATATATATATATATATATATATATGATAAATCTGTCTAATCATCTCGTGAAACAATATGTCTTTCCACTTCTGAATTAGTATATTTGGGATTTCAACAGTAATTGTGCACTGAAGAAAATGTAAAATCTTAACTTTCCTCACTATATCACCCAAACCATCTAAAACATAAAAAGCAGGCTCAATTAAAAGCAAATTAAAAAAAAAGCCTGGGTAAAATATATGTTTATAAAATCATCAATTTGGGGGCAGATTTCAAAAGTGCTTCACATAGTTCATTACATGATTCAGTCAATTTTCCCTTTAGTGATATATCACCCACCCCATCCAGGGGTCTATCTTTGTACCCAAATATTTTTCAAACAGTCTTGGTTGCGCATAGTCTTCTCTTTACTCAATTTCCAATTATCCTTAGGATTAACCACTTGTGTTGTACATTTATGTGTAATCCCTTTGTTTTCCTAACATTTACCTTCAAACTAGTATTCCTGAAGAAACAGTCTAAAATCTCAGGGTTCCTAATCATCCCTTGATGCATCCAACTTAAAATGGCCACATCATCAGTAAAAGCCAAGGCCACAATAGTTTCCCTTGAACACTGAACCCCAATTCCTCAGTCTCCAACTTAATCAGCAAAGAACTAATAGCTATATTAAATAATATTGGAGATAAGTGGTCTTCTTGCTTGACCCTACTTCTTATGTTAATGGACTCAGTGCACTTATCACCCACCCACATCCTAGTGACATAATTACAATAAAGATTTTTAACAATATATATTATTTCCTCATTAATTTCCTCATTCCTTTTTGTTACAATTTCTGTGTATAGCCTAACTCAAACAGCATCAATTGTTAATGGCCTCCAGGAGGATTATTTTAGCCAATTCTTTGAACTGAGAGCAAGGAACTAATCTTTGCTCAAAAGCACCCAGACATTTGGACCCAAGCAGAAATATGATTCTGTCTACTGGAGTCTCCAAGGGGACCTCTCTGAAAGGATCAAGTTCATCTTCAGTATGTCCCAGCACAATGAAGAGAGAATATGGAAACTGCACGTATCCTTTAAACAGGGTGACCACATTTCCCAAGGTAAAAATGAGGCACCATGAAGGGCTGGTCCAAGGTCCCCCAGCCCCATGGGGCTAGCCCCAGCCGCTAATTCAAGGCCTCCTGTCCCATCTATAGAGTAGCGAGTCCCCTCCCCATGAAAATACGCACACAAACTCAACAAAAGCAAGAATACAGTCTACAAGATTGATCAGTCCCCTTCCCTCCCAACAGACTTGGTTATCAGAATACTCCCCAGGACAATTTAAATGTAATTGATAACAGCACATAGTAAATGCTTTTAAGAAGCTGGAGGTTTATTTCGAACACTTTGCATATACACTGAATTAAAATGCAAGTTTTAATCATTTTATTTTAAAGAAAGTGAGCTGCAATGTTGTTATGGAGTTCCTAGTCTGCCACTTATCTTGGAGGACCATGATATGTTGCAATGGGGATCTTAATAAACATGGGATTACCCTAATTATTTAGGCATTTTGTGTTTGTTCTCATGTGGCAAGCACTAATATCTCAATTCAGAGAAGCAGGTGCTTAAATTGTTTGCTGAAATGTGACCTGTATTATTAAGCACAGGTATTTCTTTAATTAGAATACTGGGAATACAGACTGGTCAATGGCCTTCTGTTGCTGGCAAGAGTGAGTTTCAGGTCTGACACTGGGTTCTCAAAGTACAAAAAAAGCTACACGGGTATCTGTCAAACACAAGCATTTTATTTCCTGACAGCTATGAGTTGTGCCCCTTAACTAAAAGAACAACATGATAGGAAAAGCGGCATTTCTTACATCCCTTCTGCTAGCCAGGGAACCCATTTTGATTGTAGATGAAGTGGGAAACTGTCTCAGCTTCCGAGGTGCCGGTACCCAAAGCCCATTGGTGAAGTCCAAATTGCTTGTGCTCTGGTGCAGCTTTAAATACTGTGTCTCTACCTTGTTTGTGGCAGTTTGGAAATTTCTGGGGGATACTCATTGCTTGTTACAGTATGGCTCAGCTGTACTGCTTGTCCTTTGTCTTTGTTTACATGATCAGTACATTTAGGTAAACAAGATTGTTATTTTCCTGTCCTTATCTACAGTTCCTTCTTGCTACAATGGCGTATGTTCCTAGAGGCTTGCTTCTGGCTCATCAGTAGTAGGGAAAGGGGGGGAGGGGAGTGAGAAAGGGGGGAGAATGCAGGCCTCACCACTCCTATACTTTACCGCTGTGTCTACACTGGCATGAATTTCCGGAACTGCTTAAAACGGAATACTATTCCGTTTTCAGTTTTTCCGGAAAAGGAGCATCTACATTGGCAGGCTGCTTTTCCGGAAAAGCCCCTTTTCCGGAAAAGCTTCTGTGGCCAATGTAGATGCGCTTTTCCGGAAAAGACTACTGGGCTGTCTACACTGGCCCTTTTCCGGAACTGTGTCCGGAATAAGGACTTATGCCCGAGCGGGAGCAGAATACTTTTTCCGGACTAGTGGCTGATTTTGTACAGTAGAGCGTCGTTGCTTTTCCGGAAATTCAAGGGCCAGTGTAGACAGCTCGCAGCTTATTCTGGAAAAGCGGCTGATTTTCCAGAATAAATGGCCCAGTGTAGACACAGCCTACACGTACAGAGTTCTTCCGCAACTGACCTCTACACCTTCTGACTTAAATTGTATTCTATTAATCCACATAGACTACAACTGAAAAAGTATTTTGAATTGAGGTAAGTATATCTGTTTTTAAAATGGAATTCTCTCCCCTGACCCAACTCAAAAAAAGTTTAGATGCAGTTTCTTTGAACAAAGAATTTCTCAAGTTGTTCACATGCCTTATTTCAAATCATCTGTTCTTCAGTTTTTACTTATGTGAACTCTATTCTGTGTCAAAGCCTATTAATTTTAGATTAAATGATTTAAATATAAAATAGAACTACATATTCCATCTATACATTTCTATTATATATAAAAAAGAAAGTTTTCTTACACTGATCCAGCATCTATTGTTTTTCATAACTTTGTTGGTAAGTTGGATGACAAGCTGCTGCTGTTATTAGATTCTGCATGCACGTAGGCTACAGAATCGAGTCCATAGAGGCATACTTTCAAGGATAAAAGTGATGTATGAAGCTGCAAAGTAATGTTTGTTCTTATGAGACCACAGGAAGCAGACATGCTTTTGTCCTCCCCAATGATTACTGTGACTGCTCACTGCATGCCACACAATAGCAACACCCATGGGCATTAACATTAAGCTATTTAGTCAGCCCTAGGTATATGTCACCTAAGCCACGAGGCAACAGAATCATCTTCAGACGTAGAGATCTGCAGACAACAGGCAGAAAGATGAACAGATAAGGTTTGTGCACATTTGTCTGCCCGTTAAGTTTTACAAGCTGTATGCTAAAGTTTCTGTTTTATGCACTATATAAGTAACTCTTAATCTTTTCAGTATATTTGCATTTTTATTTCTTTATCCTCTTAGAATAGATAGCTGGAAAAAATAATCCTCTGCATAAAAACATACAGTGATTTCTTTTTGAGTACTATGTTACATACTTGCAATAAACACAATACTTAAAACATAAATTACTCATTTTCTTTCATCCGATAGAAAGAGGAAATGTTTCCAATACGAGCTACACTATGGTCTCCACAAGCGTAGCTAAATTTATTTAGATGAAGAATTAGAGAAAAATTAGAACTGAACTTCTAAAGACAGTAAGGCTACGTCTAGGCTACAAGCCTCTTTCGAAAGAGAGCATCTAGACTACAAGCAGATTTTTTGAAAAAGCGAATCCGAAAGAGAATCTAGACGTTCTTTTTCAAAAAAGCACAATTTGCATTCAATAGTGCCTTTTTTCAAAAGGCTACTTTTTTCGAAAAAACCCTGTAGTCTACACCCCCTCTAAATGAGTATAGGAGACATATGAGACCAGGTGGACTAAAAATGAAAACTCTGCCTTAATAAAAGCATAATTCAATTTTATTTTCATGGGCTTTTGAAACTGTCATTAAAATTTTTGACTGGACAGATAAATAAAGCAGCAGCAGCTCACCAGGGACTAAGCCTGGTGAACCAACTCTAGCTAATTTCCCACCCCAGCTTTATCTGGAGGTGTTAGATTGGATAGTCTTCCTAGCAGCCTAATATTACCTTATTTCAGTGTCATGATGTGATTGTATTCTTCTCAGCTTATGACTGCTCCACTCCTCCTCCGCCCTCCCTTCCCCCCCGCTTAGCTAAAAAATAAGCCCTTAGCCAAAGAACAAGACCTCAGACTGTCACAGTTAAAGAAGGCACATATACAGGAAGACTTGTGATTTTGATTCTTTATTTTATACTTCCATAACTAGCTATCTGATAAGAAAACACCTACATTCTTAAAGTATAGACTTTTACAAGCAGACCTGAATATCTATATTCTAACATATTATATAAAAAGCCTCACTGTGTTTCCATTCAAATGTTAAGTTATCACCAATTGCTCTCTACAGTACATAAAATATTTTTGCCAAGAAACATAATTTCTCTGTTATTTTGTGTTCCTGTCTCATCACTTAGTCGACCTGGAGGCTAATACACCAAATGTCACAACCTACTGTTTCTGTGGAATGGGATGCATGCTATAAATATTGCTCTGACAAAGATGATACTTGTATGCGCCTAAAGGATTTTATTTACCACCCATGTGTGTTTTATTTCTGTGAATTAGAATCAGAACTGGATAGGATTTAAGTGAAGCCAGCAGCCATATTGAGCTTTTGGTTTTTTGATATATATAAACCTGGGCATTTGTATGCTCATAATGTTTCTATGGGTTGTTTTTTTAAAGGAATGTTTTCTTGAGAAAAATAGTAATGCATCTTACAATATAATATGATCTCTTCACAGAAACTCTCCATTGAGCACAAGTACAATCTGTAAAGTCAGCACAGGTTAGCTTTAGTCCAAATCATTTGATGTGACTCTAATTAGTTTTAGTCCGAAGCAGAAAGACCAGGATAAATTTTTTTTTTCATATGTTCAAGGACAGTGGTTGTGCCTCAAGAAAGGTTAGCTGCATTCTGAGCACAACCAAATGTTTTCTTTGAACTATTTGTTTTAATTTCAGATTTTTTCAGCTTGTTTTATACAAAACAGGAGAATTCAGAAAATTTACTATTCTGCTGGTTTGTTTGGAAAAATATGAAAGAATGAATACCCTTTGAAATCTACCAAAATTGTATGAGACACATCCAGTTTCTTAAATATGAATTTTAAATGTGACGGTGTCCAGAACACTCGAATGATAACAATATAACAGCTTACTTAGTTGTAAAAGTATTTTGAAATCTTGTTGTAGAACTATACGCGTCTACACTGCACTGCTATTTTGAGCTAACTAGTGTTATTTCAAAATAAATGCAAGCATCTACACAGCCATTCCATTATTTTGAAATAATTTCGAAATAATGGACAGCTTAAACCGAAATCTGTAAACCTCATTCTGTGATGAATAATGCCTATTCCAAAATAGCTATTTTGAAATAAGGCGTGTGTAGATGCTCCACTTCTGCTATTTTGAAATAGCCCCCGCCAGGGCCATTCTAAGTTATTCCTCGCTAGTGCCTCCTTGGGCTCTAAATTGAGAAGGCACATCTACATTAGTGAAGCCTGCCTCAGACTAATTTTGAGGCTTCCTTGCAGTATAGATGTGCTATCTTAAAATAAGCTATTTGGAATAACTATTCCGGAATAGTTTATTTCAAAATAAGTGTGTAGTGTAGACGTAGCCTATGAGTCAGTTTTGTTTCTAATGATACTTTTGTCCTTAACTCACAAGTTATAACTTATTTGCATTATGTTATGCTTGATATAGTTTTAGGTAGAGTATTACAGTTTCTGTCTTGTAAACTAACCTATAACGGGGAAACTAATCCAAATTACAGGTGTCCCAAACAGGAGAGAAATATTGAAGGCTGCTAAGCTGAGAGAGATCTATTTGGACTGGCATAATCAAATTAGAAACAAAATTGTCAAAAGATATAGTGACAATGCAGCCAGCGTCCAGAGTGGTTTTAGAATTCATATTCCAAGGCATCATGTCAAGGAGCAAGAAAACATAGGCCATAGCCACTTAGGTATGTTGCAGTGGGAGTGTGGCAAAAGGAGCAGTTAGCTCCAGACCCTCCATTTGAAAGGACCCCCAAACTGAGGAAAATCTGAGTCAATGGTGTTGTGTCCTGGTGAAAACCTGAATGGCCTTGAAATCTGGTGAGCCAAGTTCCAATGCCTGGAGCAGGGAGCTGGGCCCAACCCCATGGACAAGAATTGCTACTGCAGGCTCTTTCACCACCCTAGGCCTCCTCTCAATGATTTTATTATGGTAGGGTACGTTTCCATTTCAGATTTTACCCCAGGCACCAAAACATTTCTTCAGCAGCCCTTCCATTGGCATGACTGAATCTGAATCAAATCTGGGGCACTTTGGAAGAAGAAAGTTAAATTAAGAGACAGAAAATTAGTGGAGGTTTCTTCCTAAACTGGCCCTCAAACCACAAGGAACCCCAGGATTCATGAAATTCCATGAGAGCTGAGGAGTATGTGTCTTCATGTCAACCCAGTATTTTGGCTCTTTGTGCCCTGAGATAGTGAGGCTGGAAGAATTCTGACTACATCCTCCCAGGAAAGTATCATGGTTTAATATAACTGAAAAAAAGCCGTATGGAAGGACAGTGTAGCTATCTATTAAAAGCTTCTTCCTGGCCTAATCCAGTTCTCATTGGACAGGGATTAAGCCCGGTGTGGGGCACCTTTCCACATCTGCAAAGCAAAATAGATTCAAAACAATCTATTTTTACTTAAAAAAAGAGTTCTTTGATTTCTTTTCCCTGGAACATATTAAGGAATGCAGAGATGTCAAATGCTAGCATACATAAACATTATTCATTGCAATGCATTGTCTCCCAACTGGGCAGCTCCGCACTTCCAATGGTCACCTAATTAATGGATGTTTAATAAACCCATCTGCAAATTTATCATGCAATAATTTCACAAAACTAATTTGAGCTTGCCACTGCAGAAACGATGCAGTACTGTGAGGTACAATTAACCATACAGAGGCATACCTGATCTTAGAAGCCTTAGGGGTAATCAATAATGAGTTTCCTTTCTGAGAACGTTATGTAGTTATAAGTGCAGAATGATAGGCTTGAATTACTTAAGTTCTGATTACCTTTTCCTATTAGGATACAAGCTCTCGGCAAATAAGGAGCTAGACAAAGTTTTATTACACAATAAAATTACTAACCAGTTCAAGGATTAAAATCTGAGTGCCTAAACCATAAAGCAGAGCCTTGTCTGTATAAAAGTTTAATAAGCACAATATTAATAAAACAACATGTGAAACCAATGATACATATTTTTGTCATTCCTTCCTATACACAATACTATTTGGTGTTATGAGACTTGAAATAGGCAAAAACGAAGTGATCTGATTGGCCAATAAGTATTCCGAGATGTGATTCCACATCTGTGATTCACAGGTTGGAATTTATGAGTCTCATCACTTAATTAACAAGGAATGCAAGAACTGTGACTGCAATCAGCATAATTCACAGAGTCTTGGAATTTACAAGCCTCAGTTAGCAAGGTAAGCAAGAGAACAAGATCTGACTGGCTAAAAAAAGAATCTCAGAAACACTGAAGGTAATTGAGTTCCATTATCTAGATTCAGAACATGTCAATAAGTGTATAAATGTTTTATAAATATAGCACTTGACAGATACAGTAAGATATACAGGTGTTTTGTATTGATTCATACATAAAGTATTGCGGAATTAGAGCTACATAAATCAGCTCATCTTGGACAGCCTCCTTCCAATGCAGGCTTCCCTACTATCACGGAGCTTTTGCTAGTGCTTTGTCTAGTCTAATTTTGAGACCCAAGTAATAGGACTTCCTCCACTTGGGAGACTTTCCAATAACCTATGGATCTCACTTCCAGGAAGTTTTTCTAACAGTCTTCCTAAATTTTACTGTATTTAACAGCTCTTGTACCACCCCCAAATAGCTCCTCATTCCAGATTACATCCTTCAGCTAATTGTTAGCATATTCCAATCGAATACATATACAGTACCATCCTTCCAGATTCTTCAAGCTATACTATTTTATTTAAAGGTACACTGACAAGTCATAGGAAGGAGGGAGAAAAAAGAAATCTGAGGACTGTCTTGCAGCATTCCTCCCCAGTCATTCTCTTGGAGGAACGAAGTTCTTTATTCAGCAGACTAGGACACATATATCCCCAGTGACATATGGGAGGTCAAAATTGGCTTCTGGTATTACCAGCTTTCCTACTAGCACAGCACCATAGAAACTGTAGCGTGTTTATAAAGGAGCAAATACAATTTGGGATGGAAGCTAGATGCCACTCATGCATGCTTTCAGCCTTAACGCGTCTTTAAAAAAGATGCGTGTTTGTGAATATAAGAACAATTTCATGTCAAATGCAATGCAGCTATGGAAATCCCATTAAATGTGCAGCTATTTATTATTCAATACTACAAAAGAGAATCGGTTTTTAATTAAAACCCAGGGGGTTCCTTTGGCTAGACTATAAGTGAGAAAATCTTGGAAAACTAATTTCATACCAGTTTAATTTAAGAAGCCCATAATATTACAATTTCAGTGAAAAGCTAACAAAGTGTGTAAATCAGGTATTGTGCCCAATTACAAACCATATTATTTATACCATTAAAAAGCTTAAAACAGTTTAAGATCACATTCCGATTCATAAACACATAACAGCCAGGAAGTTGTAAATTAAGTCTTTCTGCCCTTCTTTCCCCCCTCCCTCCATCCTACCCTCTTCACTCCCTCCCAAACATCAGGGTGCCTATATTCTTCATTACAAAGATGCTCTCTCAGAGAAAGAAACTCCTCTTTTCTCCCCTCCTTCTGCCCCACCCCACTCCACCATACCCCCAAATATCAAGGTGCCTATATTCTTCATGACAAAGGTGCTCTCTCAGAGAAAGAAAAACACCCACAAAATTCTCAGTTTTGGCAAAGAAAAATTTGTATGTACATGCAAACAAGAAGAACCCCCCCTTAAACTGCACTGGTCTGCAATATTTTAGAAGTCGTCTGCTTCAGAGATAAAATGTGCTATTTATTATGTATTTTGATGTGCTGATTTCAAATACGACAATTAAAACAACTGATTGGCTACTGTTTCCAAGATATTTAAGGTTTTACATTTTACGTCTATGTATATTGTGTAGATAGTAGAGTTTTAATCATAAATTGTAAACCTAGGTCTTTTCATGTGTTTATGATTGCTTTACATGATAATATTTCACCTGTCCTGTTTATGTAACACTTTAAAATCAGCAAAAGGGTTATATAAATAAAATTTATTATGAAACAAAAGGCAAAAAACTATTATGTACATAGTTTAGTCCTATTCAGTGTCTACTCGGCACTTCTTGTCTTGTCTCTTGTATTCATTAAATGGAGCATCTCTTGTCACTGTCCAACAATAGTCTGCAAGCATTGATGGGCTCCATTTGCCCTGATAGCGTTTCTCCATTGTTGCAATGTCCTGGTGAAATCGCTCGCCGTGCTCGTCGCTCACTGCTCCGCAGTTCGGTGGAAAAAAAATCTAGATGAGAGTGCAAAAAATGTATCTTTAGTGACATGTTGCAACCAAGACTTTTGTATGCCTTGAGGAGGTTTTCCACCAACAACCTGTAGTTGTCTGCCTTGTTGTTTCCGAGAAAATGTATTGCCACAAACTGGAAGGCTTTCCATGCTGTCTTTTCCTTGCCATGCAGTGCATGGTCAAATGCATCATCTTGAAGAAGTTCACGAATCTGAGGACCCAACAAAGATACCTTCCTTTATCTTAGCTTCTCTTAACCTTGGAAATTTTCCATGGAGGTACTTGAAAGCTGCTTGTGTTTTGTCCATGGCCTTGACAAAGTTCTTCATCAGTTTGATGTGTAAGGGTGGTAACAAAATCTTCCTTGATTCGACAAGTAGTAGATGCTGAACACTTTTCCTCCCAGGCTCCAATGACTGTCGGAGTGGCCGATCTATCTTGATGTAGTGGGAATCTCTTGCACGACTATCCCATTCGCAGAGAAAACAGCAGTACTTTGTATATCCAGTCTGCAGACCAAGCAAGAGAGCAACAACCTTCAAATCGCCACAAAGCTGCCACTGATGTTGGTCATAATTTATGCACTTCAAAAGTTGTTTCATGTTGTCATAGGTTTCCTTCATATGGACTGCATGACCAACTGGAATTGATGGCAAAACATTGCCATTATGCCGCAAAACAACTTTAAGACTCGTCTTCGATCAATCAATGAACAGTCTCCATTCATCTGGATCGTTAACGATGTTGAGGTCTGCCATCACACCATTGATGTTGTTGCAGGCTACAGGATCACCTTCCATGAAGAAGAATGGGACAAGATCCTTTTGACGGTCATGTAACATGGAAACCCTAACATCACCTGCCAGGAGATTCCACTGCTGTAGTCTGGAGCCCAACAGCTCTGCCTTACTCTTGGATAGTTCCAAATCCTTGACAAGGTCATTCAGTTCACCTTGTGTTATGAGGTGTGGTTCAGAGGAAGAGGATGGGAGAAAATGTGGGTCCTGTGACATTGATGGTTCAAGACCAGAAGTTTCATCCTTTTCCTCTTCCTCATCTGACTCAAGTGAGAATGATTCTGGTGCATCAGGAACCGGCAGTCCTTCTCTGTGGGATACTGGGCGTATAGCTGATGGAATGTTTGGATAATGCACAATCTACTTTTTCTTCTTTGACACACTTTTCCAAATTGGAGGCACCATGCAGAAGTAACAATTGCTGGTATGATCTCTTGGCTCTCTCCAAATCATTGGCACTGCAAAAGGCATGGATTTCCTTTTCCTGTTCAACCACTGGCAAAGATTTGTTGCACAAGTGTTGCAGCATGTGTGGGGCCCACCTCTTGTCCTGATCTCCAATTTTGCAGCCAAAATAAAGGTGATAGGCTTTCTTAACCATAGAGGTTATACTGCACTTTTGTGATGCAAAAGTCACTTCACCACAAACATAGCAGAAGTTATCTTCACTGTTCACACAAGTACGAGGCATCTCTGCTCACTATGGCTAAACAGAAATGTGTCCCTTTGCAAAATCAAACACTGACGAATAAGAGAGCACGACATTGTATGATTTCTAGAGCTGATATAGGGCAATTTGTTCAGCTTCGTTGTGATTGAGTGATGTAAGCTTCGTTATGATTGCATCATCCATGACTTCTAGGAATAACATGATGCAATTCATATCATGTATGACGCAATACCAGCTTCAGATTGCATCATTCATTGTTAGATTTATTCATAGATCCAGTCAAAGATGTATTTTAGTCATTTCTGATTTAAATTGAGATCTCTTCCCTTTATAACTCATTTATCCTCCACCATTCGCAAGTCAGGGGTCGTATATACTGACCCAATAGCATATCTTGAAAACTAGAGCCAATCAACAATTTTAAGCATCATTTTCATTCTCAGTGACCCAGAATTAGTAAAGTTTGACTACATTTATTTCAGAAGCATTTTGGCTGTAGAGCAGTGTTGTTAAAAGAGAGATGCCATTTTGTCTTCAACTCTTACATATATCCCTATAGAAAATGAGGATTTTGTTCACAGATGGCATTTTACCGTGAACATGTAGGACCAGAAACAAAGTATTACTTGGGATCAAGTTTGTAAGTACTGTTTGTTCTCATTGTGTCTCAGATTTTTAGTGGCTTGGCACTTCCAGACTATGGGATGAACAAGGGGACTGTGTGATTTAATTCATCCTCATCTGCCACTCCCTGCTTTGTGCCTTTCCCAAAGGCCAATTACTAATTAACCAATAGCAAGGCTTTGTGTTGGCAAATTTCAGAATTACATCACAGCCCTTCTGCACTCAATATCCTTGTCAAACATTTGCTACAATGACTGTTGAAGAACCTACCTCTCTCTCCTTGGCACTAGGGTTGCCAGATGGTTTCAACAAAAATATTGGACACACTTGACATTACATCACAGTGTACATTACTTCTTATTTAGAAAACACTGGACATTTATATTTTCTCATTTATATTTTCTCAATTTGTTTCCCAACTAGAAAGCTCAAATACTGGAGTATCCGGCTCAAAACCAGACACCTGGCAACCCTACTTGGTGCTGTGATGTGGCCACTCCCACAGCATGCTTACTGACAAAGGTCTTGCCTGGAAAAATAGAAAGATTTGAGCCTGTAGCCAAATCATTAAGGGTATGTCTACACTAGCCCACTAGTTCGAACTAGGGAGACTAATGTAAGCATTAGAAGTTGCAAATGAAGCCCGGGATTTAAATATCCCGTGCTTTATGTGCATCTTCCTGCCCGGGCACCATTTTTAAATCCCCCTAGTCTGAACTAACTGCTTGCAGCTACACACGGCAGTCAAACGTTAACTCAAACTAAGTCCTTACACCTCGAGTTAACGTTTGACCCCTCCCCAGAACTCTTAATGGGGTTGACTCTGGCCACAGTGCCTGTGCCAGCTCCAAGCCTTCTGGCCCAGAGCCAGCAGTCACTGCCCCTGACCCAGTGGCCCCAAAACATGAGCCAGCAAGCCACTAGCAACCAGCCCTCCACCACTCCCCAGGACCAGTCTGCCAGCTCCCAGGATCCTGCCAGGGCCTGGAGAAGGCGGGTGCCTTCCCGGTCCAGGGTAGAGATTAGGATGGACCTTACTTAGGTTTGGGGGGGATGTCCCCAACATCCATGTTCTCTGCTCTAGATGGAGGAACGTGGCTCTCTATGGCAGGATAGATGCCAGCCTGGCCACCAAAGGCCACATGCGAACCCAGGAGCAGGTTCACATGAAAATTGAGTTGGTCCGGTAAGATCCCCAACCCTGAGCCCTGAGCTTCCCCTCCCACTTCTTCCCTTGCTTCCCCTTTCCACCTCCCTCCTCCCAGGTTTCCTCCCACCCTTTCCCACCTCCTTTCTCCAGTCTCACCAGTTTCATCCGCCCTCCCCATTTTTGTTAAATAAAGAGAGTTTGTGTTCATGAAAATATGTGTATTTTAGTTGACATCAGGAAGGGGGGTTGGGAGGGTAAGTGGAACAATGTGGGGGAGTAATGAAGCACAAGCCCCCATGGGGCAGACCAGGGAGGCTCTTAGTGCTCCTCAGGGTGAAAGCTCTCCCGCAGGGCCTCCTGAATACTGACAGCCCCCCGATGGACCTCGTGGATGGCAACCTGCAGAAAGTGCAGCCAGGATCTCAGCAGTGCTTCCACGAGAAGCACCAGAGTGCCCAGGGGCAGCTTCGGCTCCATGTTGCAGAGTGCTGTGGTGTCCAATGGAGGGCAATCAGAGCACGCAGGAACACAAATGTTTTGCTGTCCCTCATTGAGGTAGGCAAGCAAGCAGGGAAAGCTGAGAACTGGCTGCCCGGGATGGGGATCCCTTTAAGCACAAGCCTCACATAGCCTCAGGCAGCAGCCACACAAATAAACTCCTGACCTGATGCCCTGCTGGACCTGGTAACGGTGGACAATGCAATTCAGTGTCCACTCAGTGTGGATGCGCTATTTTGAAATAGCAAAACGCTATTTCGAAATGCATTTTGTGTGTAGATGTGTTATTTTGAAATAACTTATTTAGAATTAACTATTTCAAAATAAGATATTTCAAAATAACATTGTAGTGTAGACATACCCTCAGGCCTAGAATCTTAACCATGCAGATTTAGTTTGCTTTTTTCCCAAAGCTTTCTCACGTTAATGCTGCCCAAGGCCTCTTCTTCTTCAGTCCTGTCCACTCTCCTCTCTGCTTCTCTCTGAACTTTTCTAGGTTCTTTCCTGGACTTTGCACTTTCTCCCTGGCCTCTTCTCAGAAGTCCTACACCAAACTGTTGCTCTTTCCCAGCTTTTCTTCCTAGATTACAATGAAAAGATGAGTCCTAGCCCATGTCTCACTCCTTGTTTTTCTGCTACTGAGAGAAGGTTACCTCTTTACTAGCAGGCCCTGCATTTAGCCTGAAGTTACATGACTCCTCTCATGCTCTATTGGTCCCAGAACTTTAGCCTTAAAGCAGCCAAACCTTGAAATATGTCTGCATGGAGCTAGGCTTGCATTTAAAGGAACAGGCTGACTTGATACACCATCCACTCTCTAGAACAACATTTAGATTCTCTGAACCACCTATGGGGCCTAAGGTGTTTGTAGCAGACTGACTGGGTCAGTGGCATTTATGATGACAGATCCCACAAACTTTTCCCAGACCCAACCAAAACTGTGCCTGTCTACTGAGCTATTCCAGCAGATCTAGAGCTCAGAGGATAATTCCTGAATGACACAGTGCTGCTGCATATGCCCCTGCAGCTCACTGGGTGGGGCAAAGCTATGTATCCCTGCGCTAGCAACCCCATCTGCTGGAGTAGCCCTAAAGTCATCTCAACATAAAAAAGAGTAACCCAGAAGCTGTCCTAATTTACACTTGAGGCCAGTCCAAAATGTACATATTCCCAGATCAGGGAAATGTAAAGATAACATCCTGGGTCTTAACCACTCTTCTTCTTCGCTAAGCACAGCCCAGAAGGGCTAAAATCTAGCCTATGTGATTTTATTCTGCTTCTCTCAGGCAAGCTCAAAACAGTGTGCCGTATTTATTGCCTTCTGTAATGTATAAATCTGAGGATACAGAGTTGCAGGTTCACTGGCAGCTCTAATTCAGAAATTTCTTCTTGTTTTATATTACTTGGGCATCATTTCTGTGTTTAATTAATATATGTAATAATTCCTCATTCTTCCTACACTAAATCCCACTGACACACACAGAACTTAGTCCTCAACCTGTATGGTATCTTCATTAAATTGCTTTGCAGCTATAGCAATAAACCAAATCACTTCAGAGAAATCTGAGGAGAGTGGAAGGAGACTTCAGTAAAGATTTTTTTATGGATCTATCGCTTATTTTAATATGTAAACTTGACTGTGTATTTCATTTTAAATTTTATCAAGAAATCAAAACAGTTTGATTTCAAGATTTGAATCAAGTAGAGAAATGTACAAAGCTGTAGCCAGTTTTAATATCTCAAATATTTAAATAAATGTTCCACCGGATGATGGATTGTATGATAAATTAAATATTCACACACCAACACAGAGCAAAAGTTCTTTAACTAGAGCAGTTTATTCCCCAAGTTTAAAATCAATATGGCAGATAGTAACTTTTCTTAGGAGCTGGTTTATAGAATTTATTTGCCAATCATAAAAGCTATCATATCCCAGTTAAAGTGGTTATAGGGTGTATGCAGTATGTTCACAAAAATGTTATGGTAGGTATGTTCCCTAAATTCAAAGCTAGGTAAGCAGTTTAGCTTAAGATTAATCAATATTGTGGAAGTAAAACTGGTAAATATTCAGACATAAAGTGTGTCTTCTGCTAAATGCCCAGGACTGAGCATCAGAACATTCTTTTTCCAGCTCTGCCTCTGTCTTGCTGCGTGACCTGGGGAAAGTCATGCCACCTCTATAGCCTTCCATTTAGCCATCTGTAAAATGGGGATTAAAATATGACTGTCTCCCACCTTACTAAACTGGATTGGAGGTATTTCCATAAATTTATTTGTCTAGATTTTATCTGACGCGGCGCAAAATTCTGTACAATAGAGGTCTAGATATCAGGTAGTGGGCTCCAACAATCTGATTCTCAAGGCTAGTTGTGGTCTTGATACAACTTCAAGCTGCTACCAGGCAGCTTTCACTACTGCTATTGCCTTAGGGTCATTGACACTTGTTCTGCCTCTTTGCTGTGGCAAAATGCTGTTCCTGTCTCCCTCCTGCTACACAGGGAAGAAGGCTGGTAAAGAATCGTGAAGTGGCTATAATGGAGATTCACCAACATGGAGTTTCCCTCCAATGGGAATTCTGTACTGAGCATTTTCAGGTTATTCTCAGCTTCTCTGTGTGTGTCCTGAGTGGTGCAAAGAGGCTAGGACCCAGTTTGTGACAGTGGTTCAATATTAGAGAAGGAGGCTAAGTCACTTGGTTGAGTCATGCCCTCACATATGTCACACAATGAGATACTCAAAGCTTGGCAGCTATTGGCACAAGTACAGTTGTCAGACAAACCCAGAAGGCTAGGGAGTGTGACTGAGGGAAATCCCATTTCCAAGGACATTTTGCACCATCTGCTCATTTAGGGCATGTCTAGACTACATCCCTCTTTCGAAAGAGGGATGTAAATTAGGCAGCTCGAAAGTGCAAATGAAGCAGAGATGTAAATATTCTGCACTTCATTTGCATAATCACATCACAGCGTTCTTTCAAAAAAGGGTATTTCAAAAGTGAAACCGCCCTTGAGACATGGTTCTTTTGGGGAAAATAAACCCTTTTTCAAAAGATCATTTTTTTTGAGACATACAGGATCTTTCGGAAAAGGGTTTTTTTCTTTGAAAGAACCATGTCAAGACAGCAGTTTCACTTTCAAAATACCCTTTTTCAAAAGAATGCTGTGATGCGATTATGCAAACGAAGCTTGGGATATTTAAATCCCCGCTTCATTTGCACTTTCAATCTGCCTAATTTACATCCCTCTTTCGAAAGAGGGATGTAGTTTAGACATAGCCTTAGTGGCAATTCTCCAATTGTCTAAAAGGCATATATATAGATGTTAAGAGCATGTAAGGATGAGTGCAGAACCCAAAAGTTATGTGGCCAAACAGGAAAGGACCAAATCTATGCAAAATGGACTTATGTAGTGGCCTTTTATCCTGAGATGTAATATCAAGCCTTCTAACAGTCTCCAATGGGTGCAGCAGTGCTCCAAGTACCATTATGCAGTGATACTTTTTATTTTCTTTTTAGAGTCATTGGTTTACTGTCTGCTCTGCAGCTGGCACTGCATTGCCTCTAGCAACCTTTGTTATATTACAGCATGTGAGATGGCACCTGGAAACATGTGGCTACAGAAATCAATTCCATTGTTGCTTACACAGTATACAGACCTCCACCATGCTCCAGCATATATATTCAAACCCCAGGATATTTTGCATTGGCCATAGACTTAGCTAACAAATTGGGGAATGTACACAGTGGCCCTACCTGTGCCAGATATTTGGAAAAGCAACACTGGCATTATCACTTGCTTTTGCCTTAAAATTAGAAAGTGAATGTGGAAACACAATGGAAAAAAACGTGTCAGGGTGTTACGTCATAATCTCTTTTAAGTCTTTAAAGAGCACAACTTTGACAGAGGTTGCCTTGTATTTTTATTTTCAAATGAACACTTCTCTTGCCTACTACTAGCTAAAAGACTCTCCAGAGGAAGAACAAGTAGCTTCCTAAAAATATATTGAAGGAAGCAACTACTGAATTCACTATATGTAAATCCACTACTAAACATAAAGAGAGTTGGAAAGGAAATTTGTACTGCAATGCAGACTGAACAAGCTACTTCAGGCTCAAATAACTGTATTTTTGTGAGGGGGGGTGGGAGTGAAACAAAGGAACAAAATAAAAAACACATGGTAGCTAGTTGAAATCATTAGATGGTGGGATGGTGTGGGTTCATTCCATAAGTGATTGCAAAATAGCTTTGAATAAGTCTTCCAGGGGAGCAATGATTTTTATACCTTGGCTTTCACAGTGGTTGGTATGATAGCTTACCTTTTATGGCACTGTGCTTGCTGTGGCTCTGCCTAAAAAGTATTCAAGCTTATCTTTGCTCCAAGGGTGTTTTTATACCTTGCCTTTAGAATCTTAAACAGAATGTGTTATTCAGTTGTGATTTTGCATGCAAGCACATTTTCTATGGAAACTCTTGCATGCCACATCTGACATTGAACATTTTCATATTTAGTCAGAGATGTATTCTTAAATCTGTTAATGACTTTACAGTGCTCTTTGCTATTCAGTATCTGAACTAAATATCTGTTTCACATCTTACTGAGCTGATGAGTACAGAGACCTCCAAACAAAGGTAATGATACATTATTGAAAAAAAATCCCAAAATGACATTGTCCTTCATGCAGTGTCCTTTATGCAATCTAGTAACAAAACAACAACTGCCAGTAAAGCTTTTAACAACACATATGCTCAAATTGTGCTAGTTTCTGTTAGATAGATTCGGCTATTGACGCGACGGGTCACAATGCAATTTAGAAGCAATTAAAAGGTAATGAATGTGCTGAACTGAAACCTCTGCCTGGGAGGCTTTTTCTGTGTACAGGGGAAAGTAGACAGATTTGCGTCCTTCAGTAATTGCTGCTGGTGAAATGGCAATGCAAAATGCTACTCAAATGGGCCTCCAATGTCTGAAGGACATAGTGTTTTTGTGATTGTGACTTTTGTTGATGCAGCATACTACATCATCTTAAAAGTATTATAGATTGTATAATACCCTCCCTCCCAAAAAAACATCCCCCCCAAAAAACCACCCCTGCAATGATAAATACCTTCCTTTTTATTTTGCACGGGCTATTTTAACATTCTTCTCCTGAATAATGACATTTTTAATGTTTTGTGAAGATATAAACTGACAGTATTGATTGGACACCTGCACATTTTGCACAGAATGCTGCCTGGCTTCCTACAGGATTAATGTCCTGGCAAATGAGGTAGAACTGTCTGGGTGGTTAATTAATGATGGTATATGTCAAACATTGATAACATCAAAGTGATGGATATTATATTAAGTGACAAAAGTTCAGACCAGTTTATTCTCAATTTAAAGATTTATCTGAAATGGTGTATTTCATGGCTATGTTTTCATAAATTGCATAAAATAGTTAAGAGTGTCCAGACCCTGGAATATTTTCTTCATCCCCGAGAATCACAGCACAGATTTTTTTACACTATCCTCTTCACAGCCTTGTAATTCAGGTTTTTGTTTGATGCATTTGATCATCAAAACTAAGTTTGATGTATGAAAATATTTGGACCAGAACTTGCTGAAGATTTAAACTTTAAGGCAGCTCAGATTGAAACTTCGAGGTTTGCAATTTTTTTTACCACTATGCATGTTCATTTTTGCATGTTCCTACACTTCCTGGTTGTACTCGTGGTAATTCCAGCTTGTTCATAATCAAAAGGCATAGAAACGTTAAGAGACCCACTTCTTGCAAAATTCCCAGCAAAATTTTACCTACTTCAGAGAAATACTTCAGATAATCTCTGAGTGCTTAGCCAATGTGAACCCTTCGAAACATTTTTGCATAGGGAGCTATTTGAATTAACCATTACAATTGTATTCCTTTTTACTGATTTCTGCATTATATTCATAAGTACTTGCAAAATAGTTTAGCAGGAATAATTTTCAGCCTGTTGGTTGTTTGTGACCTGTGTTCATTTTGACCCATTTGCTATTTGTGGTGTGTGATTCATCATCCAAGTCACTTAGTATTGTTCCTTTCCTGGCTGAAACTTCAAATTAGAGAATGAAAAAGAGCAAACAATACACGTCAAGCTCCGATTTCTGGACATATATTCATTTGTGCCAAAACATGTAAAAATTCATGGTTTCTGATGGTGTCTGCACATTCAGATTTTCTAACCTCTTGCACACCAGTAAAACAAATTTAGCACTTTTCATAAAGAAGAAACACACAACTTGTGACCAGATCCAATACTGCAATATTCTGTTATTTACTGTCTATATGCTTTCTGTAGAATTCCCTTTTTTCCATGTATTTCACATAATGGGAAACCAATAAGACTGTGTTCCAGTATTAAAATAACAAGGAACAAGAAAAATAACAGAACACCATGAGTCATCTCCTACAGCCCCCAGGACAGCCAGGGACAGGCTTTTAAAGAGCCAATCAGGTTGTACTAACTGGGACAGCCCTCTATATAAAGAGCTGCACAGAAAGAGAGACAGTTAGGCCCTGACCAGGGAAGGTATATGTCCTGGTTCCCGGAGAAGCACCTTTGGAAGACTAGTACTGGGAAGACTCAAGTTGGCTAGAGAAGGAGGCTCCAGCCTGATACCTGCCAGGCTGCTGCCCTTGCTATAAGGGCTAGGAGGGTGCAAAAGGTCACAGGAAGAGTGGCCCAGAAAACAAGAGGCAGTAAAGAGGAGTGGAGGAGGGTAAGACAAAGCTGCCAGCAGAGAACCCCTAGGTCATGATCCAGGGTAGTAAATGGGCCTGGGTTCCTCCCTTTCTCCTGTGCACCACACCTAATCACCAAGGTGTGGCTAATACAGACTGTGGCTTGCCCCTGAGATAAGGGGCTAGACTTTGGGGATGCAGTTGGACACAGTGGCAGGTGAGATGGAGGATTGATGATGACCTCTTCAGAGGAGGGCATGGCCCATACAAACTGTGGCATACCCCTGACACAGAAGGGCTAAGCTTGGAGGCCACAGTTGGCCACAGTAATAGTAGAGACTAAAAACTGCCAATACAACCCCTGGAAGAGTGACGAGAGACTGTAGTAGTAGGCACTGCTGGAGGGCAGTGTCCTGAAGAGGATGCCATGGTCCAGGAGTGACAGGGTCTGGGAAAAGAACTTGGAGCATGGATGGAGGAGACAAACGAGGTGCCCTGCTGATGAAAGGACTAATTCCCCAAAGGTACGAGCAAGAGGCACAGCAATGGTGAGTCCTGCCCTTTGACAGTATGACACAATCATATACCCATTCATGATGCTGAGTTCTAACACTTTTATATGCTTCTATTAAACATTGGAAAACAATAAATATATCACATATCATTCTTCTAATCTTTTATCAATGTGAGTATAGAAAATATGACATATTAAAAAACAAAAACAGCCCTCCAGATTGGGACTGGGATAAAATAAAAGTCAAAATTAGCTTTCCCTCAAAACCTGAGCCCTCAAGTTTCAAAAATGTATAAAAGACTTTTTTAGGGGTGGAGAGAATGCTAGCCTCTCATTTATGTATGCTTTGATTCTGAAATTACTGAGAGCCTTCATTTGATGCAAATTTTTTGTGTTTCATGTTTCTTTTTGTAGCCCATCCAGATATGTGACTCCCTACACTTTATATTTTATGAATTATTATTATTTGTATTACACTAGAGCACCTAACAGCCCCGTCAGAAACCAAGAACTTGTTGTCAAATAGAATAAAAATAGTATTGAAATTTGAAGATATCAGTTATAAAATAATGTGTAATGGCATTCCATACAAATTGAGACCTATTGTAATATCTTCATGGCATCATAAAATACATCTCAAGAATAACATCAGTTCTGTTGTATGTAGTGTTCTTGTAGCCACACCAGTCTCCAGGATACAGAGACAAGGCAGGTGAGATAATATTCATGTTGGACCTAGTTCTGCCTTGATAAGTGCATGGGAGAAAACAGAAAGACAGTCTAGACTTGCTGACATAGCATAGTTGAGAGGGAAGAAATGGTAAATTAAACTGACACAAACTGTGAAGTCATTGTGATTAGGAGGGTTGCCTTAATTCCTGCTTCATGAAGTTCATTAATAATCTCACTGATTGGACCATGGCAAAGAACAAAATACACTACCTAGCTTTTTTAATCTAGTAGTTATTATGAGGAAAAATAATATTTTGTTCCAGTGTATGTCTACACTATTCCTGGGAAAGAGCCTCCCAGCACAGGTAGCCAGACATATGCTAACATGACTTGAGCTTGGCTCATGCAAAAGCCATTTCATATCTGAAGAATGTAGAAAAATCAAGTTATAGCCAGAAGTCATTTGAAGGTCTTTAGGATCACCTCTGATTTGTAACGAATGGACTGGTGGAAGCACCAAATAGAGTCAGGTCATGTTTGGGTACTCAGTTTTTCAGAATAGATTCAAGTCCATTGAGAGGTCTTAGGGCACATCTACACTATGCAAAAGATCAACGCTGCCATGGTCGATTTTCTGGTGTTCAATTTAACAGGTGTAGTATAGACCACT
The DNA here is from genome assembly GCF_052426305.1 of Pelodiscus sinensis. Classification (NCBI taxonomy): domain Eukaryota; kingdom Metazoa; phylum Chordata; order Testudines; family Trionychidae; genus Pelodiscus; species Pelodiscus sinensis. The sequence goes on from NC_143060.1 coordinate 43,657,353, forward strand.
TAGAGGGCATCCCCATTGGTGCCAGTACTCCTGCTCCTCACAAGGAATAGGGAAGCTGACAGGAGAATTTGCTCCCATCACCCTCCCACTGTGTGGATGATGCAGAAATGTGATTTAAGATATGTCGACTCCAGCTACATAAATGACATTGGTGTAGTTGTATACATTAATTTGACCTTCCACTGTAGTATAGACCAGGCCTCAGAGAGTAGGCTTGGAGTCCAGATAAGGAGCTAGGTTCCCAGTCAGGATTTTCAAAGCACTCAGACCCCATCCACTTGTAATTATCTTACCCATTACAAAGATAGCTTCCCCAATTATCACCTGTAATATCATTATCTCATAGACATTAACCCCCTCCCCATCCCACCTCTGTTCTAAAATCTGATTTGTCTATTTTATATGTGTTCACTTTTTTTTATTGTATCCCTTTGGAATATATGGTCATGCCAATTTTCTTCCATAATTTGATCTGAGGAAGTGGGTCTGGCCCATGAAAGCTCATCACCTAATAAACCATCTTGTTAGTCATTAAAGTGCTACATAATCCTGTCTTTTGTTTCAGCAAGACCAGACTAACACGGCTACATCTCTTTTCCCATCCACTCAGTGCCTCTGTTTTAGTGTGCCTAGGTTATGATGTAGACAATAGGCACAGGGCAAGCTTTGCATTCACTATGTGAAACATTGGCCCCTTCTGGGCTCTGGCTGGAGCCTGAGCTCCAAGACCCTGTGAGAAGAGAGGGTCTCAAACCTCAGGCTGCAACCCATGCCCAGAAGTCTACACTTCAATTAAACAGCCCTGCAAGACTGAGTCAACTAGAATGGGCCAGCCACAGATTTTTCATAGCTTTGTAGACATGTCCTTTGAGGTCAAAGTGAGTTTTGCCATTGACTTCAGTGGACTCAATATATCACTCTACTGTTTTTTTTGTGCAGAGAAGGGAGTGTGTCACTTTTAATAACATGAACCAGTTATGTGTGGTCTGTGGTTCGCATCAAGTTATCGCTGGCAACTCCAATTAAACATCACCATTAAAAAGCTCTTTAATCTCTTATTAAAGATATAACATTGCTTTCCTCTGTCTGGTTACAGGCTCACAGCAGTAATGCAAAAGATACAGTTATCTTGGCTTGCTCAGCCACCCTCTTATTTGACAGAAAGCAAAGAGAGAGACAGGAAAAAGAAGAAATCAAATGGGGAAGGAAAAAGAACTTGCAAGGGGTGAAGGCATGCACTCAAATGTTACATTCCAGGCCATGTCCAAGATTTAGCCAAAGCTGGTGGAGGTGGTAATGTCATTGGGTTCCCCCTCTTTGGTTCTGCAGACCCAGTGATGTCTCTCAGTCTCCCATAGTTCTAGGAGATGGTGAGGGTGACAGTCAGAAAGGTAAAGTACTTCTTTCAGATCATCAATTCACACCACTCTCACTCAGTGACCCCCTCAGCTGAACAATGGCAAATGAAGTACGGCAATCTCCTCCATTAACGTTAACCATTGAAAACACATTTGAGTGACTTAAAGTACAAATATTTCCTCCCTTTAGTGCTCATTCTCTTCAAGAGAATCTACCAGGAGCCTTGCAGACCCCTTATCACAGTTTCTTCCATTCAGATAATCCAACTTGTACCAGTGTGTTTGTCTCCAATGTTTGCTAACTTTTATAAACAATTTTATATAACAGGCAGTGTGGACTTTTGCTGACCTCAACAACTAAGAGTACCAGCTCCACAGCACATCATACACAACTTCCCGATGCTCAAACACACAGGTGAGCACGGAGTTGAGAGGCAGTTCAATGCAATGGTTTAGGGGATTTAAAGTGAAGCTGTTGTGAGTGATGCCTTGTGACTAACCCTTAAGATTGAGCATTCAACTATTTTCAGAATTCTCTTCTCATATTCAGCTTGAGAAATTCCTCAATTTTTAAAGCATCTACCAATGACATTTCATTTTCCTGCTGCATGGCTAAAGTGGGCCCCCTTTCAGAATCGCCCTGTATGTATCTTGTTCATTTGAATGAATAGTAACTGTAATTCTCAGCATCTCTGAAATTAGGCCACTTCCTTTGGGTCTGAACATTGATTTAGATATCTAGTTTTGAACATCCAAGTTTGAAAATATTGACGTAAATTAATTCCTCAAGGCCAGACTTAGACTCACAATGATCATAAGCACATGTAAATCTCAGGTATTCCTAATTCTACACTGCATAACCCAATACACTGATGCTCCCCTTAACAATGACAACTGGGATTTTCAAAGAAGCCTCTGAAATTTAAGCATCTGATTTTCATTGATAATCAGTGGAATTGGGAACCTAGTTTCTATTTTTGCCTATGAAAATCAACTCTAACATGTCTGAGAGAGAAGAATGATCCAGAAACATAATTCAGTATCAAAAATAGAATGGCGCTTTGGGGACCAATCTAGTTCAGATCCAATTCTGCTCATCCTATCATATCTCCTTTCTTTAGAGCAAGGCAATCTCATATGCACTTCAATAGCACATATCTTTGGACTGAGTTTGACTATGCTCCTGAAAATGACCCTAGAGAAAACAGTTATAGTAGCAGTAGCAATAAAAAGATGTAGCCCTTTATAAACGGAAATAATGGAAGAAATGATTAGCATAGTGATCTTGTTAACTTCAGAGAATGTTAACCTCTTTCTTCAGCAGTGGAAGGAATAACAACATTTTTGTGAATCTACATCTCCAGTGAAAGTCCTTTTAATATAATACACAAACAGAGCAAAAAAGTTTTACACAGTGTACTTGGAGTTTTAAGTAATTCAAAATGTGGAAGCTGCATAATGTACATAATGTGTAAAGCTGCATAAAGTCAATCACTTCTCCTTTGGGCCTCTGATCATATTATAAGCCTGATCCAAAGTAAGTAAATGCCTTTCCATCAATTTCAATTGTCTTTGGATTAAGCCTTAAATTGTCACCATGTCAGGAGAGGTGGGGTTTGCACCTTTGACAAAGGGTCAGAAATCAATGATGAAACAGAATAAAATGGCCAAAGTAAGCCAACTATACAATTTTTTTAAAAGTGCAAATCCCAAGACTCTTTCCTGTAAACTAATGCAATTAGTTTAAACCTACACTGTGTGATCCTAGTTTATACAGAATAAGGCCTGATCTTGCAAATACTTTGGATGTACACTATTTTAGTTATATATTGTCACAGAGTACAGATAACACATACCTAAGTATTGGCAGTATTAGGACTTGTGGGCCTGATTCTGTAAACACTTTTGCATTTAGGCCCTGATTCAGAAAGGTACTTAAGCATGTACCTAATTTAGAGCATACAGTTCGTCCCGCTGACATTCATATTTGTTTAATTTACTAGATCATTTAGCACTTTACAGGACTGACTCTCTAGTGAAGAGCAGTTTACTGAAGATTTTAAACATGCCTCAGTAGTGGACTTAGTAGTAAATTTAAGAGGCCCAGAAGCCTCAAATCACATAGGCTGTGTCTAGACTGGCAAGTTTTTCCGCAAAAGCAGCTGCTTTTGCTGAAAAACTTGCCAGCTGTCTACACTGGCCACTTGAATTTCCACAAGAATACTGACTTCCTACTGTCTGAAATCAGTGCTTCTTGCAGAAATACTATGCTGCTCCCGTTAGGGCAAAAGTCCCTTTTGCACAAAGCTTTTGCGCAAAAGGGCCAGTGTAGACAGCTCAGATTTGTTTTGTGCAAAAAAGCTCTGATCGCGAAAATGGCGATCGGTGCTTTTTTGCGCAAAAGCGCATCTAGATTGGCACGGATGCTTTTCCACAAAAAGTGCTTTTGTGGAAAAGCGTCAACGTTAAAACTTTTCCGTTAAAAGCATTTGCGGAAAATCATGCCAGTCTAGACGTAGCCATAAAGTGCGTTTAGATTGGCAAGATTTTGTGCAAAAGCAATTGCTTTTGCACAAAAACTTCTAACCTGTCTACACTGGCCGCTTGAATTTTCACAAGAGCACTGATGTTCTAATGTAAGAATTCAGTGCTTCTCGTGCTAATACTTTGATGCTCCCACTCAGGGATAAGCCCTCTTGCGCAAGAATACTTGCGCAAGAGGGCCAGTGTAGACAGGCACCTTAACTTTTTGTGCAAGAAAGCCCGATGGCTAAAATGGCCATCAGAGCTTTCTTGCGCAAAAGCGCGTCTATACTGGGCACAGATGCTTTTGCACAATAGCATCCATGCCAATCTAGACTCTCTTTTGCGGAAATATTTTTAACGGAAAAACTTTTCCATTAAAAGTATTTCTGCAAAATCATGCCAGTCTAGACGCAGCCATAGAATTTGCGGCAGACAAAAGCAAAGGTAATTCATTAAGTAGATGCAAATTGAAGTTACCCAGCAAAGTTTTTTTAGGCAATACTCTGTCCTGAAGCAGTGAATAGTTTAAGGCAGTGGTCACCAACGAGTAGATTGGGATCTACTGATAGATCTTGGAGCCTTTGACAGGTGATCTTGACTGGTTTGGCCAAGAAGCTATTATCAAGTGCAACACTTCAGATGCCCCTCCCCACACTGCTGCGCATCTCCTGCCCTTTGTCTTAGAGCTGCAAACAGGTACAGAGCATGGTGCCCTCTCTCCCACTCTGTATTCTATCTCCACAGAATGAAGGGTGGGGGCACAACAGGGCTTGGGATGGAGGGAGTTTGCTGGCTGCTTTGGAGTATGGTGCAAGGCCAAAGCAGGAGTGAGCCTGCCTTTGCCTCACTGCCCCACCACCCAGGAGCCACCTGAGATAAGCAGTGTCCAGCTGGAGCCAATCCCCTGCCCCAATCATGAACCCCCCTCTTGTACCCCAAGCCCCTGTCCTAGCCCTGAGCCTGCTGGACCCAAACTCCCTTACAGAGCCTATACCCTGAACCCCCTTCTACACTCCAATCCCTGCCCCAAATTCAGCTCAGAGCCCCCTCACACTCCAAATCCCCAAGAGCAGAGCCTCTGTCCCAGACTGGTGAAAGGGAGAGAAATGGGGGAGGGAGGGAGGACAGAGTGAGCAGGGGCGGGGCCTCAGAAAAGGGGCAGGAAGGAGGTGGGACAAGGGTATTTGGGTTTGAGGTAGATACTGGATTGCACTTAAATTAAAAAAGTGATCTTGTGCTTAAAAAGGTTGGAGACCACTGGTTTAAGGTCTGGTATCTCATGAGCAATTAGAGCTAGAAATGGAAGAGATATTCACCACCAGAAACTAAGGAGCCCTTTTTTTTGTAATAGGTCCCAAGATTTATTTTTTGAAAAGTATCATAATATTTGTAAACATTATTTGAAATCATTCCTAGAAGTTTCTAAAATGTCTTAGTTGTAAAGTTCAGTTTCCTCTCCCTGTATGAGTGGACATATGGCATTAAAGAAGCCTATCTTTAAAGCTGCTGGGAAATGTAAATCAGCTCTGAGAGTGATTTTTAAAATGTTTTCAAAATAGTTTTTCTGTGTCATATGGGGCATATCTAGAATACATGATGTTGTGGTGTGACACAATGGTTGTTTTGGCATGAATTTGGTATGACACGTAGAAGCACACTAGTGTACAACTAATACAATCAGGTTAAACAAAACCAACTTACTATATATACACTCATTCATTAATCTCCCCCCTTCCCAAAATGAATAGGTAAAAAGGGCAAAATATTATGACCCTTTCAAAACCTGACCCTATATTTCAACAGTTGACAAACTTTCCCAGCTTGCCAGGGTCAACTGCTTGTGTGTCAGGATGTTTTGTTTATCTGGAGTTCCTGCAGGCATGGAGTCCTGCGGTACCTAGTGTCTATGGGTGTGTCTAGACTACTGAGTTTTGTCAACAAAAGTGGACTTTTGTCGACAAAACTATACCTGCGTCTACACTACCGCTGAGTTCTGTCGACATAACGTCGACAGAACTCAGCAGTTTTGTCAACGCTGGTAAACCTTATTTTACGAGGCATAACACCTTCTGTCGACAGAGTTCTGTCGACAGAAGGTGTTATTGCCTGTAGGGTTGTGTCTAGACTACAGGGTTTTGTCAGCAAAGCAGCTTGCTTTGTCGACAGAACTGAATGTGTCTAGACGCTCTATGTCAACAGAAGTTTTGTCGACAGATACTGTCGACAAAACTTTTGTCGACAAAACCCTGTAGTCTAGACGTACCCTATGATTCACCATTCTGGGCCAACAGGAGTGGCAGGAATTGGTGGCCAGTATCTCCCTCAGTTTGTGATATTTCCCTCAGCTCACATTGGTGGAGAATGGCAAATCGCAGACACTATGAGCTGAGGGGCTCCATGTCTTCAGATGCTTCAGGTAAACAAACCTCCTGATGTGCCTGTGGCTTACTTTGATGGGCCAGGAGTCAAAGTGTGCTTATCCCGTCTGTAGCTCATTGTTGATGGAATGTCAATTCTACACTCACTTATTTTTTAAAAATGATAAAAAAAATTTATTTAAATTGTATAGGCATGAAATTTGACCCATGCATTCAACAAAATGCTAGATCTTTCAAGTCAGTCAGAAAAATACACTGAATGACAGTACTGTGGCACTGGTGTCAGTCTGCTTCTGTGAAATTTAATCTCTTCTTGCATATGACCACTGGACCTCCTAAATCTCTAGCCAATCTGAAAATACAATGTGCAGATTTTATAAATTCTGTAACAAAATTTAAATAGATTATTATCACCACAGACATGCCAAGCTACAGGGCTGCTTTGAAATAAACAAAGAATGACTATAGAGCAATGTCATCTGCATTATCACTGTTAAACTATAGATTAAACTGATTAAATTATAAAATAAATTACATCTGATGAAGTGGGTCTTTGCCCACAAAAGCTTATGTTCCAATAAATCTGTTAGTCTATAAGGTGCCATAAGACTTCTCATTGTTCTTGTTAAATTATAAAGTCCTACAAAATCTGTAACTAAATTATTCTCTAAGCTTTTCATTCGAGTATTTAAAATGAACAATGGTGAATTTAGAAGAAAAAGGTCTGCTTATGATGCAGCATTCAAACTTAATGTTGTTGAATACACAGAAGCAAACAAAAATTGTGCTGCTGCTCGTGAATTCTGCATTAATGAAAGGCAGGTAAGAGAATGGTGAAAAAATAAAACAGTAAAAGACATGCCAAGAAGCAAGGAAAAAAAATGTCCATTGAAGTGCATTTCATTTCCTGAGCTGGAGAAAGATCTCAGTGATTGAGTGTTGAATGTTCACAAAATGGGGACCTTATCACTAGAACTGGAATTCGTCAGGGTGCTTTGCAAATGTCGAAAGATGACAAATACAAGTCAGTAAAGTCATCAATATTTGTTGCATCAGTTGGTTGGTGTATTCGCTTCATGCACTTCCATGGTCTCTGTCTTCATCAACAAACAAGATAGCACAAAAGCTGCTGAGGGACCTGGAAGAAAATAATTGAATCATTCCATAGATTATAAAATATTGAAAGGAAGATGCATTTGAGCTGTCACAAATAAGAAATATGGATGAAACACCAATGACATTTGATCTCCCGAGCAACAGAACAGTAACTGGTGTTGGTGAAAAAACAGTTTTAATTAAAACTACTAGCCATGAAAAAATCCATTTTATAGTGCTTTTATCATGCTTGGCCAATGGATCAAAGCTCCTTTCTGTTATTGTTTTTAAAAGAAAATCTTTTCCTAAAAACATAAAATTTCCCATGAGAGTCATTGTACGTGCCAATGAAAAGGGATGGCTGGATGAAAATGGGACTATTGAATGGCGGGGAAAAGTGTGGAAAAGACCAGAAACCTTCTCAAGAAACCTTCTCAGCTTGTTTGGGACATGTTCAGGGAACACAAGACAGATGAGGTAGATTCATTGATAAGATGATCCTGTTCTTTTATGCAACACTGTTTTTCCAAAAAATAATGTGACTTATATATGGTAACTCTTTATCCACAGCACACTTATATGTATCCTATTAGGCCACAATTTGGGAAAGACTCTAAAGTAAATGGAATGTAGTTACACACATAAAGTTAAGCACATGCTTAAGTGCTTTCCTGAATTGACGTTAGCACCTTCAGCTTCTAATCTAGGAATTGTTCTATACTTGATATACAAAGTCCAAAAGCAGTTAATTTGCAGATTATCTAGTGTGTCTATTGGCATTTTTTCCTATTCTGCACTTGATAATTTTTCTAAAATAAATCTGTGCAAGATGAACTTCTCTTACAGGCTTTTTGTCTGTTTAATAAGGGTCACCATTTCCTGCTTCAGCAGTGTATAGTTCTTTAGAGAGGATTATTTCTAGCACAATACTTCCTAGAGCATGACTACACTGTAATCTCTTAACAATCAATTAAGCCTGAAACAAAGTCTGATATGGAGTTAATGACTTCAACTCATTCCTCAAATCCTTTGAGTGAAGAAGAACCTAACTCTGTTTCATAGAAGGATGACATTTGAAAAGCACTGGAAATGTTAATATTTTTAAAAATAAATTTATGCTTATGCCGTTAGAGCATTATTTTTATTCCTCAGATCAATTGATAAGACTCTCACAGGCATTAAATAGAGTTTTTTTTAATTGTTGTTGGAACATCTCTCTCATATCCTCTTGTCAGAAAATCAATCGTAATTTTGCATTTCTGTCTCTGCACTTACAGCTGATGATGGAGAGGGTGAAAAAAATGCATTAAGAAAGTAAACTTGTTAGCAACCCAAGGCTTGGTTCCTGTCACTTACATATACCCTTACACTCTGTCCACAAATAGTCCTGTTGAGAACAGTGGGACTACTCGTAGGCATAAAATCAAGCATATACATAAATCTTAGTAGCAGTGGACTCTAAGATGATAGTGTCTTTCAAAATGGATATGTCCATATACACGCAAATAGAGCATACATTTTTTCTACTCCACTACATTACAGTCCCAGTGGGAATAGTTCCTTGACATTTCCCTCAACAATTACATTTTCTGGAAGCTCCGTATTATTTGAAATGCTGGAAATATAGTATTTAGCAGCAAGTCTAGCAATATTGTGTGTGTGGTCAAAGTTCAAAAGAAGGTACATCATCTGTAGATGGCAGTATGTTACCATTCTGTCCACATGGAAAAATAATTCCATGGAATATCATATGGGAAGTGAAGAGGTTTTGGAGGACTGGGGAATCGCATTTTTGTTGTACAGACAAACCAAATTATTCAGTGTTTCCAGGTGTGTCCTTTCACATTTCTATTTCATTAGACGTATCACCTTCTCAGCCTGTGGCTGGAACAACAGATCTAAGCACCTGCATGCAGGCAACAACCTCCAGGGAAATCCTCTTGCTGGTGCCACTATTTCTAATGACAGCTTCATTCTTCTTGGAAAACCACTTGATCTCTGGATATGAAGACCTCCAGAGACCTAAGCACAAGCTTGATATGAGCTACAGTTTCACGTTAGGTCTCTTCAGCCTGGTCTACTTTCGGAAATATCGTTTGCTCAACTATGTTCAGGGGTTTCAAACTCCCTGAGCATAGTTAAGCTGATCTAAATTCCCATGTAGACAGTGCTAGGTTGATTAAATAATTCTTCCCTCAGTCTAGCTACTACCTCCCAGGGTGGTGGATTACCTATGCAGATGGAAGAACCCTTCTTATTGGTGTTGATAGTGTTTACAATGAAGTGCTGCAGAGGAACCATTGAGCTCCTATAGTGTTTTAAGTGTAAACAAGGATTTTGGAGAATGTGTATGTAACCCACACACTTGTTGGGGGGTGGTGTATTGTCCCATCTAGTGGCACTTAGACCACTTACAGAGACAGAGAATGAGTCTGCTCTACAGCATTAGCTAAGGGTCAGTTAGCTTCTAGCTCAAGCAATAGATGCTCAGGCACTAAGTTCCAGAGATCCCAGGCTGAGTTCCATCTATGGTGTTACATATAGTTTCCAAGCACAGATGGATAGCAGCATTGCTTCCACTCAAACTGCTCAAGAACAAGATGGAGACAGCAAAAGACCAATGGCAGCAGAGGTCCACTCACTGAATATTTTGCCTAATTGTGCAAAAATATTTTTCCTCTAATACCTATTATCACAAATCCAGAAGTTATTATATACAACTCCTTGTGATCATATCCATAACTTCTGTACTGTAATATGAAGTAACCTCTGTACAGTCCCTTAAACTTGTAACTTGATCCCCAATTTATAATTTCCCCAAAAGGTGAGTGTTTTGAATTTTTATATAAAGGCAAATTCCTTATTCGTCATATTCATATTGCAGTGCTCTGATGTGCTGTTCCAGAAGAAAAAAAATATGAAATTGTGGTGCAAAAACTGTGACCAATCCCTTTTTGTATAAATGATTGTAAAACATTTTGTGACATGCAGCATGGAAGAAGCTGCATAAAATAATTTGTGATTGTAAAATACTTCACTCTGCCAAACTGCAAGAAATAAGTGAAGAAGAGCCACTTATTATCATAATAAGAGCAAACGCCTCTTTGAAAAAGACATTAGCTCATCAAGAGTGAAGCACCTTCTTCAAATAAGGGGTAAATAATAGTCAAATTAGGGAAATCAAGAATTGTTACAATACATCTGTCAATCACAGAAAGAAAATGTATTTTATAAGCAACCTTCATCATGAAAACTCCAGGAAGGAAGTGTCACACAAAAGCTACTCATCAAAACTTTACATTCCCTTTTCTTGAGAACACTTACAGCTCGACAAGATTATCTCCGCAAAGAACATTTGAGCAACCCACATAGGAAAAGTCTTCCAGAGCAATCAATCAGAGTCTAACTGTCCCACCACAAACTTAGCAAGAACATAATGGATAGTATAACTGACAGATATTTTAATTAATTCTGTAAAATATCGAGTGATTCAAAAGATAGTTTTAGAGCATTGAAAATGTACAAAGAAATATAAAGGAATTGTATAAATGATGATGTATATGTGCTTATGTTTGATGTATCTGATACAATGCACCAAAGTAGTATTTGATTCAAGGGCTAACAATTTGGACACTCAGGGTATGTCTAGACTACATGGGTCCGTTGACAGAGCCATGTAAACTAGTTTACCTGGCATAGGCAAAGAAGCAGGGATTAAAATAATCCCTGGTTCATTAAAATAAACATGGCTGCCATGCTGTGCTGACGATCAGCTGATACGGCACAGCGCTGTAGTCTAGACACAGATTGGTCGGCTAGGGAAGCCTTTGCCGACAGATCTCTTATGCCTCTCTTATGCCTCGAGGCTTACAGGATCGGTCGGCAAAGGCTTCCCTAGCTGACCGATCCGCGTCTAGACTTCCGCACTGTGCCGGATCAGCTGACCGTCGGCACACCGCGGTGGCCATGTTTATTTTAATGAAGTGTGGATTATTTAAATCCCCGCTTCTTTGCCTATGCTGGGCAAACTAGTTTACATGGCTCCGCCAACAGAGCCATATAGTCTAGACATACCCTCAATGTTCAACTGGAGAACCCACTAGAGATAGGAACAAGGGCAGTAGTCTCACAAATTGTAATAGACTTTTCAGTTATCTGTGGGGCTGATGCTAGGTTGCCAGAGCCTTGTCTTCATTAATTTCAACAAAAGGTGGGAATGTTCTTAATCTCAGTTACATCAAGTTAGCTCATGCGAGGTAAAGCCTAGTGAAGGCAAAAGAGCTTTTAATTTCCCCATGAGTTGTCAGGTCAAGTTAAATACTATGAGGTAGCTTCAGGTGTAGTTCTATCTGCAAACATGTTTGAAAATGGACTGTCTTGTCTTCAGTAGGTCTTTACCTCATGCTAGCTAAATCAAGTTAGGAACACACTTTTTTCTGATGTACAATGCAGCAAGCCCATCAGCCTAGGTCAAGAAACTTGGCTTAGCAGAGCTCATACGTATGCTGTAAAAATAATTGTGTAAACAGTACTTTGGAGTGAGGCTCAGCCTGGAGTTTGGACTCTGTAGAGTAGAGTCACAATCATGAACAGAGGCAGTGTTCATTAGTGTACTTCATTGTTTGTGCAGGGCTTTTCAACGTCTTAAATGGAAGCCTAGCATGCAAGGACTGGAAGATCTTGGGCTGGCTGAACTTGGTGGGTGAAAGCAGGGCTGGAGTGGGGGCAAAGAACTAGCTGAGTGGGTCCAGGTAGAGAGAGAGCCTGGGGCTGGCTGGGTCTACAGCTCACCCCACAGAAGCAATGACGTGTACAACCCTCCATTATTTTTCCTATTTGTTTTTAGCAATGCCCATAATGTGCTTACACTTCAGGAACAAACCTTTCTTAGACAAAGTGTCCTAAATCATCCTGTCAGATCCAATATTTGTTTTAAAATTGCCCAAACTTTTGCTTAGAACTCATACCAGACTAAATTAAATATTTCCAAGTATTTAATCTATAACTATTATACCACCAGTAATAGTTTATTTTGTTCATAATCACTGATTTCAGTAAGCCTTCTCAAGGATAATTTTCCTATTTTTCCACATCCTGTTTCAGGCTCTGACTCTAGGCATCAGGAAGAAACACAGATATCTAGCAGTATAGTTTACATTCGAAACAGTTTTATATTGTTTTCCATGTCTAACACAGATGATCTGATCCTGGCAGCACTCAGCATTCCCTCACATTACATGGGAATGTATCAAAAGGTTTCTTTATTGTTTTCTTTGCAGTTTTGTTGTTGGAGCTTCTGCTCAACCAGGGCAAATTGTGTATCAAAATCAATAACATCTAATCCAATACCTTGCTTGTTTGATCATAATTACAGATAATCAGGCAATATTTACTACAGTAATGAATACGGAAGCTATTCAAAAATTACTCATTTCAATATTTTAAACCCTAAGAATTATTTACTAATGAATATGTACAAATACAAAATTGTCATTAAAAGATACTGGCTATTAAAAGGTATCAAAGCTATTGTAAGCTAAGGTCTCTCTATATTATGGATATGCCTATTAATGATTCTATAACTGGAGTTTCATTCTAAAATGTGTTTACATGGGCATAAATTCCTGTTATTCTCTAAAAGTAGGTGCCCGATTGCCACGAAAACTTTCCTAACTCCTTGCATTTCTTATGTAGTTTCTCTTTGGTTTCATGTTTTAACTGGGAATTTTTAAATTTAAACTTTGATTATATTTATTTCTTTGCATTCCTACTTTTCACTGACTATCCAGCTACAAAAACTTTTTTGTGTGCAATAGAAACTATTTAGACTCTTATGTCACTCTAGAACAAAGTTCATACACTCTGCACACGTACCTGATTATTGGAAATACATACAGACATGATCGATGAGGGGCAAGGAGCACACAAGAATGACCAATTGACTGGGGCTAGAATGCACAGAAACCTGATGGGTTGAATAGGGGTGGGAAAGTTTGACTGTTGGGGGGTCAGGAACAAGCTCAAAAATTAGGCTCCTAAATCCATATTAGTCATAAATAAATAGCCTGAATTCAGTATTGCCAACCCTACATGTTCAAAAATGATGAGTCAGGATCACCAAAAGTCGTGAGAATGGTCTTAATATCATAAGATTATATAAAATAATACATTTTTATTTGCCTCCTGCTTTTTGATCCTTTAGGGTACCTTGGTGTTAATATTTTTCCACAACCATGAAGGCTAGAACTATACTTTTTCTTTAAGAATGAAAATTGAAATAATTACATATTCACTTGATTCCAAGAGCTGAGGCTTTAAAGAAAAAATAATAATCATCAGACTCATGATACAATTAAGATACATGATACATTAAGCATTGGCAACACTGTAGAATTTTAAATGTTTAGTGTTTAAGTGCCTAAAACGTCAGCTTCAGCTGCCTAACTTTAGTCATCCAGTTTTTAAAAGTCATTGTTTATGTTTTCACTTCCAGGATGTGACTGCGAATTCTTTCTCATAACAATTTATAATAACAAGACAGCAAGTAATTCTAAATTATTTTAATTAAAGGAAAAAGTTTTTAAACAATTATTACTTAGAGAACTGAACATTTAAAGTGGATATTTACAAAACTGTCCAATTTTCCTAAATGGATTGAAAAAGATTGAATTCTATGAAGTTAAACTATTAAGTTTTTGTTTAGCTGACATGAATAATGATTAGTGAAACTATTTGTCTGAAGGTTCTTGCAGACGGGTACATAATGTATTTAAATCATTGAAGTGTTCTGACTATATTTATAATTACAACTTGGGAGCTGGTAAACTCTTGGCTCATTTAAACTGAAAAAGTGTGCTCATATAATCATGATGGTGCTGCAATCTCTGCAGCTTTCTGCATGCTGAGTAGCTTTGCCTGGACTCTTTTGGGTGCTACTATAAACACAGACATAAATGTAAATGACTTTCACAAGTTCTTCACAGCAAGGAAAAAGGTAATCAGGATCCTACTCTTTTAATTCCTTTGGCTCTTCCATCCCTCTCTTGTGAATGCGACATAAAGCAAAGGTCCTAACTCTTAATTACAAAGAGCAGAATTTTCAAAATCCTGCATGTGTAACCTTGGCTAACTGTGTTTAAAAAGGCATTTGACGCTGAAGTGGCTACATGGATACATTGTTAAAGACGTCTAGGACAATGGCTTTGTGTGCCCAAGGATGACCCAGCCAAAGATTTGGTACTGGGGTGTTGTGATGTTGCCAGGTGCTCCTAGGGGAATTTCAAAAGCAAGAAGGGGCTCACATGTGTGAAGAAAAGTATTGTTGAGTTAGCACTTCTATGGTATGACTAACTTAGGAGGAGCAAGCTGATTCTGCTCCATCTTTCACCTCTGCAAGCCAGGCAGGACTGGCTTGAAAGCATTATAACGAACAAATGCAGGCTTGGGTCAACTCCCCCTCCCCCCAAATCTTGCTACCTCTAAGCAGGCACCAGGATAACAACAAAATTATTACTTTAGAGTTTATGGTTTTAAGAGAGCTGGAGGAAAAGATAGTTCACTTCACATTGAACAATCTGCAGACTCTATGTAACTACACTAATAAGGCACATACACAACTTCCTCCCCCATCACATAGAGTCCCTCCTCCCACACAGAACCAGTTACCTTAATTACCTTAGTTAACAGGGTGTTCAAGCTTCTCTGGCAGATCTTAACTAGTCATTGGGGCTGTGTCTAGACTACATGGCTCCATTAATGGAGCCATGTAGATTAGACAGATAGGCAAAGGCAAATGAAGCTGCGATGTAAATGATCGCGGCTTCATTTAAATTTAAATTTAAATGTAAATGTAAATTTAAATTTACATGGCTGATCAGCTGTTTGCCGGCTCAGCGCGTTAGTCTGGATGCTCCCGCGCCGACATCAAAGCCCTTTGTCGGCAGCCCCGTTATTCCCCGTGGGATGAAGTTTACCGGGGCTGCCGACAAAGGGATTTGATGTCGGCAGGGGAGCGTCCAGACTAGCGCGCTGAGCCGACAAACAGCTGATCAGCTGTTTGTTGGTTCAGCGCAGCAGCCATGTAAATTTAAATGAAGCCGCGATCTACATGGCTCCATCAACCGAGCCATGTAGTTTAGACGTACCCTGGGAGTAAAAAGAACAAAACAGAGCACAGCCATAAGTGAAGACAGTCTGCATTCCCAGTCCCCACCTTTAGCAACCATCAAACTATTTTGCAGAATCACATACTAATGTATAGGTGATGTATATCATATTAATTTCGCTGAATACTTAAAATGCAACTATCTCTGGGATGACATGAAACAGCCATTATAAACAGCAAAACCACACATTTTAAAACAAGACGTTTCAGAGGGGTAGCCGTGGTAGTCTGTAACTTTAAAAACAATGAGTAGTCCTGTGGCACCTTAGGGTATGTCTATACTTACAGCTTATTTCGGAATAAGGCTGCAAATGTAGGCATTCGGAATTGCAAATCAAGCCCGGGATTTAAATATCCCGCACTTGACTTACATCTTCCCGGCCAGACAACATTTTTTGAAATTTACAAGCCCAAAATAACTGCCCGCGTCTACACGCGGCAGTGAAACAGGCGTTTGAAATAAAGCGCTATTTCGAATTACCTGTTATTCCTCCTGCAATGAGGTTTAACAGGTAGTTCGAAATAGGGCTTTATTTTATTTATTTATTTATTTAGGGATATTTAAATCCTGGGCTTGATCTGCAATTCCAAATGCCTACATTTGCAGCCCTATTCCGAAATAGACTGCAAGTGTAGACATACCCATAGAGACTAACAAAAATATATATTATATCATGAGTTTTTGTTGGTAAAACTCAATTCACCAGATGAGCTAGAGTGGAAATAACAGAAACCAAGATGTGTAGACAGCAGCCACATATCACACCTCAGATACACTCCCCACACTCCCCACAAGAATTTACCCCTGCATTAAACCCTGTTGCCAACTCTTCCCACATATCTATACAAGCGACACCATCACAGGCCCTAGCCACAACATCAGGAGCTCATACAACTGCTCATCCTCTGTGATATATGCCATCAACTGCTAGCAACACCCCTCTGCCATGTATATTGACTAAACTGGACAGTACAATAAAGGATAAATGGACACAGATCAGATACTAAAAATGGTAACACTCATAAACCTGTAGGGGAACATTTTAACCTTCCTGGCCACTCAGTCCTGGATTTAAAAGTAGCCATTCTTCTACAAAGAAATTTCACCAGCCAGTGACAAAGACTGCAGAATTGGTATTCATCTGCATATTTGACAGTTTCTGAGGGTTTGAACAAAGACAGTAAGTGGATGTTGCATTATAAAGCTAGTCTCTCCTGCCTTTAATAACTGCATTTTTACATCCAGCCCACTTACTTAGCCTCATCAGCACCAGTCCTATAGCTCACAGATACTTTTTTGCTGTTATACATCTCTTGGTATCTGATATATATCTGCAGATGAGCTGCAGAAGTGGGTTTTACCCACGGAAGCTTTTTGTGATCAGCTATATGCTAATATGGGAAAATAGTAGAAAAATTTTATATATATTAGCTGCCTTTATTATAGCATCTGGACACTAAGGGCATGTCTACAGAGCAGAGCTAAAGCTGAAATAAGCCAGGTAATTTGAGCTACATCAATTGCTTAGCTTAAATCTAAATAGCTTATTTTGGCTTTTGGCACTGTCTATACAGCAGGAAGTCCAAGAAATAGCACTCTCCCTCTGACTTCCCTTACTCCTCGTAAAATGAGGATTACAGGAGTCGGAGTAAGAAGTCTTCCAGCTCAACATTATTTTGACATTATGTCAAAACAATGGCTTGCTGTGTAGATGTGGATTATGTTATTTTGGAATAATGTCAGTTACTAAAAAAAAAATGCTATGTAGATGTACCCTTTGACAAGAAGGAGCCAGGAGCCAATTTGGCACTGATTATCAATAGGATACTTCACTGCCAGATTGGAAACCTCTTTTAATGCAGTTAAGTAAAAAAGTTATATATATCCAGAATAAAATGATCTGATTGATTAGGCCTGCACACTCTGGCTAATACCACTGCACTTGTAATTACATCTATTTAATCTCTAAACTCTCCAAATCCAATTTGCATATCTTACCTCAAAGACTAGGGCTAAAATAGCACTGTGGCACCCAGCAATATTATGGGCATCACTTTAAGTCTAGGTCATTCTACAATATGATCCATGCCACAATTTGAAAATCTTTGTTTTGCTTTAGAAAGTTTCACCCCATGCGGGTATGTAAAATCTGACTCTACCCAGAAGCATTCAAATTGTATCACATTCCATCAATTCTCAGTCATGCTTCCTCTAATGGTGACCAAGATGGTTAAGTTTTTGTCCTGCATACTGTAGCGAATAAATAATTTTTAACTACAACTGTCAGACAGCCAAGAATGCTCATGATAGTTGTTGACAGTGGGCTATTTTTATGGAGGATATAGTACCTTAGACAAACAGCTGTCTCAGTTCGGGGATGTCAGGGCTATTCCCCTCTTTGGCATGCTGGCTACATCTACGCTACAAGGTTTTTGTGCAAAAACAATTGTTTTTGAACAGAAGCCAGCAGACCGTCCACACTTCAAGCGTGCTCTTGCACAAATAAATTGGCAGAAGAGAGGGCTTTTGCTGGTAGAGTTATTCCTTTCCCCACGAGGAATAATTCCTTTTTGCACAAGACTTCTTGCACAAAAAAAGTAAGTGTGGATGCTCCTATCAGGAAAAGCACGGGTGTGGTGATTGGCCATCAGAGCTTTCTTGTGCAAGCGTGTCGATGCAGTGTGGACTCTCTCTTGTGCAGAAGTGCATCGCAAAAGCAATGTGATTTGAGGTGTGGAACAGTTATTGCGGAAGAAGTTTTTCACAAAAACTCTTGCGCAAAAGGCTTCTTCCGCAAAAACCGTGCAGAAGAAGCCTCTGAGTGCAGAAGATGGGGGCCCTCAAGAGACCTTAAATATTTTGCCTCTATAGACTCTGCTTACAAACTCTCCCCAGAGTCACAGATTCACTGACTTTGGGAGGTAGTTGCCACCACCAAGTGAAAGAAAAGAAACCTTTTTCTTCTTGAACCCAGGAAGAAAGCACTTGGACTTCTTCCAGAGGGGTACCACCCAGCTCCTTTACCACGAGACAGCTTGAAAAAAAAAAAAAGAGAGAAAACAACTGTGGTCTCTGGTAGCTGGCCACTCAGTCTTAGGCAGGCATGCCCACACACAGGCAGACCTCCTGTTTCTTTCCAGGATGCAAGAATCAAATTGTGAGGGTGCGCGAGGGGGTCACTCACCACCGTAGCGGGGGTCCGTCGCCTGTCCCCGGAATCAGTCCATTCTGTCTGGCCAGGCCTCCGCTCACGGGCGTTTCCCCTCTGGGCCCCTTCCAGTCACGTATGTCTCTTCGCCACACTGCCCTCCAGCAGTGCCCAAGTCACTCGCTCTGAGCCCCCCTTCCGGAGGTTTGATGTCTCTCCGGCAGGCCTCGGCATAGGCCTGGTAGGCTGGCCGGGTGGCTGTCCAAGCGCCCTGGCCCAGCCTGACTCTCTAGCCCTGCCCTAGCTCCAGAGAGCATCCTGCTCCCTCGGCAGCCCGGCTCACGGCCTTGCCGCAGGCCTAGCAGGCTGGCGGGTTGGCTGTCCAAGCACCCTGGCCCAGCCTGACTCTCTAGCTCTGCCCTAGGTCCAGAGAGCGTCCTGCTCCCTCGGCAGCCAGGCTCACACTGCCTGTGCTGAAGCAGCCCTTCCCCTTTATAGCTCCCAGCTGGGCCTTAATTGGCCAATGCGGCCCAGCTGGGCAGAATTCCCCGGGCCTGCTCCAGGCCAGGGTTTGGCTCTTAAAGGGCCAGTACAGGGCAGCTGCCCTGTTACACAAATCATCACCTTAAAAAAGGTGATTTTATTAACAAAACAAAAAGATATACTTAATAAAGCATACTTGTTTGCTAGGTGTTACAGATCAACTGAATAAAACAAATTAAAACACAGAGAACATTTCTGGGTATGATCTTAGATAATGATTGGGGGAGGGAAGGCAGACATTCACACAGAGAAGTTTAACCAAACAATCAAAACAAAGAAAAATACCCTGGTCGCGACTAAATACACTTTTTCCCTCTATTCACGATCCGTGCTGATCTGTTTTTCAAGGCCCAGTTCACTTCCATGTCCAATATTTTTTATAGGCATGGTAATTCTGATAACTGCATCTGCTCCCTCTAGCCCTTAACTCAGAACTCACATAAAGGAAGAACAGACCAGGTATCTATATTCAATTCAGATTTCAGCGTTGTATCCAATTGGTTCTTCTCGTCCACTGCCAACACCTTTGCTAGCTATTTAAGTTTAACCCTTTAGTCATCGAGTGCTAGTCAGCACTCTGCATATTCATCACAGGGGGTAAGGTGAAAAAAATCAGTAAACAAATATTAACAATTCTAAAATAAAAATATCAACTCCTTTACATGTATCAAAAGGAACAGATATGTATTTGACTACTTCCATCTTAAAGGACAAGACCTTGGAATTGTACTTCAACTTACTGGTTAAATACTACTTAGCCCCCTGACACTGGACAACTGCATTTTGTAGAAGGCAAATGTTGTCAGTAGTGTATCAGCTGATAGTAGTAATTGCCGTTCATTATTGTTAGTCTAAATTGTTTTTTTCAGAGATGTCCCAATATAGCAACCATCGTGGTTAAGTGTTTCCCAGTTAAGTAGGATGTGGAGTGAAAAGGAATTGTAAAAGAAAAAAATACAACCATTATTGTAATTATTATAATTATTTCTATTTTGATATCTTTCTAATTTGCTGTGATTATTTAGTTACAAAAGTATCATAAAATCACACGCAGCTAATTGTCCACTGGGATTTTCAATTGCCGAAGTATGTAAATTCTTAGCTTCCGTGGGACATGAAGACTTTGGCTCCTAAACACCAAAGTTATTTTTTGGGACCAAGGTGCCTACATCACTTATGTGCCTTGAAAATTTTACCTACAGTCATTTATTTTTTGTTATTCTTCTGTACACTATGCAAAAAACTATAGCGACCCCTCGCTCATCTGCTTTGACACCTCAGCAAATGGCAGATAGACCATTTCCCCCCTGTCAACATGAACTGGAAGGCTGCGTCTAGACTGGTATGATTTTCCACAAATACTTTTAACAGAAATTTTTTTCTGTTAAAAGCATTTGTGGAAAAGAGCGTCTAGATTGGCAAGGACGCTTTTGCGTAAAAGCACTTTTTGCAGAAAAGCGTCCGTGCCAATTTAGATGCGGTTTTTCGCAAGAAAGCCCCGATCGCCATTTTTGCCATTGGGGTTTTTTTGCACAAAACACTTTTTAGCTGTCTACACTGGCCCTCTTGTGGAAATACATTTGTGCAAGAGGGCTTTTTCCCGAACGGGAGCAGCATAGTATTTGTGCAAAAACACTGCCAATCTTACATTAGATCGTCAGTGTTCTTGCTCAAATTCAAGTGGCCAGTGTAGACAGCTGGCAAGTTTTTCCGCAAAAGCAGTTGCTTTTGCGGAAAAACTTGCCAGTCTAGATGCAGATGAACAGGTGCAACAAACAACCCAGTGCAACAATCAGTTTAGTTTTGGGTGATCTTATGTTTAAAACAATGGGGTGAATCGAGGTCATTGTGTTTTATGTTAGAGTTCCATTTAAAAATCAAGAGGGGGAGGACTGGGTGAGAAAAAGGTGAAGCTAGGAATATATGATATGGGGATTGTTTCGCTCAGATGCACACACAGAGAAGTATAGCTTGAGAGAGCAGATGAAAAAATGGATGACAATTCTAATGTAATTAAAAGGAAGACAGTAATATATCCTCAAATCTCTGTGTTAATCACATTCTGGACATTTACTTTCAAAGGGCCTGAAAATGGAAATTGCTGAGTACCTCCTAAACTTTAATTGAGGGCACTTGGGACCTTGCAGAGCCAGATATTTCCAAGGCATATCCCTTGTATTACAGGTTGTGTATAGAGGTGGCAAGTCTGTTTCTTTGCCACTTGGAGATACCCCTTTCCTGGAGGAATCCTCAAGTAGCCACTGGAGCCATCCATGAGGCTGCTGCATACCACTGGCATTGCTGTGAGCTTTATAAGGGCTGATGGTCTGATACTTTCATTTTCTGTTTTTAAAGCACAAGAAAAAGAGCAGTGTATCTAGAGGGACTCTAATAATTTACCCATATTTTTCATAATGTTTACCTTATCATTAAAACAAACTACAGTTGAATAGCCGTATATAAATCTCACAATGCCTTGGGAAGAGGAATAGGTTAGAGACTATTATACAGTATAGTATCCAGTATTCAACTATGGCCTTCAACAGATCTAAGAAGGCCTAGCACAATATTAGGTAGGTTGTGCCTTGTTTCTCACATCATTGCTGTTTATTTTGTGTATGGTGAGAGTCTAGCCTATATCAGTGATTAAGACTTGAATCTGATATAAATAGCCCCCACATAGACCATGCTTCTGTCAATCACTTGAAGTAGCAGAGACAGGTAGCACTGTCTTGTTGCAGAGAGAATGAATTGGGGCAGTAGCCTGGGGATTCCCCCGCCTACACCCACATGGATGTCAAGAAATACGTATTAGCTTGGGTGGCTGGTCCACACACCGGCTACGTCTACACTGCATGCTTATTCTGAAATAATTCATGTTATTTCAAAATAATATAGTGAGCGTCTACACAGCAAGCCATTTTGAAATAATGGGCTTCTTACTTTGACTTCTGTAACACTCATTTCACGAGGAGTAGGGGAAGTCGAAGGAAGGAAGCTCTTCCTTCGACTTCCTGCTGCGTAGACAGCACCTAACGCCGAGTTAAACTATTTCAACATAGCTACATTTCTGAAGTTGCTTAGGTTAATTAAAATTTAGTCCTGCTGTGTAGATATACCCTAAGGGTATGTCTACACTACAGCATTATTTTGAAATAGCTTATTCAAAATAACGCGTATAGCCACAAAATGCATTTTGAAATAGCATTTTGCTATTTCAAAATAGCACATCCACACTGATTCCATGCTGAATCGCATTTAAGGCTGGCCGGAACCGGTTCTGGCAGGGCATCAGGTCAGGAGTTAGCCTCAGGCAGCAGCTACACAAGGTATCTGAGGCCTGTGCTTTAAGGGACCCCCCCCCCCCGGTCTCATGTTTCCCTGCTTGCTTGCCTACCTCACTGAGAGACAGCTAAGCATTGTTTACTCTGCGTGCTGTGGTTGCCCTCACTCAGAACACCACAGAACTCTACAGCATGGAGCTGGAGCCGCCCCTGGGCACTCTGGTGCTTCTCCTGAACGTGTTGCTGCGAGCATGGCTGCATGTTCTGCAGGCAGTAACAGTCTCCCTGGTGTGCCCCACTGGGAGCTTGTGCCTCATTCCTCCCTCATGTCCTTCCACTTACTCCTCCCTAACCCCCCTTCCTGCTATACCATAGAAGACACATGTGTTCATTACAACAAAGTCCCTTTATTGAACAAAACTGGGGTGGGGGAGGGGAATGAAACTAAGGTGAGACTGGGGAAAGAAGGTGGGAGAGGAGAGGAGGGATGGCAGGAGGGGGAAACCTGGGAGGAGGGAGCTGGCAGGGAGAGACAAGGGGAGGAGAAGCTCAGGGCTCAAGATCGGAGGTCTCGCTGGCCCAACTGTCTCCCAGCATTGTGGTTGCGGGGATCTCGGCATCCCTGGTGGGATGGGGAGGGTGTGGAGGAATAAGTGGGAGGAGGAGAAGGAATAGAAGGAGGAGTGGTAGCTAGGGAGGCACTAGGGGCTGGAGCGGCAGGAGGAAGCAAGCTCTGCACCAGGGTCTGCAGGTGCTCGAAGATGGCACAGCTCTGGGCAAGCTGCTCTCGCTGAAGCTGCAGGTCTTCCTGCACCCAGTGGTTGAGGGTGTGGAGCAGGGCTTGCAGTGCCCCCAGGTGTTCCTGCTAGTACCCCTCCAGTGCATAGGTGGTCCTGCAGAGTCCTTGGGTGTGGGAGGATGTCCCAGGTGGCGTGGTGTACCCTGCACTCACAGCTGGTGCAGCTGTGGAGAAGCAAGAGAAGTGGTCAGTTATCCCTGGGGACACAGTGGGTGAAGCCCAGCCTCCCTCTGCAAGGCGAGGATGACAGTTCTCCGCACTATCAGAGCCAATGTGCTTGAACAGAGGCCATGTTCAGGATATCCTGCTATTCCCGGGAGTGGGAGCTGACCCAGGACTGCACCAATGCGCCTGTGCTGTATATAGAGTGTGTGTGTGTGGGGGGGGGGGGAACATGTCTGCTGCCTCTGTCTAGAAGGGGCTTATGGAGGGAGGACGTCCTGCTATGTCCCACCCCGGGGTCAGGAGCATGTTATGTCTCTTCACACATGTGTGTGGCTAACAAGCCAAGGCTTCTGTGTGGCAGCCAGCTAGGGCCACGTGCCCAGGGGTGGCACGGCACATGCTCGCATGTACACAGGTTGGTGCGTGATCCCTGGTTTTCCTCCCCGCCCATAAGGGGACATTGATGGCACTCACATGTTGTTGCCTCCCCAGATGACACCGGCAACAGATCCTCTCCTTCTCCTCCTCCTCCATGCCCTGGTCAGGGTCCTCTGCCCCAGGGTTGATGACCACCTGGGGGGCACAGACCATCCCACCCACCAGGATGTGGTTCAGGGCATCAAAATAGGGGCAGCTTTCTGGGTCTGCCCATCTGGGAGCTGGCCCCTGTGGCCCAGGCATACGCCTGCTGCAGCTCCTTGATTTTCATCTGAACCTGCTCCTGGATTTGGATGAGGCCTTTGGTGGCCAGGCTGGCAGCCATCCTGCCATAGATGGCCGCGTTCCTCCATCTAGTGTGGAGATCATGGATGTTGGAGGCATCCCCGCCAAACCTCAATCAGGTCCATGATGTCTGCACTGCACCAGGAAGGCACCCAACTTTTCTGGCCCCTGGCAGGCTCCTAGGAGCTGGGGAATGGGGCCCGGAGAGCGGTGGAGGGCAGGCTGGCACTGGCTGCCTGGGTCATGCTGGGGCCACTGGGTCAGAGGCAGTGAATACTGGTTCTGGGCTGGCAGGCCTATAGCTGGCAGAGACATTGTGGCCAGACTCTACCCCTTTAAGGGCTCCAGGGAGGCAGGGAGAAGAGGTGTTTTCCTGGTTGGGGCCAGAGTAGCCAGCAGGGCACCCTGGGAAGGGCTGGAGGCCCCCTATTTCAAAATAGCCCCTATTCTGCATCTACACAGCACTTATTTCGAAATAGCAGTTTCAAAAGAGGAGCTATTCCTCATGGAATGAGGTTTTCCAAGTTTGAAATAAGCCCTTGCTATTTCAAATTAATTTTGAAATAGCGGTTGGCTTGTGTAGATGCTAGTACAGTTATTTCGAAATAACTTTGCTTTGTAGACATACCATACAGACCTTTGCTGCATAGTACTGGCAGGGTACGCCACAGCAGTCAGTCTTATTGGAAATACATAGGGCAGTTTGTCCCTCTCAGAGCATTTTGTTCAGGTTTCTCTGTAGATCCAGGGAGATGTCACTGCATTGGTTACACACTGGTGAGATGACAAATTTTTTAAGCTTAAAAAAATATACACAACCACCTTGAATAGAAACCTACTTTAAAACATGCTATGATTTGAACATAATCATTGTAGCTTTAGGAGCTGCGGTGTTGTGTACAAGCCGACAGCGCCTATGTCTCAGTCTGGCTCTGGATCAGCTTTTGTACAGCTCAACGCTGGGGGAAGGGCTATTTTTCTAATAAAGCCTACATTTAAGTTTGCAAAATCCTTTTTTCTTTGTTATAAGAATTGATAATGAGAAATGCAGTTTGCAAATGCTGACAGTGAGGAAATTAGAAACAAGCAAACATGACATATTTTGAAAGGAGCATTCTGAAAAGGAGCATTGGAAGATGCCATAGGCATCATCTGCCTAGAAGGTGAAGCAGTATTTGCAAAGGCTGCTGTTGACTTCAGGGGCTAATGCCTGGTTAGGTTTTTTTTGTTTTTTGTTTTTTTTTTTTCTTCTTCACAGAGATCAAATAGAAACTGAGACACTGATATGCAGCAAGGATGCAAGTGGAGCAAAAGGGCTGGTTTTTTAAAAAATGACTGTCAGATGCTATGATTCTTGCATAGCATAGCTTTACAGTAAGCTTCTTTTTATTTCTGATGTTAATATGTTTTTAAAAGGCTATATGCTCAGCAATATACACTCACCTATACAGCTTCAGACAGGAATTTTGGTGACACCATAAAATTATTCAGATGAAACTTAACATATTTTTTGTGTTTTTACATCCCCAGTCAAAAACCATGAATCAGTTCCCGCCAACCTCCCTGAATTTGTGATTTTTAAGTGTGTGTGTGTGTGTGTGTGTGTTTGTGTGCGTCTTTCTGAGCCTTTCAGGTGTACTCAAGTCACATTTTAGGGTTTTCTCTAACAGGAGGCCTAGAAAGTTACTTAAAACATCAGACATTTTTTTAGATTTTTTTTTTAAAGATTCTCATGAAATCTCTTGATTCCAACAGCTACATTTTTTAGGAAAAAATACTGATATAAGGAGAACTGGTAGCTCAGTAACCTGTTTTTAGAATTCATGATGGAATGCCACCTGACATGAGTGGGTCCCTTGCTCCAGCTAGCAGAGAAGAGAACAGCTGGAGTCCTTTTGCTGTAAGGGTGAGAATCATACCATTAGTCCTAGTTTGAAAGGGACAGGATTCTCCCCTGGTCCTTCCTCAGGTAACCCTGATATTATTCTGCCTTTGTGCTCAGTGCTCTCAGTTTATGGTGCAGTGCAGTATGATGTAGTCTACACCTCTTTGCTGGCCTTCTCCTGCTGTGGTGATTTAACTCAGGCTGGTGCAAAAGGAAAGCAAAAGAAAAGCAAATCTCTTCTTGGAAAGGGAATTTCCTTGACTGCAGACTGACCTAGCAGTGGGGGGAGAGGGGCTTCATTGGCCCCAGAACATTTGTCAGGACTGTGATTTGGGATCAGGAGGGCTTATGATTTATGACTTTGCCTATGTGTCACAAATGTGTGGTTACTGTAACAGCAAAGGCAACAAGTATGGAAAACATTTACTTTGCATGTTTTGGCTGCATGCTAATGAAGCAGATGAATATAAGAGTAGAAAGCTTCCAGATCAAGCTTAGAATAAAGCTAGTCCCTCCCCCAACCCTTCCTGTACAGTCCATTATCAATCAAATGTGGACAGATTGGCTGGGATTAAAGCACTGGATTATTTGCAATGGCCTTTGAATTCTATCTGAATTCTACACTGAGCCATTTGACAGACAAGGTGATAGCTTGTTTACTCTGTCTTATTTGTATGACTGGCCAATTAATAAAAGTTGCCATCAATACTTTCACCATACTGTGTCCTACATACCTAGCCATCTGTTACTTTGCTACTGCTCCTGTCCTCTGTCTCTCCCAGTCCTCCATATTATGGTGTACTGTCTTCCCTGAGTGTATGACACTTGTCTTTGGTCAAGGAAATTTGTTAAAACTGTAGACCAAGCATGTCATCGAAGAATGTCAATAATTAGAAAAGACAAGCTGTTTATGTATTTTCAAAGATATTTATCTAGACCCCAAAAGCAATTTCTGGAACTGAGCACATACAGAAAGTAAGTTGAGCTCTCCAAAACAACTCTAGAGTACACAGACAAAGTAGAGGAGGACATGGCCAAAAATGTGCAACTGTCCCTAAAAGATACTTAAAAATTCTCTTCTTTAACTGAAAACTACTCGCTAAGAGCCCAGATCTCTTACTAATCATTCCAGAATCCAGCTTACTTCCAATATGTTATTTCCGCTAACAGAAATAAATCTTCTTAGAAAGAACTTTGAATGTAGCACATGCTTAGTCCCTGTCATGGAAAGCTAAAGTGAACTGCTGCTCCCATATTTCTAAGAACATTGCCTAAGAAATTATGCTTTCAGGGTATTATAATCAGCTCCAGCTAGTAACCTTTTTCTCCAACACATCTGCAGTGTGAAATACATAGAATATATCATTATCAAGAATATGAAACAGTGAACATAAATATTAACAATAAATATAGAAACTCATATATTTGACAGAAATCTGTTCATTGTTCAACTTCACTATTCTTGCTGCTAATGGGTGTCTTAAAAATAATTTTTACGGCTGCTGCTATTAAGGGAGAGTCTCTTAAGCACAAGCAATAGAGGCTGATGCTTTCCAAACAGAAGGTTCTGAGCATGATCCCTGATGCTGCTATAAGTATGTGTTGTACTGGGCTTAGACTCTGCATTGTGTAGTATTCACATAAAACTGGAGTGAGGCTCTGCATGTGTTCAACACTCAGCCCACACGCTACCAAATGCAGGCTCAGGGCCACACAGCTTGTGTAAGTATGGATCATTGAATCGTTCCCCACCCCCATCCTGCTGAAGCTTCCTGTTGCATCTAGAATTACATAGAATCTTTTAACTTGGTTATATAGAACCTTTTAACTTGGATTTCGGTGTTGGGCAGAGGAAACAAGAAAAACAAGAAAAAAATCAGGATGTTAAACCTCTTATTTTTTTGGGGGGGGAGGTTAAAACAGAAAATAGATGTTTAATGCTGCGGTAGCCCCTATTAGCTACAATGCACACTTCAAGGAAAAGAGCCCTCTCCATACACCCACACACACAACTTTTTATGTTTCTTTGCAATAATGTCTTTATTATTATTTATTCAGTGACATTGTTTAATTTCTCATTTCACATGGATGCCACTACTAAACAATAATAGTTATTGATCTGAAGAGGTTTATTTCAATAGAATTATACATTGCCATGTATTAATGAGTGCTGTAAACGCCCCATTTGTCACATTCTGCTGGTATCTAACTAATAATTTGTGCACCTTCAACATCCTATCAATATCACAGGAACACAGTAAGTTGCTCATGCAAATTTATGTATGGACTTCTATCCTGTGTTTCATCAGCAATAAGTACATAATAGATAAATGCCTGAAATTTTAAACTCATTGGAATACTTTTAATGTGAAGTGACCTTTGGTATTGATTGCAATTCCTTCTGGTGCTTGCTTTAAAAATAACTGAAAGGATTAATGAGTTCTTGTAGCTTTTATGCCAAGCTGGGTGTTTCTGGTTGTATAGATCTTCTTTTCAATCCAATGAAATGATTCAAACAAATTATGGTTCTACATAGAAAATAATCAGGCAAATGACTTTGAAATAAAGAAGTGCTTTTAAAAAGACCATATTAATCTAGAGAAGAGATATCCTGAATCTCTTGGAACATGGGGTACCTGATGTTGTAAAATGAGTGAGGAGATAGAAGTTGTTACCCACCTCTGGATTCCTTATCAAGTGACACTGTATATGCAAGAGAATCCTGCACTTTCCTGATGCTGTAGTGTGGTGGGTTGAGAGGTAAGTGACATACTGCAGGGTAAGGCTTACACCTTTTATACTTTTGTCCTGCTCATCTAACAGAGTAATAAAGAATTTCAGTACATTAGGATAGGTTATTTATCCCAAAGGAGCAACCCAACCCCAGTCTAATAACTTGGATAGGCATAAGCCCTTCCCAAATTTCTGTAAGCTATTTTATCACCCTCTGTCTTCCAGTGCTTGCCTGTCTGATCATTGTCTGTACTTAGCTTGGTCTGCAAGTTTCCCAATTTAAGCACTCTATACTCCTGCGAGTTAATGGCGCTGTTTCTTCAACTCCGTTCCAATCTATGTTTGGGATTCTTCCCTGCTCCAGCTGACAGCCTCCCATCCAGGGACATAACAGGCAGACATCTATGCCACAACTCTGATGCTAGATTCTTCTTGCTCCCTCCCTAGATTTTACAAATTCCAAGATTAACCATGTCTCCTCTAACTCAGGTCATCCATGTTTTATAGCATTTTGGGGGCATTGAGGACTGTCTGACTTGCCTGAATTCCTTAATGCAAGCTGGGCCAATACCCACTGAAAGAAAAAGACAGATCATGGAATGTTTAGGGTAATAAAATTAATAGTTGCTTCATTGTAAGTATCTGCATCTGTAGTATCTTGTGACCTCCAAACAACACATCACTTAAAATAGACTCATCAGGCTCCTACAGTCTTACCTAATGGACATTTTTAGAAAAACGTAGCTTTTCTTAAGAAAGATCCTCCAAGTCTGAGAATGCAGAAGGAGTGGGAAGGGAGTATAAAGAGCCTTCAGGGAATGAAGCTGAGGAGTTGGTAGGGAGGTGACGTGAGAATCCACAGATTAGTGGATAAAATGGCAGAAGGTATAAAAAAGTAGAAGAAGCCCTCAGAAACCCAATAGTCACCAGAATGAGGCAACACCAGGAACAGGGAAGGCAATAAGGAGCCTTCAGGAGAAAAATGGTCAAGGGATTGAGACTGTAAAGAGTAGTGGTGCAAAAATCTTTCCAGAACCCATTGGGCAGGATACCTAAGAATTTGAGGGACACCAGGAGCCATTGATTGCAGAAGTACCTAGAAAGTCTATGTTCTTCCTGGTTTCAGTGATAGGACACGACATAACTAAAGCAGCTTCTTTGTGGGGGAGGACCTGATTTTATCCAGATAGGGCTAAATTGTGAGTGATCAAACAATTTGTTTCCACTGAATTTAACTATCAAATTATTGTGCTTGTAGACAAATAGGACACCAATCAAAGAAACTAGTATGATACTTTCATACTGTTTGCTATGTATTGCTTGCATGAATTTGTGACAACACATATAAGTTCTATTCCATTATATCTTTCACATGGATCTCTCAGACTCATTTTTCTTTTTCAGCACCTTTTCTCTCTCTACTCTGCATGGAGAAAAGATTACAAGAGTCTGGTTTTGTTATCCCTTTAAGATCAGTGCAGATAGATTATGTGATCCTTTTCAGAATGACATTTCACTTTCATTTTCCTTTGTATTCTTCAAATGGGTAAAGTTCAACCTGTGCAGAGGGCCAGCACTAGTCATATATACCACAAATTGTGCTGCTGTTGCTCTGCACAGTTTCAATTTCACAAAACTGCAAAGTAGGTATAAAATACTAACAAATCAATTTACAAACATGTAAATGTCATGAAATCAGTTCATGATGTGGAACATATGCAATATAGAGTAAAAAATGTGAAATCTTAAAATAATGAACTGCACTACGAAAACCTATTTGTGAGTATGTCTACACTAGCCCCCTAGTTCGAACTAGGGTGGCTAATATAGGCATTTGAACTTGCAAATGAAGCCCGAGATTTAAATATCCTGGGCTACATTTGCATGTTCCCGGGCGGGCGCCATTTTTAAATCCCCTTATTTCGAACTGACTGCCCGCGGCTACACGCGGCAATCAGAAGTTAATCTGAACTAAATCCTTAGTTCGGATTAACTGTTACTCCTCCTGCAATGAGGTGTAACAGTTAATCCGAACTAAAGACTTAATTCGGATTAACTTCTGACTGCCGTGTGTAGCCATGGGCAGTCAGTTCGAACTAAGGGGATTTAAAAATGGCGCCCGCCCGGGAACATGCAAATGAACATGCAAATGCAAATATTTAAATACTGGGCTTCATTTGCAAGTTCGAATGCTTACATTAGCCACCCTAGTTCGAACTA
Source organism: Pelodiscus sinensis (assembly GCF_052426305.1). Classification (NCBI taxonomy): domain Eukaryota; kingdom Metazoa; phylum Chordata; order Testudines; family Trionychidae; genus Pelodiscus; species Pelodiscus sinensis. Next base: position 43,688,375 of record NC_143060.1, read on the forward strand.
GGGGGCTAGTGTAGACATACCCTGTGATAGTAACATCATTCAGGAATTGCTTAGCACACCTCATTATCATCCATTTTTAATTTGTGTACTACAGTTAGCACCATGTCCAAGTGAGTAGCTTAAAACATTAACCTACAATAGAATATTGGCCATTATAAAATCAAAATTTACTAACCGTTACCAGACCAGCATCTGAGATTGTAATAACAGGAGACATTTATGATAACTTTGTGATAACAGTTAGGAAAAGTTGGCTTTTTAGTGACTTCTACTGTACCCTATCTTATGATGTGATGTACTCTGAACACTAAAACCTTAAATTCATCATTATGCCACAAAAAAGATCTACTCATTCTGCAGAGCTCACGAACATCTTTCAAACATTATTCCCATTCTGTGTTTGTTTTATCAATGCAAAAAGAAGCAAGCAAGCTAAATTAGCCATAGTACAGCTAACACTACAATTAATCATTGTGTTAGGTTGAATATCAAAGGATATTGTTGATAAAGAAAGTGTGATTTTCTGGTTTCTTTATTACATAAATACAAAAGAAAGCTATGAAAGGAGTCTTGAAAGGGAAAGTTTTAAAGGTATTTAAAAATTTGGAGTGGGATCCAGAATTTACAGTAGACATTTTAAAAGCCTTAATTGTAGTCAGCAATTTACAAGTCATCATTAGCATTTCATGTTAACAAAGGAGGGAAGATGAAAAGTTAAAAAAATGGTCAAGCTGCATTTTGTTGAACAATGAAATAATTGAAACAGCAATAGTTCATGTCATTGATTTTGTTAATTTCTAGCATCATGGAGTATGTTTGTAATGAATATCCTCTAGGGTTCCGTAAGCCTTTTGTGAATAGAAACAGCTTCCTGCTGCATTCTCATTATAGTCCAAATTCAACCATCATGTAGCTCCAGAGCTACACCAAGGATAAATTTGAACTGTATTTTAGATTCTGCACCCATGTGATGCCAACAGACCAGGTGCCAGTTCATACCAAGGTCCCATTTTCTCAACACTGACAAATGCATATCTGGAATCAAACTGGCTCACCTGTATGCTAGTATTGTTAAAATTGTATTAGAATTATTTTTAAAATGTATTTAGAGTCTAGACTTTATTGAATGCTTGTGAGATGCTGAATACATTAATCTCACTTATAACATTTGTACCACACATTGAACAATTTTATTGTCAGTCTCTGTGATTGTGTAAATCACCAGACAGGAAAGAGGCATTAATTTAGATAAAGGACTGATCTTCAACAGAAGGTGTTATGCCCTTCCTAAAAGGAAAGATCCATTGAGATCAGGAGGACTATTATGAGCCACTGCTTTTGTTGTTGTTCTGCCTCCTTCCCCTGAAGATGAGACATGCAAGGGACTCTTCCCATCAGTTGAGCATTGCAGCTGAAAGCATTTGGGAAAAGGAGACTAAAACCAAACAAGAAGGAACTGATTATCTCGATGCTGCTTTGATTTTGGAGGATAAAGTATGTCTTGGCAAAGCAAGATGTCCCCAGCAGCTTACCTGGTATGTCCTTTAGAGCTAAACCGGGTTATATTTACACTGTAATTCAAAAGCTGCCTCTGGACAAATCAGACTTGCAGGGCTCTGGCTAACAGGCTGTTTGACTGAGGTGTAGGCATTTGGTTTCATTCTGGAGCTCAGACTCTGGGACCCCACAAGTGGACAGGGGCCCAGAACCCTGCAACTGAGTACCATAAGCCCAAGTCAGCTGATACAGGCCTACTGCACATGTTTTACTGAAATGGAGAAATGTCCATGGACACTGGAGCTCCAGGTTGGGACTCCGGGTTCAACCCCAAACCTGTGTTTATAAATGAATCTAGGTGGCTCAAGCCCTAAGTTAAAAAACCCAGAGTCTGCTAACAAAAGTCCTATTACCCGTGGGCTTACATTGCAGTGTGCACATACCCATAAAACTGTAACTCATTTGGCTACATCAACACTGGCATGATTTTTCGGAAATGCTTTTAACAGAAAAGTTTTCCGTTAAAAGCATGTTCGGAAAAGAGCGTCTAGATTGGCAGGGAGCTTTTCCGCAAAAGCATTTTTTGCGGAAAAGCGTCCGTGGCCAATCTAGACGCGCTTTTCTGCAAAAAAGCCCCGATCGCTATTTTCGTGATCGGGGCTTTTTTGCAGAAAACAAATCTCTGCTGTCTACACTGGCCCTTTTGCTCAAAAGTTTTTCGGAAAAAGACTTTTGCCCAAACGGGAGCAGCATAGTATTTCTGCAAAAGCACTGACAATCTTACATGAGATCATCAGTGCTTTTGTGGAAATTCAAGCGGCCAGTGTAGACAGCTGGCAAGTTTTTCTGCAAAAGCAGATGATTTTGTGGAAAAACTTGCCAGTCTAGACACAGCTATTTGTGTTTCTGTTTACCTGCTTTACCCTTATAAATAACTATTGCTTCATTTTCCCATTTAATAAATGTTTATAAACTTTACTATAGGACACGGTGTTTCAAGTAGTTGAGAGGCATAAAGTTGTACAAAATTTGTCATCTGTGGCAGCACTGTACTATAGCACATAGGTGAGCGAGTGGGTGAGTGCCTGGGGTGTTGTCCCAGTAAATACAAGCATGGGGAAGCTTTGGTTTGGTTCTTTTCTCTTTGAGATCCAGCAGACAGAGACAGAGCCGTCTGACTGATGTCAAAGCAGGTGTCACTGTGCTCTCTGGAAGCTGCCAGCAGCAATGGCAGTGCATTCCTGCAGGATGTGTGACATCACAGCAGTGCTGAGGGAATACGTGGAAAGGTGTCAAATGCATAAGTGTCACAAGTGATCTGCCACCCTTGGCAACCCTGCTGGGCTCCACCTAGAACTGTACAGGAATCAGAATTTCTATTTAACAGGGAATTCTGTAGATTCATTTTTTAAATTCTGAATCAGAATGAAAGACGAAATTTTGAAATTTTCCAATCAATAATGTTTTGGAAACATTTTTCTTTGGTTATTAAACATGTTGGCTGTGTCTACATTGGCATCCCTTCCAGAAAAGGGATGCTAATGTAGCACTTTGGAATAGATTTAAATATCCCACATGGTATTTGCATTAACATGGCTGCCGCTTTTTTCCGGCTTGGAGATAAGCCGGAGAAAAGCGCCAGTCTAGACGTGGTTCTCCGGAAAATAAAGCCTTTTCCGGAGGATCTCTTATTCCTACTTTCAAGTAGGCTACTTTCAAGTAGGAATAAGAGATCCTCCGGAAAAGGCTTTATTTTCCGGAGAATCACGTCTAGACTGGCGCTTTTCTCTGGCTTATCTCCAAGCCAGAAAAAAGCGGCAGCCATGTTAATGCAAATACCGCGGGGGATATTTAAATCCCCCATGGATTTGCCTATTCCAAAGTGCTACATTAGCATCCCTTTTCCGGAAGGGATGCCAGTGTAGACACAGCCATTTTGTTTCACTATCAACTTTTTAATTTTACTATATTATTTGTGATGTAAAAGAAATTTCACAATGAGTTTTTGCTTGTAAGAAACCACTTTGTTTATTTGTTGTATTTTGTTTTTGAAAGAAGATGTTGTTGAGCTCAACATACTCCTGCAGGAATGTGTCCTTTTTGACTATTTTGCATTGTTGATGAAAAATGTTCTTCAGAAAATCTGACCAGCTCTACCTTCACTTTTATTATCCTGAACTCAGGCCCTTTAGAACACCGCCGAAGGTCATTTCACAAGGTGGTGCATTTGAATGAAAGAAAAGAAATCATATTAGTGACCCCTGTTCTGACTTTTCACAGCTAGGGGATCGTTTCTCTGCTCTTTCTAACTACCAAACACAGAAATGGAGTCTCTTGCAAGCACTGCACCACAGAGTGTCCTCTTATCCACTTAAAAAGACCATTCTTATTGATGCTGTTACCTTAACCTCTAGTGCAAATTGTTAACAGGGCATCTACTAGCAGAAATGGAAATAACAGAAACACAACAGGAAAACAAATGTCAAAAATAACATCCCCATTCACTTCTAGATCTAAAATGAAGCATCCCAGAAGCTAAAAGCATTTCAACAACAGAAACTTTTCCAGGTCCCTTTCACATGTTGAAAATGCAGGAAGATTCTGACTGCCTCAATTAGGCAGAAAGTGTTGCTCATGGACAGGAGCATCAGGTTAATCAGGGAGAGGAATATGAAGTCTGATGGTACATCTACACAGCAGCGTTATTTTGGAATAACAGCCATTATTCTAAAATAATGTCACACCAATGTCATTGTTAAGAAACAAATTTGAAATAATGGATGGTTTCTTCCGACTTCTGTAAACCTCATTCCACGAGGAATAACGCCTCTTCTGAAACTGCTATTTCAAAATAGCTCCACTGCTGCTATTTCAAAATAGCTCCTCCTTGGGGCCATACAAAGTAATTACTCCATAGTGCTTCCTGAGGCTCTAAATCAAGGTAGTGCATCCACATTAGGGGAACCTGCCTTAGACTAATTTCCAGGCTTCCCTGTAGTGTAGACGCACTATTCTGAAATAAGCTCTTTCGGAGTATTTCTTCCAGAATAGCTTATTTTGAAATAAGTGTGCATTGTGGACATACCCTAAGAAACCAGCTGTGGTTTAGCTGGATAAAGGAGCTTTCTGGGCAGCTACTGGTGCTGGAATGAAGGAACAAGAGATCTTAACATAGTTATCATTGTAAATCTATTGATTTCCACTATGAAAACAAGGATAAGGTCTGGAGCACATCAACACTGCACTTTTATCAAGCGAAGACAGTAAAGGAAGCTTTATATGAATATCAGATAACTTTCAGCCACTTGGGATCCTTGAATAAGTGCTGGATCCTTTGGGAGATACTTCAAGTGTTCTGAGACTCCAGCATCACTGCTGGAACTCATAATAACCACATTCTGTAGGCAGAAAGGTAAAGGAGCAGCTGTCATTGTGTGTGCTGATATCGACATTTTCCTAATGTGTCTCTCAGTTCCAATCAGTTTTATGATTTTGTTTGACTTTTTTCAGCTAAACATCTACCTCATTTAAGAAAGGACAAAGTCATACTAAATGTGAAACAAAATACCAAGCCATTGCAAGCACTCTCTAAAAAACAAATTAAAACACATTCACATTAGTGAATAAGAACAAATAAAGAGCATTTACTGTTTTCTCGCTCTCTCTTTTTATTGTAAACGCAATTTTTTAAATGAAAGCCCTCATAGGATGAAACTGGACAATAACGCAATGTGAAAAATGTTTTATTAAACCAAATTACTTTGCCATCAGTTTAATGACATCGGTGTTTAGGATAAAATGACTCCATATTAACAGTGGAGGTTAATTAAAAATGCACCTTCAAAATATTTATTACATCATTTGCCTAATATTTGTCATTTTGCTCTGTATCACTTGATATTGCTTTTGTTTTCTAAAATGTCTCCTTGTTTATGTAAGAGAAAGTTTTTTAATGAAACCCTGTGCTCCCTCTTTTATGAACCTCTCCGGTAAATGAGTGACTGCTGACAAATTCCCATACCACCTGTTAAATGCAGTGCCTCTGTTTTGCTTTAACCAACTGATTTAGTGTCTCAGAACATAGGAGCCTTCAGGGCACGTCTGCACTGAGATGAAACATCCACAGCTGCCATGAATCAACTGAGTTGGGCTTGTAGGGGTCAAGCTGTGGGGTTATAAAACTGCAAAGTATATGTGTGGGCTTGGCCTGGAGGCTAGGTCTGGGACCTTTCCCTCTTGGGAGATCCCAGAGTCTAGGCTACAACTCAAGTTCAAATATGTAGACACTGAAAATGTATAGCCCCACAGACAAAGCCCTACAAGCCTGAGTCGATTGACACAGGAAGCCACTGGCGTTTCATGTTATTGTAGACACACCCTCCAATTTACAGGCTTGTTCACTGAGTAAGGCAGTGCCCCAGTGGTAGCATTGCAAAGGGAGAGGACCAGTGGTGAGGCTGACTCAGGTCTATATAAAGCTGGACATTTTTTATAATTAGCTGATTTGTCAAAAATGCAGATTCAGTCAGCCTGAAACCATTCAAGAATTTGATACAAGTTCACTGAATGATTACTCTTTCTTTCTCAGGGCATGTCTTCACTCACTGCACTGGAGATCAACCTTCTGATGTTCAGTTTAGTGGGTCTATTATGGGGCTGTAAATCGAAAGCTGAGGGCAGCTCCACCTCCTTCAGCGGGGACGATGCCAAGTTTGGCTTAAGTTAAGCCAACTCCAGCTATATGTTCCACGTATACTGTAGACCTGGCCCCAAACTATATTAAAAGAAAAGACAGTGAGGCGGGGGTGGAAGAGAGAAGAGAGGCCTTTCCTCACCTCTTATAGCCAAGTAGTTAGGGCATTGACCTGGAATATAGAAGATCCACATTTGAAACCCCTGGAGCACAGGTGTCTTACATGCCACATGATCATCCTGATCACTGGGCTATCACCTATTTTGGGTTAGGGTTATCTGTCTCTCTTATCTATCAGGGATGGTCTAGATGATACTGGGTTCTGCCATGAGGGCAGGGGATTGGACTCGATTACCTCTCGATGTGCCTTCCTGTTCTAGTGTTCTATGATTCCTGCTGAAGCTGTTCCACTTTGTATAAATAATTCAACATTCATTGGAGCAATAATTGTGTTTTCTACCTGCCAGGTGAGTGCCCTTGACACCAGGCTCAATAGTCTTATTCTCGCTGCATGAATATCACATAATAAAATATAAAGCTGAACTTGAAACAGACTTTTTTGAGCTCAGAGGGGTAGGAAGTGGGTTGTGCCCATGAAAGCTCATCTATATGTTTTGTTAGTTTTTAAGGTGCTGCTAGACCATCAGATCTCAAACCTTTTGAGTTCTGGAGCCCTTTACATGTGTAAAAATTTATGTGGAGCCCCAGCGGTGTGTGTTAATTGTGTCAGTTCGAGGCGATTCTCAATTATGCTTTTGAAGGCTTTCCAGTTTGTCAACCTCGAGGTTCCCCTGGAGATGTCTCATGGAGCCCTGGGGCTCCGTGGAGCACAGTTTGAGAAACACTGTGCTAGACCATTCGTTGTTTAAGTTTTTCCAGACTTTTTTTGGGTCACTTGATTTTTTTTTTTTTTATTCTGATATACCACCACCATTTTTGTGGGGGAGGTTTTCAGAATCGCCAGTAAAACAAAACATTAGTTATTTCTCCAGTTCTAGAATCTAGTATACTGCTATTTTGAGTACATTTTGAAAGTGTTATATGCTTGGATGGACAGGAAAGGGAGCAAAGGGGCCTACTGGCTCCTGGGACATAGTTAAAATAGATTAGTTACATTTGGATCCAAATGACACACTGTACTTTTTCATTTTTAACAGGGCTGGCCCCTGGTTTATTTTAACTTAATATTAAAGCAGAAGAATAGAGAAGGGTAACCAAGACAGAACAGAGAGCCACAGCATTTTTTCCTTTCCTGTGCCAATTTCGCAAAAATATTTCTAATGAGAAATTTTCAGTAAACACCTTGAAGAATTTAAGAGTTTTCTTGAAACATTGGCACAGGGTAAAACTATAAGCACACCGTAATTTTACATTAGAACAAGGGGAAAATATTGGATAACGCAAATCCTTCTAGTATTCGTTACTTCTATATATCTATTTATTAGACTGGATTTTACCTTAGGTTACTTTTTGTTTGGCAATTCTCATACATTATAAGGAAGTGAACATTGCCTGAATTGGCTGAGCTATACGCAACAAAGATGAATTATACATTTAGCAAATGTTATGTAGTTGAAATATTGTTTTAAAACTGTCCAAGCAAATTAATCTCTTTTCTTAAAGTGTTTACATGCACAATAAAGCTACTTAGTTCAGCAGGCAGAAAATCACTGGTGCACAGAATCTATAAACATTCACCTGCCAAATAAAATAAAATAAAAGTGATAATCATTCCCCATATGAGAGCATAGAAGTGGAAAATTAACTACATGTCCAAGGGGATGCAGTGTCACATAAGAGATGGCATGGCTTGTTCATAAGTTCAGTGTGCTCTTCTCATGACAGATTTCTTGCAAAACTATGGCCTTGTCATTGGATTTCCCCTGATGCTGGAAGTAGGGTGAGATTTTCTTTATTTGTAAAAAAGCTTCAGAGGGGTAGCGGAGTTAGTCTGTAACTGGAAAAATCTTTAAAAACAATTAATAGTCTAGCAGCACCTTAAAGACTAAAAGAACATGTAGAGGGTACCATAAGCTTTCATGAGCACATCCCACTTCTTCAGATGCATGGAATTATATAAATAGGGGATGGGCAGAGAAAGAAGGAAAAAGAAGGGGGAAAAGAAAAAATAGTCAATTAGGGTACGTCTAGACTACAGGCTTTAGTCGACAGAGGCTTTGTCAACAGATGCTGTCGACAAAGCCTCTGCCGATAAAGAGCGTCTAGACTACAGCCAGCTCTATCAACAAAGCAAGCTTCTTTTTTGACAGAGAGTCTAGACAATCCCTTTTGAAAAAGCAGTGCCAAGTTCTGTCGACAAAAGGCATTATTCCTTGTAGAATGAGGTTTACCGCCATCGACAAAACTGCGGCGTTCTGTTGACAGAACTTAGTGGTAGTGTAGATGCAGGTATTCTTTTGTCGACAAAAGTCCACTTTTGTCAACAACACCCTGTAGTCTAGACACACCCCTAAAGTGTTCATACTACATGAAACTGATAGAGGAGGTGAAAATTGTTCTTAATTACCCATTGTTTGGTTTAAGCTATTAGGATGTGGAAAGTAGTGTGCTAGCCAGGCAATGTCTTTATTCATACCTTTGTGATGGGTCCCAAACCTGTAAATGAAATTAAGTTCCACAGCTTCCCTCTGTATTTGGCCTGTGGAATTGGCCTGAAACAACACAGTGACTTTGAGATCCATTAATGAGTGCTGGGGCAGTTTAAAATGTTCTCCAACAGGTTTCTGTATATTGCCTTTTTAGATATCTGATTTGTTTTCATTAATTCTTTCTTTTAAAGACTGTTCAGTTTGGCCAATATATATGGCAGAGGAGCATTGCTGGCATTTGATGTCATAGATCACATTAGTGGATGTGCAATTAAATGAGCCTCTGATGCGGTGGCTGATATTGTTGGATCCAGTGTTGAAATCGCTATTGTAAATGTATGGACAGAGTTGGCAGTGGGGCTGATTGCAGGGGTGGGTTCCTGGATGATTACAATGGAGGTGTGTTGCGTAGTTACTGGAAAGAATTTGTTTGACGTTAGGGGGTTGTAAAGTAGTATCTGAATTTTCAGTTGTGAGAACTAAAGTGGAAAGCAAAGTTTTCATTGAACCAAGATGAGGAAAGATGCTCTTGTGAGTTGAGGAATTGGACTAGAACTTTGGAAACTTGGGTTAAATTCACTCCTCTACCATAGTTGCTAGTGTCACCTTGAACAAGTAACATAACTCTTGATCCTGCAAATACTTATGCACATGTTTAAATGTAAGCCCGTCTCTGAAATAATGAGGTTATCAAGGTACTTAACGATAAGCATGCATATGTATAAAGCATGCTTATCATTAAGCATGCTTATCATTTATTTTTTGTGCCTCAGTTATTTTTTCTGTAAAATGAGTATAGTAATTTTTTAAGTGTTATAGGATTATTGAGAGGATGAACTCATACAATATTTTTTAATTAGACCATATAAACAGATAGATAGAACACAGGCTTTTACCAAAATCAGTGAAGACTGGGAAAGTAGATAAAGTGGCATTTCTCTAGCTACTTTGGCATTAGTGAAAATGAGTGGCGTTCCTGTGACATTTAAAAATTACCATGTGAGCCATCCTTCTATTTAATTGCTTTTAACTCATTCACTTTATGTCTCTTTAACAATCCCAAGCCACTGATGATGCCAAACACTGGCACTCAAGGTTCCTATCAGCTATATTATGTATCTCACTAAAGGTGCACCTACACAGCAGTGTTATTTCAGAATAATGGCCATTATACCGAAATAACAATGCGCGTGTCTACTCAGCAATTCCATTATTTTGAGTCTGTAAACATTATTCCACAAGGAATAATGCCTAGTCCAAAATAGCTATTTTGGAATAGCAAGAATGTGGATGATCCACTGTTGCTATTTTAAAATAGCTCCTCCCCAGGGCCATTCAAAGTAATTACTCCCCAGTGCCTCTCGGGGCTCTAAATAGAGATAGTGTGTCTACATTAGGGAAGCCTGCCTCAATGTAATTTCCAGGCTTCCCTGTAGTGTAGATGCGCTATTTCAAAATAAGTTTTCAGAGTATTTCTTCCAGAATAACTTATTCCGAAATAAGTATGCAGTATAGATGTACCGAAAGTGATTACTAATAGTGAGGGAAGTGCTATATAATAATTTTCATAAAAAATACATTGATACAGTCCGGCTTTTAATATTTTCCTTCCTAGTGCTCAAATCAGTGTATGTCTTTTTAGGACAGCCAACACATTTTTGCAGCTGCTATTTTTAGAACACCTTGTGTGTTACTGTAGCAGTTCAAAGGTAAAATCTTCTTGCTGTAACATCTTTTGTGAGATAACCATCCTATTTTGATCTGCAGCATTGAAAAATTTACTAAGGAACTAGAGAGTAGCACATGTTTAGCAGGACATGTGAAAAATTGTTAAGTAGATCATCTTGTGCATGGCAAGAAAAAAAATCTGTGTTGCAGATTAATTATTGACAAATACATGGACATGCTATATTTAATGATGATATTGGCATGGTTATTTATGTCTTCTACACTGGTGTGTTTTAATTAGATCTAAAAATCGTAAGTTAAAGTTATCTATTTTTGGAGCTACCCAACATACCACAAAAGGTTAGCCCTTGCTATAAATAACTGTTATGATATGATACATATTAGTGCTTATAAAATGAAGAGGTTCCAAACACAGAGTCCGAGGTGACGGCTCTTAAAAATAATTCTTAAACCACTAAATTGAGAGACTGATTATGCTGTGCTAATGTGTTTGAATAGTTTATTTTATTTTCCCTAGGTGATAACAATCAATGAATATATGGATGAGTATGTATGTCACCTCCAAGTGCCTTAGAGTTATGCTTTTACCAATAACAATCCCTCTTTCCCTTTCTGTTTCTGCTATTTAATTAGGAAAGAGATGGTTTTCAAATGAAGTCTAAGGCAAGAATGTCTGGGATACAGATGTGCCTGAACGCAAAACTCAATGCTGCCTGCAAAATAATTTCATTTATCTGCTCCACAAACCCAGGGTAATCCAACCTAATAGATACAAATGTAAAAGGAATGCAAATCATTCCTTCAGTTGAGGAAGAAAGAGAATTAAAAACAAACACAACATCTTTAAAATAGTTTTTATTACATTTATATACATGGCTATAGGGTCATCTACTCATGCAGGACCAATGCCTACTAAATCATTCTAGCCAAGGCTTTGTCAAGCGAGGACTTAAAAACCTCTAAGGATGGAGATTCCACCACCTCCCTAGGTAACCCATTCCAATTTGACACTACTCTCCAAGGGTACGATTAGACTGAAAGCTTTTTTAGAAAGAGAGCACCCACACCACAAAATGGGATTGAAAAAGCGATCTGCTTTTTCGAAAGAGAGCGTCCAGACTGCATGGCCACAGAATAGCCACCAGGGCACCTGTGCTTTTTTCAGTTGCCTCTTCTTTTAAAAAATGTCCCTTCTTTTAAAACACGTGCCTTTTTTCGAAAGAGCTCTTTCAAAAAAGGCATTCTTCCTCATAATTGGAGGTTTACCAATGCTGAAAAAACCCTGCATTCTTTCGATGTAATTTCAAAAGAATGTGATTGCAGTGTGGATGCAGGTGAAGTTTTTTTTTGAAAAAGGGAAGTTTTTTCAAAAAAACAATGCAGTCTAGACATACCTCTAGTGAAACACTTTCCTAGTATCCAATCTAAACCTCCTTCATTGAAACTTTATACCATCACTCCTCGTTCTACCATCTGCCACCACTGAGAGCAGTCTAGCTCCATCTTCTTTGGAACCCCCTTCAGGTAATTGGAAGGATACTATGTAATCCCCCACCTTGTTTTTCTCTTCTGCAAACTAAATAAGACCAGTTCCCTTATTGTTTCCTCAGAAGTCATGCACCTGAGCCCCTTATAATTTTTGTTAAACTCCGGTGGACTCTTCAATTTGTCCATGTCCTTTCTGTAGTGGGCCCCCAAAATTGGACAGAAAACTCCAGATGTGGCCTCATCCCTGCCAAATAGAGGGAATAATCTATCTGCTGGCAATGCTCCTGTTAACAGAGCCTAATATGCCATTAGTCTTCTCGGCAAAAAGAGTACACTGTTGACTCAAGGCCAACTTCTCATCCCCAGATCCTTTTCAGTAGTCAATCAGTTTCCAGCCTGTAGCATCACATGGGATACTTCCATCCTAAGTGCAATGCTTTGCACTTGTCCTTGTTGAACCTCAGATTTCTTTTTATCCAGTCCTCCAATTTGGTCACACTGGACTCTACTCCTACCCTCCAGCATATCTAGCTCTCCCTGGCTACGTCTATACTGGCATGATTTTCTGGAAATGCTTTTAATGGAAAAGTTTTCCGTTAAAAGCATTTTTGGAAAAGCGCGTCTAGATTGGCAGGACGCTTTTCCAGAAAAGCACTTTTTCCAGAAAAGCATCTGTGGCCAATCTAAACGCGCTTTTCTGCAAAAAAGCCCCAATCGTCATTTTCGCGATCGGGGCTTTTTTGCGGAAAACACTACTGTACTGTCTACACTGGCCCTTTTCCAGAACAGTTTTCCAGAAAAAGACTTTTGCCCGAACGGGAGCAGCATAGTTTTTCCGGAAAAGCACTGATGATTTTACATTAGATCGTCAGTGCTTTTCCGGAAATTCAAGCGGCCAGTGTAGACAGCTGGCAAGTTTTTCTGGAAAAGCGGCTGATTTTCCGGAATAACTTGCCAGTGTAGACAGCCCCTCAGTTTAATCTCACCATAAATTTGCTGAAAGTGCAATCCATCCCACAATCCAGATCACTGAAGAAGATGTTGAACAGGACTCAGAGCAATCTACTGGATACGGGCTTGAATCCATCGATCTAGCCAGATTTCTAGCCACCTTATAATCCATTCATCCAAGCCATACTTCAACTTGCTGGCAAGAATACTGTGGGAAACCATATGAAAAGCTTTGCTATAGTCCACCGCTTTCCCCATATCCACAGAGCCCTTTATCTCAGCATAGAAAACAATTAGTTCGTTCAGGCATGACCAGTGCTCATGACAGACTTGCTGGGCCTTGGGCAATGTGTGCCGTGGAAAGGGGCAGGGCTAGGGGCAGCTAGCCCTCAGTGTAACCCAGAGGTTACACAGAATTGTAGAGGTTCTGGTGGCAATTTAAAGGGTCCAGGGTTCCAGTCACCCCTGCTACTGCAGTTCTGGTGATGGCAGTCCAGATTTCTGGGCCCTTTTAAATCGCTAGGCCCAGAGGCAAATGACCTCTTTTCCACCCTGCCTTCATCAGTGGCCCTGGAAATGACTTTCCCTTGGGCAGGGGCAGATATAGGGCGAGCAGGGCGGCCGACCCAGGCCCCGTGCTTCTAGAAGCCTCACGCATGCACTGTGGCAAAGTAGGGTCCCACAAAATTGGGCTGCCCTGGGTCCCGCAAAATGGTCATCTGCCCCTGCCCTTGGGCATCTATGTTGATCTCCTTCCTCTCCAAGTGTTTTAAATGGATTCCTTGAGGACCTGCTCCATGAGTCTAGAGACTGAGATGAAGCTGACTGGTCTGTAGTTCATCAAAATTCTCCAACTTCCCTTTAAGGATTGATACTATATTTGCCTTTTCCCTATCTTCTGGGACCTCCTTGATCACCATGAACTTGTACATGTCTAACTTTTCTAAATAGTCCTGTTCTTTAACCACTGGATTGCTGCTCATCTCCTCCTCATATGCTTTCCAGTGAAGCAATCTAGGAGCTGACCTTGTCTTTGAAGACTGAGGCAAAAAAAAAAAAAAACCAGTGAGTAATTTAGCTTTTTTCTACATCATCTGTTACTATGTTGCCTTCCCCATTCTGTAAGGGTGTGTCTAAACTACATGGCTCCATCGATGGAGCCATGTAGATTAGGCTGATCGGCAGAGGGAAATGAAGCCGCGATTTAAATAATCGCGGTTTCATTTAAATCTAAATGGCTGCCGCACTCTGTTGACCAGCTGATGATCAGCTGTTTGTCAGCAGATCGGGGCAGTCTGGACGCTCCGCTGTCAACAAGGAAGCCTTTGTCGATCGGATTCTGATTGCACTTTGGGCTTCCTGATTACACCCCTGTCTGCTTGAGCAATATTTTCATACTCTTCCCTAATCACCTGTCCAAGTTTCTACTTCTTGCAAGCTTCCTGTTTGTGTTTCAGTTCACTGAAGATTTCTCTGCTAAGCCAATTGGTCACCTGCCACATTTGCTATTCTTTGCACACATTGGGAAGGTTTGCTACTGTGTCCTCAATAAGGCTTCTTAAAAATACAGCCAGCTCTCCTGAACTACTGTCTCCCTCATATTAACTTCCAGTGGATCTTGCTCATCAGTTTCCTGAGGAAGTCAAAGTCTGCTTTTCTGAAGTCTAGGGTCCATATTCTGCTGATCTCCTTTCTTCCTTTTGTCAGGATCCTGAACTCAAACATCTAATGGTTAGTGCTGCCTGAATTACTATCTACTTCTACTTCTCCTACCAATTCTTTCCTGTTTGTCAGCAGCAGGTCAAGAGGAGCATGACCTCTTGTTGTTTTCTCCAGCACTTGCATCAGGCTCTTGTGCCCAACACTTTCCAAAAACTTCCTGGGTTGTCTGTGCATTGCTGTATTGGTCTCCCAGAAGCTATCAGGAGATGTGCTCACTACTGTTAAAGATCTGTCACAATTTCCATCAAAAATCCTTATTTCCAGGAATTTACTCACCCATACAATTTGACTTTAATTAAAACTTGACAAAGTTATTCTAGTAATTCACATTTATTCCATAGAGATAATGCCACCTTTTCACTTTTGGGTAAACAAAATCATTTTTAATTATAATATCAGGGCTATGGTTTTAATTCCTGAATCCCAGAAAGCTTGCACTCTCTTCCAGTGTAAATAGGACAACCCTACCGTGCTTAGCTGACTATTACCAGTCACCTGGTGAAGCTCACTCAATGAAGTGTCTTCCCTTCTCACGCAGCAGCATTTCTCATAGTCTCCACCTTCCTAGTTCAAAAAGAAGATGGATCAAGTATGTGATTAGGGTATCACTTCTCACTCAGCTCAGATGCAGGTCAACTCAGAAGTGAAGGTTACCTCAGCTCCATCCAATATCTGTGTCCTGGAATCTCATAGTCTCCCTGTTTTCTTGACGTCTACATAAAACAATGAAACTCTATACCCATACGGTAAAGTGTTTTGCTTGTCACCACATGTAGTTGACAACAGCAAAGTGTGACAGTAATGCCATTAGGTGTGAAGACGCTAAGAAATTCACAAGATTGTTTATTTTATTGTTCAAAATGCTAAAAATGTCCAAGCAATAATAATAATACCTCAAAACTAAACTCAGAGAAATGTTTCCATATCAACAATATTTTTACTTTAGAGAGACGGAATGTCAGAAATATATTGAAGCTGAATATCAGTAGAACATAATCTGATAGATTCTTTTCAATCCAGACATGGAAAGATGACAGGTAAGGGCTGTGAGTGAAAGGTATATATATTCAGGTAAGGAATACCTGGCTTATTTCCAGTGAAGAAGGCAGAAGACAAGGTATTTGAGCTGAGATATCACTGTCATCCAATCTTTGTTGCAGTGCAGGTGATGCTTTAAAGGGAGATTTGGCTTTTTGAACACCTTTAATAGGCTTCCTCAGAGTTTTAATTAGTAAGAGATCCAAGCAGTGGCTGACAGCTGGCAGAATCTCCTGTCGTGAGTTAAAGTCAACCTAATTAAGATTCTAGAAGGAAAACATATTCCTTCCAGCACCCTTAATCAGTCAGCCTTGGTTAGAAAAGCAATATGAAACTTTTTGCCTTAACAACAGCATAACCTTCGAAGTGTGGAAATTCTAAATAATGGACTGATTTATCAATATGGAAATTCCAATTTCTTCAGTAAATCTATTAAATACATGTTTCACCATTTAACTTAATAGTGTTAATATCATTTAGGGTTGATTTGTTTGGTTCATAAAAACTGGCATTCAGTGGCTAAGCAAGGTTAGTTTCCACTGCCTACGATGCACAGTGATATTAATGATCTGCTAGGACGCAACTAAGGTTTCCTCTCCCATTCTCAGCATGAAGAGGTCATATTGGAACAAAGTGGAAAATGGAAGGGGTATTATATGGGTAAGGTGTGGAATCTATGACTCTACCTTATGCTGATCACTGGCTGGCAGAATGGCCCTAACAGTACCATGCTAGCTGCAATACATTAGAGTCCCCTTGCGGCTGCAGTAGCTTAGTCAGCTAAGGACAGAGTCAGCTCCCAGCGAGCCATGGGACCACAGAAGATGCAAAGGTGGTTTTTACCAGAATCAGACTTTGAAATAAAGGGTGCAATTTTCTTTAAAACCTATTTGCCCTTTCACATTGAGAAATGATTTGGAAGGTTTTACCCCCTCTGCTTTTTCCACAAGGCCTGATATTTTACTGCCTTCACATTGTGCAGTCATTTACTTCTGTGCAAATTTAGTACAGAAGTTGACCCTTTTTGCTGCTATTCAGAACAGCAGTGCTCCAAGTTTTCCAGTCCTGCCCCCTATTACCATTACCATGCTCCTGCTCCTTTATTTCATTGCTAAGACTCCCTTAGCAGTGCAGCTGAACTGAAAGTGGAACTGGGGATGGGAGAGGACCTGGGGCCAGAGGAAGAGCTAGTCAGAGAGGAGTTAGAGAGGAAATGAGGGGAAAGCCGAGCTGGGGACGGAGCAGAGGACAAAGTGGAGCTGGTGCTGAAAGAGGAGCTGACTGGGGAAGGATCTGGGCCTAGAGGCAGAACATGAGTGAAGGCTGTATGAGGTAGGGGAAGGAGTAAGACTGGGAGTGGAGTAGGATTGAAAGTGTAATGCTCCCTCCCTGTTCTCTGTGGAGGCTGGCTCAGGCCCTGCCAGATGTCCCCAAATGCTCCTACATGCCCCCCCCCCCCCCGACCCAGGTGGAGCATGCTTCAATTTGGGGACCACATATTTTGACAGAAGTAAATAACTACACAAGTTATAAGATAGTTGAAAAACAAGCCTGAAGTACTTAGTAAAGTAATTAACATAGGGATGGCAATAATCCTTGTCTCTGTAAAACAAAATCCTAGCAAACATGCATATGCTGAGGTTAAAGCTTCCTGGAGCAATTGCTAAGATGCTGTTTAGACTACTGAATTATATTTTTAAATGACAGTCTAGCAAGTGTTTTGTATCCAGGATTTCCCCTATACATAATAAGTGAAGTATGAAGAATAAGACAAAACTGGTTTTCATAATGAGGAAGGGTATGTCTACACTACAAAATTAATTCGAACTAACAGGTGTTAGTTCAAATTAACTTTAATAGGCGCTACACAAGCAAACCACTAGTTTGAACTTAATTTGAACTAGCGGAGCACTTAATTCGAACTAGGTAAACCTCATTCTACGAGGACTAACGCCTAGTTCGAATTAAGGGCTGTGTAGCCACTTAATTCGAACTAGTGGGAGGCTAGCCCTTCCCAGCTTGCCCTGGTGGCCACTCTGGGCACAACCAGGGAAACTCTTCTGTCCCCCTCCCGGCCTCGAAGCCTTTAAAGGACCTCGGTCTGGCTACAGTGCTTGTGCCAGGTACAAGCCTGCCAGCACCCAGCCAGCAGACTCTGCAACTGGCACGGCACAAGCCAGCCACCCGCTGCCACCCAGCCCTCTGCCTCTTCACGGGACCAGGCTGGCAGCTCCCAGGAGCCAGCCAGGAGCTGCAAAAGGCAGGCACCCGCCTGGTCTAGTTCAGAGATCGTGGACTTCATCCAGGTTTGGGGGGAGGCCTCCAACATCAACGACCTCCTCACTAGGCACAGGAAAGTGGCCGTCTAGGGCAGAATAGCTGCCAGCTTGGCCACCAAAGGCCACATGCGAACCAGGAGCAGGTTTGCATGAAAATCAAGTTGGTCCAGTGAGACCCCCGATCCTGAGCCCTGAGCTTAGAACAGAAGAACAGAAGAACGGCCGTACGGGGTCAGACCAAAGGTCCATCTAGCCCAGTAGCCTGTCTGCTGACAGCGGCAAACACCAGCTACCCCGGAAGGGATGGACCACAGATAATGACCAAGCCATATGTCTCATGCCATCCATCTCCAGCCTTCCACAAACAGAGGCCAGGGACACCGTTCCTACCCCCTGGCTAATAGCACTCCATGGACCCAACCTCCATGAATTTATCTAACTTCTTTTTAAACTCTGTTCTAGTTCTAGCCTTCACAGCCTCCTCTGGCAAGGAGTTCCACAGGTTGACTATTTGCTTTGTGAAGAAGAACTTTCTTTTATTAGTTTGAAGCCTGCTACCCATTCAGTTCATTTGGTGTCCTCTAGTTCTTCTATTTAGGGAACTAAGGAAGAACTTTTCTTTATGCACCCTTTTATAGACCTCTATCATACCCCCCTCAGTCTCCTCTTTTCTAAACTGAAAAGTCTCAGTCAGTTTAGCCTCTCCTTATATGAGACCTGTTCCAAAACCCTGATCATTTTAGTTGCCCTTTTTGGAACCCTTTCCAAGGCCAAAATATCTTTTCTGGGGTGAGGACACCACATCTATATACAGTACTGAAGATATGGCATACCATAGTTATACTTCCCTTCCTCCTTCTTTCCCTGGCTTCCCCCTTCCTGCTCCCTCCTCCCAAGTTTCCACCTTCCTAACCCCTCTCTCTTCTCCTCTCCCACCTCCTTTTCCCAGTCTCCCCAGAGGTTAATCCTCCCCTCCCCAGTTTGGTTAAATAAAGAGAGTTTCTATTTTTGAACACACGTGTCCTTTATTTTTTACATCAGGTAGGGGGGCTAGGGAGGGGTAAGTGGAAGGAGGTGACGGAGGAATGGGGTACGAGCCCCCGATGGGGAAGACTGGGGTAGCTCTGCGGGCTCCTCAGGGTGGAAGCTCTCCTGCAGGGTCTTCTGGATCCTGACAGCCCCCCGATAGACCCCTCCGGATGGCAGCCTGCGGCAAGTGCAGCCCGGCTGATGGCCGAGTGCTGTGATGTGCCTAGTGTGGGCACTCAGGACACTCCAAGACAGGACTGCTTTGCAAGTGGGGAACCCTGAGAACTGTCTGTCCGGGATGGGGGTCGGGTCCCTTTAAGCACAGCCCTCGGCTAGCCTGAGATAGCAGCTCCATACTCTAAGTCCTAACCTGATGACCTGCCGGCACTGCTTCCGGCCAGCCTTAACTTCGGTTCAGGGTCCACTCAATGTGGACATGCTAGTTCGAATTAGCAAAATGCTAATTTGAACTAGTTTTTAAGTCTAGATGTGCTAATTTGAATTATCTAATTCGAATTAAGTTAGTTCGAATTAGTGCTGTAGTGTAGAAATACCCGGAGATATTAAAAAGACCCAGCCAGTGAATGCTGCAACTATTAAGAGAACAGTTCCCTTCCTATTTCTCCAGCTTCTCCTTTACCTCCTCTCTCCTATCCACCCCTGTAATCCTGCCTGCACAACCAATCTGATTTTAGATTATTAAATGGGCCTGGTAGCTAACATTTTAGTGCTCCACTTTAGTTTTCTGAACACTACTGTTTTGGGGCTGAGTCATGCAAGGTTCCAGATTCCTCACAAAAGATGCAGAGTACCCTTAGAGAAACGGATAGGAATTGAGGGTGCTTAAGAAGTCACAGGACTGAGTCCTGATCAATGAAACAGACTGAGCCACACACTGAGTATAAATGAGGGCAAAACGGAATCCATAATCTGATCATTTTTTTAACTAAATAGTTAATATCGGCAGCATTTTAACATTAATAATGTCTAGATTGTGCTTGGTTACTTGTAGCACATACATCACCGAGCAAAGACAAATGAAGAGCTGTATTATATTAATGATGCCCTGTGTTGGTCTTTAGATATTTGGAAGGCCACCCACAGGCAATGGTCAGGAAAACTACATTTCATTTAAGCTGCGTACCTGACTGAAGGAGAGACTCTTGCTTTACATTTTCAGTATTACATGCCTCCGTTTCTTAAATTAGCTAATTTCACTTCTGCCTTTTCCACTTCAGCTCAATTTATACTTCCAAGTCCAGTCTAGTTAACATCTTATTTTCTGCCTTTCCCTCACACTATTTTCCTCTGCACATATGCAGCACAATGATTTATTTCCATTACTAGGACACCTTCCTTGACATTAACTGCTGTGGCATTCATGTTGAGTATACAGTTACAATATTCCTACATCTATTCAAACCTGAGAGCCAGTGGGTGGCAGGAGAGAAATGGTTGTTCTCCCACTTTAGGGTATTCTCCCCCTCTCCTCAAGCTTGGTTTACCCCTTCTATGGTCACCACCTTCTATCACCACCATCTGCCATTGTCAATCACCACAAATGCCTTCAAGATCCTTCTTTTCCATTTTAATCACTGAAAATTGTGAAAATTGCTCCTTGAGTAAATAAACAATGGTGAGCAAAGAGCAAATGGACCAAATAAATGAATATACAAAATAATATTTAATATTCTTTTTCACAATTCAGTCTGAGAAATAACGGACTGAAACAAAAATGGAAGACAAGATACGGCCAAGATACTGTCAGAGGACAACCTTTTTCATATTGCTTATCTTTTATGGATTATTTTCCCTTAATTTTAAAATATGGTTGAAAAGTTTAGTCAAAATACAAAAAAGGCACCATGTGGACAAGTAAGATGTCTATGTCAAGCTTATAATGCTATGATACAAGAACTGTTGGATTTAACTGTGATGTGAAAGCATCACCATTACAAGCCCAATCACTTCTTCTCTTTGCAAGCATTTACTACCAGTTCCTATTGTACTAATATGTGTCTTGATGTTCTTATTTTTGTAGTTGTTGAGAAGCTTTCTGCTCTCTGAGAAATATATTTAATGCTATTCAGTCACTATGTTGCTTGGCTTGATTCTGACCTTGTTTTTTTATACCACAGGAACTCCATTGACTTCAGTGGAGTTACTCTTAATTTACATCAGTGTAAGTAAGATCTGATTGAGTATTTTGCTTCAGAGTTTTATTTAAAAGACTATGACATTTTAAATAATATTGTTTATATCCAATCGTACTTTACCCTAATTACTTATGCAGAATGCCAACCCAAATCATATCTGGCTTTTTGCCTTCTAACTTCCTTTTTCCAAAAAACAAAAATAAAACCATTTTAAGTGGCCTTTAAACATTCAAATATAAGCAATATCATTGTTACAAAATTCACCCTCCTTTCCAACCCCACCCCAAAAAACCAAACAAACAAAACAGTGCTACAAAGTCATACAATATATTTTAGTTCCTAGTAACCTTGCTTATGTTGCAGTCCTTCTTCCCACTTTTATCTACTTGTTATTTGATATGATTGGTGCCCCACAGGACATGAAACTTGTATTTTTTATGTATCGTAAAATCACGAATATAATGTGCACCTATGTATAATGCACACCCTAACTTTGCAATGTCAAAATCATGGAAGAAACTGAACACCTATCTATAATGTACACCCCAAATTTGCTGTATTTCCTGCCCTTTTGTATTGCCGGTAGATTGCATGTGAGCACACTAGTATACAATGCACGGTGTTTCGATGCTCTCTTTGAGCTGTCGGCAATCTTACACTACAGCTGAAAAACTTAAGGTACTTAGGTCTGCCGAGGCTCATGGCAACAGAGCTGCCAGCCATGAATTTGATGGCATAGCAGAGTCTAACATTCAGCTTTGGAGACGGCAGAAAGAGTGCCTGCAAGCGTTGCCTTGGACAAAGATGGCTGAGCGAGGTAAAAGCGCTGCATATCCTGAGCTGGAGGCCAAGCTGCTTGAGCGGATTGCTCAGTGTCAACAGCAAGGCGGTGGTGTTAGCATTGCGGAGGTTTGAATGAAGGCTTTGACTTTTGTGAAAACTTGCACTAACACAGCCGGGTTTAAAGCTTCGCATGGCTGGTCGGTTCATGCTTCGGCATGGCCTATCGGTCCGACGCTGAATGACAATCACGCAGAAGCTGCCTGTGGACTCTGACATCAAGTTACTACTGTTCCATAAAACTACACAAGGAGCACAGGTATGACCTTTCATTAATCGGTAAGGCAGATCAGACACCTTTAAATTTCGACTATCCTTATGATAGAACGCTTGAAGTGAAAGGTACCAAGACCATCTCAATTGCTACCACAGGGCATGAAAAGTCGAGGTTCACCGTAATGCTTGCTTGCATGGCCGACTGAAGCTGCCTCCTTATATTGTCTTCAAGCACAAGTCAGTGCCCAAGAATGTTATATTCCTGAACACTTTTCATGTGCGTGTTCACCCTAATGGCTGGATTGACAAAGCTTTAATGCTTGATTGGTTACAGACGGTTTGGGCGAAGCAGCCGGGTGGACTTATCAGAAAATGGTCTGTAATAGTTTTGGATGCATTTTGTTGTCATCGTACACCATCCATCAAGAAAAGTCTTCAGCAGTACAAAACAGACTTGGCAATTATTCCTGGAGGAATGACCAAAATGTTGCAGCTGCTTGACGTGACAGTTAACAAGCCAATGAAAGATGCACTATGCAGGAAATGGAACACCTGGTTGTTGGAAGGTGAACATACATTTACTGCAGGTGGACGTATGCGAACTCCGACGCTGCAAGATGTGACCCAGTGGATAGCGGATGTCTAGCTTCAATTTGAGCCCATCATCATAAGGAAGGGGTTTCTGAAATGCATCATCTCTAATGCTAGGGATGGCAGCGAAGATGATGCCCTGTGAACAGATCTGAGCAATGATGAATTGGCCGAGGGCGAATTATGCGAAGATTACAATGACTAGTATTACCTGGATGAAGATGTCGAGGGCTATACCCTGGAAGATACTGCTCATCTGATTCTAACAACAGTGAATTTGAGAGCTTCGAAGGTGAGTAGAAGATCAATTAACATATTTGCATGTTTGAGCTGCGGTGTTGATTTCCTTACTTCTACTTACTTTTTTGAAAGTGTATATGATTGCTTGTCTATGCTAATAAAATTCAACTTAACCTCCGGTGTCCGGCAATTAATTAACTGATGCGGAACTACCAAACGAAAACTTTAAAACAATAACTCCTATAGATGCGCACCCAGTCTTTGATGCTAAAAAATCCGGAAAAAAAGTGTGCATTTATTCTTGCGATTTTACGGTATCTTTAAATTGCCTAGCACACTTCAAGGCCTAGCCTACTGCAATCACAAACCAGAAACTCAAATTTAAACAATTCTTCCTATCTGAATTTCAATAGGTTGTTGGATGTGGATGTTCAGAGCTTCATGACAATAAGAACAAGATGGAGGAAATAAGCTATTTCATGTCATTTCTATCATTTTAAACTGTAAATTCAATAATATCTTGCATAATAATCAGATTTTAGAACAAAAATACTGTATAACAGAAACAGCTCTCTCATCTGCAGGTTCCTCAGAGTACAGTCAATACCTTGTAATAGTGAACAGTATGTGGAAGAGTCGTCTGCAACTCTCCACTCCCCCAAAGTTCCACTCCAAGTTCCACTATATCATGAGGCCTTTCTGTTATTGAGCTACCTGCTATAACTAACATGTGCACAGAAACGTGCGCGCGCGCGCGCACACACACACACACACACACACACACACACACACACACACACTTCCTGTTTGGGGAAGACCAGGAAAAACAGAAAGATCCATGGACCAGAATAAGTTGCTGATGTCGTCTCTGTCCTTTACCCAGTCTGTAGGTACAGAAAACTTCTAGCAATGCTGCACATTAATAGAGACATATTTTCCAGAAATGCAAGGAGGAATGCCGGAAACACTAGGCAATTAACAATAATAAGGATGGAGGGCAAAGTTTATGTGGGGGCTTGCAAGGAGATCTCTGCAAGAGGAGAAACATGTTGTTCATGTGGGGACAACATGGGCTTCAAGAGGGACAAACTGGGGCCAAAGAAAAAGGACACCTGAATCACTTAAAAGCAAGCCACCTATTTAGGTATATCAGTATGGGTTTAGAAACCTAAAGGCAGCCATTAAAACAATCTCTTGATCTTGGGCACACAAGACAGTAAGTTCCCAATGAAGACAGTGAGTGTCTTTTCACTGATTTAAAACAAAGGAATAGATCTGACCTTGATAAAGAAAATGAGGCATCAGTATGAAATGAAGTAAAATCATGAAGGGGAGACTGAAAATTGAATGTTAGTAAGTTGTGGAGCATTTACATTAATGCTATTGTGACCTGTTTATGTGGATCAAAAGGAAAAAATTCCCAGGATTGGAATGTGTATCAACAGGTTAGGGATCAGGATATCAAACGACTAACAGAATACAGTAAAACTCCATTAGTCCGGCATCCAATGCTCCGGGACTCCTGATGGTCCGGCACCATCAGGAACCCGGAAGTGCTGGGGCAGCCGGACAGGCTTCCCCCATTCAGCTGCTGTTGAAACTGACCAGCAGCTGAATCGGGGAAGCCAGGAGCAGAGCAGCTGGGGTGCTGCCGGGTTGGTCTCGTAGCGCTGCCCCTCGGGGCTGCGGGACCAACCCGGAAGCACCCCAGCTGTTCTGCCCCGGGCTTCCTGGAATCAGCCACTAATCTGTTTCAGCAGCGGCTGAATCGGGGACCCCTGGGGCAGAGCAGCTGGGGTCCTGCCGGGTTGGTCCCACAGTGCTGTCCTTTGGTGCTGCGGGACCAACCCGGCAGCACTCCAGCTACTCTGCCCCAGGCGTCCCCAAGAGCAGCTGTGGTGCTGCTGGGTTGGTGCCGTAGCGCTGCCCCTCGGCGCTGCGGGACCAACCCAGCAGCACCCCAGCTGCTCTATTGCAGGCATCCCGATTCAGCTGCTGCTGAAACTGACCAGCAGTGGCTGAATCAGGGACGCCTGGGGCAGAGCCGGACTATCGTAAGGGGGGGCTATGAGTTATCTGGGGTGGCATCCCCTCCCACCCCACTCCAGACCCCTCATAGCCCCCCCTTCTGATAGTCCTGCATATCTGATAATTTGGCACCCCCTGGGTCCTAAAGGTGCCGGATTATCGGAAGTTTACTGTAATTCAAATAATGAGGCCTCAATTTTCACAGGAAAAAACCCTTGGGCTTATGTTTAAGGTCTCAGATCTGACAAAGATGTTGGCTAGGCTATATTTATTTTAGATGCATTTTTCCCCTTGAAGCTTTTTGATAAAATACATGAAATTAATAACATCATTTTTTCACCAAACATGGTCAAAATGTCAAAACATAAGGACACCTGAAGTAAATCCTAGTCTGAGTCCAAAATACATTAGAGTGGAACTTACTATACATGCAAGTTTTTAAATGTGCTTCAATCTGAGGTATATATTGAAATATCAAGCAATATGTAGCCTCAAATGTGAATGAAAAGGATTCAAGTAGTAATAGAAAGATGTTTGAGTGGCTATATCTTCAGTGTTTTGTCCACATCAGGAACAAAACATTGAAGATGTAGCCACTCACACATAGAATTTGGAAAGTGGTTAAGGGCTGCATTTTAATGAAGGAGATGTGGGGTCTGGGATGGAGGTTGGGGGCAGAAAGGAGTTTGCAGTAAGGGATTGGGGTGTAGGATGGGGCTGTGGGGTCTAGGAGGGAGTTTGGGTGAAGGAGGCAGTTGTGACCTTGGTTAGGGGACTATGGTGCAGAGGTTTGGGTTTTGACCTTGGACAAGAGGGGGTAGAGGATTGGGGTCCACGATCTGGGAGCGGATATAGGTTAGAGGGTTTGGGTTATGTGGAGTAGTGGGGCAAACGGTTGAGATGCCAGGGCCAGGCTCTAGCTAGGAGACTTACCAGCTTGACTTCCAGCCAGCAGCCATCTCAAGCAGACTCCCTGCCTCGCCCCTACACTAGCTGCAGGGGCCACAGGATTTCTGAACAGCTACCAGCCTGAGTGGGGCAGTGCTTCTCAAGCTGCTTATTGATAACAGGCAGCTCCCATTGGTTGGAAACTGGCCATCATGCTGGGGATGGGAGTGGTATGTGAAGTCTCCTATCCTCCCCCAGGCTCATAGCTTTTCAAATGACTGCTTTTCTCAGAAGCAGGTGGAGGGCAGTCAGGGAGTCTAAGTGAGGCTGCGTCTGCGCTTTGGATCTGGTAGCTTGGCAGGTTGGATCCGACCAATGGAGGATATT
Source organism: Pelodiscus sinensis (assembly GCF_052426305.1). NCBI lineage: Eukaryota > Metazoa > Chordata > Testudines > Trionychidae > Pelodiscus > Pelodiscus sinensis. Next base: position 43,714,716 of record NC_143060.1, read on the forward strand.
TTGCCCTGGCATGAAGTATATTCAATTCAGAAGTCTGAGATCAAATAAGAGTCTAATGCAAACCATTTTCTCTAAATCAGTGGTCCCCAAAGCAGTGCCCGCAGGCGCCATAGCGCCCACCGGGGCACTTATGTGCACCCGCGGAATGATCTGGGCCGGCCCTGCCCCAGGTGCGCGGCGCATGGGCAGCCCTGACCCCGGCGCGCGTTGTGTGAGCATCCTCGCCCTCGGATGCCCGGCAGCCCCAAAATGTTCTAAATTATAGGGATCTTCCCCTTCCCTCATTTGTCATGTTTAGAAACAGAATAATATAGATAAATTGCTCTCTTTTATAGGGCACAGCATATCAGACCATTGGTCTATCTAATCCTGCCATGAGGAATGGACAAAACCTGATGTTCCAGAAGAAACTCTTTTTTTTCCCCCATGCAGTTGAAAGATGCAGTGTTAAGAGGTAAGTGTATGGATGAATTTTTCCTGGTCCTTGCAGGCAATCAGTGTACTCCCTGGAGCATGAAATTTGATTACACTTATTATCTTAGCTTGTATAACTATGATTGTCATTACTGTGCATAAAATCTTTCAAACCTCTTCAAAATCCTGTGACAGTATTTGACTTGGTGGCTTCCTCTGGTAGTTAATACCACAAGTGGACTGTGCAATGTGAAATCCCACTGAGCTGAATGCCACAATATTAGATTTCATTACTAGCCGTGGCTCCCCAGGGCCAAAGTGGACGTACATTACTAAAGCAGCATGGGGAAACTCAAGTTACTATTGCTCAGATAGAAACGGTTCTCCTGTCTTTGTACTTGTCAGTGCTTGCCTTTTGATGAACACTACAATTCACTTTAAAAGTTGACAAATTATTTTATAGTTGGCAAGAAGAACAAAAGAGTTGGTTCAACCTAACTGAATAAGAAATCACAAAATACCTGAAATGAAGAACATGTTTTTAGTTCTCTCTCTCTAAGATCTGTCTGTGATGGATGGTGTGACAAAAGAAGCCTCACTAAATTCTGAGTAAATTAAGATTAGCAGAAGTGCCACTACATTTATCTTATTCCATAACAGACCTATTGTTTCTCTTCAGCACCATCCCTTTGCTTTCTTTGTGGCATTAGTCAGTGCAGGGCTGAGATAAAAAGGCAAGGAGATTAATGGAGTGGGATGAAGGGGTGAAGGCCAAGTCTTCTGATAATGGTGCATTGTGTGTGTTGAGCAAATGTTTTACCATCAAAACCTGCCTTTTTCCCTGATAACATCTGTGAAACTACCCAAGGGTGATTCCTGACATTTTTGCACTTCACACATTTTGTTCTGCCTAGTTCTGGCAAAAGGTTACATTTTATAAATCTCACTTTGTACTCTGGTTTCATGGAATGTATTCATTGTTTGCCCAACAAACATGCATAATTAATTACTTAAACAGCTGCAATTTTTTATGCCTATTGAAGTCAATGGAGGCTGGTGGTGCTCAGTATCTTTGAGTATCAGGCAATATGTTTTCTTGATTTTGCAAGGTGTTGCACAATTACATAGCAAGCATTCTATAGAACAGATTATAGTATGTATATATTCGATAGAGACAGGCTCCCCAACAGGGGTGCAAAGGAAGGATTGCCAGATGGTTTAACTAAAAATACCAAACACTCCCTCCCCCCCAAAAAACCAGGAAAAAATTCTGTTGAAGAATAAAAGGGGAGGGAGGGCAAAGTTGTTAAGCAAATAAATAAATAAATTTAGAAATTAAAAAAATCCAGCATGGCTCCTTTAAGAACGGGGGATGGGTTCTGCCTCTCTTAACAGGCTGCTGGTGATGCACTACACATGCTCAGCACACCCTAGATATGACTTTCTGAGAGGCAGCTTTTTGGAAGGCTACCGTGGCCATCTTCTCTGCCTTCTCTCCCTGCTCCAGACTAGACAGCTCCCCTGCAGAACCAGGTGGGGGGGGGGGAGGGGAAGTGGGCGGACTGGACCCGGTTGCTTAGGGTTGCCAGGTGTCCAGTATTTTCACCCCCTATCTGTGAAAAAATCAGAAGATACCCGACATTTTAGGTGGCCGATATTTTCTGAATTTTTTACCAGTTAGGAGGCAAAAATACCAGACTGTCTGGGTCAATACTGGGCACCTGGCAACCCTATGCAAAGGGCACAACTGTCTGGCAGATCAAAAGTACATAGGGCTCCCAGCTGGAGTCCCAGATATTTTAAATGGCAGTAGGAGGCTAGCACCTAGCTCCGCCCTTCTGGATGAGGCCCTGTCCCTTCCAGGGAGTAGAGTCAGCAACCTTCCCCACCTTGCCCAGGGACCTGGAAATTCTGTTGGACCCCATGCATACAGAAGTTCTTCAAATTAGCCCCTCTCATCATGAAGGCACATGTTAAATGCTTCCTTTTAGTCAGGATTATGACATATCAAGTCAATGATACCATATATTACAGGTGACCTCCATGATCTGGCTTCCCAAACAAGACACATGTCCAATGGCTTTGAAAATATAGTAGTAACTCAGATGGAATTGTAAGCTCATTTAGTCACTCAGACATATTAGCTGAAACACTACACAAATACCTCACAATCTAGAAATAATTATTTAACAAAATGCATGCTGCTAAGGTTGGTCGACATTAATTTTGGAAACAGAGTGCATATTCGTGAATGTGTTCCCATTAGTATTTGGATGCCTTCAACAATGTCCCAATAAGTACATTTGGAGAAATAATTGACTTGGTCATTCCATCTGAATATGTATATGATGATTCTTAAATTAAGACACATGTCTATGTAATTCAAATACTCAAAGTTCAATTAAAATTGAAATACAAAATCAGTCTTCTGTTCATAATGCAATTGTGCACTGTTATGACAGTATAATATAACCACCATATCAGATGCTGACACTTAACAATTCCCCTTGCTCTTCTTGACCCATTCTCTCTCTTCTGACAAGTCCCCAACACAGCTAAAGATTGACTACTAAAGATTTAAATACCTGCAGTTGTAATTTCCTTCTGTTAATTAAAATGTGCTTTATTCATGGCTAACAACATATCTGAACCAGTTTGACAAAATATGGGCAACTCCAAACATGGAAGTAAGCAGCCTGCCTAACGAGATCACAGTGTTTTCATGCTACCCGTTTTCATGTGGATATGACTATGCATATACATACTTTGAGTGGATTGGCTATCCCACTACTGCTGCTAGTTTGACAAGGGGTCATGAACTTATGAATATGAACCAGGGACTCCTAGCTCAAAGTATAGACATAGTCTAAATCACCGAATCAATCCCACATTGGTAATAACTAAATTTATTGCTGTCTAATGGGTATCCCAGAGTCTATAGTACATAAAGCACATTGGTTGCCACAGTTCATTTTCTAGTGCACCTAATACCTGCTGACCAACACTCGCACAATTACAGCTACTACAAGGACACTGCTCAAGACTGTGCTCAATAGAAAGTCCAAAAGCAGAACAGGACTATATCCTTTTCCCCATTTTAACAGTCCCTTCTGCATGAAATGAGGAATATAAAGGGGAGAGTTTGTGGGAATTTTCAGTGCCCCAATTCTAGGAACCAATAATGGATTAAGGCCTTTGAGGTTGTCAGGAATCCTGACAATAAGTTCTTGTTTCTTTGTTCCTTTCTCTTCTTTAAACTGATCAAATTCATGAGCATGGAATACACGCGGCACGGAGTCCGAACTAGCCAACATTTAAAAATGGCGCCGGCCGACTTCATGCAAATGAAGCCCGGGAAATTCAACTCCCGGGCTTCATTTGCAACTCTGTATGACTACATTACCCCCCCTAGTTCGAACTAGGGGGGTAGCGTAGACATACCCTTAGAGTGAATGAAAGGGGTGTACCTCCCTTCTCTTTTGTAAAGTGGACAGCCAGACTCTACAAGGGAACATAGTCCCTGTTTCTTCTTAAAACCTATATATATGCTATTTGTCTGAAGAGAGTGTGGCCATGGCCCCATGTGCCTACTCAGTCGTGTTCACAGAGCTGGGGGGAGTATACTGGACCCTTTCCATTCTGTGCAGTATTCTTTAGGGTACAGGTGGCATCCAACCATAATGGGCTTTAAGCAGAAAGAGGTGTCATCTTTTGTATGAATAGTTTAGCACATATATATGATTTATTGATCTGTCACAGATGTTACATTAGAGCTGACCTCAAGCAGCAAAGTTCAAACTTAATAATTAAATCGTGATCAGATGGGGGGAGGGGTTCAATTCATTGTAAATAGAGGGGCCATTTGCAGAATGTGGATCTAGAACCAAGTTTAGCATTTCAAAAAATTGGAGATTTTGCTTAGACCCATTTCTAGCTTATGCAACTATTAACACAAATATTACTAGTTATGAATAGGCCATTTTAATATATCCACCATGCAAATACTCATGTTAAGTAATAGAAGATGGGAATATAAATCTCATATAATTGCTAAATGTGTCCTATTTTATAATATCACAACTAAACTGTAGGCCATTTGGCTCAGTCCTGGGCCTCGGTCCTGTGCTCAGGCTTGTAAACCAACACCCAGTGGTCCTCTTTAAGCCCAGGCCCTGAGTACAGGGCGGGGCAGGCATACAAATGCAGTTCCAGGTAAGGGCAGACAGACAGCAGTTCATTGTTCAAGTAGGCCCAGGCCCTGGTTCAGGGCAGGGAGTGTAAACAAACAGTAGATCTCTGGCAAGAGAGGGGGATCCTGCCACCCAGTGTGTTGGGTAGTGGGGAGGAGGGGGCAGATGCAGGCCCTCCCTACTCTACCGTGTTCCATCCCAGGACCCTCACATTGACAAGCTTGGCTGCCACTGAGGACAGAGGGGATCTGGCTTGCAACACGCTGACACACTACAGGACAATTAGGTCAGCCCAACTGTTGTCAGCTTTCCCTGGGCCACTTCCAAACTCCCCCTTGGAATATACCTGGCTCCACGGTTGCTGCTGGTACTCAGGGTTGTCAGGGTCTGAGCCCTCAGGTAGGGGTACAATGGTCTCTTCTTTGGTGTGGGGGCCCAGTCATCCAGGCCAGTCCTCAGCTTAAGCCAGGTCTTCAGCAGCCTCCCCACTCGGGGTCTTGGGGCAGGCCTCTGCTTCCTCCTGTGGCTGGGGACTTACCAAGCTCCTGGGCTTTTATACTATTTGCCCCACCCCTTAGCTTCCAGGGAGTTAAAGGGGTAGGACTGGGCTCGACCCACACAGGCTAGGAAAGGGGTTCTTCCCCCTCTTGGTCAGTAAGCGGCCACTCCTGCTCACTACATAAACAAATAGTGAGAGCTGAGCTTGTGCCTTTTAAAATGGAGTCAAAATCAAGAATGTTTTCTGTGGACAATGTTTCCATAAGCTGGAATTGACAGAGTCACAGAGAAAGAACATGGCTTATTCTAGTAAACTTTCAGGGTGCATCTACACTGCACCGAAGGTCGAAATAAGATATGCAATTTGAGCTAAGCAAATTGCATCTTATTTATATGTTATTTCAAAATAGCTTATTTTGAAATTTGACACTGTCTATGCAGCACTTACTTAGAAATAAATCACTATTCCGAAATATCCCTTACTCCTCATGGAATTAGGTTTACAAGGACATCAGAATAGCGAGCTGTTATATTTCAAAATAATGGGTTCACTCAAAACACGTGGAATAGCTATTTCGGGATACCTGAGGAATCTCAAAATAGTGCTGCAGTGTTGATGTAGCCTCCGTGAGGTTGGATAAAAATTCAGTGGAAAATTTAACTTACCGAGAGGTGGGCTGTAATCTTTCCTGGGGACTAGGCTAGAGGCAAGACTCTTTCATTTGATTTCAAGATCTCATATACTAAGTTTCAAGCCCAAGAAAAGTTTCATGATTGAGTTAGATATTTGAGGCTCCACATAGGTAAACTTCAGTGATCAGATGAAAAAAAAAAAGATGCATAATGGAAAATAATTAGTTCAACATAATGCTTGAGGCCCTGTAAATTACTAATTATATTTTCAACTCGAGTCAATCATTTTGGTGATAACAGGGCAATTGTCACAATCAACCCCGGAAAGTGTCTGCCTGTAGTTACAAAGTTTAAGACTATCCTTGTAAGACTTTCTGCAATATTTCTCACAATTATTTCACAGTGAGATTCCTCTGACAAAGCTGTTTAATGCACAGTGTGTGTGGATAGCAATGTGAAACACACCTTACATTCTGTGCAGGCAGCGTGTTCCCCTATTGCCCTGATGATTGGAACAAAAGTCTGTACTACCAGTTAGAGCTGAACTCAGGGTATGGCTACACTACAAAGTTAATTTGAAATAACAGCCATTATTTCGAATGAACTTTAACAGTGTCTACACATACAAACCTCTATTTCGAAATAAAATCAAAATAGTGGAGCCTTATTTTGAATTTGGTAAACCTTATTCTACGAGGAATAACACCTAATTCAAAATAGCTAATTTGAAATAAGCGCTGTGTAGACACTTATTTCGAATTAGGGGGCCTCTAGCCCTTCCCAGGGAGCCCTGATGGCCACTCTGAGCACAACCAGGAAAGCTTGTCTGCTCCCTCCCTAGCCCCAGAGCCCTTAAAGGGGCAGACTCTGGCCACAGTACCTGTGCCAGTTGCCAGCCTGCCAGACACAGCCAGCAGACCGTGCACCTGGCACAGGATGAGTCAGCAACCCGCTGCCACCCAGCCCTCAACCGCTCCCCAGGACCAGGCTGGCGTCTCTCAGGAGCCTGCCAGGGACCACAAAAGGAGAGCACCTTCCTGGTCTAATGCGGAGATCGTGGGCCTCATTGAGGTTTAGGGGGAGGCCTCCAATACTCACGATCTCCGCACTAGGCACAGGAATGCGTCCGTCTACAGCTGCATGATTGCCAACTTGGCCACCGGAGGCCACATGCGCAGCCAGGAGTATGTGCGCAGCAAAATAAAAGAACCACGGCAGGCCTATGCCAGGGCCTCCCAACCAGGGGCTGACTCGGAGGACTGCCTGCACTTGGAGGCCCTGGATCACATCCTGGGGGGTCAGATGGTCCATGCCCTCCTGGTCATCATCAACCCTGGGGCAGAGGGCCCGGCCCCTGACACAGGGGAAGAGGAGGAAAAGGAGGACGATGGCAACCAGGAGACGGCAGGGAGTGTGCCCTGCACCCAGGACCCCTGAGCCGAACTGGAGAGCCCATCAGCAGCCTCATCTGAGGCCATGGAGGCCTCCACATGTGAGTGCCATCACAGTCCCCTTATGCAAGGCGGGAAGGGAAGGGGGAGCTCAGGGACCGTGCGCGTCGGCCTTGCCCACCACGGAGCAGGCAGCAACCTATGCTTCTAACATGCCAGCCAGGACTTGTAGCCCCAGCTGGGTGCCATGCAGGGGCCCTAGCCTGTTCCCCAAACGCGTCTACGCATGAAGGCACATGACAGGCTCCTGACCTGTCCTCTGCACACTGCCCTCCCTCCAGACACCCCCTCTACACAGAGTCAGGGCACATCTCCTCTGCTCCCCACACACCACGCTATAGGCAGCCCAGGGGCTGAGGTGCAGTCCGTGGCCAGCTCACACTCCCAGGGATAGCAGGACGTGATGGTGCGGAGACCTGCCATTCTCGCCTTGCAGAGGGGGGCTGGGTTTCACCCACTTTGTCCCCAGGGAGAACTGACCACTTCTCTTGTTTCACCACAGCTGCAGCACCTGCAAGTGCAGGACACACCACCCCGCCTCGACCATCCACCTGCACCCGGGCCAGCAGGCGCACCTGCAACCTGGAGGAGTTCCAGAGGCAGCAGCTGTGGTTGCAGGAATGGCAGGTTCACAGCCAGGAGCAGTGGGTGCAAAAGGACCTGCAGCTGTGGCAGGAGAGCTTGCAGGAGCTGCGGAAGCAGGGCCGTGCCCTCCGCGAGCACCTGCAGGCCCTGGTGGAACAATTGCTACCTCCTACTGCTCCAGCCCCTGCGGCCACGCTCCCACTCCTTCTCCTCCTCCCACTTCTTCCACTCCCACCCATCCCTCCTGCCCCACCCTCCATACCCACTCCCCCCCGGGAATGCTGAGGCCCCCACACCCACAGTGCTATGAGACGGGAGGGGCGGCAAGACCCCCCAACCCTGAGCTTCCCCTCCCCCTTCCTTCCCTCACCTCCCCCTTCCAGCTCCCTCCTCCCATGTTTCCCATCTCCCGTCTCCCACCCTCATTCTCCCTCTTCCCCCATCCCAGTTATGTTCAATAAAGAGATTTTTTATGGCAACACAGGTGTTTTTATTGTATATCAGGAAGGGGGGTTAGGGAGGGGAAAGAGGAAGGAGGTGGGGGTGGAATGGAAAGCACAAGGCGCCAGTGGGTCACGCCAGGGAGACTTCAGTCCTCAACTGCCTGGAAGCTCTCCCGCAGGGCTTCCTGGATGCGGACAGCTCCCTGAAGGCAGCTGTGTGGGGCTATGCGTACTTGCCAGCCAGGTGGCCAGCCTTTGCCATCCAGGCTGGCAGGAAAGCCTCTCCCTTTCTCTCGCATAAATTGTGGAGCACACAGCACACTGCCAACACGTGCGGAATATTATGCTGGGAGAGGTCGAGGCGGGTGAGGAGGAACCTAAACTGTGCTTTCAGTCGGCCGAGGGCCCCCTCAACTACGATGTGGGCCCTGCTGAGCCTGGCATTGAAGGCCTACCGGGAGGGGCTGAGGTGTCCCATGCAGGGCTTCATCAGCCAGGGCTGTAGGGGGTAGGCCGCATTCCCCAGCAGGCACACTGGCATGTCCATGTCCCTGATGTGGCATTTGGGAAGAAAGTCCCGGCATGCAGCCTCTGGCACACGGAGGAGTTGCGGTACACCCGTACGTCATATGCCTTGCTGGACCAGCCCACATTGATGTCCATGAACTGGCCCCGGTGGTCAGACACGGCCTGCAGGATCACAGAGAAATACCCCTTCCTGTTGATGAAGAGGAAGGCCTGGTGGTCCGGGGCACAGATGGGGATGTGCGTCCCATCGATTGCCGCCCCGCAGTTGGGGAAGCCCAGGGAATCGAACCCCTGGATGACCACATCCAGGTCAGTGAGGTGGACGACTCTGCGGAGCAGCACCCTGTTGATGGCCTTCACCACCTGCAGAAAGACACACAAAACCGAGGGTCACTGGGGCGCAAGGTGGCTGGGAGTGTTCGTTCCCTGCCACTGTCCTGCGCCCCACTCCCAGAAGCAATTCCTGCTGCAATCCTGGCCATTGTGAGTGGTCTGTAGCATGGCCAGGACAGACTGAGCCCTCCCGGGGAGGGCACTTACACCACCTCCCTCCCCGTTTTCCCTGGGGCAGCCCATGTTCTCCTTGCAGCCCCCACTCCTGGCCCAGTGGCCGGTGAGTGACGTACCTGCACGAGCACCGCTCCGACGGTGGATCTCCCCATGCCAAACTGGTTCCCCACGGATCGGCGTGGAAAGCTTCCAGAGGGCGATGGCCACCCGCTTGTGGAGGGGAATGGTGGGCCTCATGCATGTGTCCCATCACCGCAGACCAGGGGCAAGCCACTTGCAGAGTTCCAGGACAGTGTCCTTCTTCATCCTGAAGTTCTGGGTCCACTGTTGGTCTCCCCAGTGCTCCAGGACGATGTGGTCCCACCAGTCGCTGCTGGTGTCCACATGCCAGATGCGGTGAGGCATGCTGGTGTCCGGGCACCACTCCTCCAGGGCCTCCAGGGGGAGCAGGGAGAGGACCAGGGGGCTGTCCTGTAGCAGAAGATGCTAGGCAGCCTCCAGCAATTGTTGCCAGGCTTGCAGCAAGACATTCAGCATGAGCATCAGAGTGCCAAGGGGCTGCTCTGGCTCCATGGTGCCGAGTGCTGCGTGTCCCAAACGAGAGAGACCGAAGCAGGCGGAGAGGAAAACGCTTTGCTGTCCCTCGACAAGGTAGGCAAGCAAGTGGGGAAACTGAGAACCGGCTGTCCGGGGGGGTCCCTTTAAGCACGAGCCTCAGATAGCCTCAGACAACAGCCACACAATGCAACTACTGACCTGATGCCCTGCTGGAACCGGTTTCAGCTGCCCTTAAATGCAATCCAGCGTCCAATCAGTGTGGACACGCTATTTCGAAATAGCAAAACACTATTTCGAATTAGTTTTTGTGTCTAGATGCATTACACCTCGAATTAGAAAGCCTAATTCAAACTACCTACTCCGTGCCACATGTTGCCACGGGCACGGAATCCACACTAACGGGGATTTAAAAATGGCGGCGCCCAGCAAGATGCAAATGAAGCCCGGGATATTTAAATCCCGGGCTTCATTTGCAACTTCGAATGACTACATTAACCACCCTAGTTCGAACTAGGGTGGTGGTGTAGACATACCCTGTGTCACCGTCTTTACCTAATCCCACAGGGAATGAAAGCAGATACCAGTTCTAGCTCTGTTTGTCGCTTCCCTACCTATTCTCATTCAAGAGAAATAATGGAAAGTCTTTGATAATTTGGGATAGACTGGGCACTATCTTTAGATGCATATACTTGTCTAAGGTTTCTTCCAATGAATCAGGCTCATCCGTGTTTGGCTGGCAGGACTGGTTAGACTGTGGTGGAGTCTCCTAACTTGTGGCATACCTAGACTTTTCCAACATATCTCCCTCCTCCTCCTTTTCTACATTATTCTTAGCAGGTATCTCTGGCTCTGAGATATAGACTCATAGCATACTAGAACTGGAAGGGACCTTGAGAGGTCATGAAATCCAGCCCCCTGCCTCCATGGCAGGGCCGAGCTAAGGGTGTAAGTGACAATCAACTACAGTAAACTTCCAATAATCCGGCACCTTTAGGACCCAGTGGGTGCCGGATTATCAAATATGCTGGACTATCGGAAGGTGGGTCTATGAGGGGTCTGGAGTGGGGTGGTGGGGATGCCACCACAGACCCCCTCATAGCCCCCCCCCTTCCGATAGTCCAACTCTGCCCCAGGCATCCCTGATTTAGCCGCTGCTGAAAATGACCAGCAGCGGCTGAATCGGGGACTCCTGGGGCAGAACAGCTGGAGTGCTGCTGGGTTGGTCCCGTAGCACCGATCCTTGGCAGTACTGGACCAACCCGTCAGCACCCCAGATGCTCTACCCCAGGTGTCCCCAAGTCAGCCGCTGCTGAAACTGACCAGAGGCTGACTCCAGGAAGCCCAAGACAGAGCTGCTCTGACCCGGGATTCCTGGATTCAGCCGCTGGTCATTTTCAACAGCAGCTGAATTGGGACGTCTGGGGCTGCCGGGTTAGTCCTGTATCGCTGCCCCTCGGGGCCGCGGGACCAACCCAGCAGCACCCCAGCAGCTTTGCCCCAGGTGTACCCAAGTCAGCTGCTGCTGAAACTGACCAGCAGCTGATTCCAGGAAGCCGGGACAGAGCAGCTCTGCCTCAGGCTTCCTGGAGTCAGCCGCTGGTCAGTTTCAGTAGCAGCTGAGTCAGGGACAGCTGGGGTGCTGCCGGGTTGGTCCCGCAGCCCCGGGGGGCAGCACTACAATACCTACCCGGCAGCACTTCAGCTGCTCTGCCCCCGGCTTCCCTAATTCAGCCGCTGGTCAGTTTTAGCAGTTTTAGCAGGGGGCAGAGCAGCTCCAATGGTACGGCTGCCCGGAGCACTTCTGGGTTCCTGATGGTGCCGGACCATCAGGAGTGCCAGACCATCAGATGACGGACCATCGGAGTTTTACTGTAGTTGCTTCTCACCCCCCTTTCTGCCTCTATCAGAAAGAGGCAGCAAGGGGGGAAATAGTTGATGGAAATTCCACATTAGATGATTAATCTAATTTTAACATCCCTAGGCCAAGCACAATCTGATCATCCCTAATAGATGTTTATCTAACTTGTTCTTAAATATTTCCTATGCTGGAGATTCTACAACCTCCCTAAGCAATTTATTCCAGTGTTTAACCACTCTGAAAACAGGAAGTTTTTACTAATGTCCAACCTAAACCTCCCTTGCTGCAATTTAAACCCATCGCTTCTTATCATATCCATGGTGGTCAGCAGGGAACTGGTGATGTCTCTACCAAATATAGCCTGCAGCTAGTTGTAAAAGCAGCAGTTATTGCTTCTAATCCATGTTGTACCGAGGGTTGCCAGATGGTTGTAACAAAAATACTGGGCAAACTTGACATTACATCACAATCTATATTACATCTTATTTAGAAAATACCAGACATTTATATTTTCTCATTTATATTTTCTCAATTTGTTTCCCGAACAGAAATCTCAAATACTGAACTGTCCAGTTCAAAACCAGACACCTGGCAACACTAGTTGTACCCTTTCACTTGCATCCTGTACAGTTTTTTTTAAGAGGTCCACATTTATATCGATGCTTAGTAGCTGAGCCTGCCCAGCCTCATCTTCCCAAAGACACAGTAACTTGTTTACTTCATGCGGTAGGGTGTCTAACAGTGTTTTTCAACCTGTGGTCACAGACCTCTGGGGGTCCACAAACTATGTATACAATTTCCAAAGAGGTCGATATGTCCAAAAATTTTTAAAGGTCCACAAATGAAAAAAGGTAGAGAACCATTAGACTAAAGTATGTAGCCAGCACGGTTGTCTGGATAGCTGCACACAACAAGGGAGAGCTGATAGGTGTACAGGGACAGATATTTCAATAATGTGTGTGTGTCTGTGTTATCGGGGAGGAGGCAGGAAGGAACAAAGAAAAAGTGGTTTCTGTGTCCACAACCCCAAAACAGTGGAGTTCACAACTGTGACCAGAACAGTGAGCAGAGAGCATTGTGAGTACTGTTAGGTTCAACATAAGTCATGCAGAATCTATACTCACACTCACACCATTTGGAAAGTTAGTTTTACTACAACACTATACAAAGATTCTTATGCTGGTGTGAGAGATATCTGAGTGCAAACGTGCATAGATAGATAAATTTAAGTAGCCTTGCATTGAGCTATCTTTGTCGTGTAGACTAGGGATGTAATAGTGTAGTTGATTATCTGATTAACCGATAAGGGAAAGCTTATAGGTTAATTCTATAGACTACACACATTTCTCCCTCACCCCCACCTCTTGCCAGTAAATATTTTAGCAGACTAGCCAGCAGGCCAACTCAGTCCTGGCTTGCACTGAGTCCTGGACCTACCGCCACTGCGGTTCTGAAGTTAAAGTGTATTAGGAGCCAGGTGTGCAGACAGCCCATTTCAGTTCCATCTTGTGCCAGGTCCAGGAGCTCAGACCCCTCCCCCCGGATAGAGGCTGCCCAGAGACTTTAGAATAGTCGACTAACCAATAAGAATTCATGAGGTTAATCGACTATTAAATTAGCCAAATTTTAACATCCCTGGTGTAAACCAGGCCGCTCTTTGTGAGCATGAGTGGTGGGTAAAGGTAGGGCTGGGGGATGCAAGCCCCCAGTCCTGCCCCAACACTGTGAGGGTATGCAGCACGTGGCCTGAGCCTCACCAGCCCCAGAGCACTGGGGTAGGAGGGCAGTGCGTGCCCCAAGTCTCCCCAGACAGAGCGCATGCAGAGGCCGGGTGCTCAAGGGTATCAACATTCAGCTTCAGCATGCCTTTCCCTGCCTAGCATACCCACTGCCCGTGTTTGTGAGCTTTAGCTTCAGTTCTCTTTGCTTCAGTTCCCCATCTATAAAATTCAGTTGACTTGCCTATAATTTAAATTGAACACAAGAGTTTACAAGGTCAAGGACTGTTTGCTACTGTGTTCATAGCAGGGCACTGATATCTCATGTTGCTCCTAAGCACCCAATTAATAATAACCAATGGTAATTCACAGGGAATTTAACTATCTTAATTCAGGAAAATATGCGATAGCGGCTGAGAACATATGAATTTATATTTGTTATCTTATGAGTAATCTGCAGAAAAGCAGTGTGGAACATGCAAACTCAACAACACATGGCTAATTCAATGCTTCTGATTTTGAGAAGGGCAAGTGAACAAATCTTTGTCACTACTAGTATTTCAATACAGACATGCAACATATGAAGGAACATAAATTTACTTTGACACATCATCATTATTTGTTAAGATAAATTAATAAACAGCACCTGTAGGTGCAGCCAAACCATTCAGTTCCTGTCACACTTGATTTGAATATCAGACTGAGCTGTAATAAAATTGAGTGCATTAATATAAGATAGTTTTCTTTGTTTACTTAATGCAGAGCAATTACCACTTTTCATTCCACCAATCACAATTTACTCATAAATGGTGAGTGTTTCTGTCTTTTGCTTACAGTGCTGAAATGAAAAGGGTCATTACTCACATTTTATTGTTGCCCAGAGCTCTTGGTTACAGTGAAATAGAGGAGTAGTGGTGATTTAAATAGGTAACATGAAGCCTAACTAATCAGGTTTGTGTGAAAGATGTACGATTAGCAATATTATTAAAAAAGCATAATGTATGAACATTCTATAAATTTAATCTTGGAATGTTTTAACCACTCATAACAATATTCCAATAGAGTGTGTATATTGCAAACAATTTCTCATCAGCGCAAATATTATAAATAAGAGTAACATTCATGAGTCATCAATATTGCATTCTATCAGTAATGACCTTTTCAAAATGGACTTAGGTCACCCTAATTTAATTTCTCGGTTACTGAATCCTTAGAAAATAAAAGTATTTCAAGTTGATTTTAAAAAGCACTCCATGATTATCACCATAACCCACTGGGATGTAGCAAATTTATTTTTTTATTCACTGTCATTATTTTTTCTCTGATGATACTTTATTTTATTTGGCTGCATGGATACATCTGTGCTTTAGCCAAATAACTTTAACCAAAGACTTTCTACAGGGAATATTGATATTATTGTTTTTCCTCTTCAATTTTCATTATGGGGACCTGATCCTCCCCTATCCTAAGGTTACTTTACATCAGTCTGACAACTTTAAAATGGAGTACATTATTTTACTTCATTTGAAGGCCTCTTTGTACTGCTAGAGTGTCGCAAAGAAGTGGGAATCAGGACCCGGGGTGAAAATCTGAAATGAGCTAAGTCAACAGGGGTTTTGCTATTTACTTCAATGAGGCTAAGATGCTCTCTCTGGCTATGTCTACACTGCAGTGTTATTTTGGGATACTGGATGTATCCCGAAATAGATATTCCATGTCTTTTGAGCATGCCCGTTATTTTGAAATGTAATGGGCTTGCTGTTCCAATGTCCCTGTAAACCTCATTCCACAAGGAGTAAGGGACATTTTAGAATAGAGATTTATTTTGAAGTAAGTGCTGTGTAGACAAGGCCAAATTTCAAAATAAATTATTTCAAAATTGACTCAAAATAAGCTATGCAATTTGAGTAGCTCATACTATGTAGCTTATTTCAAGCTCTGGGTACAGTGTAGACCCACTATCTCTCTCTCAGCCATGCTGAAGCTCTTATTGCCTATTCCGATAGTGTTATGTTTATATATTCATTTGAGCTCCTTTTTGCTTTCTAAGGTAAAAGTTTCCATGGTACCAGGAGAGCCAATATCCTGTGCAGGCCCCTTGGCAAAGTGGGAGGGAGTAACTCAACACTCATGGAAGGGCTGGGCCCTCAGGTAAAAGGGGCAGAGATACAGTGCCTCCCCCTCCGCAACCCTAAGAGCCACATGGCATGTATGGTGTGGCAATCCAGGGGCGATTTAAAGGGCCCAAGGTTCTAGACGCTGCCACTGTGACAGTAGCAGAAGTGGCAGCTGGGATCCTGGGCATCTTTGAATCACCAGGCCCTGGGACATCTGCCCTCTTTACCCTCCCTCTCAATGGGCCTGCATGGCACTTTAAAAAGATTACCCTGGTACCTTGCCCATTTATCCTTCTTTTAATGAAGACAAGTCAAAAGGTGCAGGTAAGCTATTTCTAAGGGCCATCTAACTCCAAAGTGAAGATCCACATTTATTTGAGGGGCTTTGGATCAGGCCATAAGTGCACAATGACTGAAATAATTACTTACACGATCACTAATTCCAGGAAAGGACTTGTTCATAGCAGATACCTTGAGTACTGACAGCCTAAATGTGTGTCATTTTTATTCACAGTCTAAATGTTGCTGACAAGAACAGGAAGAGTTAAACAATGTCATTCTGAGGTGGTGGGGGAGGGAGGAAAGTAGGTCAAAAGATTTTTCAGAGGGATTTTAGTAGCAGGTGACATGACAGAAGTACAATAGAGCCACAAAGGTTTGAAGATTTTCCTTCTCTCTGTCACCAGGCATACAGATTGCTCCCTGCTATCTACAGCTGGGACATGATTCTTTTTTAAAGCCTTTTTTTGTAATCCTAAACTTCACACTTATGTTTTTATTAAGCCAACTCACAAGGGGACTGCAATAGCTTCTTTGAAAAGAGGAGAGTATATTAAAAAGGGATTTAAATTTTTGCAATCTGTAAACAGAAGAGGAAAGATAACTAATACCATAAAATATAAACAATGGCAAAACAACCAGGCATATATTTTAACTAGAGCTCTGCTGGTTGTAAAATGACTACAGTGTGGGCATGGCCTCTTCAACATGAAGCAGATTCAGCTAATCTATAGTAGGAATAACTGCTCAAGAGCAGTTACACAGAGCAAACCACTAATGTAGGTGTAAAGCAGACCCTTCTCTAGTATGAGTTGTCATGGTTCAATGTATGCTTAAAGTGCTATGACATGCAACAAAACTAGAGTGACTGGGAAAAAAAACAACCCAAGCTAACAATCCTATTATAGTGTCTTGACATTTTCATAAAACAATGAGATAAATACATTGCATTACTATTTACTCTTCTGCTTTATGGAGCATGGAAGGCTGCATCCTAGGCTCTGTTGCTGGATAATCTTGGGTAAGTAGTTTCAGCACTTTGTGCCACAATTTCCTCTTTGTAAAAAATTGAGATAATGAGTCAGACCTCCTCGGTAAAGCACTTTGAGGTCTACTGTTGAAAATTACGATATAAGAGGTAGTAGGTATCATATTCCCCATCATGAACCCATAATAATGCAACATATTTCTTCAAGGACTGTTTCCATCCCTGTAAACAGCTGGAGAATCTTCTCTGATATGAAATATCGAAACACACTACTGGATGAGGCTGCCCATCAGTGTTCCCTTAATCAGCCCCACCCACTCAGTTAGCTCCATGCACAGAGCCCTGAGACTGATCACTTGTAAGCTGTGTTCTGCCCAGCTTAGAAGGAACACACTGCCCATTCATGTGCTGGAAAACCCAGGGTTGTTTGTAAAAGAACTGGAAAACTATCACCAAAAACAATTTTAAAAAGGTTGTATGAATAACTCTGGATATGTCTACACTACAAAGTTAATTCGAACTAACAGCCGTTAGTGCGAATTAATTTTCATAGGCGCTACACATACAAACCGCTAGTTCAAACTTAATTCGAACTAGCAGAGCACTTAATTTGAACTAGGTAAACCTCATTCTACGAGGACTAATGCCTAGTTCGAATTAAGTAGTTCGAATTAAGGACTGTGTAGCCACTTAATTTGAACTAGTTGGAGGCTAGCCCTCCCCAGCTTTCCCTGGTGGCCACTCTGGGCCAAGCCAGGGAAACTCTTCTGCACCCCCCCCCCCCCCCAGAACCCTTAAAGGGCCAAGGTCTGGCTACAGTGCCCGTGCCAGTTGCAAGCCTGCCAGCACCCAGCCAGCAGACCCTGCACCTGGCACAGCATGAGCCAGCCACCCGCTGCCACCCAGCCCTCTACCTCTTCTCGGGACCAGGCTGGTGGCTCCCAGGGGCCTGTCTTGGGCCGCAATACGCGGGCACCTGCCTGGTCTAGTGAGGAGATTGTGGACTCCATCCAGGTTTGGAGGAGGGAGGCCTCCAACATCCACAATCACCGCACTAGGCACAGGAAAGTGCCCGTCTGGGGCAGGATAGCTGCCAGCCTGGCCACCAAAGGCCACATGTGAACCCAGGAGCAGGTTTGCATGTAAATCAAGTTGGTCCAGTGAGACCCCCGACCCTGAGCCCAGAACATAAGAACATAAGAACGGCTGTACTGGGTCAGACCAAAGGTCCATCTCCAGCCTTCCACAAACAGAGGCTAGAGACACCGTTCCTACCCCCTGGCTAATAGCACTCCATGGACCCAACCTCCATGACTTTATCTAACTTCTCTTTAAACTCTGTTATAGTTCTAGCCTTCTCTGGCAAGGAGTTCTACAGGTTGACTATTTGCTTTGTGAAGAAGAACTTTCTTTTATTAGTTTGAAGCCTGCTACCCATTCATTTCATTTGGTGTCCTCTAGTCCTTATATTATGGGAACTAATGAAGAACTTTACTTTATTCACCCTCTCCACACCACTCATGATTTTATATACCTCTATCATATATTTTATATACCTCTATCATAGTCTCCTCTTTTCTAAGCTGAAAAGTCCCAGTCTCTTTAGACTCTCTACATATGGGACCTGTTCCAAACCTCTAATCATTTTAGTTGCCCTTTTCTGAACCCTTTCCAAGGCCAAAACATCTTTTTTGAGGTGATGAGATCACGTCTGTACACTGTACTGATGATATGGCGTATCATAATTTTATACTTCCCCTGGCTTCTCCCTGCCAGCTCCCTCCTCCCAGGTTTCCCCCTCCCCTCTCCCACCCTCTTTCTTTCCCTCTCCCACCTCCTTTTCCCAGTCTCCCCAGAGGTTTATCCCCCCCCCCCCTCTCAGTTTTGTTAAATAAAGAGAGTTTCTATTTTTGAACACACGTGTCCTTTATTTTTTACATCAGGAAGGGGGGCTAGAGGGGGTAAATGGAAGGAAGTGAAGGAGGAATGGGGCAAAAGCCTCCGATGGGGAGAACTGGGGTGGCTCTGCAGTCTCCTCAGGGTGGAAGCTCTCCTGCAGGGCCTCCTGGATCCTGACAACCCCCCAACTGATCCCCCCAAATGGCAGCCTGCGGCAAGTGCAGCCGGGCTGATGGCTGAGTGCCGTGATATGCAGAGTGCGGCCACTCAGGGCACTTCAAGACAGGACTGCTTTGTTGTCCCTCATCGAGATAGACAAGCAAGCGGGGAACCATGAGAACTGTCTGTCCGGGGTGGGGGTCGGGTCCCTTTAAGCACAGCCCTCAGCTAGCCTGAGGCAGCAGCTCCACGCTCTAAGTCCTAACCTGATGCCCTTCCAGCAGTGCTTCCGGCCAGTCTTAACTTTGGATCAGGGTCCACTCAATGTGGATGTGCTAGTTCGAATTAGCAAAACGCTAATTCAAATTTGTTTTTAGGTCTAGATGTACTAGTTCGAATTAGCTGAGTTCAAATTAACCAATTCGAATTAAGTTAGTTCGAATTACTGCTGTAGTGTAGACATACCCTCTGTTACTTAGTATTAGAGGGGTAGCCGTGTTAGTCTGATTCTGCAAAAGCGGCGAGGAGTCCTGTGGCACCTTATAGACTAACTGAAGTATTGGAGCATAAGCTTTCGTGCATCTGACGAAGTGGGTCTTTGCCCACGAAAGCTCATGCTCCAACACTTCAGTTAGTCTATAAGGTGCCACAGGACTCCTCGCCACTTCTGTTACTTAGGGTGCATTGACATTGCATCGTTATTTCGAGATAACTAGCATTATTTCTAAACAATGCGAAAAGTCATTGCAAAGCCATTCCATTATTTCAAAATAATTTCAAAATAACGGATGGCTTATTCTGAAGTCTGTAAGCCTAATTCTATAAGGAATAATGCCTATTTTGAAATAAGGCGTGCATAGCCACTCCAGTGCTGCTATTTCAAAATAGCCCCTCACCAGTGCCATTCTAAGTTATTTCTCCCCAGTGCCTCCTGTGGCTCTCAATTGAGATAGCACATACACATTAGGGAAACCTGCCTCGAACTAATTTTGAGGCTTCCCTGCAATGTAGACTTGATATTACGAAATAAGCTATTTCAGAATATTTCTTCCGGAATAAACTTATTCCAAAATAAGTGTGCATTGTAGACATACCCCCAGTTCTGTGATATTTCTGAATCATTTTACTTGCTTTCACAAACATTTATGTGAAATTTTGTTTGCAAAGATATTTGTAGAAAGAAAAATATTGTTAAAACTCATTTGCTTCTGAATTTGAATATTTTATGAATACTTCCATTCAAACAAATATCTATAAAATCTTGTAAAGATGATTTTTTGAAGACTATGGGAAGCAAAAACAATACTATATAACTTGAGGCCCAGATTAGGTGTCCAATCAGAATTCTAGCCCTTATTAGCACCAAGGAAATCAAGCACCTAAGGAATCAGAGAAATAATGGATGTACAATAATTACAGTAATTACAAAACATTTCCTTTAAATGAAACTGTTTTAGACGTTTATCACATACATAGCAGAGAGGGAGCACTCTAATTTTTACCATTCATATGCAGAATAATTTTTGATGTGCATTGCACCAAGGCATGTGTGGCTGTGCACCACCATAAAAGCACATGTTGCCAGCTGTGGGAGGCTCTGGGAACAGTGCTAATCAGCTGGATGATATCTCAATCTCTCCTGTGTAGCTGCTCAAGCATTCAGTTTACAGGGAACACTGGTAAACAGGTGAGACTGAAATGCCAAACTGAAATGAATTGGACTTAAAAGCAGTATCATTGCAAAGAGCTAAAAGTTAAATACAGCAGAAACACAGTAACAATCAAGTACAGACAATTATTAATTTGAAGTACAATGACCAATACATAAATCCATATAATGCATAATCCAATAAAGTAATCAAGAAAATCATGAAGCTGTTTCAAAATGACTCCTAGAAAAGAGTATCACTCCAGATTATGGGAGTCAGTTATTGGCACCTTATGAAAGCCAAATAACTGTGTGTTATACATTAACTACAGAGATATCATATATGAAGGAGTCAGGGCAAGTTCAGGGTCCTCAACACATCGCCAAAAATCATTCTGTACCATAGCAGAATATGACTATGGCCCTTAAAATACAAGTTCAAGAAAAAATATGGTTAATAACAAACTCTGAACCTGATTTTTATTTTCTTAATAAACTCTAAGCACAATGTTCAATATCCATTTTCTGTGGGTCTTATTTTAACTGTCATCTGTTTTTGTGCCTGATTTTTGTAAATAAAAAAGATAAGTTTTAATTGTTCACCTCCTGTTTTATTTTAGTATTTTACATTATATAACTGTACCAACCTGGATAGCAGTCCTTTCCCCCTCATTTATTTAACACTGAACTAATTTAACCTTAGCTTAAGAGGAACAAATGCTTCTATAGGTCAGACAAAAAGTCTGAATAAATTGACATTGTGAATATAAAGTCCATAGGGTAATGTGTAAGTTTAGATTATTTCTTCTATGATAAAAAAGAACTGTGAAGTACTTACACCTAAATTTATATACTAAATTGTAAACAGTACACCAGAGTTGCAAATCTATATTATAAAGTACTGTTTTTTTCCTGTGACAAATTTTTATCTGCAGAAAAGAAATATGGCTAGAGAAGCCTATAAATATGATTTTTCCTTGTTTTGGAAGTTCCTGAAATTTATTTTTAGGGTTGTAGGCTAGCATCAATGACAAACTATAACCTACCATTAATAGATGTATTTAGTAGTATGCCAAAAAACGACTTCTGGGTATTTCATGAGTCTGTTAGTAGAAGATATATAGAGAGATATAATGTATAACAAGTACAGGAAAGAAAAAAATATTTTTTCAGCATTTCGGTAAATGTACCCTATTTGATATTTCAGGGTGATGTATACTATCACTTTATGAGAAGGTTTAGTTATAGAAAATGTTATTTATACTAAAAAAAATCATACGAGTAACCTCATTTTTTATCTCCTTTATTTTCCCATCACTGCTAAAAATGGATGGTCTGTACCCTCAGTAGCATTTCTCAATCCAGCAACCTCAATATGTATGTTGTTAAAGATGAATGGATAAGCTGTTTAGAGTTAATGATCTGTATCATATTGCATCCATTTAGCTAAAGATATATAATCCCACACGGTTTGGTTTATATTGACTCTTATTCAAGAACCACAGCTTCAAAAGGCCATCATGCTATCCTGACAGGTTTGAAGATTAAAATAAATAAGACAATAAAGTCCACTTTCTGTTTGTTAAATAAACCCGGTAGAGGATTTGATGTTTTTACTCCTTTCTGTTTTATACTGATATTAGAATTGTATATCACCAAATGGCTATCACACTGCATTTCATCACCTCAGCTTTATTTCTTCTTCGGAAACATTTATAGTTCATTACATTTTTGCTAGCATACATAGATTTCCCTGTGTCTGCGTGTGTGTAAATTTGTATATTCAAAGCAAATGGATTCAGCTTTATTCACCCTTGAGGGCCCATCTGGGTACAATTTGAACTTCTTTGCATCTACAGAGTGACCTTCACCCCTGGGGAAATCAAGAACCACTGTGCAATTACACATTCCCAAGAGTTGTGCCAGGGAGTAAAACAGCCTTCATTTCAAAAGGTCTTATAGATGACCACTGATTGGGGTTTCCTGGGGCATGAGTAAACTAGAACATACACTGACTGCTGTGGCTTCTCCTCCTCTTAACTAATTCTGCTTTTTCAGTTGTACTGGCCAGCTCTGAGCCAATTGATAGACCATGGATGATGGGTAGTGTGAACTATCTTTCTCTCTCTCAGGGTATGTCTATACTAGCCACCCTAGTTCAAACTAGGGTGGCTAATGTAGTCATTCGAATTTGCAAATGAAACCTGGGATTTAAATATCCTGGGCTTCATTTGCATGTTCCTGGGCGCCGCCATTTTTAAATACCCAGTAGTTCGAACTACCTGCTCGCGGCTACACGCGGCACGGGCTAAGTAGTTCGAATTAAAGCTCCTAATTCAAACTACCATTACTCCTCATTGCAGAATTAGGAGCTTTAATTCGAACTACCTAGACCATGCCGCGTGTAGCCGGGGGCAGGTAGTTCGAACTACCAGGCATTTAAAAATGGTGGTGCCTGGGAACATGTAAATGAAGCCCGGGATAATTAAATCCCGGGCTTCATTTGCAAGTTTGAATGACTACATTAGCCACCTTAGTTCGAACTAGGGTGGCAGTGTTGACATACCCTCAGTGGACTTTCTGCCTGCTCGGGCCTAGAACACTTATTTTGCTTCTAAAAGTGAATGAGGTCCATTATACTTAAACACAACATTCTCATTCAGTGTAAGCAGCATGGGGATCCCAAGTTATGAAATGCAATACCTTTCTATTATATGACCATTCAGGTATGCTGAAGATGGGATATCCTTTATTTCCTTCCCTCAGTCACTTTATTTAGTGCTATTGCATTGATAAAACAGTTCATGGTGTTACCCAGCAACTAGTTATTCATAAAAGAAAATTATTTTTTTTGCTAATCTCTTACCTTCTTATTAAAATTACTATTTTAATAAACTTGTAAGAGATTAGCAAAAGAATATGTGTATATATATAAAGTTTTAGAACTAGTGAAACATACTCCTAAAGTCAATTGGTTCCCCCTAGGAAATACATTTGAATTTACTGGAAATACATTTGAATTTATCCTGTGAGCATATGGATTTCTCCCTGTTCTACATTTGAGTGGTGTGTAATTACACAAGTGAGGTGAAATTAAATTTCTAAGTTTACAAGTATGGTTCAATCTTGCTTCAACTAAAATCAGTGCCTACATCCCAACTGGACTCAATAAGTGAAAGATTTTCATTCTCAATCATTCTCAATGGTCAACATATGTATGCAAATTATAAGGCATTAGGAACAGAACAGACTAAATTTAAAATCGTTTTCATGCCAAATAGTAAGGGTTCTTTTTTGAACTGAGTTCCTAAGATGCAACTACAAAAAATGTGTACCTGTTTCACCCATAAATCTTGTATTTTCAAAGTACAAGTGACAAAAATGCTTCCAAAAGGAGATAATACATACAAGTATTTATTTCAGGGCAGAGCTACCTCTTTGTGTATGCACATATACTCATCATCTATGAACGAAAATGTGTGTGTGGTCATAACTCATGCATGTGCAAATTCTACAGATCCAACATAAGCACATGTATTTAAATGGCACCGCACAAGCAATCTCAGCATCCTTGGTATATTATATAATATATATGTAATATCTTATTAATACTCTGGTTTTATACAGTGGTAAACTCACATCTTCAAGGTACATAAATCAGCCATTGCAAACACACAGTGAAAAATCAACACTAGACGATACCACAAAAATAAAAGCATAAATATACATTAACCTCTGGATTAAACTCTCTCAATTATATGTAAGCACATAAAAGAGTTTCATTTGGTAAATATTTTGGACATCTGTCTTTTCCCCTGCCTCATTTGATGAGACTGTAGATGGGAGGCCAATAAAATAATTCATAGAATCATAGAACCATAGAGCTGGAAGAGACCTCAGAAGGTCATCAAGTCCAGCCCCCTGCTCTAGGCAGGACCAATCCCAATTAAATCAACCCGGCCAGGGCTTAGTCAAGCTGAGACTTAAACACCTCTAGGGATGGTGACTCCACTACTTCCCTAAGTAACCCATTCCAGTACTTCACCAACCTCCTAGTGAAATAGTTTTTCCTAATATCCAACCTGTACCTCTCCCACCACAACTTGAGACCATTGCTCCTTGTTCTGCCGTCTGTCACTACTGAGAACAGCCTCTCTCCATCCTCTTTGGAACCTCCCTTCAAGAAGTTGAAGGCTGCTATCAAATCTCCCCTCACTCTTCACTTCTGCAGACTAAAAAGACCCAACTCCTTCACCTAGAGGAGCTCTGTAAACACTCAGTTAGCAATTAAATCTTCAAAGAACTTTGAGTGGGAAATCTGTAAGTTCCAAATATTATAAAAATAGTCCAGCAATTATAGTCAAAGCCTGGTCCAGTGCACATTTAAACAGGGCCGGCCCATAACATTTTGGCACCTGAGGCGGGGAGCTCAAATGACGCCCCCATACCCGCTCGCTTGGGCCAAAACTTTGAAAGGTCTCAATTCTGCCTTCTTCCTGTTCTACTCCCCTCATTGTATTGTTCTGCTACCTACATATGCACCAGCAGAAGACATAATTTTCAACACTCTGGGTCTTAGTGGCGCCCTCCACAGTCTCGCACCTGAAGCGGCCACCTCAGTTCACCTCATGGTAGGACCAGCTCTGCATTTAAAGTTATGGAAGGACCGGCACTTATTCAAGTGAGCAGAATCATTAACTCCACATCAGCACAGACTAAGCAGACATACTACAGGCCAAGTCCGTATCCAAAACTAAACTGCATAATGCAAAGAAGCAGGAAAATATAAGGAGTAATTGACATTCTCTGTGCAGTTCTATAATACATACAGACATAAAACAAAAGTAAGCAGCAGAAATTTCAGATAGCATAGGCCTCTGGGGAAATCCTCAAAACTCACATTTGAAGCCATCTCCTCTACATTGTAAAAATAATCTGTCTGGTAGCAGTCATATCCTTTGCCCCAAGACCACTAATCACTATGAAAATTAACTCAAATTGTTTCAATTCCACTGGAGAGAACATGAGGCCTATAGATTAGTCCTCCCAGATTTCCTGTGACTACTGACAAATCCAGACATTTTGGTGACAGGTATTTAAGGAACCATGGAAAATTTTCAACATATATTTTGACAAAAAGATACACAATCTATTATGGTTTAGGAAACACATCCTTCAACATAAAGAAACCTGTGCTTCGTTAGTCTATAAAGTGCTACCAGACCACTTGTTGTTTTTTTCTGTAACAGACTAACTCGGCTACTCCCTGAAGCTACTGAAAAGGGGTAGTCATAAAATTTGCAAGAAGAAACACTGCTAATCCTTTGAACTGGAGTAATGTACACCTCTCAATAGAGTATTTGCTGTATGAGCTATATGTGGCAGCAAGCAAGAAAGCATTCTTAGGGTCTAACAATGAGTAGCCATACTCCCTCCCGCTAATGAAGCCCAATATGTTTTAGCCTTTTGGGCATACTGTTGACTCATATCCAGCTTCTCATCTACTGTATTCCGCAGGGCCTTTTCTGCAGAACTGTGACTTAGCCAGTCAGTCCCCCACCTGTACCCATACATGGATTCTTCCATCTCAAGTGTAGTATTCTGCACTTGTCCTTGTTGAACCTCATCAGATCTTTTTCAGTCCAATCCTCCAATTTGTGTAGGTCACTCTTTTAGGGCCACATTCATGACTGCTTTACAATTGTCTGGTGCCTGTCTCTTGACTTTCTGTCTAGACTTACATGGAGTCATACAGCTACCGCAACCAATCAACACCCAGGACCCTTGTTTTCAGTGAGTCCCAGGGAAATCCCTCTTACCATGGCTAAATTAGTTCATGTTCAACTTTTCCATGTGGCTCTGTGCTTTGCATGGAGCCTTTTTATAATTTCAAGCAATTTATTTCCACTAAGGAGCTTAACTACTTCAATTTACCCTGAAAGAAGGCTGGCCATCATCTCTATCAGCTTTGATCTATGATTGCCTATACATCAAAGACATGCTTGAGGGCATTCATTAATAGCTTCCAGCATAACAGCACCTTGCTGGCACACTTCATGTTTTATGGTCTGGCAGTTGGAAAAATACTTATTCCTTCCTCAGCTCTCAAATTAATGCTAGAATAGAATCCTAGATGTTTGTTATTCTGGGAGGAAAAAGTTTCTCCATGCCCTCTTCCCCTACACACATGTTCCCTTCCATTTCTGACCCATCACTCAGGTCTTCATGTTTTTCACTGACTTGTGAGCTTTGCTCACCTGCCCCCATCAAACTTAGTTTAAAGGCCTCAGCTCTGGGGATGGAGGCCTCCAAGAGGTGTGTGTGGGGGGGGAAGCTGACACTGAGGGGCACTGTAACATCCAGGGCTGTGACTGCCACTGGGGGGGGGGAGTCCTCTGAGGGTGGGGCTAGTAGTGAGGGAGCTCGGGGGACAGGGCTAATATTGGGGACTGGCACAGAGGACCTG
Organism: Pelodiscus sinensis; assembly: GCF_052426305.1. Classification (NCBI taxonomy): domain Eukaryota; kingdom Metazoa; phylum Chordata; order Testudines; family Trionychidae; genus Pelodiscus; species Pelodiscus sinensis. Next base: position 43,741,658 of record NC_143060.1, read on the forward strand.
GGGGATTGGGTGCAGTGGGGCTCAGGAAAAAGGAGGTTGGAACTGAGGCATTTGGGGAAGGAGGGCTGGTACTAGGAAACTCTGAGGGTGAGAGGCTGGCACTGGGTGGTTTGGGTGCAGAGGACTCTGTAGTCAGTGGCTGGGAATGGGGGGGCGTGTAGTGGAGGGTGAGGGTCTGCAGGGATTAGGGCTGGCACTAGGGGGTCTAGGGGCCGTGACTTTTTATACCGCGGACTGGCAAACACATTCATAAACTTTTGTCAGATGATAACAAAAGATGATATTTGCAAAAGAAGTAAAAAAGGAGTCATAAAAAGTGGAAACTAAGTCAAATTACTAAGGATGAATATAAGCAAATAACACAAGACAGAAGCAGACTGTGAGGGACTCCAAAAAGATCTCACCAAACTGAGTGATTGGGCAACAAAATGGCAAATGAAATTTAATGTGGATAAGTGTAAAGTAATGCACATCAGGAAAAATAACCCCAACTATATGTACAGAATGATGGGGGCTAATTTGGCTACGACAAATCAGGAAAGGGATCTTGGAGTTATCGTGGACAGTTCTCTGAAAACTTCCACGCAGTGTGCACCAGCGGTCAAAAAGGCAAATAGGATGCTAGGAATTATTAGGAAAGGGATAGAAAATAAGACAGAATATTTACTGCCCCTGTATAAAGCTATGGTATGCCCACATCTTGAATACTATGTACAGATGTGGTCTCCTCACCTCAGAAAAGGGCAACTAAAATGATTAGGGGTTTGGAACGGGTCCCATATGAAGAGAAGTTAAAGCGACTGGGACTTTTCAGTTTAGAAAAGAGGAGACTGAGGGGGGTGATATGATAGAGGTATATAAAATCATGAGTGGTATGGAGAGGGCTGATAAAGAAAAGTTATTTATTAGTTCCCATAATAGAAGAACTAGAGGACACCAAATGAAATTAATGGGTAGCAGGTTTAAAACTAATAAAAGAAAGTTCTTCTTCACACAGCGTGTAGTCAACCTGTGGAACTCCTTGCCAGAGGAGGCTGTGAAGGCTAGGACTATAAGAGAGTTTAAAGAGAAGCTAGATAATTTCATGGAGGTTAGGGTCCATAAAAGGCTATTAGCCAGGGGATAAAATGGTGTCCTTGGCCTCTGTCTGTCAGAGGCTGGAAAGGGATGGCAGGAGACAAATCGCTTGATCATTGTCTTCGGTCCACCCTCTCTGGGGTACCTGGTGCTGGCCACTGTCGTTAGACAGGATACTGGGCTAGATGGACCTTTGGTCTGACCCAGTACGGCTGTTCTTATGTTATGTTATATAACACAAGTTATGTAAGGGGCAAGATTAGAAAGGCAAAGGCACAAGATGAGCTCAATCTAGCTAGAGATCTAAAAGGTAACAAGAAAACATTCTACAAATATATTAGAAACCAGAGGAAGATCAAGGCCCATTGCTCAACGAAGAGGGAGAAACAATAACAGAAAATGTGGAAATGGCAGAGCTGCTTAACAACTTCTTTGTTTTGTTTTTTTACCAAGAAGGTTCATGATGACTGGGATGCCTAACATAGTGAATGCTAGTGGAAATGGGTTAGCTTTAGAAGTTAAAATAGGAAAAGAACAAGTTAAAATTATTTAGAGAAGTTAGGTGTCTTCAAGTCACCAGGGCCTGATGAAATGCATCCTAGAATACCCAATGAGATGATAGAGGAGGTATCTGAGCCATTAGCTATCATAGAATCATAGAACACTAGAACTGGAATGGACTTTGAAAGGTCATTGAGTCCAGTCCCCTGCCCTCATGGCAGGACCAAGGATTGTGAACCATTAATAACTACTCTCTGAGTATGGTTATCCAGCCAGTTATGCACCCACCTTATAGTAGCCCCATCTAAGTTGTATGTGCCTAGTTTATTGATAAGAAGCTCATGCGAGATCATATCAAATGCCTTACTGAAGTCTAGGTATAGCATGTCCACTGCTTCTTCCTTATCCACAAGACTTGTTATCTTATCAGATTGGTTTGACATGATTTGTTGTTTACAAATCCATGCTGTCTGTTACCTATCATCTTATTATCTTCCAGGTGTTTGCAGATGAATTCCTTAATTTGCTCCATTATCTTCCCTGACACAGAAGTTAAACTGATTGATCTGTAGTTTCCAGGTTTGTTATTATTTCCCTTTTTAAAGATGGACACTATATTTTCCCTTTTCCAGTCTTCTGGAATCTCTCCTGTCTTCCATGACTTTTCAAAGATGACAGTTAAAGGCTCAGATACCTCCCCTATCAGCTCCTTCAGTATTTTAGAATGCATTTCATCAACTCCTGGTCCTTGCAGACATCTAAGTTTTCTAAGTAATTTTTAACTTGTTCTTTTTTTATTTTATCTTCTAAACCTATCCCATTTCCACCAGCACTCACTATGTTAGGCATGCCTTCATCCTCAGACTTCTTGGTGAAGACCAAAACAAAGAAGTAATTAAGCATCTCTGCCATTTCCAAGTTTCTTGTTATTGTTTCTCCCTCTTAATTGAGCAATGGACCTACCCTGTCCTTGGTCTTCCTCTTGTTTCTAATATATTTGTAGAATGTCTTCTTGTTACCCTTTGGCTACGTCTACACTGCAGGCTTCTTGCGCAAGAATGGCCGGTCTTGTGCAGAAACTTGCACATACCTATACACTGCACTTGTGTTCTTGCGCAAATAAATTTACAGTAAAGTGTCAGAACAGAGGGCTTCTTGTTCAAGAATTATTCCTCCCCCCATGAGGAATAAGCCCTCTAGTGCAAGAAGTCAGTGTGGACAGGCAAAAGGGGTTTCTTGGCTAAAATGGCCGTCAGAGCTTTCTTGCGCAAGAGAGCGCCCACAATGCCTTACGCTGGCTCTCTTTCTGGGCCATCTGCCTCACTCCCTGGGGGCAAGCCTTTTGATATGGCCTGCCGTGTGGCAATGGAAGCACCGTTTGTGCCTCCCCTGGGTCCTGGCCCTCCGCCAGGCCCTTTGCGGCTTAGCCCTTCCTCTCGGGCTAGCCGGGGCCCTGCAGGTCCCCCTGGCTCACTCCCTCTTCAGGCGCCCAGGTTCCCCACAGGCCCAACACCTTCGTGACCCCCCCCATTGCAAAAGCACATGGCAGCGTGGATGCGCTCTTGCGTAAGACCTTTTGCACAAGAACTCTTGTGCAAAACAGTTCTTGTGCAAGAAGCCTGCAGTGTAAACATAGCCTTTATGTCTTTAGCTAGATTTAACTCTTTTTGTGCCTTTGCCTTTTTAATCTTGCCCCTGCATACCTGTATTGTTTGTTTATATTTATCCTTTCTAATTTGACCTAGTTTCCACTTTTTATACAACTACTTTTTGATTTTTAGATCATGTAAGATCTCCTGGTTGATCCATGTTGGTCTCCTGCCAGCCTTTTTATCTTTCCTGTGCAGTGAAATAGTTTTCTTTTGGGCCCTTAATAATGTCCCTTTAAAAAACTGCCAACTGTCTTCAGTTGTTTTTTTGACAAGTCATAGAAGTCGGGAGAGATTCCAGAAGAATGGAAAAAGGCAAATATAGTGCCCCTCTATAAAAAGGGAAATAAGAACAAACCAGGAAACTATAGATCTGGCAGCTTAACATCTGTGCCAAAAAGATAATGGAGCAAATAATTAAGGAATTCATCTGCAAACCTCTGGAAGAAAATAAGGTAATAGGGAACAGACAGCATGGATTTTGAAAAAACAAATAATGTCAAACCAATCTGACAGCTTTCTTTGATAGGATAATAAGTCTTGTGGATAAGGGGAAGTGGTGGATGTAGTATACCTAGACTTTAGTAAAGCATTTGATACAGACTTGCATGACCTTCTTATCAATAAATCAGGCAAATACAACCTATACTACTACTATAAGGTGGGTGCATAACTGGATGGATAACCATTCTCAGAGAGTAGTTATTATTGGTTTACAGTCATGCTGGAAGGGCATTGCAAGTAGGGTTCCACAGGGGTTCATTTTGGGGCCAGTTCTATTCAAAATCTTTATCAATGATTTAGATAATGAAATAGAGGTTGGGGTTGCAAGTAAACTGGAGAAATTGTCTGAGGTAAATAGGATTAAGTTTAATAAGGAGAAATGCAAAGTGTTCCGGTTTGGCAGGAACAATCGGTTTCACACATACAGAATGGGAAATGACTGTCTAGGAAGGAGTACTGCAGAAGGGGATCTTAGGGATCTGAATGGATGACAAGCTAAATATGAGCCAAGAATGTGACATTGTTGCAAAAAAAGGAAACATGATTCTGGGATGAATTAACAAGAGTGTTGTGAGCAAGAGTCAAGAAGTCATTCTTCTGCTCTATTCTGTCCTGATTAGGCCTCATTCCACGAGGAGTAACAGTTAATTTGAACTAAGGACTTAGTTCAAATTAACATTTCACTGTTGCGTGTAGCCGCGTGGCAGTGAGTTTGGGCTAGTGAAATTTAAAAATGGCGACCTGATGGGAACATGCAAATAAAGCCCAGGATATTTAAATCCCAGGCTTCATTTGCAACTCTGGTCACCTCATTTGCTTACCTAGCTCGAAATAATGAGCTAGTGTAGACATACCCAAAGGGTGTTAACAAGGAGGAGGGAGAAAAAAAAATCTCCCTGACCTCTGATAAGACATAAAGGGCAATGGGCTTATATTGCCTTTCTGCGTTAGCCTGGACAGCTCCCCTGTGGAACCCGGTAAGCACCCGGTAAGCACCTGGGATTTTCGCCTCCTGGCCAGGAAAAATATCAGAAAATATCGGACATTTTAGGTGTCTGGTATTTTCTGAATTTTTTTTTACCAGACAGGAGGTGAAAATACCGGACTGTCCAGTTCAATACCAGACACCTGGCAACCCTATTTAAACATGGTCATGCCTGTAACCTGACAGATACCTTTTCCATGGCAGATGGAATCTGGGTGTGATTTTCCTCTTATTTATAACTTGATCTTGCAATATACAGAAGCACACGTGAAATTTTAAACAGCCAACTTGGTTTCAAGACTTCCCATTTGGGACTATTCGTGTGTCTAAGTTTATGCAAGCATATATGTTTTTTTCTGGTTTGGCCCCATACTAATATAAATCAGGAGCAATTCCACTGATATTAATGGAATTAGGTTGAAGATATACCCAGATAAGTGAGACAAACATCATGCCCTGTGAATTGAATTGTGTAATTTCCACTCTCATATGTAGCAATAATCCATGTAGGAAAGGAGTTAGCCTTTAGATTTTGTCAGGACTTTACACCTCTTTCTTTCCAAGAAGGAGCTTTGTTATTTTGCTATGTTTAGTGGTGAACTGCAAAATGGTAGACATTACACACTAGGTTTGAATTACATAATAGTTGTTTCACCCAACTATTTAAACAATACTGAAATGCTTATGTTATTAGCAAAATCATTTCTCTTTAGTTTTGTATTAAAAATAAGGAAAGTGACATATTTGATTATGTTTATGCTTTTTTAAGTGTATTTCATAACATTTTATGAGGCTCTCTACTATTTCCATTACCGAGGATTTCATTAAAAGCCTAGTAAGTGACTGTAGGCCAATGGCAAACACAGGAAAACAGAAAAGCGTACTCTGTCAGAAGCATGGATTGTATTAGAGAGACTTTGTTTGCCATAATAAGCCCTAGAACAACGGTTTCATAGTGGGTTAGAACTTTCTATCAGCTCACAGTGAAATCAGTTTAGAAAAGGGATGATGAGCACTGCAGCAAGACAAAATGAGAAAAATCTGTATGCTGATTTCAGGATTTACCCACACAGAGCCATTAGCATTTCATATTGATAGTTTTATCATGCACAGTTCTCAATATTACTTGTATATGTTACACACAAGGGTGAAGCAAGAATTAAATTTGCCTTTAGTGGAAACATGATTTAGAAGCATATTTAACATTTAGTTTAACATTATATTTTGTATATATATGTATGAATAAATATGCTGTAGAAAATATCAGGCCTGCATTTTCAGTGTCTTTCTAAAACTGACGGTTAATTTTACTGGAATGCCATTGTATTATCAGAATATGAGTCAAATACATGATTATTGTAGTTACAATTCAGAATAGTTTTTCCTTAAAACCACCTTTTTTTTAACCAACTGTTAACCCCGTTCTCCTACTTTTGTGCTTTCACTGTCATAGAAGGCATCACTACCATCCTATCTGCCAGTTAACCATATAATTTTGCCTTCATCTCTGATTTGGCCCCCTCTTTTGACTTCCAGATCTAGGGTGGATATAAATCTTGCCACTTCTGCACACACACCATCTTCAGGATCTGTCTTTTTCTCCCTGTGTGCACTGCTAAAAATCAGATTAATCCTGATAGTCTTGCACCTCAATACTCTGATTCCTCTTCTGTAGTCTTGAAGCCTGTAATCTCACCCCTCAAATCCATGCAAAATGTGGCTCTTTCGATCATGTTCCTAGATCACCACCCTGATTAGGTTACTCTCAGCTTGATTCCTCCTCAAAAGGGTTCCCCCTCTCTACCACATCAAATGCAAACTCTTTGTCCCTCATTATCAGCCCTATTATCTGATCACAAGGTCAGCTCATGCTCTCTCAGTGATGTCAGCCTCCATCTCCACTTCTCAATTTCAATATGTTTTCTTCTAGCTCCCAGTCAAAGCTTGAAAAGACACCATTTTGTACTCATGGCACTCCTCAAAACTCCCCTCTTTTGAAAATTTCATGTGGATAGCTGTGACTTCTGCTCCTAATTGGCTAAAAATTGTAAACATCTTATTATTGTCACCCTCATTAACCTAGTTACCCCTCCTCCTCATCCCATAAATCCCCTCGTTCATTCATCCACCAGTTATTTCTTCTTGACTTGTGGATAGCAACTTCTTTGCATGTGGAATATCATTTGCTATATGTTTGTATAGCGCCTCACACCATAGGACCTCATCTGGGTTGGACTCTAGCCACAATAATAATATAAACGTCATAGAACTACTATTAGTTTAATTTTATCCATAGCAACATGAATGAGAACATCAGACCAGTGGGAATCACTCTTTACATGGCAGAATTATTTATCCCCCTGAATCAGTTAGCAGTGGGTGCCAACTGAAGGAACATGGAGAACTTGTTTCTTACCTTTTAATTTCTGCTATTTCCAAAAATCCTTTCATTAAAAAGATAGAAACAGTCCACTTAATTACGATGACATAACTTCAGAATAACTCCATCGACAGTCATTGAATGCAGCAGTGGAATGGAATGCAGAATGCCAGACTGTGTCCCCTCAAAAAGGAGAGAAAAAACAAGACTGAATACAAAAGGGGAGAGACAGACAGGAGTAAAAATGTGTGTGTTGCACGTGTGTGTGTGAGAAAGTAAGTGAATGAATATTGATGGCAGAATTAGACAGAATAACCTTTAGCTCTCACCATATTATGAATAATACCCTGCTTCTGTGACTTCCAACACAGAGGCAGACCTTGTCACCTGTGTGAAGTTTCACTGGAGTCAACAGAGCTTTGCACAAGCACAGCAGACCACAGAACTAGGGGCTAAGTTCAAACACCCTCTCTGACAGCTTTCTTTTAATAATACTTTTGATCACAACAGTGTCGTCACTTTACATAAACTGTATTTACATAAACTTTTAAAAAAAAATAGCCCTTGCCAGTAGTTAGGTTTATTCCTGCGAGAAGGACTGGGAGAAAGAGAGTTTGTAGCATTTACTTCTACATGATGGCTCTCAGATGACATGGTGAAAGGCAACCATATGAAAAATTAAATAGATTGATAAATAAAGGCTAAGTTAGGAAGAGGGGGAAATGGCATGATGATTAAGATAGTGTTTTAGAAGGAAAAATGGAAAACAATTGAAGAATATTGGAAATTACAGAAAATTAGCCGGGGGGGAGAGGAGGAACGCAGCTACTAGAAAAGACTGAAGAAATGACATAAAGCTGTTGAGAGGAGGTAAAAAGACAAAGGAATACAAAAATGCAGGAAGTCATTACAGCACTCTTGCTTTATCATGGGCTTTATTCCAAATTTTACAATCTATGATTTTATGGTAATGTTAGCCACTTTCGGAGCAATAAAACACCACTTTTTGTTGTCACCAGAGTTGCATTTCTGGTATATGCATAATATCCTCCTATTCTGTAAGCACTGCTCTTTCACAAAGAACAGAGTATCTCTGCCCACTGAGAGGAGAGCTGTGAGTCCACTGCCATGCTGTCTTTTATTCATAATCTAGAACTGAGTTTCTGTCGTCTCTGTCATTTATGGAGACTTTAGATATGTTTTCTCTTTACTATTTTCCTCAAACAGGAGGGGAAAGGCATCTACAATGAAAAATACTTTACCTAACATATAGCAGAGAAATTATGTCAATGGCGATAGCTGTTTAATAATCCTGGCTGCATTTTATACGATCTACAGCTTTATATTATTCATATAGACAACCTGAGAAGCTGACTGGCATGCAACTGCAACTTCCTTCTTGGACTGGCCTGTCTGCTCCTCTTCAGTTTCTCTACCCTTCACCCTATCATTCTGGCCCTTCCCCCCGGGCACATGATAGTTTCTCAATGACTCTGTGTTTGCAACTGCATGTGTTCCATAATAGCTGCACATACTTCGCAGCATTACTAGGAGCAGCAGGATCCACAAGAGACTTCTAATCAAAATGTGTGACCTGTATCAAGAATTGTGTCTACCTCATATGACACATCATGCCAGACTCAAGTCTTTTTAACATTAAAGCTAATTACATGTACACCCACCATCACCATAGTGACAATAAGGAGATTTAGTCTGAATGAGAGCCATGCCATACCTGTTCTCTTAGCACTTTGCTGGGGGAAACACACTCATCATTTTCTGATTTCCTGTCAATCTTTTCTCATTAATGGGCATCTGCTGTTTAACATATCCAATAACTTGTGTGACAACAAGATAATACACTAGAGCTGGAAGTCCAATGAAAAGAAGGTTATGTTAGAGAGGAAAAATCTTCATTCAGAACATTCACAAATGCATAAAGAATTTTCTTTCTTCTGCTTTTCATGGCCCACTCAACTCCAATATGTAGTTTGCTTTAATAAGTGAAAGATATTAGTGAATTATGAAGCTAAAGTCAGATTCACTAACTCAGTGTTGCCATAGTCAAATGGAAAGCTAGAGTTAACATACTTTTAGATTTTAAATTGTTTAAACTATTCTGCACCACCAAAAATAAATGGTAACATTAACATAAGATTTTCCAAATCTATAAAATATATCCTAATTTCTGACACTGTCAATTACACCTCTCTGGGATATATATATTCTATCCATTTCAAGAGGGTTTAAACTGTGAACTGCAGACTAGTTTCTCTTTGACTCACTCAAATATTTTCTTCTTTTCTGAAAATAAATAAATGAAGTACATGCCTCCCAGGGAACAGTCTTTGCAAAATCTTAAATTAGAATTTTAGCTCTGAGCAAAATGAAAAAAAAATTAGAATCATACTTTTACACTGGAACTTTGCATTGCACTTTAACGTATCAGAATTACATCAGGCTTGGATTTTCACATTGGCCAGGGATACACTCTAAAATTCTGAATGGGATTCTTTATCTTACAGTGACACCTGAGAGTGTTAAATTACAAAATAATTTCAAAGTTCAAGTACTGCAAAAACTCCTTCTTCTTGGGTTAGTAACAGTTCACAAGCAGGGATAATTTTAGGATTTTGTACTTTCACTGACATCTTTTAATGAAATAATAATAACAAAAAAGCCCTCTGTCTCCTAGAGTTTTTATCTTATGTTGCTTCTAGAAGACTTATATTTTAAAATGTCAAAGTCCATCAGGAATGAAAATATTCCTGTGGGAAGGTGAATCAACTCACGTATTAATCACTAAGGGAGAACCTGACATGGGAAAGACTTTTGCATTTAGAGAAAAAACTGGTACTCTAGATAAAACAGCTGCTCATTTCCAACATTGCAGTCAAAACTGACTTAATGGGACCAGTCCCATGTATGAAGTTAAGACTATAGTTAAGTGTTTGCAGGATTGGGTCCCTGGTGTTAAGGGAAGCTGTACACATTGATAAAAACAGTCCCAACTTGAGACCAGCAATAAATATTAATTCTAAAGATTTGGAGTGAAATAATGAATAGCAGCAATACTTCCATGGACTTCAGAAAAGAGTGCAGGATTCCATCCATATCCTTCAGAAAACAGTGCATCTCTATCACTAAATTAACAAGACCTCCAACCCTGAAAACACTGAAACATGTGCATAATTTTGCTCACATGACTAAAGTTATTCACACATGTTTTCACATGCAGTATTGCTTCCTTAGATTGATTTATATGTCTAACTACAGTTTCACTATAGGAACGATCATAAATTTCAGCCTATAAACTATTTTGTAATGTGCATTACGTACATAGTTTACTTCAGTGGCTTATTATAAGTTTTGTGTTACACAGTTTATTGTGAATTATAGTAAATATACTACATTGGGGAATATTACATGTAGTAATACTATATCATTTGCATGATGCTAGCAGAACAGGTCATTTTAGAGTGTATTCAGCCCCATTAAATTGTGTATCAGTATATATGAAAGTGATTGTTAAATGTTTAAATGTATTGGGTGTTAACATTTCATAAATCTAATAGGATGGCACGTGCATTTTTTTGTCTTATTTCTATCCTACTGCAATGAAGCAACAAATATGTACATTGTTAATTCCCCTGTAACTAAATAACTCAGATATCTAAGAAGTCATGTGGAATGCTAATGAAGGACTTGAAAAGGAAAAGTGCTAATTCAAAAGCAAATGGTCACTGTGTGTGATGACCAGAGGTCAGAGACTCTTAAATACATTCCTCACTGACTATCATCAAAGGAAAAGATCTCGGGAGTAGAGAAACTGACAGATGGTTTTCTGTGAGATGAAACAAAAAGTAGTGATTCAACGAAAGATCCTGCCTCTCTGGACTTTGTGGACTCTTGCAGGGAAATAAACCAGATGTGAAGCAGAAATCCCCAGAGACAATCTGGATATCCTGAAAAGATTTTGGGGAAACTGGCAAATTATTACATCACTGCCACCTTTTGGAATTACAAAGTGTGATTCACCTGTGCTTTAACCTCTCAATAACTCTCATTTTTTTAGCTAATAAACCTTGAATTATGTTACTATAGAATTCACCACCAGCACTGTCTGAGCAGTCAGCACAGAAATATCAATTGATCTGGGGTAAGTGACCAGTGTCGTGGGGTTAGAAGAAAACTGATCTGGCATGATTTTTGATTTAGGAGATCATAGAATACTAGAACTGGAAGGGACCTCGAGAGGTTATCACATCCAATCCCCTGAACTCATGGCAGGACCAAGAACCATCTAGATCATCCCTGATAGATGATTTTCTAACTTGCTCTTAAATATCTCCAATGATGGAGATTCCACAATGATGGAGATCTTTTATCACAAAGTCCAGTTTGTTGAGATGGCAAGGTAAAATGTAGAGTCTAATGAGACTGCCTGACTCTGTGGGAAGACTGGTTCCCAGGTTGGATCTCCCTGATCCTGCACCCTTGGGATCTGACTGGTCCTGAACAAGGGAGTTTGCCAGACCAGGGGAGGTCAATCCTGGCCCATGTCAAAAAAAAAATACTCCCTGACCACAAATCAAGGCAATTGGGTAGACCTGCAACATCTCTCAGGCCAGATTCCCCTTACTACTTCAGAGTTGGGCTGCTTGAATGGAGCCAAAATAGGTTCCAAATGGTCTCTGCTCTCAGTAAAATTAGAGAAGTGAAGAACTACTAGTCAATCAGAACTCCTTCCCCACAACTGGCCTATGGACACCAGAGACTACAAACAGCATGGAGGTCCTTAATTAAGTAATACATTACCTCACTAATAGAGCTGCCCTCTTTTCATTGCTGCCTCTATCTAACTCTCTCACCCACTGAGGCAGAAAGATGGTATATTGTAAGTAAGGACTGCTAATACATTCATATGTTTTAAGACCAGTAAAAACCATTCTGATAATTTTTTTCTGACCACCCATATAAAACAGGCATAGAAATCCACCCAATAATTATTTTATCAGGCTAATATGTCTTCTCTCCATGACTCTACTTTTTCATTAGGATCATCTCCCCTCTTAATATTCCCATTGATGAATCAAACAGATGGACCATTTTAGTTTCACTCCAAGGCAGGTTTTCCAGGCATTGAGTAATTGTTGAAGATATTTTCCAACCCCCTTCTAACTGTCAAATTCTGTTTTAAAGTATGGACACGGTATTTCAGATGTGATCTCACTAATGCTATATACTGTGAGAATATCACCTCCCACTTCTACTCTGTATCCCCCTACTTATATGTCCAAAGATCTCATTACTTCTCTTAAGCACTGCATTATTTTTGGTTCCCATATGTATTCCCTGGTATTTGGCTGTATCAAAATGTATATTTTTCAAGTGAGTCCAGATTTCTAGATCTCTCCTGTCCTAAACAGCTTATATATGATTGTTCCATTACTAAAGACCAATTACATATTGCAAAAGAACAAGCAAGAGGGCTATGCATAATTCAACAGCATCCTGATGAAAAATGTGCTATGGTTCACACTGAAACACTCTAAATGGGGAAATGAATTTGTTCTAGTGTCACACGTGACACTACAAGGATTTCAGAGCCCTTATGTGGTATGTAATTGCACCAGTGCAGTCATTTCCACATGGGAGGACCTACAAACAGGCAGGTGTATACATTGTTAGGGATCTATACAGATATGCTGTGAATGATGAATAATTACTGATTCTTTTTGGTCCTCAAATATTAGAAAAGCTATCCCAAAATAGGTTCCATCTAGAAAGTATGAGAAATGGTTCACATCATGTGAAACGCTTTATCTAAGGACCCGTAGATAAGCCTAGTTCAGGAGTTCTTCACCTCAAGAACAGAAAATAAACAGGCTAAATGAGAATACTGTATATCATATAGGCAAGAATCGCTCATAATTTGCACATGGATACTTTCTTTCTCTCAACCTTCTTAAGAAGAACCCCGAGTTACCAAGCAAGGCCAGCACCCTGCTTTCCTCATTTCACATTGCGAGGAGATCAAGAGGTGGGATGAGACAATGAAGATTAAGCTATTTAGAAATGATGGGTTGTAAGATTAAAGGTCAAATTGCATACTCTACTGTTATCCTCAGAAATCCAAGCCAGGTGTTTTCACCCCAAATTATAAATTATCCATGGTTTTCCTTGTAACTACAATATAGCATGGATAGTCTTTCACCTCAAATTAGATGTCACACATTTGTTTGCCTTGAGACTTAGAGAAGTCTCATTCTGAGTATGGATAATATTTCTAGTTCTATTGTTTGTCCTTAATAATATGAAATGCTTCTGTAGAATCAAAGAATGCATGGAACGTTTCCTCCAAAGGATTATAAAGGATTCCGTTGGGGTTTATTGTAAATAATTCTTGTGCTCTAGAAGTAGTTCCAGAATTCTAAGGGTTACTGAAGCTCAGACCAGCCAAGTGGAAAGGACTACCATTCCCCAGTCCCAAGACAAAGAGAATAAGATGTGGTGAGATTTCATTGTGTGCCCCTCCCTCCAAAAAATTGTGTTTCCCCTTCTGTTCCTTAATATAAATAACTGTGGTTTATTTTGCAAAGTCTGCATTCTCTAGTGAGACCTAGTAACCATATTTTAGATTTCAGCTACAAGAAAATCAGCCTGACAGAGACTGAAACCAATAAATTCAAGGAATTGCTTTTGATATTGTAAACTTGTCCTTTTTGGACCGATCCATTCAAAGAATAATAATCACACTCTCTAAAAATGCCTTAAAGACAAGCCCATCCTTAGAGGTGTGCAAAAATGTGTGTCTGTAATGCTGACAAATGGAACTGAACCTAGGCCTTCTGGGAGCTTAGTGCACGAGCCTCTACAGCTTGAGTTAAAAGCCAGCTGGTTCTCAGCTATGGATGTTGAGGAAACTGGTTCTCTCTCTTTGTAAGTGGTCTAAATGCCTCTACATAGGACAGAGAACCACACCCAGTAGGTGTGTGGGTGACATAGAATAACCATATTCCCCAAAGAGGAAACAGGACACCGCATGGGGCTAGCCTAAAGCCCGCTACTCCTCTGGTGCTGGTCCAAGCTACTATTCTAAGTCCTGTCCTCTCCTCCCAAGAAGGTGGCCCAAGCCCTGCCTGTTCTCTGTGTGAGGCAGTTGCTGGCATTGCTGCTTGCTTGAGCTCTGCCTCCTGTTCTGCCTGGGAATGGCATCACTGCTTGCTCCCCCGCACGATTCTGCACCCCACGTTTTTGGCAAAAGTGGTCATTTGTCAAAAAACTTGGGACAGCTAGGATAGGGCTTAAAAAAAGGGACTGTCCTAGCCAAACCGGGATACTAAAAATGTGTTAGGTACTAAATAATTGAAAATTGATTATTGTAAGTACATGTAATAAGAAATCTAGGCAATTTGCATTGGTCCGTGGTATAATTGATGAGTCTCAACTCCAGTCTGTGATAATTGCTTGCAAGACTATATTGGATGTACTACAGCATTGGTTTTGTTTATACTTGAGTGGTAAAGTATTGATTGTATAGTAATATGGGTCTGGATAAATTCGTACATTTTTATTAAGCATAACTAAATATCCTGAATTGATAAATACTTTTCACATTACAAGATGATCCGAAAAGAACTGAACATGAAAATTAGTAAGTTAAAGTTCTATAGACTCCGTAAAAAAGGGGGTTATACAAATAGACTCCATTCTATACTGGCTATAACACTTATATCATTGGCTAGCCTAGTTGATTTAGATTTTAGATTCCCCCTTACACCATTCAGCTTCATCTTTCCATCTTTAATATTATAAAGGCTGAAAAAATGTAATATATTCTCCACTGCCGTTCATTTGGTTGCAATCTGAGAAAAACACCAACATTCTATGGGTTGAGAAATGGTACAGAGAATCATATGCTACTCAGAATGCAGCACCATTCATCAAGGTCACAACAAGTTCAAGCTTTCAGCTTTTAAGAGATTTGGCCCATTATGTTGCACTCGGTTGGTTTTTGGACACAAATACTATTAAGATAATAGCAATGCTAGATTACAGGGTTTGACTTTAAATTAAAAGCCCCAAAATAATGATGGGTCAGGATTCTAAGACTGTAGACCTTGTGACCCTGACCTTAAAAAACCCTCCTTCCCAAACAGGCTAAATATCTATTAATTCATTTTTGCTAAATATTATACTTATGGCAGGTAGGAAAGCACATAGCTGGAATATTCCCCAAACTTATATATTATGCAGGCAGAACAGAACAATGATTATAAATCTCTCCAGATGCAGTAGCTAAAGACCCTACTAGCCCTCTCTTATTTTGAGGGAGGAGGAGGAGAGGAAATTTAGTCAGAGAACTTTGCTATGGCCTGACAAATTACCTCACCCATCGCCACTAATACAGACTAACCGAGCTGAATTAATTTCTATGCCGCCATGGTCCCTTTTCCTAGTGCAGAGATCAAGGTCACGTTACATCAGTAGAACAGTGAACAGCTGTGTATTACTCTTCATGAGATATTCCAATTTGTATTCTTGAGCTGGTAGCCACTGGTGGCCTATTAACAATTATATATTGTAAGGTCTTTCATACATTACTGTTATTCACAGCTCCTATAAACTGCCTCTGCACACTGTAGTAATACATCTGGCTTAGTGAACTGACCTCTAAAGAATATTAAACAGCTAAGTGCCAGCTAAAAAAGCAATTAACTTTGTGACTATTTAGATATACCTAAGTAATTTTTAGCATTTATAGTGCTAGTAATAATTCCTCCTGGTATCTTGATATACCATATCACAGTTAATGTAGTCACATTTTTTGTGTGACAAATGCAAATGTGTTTGTACTGATGTACATATTAGACAAATTGAAATTAAATATATTAACTTCAAGTTCATACTTGGATCTGCCATTCACTTTTCTATGATCTTTCGTTTCTTTTCTATGAATTGAGAGGCCTTGAGGGAACTGAAAAAAGAACCTGGGATAAGAAGGCTCCGAGGCTAATGAAGAGTTCACCAAGATGTGTTAATAGGGCCCCAAAATTCTAAAACTCTCACTTTAACAATCACTAGAAAACATAATAATGATAATAAATTATATTTAGAATGATTCATGAATAAATTCTAGGAGAATATCAACATGCGATGAAACTAAAACTTCTATGAATGAAACAAATTTCTTATTTAAGGTATTATCAAAGAAACTAAGAAAAAAAACTCAGAGATAATTCTCCCCACTGTTAGGCTCCCATTCATCCGCCCAGTGCCAGACCTGGGCTGGATGCTAAATAAAGGATTTACCTCTTTTAATGGCTACTGCTACAAAACGCATCACTCACAACATTGGCAAAGAGTATTTAGTTTTGCCTAAGAGTTCTCCTATCCTTTAATATTAATGTTTAATTTCACAGAAACTTTAACATAATTTAATAGGACTTCTTTTCTTAACAGATTCGTCAGTGTGCCAGAAGACAAATCCTACCACAATAATAAAGAGAGCCATTTAGAATGCCTAAGGGATTTTTTGTAAGAGGAAAAATGACTATGAAATGGAGAACAAAAATGATATAATGTCATATTTTGCCATCTTGCTCACATTGAGAAATGTCTCAAAAGTAGTGCCACTGAGGAAAAGGAGAGTTTTCAGACAATAGGTGCTACTCAATCTAAGGATGGCAGGATCTGGCCCAGAGTGAATAAGCAATCTCTCACTGTGTCTTTCTTCATCAAGGCTTCCTTGAATTTAGATAAAAAGGGATCAAAACACTAAACAGTATGCACTTCAGTATATTTTGGAGCCATTATTACTTGACTGACAACAAAAATGTATACGTTATCCTGTGGAGTATATAGTATATAATTTGGTTTTATTTTCACTTATTCCAAACTTCAGGAATTAGCTCTGAAACTTTTCAACTTTCAAGTTGCTTCTATAACAACAGAAATTTTAAAACCCCATGAAAGGATGTGTTGGAAATTGCCTGTTCTAAGAAATTTATGATTTTATTATAGCTGCATATTGACTATTCCTACAATAACCCGAAGGCAGAACCAAACACTTTATTTATTTAAACTGCAAATGAAATTGGGCAAGAAAAGTAATTAGCAAGCAACAAAAAATAATGGAAAAGCACCATAAAAGCAGTTCTGAATTTATGTGGGTTGTCAAATGGTTAGAAAAATAACAGCTTACATTTAAAAAGATCAACTTTTTAATGCACACCAACTCCATACAGCATATATACAGATTTACCGCAAAGTTGATGTAAAAAAGAAGTAGTCAGCACCCTTGGTTCATACCACATCTAATCCAGGCATTTCTCCTGATTTTAGATGGCTGAAGCACTAAGTCACAGATAAAAAGTCCTTCTGGAAAGTAAAATCCTCCATCCCCCCACTGCCTCTCCCTGATCCTCACTGCCACCCCAAGACTCCATCACCCCCCAGAGACTTCCTGCTTTACTCTCCCCTTCATTGTCCCATTGTCCCTTCCATTGCCTTGCACAATGGATCACCTCTCTCCTTGCCTCCTGTCCACAGCACCTGGTAAGACTTGCTATGCTGAAGCCCCACTGACCTAGGGTGATGCCAAGACCTGGAACCCCATGGCTGGATTTGGGATATGGCAGGTCAGACCAGAGCCCTGCCACCATGGTGGCCTGAAATGCAGAACCTATTAGCTGAACCTATGGGGGCAGGGACTGAAGCCTGGACCTGCTTCCAGAGCACCATAGCTGAAGTGGGAGAGGAGGGTTAAGCCTGTATCTGGAATCATGCAGCTAAAGGGGAGGGGAAGTTGAAGCCCATCACGAGAGTCTCAGGCTAAACTGGGAGAAAGAGGCTGAAGTCCACCCTCATAGTCCCCCATCTGAAGACAAACAGAGATGTCTGAAGACCACCCTTGGCACTTCAGAGAGAGGGCACTGCTTTGTTTCCTCCCCCATCTCTACCTAGCAAGCTGTCATTGATAACAGGCATAGTGCTGGATTGAGGAGTGCTGGGTGAACCGCGTTCCTGGCTTGAAGAGGGTTCCATTATATATAGGCTCTACAATCTGGTTTAATAGCTGTCAATTCACCCATTATAAAAATTGTTCCAGTACCCCGGCTTGAGGAAGAAACCATGGAGCACACATGCAGACATGTTGGTCACATTTGAGAAACTCCGGTCTAACCAGTGCTTTACTAAGCAGTAACCCAATAGTCCTGATTAATGTAACAGCTCCTACTTGATACAAACCAACATTCCATTAACCTATTTACTACAGCATCCCAGAGCTTAATGTTCGATTTATATAACATACTTTGCTTCTTGGCTTCTAGTATCTTTACAAATTCAATACCATTTAACTGTACTTATCCTGGATATTATTTCCACACAATTATAACACTTATACATACAATTTCGAATTAACTTCGAAATAGCGGTTTGGCTGTGTAGCCCCTAGTAAAGTTATTTCGAAATAACAGCTGGTTTTTTTAAATAACTTTGCTGTGTAATGAATACAAGGTGCAGATAGCTTTTACAGCAGTGTAACAAGGCAAGGTCAACTGCAGGTAGAAGAGGTATAGTAATGATCGTGCTTAGCTACAGAGGTAAAAAACACTTGCACCTTGTGTGCGCTATGATTTTAAAGGAAGATAGTTAACTCACATTACCTAGCTCACTTTGTTGGCAGTGAAGTCATAGCCTAAGTCTTTACTACTATCTGCGGGTATGTCTACACTACCCCGCTAGTTCGAACTAGCGGGGTAATGTATGCATACCGAACTTGCTAATGAAGCCCGGGATTTGAATTTCCCGGGCTTCATTAGCATAAAGCCAGCGCCACCATTTTTAAAAGCTGGCTAGTGCGAACCCCGTGCCGCGCAGCTACACACGGCACGGGCTAGATAGTTCGAACTACGTAGCCATTCCGAACTATCTGTACTCCTCGTGGAACAGTTCGGAATGGCTACGTAGTTCGAACTATCTAGCCCGTGCCGCGTGTAGCCGCGCGGCACGGGGTTCGCACTAGCTGGCTTTTAAAAATGGCGGTGCCGGCTTTATGCTAATGAAGCCCGGGAAATTCAAATCCCGGGCTTCATTAGCAAGTTCGGTATGCATACATTACCCCGCTAGTTCGAACTAGCGGGGTAGTGTAGACATACCCTGGAGTAGTAACTCCTGGAAATGCATTGCTCTCATTGGCAGTAGGTATGCCAAAATAATAAGTATTTATACTACAGCGCATTGTAGCAAGGCATGTCTTGGCAACTTTCATCTAAAATACACACTTCTAGGTCTAATTTTTCCTCCTTCATACAGCCCTTTTTTCATAGACTCAATGGCATGTTGGATTTAATTCTTTCACTTCTGTTAGTAAGTCACCTGCATTTCACAATCAATATCCAAGTCCAACTGAGATCCAACCCTTATTTATTAGGACTGTTTCTGTTTCACCTTAACTGGCCTTTCACAGTTACTTAGAGTTGTTTTACCAATTCTCTGTCTGTACTTTCTCTTCTCCACACAGTTCAATCTCACCTAAGCATTTGTGTGCTGTTTAACACAGCCATGAATTTTGCAATGTTCAAGGGAGGAAAAAAGGGGAGGAATGAAGTTTGCAAAAAAAACAGTTGGGATGTGCCTTTGGCAGGTCCCCTTTGTACAGTCACTTTGTTCTCCTTGTGGAAAGGAAGTAAATGATGACTCCTTGTGGAAAGGATGTAAATGATGGCTACTGAGATTTTAATAAATCTATCCCCACAAACTTGTGAAATGTGAGCACATGAGTGTTTTTGGCTATGTCTGCTGGGTCCAAGGAATGCATCCGCTTTTTTGGAACAATTTCCAAAAAAGTGGATGCGTTCTTTTGGCATTCCTGTATTCCTCTTTGTATGAGGAATAAGGAATGATCTGAAAGAGGAGGTTTTTCTGAAATTTGGCCCCGTGTAGATGGGCCACATTTTGGAAAAACCTTGTCAAAAAAAAAAAAAAGCAGAAAAAGATATGCAAATCTTTTTCCAGTATAACCCTGCAGTCTAGACATAGCATGAGTGAATAAAAGTGGAATTCTCATGCTTACTTCTGATACTTATGTTTGTTGCAGTAAAAAATACAACTTTTGTAATCACTTACCTTCCATTATATTTAATAGGTGGGTGAATAATTTGTTTATCCATACATATATCATCCATGCATTGTACATGCATTGGATTCAGACTTACCATCATTTTCAGTGATTATATAATAAGTTATACAGTTTTTGGTTATTATGACTACATTGCATCAGTGAAAAGGGATCCCAAATGTTCAATATTTTCTTCACAACCATGAGGGCTAGAAACATTTTATGTTGAAAGAAAGCTGTGTTTCCTATGTCATCATATGCTCCACCAGCTGCAGTCATAAGAATGTGACTGTAGCACATAAGCCTATGCCTATAACAGCCTTGTGTATAAAGCATATGAGCTGAATATATAGAGAAACCAAAATGTTTTACATTCCAAAGTTTGTCAATTAAAACATTCATAGGTAAAAGACACCAAATGGAACATGTTTAATGAATAGGAAATACAGCATTCCTTTTAGCCCTGGTTTACACTAGGGCTACGTCTACACTGGCCCCTTTTCCGGAAGGGGCATGTAAATTTCATGAGTCGTAGTAGGGAAATGCGCGGGGGATTTAAATATCCCCCGCGGCATTTAAATAAAAATGTCCGCCGCTTTTTTCCAGCTTTTAAAAAAGCCGGAAAAGAGCGTCTACACTGGCCCCGATCCTCCAGAAAAAGTGCCCTTTTCCGGAGGCTCTTA
The DNA here is from genome assembly GCF_052426305.1 of Pelodiscus sinensis. Lineage (NCBI taxonomy): Eukaryota > Metazoa > Chordata > Testudines > Trionychidae > Pelodiscus > Pelodiscus sinensis. The sequence continues at coordinate 43,762,563 of NC_143060.1, forward strand.
TTCCTACTTTGAAGTCGTAGTACTTCGAAGTAGGAATAAGAGCCTCCGGAAAAGGGCACTTTTTCCGGAGGATCGGGGCCAGTGTAGACGCTCTTTTCCGGCTTTTTTAAAAGCCGGAAAAAAGCGGCGGACATTTTTATTTAAATGCCGCGGGGGTTATTTAAATCCCCCGCGCATTTCCCTACTACGACTCATGAAATTTACATGCCCCTTCCGGAAAAGGGGCCAGTGTAGACGTAGCCCTAGGGCTTTATCCCAAAATAGTCCCCTTTAGGTCAAATGCATAAGTGGAGCATCCACTCTATCAAGCCTGTTATTTCGAAATAAGGGGCCACTTATTTCAAAATCTGTACTTCTGTTTTTCTTGGGTAATAATGCCAATTTCAAAATAGTTATTTTGAAATAGCATTAGTGTGGACATGCCAATGCCACTATTCTTTAAATAATCATTCCCTAGACTAATTCGAACTAATTACTCCCCAGTGATTCCTGGGGCTCTAAGTAGAAGTAGCATATCCAAATTAAGGGAGCCTGGGTCAGACTAATTTCGAGGTTTCCCCGTAGTGGGGACATGTTATTTCAATTTTGTAAAATCGGGAGTTATTAAGTCAAATTTAGTAATTTGGAATAGTTTCCTAGTGTAGCCATAGTCTTATAGGGATTTTTTATGTACTTTTTTAAAAATCTTTTATAACTTCACTCTTTTTCCTTCCTAGGAGAATATGCAAGAATACGTGTCTAGTGGCAACAATTTATATTAAATGGAAGAATCATTCCATAGTTAGGCTCAGTAATGTTATGATTTCAAGCCCACACAGACTAGCAATTTGCTATTTACATTCTGGGAAATGATGACATTTATTTGGAGCCAATGATTCACCGAATGCTGCATTGACTTTAATGCATTTTTGCGACATTTTATCCTTAAAGAAAAAACACATTCACATATTAGAGAGATTCTCCATGTAGTGTAAAGTGTCTCTGGGTAAAAACTTAAATGGTCTCAGAAATAGAATCTGTTATGTTCCTTGCCTGGCAAAAATAGAGTAGTTATTGTGCTCATTTAGTGAAAAGTAATACTTTCTATACTACTAATGTGCTTAAACATAAGTATGGGCAAAGAGGCCTAGGTTCAGCAAAACTTTTAAGCAATTTTTAGCTTGTGCTTAAGTCCCATGAAATCAATGGGACTGAAGTTTATTATTTAGTCTTCCATTTCATAAGAGCCAGAGAAAATATCTAGATAGATAGGTAGATTAGATAGATAGATTAGACAGATAGAATCATGGCCATATAATACACTCAGATTACTGATGAAAATATAAAATACTTTAAAATACCTTATAACATCTTTGTTGGGTATTAGAGTATCTGTTTTAGAGTCAGGAAAACCGAAGTACACACTGGGCTAGAGAGAAGACATATACAGATTTTGGTCAAGATACATGTTCACATATTATTTCCAGTCTCCACCAGAGCCATCTCATCCAACCTACATCCCCTTTGCTCAGCAAGTCATAGTTTCCTTTCACCCTGCTACCAATTCCATTCTCTTTGACCAGCCTCCTCACTCCAACTCCTAATCCTGGTTTCGTTTGTCCCTCACACTGCCAGGCTCTGGTCACTGGCCAGGTGTGCACTAAAGACTTAGACTGGTGTCACTACATCATTGAAGGATGTGAAAAAAACCATGCCCCGAGCTACATAATTATACTGATCTGATCCCTCTTCCCCTCACGTACACAGGGTTATGCTGACAGAAGATAAGTAGATGAACTTGAAAGCGAGCCACTGGTCTCACACTCAATCTACTCTCCTTGATTTCCTACAAGTTTGGTTCTTGTCTCCTCTGCATTTGAAACAAGCATTTTGTTCCCTCATGCTGTCTAAGCGCCAGTAGACTTATTAATTATTATTATTATTGAAAGGACAGAAAATACAACCTTACTCTTATTTCATTTTCCAGAACTAAGTCAACTTCAATTGTGAATGAGAGTATTCACACAAGGATTTGATGAAGTGCAGCTAATTCATGCCTTTTGTTAAATTGGATTAATTTCCCTATTTGGGCCAACATAGACAAGTCTAAAAGTGATTGTTTTTCACCTTAACTATGGTAGCCTTACTTTGCATTATATTTTTGAAAATGCAGATACTAAATTCAATAATATGACAATGAAAATTGTCTTCCATGTTACATATTTCTCCTTCCACTTCTTTTTCTATACTGCCCCCTAAAACAGGCACTGATTTTATAGCCACTCTGATAAGAGCTTCCAGGGTTCACTCCTAAGTATTAAAACTAAAGATCAGAATAGATAAAGTAAAAAATGGGATCTGCACCTCTGATTACAGCTCCACTAGCAGCAATGGTAGAACTCCACCATAGACAGGGTTTATATGATTTTAGGCTTATGTGCCTCTGTATCATTTAGTCCTGTTGTTTTCCCTATTGCTTCTACCACTTCTCTGAGTAATTAATTAGGGGTGTCACATTTGACAGTGTGGACAAGACCATAATGTCTTCAGTTTAGTGTGAAGTCCCACTCACATTCTGTGTGATAACAGTTACTTATTGCCACAAATGTATATCATAGAATCATAGAATAATAGGACTGGAAGGGACCTCGAGAGGTCATCGAGTCCAGCCCCCCGCCCTCAAGGCAGGACCAAGCTCCGTCTACACCATCCCTGACAGATGTCGATCTAACCTGTTCTTAAATATCTCCAGAGAGGGAGATTCTACCACCTCCCTTGAAAATATATTCCAATATTTGACCACCATGACAGTTAGGAATTTTTTCCTAATGTCCAATCTAAACCTCCCCTGCTGCACTTTAAGCCCATTACTGCTTGTCCTGTCCTCAGAAACCAAGAGGAACAAATTTTCTCCTTCCTCCTTGTGACACCCTTTTAGATATTTGAAAACCGCTATCATGTCCCCCCTTAATCTTCTTTTTTCCAAACTAAACAAGCCCAGTTCATGAAGCCTGGCTTCATAGGTCATGTTCTCTAGACCTTTAATCATTCTTGTCGCTCTTCTCTGTACCCTTTCCAATTTCTCCACATCTTTCTTGAAATGTGGCACCCAGAACTGGACACAGTACTCCAGCTGAGGCCTAACTAGTGCAGAGTAGAGCGGCAGAATGACTTCACGAGTTTTGCTTACAACACACCTGTTGATACAACCTAGAATCATATTTGCTTTTTTTGCAACAGTATCACACTGTTGACTCATATTCAACTTGTGGTCCACTATGACCCCTAGATCCCTTTCCGCCATGCTCCTTCCTAGACAGTCGCTTCCCATCTTGTATGTATGGAACTGATTGTTCCTTCCTAAGTGGAGCACTTTGCATTTCTCTTTATTAAACCTCATCCTGTTTACCTCTGACCATTTCTCTAACTTGCTAAGGTCATTTTGAATTATGTCCCTATCCTCCAAAGAAGTTGCAACCCCACCCAGTTTGGTATCATCTGCAAACTTAATAAGCGTGCTCTCTATCCCAATATCTACATCATTGATGAAGATATTGAATAGTATGAGTCCCAAAACAGACCCTTGCGGAACTCCACTTGTTATCCCTTTCCAGCAGGATTTAGCACCGTTAACAACAACTCTCTATATAGTGCCTTTCATTTGGAAAAAAAATAAAAAATACTTTAAAATGTATACATGGTACCACTACAACACAGTCACCTAGTAGCAGCTGGGTGGATGGCTAACATATAGCTCATTGCCTAACGTGGATAGCATAGAAACTATTTGGTCATTGTAACAAGTAGTATTCCCTCCTCTTATAAAAAAAAATCTGTCATGGTATTTTAATGACCTCACTGAGCAGTAAGGAACTAATATTTTAATGACTCTATTGACAAATCTCTCCATGGTAAAATGTGTGGAACCAATTTAATGACCTTGGAATGGTAAAGGTAAGAATCAAAATCTCTCAACCATAGTTCTTCTTTGACACAAAAATTACATACTATGGAACAAAATTTACCTTGACATATTCAGATACAATTCCTATTATCTACTAGCTGTACCTGCTTACACCAGGGCTGATTTTGGTCCCACATCTCTTGATTCCTTTTGCTTTCCAGACTGCTGGCTTTGGCCTTAAGCAAGTCGTATTTATTTAATAAATTCCTTGGCATACTGATTCAAGATGATAAAAATAATTTAGAGGTCCCTATATGACAATAATAGATGCAATTGAGCTGTCTCAAAGAATTACATTTATGAATAAATGCCAATTACAGGCCTGAAACAACATGATGAATTTACTTCATTATTGTGAATGTAATTACACATTTATTGCTAATATGACTTTAAGTTTCCATCTCAGCTGATCTCTTGTACACCTATTAAACATACTGTACATGGTTTATTTCATTATCAAATGATATAACCTATAATTGCTCTACTATATCAGAATAAAATGCTTAATTTTGACACTTCATTTTACCTCCAAAATGTACACATACAACTCATTATTTTAAAATTATTTTTAGTGTGTAGTCTGTAAAATATTTTGCTAACCTTGGAGAGTGCACTGTCTAACTGTCATGCTAGACAATTAGGCAAATATATACTCATTCTAAGTGGCTTAATTTCATGACAAGAGTACATGCTTGGGCAGCACTTAGAGAACAGAACTGCAATTGTTGGCATTGCTTGTTCCCGATGTATAGTGGAGAATCAAAGCATTTTTTTTGTTGGTAATTTCTGGTATTCAAGTTCTTGTGGAGAAAGTCTCAATAAGTCTCAGTTTCATAGCCTTCAAGCGGAGCTGTGTCCGAGTTTCTCTGCTGCAAGCCCCCATCCATATTTTTACTCATATATTCATTGTAGAAATATTTACTTAAAAGTAATTCTAGGAATTTTCATTCCTTTTTTGAATAAATATCTTTCCTTTTTGTCCCAAAGAGAAATGGAATGATCAATTAGAGATGGTTTATTGAAAAGAGGGAAGGCTAAAACTAACAACTCTTCCTATCCCATCACAAAATGCCATTATTAAAAAAGAAATAGCAAGAGGCAATTTTGAGATATGTCTAAAGTTTAAACAGCAGCAGCAGTCAGGTATGCTTTTTAGAGATTGGGGCATGATGCAGACTAGACAGTAATGACCTGCCGGAGCGCACTGGGTGATAAGCAGGGATGTTTGCTAAATTCAAACATTTAAATTTCATTGCACCTCATGTAAGGATCATAATAGAAACATATCCTTTCATGTCTCATAGGGGACACTGTTCTCTAGTCACATCACTGATATGAGGCCAGAAGCTGAATACTTTTCTACCTTGCTATTGAAAGGTAAAACCTGAAGCTGTGAGGCAGTACCTGCTCTACAGAAAAACCAACAGAAGTGGTGACTGTTTGGGAGACTAGGATTTGTCTACATGGTGGCATAAGATGTGGTACCCGGATATGATTTCTCAAGTGCAGCAATGTGCTATACATTAATTGGTCCATGTAGACCCTGCTAGTGTGCACTAAAGATGTTCTCTTTTCAAAAGAGTTTTCACAGAAGTCTTTTCCACTAGTGGTGGTGCTATATCTTTCTTTATCTGCTCTCAATGATAAAAATGTTGGTCTCACTTACTTCTCTAGTTGAATAACTACATGGAGATAAACTGTTATTTTAATCTACAAATTTACAACTGAGAGGAAAAAATCTACTCAATCTACCTTCTCTGTTTCGGGTTGCCAACTTTCTGAGTCAACAAAACCAAACATCCTTGCCCCTTAGTTCACCAAAGGTCACTCCACCCTCCCACCCTCCTTTGCTCACTCTTCCATACTCTCATTCAATCACTCATTTTCACCAGGCTGCATGAGTATGGGGAGGGTGCCTTTTCAATTGGGGGTTCAGTTGAAAAGCAGACACCTGGCCATCTTGGTTGGAAGAACTGAAAAAGGCAGCTCTTGGAATGGTGCCATTCTCAATCACTAGTTCCTTTGCTTGACTCATTTCTACTTACCTTACCAAAGAATCAGAAGCACCTTTGTCTTAGAAAGCACTAAGACCCAGCCTGTCAGATGGAAGTATGTGATACACCAAGGAAAAAGAAAGCATTCTATATAACAGATGATTTAATGTCCATTAAAAACAAAGGCACTTTATAACTAATGCTCAGAGTGTGTGATCTGTCAGGGTATGTCTACACTAGCCTCCTAGTTCGAACTAGGGTGGCTAATGTAGGCATTCAAACTTGCAAATGAAGACTGGGATTTAAATATCCCAGGCTTCATTTGCATGTTCCTGGGTGGGCACCATTTTTAAATCCCCTTAGTTCTAACTGACTACACGTGGCAGTCAGAAGTTAATCCAAACTAAATCCTGCAATGAGGTGTAACAGTTAATCCAAACTAAGGATTTAGTTCAGATTAACTTCCACCTGACCTTGGTCAGATTTACTAAGGTTAATATCCTGGCTGTCATATGATTATCTCAATATCTACTGACTCCATTAACTACAATGTCTCAACTAGGGTCTCATTTGCCTGCCAGAAAGGTGGGTGGAAGGACCTAACTTGCTACTAGTCAGTTAAATTTAACTTTCTGATAAAGTTAACAACTTTTTATGATGAATGTCCTTATATGTGTCACTATTTAGAGCAAGAAGTTTTTTCCCCACAACATACAGAGTATAGGTTTAATAAAACAACCAATTGGTGACTACATGAACCAATAAAAGCTTAAAGGTATGCACATAAAACTAGTAGAAAGTATCAACTTGAATGAATTCTCAAAGAATAAAGAAAAAGTCATTAAGGTAGAATTAAAATCATAGGGAAAGAATAGCCTGAATAAAACAGATTTAATCATGAGGTTGATTGAGATGTCCATGAAATTTGATAATGAGGGGCAATAAGATTTATAAGTAAATTAGGTATAATAAAAAGGTGTTAATTTTTAATGAGATGAGTTCTCATTAGAGACTAAAAAAGAACGCCAGAGTTTCAAAGTTTTACATTTCTTTTATGAAGTACTCTGAATGTAGCCTGAAATATGTGTCACTTCCTATTATAAAATATTCACTGTAATTTCAATGGTGTGGAGGGTTGTTCTGTATACGAGTTTGTATAGAAGTGTGATAAATGTTAGCTATAGTGTACATTTGTTAACCCCAATTTTATTTTGTGCGAAGGGAGGGATTTTTCCCTTAAAGATGGCAGTAGTATATTTATATGTTTTCTTTAGCTGCAGAATATTCTGTATCTTGCTGTTGTGTTGCTGAGTTTTAAATGAGTTAACAAATAGCACCATAGCTCAACACACCAGGGGGGAACTGAGGGTGAGTTTACATCACAGTTTGAGTCCTACACAGCTAATCAGGATAAAAATCAAACTTCAGGGATCATGGAGCTCCTGGATGATCCAGGAATTGTTCTTAAGAAAACACTGACTCCAGGAAGCCTGTAAATACTACAGAAAAAGTAAGAGAAATAGAAAACTGTAAGTAACTGCAATGAATAAACAGCTGTGCTACCAGGAACCTAAATCCAAACATTTCAAGCTCTGAAAACTAGACAGGGTGAAAATATTGTTTTCAAATAATCAACATTGTGAAGAAGAGCAAGGACACAAAATGTGACTGCCCTCATATAGGGGTGTGACGGGCCGTCACTGACCCGGGGGCCGGACGGCCGGAGCCCCCACCGGCAGGGGGCTGACAGCCAGGCTCGGATCCCCCAGTACTTCCCAAATGTGAGCAGGAGGGGGCGGCGAACGGGGGCACTACCACCGCGCCTGTGCCGGCAACGTGAGCACAGCCCATCCCCCGAGGCCCTGCATGGCGAGGGCGGGGCGGAAGGACGCGGCTATCTGGCAGGGCCGCATGCCGGGACGTGCCCGGAAGGGCGGAGCCCTGGGCGGCGGGCGGCGCGGCAGGCCGGTTCAAAAGGGCCCGCTGCCAACGGGACAGGGGGCAAGCTCCTCGCAGCGGCGGAGGGGCGGCCCCTGCAACAGGACGGAGCCCGAGCGCCACGCCGCCCGGCTGCCGACCCGGCGCTGGTCCCGAGGCCTCCGAGACAGCCACTGCCCCTGGCGATCGGTCAGCCCCTCTTCGGACGGCGGACGGACCCTGCCGCGCTGAACCAGGAGGGAACGGGACAGCCAGGGGCGAACCGGGACCAGAGAACCCACCCCAGAGACCTCGCCCGGACACCGGACGCCACGGACCGCCGAACCAGGGTAGGTTCAGGGGCACCGGGCGTGATCCACAGGAGGCACCCGGAGGGAGGAAGGAGCCCGGGGCAGGGCGCTTTTGGCGGCTGTGGGTGGACGAGCTTAGGATGGAGTGAATCTTCCCTCCCCCCATCCACCGTGCCGGGGCATTAGCAAGCCCCAGTGCCCAGGGCCCCGGGCTGGGACCCAGAGAGGGGGCGGGACCGGGTCCCCCTTCCTCCCATGTAGGAGCAACCCGCTCCCAACGACCCTAGCAAGGAGAACTACGAGGCGGACCCTGCAGAGAGGGGAAACCCAGACCAGGGTTCGGCGCCCCACCCCGCTTGGACGGGTAACTATTGTAGGGTTCGCTGACCCCCCTTCCGCCTGGGAGGGGGTGATCACACCCAGATCAGGGGCCCCCTAGCAGGGACCCGGGACCCAACAAGGGATCAAGAAGGGGTCAGAGGGTTCGCAGACCCCCCCTCGGGGTGATCGCACCCCGAACCCCCACACGGGGCATAAGGGAAGATACAACGAGGGTCCTCAGTTTGTGTCTTCTGTGAAAGGGCCAGAGTGCAATATCCATCTATCCACTCATTGGCTCCCTCCCTCCTAGCAAAGTTGGCCAGGGAAGCAGGAGGCGTCAGTCTTCATAAATAGCAGCATTTGTGCCAGAGAGATCCATGGGAAACTGTACTTTTAGTGTCATGTTCTCTGCCATAAATTCCCCTCCCAGGATAGTGGAGAGCCACACCACCACTCTGCCTACCGTAAAAAAACACCATCAGAGTTAAAAATGTTAGACTACCATTTTGTGGGCTGGGAAAGACAAAATTACAGTGTATGGCATTCACACAAGCATACACGTACATCCATTGTGAAATAAGTTATGCAGTTTATGTAGAGGCCAAATTTTCATATGTAAGTAGGGACTAAACCAGGGTTGGGCAAAAGTCACTCGGTGGGCTGGATCTGGCCCACCTAATGCAACTATTCCAGGCCCCACCCCCTAGTGCATTGCCTGGAAGCCAGAGCAGCATGAGTCCTTTCAACAACTTCTATTTAAAGGGCTTGCACCTTCCCTGTGGCTGCCAGGCTTCATGTCAGCTGGAGATGGGCACTGCAAGCCCTTTCAATTCCTGCTATTTAAAGGGCTCACTGCTCCCAGCCTTGCTGCTAGCACATTGCCTGGGAGCCAGGGACACGTGAGACCTTTCAACAGCTCCTATTCAAAGGGCTCGTGCCTTCCCTGAGGCTGTTGCCTGACAGCTATGGGAAATCATAGAACCACAGAACAGTAGGACTGGAAAGGACCTCGAGAAGTCATCGAGTCCAGTCCCCTGCCCTCATGGCAGGACCCAGTACCATCTAGGGAAGGCACAAGCCCTTTAAATAGAAACAGTTGAAAGGGCTCATATCCCTGGCTTCCAGACAATGGCCTAGTGTGGGGCAGAGCTGCAAGTCCTTTCAATAACTTCTATTTAAAGGGCACATGCCTTCCCCATGAGCCCTTTCAAGTCCTACTATTAAATTCCTACCAAGATCCTACCCCTTCCAGGGTGGCACCTGCTTAAAAATTATTGCCTACCCCTGGACTAGAGGATTGTCCCTCTACTTAGAAGTAGCATATAAGGTTAGAATTTCAACAGATCATTGTATAACATACCATCAGCAGAACTTCTGCCAGATAATGCTCTTCCACATAGTTCTAAAATCTTAAGATTTTAACAAAACCACATTTCTGAAACAGTATTCAGTATTCAGAGATTTAAAAACTTCCAGTAAGGTAGATTTAAACATATATTTTTATTTGTGTCGTCATATTTTTGGTATCACTACACATATACTTTGTTATTTTCTTATCTGAAGATAATATATATACTCTTTTCCTACCTGGTAGCAGCCTTGATGTCGGTTCTAAAATAACACATTTCCAAAAGTACCTGACATCATTATTGCATGCTAGATTATCCCAGTAATTCAGGCAAATATACCACAAATTGTATAATTAATTTATGCTTAGGGGTAAGTCATTCTCTTCTCAGGCACAGTCATTCATTAAAGTCTATGAATATTATAAACCAGATTTTTTTAAATTAGGTGCATGCAGCTGAGTATGGGTATTTGCATGGGCCTAATGAACATACAAAACTATTTAACCATGCTTGAAGAAATCAGGATTTCTGTATTCATATTCCCAGTTACGTGTTTTGTGAACATGAATTAAACACACAAAAGTTTGCGGACATAACGATACGTTCTGAATTTTGAAAACACTGTCCATAGGTTTGGGTAATATGCCTGCATTATGGCAATATAACACAGTGCTTAAGTATGCCACATGCTCCTGTATTGGTTTGTTCACATGGAAGATAAGAATCTATTACTGCTCCTAACTAATACAGGCACTATTACTAGAGAGTAATACTTAAAAAAAACCTTTAAGCCATAAATGCTTGAATTAATGAAATAAAGACCTCTGGTTCTACTGACAATGATGGTCAGCTGTGGGCGTCCTTACAGAAAAGACTGTAATTATTCCTTTTTTTTCTCTTGTGCAGAATTTTACTTTTATTTTGGTTCTTTTTCTCAAAAGAGAGAAAGATCAAAAATACAATCCTACTTATTATAGTGTTCCCTTCCTTCAAGCCTTCCGTTACTTACTTATTTTGAACCAAAATAATCATATTTTGGATAAACCCAAGAGGCAAATGACACACAGCCCATGAATCAAAGCTTGCAGACTCTTAATAACTTGTTTGGAATGCTGGTGAATCATTATCTTCTATATACCGCATAGGACTGCAGTTAATAGTAGTAGCTTTTGGGTTTTTGTCTGATTTCTCTCTATGTTATTTCATGTATCAAATGTGACCAAGAAATTGTTGTCTCCAAGAACCATTAGGCACAATTTTAATCATCTGATTAATGGGCCCCAAAGTCGCTCCCATTTCTCCAGAGGATGGAAAGTCAGTTTCTATAGCACTGCCAATAAGGTATTAATTAAAACTTACATGTATATAAAAAGGATTGAACAGGCAACATCAAAGACCAATCTCAACTGTAAGTACCAAATCCAAAGCCACACAGTTTAAATAAAATTTCGCTTACTCACCTAACAGGCTCAATGATAAATAGCCCATAAAAAGGCTATTTCCTCCTGGTTCATTGTAGGAAATCATTTTCCACACATAATTTATGAATGTAACTTTGTTTTTAAACCTAAGTAATGAAGTCTTTTATTCTGCCTAGGATTTGGATGCACTAGGCTTCCACAGACAAAGGAGATACAACCAATAAAGGTGACCTTTAATACACGTCCTTCTTAAAGTTTCATTGCACAAGAAGACTAGACCACAGAGAAACTCAGTAATGCAAAGCATGGCTGTTCTGTTTTCCCTTGCTTTTCTACAGTAAATAGTATTGGCCTCTATATATTCATCTTATTGATTTTTTAATGATATGCACAGAAAAGTAATTCCCAAATGTTCATGCTGTCACCGTGACTAATCATTTCCCCCCGCTCTAGATTTTACACCTTGAAAAAACAGTTGTGTCAATGATGTTTTCCATTAAAGTGTCCTGCAGATGTCAAGAGGAACACATTAATGGCTAGATAAACCTAATAAATGGCAAGCATACTGTTTAAATACTAAATACAAAGAATAATCAATAGAAAAGGCAGTACCAGAGTATGAATTTGCCTATTTTAAATAATTTCCTGCAGCCATGTAAAAAGCAATTGACATTTTAGTCCCATTTCTCACTAACTTTTCCAATGAAATTTATTTATAGTCTTTTGTCTTCCTTCATATGGGTCATTTTAATGATCATATAAATACAGCTGTGAAATTGAATCTACTAAGGACTGCTGTTAACTCTCATTACAAGTGGATAGCTATGGCTTTTTAGAACGTAGACTGCTTGAGTAAAAAATAAGTTGGGATGAACTTTGGAAAAGTATGCCCTGATATGTAAACAGGGCAGAAAGTTGACAGGAAAAAAAAACAGCTGCAGAAGCACAAATAATCATTTTACATGAATTATTATTGTTTACAAGGAATAATTTACAATGTATGTGAAAATAGTTTTAAGCAGTTTTAAGAACACTAATTAGCTATGCATAAGCCACATGCAGAAATAGAGAGATACTCCTGTTCTTAAATGTAAGAATCCTTTTGAAGATACAATTTAAAGAAAAAGGAGTAACAAACAGTAGGAAATCCCATAGAGATAGTCTCCTCATTTCTAAAAGACATGATGAACCTCAATCTAAGTTCTAAAGCAATGAGGAAAACATCCAGCTTTGTGAATAATTATTGTTTCTATCTCCTGTTGAAAACTGATGTTTCTTACATGTCACGGGACATGCTCCATTCTGACTTAGAAGCATGCATGGATTTGGATCAAAACTATAAAGAAATAGGATTTTTAAAAGTAGTACAAGATCGCGCAACTGACAAGATACTTCACAGGCTTTAGCAATATACAAATTTGCTGTGACATAGCATAGTATATCTTTCCCCTGGAATTCACAAAGAATCTTGCCATGGTCATTAAGGGTTGTGTTATATAGCTGTAATGGTACAGTCACAGTACTCTTGGTGTAACATCAGGAGATTTTCTATGCCATGGTGGAAAAGGGCACAGTGGTTCTGACTTTCCCACACTTTCACTTCTCTTACTCTTAAAAAAAAACATTTCCAGGAAGTCCTTTGGAAAAAGAAACTCCTTTCTAAATGTCAATCATTTACTCGTGGCCAATTTACAGACTTCTTATTCCAGAAATGTTTTGGATCTACAGTGTAACAAATGATGTTCCTTAGTCTTTAAAGAAAAAATTGCCAATGAATGTGTAAAATTCAAATAAGAAATTACCTGAACATGGAGGATTCATTCCCAAGTATCACTTATCAACGGAACACATGTCCTATGGAATGCCTCCAAGAGCGGATGGCAATCAAACCCATTTGGAAAATACACAATTAGGGGGCACAGAACAAGGAAGGATTGATGAAAATTTGGAATTTTCGATTTGCTGGATAGAGATTTTACAAGCCACAGCAAGAATATTCTTACCGTATGTTGGCTTCCCTTGTGACTGTGATTCTGCTGGGTTAGTTGCATAGCATGCTCCGATGATCTGGCTATCAGAAAGAGTGCTGTGCCAGTCATGCTCTGGGGACAGCTTGTAGACTCTACCCTTCCTCTATCCCATCACCCAGACTCACCACTAAGTACTTTTACAAAAACATTTGCAATTTGAGGCATTAACAGGAACCTCCAAAACAATATTGTCCCTAAAGGAGGCCCCAAATACACCATTTGGGATAGATATCAGATGGGGCCTAATTTTAAAGCTCAGCTTGGACCCAAACCCAACACAAGATGATCCAGCACTGAGAGGGTTAAGTCATTTTCAGACCTAACTCAAAGCTGAGTCAATGCAGCCACCTTCTCCTGACCATGAGCTCCTTGTAGCAGCAACTGTGTGCTTCCTTCCTAACTCAGCCGCCATACTTAACCTACCCAACCTGAGCCTGAGATGGTCTTGTTTTCCCACAAGACCTTCGTCTCACCAGGCTGCAAGACACTAAACTAAGACCCAAATACATCCCTCAAAGCACTAATTGGGGGATAGCAAATGGTACAGTCTGGGTGGTGAACAGGACCCTGAATACAGCATTTGAGAAGTAAAGAGAAAAACCAATACCAACTGAGATGTAAAGAGAAAAACCACAGAAAAGAATAAGAAATGAAACGAAAAAAAACCAACAAAAATGAACCCCCTTTCAGGCCGCTTCATTTAAATAATAATGCAGAAAAGTAATATGCATTATTGTTTAATGATTTCTGAGTTTAATCTCTGCTCTGTATACAATCCCACTCCTATGGCTACTAATCTTCAATAGTCTGGGGCTGACAGGTCCCCGCACTGGCCATCTTAAATCACTTTGGGAATGTTTCTGGGTCTTGTTTCAACTAGAAGGATTGTAGGGGAGAACAGTAGAGCCATTCAAAAAGACACAAAACTTTAAAAGGCTTGGATAATTTCTTACAGCTTCTAAAGTTTTGGATGGTTCTCTGAATGACACTTTTGAAGTGCCCCGTTTCTCATCAGTAGAACAACAAATTCCTACATCAAGATCTGAACACACAATACTTGCTGAAGATTGTGATATAATTCACTGAAGCCAAGATTTTCTAAAGCAACCACTCATTTGGATACTCAGCTTGAGGTAACTTAAAAGGTCTGATTTTAGAAGGCAAGTGCTAGTCACTTTTGAAAACTTTGGCTAAATTGCTTAGAGACAACAATGTGCTTTCTCTTGTCCAAAACAAATCTAAGTGCCTTATCGATAAAATAACCATCTCTCACAAAGGTTCTGACGTCAAGTATGATTTTGTACAAATGACTGATGTCTCCTGTAAAATATTATTTTAATAAGCTACTTATGAAAAATATACATTTGAGAATATTTTTCTTCTATTAATTTAATCTATTGAAACAGTTAAATATTTACGGCCATAGCTAGATTTTGGGTAAAGCAAATGATCAACAGCAGCAATAGGGCAGCCAAAAAATTGTTTGCAGCTTTCTGAATATTTTCAGAGCATTTGTGACAAAAATAGCATGAAAAAAATCATGAAACATGCTTCTTCGAGAAGGAAAAACAGTGATCAAATTTATTTACTGCAAGGGAAAAGCAGAAAGAGGATTAAAATAATATTAAAATAATAAAACAAATCTAATCTAATCTTATCTATCTATCTATCTATCTATCACCAAGAGTGAAATCCTGGCTCCACTGAAGTCATCAGGAGTTTTGCCATTGATTTAAATTAAGGTATCAGGACTGTTTTTTGGGCTAGGTGAGCAGGGCCTTGTGTGCCTGATTCCAGGAAGTGCTGTACCGGAGATAATAGGCTGCGAGATTTTTTTTTGTTTGCTTTTGTGATTGTCTCTCCATTTATTTATTTATTTTATTATTTACTTATGTGTGCATGCTTGGACACTCCGGGGGAGGAGGGCGCTAAAATATGTTTTCTGTCATGGCCAGCAAAATGCCTAGGGTTAGCTCTGGATTTCATTCCAAGCAACCCAGAGCACAGACAACTATTTAAATAGACTTTTCCCTGTGGGTACATCTACAATACAGAGGAAGATCGAAGCTGCCGATCTTCCAGGGTTCCAATTAGCGTTCTAGTTAAGACAGCTAATTCTAAGTGAGAGGGACACTCCGATCAATGCCAGTAATCCTGCTTTCACATGGAGTAAGGAAAGTTGAAGGAAGAATGTTCCTCCTTCAACTTCCCACAGTGTGGATTGCGCCAAAAGCCGAGTTAAGCTACTACGACGTCAGTTACGCAATTAATGTAGCTAAGTTGCATATCTTGAGTCAATTTTGTCTCATAGTGTATACATAACCTGCGTGTGTCTTAATTTGGACTTTTTATCAGCCAGCCACTTACTGTTCTTTTAGTAGCTATCACACCTGAATATGTCTGACCTTTCTGTTTTATATCAGAGGGGTAGCTGTGTTAGTCTGGATCTGCAAAAGTGACAAGGAGTCCTGAAGCACCTTATAGACTAACAGAGGTATAGGAGCATAAACATGCATCTGACGAAGTGGGTCTTTGCCCATGAAAGCTTATGCTCCTATACCTCTGTTAGTCTATAAGGTGCCACAGGACTCCTTGTCACTTTTTCTGTTTTAGGTTATTAAAATGGCTTTTTTTATTGATACTAACACTCCTGATAGAGCTATACTATTATATCTCAGTGAAGTGTTTAGTTAAGTTTGTTGATTGTTTATGCTGACTCTACTCTCTTACTTTCAATGCCAACTCTGGAATGACCACTCTGCTGCAACATGTAGTGTTGTTGAGAGTTCCCTTTTGGGAGCAGTGACTGAAATAGCTAATGACAGATCTCAAAGTGACATTCTGGGGCCCACCTAGACCACTAAGCAGTTTTCTCACCACTGCCTTATAACCTTGCCTTTATGCTTCACAGCTATAGTTTGGATCCCTGACACCAGTAAACAGGTCACAAGCAAAAGGCCTCCCCCTTGTTCTCATTGGCCCAGGTACTGTTTTCAGGAAAAGATCAACAGCGCTTTCAGACCCAAGACTCCCCAGATATATCCTCATTCTCACTGACACTCAGACCATTCTCCCCTCTGGTTTGTCATCCCTAAAATCGTGAAACCAGCCACTCACCCATTTAGCACACAGATTCCACACAGTGTGCACACCAGCAAAAGCATTTATTTAATAATAATAATAATAATAATAATAAAACAGACACAAAGATGAAATAGAAAGGAAAAGTGAAGAAGAGAAGAGAAACAAAGATAAATTCAGGCTTTGCATTTTCATAGTAAATAAAATCCCTTTTCGAACCTTAAAACAGTTACCTTGAGTACTCCCTAGCTCTAAGCAGGATCCAATATTCACAAACAGCCTCCCACTCTAAGACTGTCCCCTAAGCTCTCTATTTTTTAAAAAAACCATCAGACCTAAACCCTTTTCACACTTTTTTTTATCCCCTTTCTTAATTATTTTAGTCCACCTTGACCCATGATTAACCTCAGGGGGAAATTCCCTCCTGATCTGATGTTGAGGGGCCATGAAATTCTTTTCAGTTTCAAGTTGGCTCAATATATTTCCCTTCTCTGCTTAACTGTAATTGCCCACATATCCTAGACCGCAAAGACATGATTTCAGTGACAGCTCTACTTATGGGGGTAGCTAGTCTGTTTTGAAGGCCAGATCTATATTGGGGGAGAAATTCAATTTAAGCTATGTAACTCCAGCTACAAGAATAATGTAG
Source organism: Pelodiscus sinensis (assembly GCF_052426305.1). Lineage (NCBI taxonomy): Eukaryota > Metazoa > Chordata > Testudines > Trionychidae > Pelodiscus > Pelodiscus sinensis. Next base: position 43,779,579 of record NC_143060.1, read on the forward strand.
CTGGAATTGACACACCTTAAATCAAATTTTTGCAGCAGCTCCACTGTGGTAGGTCAATCAACTTCCCTTACTCCTCACAACTCTGTGGAGTACCAGAGTCAACATGGGCACCGTCCACATTCCATTTAGTGGGTCTTTACTAGATCCACTAAATCAAATCCCAGAAGATTGATCTCTGGGTAAGTATAGACAAGGCCTATGTGCTATTGTTCTCTGGTAGCAAGTGAAAAGGATACCTTCATGGTTAGAGCATATTTTTGGGGATTCAAAAACTTGCAGGCACAAAGAAGCCCCACAATCTCCATATCTATTCATTGTCCTCAACTGGACCTACCCTATGCCTCATCAAAACTTCTCCAGAAGCTTCAGAAAATGACCCTTTAAAGATAAATTTAGCAGTGCTACATAAAAATCTTGTGTTTCTCATATTCTGGGTAGGCAAAATTAATTTAAGTATTGTCTTTCAACCAAATATTCCTGTCAATACCCATTATTACCCTGTATCTGCAGAAAATTATCCTACAATATTAAAATTTATTGTATATATTTCCACTTAAACAGTTTCTACTCTAGCCCTGCCCTAGACTATGGTGGATTCAGAAATGATAGACTAGAAAAAACTAGATATCATGACAACGCTTTGTATATCTGACTAGCACAGCCTTCAGCTGAATAGTAACATTCTTGCTGAAACCTATTATTTACTTTGAGTCACAAACAGCCCTTGAGTTGCCAAACCATGAGTTAGGATGGACCTTATCGAATTTGTTAAAATGGAATTCAGATTGTAAGTTTCTGTCAATTACTTAAAAAGGAAAAAAAAAATATCTTCAGAGAATATTGCCGTTTCCATTCATAACAAAATATTACAAAGCCTGGAAACTCAGAGTTTATGTTGTTTTTAACAAAAGAAAGCAAAAAACTACCACAACAGAGCTAATATATGGAAATTCACCATTGAAGTTCATCCAACAAATGTTATTGTTGTTACCTACTGAACAGAAACCAGGATTCAAAAATATGCATATCTTTATTGCATCAATGACTCTAGAAATTGAGAAATGATCTAACTAGTGATCCTTGCTCCAATGGACACATTTTACAGAAATGATCTAACTAGTGATCCTTGCTCCAATGGACACATTTTACAGAAATGATCATAGTGACAGAGTCTCACATCAGTGTTGGTGTAGAAGATGTAAGGTCAGACTACTACAAGAACTACAAACATGGGTATGTGCAGGACTAACAGGAATGTCCACGAACATTGTTGGCTATTGCATCTTTGCTTTGCGCTGTTCATGTTTTCACATAAGGTGCTAATGTCTCTTGCTTTAAAGTGGCTAAGAGCAATATGATGACTCTATTGTCACCTTACTCTATCACTGACTGTTTTTTCCCAATTCCTGGGATCACACCCACATGCTTCCAAGCCTGACTTCACCTTGCCTTTACATTGTTAATGATGGCTGCCATGAGAACTGACCATAAAATATAGCCTTGGGTATGCTCGAGTTGGCAAGAAAAGTAACATGTCCAGACAAACATAGCTGAGCTTTTATCACATGCTAAAATGCCAGACATACAACAATTAAAGATTTTTACATTTGGAATTTCCCCCCATCCTCCGATCCTGCAAAAACTGAAGACAGCGCACATGGGACTGAACAAATTTTCTAATCTGGCAGCAATATGTAGTCCAGGGACCACAACTATATAGAAGCAGTGTAAGCACAACTGCCCAATAGACATTTAATTTGGAATTTATTCTGACACCCCTCTCATTCCAAAAGGCAGCATGAGAACATTCCAAATGCAGTGCTGTCCTTGGCTAAGCAATAGGTAATCTCATCAATTGTGGCATTGTGTGACAGCACACTCCCTCGGTAGGAAAACATCTCTATGGACTTGAGAGGAGTGATGTTGATCTTCATAATTGGATAGACATAATTGGATCCTCCAGCACAGACTCGTACAGTATTTTCAGCTGATTGTAAAACTGAAATGATTGACTGCATGAGTAAAGTGATCAGTTATAAACTGAATGTCATCAATTGAGTGAGCAACCAGTACACAGACACCAACAAATAAAAGCTCCTTAAACAGTAAATCTGCCACTTTTGTGCAAGCATGGAAATGCTGCAGATTAAACAGCTTCTCATCAGTGCAGAACTGGATAAACACTCCACTATCAATGTAATGACAGGCATCCATAAGCATAGCCAAAAGAGGGTGGAAATGAAAGTGTGATTTCATTAATAACTGGAGAGGCATTTGCTATCATGCAATTTCCCCCAACTCCAGCCATCAGAAGACTAAGTGACAGAAATAAACTTAACCAAAGATGAACAAAAGTTTCCAGAGTCACAATTTGCAGAGTCACAAAGATGATCTAAGTCTATGAACTGCATATAAAGACCAAAATTTTGCTCCTGGCACTTTTCCTAAAGCTGATGGGATGTGATGATCAAGGCTATTGTGTCTTCATCCAGACTGAAATCCACACTGAGATTTGGAAGTAAGATTTGGAAATCCACTCTGAGATTCAGAAAGTCTATTCATTATGATTTTTTGCAAGATTTTCCCAGCAACAGATTAAGGAAATAACCTAGTGGTTATCACAGTGTGCCCTACCATCTTTCCGTTTATAGAGATGGATAATGTTGGCATCCTTCAAGTCATATGGCAATGACTTACATTCCCGCAGAATTTGCATATCCTCTTTCGAATCTTCCCCATAGTCTAGACATAGCTTTTCTTTCTTTCTTTCTTTCTTTCTTTCTTTCTTTCTTTCTTTCTTTCTTTCTTTCTTATACCACAGAAGAACTAGCTGCTTTCTCTTGTAACATCTACTTGATTGCTGCCATCGTCACATATAATATGGGGACTAAAGAAAGTTCTTTTTAATAAATGTTGTGGAAGAGCATTAATTAGTTCATTGAATGTTGGAAGGATGATTGAGAAAGAAACTGAAATGTTTCCTTTATCAGTCATGCGTTTCTTCTTTGTCAGTTGAGAGTTGATTGCAGTCTAATGTGGATACAGCTGCTTTGTCATTGCACTTGGGACCATTCACAGTATGAAGGCCAGGAATAAAAAAAGCTTTTGTTGCCTCTGAGGTCCCCTGACAAGTTGCAACTTCAAGTTTTTTCTTTTCTCAACACTAATTTTTCATTTGCTGAATTTTGATCTAAACCATTTGTTTTGCTTGATTGATCATACACAACCTTTCTAGCTGTTGAATTCTTATCTGCTATCTATATATGTGCATGATCAAGCAAAACAAATGCTCAATGCATGATATGCAGTGAATTCAAAAGCCAACATATTTGGGGGTTATTTACATCAAACCAGACCTGATGTTTCCAGAGAATGAAGCTGAGAACTTCAACAGTCTTATTACATGTGATGCCCTTAAAAAAAAAAAAAAAACTGTCTCAACATCAGCAGATGTAATTAATTAAGACTTCCATAAATTTCAGTTAGAATTCAGACTGTTGGTCACAGTTTTCTAGGCTTGAAACACTGATTTTCTTCATTGATTTGAGTCACTGTCTATGTTGCTTGAGAACAAAACGAAGGGGCATTCTCACAACTTTATGGTCTGATCAGCCATCACCACCTGCCATGACCTGAGATAGCCTGACATTGCAAAGATCCTGCTTCTGTATAAAAACAAAATCAATTATGATCCAGTGTATTGAATGAGGATGCATCCAGATCTTATTATACTTGCTGGCCTGTTGAAATATAGTGTTAATGATGGAGAGGTTGTACTTAGTGCATTTGAAACTGGTTGTAGTTGTAAAGTTTAAAGCATCTACCTTTATTAGAACACACTACTTCTGTTTTCCTTGAGGCCATACATAATCAAGAGAAAGAGCCATGATTTAAAAATATTTCTTAAGTAAAAGTGACCACATTCAGGATAATGCTTATGGACAATTTCCTATGTATGATGGCATTTCATATATTGCATTTTTTTATGACTAACTAATATAGACCTATCTTTAACTTATCTTAATGCTCTTTTTTATTATAGCAATCATTAAGTAATTTACCAACCAGAACAAAGGTTGGAAAAGGAATCTCATGTATCATACTCATATATATCAAAATAGAGCAATGTATTTCAGTGTTCTTTCACTCCAATTCAAGAACTCCACAACCTGCAAAAATCTTAAAGTCTTAATTAAAAATCTCTTTAATGGAAATGTTTGTCTTACAATAATGTTTTGAAAAGAACACAAGGTGAAAAGTCATGAGGAAACAAGCTCACAGTTAACTGGATAATTTTGCTTTTCCATATTTTTTGTTTTATTAAAAGTATAATATTAACTTTGAATTTTCAGGTTATCATTATGTTTGTGTTCATGGAGAAAGTTAGATTTTCTAACGAGTTTTTCCCCATAAGTACTAGATAGATCATTATAATTCCAGTTTTATATTTTTGCATGACAGTAATATTCATTTCAACCTAAACTGAACTAAGCAGAGGTAATCTAGAAAGAGTACAACTCTCAGCAGTTCTACAGAACAGGAATCAAACATGAAAAACGACCTCCAAAACCATAGGCAGATCCTTATATGGTATACAATCCAATAAAATCATTAGAACTATATCATTTTATATCAGCTGAAGATCTGATTCCACTTCAGGTCTTAGGTTTTTATAAAACTTTAAAATGTCATCCTTTGTGATAACTTGAGGAATAAGAAAAGTACTTTTGGAAGAAAGCAGGAGATAAGATACTCACAATTGCAGGTGTATGATTTTATTCTCTTGGTCTACTTGTAAAAGCTGTGAACACAGCTTTACCTCACATTTAGTGCTCCTGTTCCTGATTCTCCACCTTCAGGATACCAAAATATACTTGGGAATATGTCATTTCTTGCTGCTGGGTGGTGAACTGCTGTTTTTACCACTGGCTTCTTCTGACTTTCATTGGGAATAGTCACTTTCTTCTGGATTAGTGGCTGCTTTTACATAAAGGAATCATAACCACAGTGATTAGGAATTTTGCAACTAATTTTTCTCCTAAAAAAAATGTAGGCCCAACAAATCTGACCCTGTTTGTGGGAAAGATTCAGTTTAGCTGAATCTCCTGACTCAAAAAAGTTGAAAAAAGTACCAATATTTTCGTCACTTCCCATTTCAACATTTTGTAAGCAAACCTTTCAGGTTTTTTTGTTTGAAACAGATGTTTATTTCAACATTTAACTTAATTTATAATAACAAGGGTTTAAAAGAAAAAAAATGCTTAACAGCTAAATGAATTACAGGCAGTCCCCGACTTACGAGGATCCGACTTACGTCGGATCTGCACTTACGAACGGGGATTTCTCGCCCTGGAGCTCAAAGGCAGCGGTCAGCCACCTCGACCTCCGGGGCGATAAAAGCTGCTCCCGGTGCCCCGGTCTGCTGGGGACCGTCTCCAGCAGACCAGGGGCATCGGGAGCAAAGCCGCAGCCCCGGCGGGTTTGCTCGCGGTGCCCCTGGTCTGCTGGAGACGGTTCCCAGCAGACCAGGGGCACCGCGAGCAAAGCCGCAGTGGCGGCAGGTCCCGCGCCAGAGCAAAGCCTCAGAGGCAGGCACCCCGCTGCTGTGGCTTTGCTACCCGTGTCCCTGGTCTGCTGGGGGGGGGGCGCAGCTAGTGTGCCCCCCTCCCCAGCAGACCAGGCTTCTGTTGTGGACCCTGGGGCAGAGCAGCTGGGGCGCTGCCGGTTGGTCCCGCAGCGCCGCTCTGGGGACTACTGGGCCAACCCAGCAGCACCCCAGCTGCTCTGCCCCAGGCGTCCTGATTCAGCCACTGCTGGTCAGTTTCAGCAGCGGCTGAATCAGGACGCCTGGGGCAGAGCAGCTGGGGTGCTGCTGGGTTGGTCCAGTAGCGCTGAGGAGCGGTGCTACTGGAGCAACCCAGCAGCACCCCAGCTGCTCTGCCCCAGGCGTCCCCAAGTCAGCCGTTGCTGAAACTGACCAGCGCTGACTACAGGAAGCCCGAGGCACAGTTGCTCTGCCCCGGGCTTCCTGGAATCAGCGGCTGATCAGTTTCAGCAGCAGCTGACTTGGGGTTCTTAAGTTGAATCTGTATGTAAGTCAGAACTGGCGGTCAGTTTCAGCAGCGGCTGAATCTGGACGCCAGTTCCGACTTACATACAGATTCAACTTAAGAACAAACCTACAGTCCCTATCTTGTACATAACCCGGGGACTGCCTGTACTTCAAAATTATCAAAAGCAAAAGTTCAGAGTGACCTGGACTGATTTTTTTTTCTTGGGGGGGGGGGGGGGGTTAAAGATGTTGACTTTAAGACTTGAATTGAAACAGGAATTTTTTTTATTCTGAAAAGACAGGAAGACTATCCCCCATGTAGCCCTAATCATAACCTGTATACAGTAACTCCTGGCCTGCATCTAAACTGCCAAGTTTTTCCGCCAAAGCACTCGCTTTTGCGGAAAATTTGCCAGCTGTCTACACTGGCCGCTTGAATTTGCGCAAGAACACTGACGATCTAATGTAAGATTGTCAGTGTTCTTGCGCAAATACTATGATGCTCCCGCTCAGGGATAAGCCCTCTTGCACAAAGGTAAAAACTGTTTTGCGCAAAAAAGCCCTGATGGCGAAAATGGCGATCGGGGCTTTCTTGCGCAAAATCGCGTCTAGATTGTCACAGACGCTTTTCCACAAAAAGTGCTTTTGTGGAAAAGCATCAGTGCCAATCTAGACGCTCTTTTCTGCAAATGCTTTTAACGGAAAAACTTTTCCGTTAAAAGCATTTTTGGAAAATCATGCCAGTCTAGACGCAGCCCAGATGTTTGGGTTTGAATTGTGAGTCTGCTGTTTTTGGAGACTGGGCCCCAATTTTTGTTCAGACTGTACGAAGAGGATATCAAAGAAAATACCATGTTTGGTTTTCATGAAGGAATACAAAAGACACTACTCATGATAAAGACAGACAGGCACAGAAAATGATGTCTTTTACATATGGGTTCCTGAATACAATACATGTGTTATTTGCCTTATTGCAAACCTGATTGAATATTGTTTGCCAAAATATATAATTAGGCAAAATGTGGCACTTCTAATAGAATAATTTATTCACTGAATATTTGTGATGGCATTAAGAGAACATTTTTTTACTACTGCTTGAACTCTCGTAGCACCTTGAAGGTTCCAAGTCAGGATCAGGGCCACACCAAGCTGAGCATTGTGTACGTACATAATCAAATGACTTTCTGTGCTCCCAAAGAATTTCAAATCTAACTACTGTATACATTCCTAGCTAGAATATACTTGTAAACATTTAAATCTCTCACTCTTTCTGTGTGTATTGATATGGAATAAAAAATAATAATAACACATGGTTTGTGCCTAGGCAAGTATGTTAAATGCCTCTGGTATATATGCTCATAAGAAAATACATGATTCAAGTTGGGTGTTCTCTTTTCTTTTACAGTTCACAGCTTTTTAGTGGGCAGTTTGCAGAAATGACTAGTTGAGCATGAAGCAATAGGGATTTCATACCTCTCCAAAGCTCAAACCTAACCTGAAAAGACCATTTTTTTTCTGAGTAAACAGTAGAAGTCCTGTGCCAATGGGGCACGATTGTTTTATGAGCTGGATTGAATGATATTAACAGCACAGTGCAACAGTTGCCCAGGTTCTCAGATGCTGTATTTGTGCACCATTATTTTCAGATTATGATGGTATGTACATGGGGTGGTTTCCATGTAAAATATAATACAGTAATTGTATCTCTTACGGAAATGTCTAAATATACATAGTTATACATATAGATACAGACTAAGAACTACTGATATTTTATATTTATAATCTTGTAGAACTGATTGTATTGAAGTCAATGCCAAGTCTTTCACAAGTTTAGTTCACCACTAGCAAACAACTTGGACAGTCGTTTTGCCCCAGTTTTATCAAATCAGAATGACGACATTTTACAATCATATAAAATGACTGCAGAAGTTACATGCCAGTGGTAGAATTAGACTCAGCATGAGTGGATCAGGTTCATAACTCAGCAAATATAAATGAAAATAAGTTTTGTTGAAAATATATAGAGACTTCCGTGAAGCCAAAATAATTCAGTAGTTTTTCTTTTTAAGACCTACTGCCATTTTTGACAATGACAACAGCCCATATTCTTTTAAATTTTCTGTAAATTGAATAGACAAACAACAGAGGAACTATGAAAGTGGATTGTGTCTTTAACTTCTGTCCCCCATTCACAAAAAAAGCTTTGGAAATCAAAGGAAATTGTGTTTATCTGGTGCCTACCAGCCATTATTCCTGATGTCTAAACTATTTGCTGGGAGTATGAGAGTAACACGTGTATCTGTCAACAAAATGGGCCACCTCTATACTCCTCTATATTTTCTTTAGTTGAAATCAATAAAGAAGAAATCAGAAGCATCAGACACTGGAGGGCAAGAATGATGAAGTGTTTAACATTACTCCCTGGTGTCTCTGTCCCAAGGCACGTTGCCAGTTCATAACTATTTTAGCAGGTTTCACATCTTACTCAACTGTGCATCAGCCAACCCTTCTGACTGCTTTATATACTAATATTGTTCTGCCCATCACATACATTTGTGGGCAATAATTAGAAATCTGAAGCAGATTATTGATTCTGTTCTTAACACTCTGGATAACATAGTTATGCAAACAACTTATTTTCAGATTACATTTCTTTCTGTGTCAGGCATACACAAATTATATATGATGACAAATAAAATCTGTAAACAAGGCCTTACTAATATTTTTGCAACTAGCATGTATGGTTTTCATTCATAAGCAAATGAATGCTGGATTATAATTATATCTCTGTGATAATAAATAATGAGGATCATTCATTCATTAGTTCTAATCACTTCTCAGTGTTTTGTCTTCTAATGCCGTTATTACATCATACACAGTGAAATGTAGATCAGCATCAATGCTAAATGGAATGGGGAGAAAACAGCAATAAAAGTCACAGAAACAGAGACATTAAATTCTCCCTTTGCGGAAGTGCATCACTCGAGCATGTATCAACTATAAGGTCAGATACTACAGATATGACCTTAAAGCATTATTCCTTGGTAGTGATGGCATAGCGGCTGATTAAATAGGTAACTGATTATGACATCTGGCAAAGCATAAAGGTAAATGTGAAAGTGACCAGAAGATTAAAACAGCATTTATTAGGACTATTGGTTTTACAAATGCCAACAGAAAGAATTGCATCCGTGATGTGTCATTACAATGACCTGAGTACAGACTATTTTAGGGACAGTGTTTCTGTGCTACTAAGAATTTTGTTACATATTTACAAAAAGGGAAGAAACATGAGAAAGGAATAACATGGTTCTGGCACGGCTGCAAAATTCATATTCTGATACAAATTTCAAGCCCCGCAACATTTAATGAAATTTGGATAAAAATCTCTGTTTCAGCTAATTATAGACAACCTGAAAGTATAGTTCAGGATTCCAAACCACTTCACAGTTCAAGAGCATTTGGATTTGGCTAATCTCTATAAGATGAACACATGGACAGACAGAGTGTGATATTAAAAGTGTTCAGCCTGCCATGTGCAGGCAGATCAGTAGCAGACATTTGCAGTGCAGAAGCTTACAAGTACTCCAGACATATTTCCTCATAGCGCTCACTGGAAGACATTTCTATGCATGTTAATAGTGTCACTGATGACAGGGAGAGATAATGGGAAATAAATGCCAGAACTTATAATCCTAACAATAACAACAAAATATTGAGTGTTAGCAAAACACCAACAGGTGGAGTCAAATCTTTGAAATTTATAGTGCATGAGACTCTATAGCTAAATACTAGTGGACTGGTATCTAAGGCCATAGAGCATTATTCTCTCTGTAGGTGGACTTGATGTCATTACAGGCAGTCCCCGAGTTACGCGAATCCGACTTATGTCGGATCCGCAGTTACGAACGGGGTTTTTCTCACCCCAGAGGACGGGAACGGCGGGACGCCCAGATGCGCCGTGGTCCCGCCGCCTGCGTCCTCTGGGGCGAGAAAAGCTGCTCCGCATCTCCCTGGTCTGCTGGGACGGAAGTCCCCCCCAGCAGACCAGGGAGACACGGAGCAAAGCTGCGGAGCACACGGGCAGCGGGACAGCCGTGGCACGTCTGGGCTGTCCCGCTGCCCGCATGCTCCGCGGCTATGCTCCGTGTCTCCCTGGTCTGCTGGGGCGGGGAGTGCATTTAGTGCACCCCCCCCCCAGCAGACCAGGCTTTTCTCTGGACACCTGTGGTAGAGCAGCTGGGGCGCTGCCGGTTGGTCCCGTAGCACCGCTCTGGGCGCTACGGGACCAACCCGGCAGCACCCCAGCTGCTCTGCCCCAGGTGTCCTGATTCAGCCACTGCTGGTCAGTTTCAGCAGCGGCTGAATCAGGATGCCTGGGGCAGAGCAGCTTGGGTGCTGCTGGGTTGGTCCAGTAGCGCTGAGGAGCGGCGCTACTGGAGCAATCCAGCAGCACCCCAGCTGCTCTGCCCCAGGCGTCCCCAAGTCAGCCGCTGCTGAAACTGACCAGCGCTGACTACAGGAAGCCCAAGGCAGAGTTGCTCTGCCCCGGGCTTCCTGGAATCAGCCGCTGATCAGTTTCAGCAGCAGCTGACTTGGGGATGCCTGGGGTTCTTAAGTTGAATCTGTATGTAAGAACTGGCCTCCAGCCTGTTGAAACTGATCAGCGGCTGATTCCAGGAAGCCCGGGGCAGAGCAACTCTGCCTCAGGCTTTCTGTAGTCAACCGCTGGTCAGTTTCAGCAGCGGCTGAATCTGGACGCCAGTTCCGACTTACATACAGATTCAACTTAAGAACACACCTACAGTCCCTATCTTGTACGTAACCCGTGGACTGCCTGTATATCACATCCAGCAAGTGTGTGGGTTATATTAGTGCATTTCTTTTCACAAAATACTTGTAAAACAAATTTTAAATGTTTCTGATTACAATGCAGTGAAAATATTAGGATTCTTGCTGTTACCACAGTATTTGTTTAATACAAGTGAATCAAAGTATGGCAACACATAAGTCCTGTGCATATTAAACAAGTTTTGATTGTGTAAGACTGCATGGATCTACAAAAGCGACGAGGAGTCCTGTGGCACCTTATAGACTAACTGAAGTGTAGGAGCATAAGCTTTCGTGGGCAAAGACCCACTTCGTCAGATGCATGTAGTGGAAATTTCCAGAGGCAGGTATAAATATGTAGGCCAGGATCAGGCTGGAGATGACGAGGTGGATCCAATCAAGGAGGATGAGGCCCACTTCTGCAGCTGATCTGGAGGTATGAATTCCAAGAGAGCAGAAGCTGCTTTTGTAGTTAGCAAGCCATTCACAGTCTTTGTTTAATCCAGAGTTGATTGTGTCAAACTTAAAGATGAACTGTAGCTCAGCAGTTTCTCTTTGAAATCTGGTCCTGAAGTTTTTTTTGCTGCAGTATGGCTACTTTTAGATCTGCAATTGTGTGTCCAGGAAGATTGAAGTGTTCCCCTACAGGTTTTTGTATGTTGCCATTTCTAATATCAGATTTGTGTCCATTGATTCTTTTACGTAGGGTAATTCTTTTCTGCGGTGATCTGGAAGCCTACTTTCGCCGTCTCCGTCTCAAGGAATACTTCCAACACAACACTGAACAGTGCACTGACACACAGATACCTTCCCACCAACAGCACAAGAAGAAGAACTCCACATGGACTCCTCCTGAGGGCCGAAATGGCAGTCTGGACCTCTACATAGAATGCTTCCACCGACGTGCACAGGCAGAAATTGTGGAAAAACAGCATCGCTTGCCTGGTAATCTCAGTCGTGCAGAACACAATGCCATCCACAGCCTCCGGAATAACTCTGACATTATAATCAAAGAGGCTGACAAAGGAGGTGCTGTTGTCATCATGAACAGGCCTGACTACCTAAAGGAGGCTGCCAGACAACTCTCCAATACCAAATTCTACAGGCCTCTTTTCTCAGATCCCACTAAGGAATACACTAAGAAACTGCACCATCTGCTCAGGACACTCCCTAAACAAACACAGGAACAAATCGACACACCCTTAGAGCCCCGACCAGGGTTGTTCTATCTATTACCCAAGATCCACAAACCTGGAAATCCCGGACACCCCATCATTTCAGGCATTGGCACTCTCACTGAAGGACTGTCTGGCTACGTGGACTCTCTGCTCAGCCACCAGCACTCCCAGTTACCTTTGTGACACTACAGATTTCCTGAGAAAACTACAATGCATAGGTGATCTTCCAGAAAACACCATCCTAGCCACCATGGATGTAGAGGCTCTCTACACAAACATCCCACATTTAGATGGAGTACAAGCTGTCAGGAACAGTATTCCTGATGATGCCACAGCACAACTGGTGGCTGAACTCTGTGAATTTATCCTCACACACAACTATTTCAGATTTGGTGACAACATGTACCTCCAGACCAGTGGCACTGCTATGGGCACCCGCATGGCCCCACAATACACCAACATTTTTATGGCTGACCTGGAACAATGCTTCCTCAGCTCTCGTCCACTTACACCCCTTCTCTACCTACGCTATATCGATGACATCTTCATCATCTGGACCCATGGGAAGGAGACTCTGGAAGAATTTCACCATGATTTCAACAGCTTCCACCCCACCATCAACCTCAACATGGACCAATCTACACGGGAGGTCCATTTCCTGGACACCATGATACAATTAAGTGATGGTCATATCAATACCACCCTATACCGAAAACCTACCGACCGCTATACTTACTTGCATGCCTCCAGTTTCCATCCCGGACACACCACACGATCCATTGTTTACAGCCAAGCACTGAGGTACAACCGCATATGCTCCAACCCCTCAGACAGAGACCTACACCTACAAGATCTTCAACAACCATTCTGTAAACTGCGATACCCACATGAGGAAGTGAGGAGACAGATCAACAGAGCCAGACGTGTACCCAGAAGCCTCCTGCTACGGGACAAGCCCAAGAAAGAAACCAACAGAACACCACTGGCCATCACCTACAGTCCCCAGCTAAAACCTCTCCAGCGCATCTTTAGTGATCTACAACCCATCCTGGACAATGATCCCTCGCTTTCACAGGCCTTGGGAGGTAGGCCGGTCCTTGCCCACAGACAACCCGCCAACCTGAAGCATATTCTCACCAGCAACTACACACCGCACCATAATAACTCGAACTCAGGAACCAATCCTTGCAACAAACCTCGGTGCCAACTCTGCCCACATATATACACCAGCAACACCATCACAGGACCTAACCAGATCAGCCATACTGTCACTGGTAATTCTCCTGCACATCTACCAACGTAATATATGCCATCATGTGCCAACAATGCCCCACTGCTATATACATCGGCCAAACTGGACAGTCCCTACGTAAAAGAATCAATGGACACAAATCTGATATTAGGAATGGCAACATACAAAAATCTGTAGGGGAACACTTCAATCTTCCTGGACACACAATTGCAGATCTAAAAGTAGCCATCCTGCAGCAAAAAAAACTTCAGGACCAGACTTCAAAGAGAAACTGCTGAGCTACAGTTCATCTTTAAGTTTGACACAATCAACTCTGGATTAAACAAAGACTGTGAATGGCTCGCTAACTACAAAAGCAGCTTCTGCTCTCTTGGAATTCACACCTTCAGATCAGCTGCTAGAAGTGGGCCTCACCCTCCTTGATTGGATCCACCTCGTCATCTCCAGCCTGATCCTGGCCTGCATATTTATACCTGCCTCTGGAAATTTCCACTACATGCATCTGACGAAGTGGGTCTTTGCCCACGAAAGCTTATGCTCCTACACTTCAGTTAGTCTATAAGGTGCCACAGGACTCCTTGTCGCTTTTTCAGATTCAGACTAACACGGCTACCCCTCTGATACTTGACTCCATGGATCTAGACTTCAGACCTACAGACCTACCAGGTAGCTGACATCTCCAGGCTGCCATCCAACACAAGCTGTAACCCACATGTACTCCATTTCCCCTGATATGCTGTGGTCACAGACCATGGAAAACTCCACTCAAGGGTTTGATGGACAGCAGCCTTATGGCTCCTGATTGGCTTCCTGCCCTCTGTAAACTCAAGAGGCATTCTGGGAAGTATCCAGGCAACAGTGCAAATCTTCTGTAGCAGTCACAACTGTTCCAGCTCCTTGCCATTTAATTCCTTTCTTGATCATGGCTGACATGAACATTGCCTCCTAACCTTAGTATCAGCCTCAGCCTAGATCTGATCACACACTCCTCTCCTACTCCCAGCTTCAGTTTTGCCCCTTCTCTGGCCCTTCGCCCTGACTGCCCTTGCTGGAATCTGGACAAAGTGAAAGAGAAAAAAAGAACTGAATGTTTTGTAATAAACTAAAACAAAAAACAGGACTTTGTAGCACTTTAAAGACTAGCAAGATGGTTTATTAGGTGATGAGCTTTTGTGGGCCAGACCCACTTTCTCAGATCAAATTGTGGAAGAAAATAGGCACAACTATATATACCACAGGGATACAATCAAAAAAAGTGAACACATATGAAAAGGACAAATCAAATTTCAGAACAGAGGGGGGAATGAGGGGTGGTGGTAAATGTCTGAGAGCTAATGATATTAGAGGTGATAATTGGGGAAGCTATCTTTGTAATGGGTAAGATTTACCATTAACCAGTGACTAGTATGAAATTAGCCACAAATACAGTACTTGCTAAACTGCAGTATTTTTTGTCTTTACAATCAGTATTTCTGCCTCTTAGAGCATAAATTAAATTAGGTAAGTATCATTTAAGTATCATTGATCTTAATATTTTAAATAAAGTTTTAAAAAAGTGGATATATCTATTATATAGTTTGAAGAGTTTGTTTGTGGATTTGTTTGTGCAAAATAAAGTCATACTTTGGGATTATCCACAGATACCAAATTTTGCATAAACAATCTTGCCACTTAAATTAGCTAAATGAACTACTTTTTACACCAGAGTATTCTGGGTGAAAGGTTTAAATAATTATTATTTGTATTTCATGGGGAAATAAGTCATGACTCTTATGATTAGCGTTCATAAAAACATTGCTAACAAAATAAAAATTGAGTAACCTAGTCAACTGTCATTTTAGTGCAAAGAAAAATTTTACCGTTTCTAATCACAGAATAATTCCAATTAATTACAGAACGAGTAATGGAACCTTTATGAGTTTCTGATTTAAATTTACTATGTATTGTAATTATTCAACAAAATGAATAATGTTTGAAATTGAAATCCTACAAATTTAAAACTGTTCTTTTACTTCTCTTTTGCAAGTATATTAATAAAAAATTCTATTATATATATATATTCAATTTCTTGAACTTTCCTATGAAATTTCCAATCTACACAAAATGACTTTCCCTAGTCAACGACGGGCCTCACATGCTAGTTTAATAAAATTTCTTGTGTTCTATGTCCACTGAAGGCCGGCTCCTTTAATAGCAGTCAAAGCCCAGGCTACCAATAATGGGATTCTTTAAAGTGAACTGGCCCTTCTTGGTCATCAGAGCTTAGCTGGAAGGGTGACACTAAAGAGAGAAGAGGAATCTTTTATGGTGTTTTGAACTTGTTAATAAATAAGACTTCAGAAGAGGTGACCCTGTTGGATGATAAAAAACCTCACTACATCTCTCGTCAGCTCAGTTGTGGAAATTCAGGAATGAAATACCTGCAGCACTACATCCAGCCCCCAAAGGAGTGGGTAGAGAGGGATGCGCCTATTACATTCTCATTCATGTATTGAAATGCAATATAATACTCAGTTTTATATTGGTTCATGACAATCCAAGCTTAAGTTCTGGAAGAACTACTCACACAAAACTCCAGATTTTAAACACCTCCAAAAGAAGAAAATAGAAGCATCCTTTGATTGCCATGATGATTGAGGTCACGTCTCTCCAAATTCAGATTCTGACCTACTTTAATTTTTTTCATGCCCAACCATTTCAGAAACTTCATACAATCTCTCAGATTTCTTGTCATGTATCTACAAGGCCAGCAAAATTTTAGTTAACGTAGTTTAAGCCTTGATCTAGTCCTTCAAGACACTTCTCAGACATAAAAAATCCAGCATTATACTGAATCCAGTGATTATGGAAGCCGCACCTTTCTTAATTTTTGCAGCAATTTTCACTTCTAAACGTAATATATCCAGATATTTTGATGCATCCTTGATAGTTAAGTAAGCAAAATGGAAAATAAAAGCTAGCTGGCTAAATAAAAATCCAGGGAAGAATTAAAGTTACTGCCATGACTACACAGCCACATCATGAACTTTAGTTATTATTAATGTTTGCGATGTGCATCCTTTTTTGAGATGCAGAAGGTGTTTTTCATGTAAAAAACATAGTGGGATCTTCAAAAGTGGCTAGATGCCCAAGAGTTAGATACGGAGGTGCTTTTGATAATCCCAATAGGCCCACAATATGTACCAACCTCTAAAAATCTGGCCTCAAAACTTGAAGTGTCAGTACACTGATCTTTGAAGAAACTGATGAGATGCTTACTGGGAAGACACTTGTTTTTGTCATGAAAAGTGACAAACATTTCTAAAAGAGATGCAAATCTAAAACTCTAATGATAACTAAAGGGTGTTGTTATGGTCCAGTAACTACTGATATTTAATTAAAAAACAAACAAAAAACAACATTGTCCTCTCTCAACCTCTTCTGTGTGGCTTGTAAACATGACAGTAACTTTAAATCTGGTTGACAACTATTTCGTCACCTGTCAGCAAGCAGTGAGTTGCAGTTCAAATAGTGTTGCACAGGAAAACATCTCCTAATTCTACTTCAAATCCAAAAGAAAAATCTGGGCCACAGCTGAATGCTGGGTCAAAAATGTCATAGCTTTACAAGCAACTAACCAATTAAAAATATAACTATGGAACAAAGAAAGATGATTCACTAGAAAAAAATCAGCAAGAATTCAAAACTAGTTAGAATACATTTATTTGCCTGCTACCATTGTAGACTGTAGACTGAATTAAAAAAAAAAAAAAAAACTTATGGAAATTAAACCTTCAACCTTGTACCCAGATTATAAAAAAATTACCATGTGAGATATCAGCAAAACTCTTTGTTGACGGGTAGTGTGGATTCTCCCCAAAATCTCCATTGTCATTATTAGGGAGATGTTTTGAAAAGATAAGGAGACTCAGACATGTAACAATAAATACTCCACTGGTATCCTTAGCCATTATATAAATTAGCATAGTTCAAAATTACATAGAAAATAATAAACCCCATGCTATTTAATTCAATTGCATCTTCAGAAATGGTGCTTCTTAGACTTTGCAATCTGGATTTCTGTAATAAATTCAGCAAACATTTGATTGAAATTGTTTAAAGTAACTATTTGCATACAGCACCATTTTTATGAAGCAGATCTGCTGAAGCCCAGATAAAATAGGCCTGTCTATTTGTAGGCAGAACATGATCATATGATACCCAAACTTACAAAAAATAATATGGACTGCCTACAGTTTATTCCATTTTTAAAGCAGGGTGTTGCTCTAAATAGCCCTTAATATTCATGTGAATATCAAATAACATCACGTTGACATTGTACTGGGAATGTTCATCTTTTGATTTCTAAGTCCTGCTGTGTTTTAATATCCATCCTCATAGAAAAATCTCAGCAGCATAAGTGCTCACAGGCTTCTAATACAGAAAGAATTTCCATTGCAAAATCTGGCACATTTCTAATTATATTCCAACACCCTAGAGAATGCTCTCATATTGTAACTGCAAACTGGGCATTAGTGCTTGGAATTTCTTGAAGTAAAGGAAGGTAGCATTAGCAATTTGATTAGTGGAACCTTGTTGTTTTCCCTGAATACTGAACTAGAGGTTTCATAAAACAAAAAAATGAAGCAGGTGCAAGACAGATTCTGATTTGAAAGGCTGCCAACTGATCAACTCCACCAAGGTTTTATTATCTTAACAGAAACACATTTTGTTGATACTTAGCTTTTCTCCCCCAAGAATAACTTCTGCCAACCTTGGAAACAGCTCAATGAATAGAATGCCCATATTGAAGGTACAGGTAAATGCACTATAATCAGTATTGTACTCAACAAGCTCTCTGCTCTAAACACAGATGACTATTCTGACAATACATACCTACCTTTATGCCAACCACAAAATATCAACAGAAATGATAAAGGACCATCTAAAAGAGAGACCAAGTTTTTTCATGCTCTTTGTCATAGATATTAACACAGTGATTGGGCAGAAAATGACACACACAGTAGTTTGGAGGGTGAGGTGTTTCCCAACTGACTAGCTTTCCCTGGATCCAAAGAAACAACTGGAGAGGATGAATGGGAAATAAGTTAGCATTTTACACATGAACTTTATTTATCCTTCCATAAAATATTTGAATGCTTCACAATGCAAAACCAACATTGGGCAATGCCAGCATCATCTGCAAAGGCTATCTGGTGCTATACTACTAACATGTTGATTGTAAGACAGAAGTATTAATAGTTTTAACTGATATTTTTATGTTGTATCCTGCTTTCCTGCTATTATGTCTCACTGTTTCTTCCTAATTCTTATTGCCAGGCTCTTGGACCCATTTTCTTGTGTCATATACTTCTCAGAGTTATTTCGGTCTAAGCTGTCTGATTTGTACATCTTTTGAGCATTTTTCCATATGGAGATACAGAGTCCTCCTTAGCTAAATGCCCAAGAGTTTGGAGTAGCAAATAACAGCTAAGATTTTAGGTATCAGCTTTTTAAGCATAAAATTTGGTACTTTCAAGAGTATCAAAGTCAGCTGACTGTTCTAAGGCAATGCCTCCATATTATATTATAACACCTGCCAAATATTTTCTGTGCATTTGGCTGCCTCATTGTTGCTCCGTGTAGTCAGTCTACTCACGCTGTTACTATCACAATGTTATTCATTGCTAAGGAAAATCATACACTATATTTGGAATCTATACTCAAAGATGGGTTGAGGTTTCATGTATAATTGATCATATATTTACCCACCCAGATAGTCTGCAAGGAACATTTCCCATTCTCTTGTGGAGGAATTCTGTAGGAAGAAATATCTACTTTTACATGGACTAACTCAATGAACGGTACCTTGTCAAATTCTGTTGAATTTCATCACTTCCTAAAAAAATGAAAAGGTAAGTTCTCACCAGAGGTAACATTTTCAAAAGTATCAGAGGGGTAGCTGTCAGCCTATGGTCAGGGCAGTGTGTGTGTGTGTTTGTGTGTGTGTGTGTCAAACCCAAATCTTTAACTGCTGAGACACAAGGTCCTGTCGCAGCAGGCAGCCTAGAAGGCTGAAGGGTGCCCCGAAAAGTTTAATGTCTGTATCTTTACCACTAGGACCGGGGTCCCGTTGTGGAAGGCAGCCAACAGGCTGACAGACACCCCAGAGTTTATAGGAAGAGCTTATTACATCTCAGATTTTAACTGCTATGATACATGATCCCTTCACAGTGGGCAGCCAGGGAGGCTGAGAGATGCCCCAACGGATCTGTCCTCTGGAAGTGACACAATCCAACGCTCAAGCTCCCCCTATACCTGTCCCTTATGACCAGCTGAAGTTCTTTTAAATTGTGCTTGGTTCTGTTACAGCAACTGAAGGAGTCAGGTTAAAACTTAACCAGTTACAGGTTTATTAAAAGGGCTTATCAATCATATGGTTACAATGGCTATTGCTCTACTTCTTAACTGCTAGCAAATATAGATCTTAAAATGGTTACAAAGGAAAAGGAGAATAGAAAATAATGGTACCAAGTGACAGCTTAATCTTTAAAGAGCTCTAACACTATGTATATACTTAAACAAAGGACACATACAGGTACAATTTTTACCCCCTTCTGTGCCTCTTGACTCCAGCGGGTCAGGCCAGGGTCGGTCCCTCAATTTATCGGAAAGATGAATACAAGGTGGGCGTCCCCATGGAACCTCGGGAGGTCAAACACCTAACCCGACCAGCAGATAGATGGTAGATTGATGCTCAGAGTGAGTGTGCTGCTGGACCCATCTTTATACCCCTAGGGGCCCGTATCCTCTTTCTTATCTAAGATGCCAAATTGTACTGGTCCGTTTTGTGGTGCCAGATCTTACAAGGGAGTTTCAAATAATTTACACTTGTAAGAGAGAGAGAGAGCTAAATTAGGAGTACCGGACATTCTTTGCTGGGTGGGAGATTCCTCCGCCCCCGCCCCCCCCCGGACGAGTGTGTGGTCGTATCAATATGGTTTCAGTCAAGGGCACTCCTCGGCAGCCTCTTGGTCAGCAATTAGTTCGACCACCCTCTTATCTCTGCTTACAGTTGTCCATGGTCACTGAGTGAGCTAGCATATCTGAGCCTCCTGTTCAAGGCTTTCAAAGACCATGCTGTTTTATTGCTCTGTGTGCCCTGCATGCTTCCAGGCAAGCAAAAATGGATGTTACAGGAGTGTGTGTGTGGGGGGGGTTCATGTCTAGCTACAGTAGCCATGTTAGTCTGAATCTGCAAAAGCGGCGAGAAGTCCTGTGGCATCTGATGAAGTGGGTCTTTGCCCACGAAAGCTTATGCTCCAACACTTCAGTTAGTCTATAAGGTGCCACGGGACTCCTCGCCACATTTTCAAAAGTGGCTCAGGAGCCTAAGTCCCACTGATTTTCCATAAGTGACAATGTATCCAATTATTATAATGGAGTCCATAGTCTCCCCCCTCCAAAAACAGTCTTTAAAGAAGTAAACACATTTTCAGAGGGATAGAAAATGCCTGATATTCAATGTTATTATACTGCCAATACTTAAACATCTGCATCTTGCAAGTCTTTATATAATTTCGTAGAACATACTCAAGAAGACATCTGTGAACAAACTGAATCAGGTTAGAGACGACTTGCACCTTTCCACTTGGATATGGTTTACTTGCCAAGGGAGATACTTGCTCCAACATAATTCATTTTGTCATGGAAACAAAATTACTTACACCTTCAAATAATGAGTGTGAATGAGGGAAGAATAAGAATGGCTGGAAGAGATTCTCCACTAGATAGTATAACTTTACTGGCAAAGTCTTTGCTGAAAATTCAGTATTTTATCCACTATAGATCTGTGAATGCTTGAATCAAACCTTGATAGAGCTATGTGTTACTCTCATATCCAGTCTCTTTCAACCAACTATCCATCTCCTTCCCTGCTTTTTCATTTCCAGGAGATGAGCCATATATTAAGATTTTACCACATCTGGTATTCTATATGTAGTAAAGATACGCAAAAGCAAAGGGATCTAAATTTATATGACTATGTATTCTTGCTTGCTTTTTGCTACTGAAGTTTAAGGGTGAAGAAAACCTTAGCTGTGGATTTGCAAATGGTATTGGTGCTTGCAAACCCGGTAGTTACATGTTTAATTATGACAACTAATGATAAAATTGAGTACTGAGCGCCATATGAAATTTCGACAGAGGAGGAAAAACAAAATGCAAAGTATCTGAGTGAAAAAATGGATTCCGAAATACTGTCACAGAGCCTTGTGGGTTTTATGTTCCTCTTCCCCTTTATAGACTGTATAGGTATTTCTACATTAGCTTGTTAATTCGAGCTAGGTAGGCAAATCAGGCAACCGGAGTTGCAAATGAAGCCCGGGATTTAAATATCCCAGGCTTTATTTGCATCTTCCCATCCGGTCACCATTTTTAAATCCCCCTTAGTCCGAACTGACTGCCCGCGGCTACACGCGGCAGTCAAAAGTTAACTCGAACTAAGTCCTTAGTTCGAGTTAACTGTTACACCTGTTAATTTGCCAATCCAACTCAAACAAAGAAAAAAAAGAACACTTATCACTTCTCTTAGGTGACCATTCTACATTTTAATAGACCCTCATGTTGAGAATTATTTTCCCAATATGCAGCCTACATTTCCATTCCATAAGCCTTAAATACCATTTACCCTCACCAGCAATTGCTCCATCAAAGCACAATTAACAGTGTGTGTAAACGAAGCACAGAGACAAGGAGAGGGAGATAATATCTGTGATTGGACTAAGTCTGTTAAGGAAAAAGAGACAAGCTTTCAAGCTTCACAGGGCTCTTCTTAAGTCTGAGTTATTTGAATTACAAAAAAAAAAGAAGAAGTGAAGTGAGTCAGTAGCAGAAATGCAAGGCAAGATGCAGTATGTCAGCAGTGAGGCATAGAAGTGCACCAAAATTGGGAAATTCACTCAGCTTCTTTGTTTAAATAAAAGCAAAACAAACAAAAAAAGTTTAATTTTCATACATGCAATGGACTAAATTAATACAGTTGGTACAGAGGCAATCACTTAAGTATCACAGAAACTTAAAAAATTAGTCCCCAGCAGCCTGGACTGCTGAAACAGCAAGGTGCCTTGAGCCACTGCTGCTATTTTGTCACCTTTCTTTGATGGCAGTTGTTTTTAAAAGTTGGGAAAAAAATCAGTCAATACCTACTGCCACAATACAAAACAGGTGTTAAAAATAGGTTTTGAACAAGAAACATAACTGCAACACCCCAAGGCACGGAGAATCCACTCGCACCAACTTGCATCTTCATGCCAGTTGAAAGGAATCACAAACATTACCATCTACATGTAGTGAAAATGGTATATAAGAAATTAAAACATGTGCTCTCAGCAATTAGGATCAACCAAAGCCTTCCAACATTTTAACCTACAACCTGGTTTAAAACAAGAGGCACCAAATTCTCTGTTCTCACTTATAGTCATGTAACCCCACTGTTCATGGATGTAACTCTGGTTCAGTGACTCCAATTTCACCTTCACAAAAGGGGAGAAGAAAAGGATTAGTAAGTTAGGGTACATCTAGACAGTAGGGATTTCAGGATACTCTGCATCTTTTAAATGCACTTGTTATTTTGAAAAATATTCCACGAGTCTTAAGGGATGTCTCAAAATAGTGCGTTATTTTGAAATTTGGCACTGTGTAGATATGCCAATTTTCAAAATAAGCTATTTTGAAATACAATCTAAATAAAATACGCAATTTGCATAGTGCAAATTGCATATCTTATTTCGAGTTTAGGGTGCTGTGTAGACACACTCAAAGTGTGAAATAAACAAAGTATACAGCTCACAGAGAAAGACAAGAACCTTTCCTGGCTGAAGGACATGTGCTCAGTAAGCATTTGTTAACTGCATCCAAGGATTTTTGCACAAGTTGAAACATTAACATTTATTTTTTCTACAAATTCAGTAGTCTTAGTCCTAGGTAGTCTAACTAGATGCAGTCCCTTTGCTTCCCTCAAGATACATAGAGGGGACATAATCTGGCCACAAAATAGCCACTATTCTCATAATACAGGTGAAACCCCCATTAATGCAAGTTTGCTGGCATTTGTCAGCCATTAACCACTACCTCTAGGCAGAGGTACAGGCTGGAGAGGTAGCCTGAGGGAATTCTGATCTCCTCCACTTGTATAAGGTCTGTGAAGAACCCTAAACGAGCAGCAGAACTTAGAAATGCCACAATATTGTTAGGTGTATCAGAGCCAGGACTAAGCCCAAAAATAACACTTCCCACTCTCTCATGCATTGACTGGAGGATTAGCACAGAAAAGAATCTTCTCCATTTGTCAGAATTCTTATAAAATGACAACCATCTATCTCTGCAGATCAGGTCAGTTCTGATGAGACTTCTGAAACTGGACTTTTCACATTTCAGTGAACAGGACTCTTGTCAAGAGCTCAGAGAGGTTTTTGCTTGATTTTAAAGATGTAGGCTGGTGGGTTTGGAGCAGAAGATATAGAATTTTGCTTCCAGTAGCTGGCAGACACAGTGCATCTGTGAATGTTGCTGTAGATTACCATTTGCAAGTGTGCTTTTTGTGACATTCAGCACTGAAACAGAATTTCTTCTTGCAGTGTCCCCTGAGCACTCAGCACTATAAGTCACAGAAATACAAATACTTTGTGCCCCAAGAGGAAACATGCAGTGACCCATAGCCCATTTTGGGCATCTGAACACAAGATATATTCACCAAACTCAGTTTGCTTAAAATAATTCTTTTGTATTAAAGTAAGACCAAAAATCCTTTGGTGCTCTACAAAGTAGTGCATAGGACAGGGGTCATAATAAAGCTCTTACATATTTAGCAGCTTAATATGTAGACAGGCTTTTTTTAAAACAAATGTTTCTCTCTCCTACACATACAGTTCACCTAACTGGGCTGCCTCAAAGAAACAGTTCTAGCCTAAAGTTAATGAATGGCAATATATGTTACTTAATTAGGAAATATTAGCATACATTCTGCTTAATGGGGATACAGTTGGCTAGTGTCAAGCAGGGCTTACCCAAATATTATGTAAGAAATAAAATACCAAATGCACTAAATAATTTATATTTTGAATTCAAATTTGTATTCAAAATTACACATATTATGTCATTTTCTCTCTTCATAAATGAGAACTGCTTGCCATCCATTAAGGACCCTAATTAAAGGAAGTGTGTGTGTGTGTGTGTGTGTGTGTGTGTGTGTGTGTGTGTGTGTGTGTGTGATTAATATATGCTATATGTACATACAAAATACAAATAGGTGTCCCCCTTTATTTCATAATCAAATTAGGGTGACTGAGTAGGGCTGAATGAAGTTTTTTCATAAAACTTTTTTCAGTGAAAAATTTAAAATTGCAGTGATTGAAACATTTTGCAAATTTATAGCAAACACTGAATTGTTTCTGTAAAAAATTAATGAAATACTTTCATGTTTGGATTCAAAATGATCTTTGATTTATAAATTTACTTCTATTTCATTTAAAAAAAGAAACAAATTTTATTTTGAGTCAAATCCAAATAAAAATATTTTTGACTTTTTGCTTAGCCAAATATTTATCATTTTGCATTAACCTGAGACTTTTTTTCCAATTCTTCAAAATTGCCAGTGAACTGAAAAGTCAGGCTATGTCTACACTACAGAGGTGTTTTTTGAAAAACGGCTGTTTTTCCAAAAAAACTTCAATTACGGCCACGCTGCAATCATATTCTTTCAAAAGAAAATCAAAAGAACAGAGGGGTTTTTCTGGCATTGGTAATCCTCTTTCTATGAGAAAGGAGCCTTTTTCTGAAAGAACTCTTTTGGAAAAAGACGTGTGTGCACAGGGAAGAGGTAGTTCTTTCGGAAGAAGAGGAAAGAGGAAAAATCACAGGTGCCTTGGTGGCCACTCTGTCCATAGTAATCACAGTTTAAATGCGAGAGAGCGTCCATTCAGTGTGGACGATATCTTTCAAAAAAGCAGATCGCTTTTTCCAATGCGCTTTGGCAGTGTGGACGTGCCCTTAGACCTCTTCCGGAAAAGCTTCTTCCGAAAGAAGCCTGCAGTGTAGACGTAGCCTCAGTTATTGCACAGCTCTGTTACTGGGCTACAGCATCTACAACAACCAATCCCTTCCAACTAAGTGAACAGTTCAGAACACTTTAAATCTTGCACTACATACATAATAAACAAGCTATTCTTCTTTACTATAAAGTAATGGGCTTTCACAACACCACCTTTACATTGCAAATATAGAGTTTATTTCAGGTCAGAATTAATAAACCAACCCCTGGTGTAGAGCTGTATCTAGAGTCTACCATTCCAGTTAAAGGAAGTTCTTCCTTAGCCATCACCTGAGTAAGGCTGGGAGTGGGAGGGTCGAAGGCTGGGGGATCAAGCTGCTGGGGCCAATAGGTGGAGTGGGGCGCTAGGGAATTGGGCTGCTTGTGGCAAGAGATGGAGCAAGGGTTGGGGTTGGAGAATTGGTGGTGCGTGACCTGGCATTGCCCTCAGCCAGCACAAGGCATACACAGCAAAGGGCACTACTTAATTTGGGGCACAGTGGCACCTCAAATTTAGTGGTGCCCTATGCAGCTGCATATTCTATATATGCCTAAGAACAGCCCTATCCACAGGTCATTGTTACACATATTAGTGCACTACATGGAAACACTATTTACATTCTGATTTTTTCCTCATGGGACATTCAGAATATGCAGTTAAGTTCAGAATGCATATCCTTGGACAACTGCATCAAGAGTATCTTGTGAAAACCTAAACAGATAAAATGAGGCAATCCTAAAGAATAGTTTTATTGGTTGTCTCATGTTACAGTAGAAGCCAAAATGATCTGTACAGATTGTCCCATCAAATTCAAGAAATCTTCTCTTGTTCAGGAACCAACACACAGGAACTTGAAAGTCAAATAATGACCATGGGAAGAGGAGTTGATAGATAATACAACTAACTGATTCAGAGGAAATTGGGTATCTGTAATGCATATATTGAATTCATATGGGTGTTTATTCCCAAATTAAAATAACAGATTTCTCTTCCTCTGACATGAATTCAGCAGGAAAGATGTACAGGAGGTCCAAAAATCAGCTGAGGTCAAATTGGAGTAGATTAGAAATGGGATGAAGTTCAAAGATGGGGCTGCCTGTTGCAGAGTATATATATTAATCCTCAAATATATAGAGACACATAACTTTCTCCTTTTGGCTCTTTTATATTCCTCTACTTTTGTGGTCCTCAAAGATGCTTTAAAAAATCCTATGGAACTACTAAGATGTAACACTACTGACAATATAAATGTAAGAAGCTGAGATGTTGAGAGTATTTAATTGCTTTATATTAGCAAAATCAAAAAGCTGTAGGAAGGTCAAATCAAGATGGGATAAAAGAAGTCAGATCAACTACTTAAAGGTTATTATACAGCTCGCAACAGAAATACTAACAGAGGAATCAATCCCTGCAACAAACCCCGCTGCCAACTCCATCCATGTATCTGTCCTAGTGACACCATCATAGGACCTAACCACATCAGCTATACCATTGGGGACCTGCACATCTACTAATGTGATATATGCCATCATGAGCCAGCAATGCCCCTGTGCCATGCACATTGGATAAACCAGACTGTGTCTATGTAACAGCATAAATGGACAAAAATCAGATAACAAGAATGGTAACATACAAAAACCAGTCAGAGAACATTTTCACCTACCTAGACACACACCGTTATAGACCTGAAAGCTGCCATTCTCAAGGAAAAGATTTTCAAAATCATGCTGCAATGTGAAACTAATGAACTGGAATTCATATGCAAATTTGACACCATCAGAATGGTTTTTAGTAGGAACTGAGAAATGGCTCTCTCATCACACTTAGGGTGTATCTACACAGCACCCTAAACTCGAAATAAGGTACGCAATTTGTACTACGCAATTTGCATATCTTATTTTGAAACTATTTTGAAATATTTTGAAATTTAGCATGTCTACCAAGTACCACATTTTGAAATAATGCGCTATTTCGAGCCATCCCCTGTCCCTCATGCAATGAGGTTTACTGGGATGGCAAAATAGCACACCTGTTATTTCAAAAAATATTTTGAAATCATGGGCAGCTTGTGGGGTAGCTATTTCGAGATACCTCCCTATTATCTCTTTCTCTTTCTTTCATGCATCTGAGGTAGTGAGTTTCAACTCACAAAGCTAATGCCATAATAAAATTGCTAGTCTTTAAGGCACCACTGGACTCCTTGTTGTTTTTGTGGAAATGGACTACCACGGCTACCTCTGAAGCCTGTGGTCATTGCAGTCGTTGAAGAATATACTTATCCCGACACATTAAAACCATCTCCCCCATCTCATAGAAATCCATCTCTATTCTGCTTGTCTGCAGAGATATTGTATCAGTGCCTAATTTGAGTTAAGGGCATATAACTTTTATAACTCAGATTCCTGTCATGATTATTTGCCATGTGCACTCTTAGGAATGTGACATGTATCTTGAACTGAATGAGCTTTAACACAATCTGTTAAAAAGCTACTTTTCATTGGCCACACTGTGCATGGTGATAAAAGAGCTAGATGAACAGGAACGCTAACAGACTGTCAGGATGCTGGCATATGATATTGAAAACTGGGACTGTTTGTTCAACATTGTCCTTATTCAGAGCTGGCTTCCTATTGCAATTCTAAGAGAGATCATCAATGAATCCAAGAGTCTATGTCTGACCAGAGCATTTTACTTTGAAACAGAAGTACATTCAGCTTACTCAGTAGTTACACCCAGCAGAATTTTCAAACTATGTTGTGGGTGGGTTATTTAACCTTTTTTTAGTCAACCGCACTCCAAAACAAACTATCTTCATATTTAAACATTAAGTAGCTCTGTGTTTCCTTGTATTTTCAGAATACAAATAATTTAAAATAGACTAGCAAAGCCATGGAGATATTAAACACACATTGCATTTTCTGTAGTAGGAATCATTTTCATTAACACTGAAAAAACTTAACACACAATAATAGACTAGTAGCACCTTAAAGACTACCAAAACATATAGATGGTATTATGAGCTTTCATGGGCACAGTCCACTTCTTCAGATGACAGGAGTGTTAGAAGTCCAGATCCAAGAATAAATAAGGGAAGGAGGGAGAGGGGCAGGAAAAACGTGAAAGGAGAAAAAAAGGAGGGGAGAAATTAAAAAGAGAGACAGTGAGTAGATAAGCTTCAGAGAGGTAGCAGAGTTAGTCTGTAATAGGAAAAACGTAAAAAACAACAAATAGTGTAGTAGCACTTTAAAGACTGAATACAAGAGGCTGATAAGAACCATTGTTTGTTTGGTAGGTTAAATTACAGGATGTAGAAAGTAGTGTGCAAATATTTACACTGTTTAGGCAACAATACAGGATAAACACTATGGCTGTGTCTACACTGGCACCCTTTTCCAGAAAAGGGATGCTAATGAGACCAGTCGGAATTGCAAATGCCGCGGGGGATTTAAATATCCCCCGTGGCATTTGCATGAACATGGCTGCCGCTTTTTTCCGGCTCTGGGTTTTGCCAGAGAAAAGCGCCAGTCTAGACGGGATCTTGCGGAAAATAAACCCTTTTCCGGAAGATCCCTTATTCAGAAAAAAGCGGCAGCCATGTTTATGCAAATGCCGCGGGGGATATTTAAATCCCCTGCGGCATTTGCAATTCCGACTGGTCTCATTAGCATCCCTTTTCCGGAAAAAGGTGCCAATGTAGACACCGCCGCTGGGTATGTCTACACATCAAAGTTAATGCGAAATAACAGCCATTATTTCAAATTAACTTTAATAGTGTCTACACAGGCAAACCGCTATTTTGAAATAAATTTGAAATAGCGGAGCGCTTATTTAGAATTTGGTAAACCTCATTCTATGAGGAATAACACCAAATTCAAAATAGCTAAATCAAAATAAGCGCTGTGTAGACGCTTATTTTGAAATAGAGGGCCTCAAGCCCTTCCCAGGGTGCCCTGGTAGCCACTCTGGGAACAACAAGGAAAACTCTTCTGCTCCCCCCCCACCAGCCCCGGAACCCTTAAAGGGGCAGACTCTGGCCACAGTGCCTGTGCCAGCTGCAAGCCTGCCAGCCCAGAGCCAGCAGTCCGTGCACCTGGCCCAGCATAAGCCAGCAATCCAGTGGCACCCAGCCCTCCACTGCTCCCCAGGAGCAGGCTGGCCACTCCCAGGAGCCTGCCAAGGGCCGCAAAAGGCGGGTGCCTTACTGGTCTAGTGAGGAGATCATGAACCTCACTGAGGTTTAGGGGGAGGCCTCCAATATCAATGATCTCCACACTAGACACAGCAACGCAGCCTGTCTATAGGCAGATGGCTGACAGCCTGGCCACCAAAGTCCACATGCACACCCAGGAGCAGGTGTGCATGAAAATCAAAGAGCTGCAGCAGACCTATGCCAGGGCCACAGGGAACAGCTCCCAACCAGGGGCTGACCCAGACTCCTGCCCCTATTATGATGCCCTGAACCGCATCCTGGGGGGGTCAGACAGTCCATGCCCTCCAGGTGATCATCGACCCTGGGGCAGAGGGTCCTGCCCATGACACCCAGGAAGAGGAAGACAGCCAGGAGCCACAGGAGACTAGAGGGAGCATGCCCCGCACCCAGGACCCCCAAGCCATCCCAGGAAGCCTGTCACCAGTGTCATCCAAGGCCAAGGAGGCCTCGACATGTGCCCAGTGGGGCACATCAGGGATACTTTAGTCCTCCTCCAGGTGGAAGCTCTCCAGATACGGACAGCCCCCCGATGGACGTACTGGCTGGCAGCCGTGCGGAGCTGCATTTAGGAGCCAGCCAAGTGGTCGGTCTCTGCCATCAAGACTGGCAGGAAAGCCTCCCCCATCTGCTCACACAAATTATGCAGCACACAACACGCTGCCTCTTGCAGAATATTCCGCTCAGAGAGGTCCAGGCAGGTGAGGAGGCATCTAAACCGGGCCTTCAGGCGGCCGAAGGCACCCTCCACCACAATGCGGGCCCTGCAAAGCTTGACATTAAAGGCCTGTTGGGAGGGCTTGAGGTGTCCCATATAGGGCTTCATGAGCTAAGGTTGTAGTGGGTAGGCCACATCCCCCACCGGGCACACAGGAACATCTACGTCCTCGATCCTGATGTGGCAGTCAGGGAAGAAGGTCCCGGCGTGCAGGCTCTGGCACACAGAGGAGTTGCAGTACACCTGCATGTCGTGTGCTTTGCCAGACCGGCCCACATTTATGTCCATGAACTGGCCCCAGTGGTCAGACATGGCCTGCAGGATGACTGAGAAGTATCCCTTCTGGTTGATGTAGAAGGAGGCCTGGTGGTCCGGGACACGGATGGGGATGTGCGTCCCATCGATTGCCCCCCTGCAGTTGAGGAAGCCCAGGGGGCCAAATCTCTTGATCATTGCATCCAAATCAGTAAGGCGAATGACTCTGCGGAGCAGCACTCTATTGATGGCCTTGACCACCTGCGGAGGGACACACAAAACCAAGAGTCACTGGGGTGCCAGGGTGGCTGAGGGTGCTTCTTCCCCACCACTGCCCCTCAGCCCCACTCACAGAAGCAACACCCCCGCCCCCACAATCCTGGCCACCGCAGGCAGTCCGTAGTGCCGCTAGAACAGACCAAACCCTCCTGTGGAGGGCATTCACACCACCTCCCCGCCTTTTCCCTAGGGAAGCCCATCCCCTCCTCGCACCCTCCCTCCTGGCACAGATGCCGGAGATTGCCATACCTGCATGAACACTGCTCCGACGGTGGATCTCCCCATGCCAAACTGGTTCTCCATGGTAGCTATCTAGCATGGAGAGCTTCCAGAAGGCCATGGCCACACACTTGTGGAGGAGAATGGCAGGCCCCATGTGCATGTCCCGTCACCGCAGAGCAGGAGCGCGCCACTCACTGCTCCTCCCTGGCCCCCTGGAGGTCGGGCTGTAGCAGATGCTGCCAGGCAGTCTCCAGCAATTGGAGCCAGGCTTGCAGCAATGCATCCAAAATGAGCACCAGAGTGCCCAGGGTTGCTCTCCATCAGCAAGGTAGGCAAGCGAGCAGGGAAAGCTGAGAACCAGCTGTCCAGGGGATCTCTTTAAGCACAAACATCAGATAGCCTCAGGCAGCATCCACACAAAGCAACTACTGACCTGATGCCCTGCTGGAACCAGTTTCAGCTGCCCTTAAATTCGACCCAGCCTCCAATCAGTGTGGACGTGCTATTTCAAAATAGGAAAATGCTATTTCGAAATGCATTTTGTATGTAGAAGCATTATTTTGAAATAACTTATTTTGAATTAATTATTTCAAAATAAGAATTTCAAAATAACGCTGTAGTGTAGACATACCTAAAGGTATATACAGGTGGTCCCCGATTTGCAACGCGATTGGTTCCCAGGGAAGTATCACAAGTCGGTGGCGTCATGACTCAAATCCTCATTTACTATAGGCACCATGCATGGTCGTAAATCTGGGCCAAGGATGTAAGTCAGGGGTTTTCAGCCTCTTCCTCACATACAAAAATTGTTATAAGTGCGGGGGAGGAGAGAAGAGGGAAAGGGAGGAGGGATCATAACTTGGGCGGTCAGAAGTTGGGGGTTTCCTGTACTTGGATTTAAACACAGAACAAGCTTCAAAGAGTTAGGGTATGTCTACACTACAGCGCTAATTCGAACTAAGCTAATTCGAACTAGCGCATCTAGAACTAAAAACTAGTTTGAATTAGAGTTTTGCTCAAGCTTAAAGGGACCCCCCTGGACAGCCGGTTCTCAGCTTTTCCTGCTTCCTTGCCAACCTCGCCGAGGGACAGCAAAGCGTTGGTCTCTGTGCCCGTCTGTGTCGGTGCTTCCCTTCGGGGGGGCCGCTGCAGGTGGTAACATGGAGCCACAGCTCGCCCTGCACCTTCTGGAGCACTTTCTGGACTTGCTGCTGCAAGCCTGTCACCAATGGCTCGAGGCTGCCTGGCACCTCATGGTGCACGTCAGCCCCCTGCCTCTCCGCCTGGCCGCCCTGGGGGCCGTGGAGGAGCCGCGGCGGCGCCCCGGCACCGGCATGCCCTGCCGCATCTGGCGTCTGGACACCAGCACCGACTGGTGGGACCGCATCGTCCTGGAGCGCTGGGAGGACCGACAGTGGACCCAGAACTTCAGGATGAGGAGGGACACCTTCCTGGAGCTCTGCGAGTAGCTCGCCCCTGCCCTGCGCAGAAGGGACACTCGCATGAGGCCTGCCATCCCCCTCCAGAAGTGGGTGGCCATCGCCCTATAGAAGCTCTCCACGCCGGACAGCTACCAATCCGTCAGGAACCAGTTCGGCATGGGGAGATCCACCATCGGAGCGGTGCTCATGCAGGTATGGCACTCGTCGGCCACCGAGCCGGGGGGAGGGGGGCTGCGAGGAGGGGATGGGCCGCCCCAGGGACAAAGGGGGGGCGGGAGGAGGTGAAAGCACCCCGCACCGGAGGGGTTGGTCTGTCCCGGCCGTACTACACGCTGCCAGGGGGGTTGCTACTGGGAGTGGGGCACGGGGCACTGCCAGGGCATGAACGCTCCCAGCCACCCAGGCGCCCCACTGATTGGCGCTTTGCTGTGTCTCTCTCCGCAGGTGGTCAAGGCCATCAACCGGGTGCTGCTCCACAGGGTGGTCCACCTCACCGACCCGGACACCGTCATCCGGGGCTTCGGCGCCCTCGACTTCCCCAACTGCGGGGGGGCCATTGACGGGACGCACAGCCCCATCCATGCCCCGGAACACCAGGCGTCCCGGTACGTCAACCGCAAGGGGCACTTCTCTGTGATCCTGCAGGCCGTGTGTGACCACCGGGGCTAGTTCACGGACATTAATGTGGGCTGGTCCGGCAAAGCACATGACACCCGGGTGTACCGCAACTCCTCTGTGTGCCAGTGGCTGCAGGACGGGACCTTCTTCCCCGACCGCCACATCAGGGTCGGGGACGTGGACATGCCCGTGTGCCTGGTGGGGGATGCTGCCTACCCACTGCAGCTGTGGCTGATGAAGCCCTACACGGGGCACCTCAATCCCTCCCTCCAGGCCTTCAATGCCAGGCTGACCAGGGCCCGCATCGTGGTGGAGGGGGCCTTCGGGCGACTGAAAGCCTGCTTTCTATGCCTCCTCACCCGTCTGGACCTGGCCGAACACAACATCCCTCCCTTGGTGGCAGCATGTTGTGTGCTCCACAATTTGTGTGAGCGGAAGGGGGAGGTTTTCCTGCCAGTCTGGATGGCTGAGGCTGACCGCATAGCTGGACACTATGGTCAGCCCCGCACCGCCACCATCCGGGAAGCCCAGCAGGGGGGGCCGTCCGGATCCGGGAAGCCCTGCGGGAGAGCTTCCTGGTGGAGGAGGAGGACTGACCTCTCCCTGCATGCCCCACTGGGGCCTTCTTCCACCCTACCCCCCTTCCCCTTTCCCCTCCCTACATACTGTAAAATAAAGACACCTGTTTTTCAAACAAAAACGTATGTTTATTTAACATAAGTGGGGTGGGGGGAGGGAGGGGGGAGGGTGGGAGAGGGGAGGAGGAAACCTGGGATGAGGGAGCTGGAAGGGGAGGGAAGGGAGGAAGGGAAAGGAAAGCTCAGTGGTGGGAGTCTGGCTGCCTCTCCCGTCTCGCCACACTGCGGGTCCGGGGGCGTCGGTGGGAAATGGTTGTGGGGGGGGGGGGCAGGAGGGACACGGGGTGTGGAGGAAGCAGGAGCGGAAGCAGGAGCGGGAGCAGGAGGGGGAGCAGGGGGAGCAGGAGGAGAAGGAGGAGCAGGGGGAGGAGGAAATGGGAAGCGGTCGAGAAGGCTCTGGAGGTGGCCTCGCAGGGCACGGCCCTGCTCCTCCAAGGCCTCCAGACTCCTCCGGCGCAGCCTCAGGTCCTCCTGGACCCAGTGGTCCTGGGTGCGGAGCTGGTGGTCCATGAACCGGAGGTGCCGCCTTTGGTACTCCTCCTCATTCCTGGCTCTCCTGCTTGCCCGGGCATGGGCAGCTGCTGCAGGCGGTGTGGTGCGCCCTGCAGGCCCAGGTGCTGCAGCTGTGGTGCAACAAGACCAGCGGTCAATTACCCCAAGGGCCCAGGTGTGTGAAACCCAGCTCCCCTCTGCAAGGCCAGGGCCCCTGCAGGATCCCCAGCTGCTGCTCCTTGGTGGGCAAGGCCCAGGCGCACAGTCCTGGGACTCCCTCTCGCCCCAGCCCCCCATACACATAAGGGGAACACGATGGTACTCACATGTGGATGCCTCCCCGGCCTCGGACAACACAGGCGAGCGGCTCTGTGGGGTGCCTCGGGGGTCCCGGGTACTGGGCAGGCTGGCGGCAGGCTCCTGGCTCTCAGAGCCCTCCTCCTCCTCCTCCGTCTCCTGGAGCAGGCCCTATGCCCCGGGGTCTATCACGTCCTTGGGGGCAGGGACGGCATGAGCCCCCAGGAGGCGGTCCAGGGCGTGGAAGTGGGGGCAGGCCTCCGGGTCGGCCCCTGGCTGGCAGGCCCGGGAGTAGGACTGCCGCAGGTCCTTAATTTTGCAGCGGACCTGCTCCCGGCTGCGCTGGTGGCCCCTGGCGGCCAGGCTGGCAGCCATGCGGCCATAGACGGCCGCGTTCCTGTGGCTAGTGCGGAGATCATGGACATTGGAGGCTTCCCCCCAAACCTCGATGAGGTCCACGATCTCCGCACTTGACCAAGCGGGCGCCCGCCTTTTGCGCCTCCGGGCAGGCTCCTGGGAGCCGCCAGGCTGGTCCTGGGGAGCAGTGGAGGGCTGGGTGTCCTCGGGTGGCTGGCTCATGGGTGTCAGGTGCAGGGTGTGCTGGCACGGGTGCTGGCAGCCTTGCAACTGGCACAAACTGTGTAGCCAGTCCGTGGCCCTTTAAGGGCTCCGGGGCCGGGAGGGGGGCAATAGAGTTTCCCTGGTGTTGGCCAGAGTGGCCACCAGGGAAACCTGGGAAGCCTTAGCCTCCCACTAGTTCGAATTAAGGGTCTACCCAGCCCTTAATTTGAACTAGCTAGTTCGAACTAGGCTTAATCCTCGTAAAATTAAGTTCGAACTAACGGAGCGCTAGTGTAGTGCCTATCAAAGTTAGTTCGAACTAACATCCATTAGTTCGAACTAACTTTGTAGTGTAGACATACCCTTAAATGGGAGTAATCATGCTTAAAGTGAGCTGTGCCCATGAAAGCTCATGATACCATCTACATGTTTTGTTAGTCTTAAAGTGCTACCATACTATTTGGGTTTTTTTAAGTTTAGCATGTAAATATTTGGTTGAGTGAGTCCTTAATTAGCTACTTTGCTAATAGGAAGCACTCTATACTCAAATCAGTACAGAACAGGAACCCTCCATGGCATTATGCAAAGGTTTTCCAAAAGTTATTGGTGTGTACGAAATGTTGGGGAAGGAGTGAAGGACCCAGGCTCTAGTCAGAGCCTTAGATGATGTATTACCTCACTTAGGACCTGCGAAGGAAAGTGATACACTTGGCACAGCCTTTCTAGAACAAGATTCTTAGGACTGTGGTTGAATTAGTCACCTGCAGCCCCAGTGCCTCCACCTTCCCTTATAGTGGTGAAGAAAAGAATAAGAAGATCCTCTGACCCTGGTCTCCAAACTCACCTTGCCATCCCTGCCACATTCCCTTCCTTACCCATGTGCTACTGACCTCCATGCCAAACAGGGATAGGTCCCTCCACCACATGCTCATACACAGAAGGGAATGGCATTGGTTATACCAGAGGGATCGCCACAGCTATACAGAGAAGGACTGAGTTTACCCTTTTATGAACAGAACTCACTATTATCCAAATGTCACATCAAATAAGCCAACAAAAAAAAAGATTTTTTTTAAATAGGTCATTGTCCCTTAAAATTTTTCTCCAAAAGTCTAAAGGGGAACTTTATGAATGAATGTAGTTTACCACTAATTTCCTATTAATTACCATTTGACTCATGTGGTAAACACTGAACTCTATAGTATAGCACTTTCTGGTCCAGCAATATCCATGGTCTGGCATGATTTTAGTTAACCAGATGTTCACTTATCATGAGTGTGTTCAAGTTTCCTGCAGTCCCAGAAAGTTTGTTTGGAGCCACCAGTCCTCGTTGTTAGTGTTCTGACTCTAATGTACCCCTAAATGTCTTAATTTAGCTCTAATTTACCCCATATGTCTTCTAAGAACCTAGTAAACAGTGAATGTATAGGTAACACTGCTAGACATAACTGACCTGCCATGATTCAGCAAATTCTTTGGTTCGACACCGGTTAGGTACAATCTTTACCATCATCACATGTTACCAGTTTCTGTTGCTCAGAGATGAACTATAAAAATATACAGTGTTTGTTGCAGTGGTTAATGGCCAATACATTTGAAGACAATTACTGAGAAGTAGAAACCAACCACCAAAAGTTTGCTAATAGCTGCCTAAGACTATAATTATGCAAGTAGTAAAGTCAATACTAACTATCTCCTGTTCACCAACCTAAAAATCCAAATGTTTAAAAATATCCAGAATTTAAAAAAAGTTTCTGAAGAATCATTCTGATTTATAATACAGTCAATTTAATATTCAGAGACTTTCTTTTAAAACCAACCAACCTGCCAACCCTGCTATGCATCTCTGACTAAAGTGGAGTGAATAATTGAAAAACAAATAAACAAATTAGTAGCTTTTGACTAGCAATGTATACACATCTGAAACATAAACTTTACAGTCAATTCAATCTTTTGTTTCAAAAATACATATTTTGAAAGCAACTACTGCTTCCACAAATAAACCCAGAGTCTTTCACAGCAGCAAATAACCAAATTGTTGTAGGTTCATTTTCCATAAACAACATCTGCAAAGATACATAAATATCACATGTATATACATTGTAAAATACAATACCTACAACCCTCTGCCGTTGAGATATTGTAGAAGGACCAGGCACTACCCTTCTTTTAATGTTGACTAATGCTTTTCCATTATAAAAATTATGACCTTTCTTTGAGAGCTTTAAAACCTCCGTGGGTTGCAGCAAGAATCTGAAGATTGTCCGGGGGAATCATCCAAGGCTCAACATACTGATCCCCTGAAAATCCATTCCTATCTGAACACGTTATGAGCCTTAAAGAAATCTCCATTTCCCATGTATGTTTTGCTCAGTATGGTCATTGCAGGCCTGCTGCCAAAAATGCTGGGTATTCTGTGGTCACTGCACATGTACCACTCCTACATCTTACCAGACTCACCAATCCCAAACACTCAAACTCATGCGTAGGGCTCCCCAAACTCTTGATATTCTATTATAAAACATGAGATTTTATAAGTTATACACGCAGGGGCTTTTTTTACTGACCTTCCGGTTTTTGAGCCCTTAGGATTCACATTTTCAAGCTTTTCATAGCAACCAGGAGAGCTAGAAACTTACATTTTAAAGAACTGAAAGGCAAGAGTCTCATGTAATCACCTACCTTCTGGAGCTGGGGCTTTAAAAAAGAATATTAATACATTTGTGTGAGTTAGCAACACAGAAGGACACACAGAATGACACCAGCAGGCTAAGTGAAGAAAGAATGAGGGAGGGACCGGCAGCATCCTTCTCTAGAGGCTGGTAACAGTCTAGTTATGCTTCTAGCTATCATAATTAACTTTTTAGTTCAAACGTTATAAATCTGTGCTGCAGAGCTTCATGCAGTTGTTGCAATAATGGATGAGGTAGCTTTCCCTTTATGTATAATAAAAACAATTTTTCTTTCTTTTAAAAAACTGCAAATTAAATCCACTCTCATATACCTCCCACAAAACAACCCCAGGAAAAAAATGTATTACGACTGGAAACCCATGCACTCAGAAGTTAGGAAATGCCAGAATTTTGTTGCTCAGGCATCTTCAGTTCTGTCCTCTCTTGTGCATGTATCCTTCCTTAATAACACAATCACATATTATTTGCTTGACAGGATCCCTACCTCATTCAGTGTACAGGATGGACAAATGCACAGTTTTCAGGGAATGAAGCTGGTCTCTGTTGTGAATGAGTTGGAAGGCGTATAGAGAATGAGGCAGAGGACTGCAAAAAAGAGATAGGGCGATTGTAAAGCAATTGAATGTCACAGTGGAGAACTAGGTCTTATTTCTGCCTCTGCCAAAAACTTCTTGGAGTGAAGATTGCAGCCCCAGATATACTTAATATAAAAACCCATTTTAAGAGATTATGAAAACAAATTACATGGCTATGCATTCCAACTCAGTAAACAGAGTTACCTATTCGGACACACACACATGGACATTAATGTTACAACATCACAATTACAGTTAACCCCACCAGTCAAGAAAATGCCAGTTACAGATGAATGTGTAACCTTAAAATAGACTGACCAGCATGCATGAATTAGGACACTTCCTTTAATTATTTGAACGCAAAACTATTTCTGAAACAAAAGGCTAAATGAAATATATATTTCCTTCAAACTGGACACTTGACCCTACAAAGTACTGATCATATCTTCAACTCAACTAAGAGTGCTTGGCATGTGTAGTAACCCCTTGTTATATTTCAGTCTTCTTTTATACTCTACAGAGATTTTCATGATTAGGCTCTTGATTGGTCAGATTTTCAAAAGTGCTAGCAACAAGTGTTCCTGTGGAGGTCTACAAAGCTATGCCAGCTTACACCATCTGAGTATCTGGCCCTGGATATGTATATTTTGCCATACGAGCATACACACACACGTCACTCATATGCAATTGCTCTTCTGTATCTCTCTCCTACTCACACATACCACACGTAGCATTTGTTTAAGATAATATCTGAATATTTAACTAGTATTCTGTTGTATTGGTTTACTGCTTGGCACTCTTTGATGCTAACTCAGTTGATTGTGGAAATAGCAGATCAGGACTGGCACTAATGCAAAGGAATTTCAGGCTAAGGTATTAATGTTTGCTCACAGGTGCCAGCAGATGTCACCCTGCTAAAAGACTGTCAATACAATTGTACAGGGTGGGTAATCACCTGCTACAGTTTTGATCAGATTCTCTACTTGTGAAAGATTTAGACCTGACCCTCTTTTCACCTTACCATCTACTTTATACACACACTCTAATGACAACAAGATCAGTAAATTAAAACTGTCAGGTGCCCCACCTCTAGTCTTCAAAGGTGCTTGGTTTAAGTATAATTTATGGCCAATGCTTATATAAGATGCACTGCCAAATCTCAGTAATTATTACAGAGATGTAACTAGACACAGAAAATAAATGTTTCTACAAGTTGAAGAAGAGCTCTGACATTACTGTAATTAGTCTAGTGATTCATGTCAGCTGGGCTTTTTAGAAGGTTCCCAGAATGGATGCCAAAGTTAATTTCATTTTTTAAGAAAAATTAAATCCCAGAATTTAAGTGTGCTTTCAGGTATCACAGATGCAGTTCGATTTTCAGCCATTTTCTCTGAAAAGACCAACATGTGTTTTTTTTTAAAGTCAGTCGTCTTGCATTATGTAAAACAACGTCTTAATATTTTATTGGTTAAATCTTCTTTGTTGAAGAGGCATGTGGATTTAGCAAATTTTTGAGAGTCTAATGACTAATAAGAAGAGAGAGCAGTGCTGATCTATTTATGTAACACTAAAATGAATGACACACTGTATCAATAGTTACTGCTGATTTTAAGATATCAAAAAGGTTGCAGGTTTCCCCCAAATTATAAGGCTAGGCATTGCTGAGCATCTTGTAAAATCACTTATGAGCATGAAACACAATGTTCAGGTGCATGTGGGTTGTTTCAGAAGATATGAGCAAAGTCCACATACATACCCACAGGATCAAGCTAAATGGAGGCTATGCCAACATGTGCTACCGGTGACATAAGGAAATTTTTTTAGCTGCACTGACAATGACAATCAAACCCCAAATGTAATTGCTTTTACAGTTTAGCATCATGCATTGTATCTGTATGTTGTACTACTGATGTTTGCTTACTGCATATTGCATCCTCAGGCAGTATAGAATCTGTCATATACACACAGGACATGCCCAGAGTAGCCTCAGAAGGATGCCATTCTTCCTGCTGCTGCTGAACAGCTCTACCACAGTTTGAACCATTGTTATAATTAGATCATCTCAAAAGCACCTGCTATGGAAAATGTCTGGCAAGATTCTGAAAATTCAGATAATGCAGAACATTCACTGCAGGTCTGAGAGTGCCCAGACTTTATGCCCCTGTGCAAAGGTTGGGTACGACAATCCATGTGTACCTCGGAAAGCAAGGTTTCCTCCAGGCAGCACTGTACAACAATATTGTCCACAAATAGGCTAGGAGAGGGGCAAGGCAAAGACCCCATTCACCCACCAGCTCATATTAGACCCTGTGCCATGATGCAACAACCGCTCTGCCGCTCCACTTGATGTATAACACTTATAGAAGGCTGGGGTTTTTCAAGTATACATGGGACCCTGGCTGAGCCAAGAGGGACATGTAACCGCCCTCCCCCAATGCTTATGATTCAAATTAGGAGAGGAGTTCCAGAGGCACAAACAGGAAATAAGTAGCAAGAACTTACTTCCTATAGAGGAAGTAACATAAAGCAGCTAGCTAGAAGGACACTTGGTCCCCTGCCCCAAATGCCATGCTTCCTTCCTTCATGTTTCAAAGCCCTGGTCTACTCCCCTTATTTTGAAATATCAAGTGGAGCATTCACACTACCAAGCCCGTTACTATGAAATAGGGACTAGTTATTTTGAAATAACAACTCCTGCTTTCCCCGAGGAATAACAGTTATTTCAAAATAGTTGTTTGGGGAGGTATTATTTCAAACTAAGCTCCTGGTGTAGATGTGCTCAAAGAGTCCAAAGAACCTAGACTATGCTTGGGGGTGGTTAGGGGTTGGGTCACTTAAGTTTTTTTGAGGCACTGTTGTAAATTCTTAGGCTGCTGAGGAATTATGAGGAGCAAGGCTTAAAAAAATGATCTAGGTTCAAGGTACATGTCTACTTACACAGGTGAAAAAAATATTGTACTGCCATGCCCCAAGACAGCCACCCTGACAAAATTATACATATTTAACTGTCACCTCCACACACACATCCCCCATTAAATCAATTACAACCATTCCCAATCCCCCACAAAATACAATCTTACCACCATCCCTTCTTTTGAGACAATAACCCTTGCTGCTGCTACTTATGTAGTCCAGCTTCCCTACTCTTCCTCCTTCAGATGGGCCATGTAATCTTTGTTTCCCCACCACAGCAAACACTAGATATTGGTCTGCATTTTACCCCTCTTCCTGATAAAGAAGCATCCAAATGCACTGCAGTGAGGGCATAACTCTGCCACCTTATGGGAGCCATTCCTCACCTGGGACCTCACATTCCACTTCAGCTTATGATAACCAACCTGCCATTAGGAATTTCCAGTCATCTAAGGTACCCCCACCACAGGCTGACATTAAGTCCCAATATCCTTTTGGTCATGGGCCCTATTCACATATGTCATATTCCATCCATGGATTTTTTCCCAATGTTTCTTCTGTAGCTGGTGGCAAAAAAATTGGCCATGCAATACTCTTTTCAACAGAAGCAGTTCTCACAAAGACAGTTAACCCTACCCTGTCTCTTGGGCTGTGTCTGTGCTCATCATGTTAACATTGTTTTTCATGCTTTACCAAAGTTTGCTAAAAATTGACTCACATGGTAAGTTTAGGCACCATTCAAGAAACTGAAGTTCTCATTTCACAGCATATTTGTAGCCTTCACTGGTCAAATGAACCAGGAGCACAAAAGGAGTGCTTATATAATTTCAAGAAAGATGTGGGGAAATTGGAAAGGGTACAGAGAAGAGCGACAAGAATGATTAAAGGTTTAGAGAACATGACCTATGAAGCCAGGCTTCATGAACTAGGCTTGTTTAGTTTGGAAAAAAGAAGATTAAGGGGGGACATGATAGCGGTTTTCAAATATCTAAAAGGGTGTCACAAGGAGGAAGGAGAAAATTTGTTCCTCTTGGTTTCTGAGGACAGGACAAGGAGTAATGGGCTTAAAGTGCAGCAGGGGAGGTTTAGATTGGACATTAGGAAAAAATTCCTAACTGTCAGGGTGGTCAAATATTGGAATAAATTGCCAAGGGAGGTGGTGGAATCTCCCTCTCTGGAGATATTTAAGAACAGGTTAGATAGACATCTGTCAGGGATGGTGTAGACGGAGCTTGGTCCTGCCTTGAGGGCGGGGGGCTGGACTCGATGACCTCTCGAGGTCCCTTCCAGTCCTATTATTCTATGATTCTATAAGTACTAAGTTAAGGACAGCTTTTCTTGGATTGATTGAAAATGGCTAGGGAGCTGTTCAACAGGGATTACAGAGACCATTAATATTATCTATTGTTTATGTACTGAAAAAATATGTACCTTTCACTATTAACCTGATACACTCTCCTCATTACACCCAGGTGTTGAGACTTGCCTCTGATTAGATTTTGGCCCTGATTCCCCCTCTCACTTTCCACAGTTTTCCACTCCCTTGACTTAGAGTTCCTCCTGATTTATTCTGGAACAAGCCAAAGGAGAAATCAGACCCAGTAAGTTTGTCACAGTAGGAATTGGTTTTCACTATGGGTACGTCTACATTTGCACCCTAGTTCGAACGCAAATGTAGGCAGGATGCAAATGTAGGCGACCGAAATTGCTAATGAAGCAGGGATTTAAATATCCCGTGCTTCATTAGCATGATCAGTTACTCCGCTGAACAGCTGTTTTGAAAGTGAAAGTGTGTGCAGGGACACGTTAGTTCAAACCAAATAACACTA
The DNA here is from genome assembly GCF_052426305.1 of Pelodiscus sinensis. Classification (NCBI taxonomy): domain Eukaryota; kingdom Metazoa; phylum Chordata; order Testudines; family Trionychidae; genus Pelodiscus; species Pelodiscus sinensis. Next base: position 43,822,698 of record NC_143060.1, read on the forward strand.
CACTGCAGTGTTATTTCAAAATACCAAGGTGAGCATCTACACAGCAAGCTTGTTATTTCAAAATAATTTAGAAATGACAGGCTTCTTAAGCTGGAGTATTTCACGAGGAATAACACCTATTTCAAAATAGCTATTTCTAAATAGGGTGTGTGGGGACAGAGCAGCTGTGGTTATTCCAAAATAATTGGCCTCTAGGACTTTCTCATAGCTCCCTTGGTGGCCACTTTGTCCACACCCCTCAGACCTTTAAAGTTGCCTTTCCCCTGCAACCTTTAAAGGTGCAGGCAAAAGATAAATGGCTCATGGCAGAAGGAAGGCTCTGACAGCTCTGTGCCACAGAGCAGCACCCCTGGGCTCTCACCAGGCCCTTCATGGCTGCAACTGAGCTGGCAGCCAACTCCCATGCCCCTGCCCGGGGCAGAAGAGGCCCCTTTCCTGGTCTGGTGTGGAGATCCTGGATCTCATTGAGGTCTGGGGAGAGGAGGCTAACCTCTAGGATCTCTGTACCAGGTGCAGGAATGCTCATGTGTATGGACAGATGGCCACCAGCCTGGGCCAAAAGGGAGCAGGTGCACATGAAAATAAAAAAGCTCAGGCTGGCCTACCCAAAGGCCAACAGATGGTGCTCTCTCTCTGGAGTGGCATCCCAGTCGTGCTGCTATTATGAGAAGCTGCACCGCATCCTGGGAGAGAGGTCGGTCCCTTTCCCCCCATATCCTTGTCATGGACTCTGGCCTGGAGACACCCACCTTCAGGCTCATGGAGGATGGGCCCATGGATGAGAAGGAAAAAACTGAGGAGGAGGAGGAGGAGGCCAGCATGGACAAGATGCCTGCCAGCCAGGAGGTCATCCTGTCTTCTGGAGCCAGTAACCCCCTCCCAAGATGTCACCCAGGGTTCGGAGGAAGCCCGGGAAGGCCCAACGGGTGAGTTCCAATACTTTCCCATGACACACATGTGGGGGAGGGAGCAAGTGGTGAGGGATCACACAGCAGCCCGTGCAGGTGGGTGCATATGGAGGGCCAGTCCAGAGCAAACAGTCGCATGAGGCTGCCATGAAGGGACCCTTGTGCTTCTGCTCACAGGATTCCTGGAGAGGCCTGACATACTCCCGACCCCATGGTGGGACACCTTCCCACCACAAGCCACCACTAGAGAGGATGGGGTCATGGACACACACAGCAGTGCTGCACATGGCACATGGTCATGCCTGCACTCCCGGAGCAGCATCCTGGTCAAGCATGGCAAGGCTTGCACTGAACCCCTGCAGGGGAAACTACTGGGGGGAAGGAAGTGGAGGGGACCCCATCAACACCCTACCCTGCAAGCGGTGTCCACCGCTAACAAACCCTCCCCTCCAGTGGGTAGGGATATAAGTCCTTCCTCTGTGGGACACTGCCACTGATGTGCACAGCCTGGAGGGAAGGCGAGCCACACCATCCCCCACTCCTGCCCACAGGCTGGCACCACCTCATGTCTGCTTGTCCCTGGGGAGTGGGAGTAGTGAGGCTCCCCTTGGACATCTGTGCCCCTGAAGGACAGTGCCCACTGTCTAGGCCACAGATGGCCTTGCTCGAAGCACATTGCCTTCATCTGAACTGAGGCTCACAGGTGACAGCTAGGCTTCATGACCAGTGTCCCCTGGGATGACTGCCCATCTCACTGTTCTGTCCAGCAGCCGCCCCCTGAACCCCCCCAAGTCTCCCCTCACCTGCTCCCACTCCCGACCCCCAGCTTCTTCTCCTAGCCTCACTCTGTGGCCACTGAGGGCCCCCACACATGAGATGTTGGGACCATCTGAGGCAGGCTCCAGTCCCAGCTCCATCTCTGAGCCCTACCTCCCCCTTCCTCTCCCCTCCCAGGTTCTTTCCCCAGTCCCTCCACAGTTATATTTACCCCCAAATAAAAAAAAAGTTTATTCTTTCAAAATAAAGTCTGGTTTATTGTGTGGGAGGAAAGGCACAGAGGGACATTACAGAGGCCCCTTGTGGGGAGGCCAGGGGAGAGTGTCACAGCTGCCTTGTCTGAAATTCTCCCTCAGGGTCTCCTGGATGCTCACAGCCCCCTGATGAGCCTGCCAGATGGCAGCAGTGCATGGCTGCTCTAAAGCCCTGGCCAACTGCTTGGACTCTGCTCCCCACCCTGTCAGGAAACTCTCCCCCTTGTTTTCACAAAGGATGTGCAGGACACAATAAGCTGCCAACATGGGGGGGGGGGGGAGTGTTCTGCTTGCTGAGATCCAGGCAAGTGAGGAGAGAGCATATCCTCTTCTTGAGAAGGCCGCAGGCACCCTCCATCACGATGCGGGCCCTGCTGAGCCTGCTGTTGAAACGTTCCTTCATGGGGTCTAGATGTCCCTTGTATGGCTTCGTCAGCCATGGGAGCAAGGGTAGGCTGCATCCCCCATGATGCACATCAACATGTCCACGTCCTCAACCTTGACGGTGTGGTCAGGAAAAAAAGTGCCGATGCACATCTTCTGGAATGGGCTGGAGTTCCTAAAGTTGCGGGCATCATGTACCTTCCCTGAGCACCTGATACTGATGTCAGCCTTATTAGTCAATGAGGTGGTCAATGAGGGCCTACAGGACAAAAAAGTACCCCTTCAATGTCCTCCCCCCGCAGTTGGGGAAGCCCATGGTGGCAAAGCAAGTGATGATGGAGTCCATGTCACCCAGGAAGACGACCCTGCTTAGCAGGAAGGTGTTGATGGCCCTTATCACCTGTAGAAGAATACACCGAGAGTGTCACAGAGTTGCCAAACTCTTTGGGAATTCCCTGAGCCCAATCCCTTTCACACACCAGGACCAATCCCAACTACCCCATCCCTGGCAGAGCTTTGTGAAGGTGGGACTGAAACACCCCCCTTCCCCAGCGAATCCTAGAGTCCACCCCCACTTCCCTAGGAAACCCAATTCCAGTAGTTCACCACCCTCCTAGGACAATAGCAAGAGCACCATACCTGCATGAGCACAGCCCCGATGATCCATCTCCCCCCACTGAACTGGTTGCTGTCTGGCACGGTGAGCTTCCCAAGTGTGATGAGACCATGCTTCTGTAGAGGGATGGCGGGTTGCATGTGGGTGTCCCGTTGCTGGAGAGCAGGGTCGAGCCACTCGCACAGCTCCAGAAAGTTGTCTTTCCACATGTAAAAATTCTGGAGCCACTGCTGGTTGTGCCACCGCTCCATGACGATCCAGTCCCACCAGTCGGAACTGGTGTCCCGTGGCCAGAAGCAGCAGTGCATGGTGTGCAGGAGAGGGTGTAAGGGGCTGTGCTGCATGAGAAGCATGTGTAGTGCGGTGAGGAGGTGCCCCAGAGTGAGTTGCTGGTCCTGGTTCTGCAGTGCCACATGGACAGCCTGCAGTAACCAGAAGGTGCAGCATGAAGTCTAAGAGCCGACGACTGCTTTGCAGCATGTCTGACTCAATGGCTGGAGTGCTGTGGCATCTGCAAGGGCAACTAGAGCACACAGTGAGACGAGTTTGCTGTCCCTCAAGCAGGTTGGCAAAGGGGAAGAGCCTGAGACACAGCTGTAGAAGGGAGTCCCTTTAAGCACAAGCCTCAGAGAGCCTCAGGAAGCAGCTTCAGGAACTGACAGCTGTCCTGATGCCCTGCCCGGAGTACTTCCAGGGGGTCTTAAATGCAATGCAGGCACCAGTCAGCACGGATGTATGATATAGCTCTGCACTATTTCAATGGGGATTTGTAGTGTGGACATGCTATTCTGAAATAGCTGTTTTGGGAGTTATTATTCCAAAATAGCTTATTTAGAAATCAGCGCATAGTGTAGACATACCCTACATATCTAGCACAAAATTCCCTGAAGTTTCACAGAGGCTTCTCACCGCAAATGTAAATAGTAAGTACTTCTCGACAGACATTAATGTATACTCACAACAGCTCTGGTAGGTGGGTAAACATTGTAGAGTCTGATTCTTCATTCACACTTGTGCAAAATGCTACAATTCTGATATGACGACACTTCACACAGACCTTGCATATATGTGAATGATGACAAAAGTCACAAAGTAGTACAGAATTAGACCCATTATTGCCATTAACTTCCATTAACAATAGCAAAATGGAAGTAGAAAGCTTAAATGAGCAGTTCACGGCCATAGGCAACATTGTCAGAGAGGCACTTGAATGTAGGAACTCTTGGTAGCTATACCTACACTTAGACTTTTCAGCTTGTCTTCATCATATTCTAGAGCAGGGGTGAGCAAGAGGCTGCCATCAGACTGGATCTGGCCCACAAAATTACCAGATCCAGCCCGGGGCTGCCGTGCTGGGACCCTTAAGCACAACATGGCAACAGCCATTTTAAATGAGGCTGCTCTATTCTGGGAATGAGGAGGGAGTCTTTGTGCTCTGCCCCGCCCCTCAATAAAATCTTTCCAACCAATAGCAGCTGAAACATTTTGCTGGAGGCAGGGGCAGCCAATGAAGCCTCCTCCCTCCTCCTACTCTCCCCCCTTTACCCTTCCCAGAGCAGAACTACGTGGAGCAACTTCAGGTTCCTGCAGGGCTGCTGACTGGAAGCTGCCTAGGTAAGCGCCTCCCAGCCAGAGCCTGCCTCTAGCATTTCCCCCCCCCCCCCACTACCTGTCCCAGGCCACCACTCAAACCCTCTGTACCCCTTTCCCACAGGTCACAACTCTCTCCCAGACCCTACATCCTCTCCTACTCCCTTCCCCCAGCCCAGAATCCTCTCTGGCACCCATATCCCCTCCCTGAACCTGCATCCCATTCCCTTGCCCCAAGCCATCACCCAAATCCTCTGTACCACCTGCACCCAAGTCACAACTCCCACCCAGATCTTGCACCCCCTCCTAGATCTCCTCCCTCAGGCCAGAATCCTTTCCTGCACCCATACTCCTTCCTGGACTCTAAACCCCAAGTCTCTGCCCTGGATCACAACCCCTCCTTCATCCAAAGTCCCTCTCAGACTCCACAACCCCTCCTGCATCCCAGTCTTCTACCCCAAGCTCCCTTCCGCACCCAACCTCTGTCGCAGACCCTAAATTTCCTCAGTAGAAAAGTGGTCCCTGAGCACTTGCCAAAATCTTGGAGTGGCCCCCCATTAAAAATTATTGCCCACCCCTGTTCTAGAGTCATCTTCATCATTCTGTTCTCTGACTCTAAGGGCATCCCATTTGCTTTTCATCTTCAATTATTCCATCAGCAATCACACACTAAAGTCCTGCTGAACCTAGATTTCTTGGAAAATACAGGAAATTCTAATTTGGAGTCTTCCTTTTAAAGTCCTGTTCTTCCTCAGTCATACATTTCTAGGGAACTACTTTTGGTGAACAGAAACCATAGATTAGAATAGATGCTAATGGCACCTAATGGCATTCCGATAGTGGGAACCCAACTTTTGTTGTTGTTGTTTATTTACTGTAGATATCCAAATAACAGAAACTGCTGCTTCACCCTCTTGAAATAATGGGACATGCACCACTGGTCTGTTATGCTAATAAGCAAATGTTACAGTCATTTGTCTTATAACCAGCTGGTAATGGATATCTATAAGACTTTCATATGTGTCAAAGTAATTCATAGCAAAACCTTACAAAGAAAATAGTTTAAATAAAAATCGAACATGGCAAACAGCACAGACAGTATTTCATTGCATGTTTTAGTCTTGCAAGCTAAAGGTCTGCTTGTCTTAGACAATCTATCTTTAAAATGTTATGGTGAAAGATAAACCGAAATTGCATTTCCTTTAAAAGAAATAAATTCATTGTTACCCTAAACATAAACAATTGTATCAATCCATCCTAATTCCCCATTCTATGACATTATTTAGGATATAAAGTTGTTTTCATGTCAACTTGTGATTTTATATTCCAACAAATGTTATTTGGGAAATAAGACTGAAAGATGAAGCATGGAAGAAAATGACATTTGTGTACCATCTAATTACCAATTATCTGCCAGTGGAACTAATCAAATTGTATAAATTTAGACTGCAGATTCATCAGCCAATTACCTTAGAGAACATGCTATGCCCCTCATCAGCGATTCAACCAACGGTGCAAGTATTATGGAGCTCCATTTTAGTAGAATAAACCTTTCCCCAAGCACAATATTTAAAAGCCAATGCAAATTATATTTTTGCTAAAGTAACACTTCAAATGTAAGCATTTTTTTTAAAAAAATGACTATTATTTGTTTATTAGTTAGGTTCTAAAAGAGAAAAGATGTATTGTATGTCACCAATTCACTTTTTGTAGCCTATGATTATCTACTATACATTTTAAAGAGACTTGTTGTGGATTTGTTTGTGCAAAATAAAGTCTTACTTCATGGTTACCTATAGAAACCAAATGTTGCATACACAAAACTGCCATTTAAATTAGCTAAATGCACTACTTTGTACACTAGGATATGCTGGGTGAAAGGTTTAAATGATTATTTTTGTTTCATCAGAAAAAAGTCATGACTATTATAATGAGAGATCATAAGAAACATTTGCTAACAAAATTAAAATCAAGTTGCCTATTCAATTGTCATTTTAATGCAAAGAAAATGCTTACCATTACAAATCACAAAATAATTCAAATTAGTTATGGAAAGACTAAGCTTTACGAGTTTCTAATTCAAATTTACTATGCATGGTAATTATTCAATAAAATAAATATTTGAAGTTGAACTCTTACAAATTTAAAACTATTCTTTTACTTCCCTTTTGTAAGCACATTAATAAGAAATTCCTATAATACACAACATGATTTTGCCCAGTCAACAACAGGCCTCATCTATCAGTTACATACATTTGATGAAATAAAGCTAGAAAGTAGCTTAAGTCTTAGGCTATGTCTAGACTACATGCCTCTTTCGAAAGAGGCTTTTTCTAAAGTATCCTTTGAAAAAGCCTCTTTCGAAAGGCAGAGTCTAGACTGCAACCACTTCTTTCAAAAAAGTGATCCACTTTTTCAAAAGAGAGCACCCAGGCAGTCTGTTTGCATTCAAGAACACCTTTTTTCGAAAGAGCACTTTCAAAAAAAGGCATTCTTCCTCGTAAAATGAGATTTACTGCAGTCAAAAAAACCACCGCATTCTTTCGATTTAATTTCGAAAGAACGTGACAGCAGTCTTGATGCAGGAGAATATTTTTTTTAAAAACCACTTCTTTTGAAAAAACCCTGTAGTCTAGATACACCCTTAGGGTGCATCTAGACTGGCAAGATATTGCGCACAAGTAGTTGCTTTTGCGCAAAATCTTGCCAGTTATCTACACTGGCCACTTGAATTTGCGCAAGAGCACTGACTTTGTAATGTACAAAATCAGTGCTTCTTGTGCAAATACTTTCACGCTCCCACTCGGGAAAAAGCCCTCTTGCGCAAGAATACTGGCACAAGAGGGCCAGTGTAGACAGGGAAGAACTGTTTTGCGCAAAAAAGCCCCGATGGCTAAAATGGCGATCGGGACTTTCTTCCTCAAAATTGCATCTAGACTGGCCATGGATGCTTTTGCGCAAAAGCACTTTTTGGCAAAAGCATCCGTGCCAATCTAGACAATGCTTTTGCGGAAATACTTTGAATGGAAAAACTTTTCCGTTAAAAGTATTTCCGCAAAATTATGCCAGTCTAGACGCAGCCTTAGTGTATTCATTTAATGTTTTGTTGAAAGACAAAAGTATTTGGAAAATAAAACATGCCAACTCATATCTAATGTAATAATCTTTCTGCTGTAGGAAAATGTTTTATTTTTTTAATTTTTCTGGAATAGCAACTTCAATTAAAGGTACTCTGCAGAAGTTCATTTGAAAAAAAGTCACTTGCCATCTTTGAAAATATTCTGGAAATATGTCTTAGCAAATGAAAAACAGTAAAGCATTTTCCCTTTTTCTTCCATTAGCAAATGTAGTCCCATATAAATACTCAATGATTAAAAGGAGTAATGCATCTATCCATCATCACCAAATCTCAGTCATCTGTGATTTTTCCTCTCCCATTTCCTGGATTCATTTTCTAAATACTGCTACAAAACCATTCCCAGCATAATAGATAATGAAATCATAAGTATTTTCAATATGCTGAGGGTGACACTGTCTGAAACAAACAGTTATAATTTTTATACACAGACAGACCATTCAACCAATGCAGTGAAGGAAATGCAATATAAGTTTCTAACTGAATTATATGTGGCTAATTTACAAATTTCTTATTTGACTGGATAATAATTTTTTTTCTTTCAAAGAGAGAAAACTGTCTAATGTCCAATTTTCAGTATTCATCTATGACTCAAGGTCCAAAAAGGCAGTTCTAATTTTTAATCCAAGCAGCGGAGACACAAAACTAATTTGAATGACTTCAGTAAAACTCACACCATGTTGAACCTCTGTGCCTGACAAATGAGGTTACTGATGCTGAGGACAGCATGGTCCAGATTTTTTCTGGTTCTTTCAGGCAATGAGTGTGTGTAATAAGCCTTCTTTACTCTCCATTCCCTCCTTCCTCCTTTGCCTCCTGCCATGGAGACGCCAGTCAATATTGTAGTCCCAGCAATTTCCAGACAACACGTGCCTCGAGTTGAACACACAATTAGTGAACATATTTGAAAATACCCAAATTTTTAATTTTGGCTACTCAACCTGAGAGCTTTATGGCCTGATTTGTCAATATGCTGAGCACCTAATTTTCTCTTGACTTGAATGGGAGCTGCAAGATCTAATAACCTGTGAAAATCAGGCCACAGAGATTGAAGCCACTGTTTTCCTTCCCCACTAAAGTCTTGATCTCAGATACTTATTATATTCTAGTTTGGGAATGGTATACACACTGAAAATGAGCACAGGGGATCTTTTTTCTATTATTAACATGGATGTAATATCTCCACATCACTCTTCTCACTGTCAGTGAGAGTTTGTCTAGCTATAATGTCCCCTTTGGGAGTTGGTACATAGAGAAGCTCACTTTACAAATTAATTAAAGGCAACAAAGGGGGAAATAATAATAAAGCTTGGTTAAGCGGCCACAGAAAAATCAGATACAAAGAAGGAGATTGCCAAGAAGATTGTATTATCAATACCATCCCAAACTCTTTTCTCAGTTTTGATTTATAATAGATAGTTTGGTAGGATCTGTGCTGTTGGTCAGAGCTGTTGCCCCTTCAGTGGCTTCTGTACACTCCAGTACTATACCATGTAAAGGAAGATGAAGCTAATGAAATTAATATTTAAGCCGATTTTTCTTTTTCTTTCACTTCCTGCATCTGATGAAGTGAGGTGCAACTCATGAACGCTTATAGCATAATAAAATTGTGGGGTCACCAAGTGCTTGGGGAGGCCATGGAGGGTGTTATGTGAGTGAGCACAGAACATCTTTAGGGACAGGGAAGAGGAAGCCTGTCTACTGTAAAGAGCCATTACTGCTGAGTCCCTGTCAGGAACAAAGACTTGCAGCTTCATCTCCACAGCCTATGGGCAGCCTATGAGCATAGGTGAGCTACAGAAGGGCTGCCAGACTGACCACTCTACTTGACTGGCCAAGGGTATCATAAATTCTGCTCTTAGGCCAACAGCAACTATCTAGCTACTCAATGTTTACTTCTCACTCCTGCGCCTGCCTTGATCCCAGCCTGGCTCCTGACACTGAACTAACAATATTTAGAAACTGATTTGATGAAAGGGACATACAGGACAGTAGCTCACTGGCTGGGTTCTGCCTTCCTGCCAAAGACAGGGAACTGAGACTGGCAAGTGGCTACACTACCTCATACACCCTGAGGTGCGGAGCTTGTAATGTTCCTACCAACAGAGTTTAGTTGGGAAATGATTTGTTGAACCCCAAATGTTTCACAAATACAATCTGGGCTGGGAGAATTTCTGTGGAACTGCAGGCAGAGTTCCCCTGGAAACCACTCCAGTTCCCTGCTAGCTCTCCTAACTTGCTGCTGGAAGGTCTATAGCTCTGCCAGTAGGGTTGCCAGATGGTTTAACCAAAAATACCCAACACCCCTTCCCCCCCCCCCCAAAAAAAAAACACTGGGAAAAAAAACACATTTTAGGTGTTTGGTATTTTCTGATTTTTGTTACCGGACAGGAGGCGAAAATACCAGACTGACTGGGTCAATACTGGAAAACTTGCAACCCTATCTGCCAGAAGGACTGACCTGGGACCAGGAACCCAGTACTTCCATGCAAGTACCCACTTACATCTGATGAAGTGGGTCTTTGCCCATGAAAGCTTATGCTCCTACACTTCAGTTAATCTATAAGGTGCCACAGGACTCCTCGCCGCTTTTGCAGATTCAGACTAATATGGCTACCCCTCTGATACCAGTACTTCCAGGCTCCCTGCAGCAAAGCATAAAGCTGTGGAAGCCCAGGCTGTAAACCAGGGCTCAGCCACGGAACAAGGCTCCCTGTTTCTGCTACTGGGAGTAGGGTATCCCTCTGGCTCAAGCATGGCTCACAGCACGTGGGTTCTCAATATCACAAAAAAAGAGCCTGGGAGTATAGACAACTCAAGATGAGGCTCTCAAGGATTCTAGGCTTCCTGCCACTCAGCCGAATTAGGCAGCCCAGGAAATGGCTTCTGTCGCAGAGCTGCAGGAATCAGATGGCCCAGGGACCTAAGTGTTCCTGGAATTTGGAAGCTCTGTGGTTCCTGGCCCTGGAATAGTCCATGTGCTGTGGAATTTCCAAAGCCAGTGGACTCCAAGATCCCCAGCAGCTTCATGGCATCTAGGAAGCATATGTTGTTTAAAAAACAAACAAACAAACTATATTTTTTCATAATCTCTGGTTCACAAGATTTCTTTTTTTTTGGGGGGGGGGGAAGGGGGAGGGAATGATTTCAGTCCAAATCAGTTCCCATTATGTCTGTGGTAGGAATTCACATCTACCCATGCTACCTCAGATGTGCTCTCTACTGTTCCAATTGCAACAAAGTGCCTACAGAATGTGACAGGAGATGTTCTTGAATATTAACATTTTAAAGCCATAAATGGCAATTAATGGCTTATATATGTCTTTTCTCAGTTTACTCACCAATACTGGAATGGCAAAGTAGGAATTTTCTTCAGCCATAGAAGGCTGCATGGAGGTCATGGCAAGTTCAAAGGCAAATAATTTAAAAATTAGAAGGTAATTGGAACATATCAGAACTAATGGCAGGTAAATCACTATGTCAGTAGGACTGATTAAATATTAGAAAAAAATGTGAATTGATCTGAGAGAGAAAAAATAATCTTTGTATTTTATTACACTGTATATATTTCCATACTACACTGCTGTTACACTATTATTGAGCTTATGATAAAAACACAATGTTTGTTTCAATAAGGTTGAGCAAATTTTAATTTAAAATCCAAAAAGGTGAATCTTAAGAAAAATAATTCACGACTAGTCAGTATTATATAATTCTTATTCAAAACATTGTAATCCTTTCACATAAATCTAGCAGAATAAATCTTAGAATCCATTCTAAAATCTCAAATCCAAGCACTGAGTTTCATGTGATTAATGTGCAAGCAAAACTATCATAGTTCAAAAGTAACAAGGAAATCTCCACCAATCTCATTGCTTTAAATTATGGATCAGTGTAAATTAATATGATTAAGTAAACGTGTTGGAAATAGCAACAAGGAAAATGTTGAGATGAAAAAAAATATATCTACCACCTATGAATATAGAGGAGAGTCAGATGCATAAAAATATTGTTGATAAGAATGTTTCTGTGTCACTCGATGTTTTTTCAAGATTCCTAAGAAGTTCATTTTAGTTTCCAAACTTTGGTGGAAGAATTGTTTGTAGAGTTTTCACTCTAACCTATTATAAATCCTAAGCATGCTGGGGTTTATTAGAAATGTCATCTTGAGACACTGGGGAGTAACAAAAAACAGCACAATTTATAACTAAAATAATAGAGCACAAGATGCTGCAGTAACTGATTAGATTTAAAGGAAAAATGTGTGAAAAACAGTAAAACTTGTATTGAAGATTTCCTCCATGCCTTGTTTTTTTTCTCTAGTTACTGCACCTACTTGCCAAGGCAAAGAAACAACTAATTTCCTTTAACAAGTATAACAAAAAGGAAGAACACCCAAGAAACCACCAACCCGAGAGCTTAACTGTAAAATCCCTAAGATGTTGAGCTGGCAAGAGGCGGGGGAGTTTTTGACAAAGAAAATGTAGCTCAACTGTTGAATGGCAGAAATTCAACAGGCTTGAACAGACTACCTTGTATATTTTTATAAACATCACAGTGAACTAAGTGAGCTAAGTCACATTTTGTCCAGAATACTGTAAGACCTCTAAGCTTTTAAAACAGATTTCTTGGCTTAGAAACTTGACTTAGTGAAGGAGATGGCAACATGTTGGAAAACAAATTAATGCATCAAGGTATGGTAGAACATCAGTTATTTGGAGTCAAAAGTCATTTCACGGTCAATAACTTAAGTCCATAAACCTGAGTAACTAATCTGGAGTATTAGGACTGAAGGCTGATGTAGCTTTCTCAATGTCATGCTGCCTTTTGGCAGAAAATATTCTGGACTGGAGCAGTAGCTCCAGTCTTTCCACACTTAGTGAATCTCCATAATCATGATTCCAATAGTCCAATTCCCAAAACTCCCTTTATGCTGACCCCCAATTCTTGCTAATACTAGCAACATCTCTTCCCCTCCTCACATAACACACATACACACACATGTCAAATGTGGAGCTTGCATGTCATGGAGAGCCTTGCATGTACTTACTAGATATGTATGAAAGAGGAAGAACAGAATATTCTTTATAGACAATTTAAATGTCTGACCAAATCCATAAGGGTTATTTATTAATCTAATAATTGTGTAATGGACAAGACTGCTACCAGTAGTTTTGTTGATAGCTTGATAGCTGTTCAGAAACACTATTCCATCGAGATGGTCTCATGAATAGCTTTATGAACCTTTGTTGACATCATTGCTCTTTTCTGTGGGGGGGATTTTGGTAAGGTGTGCAATTAAGCTTCATACTGCAAGTTTTGTACTGTGAGAATTTTTTGTTAAGTATTCATGGTAGCTCTGTACCATTAAAACCTCTGACAGAAAAGCAGAACCTCAGACTGAGGCAGAGACTTACAGCAGGAGATTTTATAATGAGGGTGATAAATATCCATTTAAAATTACTTTTTTCTTAAATCGTCTTGATAAGAGATAAACTATCTATTAGAAATTTATTGGTTAGGTAGTACTTATCTGACGCCTTTTGATACACATTGTATTTCTATTACATACAAGCCAGGGGGGCTTTACAAAGCAGTGGCCATTGTATTAAATCTAATACAATCACATTCTCCGCTAACCTAGCTAAAAAGAGAAACTGCCATATAGCTGATGATGATTTTCTATTATTATTACTTTGTCATTCCTTGGACAACAGCAAGTGTTCTCTCTGCATTTTAAAACTGAAATTATCTTCTTCATTAGAAAATGGCTGGCTCCTTGACTATGCAACTGTAAAAGTTGCTCCTTTATACCAAGTGTCACTGTCCTTTTGGTAAGATTCTATAATGCCAATTTAAGCACTGAGTAGTCACCTTAAAATACTTACCAACCATCCAACAGTGTGGAGTAGCTGTTTAGGGCCTAATTGGCATAACATGGATATTAGTGAATGGGTAGTACCCATTGATACAAGAGAAGAGTTACCACAGTTGCACAGTCAAGGAGCTAACTGCTTTCTGATGGAAAAGACTGTTTTTATTATGTATTGTAAATTATAGATTACACACAGACTGATTAATATATACAGTTGTGCTCATGGGAATTGCATCAGGAGACACACTCAGGGTATGTCTACACTTGCCCCCCTAGTTCGAACTAGGGAGGCAAATGAAGCATCCTGAGGTTGCTAATGAAGCGCGGGTAACAGTTAATTCGAGAGAAGGGTTTTGGATTGGACTATCATGTCTACACACAGCAAGTTAATTCGGGCTACCAGCATTTTAAAATGGCGACCAGCCGCGAATATGCTAATCAAGCGCGAGATATTTAAATCCCGCTCTTCATTAGCAACTTTGGTATGCTTCATTTGCCTCCCTTGTTCAAACTAGGGGGCAAGTGTAGACATACCCTGAGTGTGTTTGAGGAGACATTTTTACTTATAATGATTACTCATTTTTCCTTATAATTATTACTCATAACTTATAATTATTATTACATTTTATTTATAATTATTTATAGAATCTCCTGGATGTACAAAGCACTTTACATGTGAAAGACAGAGAGAGACCCTGTCTTGAGGCATTTGTACACAAACTGAGAGAGCACAGCCAGAGATGACATGAACCAGGATGTGTAAAGATAAAATATAGGGGATGAGGACCAGAACAGTGGAAGACTGAAATGTGCTTCTATTAATTCCCTTTTTATTTTAAAAGTGAGATGGACTTATTAGGCAGCCCTTAAACGTTATTTAAGGAGCCTCTTATTATATGTATGTATAGTGCCTTATTACATGTATATATTATTGTAGCCATGCTGCATAGCTCAAAAGCTTGTCTCACCAACAAAAGTTGGTCAAGTAAAAGATATTACTCCATCCATATTTTCTTTCTATAGTGCACAATATAATATGGTCTCATCCTGGCTGGGGTCTCCAGGTGCTAGTTTATTATCATATTTGTAATTCAAGTATTGAGTCTCAAGAACAAGCATGAAGGAAGAGAATATGGTTGAATGGAATGGAGAACACTGCAGGCAGTAGAAGCAGTGGGAGTAGAGGAAGTGTAGGTCTATGGCGGGCCACAATTGAGAAAGATGTTGCCAGAAGCACAAGGAGGAAACAAGAAAAAGCAGAGATGAGAGAAGGTTCTGCAGGAGAGGGGATGGGATTGCTGGGTGTCGCAGCTGGTAAATCAGAGATGAAACTATAAAGTCCCTGGCTGGCAAAGAAGTGAGAGAGGAGAACAGATGAGTGGTATAAGTAGAGTAGGAGATTGGAGTAAGACTGAGGTGATTCAAGATGGAGAGAAGGAGCAGGTGCAGAAGAAAAGAATGAGGCGCATGCTGTAAATTCAGTACATGATTACTCTGACATTGGGTAGGACACTATTTTTCATGCTGCACAATTGCTCATGTGGAAGGTTCTCTGGTTGTTCTTTAAGAGAAGGGCAGGCTATTCCATGTAAGACTGGCTTTTCATCAACCACACATCAAATATTCAGAAGCTGTTTAATGAATCGGGGAAGCCGGGTGCAGAGCAGCTCCAATTGTCCGGCTGCCCAGAGCACTTCCGTGTTCCCGATGGTGCCAGACCATCAGGAGTGCCGGAGCATTGGATGCCGGACCAATGGAGTTTTACTGTACATCATTTTGGTTTATATTAGTGGTGTATTTACATGGCCTGCTGGTACAAGTCAACTTCTCCCTGCATACTTAGACTGCCAAACATACTAGCAAACAAATAAAGCATTGGACAAAGCATAAAACTTTCCCCAGCAAAGTGCTAAACTTTCTGATAAGTAACATGAAGTATAAATCACAGATTAAACTCTATCCTGACATATAGACTTTTGACTATTACCAAGCTGAAGCCCCCATCAGAATGCATTGTATGGATGGAAGGGCATGGCTATTTTCTATTGGATGGATTTAAATGCCTTAAGCCTTTTAAATGTAAAAAGCAAATTCTACATTAAAGATATTTATTTTGCAAATTATTAGTATTTTTCTCAGTATGAATTTTTAGGACATGATCCTAAAAGGTCCTGAGTGGCACAAAACACTCATTTGAGTGGAAGATGAGAGTTAGTTAGCCCTTGCAGAGTCAAGTTCACATGGTGTACTATATAAAAAGTGCAAACAGAAGTTAACACTCTGACCTTTGAATGAAATAATATTCCGCTTTGGTATTTTTCAGCATTCAAATTAAAACATATATTTAACTATAAAATTTGCATAATATTTATTTCACCTTAGATAATAAAACAATTAAGAACTAGGCTTAATTGTACATAATAGTCCTTTAAATACTGTGAATGGTATGCAGATGTCCTTTACTATGGTCTAGTGATATTTCTTTTTTCCTTTTCAAATGAGCTATAGTTCTGTTTAATCTCTGTTTCTCAATTATTCCTCTACCTTTCCTTTAAAATATAACAGTGCTCAGTAGCTTTATATTCTGGCCAAAAGGCCAAACTGATACAAAAGAACATTTCTGTTTAACCATAAAATGCTGCCAGAAACCCAACGGGGACTGAACACCATGTTGGAACAAAAATAGTCCAGAGATACACTTTCAAAGTTGAGCACCTGCTGTAAAATAACCATCTGTGTTTAACTGTAATTTAATTATAGATTCATTCCTTTTGTGTACACTGGAAGGATCTCATAGGTCTTCCCCAGTTGGTCTGCAATCAACTTCTGGCATTTTGCAAAGGCAACAGACATGTTCTCTTAATAACACCTGCTAACTCTGTCTCACTCCAGTTTCAGTAAAGGGCTTCTGGGATTTTACAATGGTGTTGATAGGCAAAATAAAATATTATTAAATCTGGAATCAAAAGCTGCATTAATTAATCACCTGTCTTAGGAAGTGGATGTCCTTGGTTAACATACAGATCAATTTTAAACTTCTTAAAAGCAATTTAATAACTACAAAGCTGAATTATTTTATTTTATTTTGGGGGAGAAAAATACCAGTAGTCTCTCAAGATCACCAACCTACTTCTTCAGAGAGAAAATGATCTTTTATATTCACTGAAACAAAAAATGGAATTAAAAAGTATTCCAGTAACACTAAGACTTATACATATACTTCTAATAGAGGTGACCAGGAATCAGGAGTCCTGATTTTTGGTTTGGCCACAGTGCGGTGGAGGGTAGCTAGTCAATGGCTATTAGTGATGACAATGTGGTATACAACCCTGTACTTTTGCTGTATCCGTACTTCTGACTGCTAGAAGCTGGGAATGAACAACAGGGGCAAATCCCTCAGAAATCTGACACTGGTCACTGTAGGAAGACAGAATAATGAGCTACATGAACCATTTCTCTGATCCAGTGTGGCCATTCTCATGATCTTTTCAAAACTGAATGCCCAAATTCAGGCACCTAAATAAAAGAAACTTGATTTAAAAAAATCAGGGTACTTACTTAAATGTCTGATTTTAAGTACCCAAATTTCAATAACATGCTGCAATCTTTTCATTTCTCAATTTATTCATAAGTAAAATGAGCATAATAATAATAGTTACCTACTTGCCACTGTTGATATTGATCTGACTTATTTAATGAATGACAGTCAAGCCCTTAAAATACACAGGAATAATTGTAAGGATGTGTGGAGTCCCTAAGTATGAACTGATTTGTACTCTGTACTGCTAAATATATATTCAATCAAATCATCTTACTAACTTTAAAGTATATAATGGATTCTTAAAATGGTGATCACTCATTATGATTCTAAATAAGGTTCCTCTCCTCTCCTGCAGCTACTTGTCCACACTTCAGGTGTGTGCTAAGGCTGGGAGCTCTCTCCTGCTGTTCAATACCCTCACAAAAACACTTATCAGTGCCCTAGACACTGAGGCTATGTCTACACTGGCCCCTTCTCCAGAAGAGGCATGCTAATTTAGAACTTTGGAATAGAGAAATCCGCGGGGGATTTAAATATCCCCCACGGGATTTAAATAAACATGGCCGCCGCTTTTTTTCTGGCTTGGGGAAAAGCCGGAAAAAAGCATCTAGACTGGCGCGATCCTCCGGAATAAAGCCCTTTTCTGGAGGATCGCGCCAGTCTAGACGCTTTTTTCCGGCTTTTCCCCAAGCCGGAAAAAAAGCGGCGGCCATGTTTATTTAAATCCCACAGGGGATATTTAAATCCCCCGCGGATTTCCCTATTCCAAAGTTCTAAATTAGCATGCCTCTTCCGGAGAAGGGGCCAGTGTAGACATAGACTGAGACTCTCTTCTCTTCCTTCTCCAGCTGCCTGGCATCACAGTTACTAGTGGCTATACTGAGATTTACTAAAATACAAATAACTATGCTCTAGCATTCATAAAAGCCAAAGAACATGGAGTCATCATCCATAGAATCATAGAATACTAGAACTGGAAGAGACCTTGAGATGTCATCAATTCTAGTCCCCTGCCCTAATGGCAGGAACAAGCACCATCTAGATCATCCCTGATAGATGTCTATCCAACCTGCTCTTAAGTATCTCCAGTGATGGAGATTCTACAACTTCTCTAGGCAATTTATTCCAGTGTTTATCCACCCTGACAGGAAGTTTTTCCTAATGTCCAACCTAACCCTCCCTTGCTGCAATTTAAGCCCATGTTGCTTCTTGTCCTATCCTCAGAGGCCAAGGGGAACAATTTTTCTCTCCTCTCCTTGTAACACCTTCAGACTTTTCTAAACTAAACAAGCCCAATTCTTTCTATCTTCCCTCACAGCTCATGTGTTCTAGACCTTTAATCATTTTTGTTGCGTTTCTCTGACCCTTCTCCAATTTCCCCACATCTTTCTTAAAAGGTGATACTCAGAATTGGACACAATACTCCAATTGAGGCCTAATCAGAACTGAGTAGAGCAGAAGAATGACTTCTTGGCTGTGTCTACATTGGCATGATTTTGCACAAAAGTTACCACTTTTGCACAAAAACACGCTGCCTGTCTACACTGGCAGGGAGTTCTTGCGCAAGAACACTGACATTCTAATGTGTGAAATCAGTGCTTCTTGAGCAAGAACTCTGATGCTCCCATCAGGAATAAGCCCTCTTGTGCAACTGTTCTTGTGCAAGAGGCCAGTGTAGACAGGCAACATGAATTTCTTGCGGAAGAAAGCCCGATGGCTAAAATGGGCACGGATACTCTTGCGCAAAAGCACATCTCTTGCGCAAACGCACATGCCAGTGTAGACGCTGTCTTCTGGAAGAGTTTTTGCACAAGAACTGTTCCGCAAAAGAGTTCTTGCGCAAGATTATGCCAGTGTAGACGTAGCCCTCATGTCTTGCTCACAGCACTGCTGTTAATGCATCCCAGAATCATCTTTGCTTTTTTTACAAGTGTCATTCTATTGACTCTTATTTAGCTTGTGGTCCACTACGGCCCCTAAATTCCTTTCTGCAGTACTCCTTCCTAGACAGTCACTTCCTGTTCCATATATGTGAAACTTATTGTTCCTTCCTAAGTGGAGTACTTTGCATTTGCCCTTATTAAACTTCATCCTATTTACCTCAAACTGTTTCTCCAGTTTGTACAGATAATTTTGAATTATCCCTGTCCTCCAAAACACTGGTGTCCCCTCCCAGCTTGGTATCATCTGCAAACTTTATAAGTATGCTTTCTATGCCAATATCTAAATTTTTGATGAATATATTGAACAGATCTGGTCCCAAACTGATCCCTGAGGAACCCCACTTCCTTTGTATTGTCAGCATGACTGTGAACCATTAAAAACTACTCTCTGAGAATGGTTATCCAGCCAGTTATGCACCCACCTCATTGAATCCTCATCTAGGTTGTATTTCCCTAGTTTACTGATAAGAAGGTCATGTGAGACCATATCGAATGCTTTACTAAAGTCTAAGTATTTCACATCTACCACTTCCCCCTTATCCACAAGACTTTTTATCTTATCAAAAAAAGCTATCAGGTTGGTTTGACATGGTTTGTTCTTTACAAATCCATGCTGCCTGATACCTTATTATCTACCAGATGTTTGCACATGAATTCCTTAATTAATTATTATTATGCTTCATTATCTTTCCTGGCACAGAAGTTAAACTGACTGGTGTGTAGTTTCCTGGGTTGTTCTTATTTCCCTTTTTATAGAGGGGCACTATATTTGACTTTTCCAGTCTTCTGGACTCTTTCCTGACTTCCATGACTTTTCAAAGATGATAGCTAATGGCTCAGATACCTCCTCTATCAGCTCCTTGAGTATTCTAGGATGCATTTCATCAGGCCCTGGTGACTTGAAGCATCTAACTTTTCTAAGTAATTGTTCTTTTCCTATTTTAACTTCTAACCCACCCCATTTTCACTAGCATTCTCTGTGTTAGGCATCATGTCACCATCAATCTTCTTGGTGAAAACTGAAACAAAGAAATCGTTAAGCATCTCTGCCATTTCCAAGTTTCCTGTTATTTTTTTCACCCCATTATTAATCACTCCTTGTTAATTATAACTCTTTAATTATGACATATAATTAAAGTGATGCATTGAATATATCTTTAATCAAAATAAATACACACTGCTGTGAGGTGGCTATTTTATTTGCAGAAGAACAATCTTTCCTGAGATCTCTCATGGGCAGCCTTTCTGGTTTAGGGTATGCACTTACACATTCTTGGTATTTCTTCTGGCTCTCGGATAGGGTAGTATCCCAGGGCTCCCTCATTTGGGTTGCCTTAGAACCAGGCATTTAGGACCATCCATTAGCTAATGGGGGGCTGGGCCAACTTACTACTCTGGGTCCTGGCCTAGGGACCCTGTAAATATCAGTTGTCTATTGTGTCCAGTTCATTGAATTTCTGCTGCTGTTATAACTCTCTGGGCCACTTCACTATGGCCCCACGCTGTCCTCATTCTTGCCTCAGGGCTGTGTCTCAATAAAGCCCCAAAGCCCTGGAGTTCTGTTGCTCTTCTCTAGCCAAGCACCCGGTTTTCAGTAGCCAACCCTGAGCCTCAATCCTGTCTACAGTAATCTTTCCACAGTGAGCTTTCCATGGTACTATTGCTCTTTCAGACAGCCAACCACCCAGTGTTCACTCCTCAAGCTCCATAAAAGAACTATCTGGCTCTGGTCCAACAGCTTTCTTTAAACTGGCTTGCTGGGCCCTGATTGGCTGCTTCTCACACCACCATTACAAGGAGCTTGGAGGACTTCTTTACTGTTCTTTTCCTATGGTGGTGTGTGGCAAGGCCCAGACAGAGGGCTTCAGGGCCTAGTCCAACTGTCATACTGCCCCTGCTAGGGCAGCTTCATGTAGTTGTGGGGGTGTCCTACCAACAAATTTGATCTGTTTATTTACTAGCTTGCTCCGCCGGGCATCTACCTCTTCTCCTCTACTTTTCCACCTTTCATCTCTGGTAATGTAAAATAAATACTCACACTTGCCACACTAGTCAACTAAATCCCACTCTCCATTTCCCCCTAACTCCTAATTTCCCCACTGCTCAATTTTTTAAATGATCACAAATGAAGGAGTAAATACATGATCTAACAGTGCTATATTCAGAAAGTATAAGATACTTAATAGAGCCTTTTATGATTGTTTTTAAATAGAAAATATGTAGACAAAAAGAAGGAATGGGATACAAGTAGTAAGTGAAACTGGGAATGTAGCCTGTTATTTCCATGGTTTTTGTTGGTGATATTGTGTTTGTGTGTGTCTGTGTGCGCATGCACAATTATAAATTTCAGTTGCTGGTTAGTTACTACATCACTTCTGGAGAGTATTAAGCTTTATAGTTCTTTAGGAATGGGTGTGATTTGAAAAGAGACTTGGAGGACAACAGGATATAAGTAAAGCAGAAGGACATTTCAGGCCACAGTATGTAGGGCTAAGAGATGAGAGTGAGAGGACATTATGGGTGTGTCTAGACTACATGGCTCCGTCAACAGAGCCATGTAGATGAGTTTACTAGACATAGCAAAATGAAGCAGTGATTTAAATAATCGCACTTCATTTAAATCGAAATGGCCACCGCACTGTGCCGATGATCAGCTGATCCGGCACAGCGGTGCAGTCTAGACGCACCACAATCGACAAGGGAAGCCTTTGTCAACCAATCCGGTATGCCTCGTGAAACGGAGCCACTTAGTCTAGACACACCCTATGTGCAAAGCCCAAGAAAACTAGCAGGTTATAGGTACATGAGCCCTAGCTAGAATACAAACATTGAAGAACAGAACAAACTACTCCTCTAACAGATCTATATGACCTCACTTATTTCATATATCTTCCACACAGAAATATCTGCCCAGTTTGTTAGGTCAGATTGCCATTCGAAATATATTAGACAGATGCCAGAATACCATCTTCTAAGGATCACTCACATCTCTACAGTAAGGAGTCATTTCACTGACACTGTGCATGTTATATCAACTTCTGGCAGGACCAGAAAGCAGAACCAGGAAGAGGGAGAAGTCCGGATATTCAGGGCTGCTGAGAGATGTGTCAGACTAGACATTTTACAGGTCGGGACATGAGTAAAGTGTATGTGACAGACTCACTGCCTGCTGATGACACCTCTGGCATTTACTGTCCTCAGCAAGGCTATAACCTCTCTGGGGACCATTAGAATTGACTGAAAATCTTATTCTGAAGGAACCTTGAAGACAGAGATAGAGGGTTTGAAGTATTTTTGACATTTAGTCAAATGGTTTTCCAGATATTTTCTGACAAAAGGATTTGTATTTTTGTTTCCCGTTTAATGAAGGTTTAATATCTCTGGTCAGAAAGTGAAGTCACCAATATGTTGCCAGAGAGAGAGCGACATAAAAATGAATATAAATGCTGTTCATAATTTAATGAGATGTTTACCTTGTCTTCCATTTATTTGTTTTATCCACCTGTTGTATCTCATTCTGTGGATCAATTATAAATTTTTTGGAGCTGAGCACAATGGAAACTGGACCCCTGACAGAAGCTTCTAGGCACTAATATTAATAATGAATACATCTTGGTTCTGATATCCTAAAACACAAATGCAAATATGCAAGCCACCATTAAGTGAATGTTAACGGGAACATAATTTTATCTAAACAAACTGAAAGTCAAACAGTCACGTTAAAACAAAACAAAATAGTGCTACTTGAAAAGAAGTTCCAGGGAACATAAAATACATACACTTCAAGGGAAAAAGTCAGCAATATCTATTAGAGCTAGTTGGGAACATGCCATTTTAACTGAAATCAAAATGCTTCACAAAATTGGGTCAGTTTTTAAGAATTTTGCTTGGGAAGAAAACCAGAATAAGTTTATTTTCAGAATCAAACGTTTAGATTTTTTTGTTTTGAAATTACTTTGTCTTGATTTTTTAAATATATATATATATATATATATGTTATAATACAAGCTTTTAAAAAAATGAAATAAAAGTAAAGCATTTCAACTACCTTAACAATTATCAATGTTTTCTTGCAACGGTATTGCTTCATTCACTTCATACTTTCAAACTTCTGCAACAAATGAATCAGGAATGATAAAGGCAACAGCTTCCTTCACAACATAAACTTGATTCATCCTGTGCACTGAATAAATCAGGAGTCTTGTAAAAATGTATGTGATCATGTAATTAAAGACCCCATCATAATACATAGGCACAGGGGGCCAAGTTAAAGTTTCACTGACCACTCTAAGTCTGACATTTCCTAACTTTCGAGTGCTTGCTTTGGAAATTTAATAATGTTATTTTAACATAGTATCTTTTTGTTAATATTAGCCTAGAAAATATTTCCTTAAAACAGACTAAACACATCAGAAATTCTATCATGTGGCATCAGCTGTTACCTTCATGGTCTGTCATCAGGGTTGAAACCTTCAGATCTAGAATTCAGACCTCTGCCACATGAGTAACTGACAGTAGGAAGATGTCATCCCACATGCAAAGCAGTACTAGAGGAGAATGGGACATACAATTTGCCAGTGGGTTTCTCTGCTATCTGCTGAGGAATGATGAAACTTAGGAATCTTGAGGTCTATTCCAGGCTCTTGAGGGGAGGATACTCTTATGGACACAGACTCTTCGGCCTGTTCTCACTACGCATGATGTCTCCTGCCTTGTACCTGTCCTAGCTCTTCCTCACCCCTGGCTCCCTTTATTAGTTTTAAATTCCTCACCTACGCAGTCTCTGTCTCCACCCCAAAGGCTTTTTGATCTAGTCTCTTTGCCCAGCCATTACCAGTTCTTTCCTCTACCCCCAGATCCTCATCCAACCTCAGCATCTCCATCTCCAGCCAGCTAGTTTTCAGTCTGACTTCCTTTACTGGCTCCCATTCCTAGCCTCTGCTTCTCACTGCTGCCTCACCATCCAGCCCTCCTTTCCCCATCAGTCCCAATTTCTCTGCTCCACCAGTACCAATTTCTCTGTCTCACCAGTTTCCTTGTCCCCAATTTACTCTTTTTCAACTCCCTGGATTAGCTTTTGATCCCTCTATTTTCAAAACAGATGACTTCCTCCTTCATGCAGCATGGGTATCAGTGGAGGCAGGAGGGAGCACTGAGAGTGAGGGTATGTCTACACTACCCCGCTAGTTCGAACTAGCGGGGTAATGTATGCATATCGCACTTGCTAATGAAGCCCGGGATTTGAATTTCCCGGGCTTCATTAGCATAAGCGGGGAGCCGCCATTTTTAAATCCCCGCTGCTTCGAACCTCGTGCAGCGCGGCTACACGGGGCTCAAACTAGGTAGTTCGGACTAGGTGCCTATTCCGAACTACCGTTACTCCTCGTGAAACGAGGTGTACCGGTAGTTCGGAATAGGCACCCTAGTCCGAACTACCTAGTTCGAGCCCCGTGTAGCCGCGCTGCATGGGGTTCGAAGCAGCGGGGATTTAAAAATGGCGGCTCCCCGCTTATGCTAATGAAGCCCGGGAAATTCAAATCCCGGGCTTCATTAGCAAGTGCGGTATGCATACATTACCCTCCTAGTTCGAACTAGGAGGGTAGTGTAGACATACCCTGACAGAGTCAGGCTCCTGATCCCAGATCCAGTATCTGGTTTCACCCTGACTCAGATAGCCATTACAGGATAAACCCAGCTACCCTTCCTCCCTTCACTGTAGGCATGGGGCATGTGCAATCTAGTCAACACTAGGATCCTTGAGGGGCTCAAGAAGATGGATGTGAGGCTAGCCTCTTCAGAGAATGTAGCTGCTAAAGGCACAGACCTCTTTATTGAATAGGTTCAACCTGAATTTTTTCTAAGGTTTATAACTGAGCCAAATTTAGCAGATTTTCATAGAGAGGGGAAGAGGCCTACTGCTAACACAAAGGCCACTCCCCTTCATATATTTCAAGTTTTTGATTGTGTTGACAGAATTACTTTAAACGTGATAAATCAAATATATTTGATTGTTTTCAGAAATATCTGAACAGTTATGGGTTGAAATTTTCCAAAATAGTTCAGCCTGAGATAGACTCTGTCATGAAACATTTTAGCCCAAACACTAAAATGTTATATGCAACTGAAAACAGGGTTTTATAATGGGAAATGTCAGGCAAATTGGCAGCACTACTAGTCTCTCCTAAAATTTTTAACAGCTTCTCCTACGCAGATTCCATGAGTGGTTGTTGCATTAGCACCACTGACAGTTATTGCAGGTAAAATGGAATTATTATAGAAGGTCAAGGACATGTGTTTAAAATTAACTTAAACTGACATAAAGGGTAAGTTATGTGTTGGCCTCAACTCATACATGAGTGCAAGTTTAAGCACATGATTGGTCCCACTGCTTTTAATGGGACTGCATGCTTGTTCCAGATTAAGTCCAGGTGGAAAGACCTTGTTGAATTAGGAGCATTATCTCTAATCACTGGACTTATGCTATGAAAGATCAAGAGGATGTTCCTCCATCAAAAGGAAACTAACAGGAGTCATTCATCCTAAAACCAGATAAAAGGTAACAAATGTTTATGCCATGGAGCAATGAGCCTCTTATTCCCTAGAACTTCATACCCTCTCAAACTGCTGTGCCACTCTCTCTGTAGGCAGGAAATAAGGTGGCAGAACCAGGGAGTAGGTGGAGATTTGGTGTCAACTTCCAAATATGTGGATCAGTACAACTAATTTCTGCTCTCTGAGGCTCACTGTGATCACTGCTCAGCAAAACTATATGGTGCCTATTGCTTTAAAAATGGCCCCATAGGTATTAATGCTATATTTATCCTGTTGATCTGAGGTAGCATTACTGGTAGAGGGCTTTTCTTTTCTAAGCCACTTTTCTCGGAATCTCTGCTGATGAGGAAAGACTTGCCATTTGTCATTCCCTATCAAGATGCAATTGTATCTTAAATTGCAGTTGCCTCTGAAACAGAAAACATACAGGACAGCAATTTTACTTATTATATAGTATGGCAGTTCAATTTCATTTTTTAATCACCATGGCTTCAATTTTCACAATGACTTTCTTTTCTTAGTATGTGATATTAGTCCTTGTTTTAATGTCAAATTGTATATAACCAAGATTAGTTTCAAATTGTTTCTGAATCCATTACTTATTGCTTTATTACAACAAAATAATAACAACAAGGAAAACCTTTGTTGGAGAATAAAGTTATATTCAGACAAGTAGAACATTTCCCTCAGTCTTCAACATTTCTTCATCGCATGCTCACCCACTGACTCTGAATGATGCATGTTATTTTCTAAATTTTAATTGCAGAGAACTGTTGGCCACTGCTGAAAACTCATATGATTAAGCCTCTCAGACTCTACAAGTTGTTTGTTGTATGCCAACTTGGCTCAGCCTTCATCATGAATCTGAGTATCTCTAAGAAACTTGCAACAAAGGATTGTGTGTCAGGTGACTATATTGGGTGGAGCTTTTATGAACCTCACCATTTAGAAACATAAGATCTTATTCTTCTAGGTTGCTAAAATAAAAAAAAAAGTTCCCATTCCATTCCATTCCATTCCAAAGCTGCATCCTTTGATTCCTTTACTGGCTTCACACGTATTACCACATAAAATCAAAGCCCTTTGTACCTTTTTACAAGGTCCTACATAATTTTGTCCCACCTTCACCTGATACTAATTTCCCCCGAACTACATCACCCATTATCTAATACTTTCATTTTATGCTTTCACTTGTCTCTTTCTCGGTCTTCATTTTTTGTTTCTCATTGTATTGCCCTCTGTGTGTCAGACAACTTCCATGCTATTAGCCATGGGCCTTGTTAAAAATCTGTCCTTTAAATTCATCTTCACAAAAAATATTCCTCCCTTTTTCTACCATTAATAATGTCCAGTCCCGTTCTCTCCTCTTTTCTCATTGAAACCCTGATCCTTTGAAAACAGCCATAGTGATTTCAGGACTCCTCACATGCAGAAAAGTAAAGCTCAGCTGTAAGTTTTTCAGGATCATGGTCTTGTTGATTATTAGTATTAATCAGTTTTATTATGGTTAACTAAGGGGATAACTAAGAATGGGGCAGAATTGTGCTAAACAGTAGATACTTCCTGACCCAAAGAGCTTAGACCTTTGACTGCAAGTTACTCAGGGCAGTTACCTATTCTCTATAAAATTGTACATAAATTAAATCTGCTGTGTTTTATCCACAACACTACTTACATGGCTTTATTTTGTAGACAGTGGATTTTTGGTGAGTTTTTAAAATTGATATGAAAGCTGAGTTTGATAACTCTCTTGCAGGAAATTTTATATGCAGAGAAGTGGATTAGCTGAGATCTCTCAACATTTTATCCTGCATTCCTCTACATATCTCCTTCAGACTGCATTCAATCACTTAGGGTGTGTCCACACTGCAGGGCTTACCTCAAAATAAGCTAGGCAAATTGAGCTGTCACTTGCATATCTTATTTTGAAATAGCATTTTTGCAAAATAGGGAGCGTCTGCACAGCACTTATTTTGAAATACAGCACTCTTCCTCCGACTTCCCTTATTCCTCATACAATGAGGGTTACTGGAGTCAGAGTAAGAAGTCCTCCAGCTTGACAATATTTTGACACTATTTTGAAATAAGTGCCTGCTGTGCAGACATGGACTAAGTTATTTCGGAATAGCGCCAGTTATTTCAAAATAGTGTTGCAGTGTAGATGGACCCTAAGAAAATGCTTCAGGGGGTAGCCAAGTTAGTCTGTACAGGATACATTTAAAAAACAACAAATAGTCTGGTAGAACTTTAAAGACTAACAAAACATGTAGATGGGATCATGAGCTTCAGATGGGATCATCTGAAGAAGTGGTCTGCGCCCACAAAAGCTCACGATACCATCTACATCTTTTGTTAGTCTTTGAAGTGCTACCAAACTATTTGTTGTTTTTTAAATTTATCCTAAGAAAATAGTAACACACAGGGACTGTGTGTTTTTCTTTTCAACAAGCATTCATGAGATAGAAGGAGAAAGAATTAGGAGAAATTAAAGTGCAATTAGAGCCTGATAGTAAAGTGCAATTAGAGCATGATAGTATTCTGTTCTCCCCACCTCATCTGAAGCACAGAATGGACGGTGGTTCAGGAATGATTCAGAGCAGTGCAGTGAATGAGACACTAGTCTAATTAACTCCTGCCTCATCTGTTGCAGAAGTTGAAAAGTATGTAGTGGATGTGGTGAGGAGTGCAGGAAAAGAAAGCATGGTCTCTAAATTAAGGAACTTTAATGATGCCCTGGGGAACTGGATTCTATCCTTGCCTCTGCCACAGAGTCCTTGTATAAAACTGGATGTAGCACCCCTCTTCACCCAATTACCTTCTTTAATGCCAATCTGTCTACAGGTTTCAGTGGACAGGTCTGGGTTCTTCTGGATCCCGCCACCCACTCAGCAGGGTGTATCTTCCTTATTTTTTCCTATGAATGTATTTGGCGGTGCCGCCACCCCCCTCAGTCCTTCCTGGCAGGGTCAACAGGACAGTTTGGGAGGAAAATTCTAACCACAGGGTAATCCCCACTTACTTGCCAGATAGTTGGCGACTTCAAAAAATAACACAAACACATACAATATATTCAACACAATCATTATATTAAACAGGAAACAATTATAACATAACAGGGTAAAACACTATTTTTAGGTTCACCGGTGCCCACGCTGCTAATACTTGTGACTTTCCCCAGTCACGTGACTTGATGTAGGAAATGTAAGATTAGTGTCCCATTGGTACACATACTTTGTTAGGGCCTTTGATGACCTATGACCACAAAATTCTTCTCTGCAGTGGTTTAGCAGTGTGGCTGACTGGGTTCAGTACAGCCCAAAGGACTCACAAGTGAGAGAAGGTGGTAAATCCCTCCACAGGTTTAATATGCAGCAGGTTATAAAATCCCCAAACCCTTATTCCCTGGCTTGAGGACACAGTTCAGGGAGCAGGGGGTCTCCCCTCAAAATTCTCTGACTGACTAACTGAAAGATGGTGCACTCAGACTCCATGAATGATCCTCCAGTTCAGAGATGACTCTGGACACATCAGTCACTGCAGAGGGGCTGATCTCTGCTAGCATGGATCCGATTCAGGCAGGAATCAGGCTGCTTCGCTCCCAGGATTTCCCCTCTCCACAAAGGGATGCAGGGCTCAAGGTGCAGATTACACAACTGTACTAAAATCCAAACTGTAGTTTCCTAGCCTAGTGCCCAGACACATACACAGCAGGCAGCAGCCCTGAACTAGCAGGCAGAGCAGAGCTGACCATGTGGTGACTGGTCTCACAGAGGCAGCTGGAGGGCTAACTCAGCCTGGCTGGGGAAGTTTTCCAGCAAACTCTACAAACTGGGAATCATCAGTGGAGAAGGAAAACCCAGCTGTGGTTTCTTGCTTTTAGGACCCTAGAGGCTAGTTCTCATGGGGGGACCTTGCATGCAGGCCTGGGGTTTACCAGCTCCCCACACAGCTAGTCCTGCCCTTGCCCTGTCTGGCTCCAGACTGACTCATAAAAAACAATGGCTTCTCCCCTTTCCTGAACTCCCTGGAAGGGGCATCTCCCTCCTTATTTCTTGCCAGGCAGACTCTGAGTTTGCTTTGGTTCCCCCTCCCTTCCAGGGACAGTGTGCCTCTCCCTGAGTTGCCAGCAGACAGAGCCCCAGGAATCTAGGTAATCTCCTTCGGGGTTACATGGGCTAGTAACAAAACCCAACATTTTCAAGGTAGTCTCTAACTGTATGCTCCTCATTTTCTGCATGCCACATGTAAGCCACTTGCAGAAGTGCAGAAGCAAACTTAATTCTGGGTTTACTTAATCTCAAGTGTGTGACTTTGCAAATTAACATCCTTTTGACTTAGTTCTTTAGATGAAATGAAGTATTGTTCACAGACAGATTTTCCCCAAGAAACTTCTTGGTAAATCTCTTAGATGCTTGTTTGTAATTCTCTCTTTTTTACTTAAAGAAAGACCTGCATTTTTCTTCTGTTTACACTATGCTCTTAATTTCCTTACAGCTAGGATTGATTAAACACATAATAACTAAGCCTCTTCTTGAAAGGCAATTTGCAATGGCTATGCTGCCATGCATTTCAGATTATATTTTTAAAATAACTGTTTCCTCAAGGGTATTATCTAGCCTCCAATACTACTGAACAACTAGATGCTCACATTTAACAATACAACATTATTTGTATCTATCTATATGTAATAAACAATTGTGCATCTATCTATCTGTGAATCCATCTGTCTGTGTGACTGTCTAGAAGTCCAACCTCCCCATCCCTAGGCCACAGTGCCGGAGGGAGAAAGGCCCCTGACAGCCAAGGAGTTAGGTAAGAGAGAAGGATACTGCTGGCCAGGAGGGTTGGGGGAAGACAGAAGACCCCTGGCAACTGGGGAGGCAGATAGAAGGCCCCTGGCTTCCTGGGAGGTTGGGGAGTGAGAGAAGGCCCCTGTTGGCCAGGGAGATTGGCGGGAGACAGAAGGTCTGTGCCATTTGAGAGGCCGGGGGGAGGGAGGGGTTGAAGGGCCCCACCAGCTGTGGGGAGAGAGAAAGTCTCATCCAATGGGTCCCCTCACCTCCTAGAGCTCTTTCTTACCCCCAACCCTTATGCTCTTACCTCCCCACCCCCATTGCAAGCCTCCTGCTCTGCCCCCTCCCACATTCCCAAGGCCCTGCCCTGACACCTACAGCCCTCTCACCATCAGGCCCCTGCCCTGGAGGACCCAGGCAGTGCAGGGTAATTCTTCTAGTTTTATATAAAAAAGTATCTCTTATGATCTCAGAGTTCAAACTGCAATAGACACTGATGTACTTCTGTATATATTGCTCATATTTAAAGGCCAAGATCCTGCAAACAATCACATGTTTAACTTCAATGCAGCTACTTGCATGTTTAAAAGTTACTTATGGGCTTAAGTGTTTGAAGGATCAGGACCTATTTCTATAAAGTCTTGCTCCACAGCCCATTTTAGTTAACTAGAAACTTTTGACTGATTTCAATGGACTTTGGATCACGTTCTTGATCTCTGTGAGTATAAGTACATGCATTGCTTCCATGACCAGAGTCGTCTCTCTATCTGTTCATCCATGCATTTCTAGTGCTTCCATCACCCAGAATATGTAATGACTACAGGCTGAACCTCTAAAAACCAGGACTCTGGTCTGGGAACATCCATGGTGTTACTGGACCATGGATGACCCTGAACCAGAGAGCCCCAGCAGCTGGGAGTCAGGTGGCAGGAGAGCCTGCAGCTGGGAGCCCTACTGGAGCAGGGAGTCCATCTGGAACCAGCGGCAGCAAAGATGATGGCCAGGAGTTGAGTGGCATGACGGCCTATGACTGAGAGCCTTGCTGGGCCTGGGAATCCACTGGGGACTTGCGGCAGTGGGGCTGGGAACCCATCCGGGGTCAGCGGCATGAGCAGAAATGGGGGCAGAAAAGCCAGCAGCCAGGATCAAGGTTAGCCAGTGGCTGTGGGATCAGGAGCCCAGAGAGGGGTGTATGGAAGTGAAGTCCATCCAAGGGGCTGGTGGGTAGATGGCAGCTGGGATCGGGAGTGGGGGGCGGAATTGATCTCCCCTAGTACAACAAACTCCCTTATTTGGGATTAGTCAAGTTGCAAGGGTGCCAGACCAGGGAGGTCCAGCATGTAATTTATGTAATATTGTCATTACATTTTACCTGCAAACTAAAAATATATCAGCATGCATCTGCTTAACCAGAGGACAGTGTGATAAAGGGTTAAAAAATAACATCTGAAATATAAACTATTTAAAAACTAAATGGATTATCATTTTTCCAGAATTTAAAAAAAAATCTACCTTTTATTAAATTTAATCTAAATCATATATTTATACCATATTATTTAATTGTTTGGCATTTTCACAATTTTTGGTAAATTTTAATTACTGGAGCAATTAAGAAGATCCTAGAAAATACTTATAATGAGCTGAAGTCATATGCTTTAGTGTCACCCTGGAGCTTTAAGGCACCTGCCATATGTTCCCTTTAATAATTGCTACTTTTGCTTTCTGAATGCAGTAGGAGAATTTATTAACTTGTAGAGTCTTCTAAGATATATGCACTTGTGGCTGAAAATGTGAAAAGAATACCAAAAATCATTTCAGTCTTAACCAGACTGAGTTAATACGAGGTAATATCTAAGGACAAGGGCTAATTTGACGCACTTCCATGAAGTAGCAGACATCAGACGAAAAAAATATGCTTTAAAAATGAATAAGAAAAAATAGGGACACTCAGAATTAGCATCCATTGGGATTACAAGATCAAGATTGGCTGCTTGGGATGCATTCAATATTTAAAAAGCTTTTTAAGTTAGTATGATAATTTTAGCTTATTTAATTCTTGTAAAAGTAGATTTTCAGTATTTAATATGCTGAATGACCTAGTCCTTAATGTTTTTTTTCTTAAATAAAAATTGCATAGATACCTTGTAATTCTGGATGTTTGCATGTTTCCAAAGGTTGTATATTAATTCATGGCATTTTAGATTCATTTGCTTGTAAGAGAAGATTTATTAATTATATATTTCATAGCAAAATGTGACCTCAACCAGAGAAGAACACACAAATCTATATAAACATTATAATTAGAAACATTTAAAAAAATTAAATTGAACGCTGTCTTATGTTTTAAAATGAAACGTATAACATGGTTAATTTTTACAGGTAAATGTAAATTCACAATATTCCTCAGGGAAAATAATGGCCCAATCAGATTATGTTCATGTAAATTGCTAATCTACTACCAAAACCAGGCCCAGCTTTCTCTCTCTGTGTGTGTGTGCATGTGTAATTAAATGCACAATTCATCAGATATTTTGTACCTCAAAAAATAATAGTTGGCAAATCTGGTTCTAAATTAATGCTGTTAAGATAAGGAATTCACTTTTTTCCCATTAGCAGAGTCCTACCAATATCCCATCTAAACTTGAACATCAATCTTATACTTCATTGTACAGTAAACTTCCGATAATCCGGCACCTTTGGGACCCAGGGGGTGCCGGATTATCAAACATGCCGGACTATCAGAAGGGGGGGCTATGAGGGGTCTGGAGTAGGGTGGGAGGGGGATGCCACCCCAGACCCTTCAGAGCCCCCCCTTATAATAGTCCGGCTCTGCCCCAGGCGTCACTGATTCAGCCGCTGCTGGTCAGTTTCAGCAGCAGCTGAATCGGGGATGCCTGCAATAGAGCAGCTGGGGTGCTGCTGGGTTGGTCCCGCAGCGCCGAGGGGCGGCGCTACGGCACCAACCCGGCAGCACCCCAGCTGCTCTTGGGGACGCCTGGGGCAGAGCAGCTGGAGTGCTGCCGGGTTGGTCCCGCAGCACCAAAAGACGGCGCTGCGGGACCAACCCGGCAGGACCCCAGCTGCTCTGCCCCAGGAGTCCCCGATTCAGCCGCTGCTGAAACAGATCAGCGGCTGATTTCAGGAAGCCCAGGGCAGAGCTTCTCTGCCCGGGGCTTCCTGGAATCAGCCGCTGATCTGTTTCAGCAGCGGCTGACTTGGGGACCCCTGGGGCAGAGCAGCTGGGGTCCTGCCGGGTTGGTCCCCAGCACCGAGAGGCGGCGCTACGAGACCAACCCAGCAGCACCCCAGCTGCTCTGCCCCAGGCGTCAGGATTCAGCCTACTGGTGAAACTGACACTGCTGAAAAAGATCAGCAGCTGAATCCCGACGCCTGGGGCAAAGCAGCTGGGGTGCTGCCAGGTTGGTCCCGTAGCTCCACCCCTCTGCGCTGCGGGACCAACCCAGCAGGACCCCAGCTGCTCTGCCCCAGGGGTCCCCAAGTCAGCCGCTGCTGAAACAGATCAGCGGCTGATTCCAGGAAGCCCGGGGCAGAACAGCTGTGCCCCGGGCTTCCTGGAATCAGCCGCTGATCTTTTTCAGCAGCGGCTGAATCCGGGACCCCTGGGGCAGAGCAGCTGGGGTCCTGCTGGGTTGGTCCCGCAGCGCCAAGGGGTGGAGCTACGGGACCAACCCGGCAGCACTCCAGCTGCTCTGCCCCAGGCGTCCCCAAGAGCAGCTGGGGTGCTGCCGGGTTGGTCCCGCAGCCCCGAGGGGCAGCACTACGAGACCAACCGGGCAGCACCTCAGCTGCTCTGCACCTAGCTTTCCCGATTCAGCTGCTGGTCAGTTTCAGCAGCAGCTGAATGGGGGAAGCCTGTCCAGCTGCCCCAGCACTTCCGGGTTCCTGATGGTGCCGGACCATCAGGAGTCCCGGAGCATTGGATGCCGGACTAATGGAGTTTTACTGTATTGTTTCTTGTGATCAAAATTATCTTGATTCTTCAAGCCAAAATGATCATGAAATATTTCTGAGTATTTTTTTTTGTTGGACACACTGTTTGAGGAAGAATTCCTGACTAAAATGAAGTCAATGGCAGTTGCCATTTACTTCTGTGGGCCAGAATTTCCACTCTAACACTTTTTAATTTAGTGTAAATAATACTGACTATAGTGCACTTCAGACATGCAAGTCTGAAGTCTTAATATAGATAAGCACAAGATCAGAGTAGTTTGCAACTAGATTTTGTCACCTAGGGCCTGTTCCAGAGCCCATTAAACACTTTCCTTTAGTTTGAATCAGATTTGAATCCCACTCATTTTGAGGAATTAAAATCAGTTATACCAATAAAAACATTCTATATATGCAAGTACAACTAAAAAAAACCCAACAGGTTAAACTGTCTTTTTCAAGTTAAATATAAGGGTTAACAACAGATCATGAATTGATCTATATATCTAATCTACATTTTTATATGCACTTATTTATCACTAGAGGATTTACCTGGTATCGCTCAGGTCCTTTTTGAAATAAAATGAAAATGTATTGAAATCATTACTCTGGGGTGGGACTGGAGATGAGAGGGTCAGACTGCCACAGTACAGAAGACTACCCCAGCACCTCTCTATAACTGCTGCAGCTCCAGCAGGCACTGCCAGTGGAGGGGTCCTTTCCCCCCAGCTGGGGCAGGTACAGGTTCATCTGCCCCCTGTGCTTCCCAGCCAGAGTGAGGAATGCAGCAAAATGCATTTTCCCTTCACTCCCTGACAAAGGGAATGAGCCAGCAATATTCCTGTGCAAATGGGCGGCGGGGGTAGATCTTCATTCCCCCCCCCCATCCTTTGTGCCTGCCTAAAGGGCACCTGATGGGTGGAGATTCAGGGCTAGAGGAGTCTCGGTAGTAGGGGCATGCTCCCAGACAGCACCTTTCCTCTGCCTAGTGAGTCTCTCTCTCTTTCTTGGTATAACCAAACCCTTCCCTTGCTTTAAGTTATGATAAGCGGAAGCTGTATACTAAATTTTGTGGTTCTAGCTCTTACCATTTAGTAGGAGTTCTTGAACAGACAGACAGACAAACACTCTAAAATGTATACAGATTATTGCTCTTTCTGAATATACATGTGGGGTAGAAAGAGACAGAGCAGAGGAAGGAAGTTTAGCTTCACAGGAAGAAAAAATGGAAAGATTTTTGTCAAGAGAAAGTTCCAAAACCCATTTCTACTGAAAAACGAATGCTAAAAATGACCTCTTCAACAGAACAAGTGCCTCTATCCTATCCAAGTCAAAACATCACACAAACTGCATATAAGCATCTTCATATTGTGATGTGTTTTAAATTATTCTTTTAGCTTGATATCATGAGAGACACTCAATTCCCAAAGCTTTGACACCTGCACTCTTTGAAAACCTTTGCCCAATGTTTTTATTAACTCAATTTAATGGAACCTTTTTTTATATGACCTTAAGAATTTAATAACTTCTCAATGCAAGGACAATAGCACCTGCAGGCTCTGCGGGGATTAAACTGCGGAAGTTCAAAATGTTTGCAGGAATGAACACACACACACACAGAGAAATAGGGGGAACCCTCCTTTCCTCCCTCCCCCACTGAAACTACACAAATCAGTCACTCAACCTTGAGTTGGTATTACAACTGGTTATGTCTTCCCAAAGATATGTGACATGAAATTCTGTGCATCCAAGGCATTCTGCAGCTCACTTAGAGTTTTTTATTAGTATTAATCTAGCTTTGATCATGCCAGATATACTAGCAATTTTCAGTTCCAGAGTGTCTCCTTTTCTGGCTAACTCTCTGCATAGATATAATCAATATGTTATTAGTCAAAAATCTGACGGAGGCCCATCAATTAATCCCTAGCATTTTCTACTATGGAGTAAACTCAGCCACATAATATGGATGAGATTTATCTTAATCCAATTAAAAGTAAAATGAATTTTTTTCCTGCTCTCCATCTATGTTAATTCAAACGTCTGAAGAGAACTGCTCCGAGGAAATAATTTTATGCTTGACCTTTTATGTGCAAGGTTAAATTCAGTAAAGATATATACACAAGGAAAATCAATGAGCTTTCTTTCCAATTCACCTCCAACCTCCAACTAATACCAGGAAACAATGCCATAGAACTCTCTCTGATTTCTAAGTGACAATGATGTATTTATTTTAGTTGCACGCAGGACTTGATCATTTGGGATATGTCTACACAGAAGCATTATTTCGGAGTAACTGATTCTATTCCAAAACAATATAATCTGTGTCTACACTATAAGCAGTTTTTATGACAAAGTCAAAACAATGTCGACCTGGAGTACTTCTTACTCCTGTAACCCATATTTTATATGGAGTAAGGGAAGTCGGAGGAAGAGAGCTCCTGCTGTGTAGACAGCACCTAAAGCCGAGATAAGCTATTTCAACTTCAGCTACGCTACTGACGTAGCTGAAGTTGTGTAGCTTATTTCGGTTTCAGCCTTGCTGTGTAAATGTGCCCTGTGCTAGTTATCTAATATAATGACAACACCAGTTAGGGAAACAAACCTTGATTGATACCATTATTTCTCCAATGGATAGTATAATGGAAACTGGCCCTTACGTGCATTTGGACCCTTCGCTGTGATAAAAAGTTGAGTAAGGACTAAAATAATATAGTTGTTGCTCAGGATATGCTTTTTACAGAGAAACTCTAACTGAATTCTCTTGCTTGTTTTAGAGCCCCTCAGAAAACTGACTCATCTGACACTTTAAACAGGAAACTGAATTAATTTTCTTACATTTCCCTCTGATTGAAATCCCACCCTCCCCATAACTCTTGGTTACGCTTATAGTGCTGACCTCCTTTCTGTGATGCTGTCCTGACTTTTTCAAAAGGCCTCCAAAGGGAATGAACTGAACAGCAGCAGCAGGGAAGAGTAACCAGGGTTACTGCCATTCCTTTTTGCCTGTGTTTCTGCACCCTGCATTCAGGCAGAACTCCTGGGATGGAGGCGGAAAAATGGCTGCTGCAAACCACAGTAGTGGGAATTGGATCATGCTTAGGGACACAGAGCTTGGTAGCAATCCCTACACTTCATATGCACAGTTTCTTCACTATACACATCAGTATGACCAGTATGGGAAGGGAGCTCTTATGCTTCTGCAAGGTCTGTGGAAAGCTCCATGTTGTATGAGAACTGTACTATGCAGATGCACTGCAGTGACATTGGGCTGAGTATGCACCAAGCCATGCTATACAGTGCCTACTGGCCTTTCTTAGAAAGAAAGCCGGGTTTTGTGAAAAGTGTTAGTAAACAAACACTATGCAACACCTAATGTCGAGAGGTTTAAAAAAAACGCTAAAGTACAGTGCTGGTCATGGTCAACCTTGCATTCTGCTGAGTTCAGAGATGACTAGGAGTAGGAAAGCTAGCTTACAAAGTGAGACTCATATAGAGAAGGATCATGTGTGCCACATGAAGAGAATGGTTTTTGGTATTGAGGGTTGTTGTGACTATCGCTTAATTAGCCAAGCAGGTTTATGCGGCACACCTGTGGCTATGTTTGTGTATGCACTTGTAGTTTTAATGAAATATTCTAGCGTTCATGATCAGTATGCATTTCTCAAGAATTTCTTACTTTAGCCATTTTTGTTGTAGCCCTTTCTAAATTGTGACTCAAATATCAAAATTAGGAAGCCCATCCTTTTTCAAATTCTTAATTAAAAAGTGGCTGAAGGGTTTTGTCTCAGAATAAAAAAAAAATCAGTTTTAGGAAAAGACCAAGCAAAGAAAGTTGTAGTTCAGTGGTATGCTAGTACATGAGGTAGCATCTTAAAATGGGGCAAGCCATCACAGAATTCACATGCTAATTACTCAGATACCATTATACCTCCAAATACTCACATACACCTCCTCACCTCCACACGCTGTCTTTCAAATCCAACATATTACTATCCAGGATACACACATCAAATTCCCCCCCGCCCCCCGCTACCCTCAGTCTACACAGCATTAACTCTTTAGCTGACACACAAAAAGATTTTTAAGGTGAAATCTGTCTTAGAATAGCTTCTTAAACTTGTTGAGGCAAGTAGGGGGATCTAATATGGAACTCTGATGGTGTTGGAGATAGGGATGGCTTTTCAAGGATTGGGATGAAGGTGATGCCAAGGAGAAGCACACAACTATGCAAGAGTTAGTATGGAACAACCTGAAAGGACATGGAGAAGGGTGGGATATGGATAATTCTGCCCTGGCATATCCACAATGGAAGTTTCTTCCTACTGAAGTCAGTCAGTGATTGGCATCTATCCTGGGGGATGCAGATGCAGTCCATTATATATTATTTTCCAGTGAGTGAATTACCTTGGCAAATATTGAGTGGGCATGGAAGTGAACTGTCATCTCATCTCCCTGAAGTCAGGATTGGGCTATAAGGGGACACTCATATTGCTGCTGTGCCTACAATGACTACAGCCCTTCACTCTAGAACTCAGCCAGCATAAGATAGAAAAGACTCAAATTTAACTTAAACCATGATCTAATTTAAAACCTAGCTCCTGATAATTTCTTGCCTCATGTTCAGGGTCTCATTGATGGCCATATCTAGGGTCAATAAGTAATTCTACAATTCTACATCCTCCTCCTTCCTCTGTTAGATTAACAGAGACTCGGTGTGTAGGAGGATGCCTTCCTCTGTAGGATGGGTCATATGTAGTTTTAAACTAGTGCAAATGGTGAATTAACTTGAAGTCTTTAAATCATAATTTGAAGTCATCACTAACTCAACCAGAGGTCAGGGGTCCATTACAGAAGTGGATGGGTGAGATTCTGTGGCTTGCTATGTGGCTTTCAAGTAGGAATAAGAGATCCTCCAGAAAAGGGCTTTATTCCGGAGGATCGCGCCAGTCTAGACGCTTTTTTCCGGCTTTTCCCCAAGCCGGAAAAAAAGCGGTGGACATGTTTATTTAAATCCACGGGGAATATTTAAATCCCCCACGGATTTCCCTATTCTGACTTACCTGCTTTGCATCCCTTTTCCGGAATTTGGGGCCAGTGTAGACGTAGCCTCTGTGTTTAAACGGACTCATTGTATTCATTCTGATTCCTGATCTAAAGACTGGCAAGAACTTGTAACTAAGGGAAAAATATCAGTTGTGGGCTTGGGGGGAGTGACACATAGAAGAGCACTAGGTAGGAACTAGGAGTTACATCTTGTAAATTCTTCTGTATGTACCACAGCTCTTTTATTATTTTGATATGCTTTCTCTGTAATGCTTCTTCCTAATGAATAAATGTGCTTGCTTGGAAAGAGCTGTGTAGTCATTTATAATTGCTGGCAATGCACTGTTCATAGTCCTCAGATGGCGAGCAAAGTCCAGGTGATGGCTTTATGGGCAGAATGGGCTGCTGAGGAGATCATAGTGTACATCAGGGAGCTGTAAAGCTTTAAATTCCTCAGTCAGAAATGAGTGAGATGCAGATCTCAGTCTAGGAGAGGTGCTGGCTGGAGGCAAGAAAGCTTTAAATGAGTATTGTTGAGGGACCCCAGAAGGGGAAATGCAGGTGCAGTAATCCTGAAAATGACAGGAAAACACCAAGACATGGATGATCCAGAGATTTCTCATAAGTATTAAGCATCCCTTTATAAAGAATAAGTAATACAAAACCATGAGGAGAGGAGACTAAATGCAATCTCTTCAACATCGTTGGACTTTTTCCCTTGAATGAGATTCTTTCCTAATTCAACCATATTGCTAGGTGAGTCATCTACAGATGTTCTTAGAAGGGGAGACAGAAAGCAATGCACTCAGTGTCTCATTTTAGCCGGGGTCTACACTAGGGAGTTATATCAAAATAACTCCCCTTACTTCAAAATAACGAGAGAAGCATCCATATTACCAAGCCCGTTATTTTAAAATAACGGGCTAGTTATTTCAAAATAACAACTCCTGCTTTCCACGAGGAATAATCCTTATTTCAAAATAGTTATTTCAAAATAGCAGTAGTGTGGACATTCCACTGATGTTATTTTAAAATAACTACACTCCAGAGTCATTTGGAGTAATTACTCCCAGTGCTTCCTGGGGCTCTAAGTCAAGATAATGCATCCATTTTAAGGGAGCCTGCCTTGGACTAATTTTGAAGATTCCCAGTAGAGTGGATGCACTATTTTGAAATAGTTATTTCAGAATTATTATTTCAAAATAAGTTATTTCAAAATAATTTCCTAGAATAGACATTCCCTTAGTGATTGTCAGTGCCAGTGTGGTCAACACTATCCTCTAAGGTGTAAATTAAAAGACTGGAATATCATAATTCAGTCAGTCATACTGTATACTGTCTATATAACCAAGAGTTTTCTATCTATGACAGAGCAGTCAGCAGCACTGAATGTGTCCTCTAATTAACAATGCATAACAACTATTTCTGCTAGAGCTGGGCACACTGATTTTCTCAGTTCCCAACACTTTTGATTATAATCATGAAAATGTTCTTCTGCAAACCACAAGGTAAATAAGAGTTTCTAAGATTGTGTTGTACAGAATGGAGTACTGAGAAATGCTCAAGTTATCTGTGCATGGTTTCTGACATTCATACTTGTATTTGTGGATTTAAAATTTGGATTAACACAGAAACATGGAACCAGTCATGATATATTTTTATACTGTTCCTACCAGTGGTCAGTATCCCATACTTCAGAAATAAATTATATATTCATCTGTGCACATAATAAATACACAAAGACTTTCCATTTGAATATTTGTTCTCATTAACGTTGTATTTAGATGTGAACTATGCCGTAAAATGAGCAACATTAACAGATTGCACAGTGTTTGTTGCAGCATAAGAACCTATACAGAATTATTTTTAATACAAAATAACTGAAGTTTAACTATAGTGAAATTGGTATGTAGGATTTTTAAAATTACATGCAATGTAACAGAAGTCTTACAGTATACTTTCCCAAGCAGAACATATACCCTACACTTTGAGTCCAGTTTTTGAATGCATATTTTAATAAATTCAGATTAGTTCAATTCAAATTCACTTATTCCTCCTGACTTCTTTCATATTATCTTTCAGATGACTAGTGGTGGTCTCCTATGTGAAGAGACAAAACAGGAATCAAGAATAAAAAATAATTCCCAATATTTGGATGTTTGTGACACTCAGCTGAGGAAAGGGATGGCATTTAGGAGTAAGCTAGCAAATGTTTTGTTTTGTTTTTTAAATCAGAAGGATTCTTGTCTCTTCTTACAAGAGGAGTGTATCTCAGCTGCCTTCTTCCTTAGTCAAAGCACTTCATTGTCTTACTCCTGTTTTTTTTAATCTTGGTGAGAGGAGTCAGCAATTTATGCAGCAAGAGATATGACTTCACCAATTAAGAAGGGGAATTGTTACAGTGTGCACAACCCAGGCAGCTTGTAGAACTTCAAAGGACTAGCAGAGTTTGCAGCTCATTTGACCCCTTGGCTATTGGGAGTCCAGATATCAAGAAATATGGAAAGTTCCCTACTGCATACAATATGTTTTGCCCAGCCTCAAAAATGGGATTCAGATGGAAAACTGTGGCAAAATATGTTTGTCCTTAAAATTGGAATTTCTTAGGTGTGAGAGTTGAGTTCTCTTTCTTCACAATTTGTAGGAAAGCCAAAACTTTATATTCAAATGGGGAGGAGAGGGAGAGGAGGGCAATTTGATTATTGCTGTTTTCATTATGCTAATTAAGTTTCTTGTCTATGATGGGAAGAAAATGATTCTTACTGGGATTCTTTATGATTTTCACATGACAAGGGACCATAATCTCTCAGTACTGTAACACTATGCTGCCTGTCTCCCAGCAGGAATCTCACTGAAATGAACATGGCAGTATCCAGGAAAAGAAACTGCATGTTATAGACATGGATAACATTCCCCACCCTCTATATTTCAGCATTCCTCTGCTTCAAGTAGCTACTGTTTTTCTAATTGGAATGATTACTCTATGAAGCATCACAAAGCT
Organism: Pelodiscus sinensis; assembly: GCF_052426305.1. Taxonomy (NCBI): domain Eukaryota; kingdom Metazoa; phylum Chordata; order Testudines; family Trionychidae; genus Pelodiscus; species Pelodiscus sinensis. The sequence continues at coordinate 43,865,059 of NC_143060.1, forward strand.
CTGAATTGAATTAAGGAACGCAAGTGCTTTAAAGTAAACTGCAACTTGCAGTAACACAGAAATCAAAATACACTAGAAATGAATTATAGCAATGATACAAATTAGATAGATTAATAGCAGTGAAATGATTTTCAGACATTTGCTACTCCAAGAGTAATAAACGTAAAAAGTGAAGTTGCTTCATAATACAACATGAAATGTATTATGGAGAATGGTTTCATAGCTTTTTTTTTTCTGTGTGTTTAAATTTTAAATGATATATTTATACTGGCAGATTTGTTGCAACTTTTTCACTTTTTTCCTCAACAGGTATTTTCCCCCATCTTATGTTATACAATTTAGGCAGCCTAAGCTGTAGAAAAAGAAGGACCACTATCAATCATTTAAACCTGAGTTCTAAAAATAAATCACTTTACACAGAAAAGGAAGAAAAGCAAACCATGTCTACATCTCTGTGGAGACAGCCTGACACAATAGACCAGGTCTCAGAAAGGGCAACTAACACATTATTGTAGTCTTTAACACTGAACAATGAGTCTTTTCTTACACATAAAACCACGCATAAGATTTTTTTCCCCCAAGGAGAGGGAAAATCAAACTATTTCCTTTTTTACCCTATGGAGTTGTCAGTTTTTACTGAAACTTGCAAGATTTTTTTCACTGTTCCAGGTTGAGAAGCATCCAGAAATATATGTAACCTTTTCCTGTGCTCAAGATAACAGCTTTTGTAACAAGGCTGCTGAAGGCGGTCTGCTCCTGACACCAACAATAATGAAATATTTGCTCATATGCTCTGTGAATCACAGAAATTTGATATTGAAAAGAAATATCGGGTCATCTAGTCCATCTCTTTGCCTGCCAGAATTGTATATTTTTCTTGCTTAATTTGCTTACATGATTCAGCTGACAGGGTTTCCAACACTTCCTGAGAGAGATTATTAGATCTTAAGTTTATAAAGTTTTTAATAATTGTGAATCCTTGATTTTTAAGGAGGCTACTAAAAAGTAACAGGATAGGATGGCCAATGCAGTCAATTTCTTTCCTTTCTTCCAGAACCATATGCAGAGGGATGAGCACAGATTTCACCCTTCACCTCTAATCAGCTTCATCCAGCTCTGCAGCATCATTACCCCTTTCCTTTGTTGGACCAAAAATTATACAGCAGTGTATATGCAGTTTGGTGGGCTGATGGAGTAGCGCAAGGGCAATGAAGCACAATGTTTTCCTCTGACATTGTGGCCTTTCTTTTCTATGTAGGATGGGGAAACTCCTGTCAGAAAGAACCGTCAGACCAGGGAAAATCCCTGATGGCAAAGTCCATCCATGTGAAGAGGGGTCAGAGCTGCAGTGGATCCTAGCTGGGAGCAGATATTATGGTCCTGTTTTGTGAGAAGCAGACAAATCCCAGCTCTTCCAATGGAATAATATCAGACAATCTCTAAACATGTGATTGCAGTACCATTTTGTCTGTGACCTGACATTCAAATTTTCTGTTGGAGGAGAAATCAGTCATGTAAAATTAATATATATTCGTATAGTGCAACTGGCTTATTTTACAATGTACACATCAGTCCTGGGACAAAGGTGATTGCAGTCATCCTTCAGGAATCTCAGCCCAACACCAATGGTTGATTCCCGGAGAGCATCCTTGCCTCAAGAATTGAATCTAATAAGAGAGATTAAGGGAGGGAGATCAAGTTCCTCTGCTGCCTGCCATAGCTCCCCAAAAAGAAATTGTAGCACAAAACTAATGATGGCACAGTATTTCTTCCATGACTGGCCAGGGCTTTCACAGTAAGGAAAGGAATGGTAAAACAACGTGTAAGAATTCCACTAGATGACTTCCAATGTTCTAAGAGGAAACTAAGTAACAGTATAATAGCAATTCCTCTTCCTCAGTCTCTTTCCTTTTTCCATGAGATGGAGCACTCCAGTCTCTTAATTGCATCCATTATTCCTTGCTTTACCCTTTTGTATGATATTTTTCCTTAATCTTCATGTTTCAGAATGAAATCTATTATTTCCCTCCCTCTTGTGCTCTAAGTTCAGAACTAAATTAGGCTTTCCCAAAAGCCACCATGCTCTGCCCAGCAAGCCCTTCTGCCCAGCAAGACCTTCTGGTCAGAATCCTAACCCTTCCCCAGGCCATACATAGACCACAACTGTGACTCTAGCTCAGAGTCTTTCACTCCTGCACACCTCCACTTGAAATATTTCCTTAAAATGATTTTTTTGAATTAATGCTGTGAAAATGCAAATCTTTTATTTTTAAAAATGCTATTTTTGTAAAAGCACTCATATATCATTTTCATTGGACTCTTAATGATAGGGTGGTGATTGGAAAATTAAGAAAATATTTAATACATGGTTAATTAGCTGTTGTGCAAAGAATCTATGCAGTGCAGCAATTTTTAATATATGTATAGATTGTTCAGAAATTGTAGGGATAAATAGCTTAATTTCCTCTAACCATTTATTAAGACTTTCTAGTCATTCTTACCACTTTAATCCTTGTTTATTGTCCCTAAGTTATTTGAATACTGTAGGCCGAAAATAGTTTAAATACTGCAATTAAAAATAAATAACAACAAAGCTTCCCCAAAAAGGACTCATAATTGGCAGCATATTTCATATGTTACTTTACAATATATCAGCCAAATCATGTTGCCCCCATAAAGGTCATGCATGTATTTCTAATACCTTGTCTAGACAACCTTTAATAATGCAGTATAAATGAGCGCTGTTAAAAGCAGAAAGCTTGCTGTCATTAAATTGGAACTCTCTATCTTGTAGATATTTCATGCTACTTCAACAAGATACTTCATCCCTTTTCAAGAAGTAAAAATATTCTATGATCTAATTAATGCTTTCTAGAGGTGGCTGGTCTGGAGTCTAGAATTTTTTTCTTTACAAGAAGAAGGATGATTCCAGTGGTTACAGTGTTAGCCTAGGGCCTGGGTTCAAGTTCCTGCTCTGCCACAGGCTTACTGTTTAAAGTAGGGAAAGTCACTTGGCCTTTTTGTGCCCAGCTCTGTAAAATTGGGATAATAACACTATTATTACTCAAAGGAATGTTGTGAGGCTAAATACACTGAAAATGGTGAGGTGCTCACATACTTCAGTAACAGGACTAGATTGTGGCTAGCCCTCCATGGCTACACAAGAGTGAAGGAGGATATGTCGACACAGAAAAGTTATTTTGAAAAAACAGCCATTATTTCTAAATAACCTTACTAGCGTCTACACAGCCAAACTGCTATTTCAAAATTAATTTGAAATAGCATAGGGCTTATTTTGGAATTGGTAAACATCATTCCAAGAGGATTAATGCCAATTTCGAAATAGCTATTTCAAAATAAGTGCTGTGTAGACACTTATTTAGAAATAGGGGGCCTCCAGCCCTTCCCAGGGTGCCCTGGTGGCCACTCTAGCCTCAAGCAAGAACACTCCTGTCCCTCCTGCCCTTAAAGGGGTTGACTCTGGCCACAGTGTCTGTGCCAGCTCCAAGCTTGCCAGCCCAGAGCCAGCAGTCACTGCCCCGACCCAGTGGCCCCAAAACATGAGTCAGCAATCCACTGGCAGCAGATCTCCACCGCTCCCCAGAACTAGTCTACCAGCTCCCAGGAGCCTGCCAGTACCCGGAGAAAGCAGGCGCCTTCCTGGTCCAGGGTGGAGATCATGGACCTTATTCAGGTTTGGGAGGGATGCCCCCAGTGTCCATGATCTCCCCACTAGATGGAGGAACGTAGCCGTCTATGGCAGGATAGCTGCCAGCCTGGCCACCAAAGCCCACATGTGAACCCAGGAGCAGGTTCTCATGAAAATCAAGTTGGTCCAGCGAGACTCCAATGCTGAGTCCTGAGCTTTCCCTCCCTCTTCTTCCCCTTGTGTCCCCCTTCCAGCTCCCTCCTCTCAGCTTTCCCCCTCCTCTCTCCCACTCTCTGTCTTCCCCTCTCCTGCCTCCTTTCCCCAGTCTCACCAGAGTTTCATCCCCCCAGTTTTGTTAAAAAAAAAGAGTTTGTGTTCATGAAAATATGTGTATTTTATTTGACATCAGGAAGGGGGGTTAGGGAGGGGTAAGTGGAAGGATGTGAGGGAGGAATGAGGCACAAGCCCCCAGTGGGGCAGACCAGGGAGGCTCTTAGTGCTCCTCAGGGTGGAAGCTCTTCCGCAGAGCCTCCTGAATACTGACAGCCCCCCGATGGACCTCCCGGATGGCAGCCTGCTGAAAGTGCAGCCAGGTTCACAGCAACGTGTCCACGAGAAGCACCAGAGTGCCCAGGAGCAGCTCTGGCTCCATGCTGCAGAGTGCTGTGGTGTCTCTAGTGAGGGCAACCAGAGCACACAGAGACAAAATGCTTTGCTGTCCCTCATCGAGGTAGGCAAGTAAGCAGGGAAACCTGAGAATCAGTTGTCCAGGGGGGTCCCTTTAAGCACGGGCCTCAGTAACTCCTGACCCGATGCCCTGCCGGACCTGGTTCCAGCCAGCTTTAAAGGCGATTCAGCGTCCACTCAGTGTGGACATGCTATTTCAGAATAGCAAAATGCTATTTCGAAATGCAGTTTGTATGTAGATGCGTTGTTTTGAAATATCTTATTTCAAAATAACTATTTCAAAATACAGGCAGTCCCCGGGTTACGTGGATCCGACTTATGTCGGATCCCTACTTACAAATGGGGTGAGGGAACCCCGAACTAGCTGCGCCCCCCCCAGGCAGACCGCCGAGACGCGCCACGGTGGTCCCGCCACCCGCATCCTCCACGGCGAGAAAAGCCGCTCCATGTCTCCCTGGTCTGCTGGGGGAGGTCCCCCCAGCAGACCAGGGAGACACAGAGCAAAGCCGTGGAGGACGCGGGCAGCGGCGGGACCGCAGCGCGTTTCGGCGGTCCCGCCGCCTGCGTCCTCCGTGGTGAGAAAAGCCGCTCCGCGTCTCCCTGGTCTGCTGGGGGGGCGGGGTGCAGCTAGTGCAACCCCCCCCTCAGCAGACCAGGCTTTTCTCGCCGACGCCTAGGGTAGAGCAGCTGGGGTGCTGCTGGGTTGGTCCCCGCAGCGCCGAGGTGCGGCGCTGCAGGGACCTACCCGGCAGCGCCCCAGCTGCTCTGTCCCAGGAGTCCAGATTCAGCCGTTGTTGAAACTGATCAGCGGCTGATTCCAGGAAGCCCGGGGCAAAGCAGCTCTGCCTCGGGCTTCCTGTAGTCAGCCGCTGGTCAGTTTCAGCAGCAGCTGAATCTGGATGCCAGTTCCGACTTACATACAAATTTAACTTAAGAACAAACCTACAGTCCCTATCTTGTACGTAACCCGGGGACTGCCTGTAACACTGTAGTGTAGACATACCCAGAGAGAGGAGGATTCGTGGACCTTTCTCCCATAAATAATGGTCAGAAAGAATGAAACTGGGATCACTGATCCTTACTACCATCGGTGGTGGCAAATTGCCTAAAAGGATGGATAGAAGGCAGGACCATGTCACTGAGGGATTTCATCCTGCATCCATTTAGAAAGCAAAGGAGTTTCCATTTTCAAGTTATTTCTAGCACATTTAACACAAAAGCACCCTGCAAGTATGCAGGTATCTTCTGCTCTATTGTGCATATCCCCCAAAGTCTCAAAGGTCTTTCAGAAATAGAAGAATCCATTGAACCCTTTCAGCTTAATTATCAACATATTACTGGCTAGCAACATCTAATATCTGAAACAAAGAGACTAAAGGAAGGGTGTTTTTTTTCCAGATACTCTCAGGCAAGAGAATATTGGGGGATTTCCTTCATGAAAATTCTGGAACCCAGTTCTTGAATTATAATTTGCAAATTCAATTTGATGTGCTCATTGGTAAGAAAAAGGTTTTCAAGTTATCATTTTTCTTATTTACAAGTGAAAGCCAATTAGCACTGAGTTTAAAAAAAGAAATATATCCCCTTCCTGAGGAATAAGTTATTATTTTATTGCATTCACGTTTGACAAAGATAGACTATTACCAATTATAAAAAGTAGTTCATTACAAGTTTAAAACCTCTACCTACTTAAGATGATTTTAGCATGACTATGATTAAAGAGAAAAATCTGAAATGGTAATATGTGAATAGGAGTTAAGTAGCATATAGATTTTATTTTGTTCCTCTAACTCTACTTAAGATACTAATTAGTGAACAAAAATTATGTTTAGTGGCAGCCAAGGCCATATCTCATCAACCCCCAAGCTTAAATGTGTGGAAATAAGAAGTTAAGGGGAAAGACTTGTGAGTTCCTTTCCCCCTTCATATTGTAAGTAATGCTGCCAATAATATACTCCAGTACTCCATCAGACTTTCACTGCCATCCGCAGCACATACCCAAAGGCAATATTTACCCAACTAAATCAGACTTGTGCTCTAATGGAAAATTTTAAGCCAGGTTACAGAGGTATTTGGAGAGGGCTAGAATTGCTGACTGATTTGTTGTCAAATTCAGCAGGTGCAACTTTGCGCACAAGTTTCAGGTATGGCTAAGATAGTTATAAAATATTCTATAGAATACACCACCAATTTGATAGTTGAGCAATTAGCTTATGAAGAACAATAGTGTGGCCAAAGGCAGCCCCCAGAACACCTTAGATTTCTTACAAAAGTGTTGTAAATGAGACAATCCAGTGAAACATTTCCAAAAGGAATATTTTAAATTCTTTTTCTACTTACTTTATTTATTCATTTTCATCAAACTGCCAAGAAACATTCAAATATCATTCATACTTTATTTACTGTGTTTTTGATGTTGCTATTTCAATCAGATTTTTACAAAGTAAATGCCAAAAACTCCTGTTAAACTGAAAAAAAAATGTACTCAAGCTTACCTATGGAATTGTGAGCAGCAACTCTGCAATAGCTGAGCTTCTGAAACAAAATACTCTGTTTATTCAAAAGGAAAACAAAGATTTTAAGATCAATCCATCTACCAGTATGTTATAATGAAATCATTCTGCTTGACTTCTAGTTAGATACCACTTATATTCCCCATGTTTAGCCAGATGTCATTTCTTTGCAGTGAAATTTCTTGTTCTTTGGCATGATTACACTGGGTTTTTTTTCTGTTAAAATAAGCTGCCTCATCTGTTTTATTGTTAAAGTTCACATTTTTAGTTATGAAAAAATAGTTTGGACATAAAAGTATCAGAAGTGTTTAGCTTCTTGATATCATCCATTTATCTTTTTCCTCCTTTCCAACATAGGAAGTGCATTTGCAACATGAGATTATGTCAAAATCCAGCGACACCTATTGCACTGAAACCCAGTAGCTTTTCACCTATCAGACTCTCAGTATGAATAATTAGACTTATTATGTAATAGAAGCACAGAAGTTTGTGATGGAAAACTATGTGTTATCGTGTTCATCCCCTGACAATGCAGAATTGTTCTTTCTAGTAAATTTCTATTCTTTGCACATTACTGTTTTGAATATCTCAATGGATAGGACTTTCACAATATATTTTAGGGGCAGCACAATTTCCCCTGATAATTCTTTATATTTTTTTATCAAAAAGTCATCATAATAGCTAGAAATAAAAATCAATGCAGGAATCAATAATTATATTACAATAGTTATGAAGCGCTTAGAAGGACTATAAAAGCAGTCAAAATTTGAAATAAGAACTCCTGAACTAGATCAGAACAATTCCTATTAGTGAATTTATTAGAGGACCACACAATGTTGATAGATATACATTTTTATCATAAGCGCTTATTTTGTGCAGACTACCCCATTATTTTGACAAGGAATGGGTAAGAAAACAATGTTCTTTTGAGGACATTACTTGTTGTCCTAGTGTTCACTGAGGACCTGTACAATGAGAGCCTAAAGGTGACAATCCAATTTTCAACTGCTTTGGCAGAGACTTCAAAAAAGGAGCATGATAGATATAGAGGGAATACTGTTGAAAACTCAGAAAAATAAGATTTGTTTTGCTCTGAGACAGTAGAGAAGTTTAAAGTGATAAATGAAATAAAATACTAAAGAGGGATACTAGTAAAGGAGGAATTTTAATTTTAGATTTTTAATTTCATTTTCTATAAATGTAAAATATGCTTTCAAAATTAACAAGATGACTTGATAGTTGTCACAAAAAGTTTGCAAGTAGGAGGCTGATAAAAGACCTCTTGAGTTCATTTACTTTACTTGGGTATTTTATTGCTCTGTCCTCTGTGGTTCTTTTTCATGTCATTTATTTGTACTGTCAAGATATTACAATGTACCAACAGCAGTTAATTAATGGTTGCACAGGCACTGAACAAAATAAGATAATTGGGTGGCTGACTTTAACCACCTGCAGAAGAATACCTTCATAGTCTGGAAAATAAAAACATGGATAATAGCTCATAACCTGCAAATTTTACTCAGGCAATTGTCCCACTGCAGACAGAAGACTGACATGATTAAGGCCTATGGGATCCGGTTTATTGCCATTTCTTTGCAGTCATCCCATTAAGTACATTTTAGTCACACATTGAATTCTCCATGAAATTCTGTCAATGTATTTCTTGCAAAGCTCCTTTCAGGAAACCATAACATCATAATCATATAGTCAATATGCTGCCTCAAGCCGCCTTGTTCATCTAGATTTTTTTTTAGTTATGACCTTCCTTCAATTCTCTTTAACATCCTCCTGTATTCACCAGAACAGGAGACTGTGAAAACCACTAAAAATGTGAGCCATGCTGTACCAATGAGACATAGCCCCAACGAAGGGAAAGCATGTAGCCCAACAGCTCTACATAGAACCCCACAAGGCATTCAGACCCAGGGAACCATCATGCCTCTTGGAGCTCTTCAGAAACTAACCATTGGTTCACACCTTAGGAAGGCCAGACAGCACTTGTGGTTGGAGCAAAGGGAGGAAATGATAATGTCTTTCTTCAGTTAGAAGAGAAGAGCACTCACTGGGCAATGGCCAATCAACTGACAGCCAGTATACACTCTGGCCATTTATTTTCATGTCCTAATAAAATGTAAGTTCCTGTTTCCTTTGAGTCATCATATTGTTGAAACAAGCTACCATCCAAGGGTATGGCTAGACGGCAGGGGGTTTTCAGGATACCGTTCCACGAGGAAGAAGGGGGCTTCCAAAAGAGGGTTTTTTTTCCCAAAATCTGGCCCTGTCTAGAGGGGCCAAATTTCAGAAAAGCCTCTTCTGGCAAAAGTATCGGAAAAAGGTACGCAAAATGCGGAGCGCATTTTGTGTATCTTTTTCTGATAGATCCTCGCAGTCTAACGTACCCCAAGCCTCCTTAGAAATGTTATTTGTGCTGGTTGCCAACTCTGTACATGGACAAAGAAACAGAAGTGGCATCCTAGATCAGGCCATTATTAACACATCTGCAACAGTAACCAGTATCAGGTGCTTCAGAGGAAGGCATAAGAAACACTATTGATGGAGTTTCTTCTTACTTTCCCTCCAACAACTAGAGCCTGAAGTATGTAGGTTTATGCTCCTCCTAATTTTTAAAATTCCATTTTATGCAACTGTGAATATTCTCAATCTCACGCCATGGGAATGACCCACCATCCCACACCATAGGGCTGTCTATGCTATCGCTGTCCTTTCTTTCCTAAACATTTTCTGCCAGGCCTGCTCTTTTGGGCTATGTCTACACTGCTGGGGGGGTTTCGGAAAAGGTATGCAAATTGCGAACTGCAATTTACGTACCTTTTTCTGATTCATTTTTTTAAGAAGAAGCTTTTCTGACATTTGGCCAGTCTACACAGGGCCAAATGTCAGAGAACTTCTTTCAGAAGAGCCTTTATTACTCATAAAATGAGGAATACAGGGCTTCCAAAAGAGTGCGTCTGCTCTTCTGGAAAAAAATTTAGGAAGACCAAATGTGTTCCCTGGTGTAGACATAGCCTGGGTGGAGTTGTCAATAGCAATACTAGCAACACAGGGCAAAAGAATTGCAGTGACTGTTAGTCAACGAGGTCTAGAAGACATGGTGGTTAAAATCCCAGTGGATTCCGAGTGGACTCACAGCCACCACTACACCTGTAGCACTTCCACCAGTGTTAAGCTTCAGCAAAGTAAGTCTGGCTTAAACAAGGTTCAAGACCATGCCCTGCTTAGTAGCAAGAACCAAGCACTTCACTTTGAGGGCTTTAATTTCTCATATCCATATGGACAAATTCCCACCGCTGTGAATATTGTTCGTTTGCACTATGGAGACCATTTTGTGCCAAAACATAAGACTCGTTTCAGTCTTCTTGAACACTGCCTTGTGCCCTATCAGCTTCATGTTCTATCACATGCTTTTTACAGGCCAGGTATTCCTTACTCCTTATTTCTCATCTCACAATTTCTCTACTGGGATTAGCAACATTTTCTTTCCAAAACTCATTTGATTGTCTCAGTCTCTGCTCTATGGTTTTTTATGGTCTAATTTGGGGGTGGGAAAAATACAGCCTTTGGCCTGCCAAACCACTGCATCCTGCCCACCACTGTCCAGCAGCCCAGCAGGTGCATCAGGAAGACACCCTGCCTCTTGTGCCCCCACATGCCACTTAAAGCAGCTGGCTGCAAGGGCCATGTGCTCTCTGCACACTGTGAGCCCCTAGGAAACCAGATAATGGGAGCTGCTTGGGACATGCTTGTGGTGCAGTCAGCATGCAAAGTACAGCCTCTTTCCGACTTACGAACCAGTTATGGACCAAGCAATTGGTCCGTAACTCGGTTTGTTCATAAGTCGGACCCAATAGAGTTTTAGGTGACCACACTGTTCGTAAGCGCTGATTGCATTCGTAACTTGGGGTCTGCCATTTACGACAGCTTTGGTCATAAATGCGAATGGTCGTAAATCAACCATTCGCAACTCGGGGACTGGCTGTACATACACACACACACTCCTGGGACATGTGGTTCAGAGAAAGCACTATGCCCCCACAGATGGCTGCTTTGAGTGTGGCAGGCAGGGAGCCTGCCTGACAGCCCCATCAGACTGCAGGCCAGGAGCTGCCTCGGTAAGCACCTCCCAGCCAGAATCTTCACCTGGCTCCCCAGCCCCTCTTTCCCCATATCCCCAGCACATCTCCTGTACCCCTGCCGCAGGTCACAACTTCCCGAATCTGCACCCATCCTCCAGGTCAAAATCTTCTCCTGCACTCATACCCCCGCCCAGACTTTGCACTCTCCTTCCCACACCCCAATTCCTTGCTCCAGGTCACAACCCCCTCCTTCATCCAGACCCCACTCCCTCCTGCACTCCAATCCTCTATCCCGAGCTTTCTTCTGCACTCGACTTCCATATCATGGAAGTGTGCAGCCCTTGACTACTTACTAAATTCTTCGAGTGCCCCCCCCATTAAAAATTATTGCCCATCTTGATCTATTGCTTGAAATTTTTCTTCCTTTTTTTGACAACATATTGCCAGTTCATTGCCATTCCTGGGCAAACTGGTTGTAATTATATAATGCGTATGATCATTCATTTCATTTGTAACTCCTGTTCAGTAATTGTATCTGAGTAGTGTTCTATGGGCAATGGTGGCTTGAGGTTGCTTTCAGCTGCTCAGTTGAAATGCCCTGAGTGCAGCTCTCTGACATCCCTAGGAAAGGGAGAAGAATGTCTGGGGAGTGGAGAGAGAGAAGAGGGGAAGAGAGACTTGTAGTCTAGGGATTCCCCCACATCAGGCAAGTCTGATTTACACTGTCATTGCATTGCAAAGTAGCCAGTTCCTGATTATTTCTCCTTTATTTTGTTATTTGCAGGACAACCAGCAATAAGAAAAGCCCCAATATCCTGCAGCAAACATACAGCCAAAATCATTGTGATAATTCAATACAAGTCACCTTTTCTCATTAAATGGAACAAACCAAGCTGGTAAATAAGACACTGATATATGCAAAGCGGACACCAGCCACAGATGCAAATTCATGCAACTCATTTTGATTCATGAGTGGCATAGAGCAGCCTGATGTAATTGGCTGATAAGACTGTCACTGATCCTGTTTACTACCTGGGATTCCAAAGGAGAATGATGGGAAAGCCATTCCAAGGCATTAATGACAACTGAGTGAAATGTGCCAACAAGGGCTAATAATATACCTGCATGATACAGATCATTAAGCAGCTCTCTAAAAACGATTCTTGAATAACAGAAACAAATGAAAATGACATTTATGGTCAAATACCTTGTCTTATTAAGCTGTGTTAAACACTTTTCAGAATAATTAATGCCCACTGAAAGTGATTATTCAAATATTTAAGCAATCGTCCTGTCTGCTTTTTCCTTGTTAGTAATTATTTAAGTCAGCACCGAGAGACAGTGAGGTGGTAATAAGCACAACAATACCCAAGAAAATGCTTTCTGCTGCAATTGTGAAAATCTAATGGTCTCCAGCAACAATCACAAAAAGACTTGCCATTAACTGGTGCCACTGGGATATTAATCCAGCTATGTAAATAAAGTGCATTTTTGTGTTAAGGACAGGAATATATAGACAATATAGCCAAATCAAACCTGTAGCAGAAAATGACAATTATGTGCAGTGTATGCTCCTTCCTGACATTTTCCTCTTGTACCAGAAAGGGGGATGTCGATTCTCCAATTTGTTGTAATAGATTTTATTGTTCCATTTTCCTTAAGTGGAGGCATAACCAAAATCTGCCAGATGCAGTGGGGAAAATACCATTTCCACAGACCTGTGAGCTTCATGTTGGGCTTCAGGAGGCAGGAACTCTGAGGGGCTGCTTTCCGTGATTCCTGAAACCCTAATTGGTGATGTATAATACTTACTTAAATATGTGTGTCAAAGTCTGTGCTACTTGTACCAGCCTTTATTTGCTTGGTTCTCCATGATTGCCCCTGCCTGCTGGTTTCCTTTATGGGTGGGACAACCTGGGCAACTATGATTGGCTCTGAAATTTAGGTTAGGAACTCCTGCAGACCCCACCAACTTCAACTGAGCTTTAGGATCAAGTCCAAAGAGTGCAATCCTACTATGGAATCATGGAATTCCCATTATCATACTGGGAGTCCTGCATGGGGAACAATGTGCCATAAATGATCTTTAGGAAGTCAGGTTAACAAAAGCCAATGCCATAAACCAAGTGCAGACCCTCTAATTACAATAAATTATATTGTTTCTCTGGCATTATAAATGCATCACTGCAATTACTATGTTTAATGTATATCTAAAATACATTTTAGATTACTCTGTGAATAAAACTGTGTATAGTGGTTAATATTCTACTTTTTATTGCAATGGACAAGATTTATAAAACAAATGTGTGGCTAACTAAATGCCCAATTTAAATAGTTCCAGTGCTGTAATTTAATGTCAAGCTTTTTCAAAAATTGCTTTAAAAATAAGAACTCTTAATTATTTTTATTATGAGAAATAATGAGAAAATCCACTTTTATTAAGAAAGTCTATATTTCATTCCAAACTAAATCAGTTCAGATAATATAATGGGACCCTGTGCCTTTAAACAAAATGGTAATTTATGGTCCTTTTAAAATTCAGTTCACTGACTAGTTTGTCATTAAAATAACTTGAAAACGAGAATGGTGTATGTCTCTGAATTAATTCCCAAGTAGGAATAAAGGTTGTATCCCCCCCCATTAAAATCATTTGTGCAAGTTTTATATATTGTGAGTGAAGGACTGAGCCCACTGTGCAAATTCCTCTCTTAAAAATTGGAGAGCAAATTCAAATCTGTTTTACAGTTCAGATTAACACATAACCATGCAGCTATGCAGGATAGCACAATTTACTAACCTTCCATGCAACCCATTCACAGAGCTATTTAAAGCAATCTGTAAAGTGAAAGGTGTTATAATTGACTTACATCTTGTTCTACTCTTCTTTTGCAATGTCACCTACTTAACTTGGTTTAGTTCAAGTGCATCTTTATCATTCTATTCAAATCCAGTTGCTTTGCTTTTTTTCCCTTGGCTTGCTTCTTTTTTGCTACTGTCAGTCTGGTTGTAGTGTCTCTTGGGTAAAGACGGGCTGTTAATATGCAGAGCATCTCGCTTTGTAATCAGTAGTTCTGAAAGGTTGTTACTAATGTTCTCTGAGGACTACTACAAATCATGAATAAGTAGAAGCCCTACACCATTTCAAGTTAGCTCTGCACCCTGGATATTAGATCATCTTTTATTCTCTGCTCTTTGTACGTAGGCTCATATGCCAATGACAAAATAAAAATCCTGGTCATATAGATGTCATTTAACTAAAAATGATAACACTGAACCATCTTCCAATTTGATTCAAGTGGGCCTGTCTTGTTTTTAATGTTGTGTTCAAATCACTGCATACCATGAAAAAGTGAAGCCATCTTGCTTATCTACATGTTCCCCTTAGGGACACATTTCATTAAAAAGCCCTTCTGGTGCAGTACATGCTTCCACTCTGCCTCCAAGGAGACGTAAAAACAATTTGACACTGTAGCTTCTGCAGTGTCTCACAAATAAGTGCCACGATGCTTAATATTATTTAAAAGATCCTTATATGGAAGCAAAACCCTTTAAAATTCCTCTAAGTATGTTATAAATTATTAATTAGACTGTTACGCTTATGCCCGCAAAGGGAACATAACAAAAGACAAAAAGTACATTGAAAGGTGAAATTCCAAACGGTCCTGTTAGGAAAAGGTGTAACAAAAAAGTTTAAACAATCATCTGGATTAGTGCTTATAATAAAACTTGTCCGTGTCATAGAATTATTTTACATATTAACTCATTTAAATCATGTTGATTCCAAAGGACCAGAGACAGTAAAAAAAACAGGAACTGTAATAAAATCACAGCTAGGCATAGACCAGATCTGATACAGTAGATTAAATTACAAAAAGGGGAAGGGGAAACATGGCATTTAGAGCAAGCATTGTCATAACACCATAAAATGTGTTATCTGTGCACTGTTAAAAATAGCTTAATGCACAGATCTATTCAATTTATGTTCTAATGCAACCCAGCATCTCTCTCAGTGCTTTATCACAAGCCTATATTGGTTAAAAGTGGTTGGCTAAATGTCTCACGTAGCTGATGGTATTCCCATGTCATATTTCACTTTACAAATTTGCAAAGAGAGTACGGCTGATAAATTCTAGATATTTTAGACACAAGAAAACACACTTGAGAGGCAGAAGATAGATTGTTAGCTAGGAAAGGCCAAGAGGGTAACTCCACTCATAATAGAAATACTGCAAGTAGCCTATAATCAGAGGTGAAAGTAAGGGGGTGCGCCCCGGAGCGTAGCTCTGACAAGAACTGGCTGAGCTGCGGCAAAAGCCAGCAGGGAGCTATTTAAAATGCTGGCAGGAACACAGGTTTCAATAAATTTCTTACAGGTACTGTCCTAAGTTCCTTTCACCCCTTCCTATAATTGTACTGTGATTAAAGAAAATAATGCATATCATCATGTTTCCAGTCAAAAGAGTTCGGAACCAATCACACTGGCATTAGTGGTTGCAACATTTCTTTGTAGCATGCATCTAACAAACTAGCAATAAAGTCTGTATTTTTAGAAATAAAACATTTGTGTGTCAACTATGAAACTCAGTAGCCTTTTCCTCACTTCAGCTTTCTTATGGTTTTCTAAAATAAATTATTGAAGGTGGAAGAACACCTAAGATGTATTTTTATGGCCACACCAATGTTCACGAAAATGAATGCATTTTTATGATACAATTCACTAGAAAATCACAGTTAGTGAATTTAGGACTCTTTGAAAGTGATGGATTGATAGCATGACAGACTGAAAAATGTACATCAGAGACAGCAATTGTAGCAAATTTCTTATACTGACCAACCAATTATCTCGTATCCCGAAATCATCACCCATAAAAGGTAAAAAAAAGTAGTTTAAAAATACAAGAGAACACTAGAAAATGCACTAAAGAGGACTGTGATGGTGAGCAACTCACCACTGTGGCACCTTCTGCTGGCTGTTACCAGGATGCACGCGGCAGAAGGCAGCCACATGCTGTGTCCCCTCCAGCCTCTCATTACTTTTCCCTGGGCCCTTGTCAATGGCTCAGCACCATTTTTGCCCTTGCTCCAGGGCTTCAGCCTGTTAGTTTTGGCAGTTAGCCAGGTGCTCTCCCTAGTCCCTGCTAGCCCTACTGCTCTGTCCTGGTCCCTGCTAGTACTACTACTACTACCACTGTGCTGGCACTCCTTTATTCTGCTAGAAGCCTGATCATCTGTCCTTCGGCTCTAGGCAGCTACTGAATTTATACTGCTCTGCAGTTCTTCTTTGTGGGACTGCCCTACTCTGATTGGCTGCTCCATGGAACCCAGCGTGGGGCAGGTGCCCCATCACAAGGACAATTCTGCTTGGATAGACTGAATAACCTAATATGTGTCTTTTCTCTCTCTCATTTTTAATCATTCTTCAGGATGAGTTCAGCCCTTATAAGAGCTGATTAGAAAATGGAGGAAATACATGTGCTTTCTTCCTGTTTTTATTATAATTTTCCAACCTATTCTAGTCTCTATTTTCATCCAGTCCATGACCTCTGCTAATTCAATGTTTCCCTTACTTCACAGGCATGCTTAGCTTTGTGCCCAGAACTCAGTCTCTGTGCCAAGGTGAGTCATATCCATTCACTTTGTGCTGGGACTCCTACCCTGAACTTCCAGCATCACCCCTGAAGAAGCAGGTTGTGCCCATGAAAGCTCACGAAGGACCACTCATTATTTAAATATTTTTAAATTACAGACTAACGCTGCTACCCTTCTGAGGTCATGTCTATACTAGGAAACTATTTCTAAATTAGTGTATTCGACATAAAAACTTCCTATTTAACAAATTCAAACTAGCGTGTCCTTACTACATGGAAACATCAACATTAGTCCAAATAGTGGATGAGCTACTTCAGACTTAGAATCCCCAGCAAGCATTCTGGGGAGCTGTGGGAGACCTTCTGGAGGCTAATTAATTAGAATTAGCAGCATGGGAGTGTCCGCACTAGTGATAATTTTGGAATTAGTGTTACTCCTTGGGCAAAGAAAGAGTCCAGAGTTCGAATTCTGTGTTTTGTAATTTTGAAATAATGGGCTTGGTAGTTTGGACACACTGCTTCTAAATTTGACCGGGGGGGGAGGAGGGGAAGAAGGGGGTGGTATTTTGGAGTAAGTTCTTAGCATAGGCCAGGGCTGAGGCTTGACTACAGGGGTGAAAGGCACTCATCAGACAAGCAGTCATGCAAAAGGCAAGGCACAAGCAGCTGCGCTTTAAGTGCCACAAAAAGTGATGAGGTCTGGCAGCAGTCTCGATACATCTATGCCTAGCCATTGCAATTTTTTTGTAGGCATCACAGCAGACTTGAATCTTATATGCCAGCTAGTTAGGTCCTAATCCAGAAAAGTACTGAAGCTCATGCTTAATTTTGAAATCAACAGGCTAGTCATGTGGTTAAAGTTAACTATGTGCTTCAATACTCTAGGTTAAGGGTTTGAGCCCCACCCACCCTGGGAAAACCCACCACCAGCTTCCTGAGGGAGACAGCTGGCACCCTTAGCAGGTAGGAAGGATAAGGGAGCCCCTAAAGGTAGGGAGATCGGGGGGCTACTCCAGTGGCACAATGGATAAGGTACCTGACTACCTCATCTACCACCAGCTTCCTGAGGGATGGAGCTGACACCATTGAAACATTTGCAAGATAAGAGAGCCCCTGAAGTTAGAGAAGTGGGGGTATGTCTACACTACCCGCCTAGTTCGAACTAGGAGGGTAATGTAGGCATACCACACTTGCAAATGAAGCCCGGGATTTGAATTTCCCGGGCTTCATTTGCATAAGCGGGGAGCCGCCATTTTTAAAACCCCGCTCGTTCGAACCCCGTGCAGCGCGGCTACACGGGGCACGAACTAGGTAGTTCGAACTAGGCTTCCTAGTTTGAACTACCGTTACTCCTCGTGAAATGAGGAGTAACGGTAGTTCGAACTAGGAAGCCTAGTTGGACCCTCTGCTACCCTGAGGGTACAATGCTCAACATCTTCCAGGGGTCAGCCCTTATGGCTTCTTGTTCTGTGTAGCTTTATGGGGGATCTTGTTCAAGTTATATTCAGTCAAAACTTCCATTTTGACTTCAGTAAAAGTTTTGAGTGAGTACAGACTTCGGGATTTAGCCCCGGTGAAAATATTTTCCTTTTGGAACTTACAAATTAAAAAAAACCTTCCAGTAGAATAGGTCAAATTGAAACATTCTTGGTCAACTAGAGAGTACATAATATTTTAATGTGGTTACGTCCTATAATTAAATAACTATCCACACAATAACACATTATTTTTTAAGACTTTACATTAGAGGTTCTTACATTCTGATATACTCCCTTCTAAAATATCATGGGAAGACTCAGTCAGTGTCTGCAGCAGGAAGGTTCATAAAGATAAGTAGTCATGGTAAACTGTACATTTGTATTAATATTTCTTAAGCAGTTTACTAGTCACATTAGAACTGATTCAATTTACTTTGAAGGCTATTAATATCTGAGCAGTTAATGGATATTATCTTATGCCCTTAACCTAATATCTGCTCTAATATGGAGAAAACACATTTAAAGGACGAAATATTAAATATATATATATAAATAATTCAGCTGCTGTACCACAGAGCTAAATCTTAGGCTTCTACTGTATGGAGAAACAAGTGTGTCACAGTGGGTGGAGTTGTGTGTGCTGATTTGATGGTGTGAACTACCAGAATGGTCAGCTAGAGATTTGACCCAATGAAATTCAGCCTACTATTAACAAGAGACTCCAAATCTGGCTCCGAATAAAATACTAACATAGGGTCAGGCTTTGCCCTTTGCTGTGCTATCCCTCTGCAAGGACACAGCAGGGTCTGAGCCTCCTAAGAGGTGGAATGTGTGCCAGCCAGGAGAAGAGTTGTGGCAATGCAAGGCACTTACAACCCCTTCTCTGCCGAGCTTTACATCTGGCTTTGTAATCCCCAAAGTGCTCTCTGCTGGCTGTGCAGGAGAGTACAAGTCATCAGAAGACTAGGGAGAGGCACAGATTCATCACATCTCCCTTGAGCTTTCACCACTGGTGTTTTCCAGGGCATCAACAGTTTCAAATTATCTTCCAGTAGCAGAGCCCCCTACAGGGTGGTCAGCTTCTCTTGACCAGCACTGTGTGTGGAAACTGTACCTCTTCTAAGCTTGCAAAAAGAAATCAGATATACGTACCGCTCCCCCCCCCCCCAAAAAAAAGGATGAAGTTGTGATTAAGAGAAATAATGGATCTGGGTTAAATTCCTAGCTCTGCCACCAACCTCCTGCATAGCCTTGGGCAAATCAGTTATGACCAAACTGTGCCATCCTTACTTACATTAAGTAGCACGCTTTAAGTACCTCTCACAGAACTGAGAATAAGGGACTACTACTCAGCATTAGTAAGGACAGCAGAAATTGGTCTTCACCCTCTATTTTTCTCAGGTCACCATCTGTAAAATGTGGACAATAATATTTCATTTATCCCAATTTTTCCAAGCTCGTCTATTTGGGTTGGAAAAGGGATGATCTCTTAATATGTGCACACAGTATCTATTACAACAGAGCTTTGCTTTCAACAGCGGGACTGCAGGCACCACCATAAGATAAGTAATAGCCATAATTAATGAAATTATAGAAATGTTCAGAAAAATCAATGCCCAAGCATAGCTGATGCAGAACATGAACCCTATCAAGAAAATCCATAGTCTAATTTCTAACCGGGTATGTAAACATAGCAAACACTTCCATTTCTAAACAAAAATAATGCACAGCCAAAAAAAATCCAGCGGAATGTATAGAATTTGGGACTGCAATGATATACATCATCATGATGCTGCAAGGACTATATTAAGTATTCACATACACACAAAGAAATGTATGTCAAAAGACAATATATTCCTTGGAGAATTCTAGAAGCTCACTAGTTTTGTTAATGCCCAACTGATTACCATTGTCCTGAATATAAGTGGTTATAAAACATTTGGGCTCCTCATTGTCTGCGTTAGAAAAAGGAAAAGAGCAGGAAATCTCGTGAGAAAGATTGAATCTCAGGGCAACTGTTGGTTAAAACATAAATATTTCTTGTATTAGAAAGAATGGATGGTGGCTGGTGTGCTGAAATGTTTGTTTTTCTAAGTGTTCAAAAGTCTCAAGCTTTTGTTCTTGATTTTTCGAAAAAATGCCTCCAAATTTTCCAAATCAGATAGTACAGCACCTTAAGTGTTTGTTCAAAATTTACATGGCTAACTACACATAACTCACAGTCAATCAGTCTGGTGGGAAAAAGCAACAGGCTTTATTTTATTCACAAACAGTCCAACATGAAGAGCAACGATACAGAGAATGGCCCTGTACACATTCATATGAAAAAAATGATAATAAAAATTGGTATCGGGGCAGATCCTTAGCTGGAGTAAATCAACTAGATTCATCAACAGAGTTCTGCTCCGCAGAGTCATCCGCCTCGCTGATGTCGATGTGGTCATCGAGGGGTTTGGCACCCTGGGTTTCCCCAACTGTGGGGGGCCATTGATGGAACACACATCCCGATATGTGCCCCAGGTCACCAGGCCTCCATGTTTATAAACTGGAAGGGATACTTCTCCATCATCCTGCAGACTGTGACTGACCACCAGAGCATTGTTTTGGACATTAATGTTGGCTTGTCAGGCAAAGCACACAATGCATGCATGTACCGCAACTTCTCCGTGTGCCAGAGGCTGCACGCTAGAACCTTCTTTCCCAACCGGCACTTCAGGGTCGGGGATGTGGACTTGCCAGTCTGCCTGGTGAGGGATGTAGCCTGTCCTCTACAGTCCTGGCTCATGAAGCCCTACACTGGACACCTCAACCCTTCCTGACAGGCTTTCAATGCCAGGCTCAGTAGGGCCCACATCATGGTCGAGGATGCCTTTGGGTGGCTGAAGGCACAGTTTAGGTGCCTCCTCGCCCTTCTGGATCTCTCCCAATGGAATATTCCACACGTGGTGGCAGTGTGCTGTGTGCTGCACAATGTGTGTGAACGGAAGGGAGAGGCCTTCCTTCCAGGCTGGGTGGCAGAGGTTGAGCACTTGGCCAGCCTGTATGCACAGCCCCACACAGCTGCCACCCTGGAGGCCCATCGGGGGGTTGTCCACATCTGAGAGGCCCTAAAGGAGAGCTCCTACCCGGAGGAGCAGTAACAGTGCTCCCTGGATTTCCCCACTAGGGGTTTGTGCCTCATTACTCCCTCACATCCCTCCACTTACTCCTCCCTAACCCCTCTTCCTGGTGGGAAATAAAGACATGTGTTTTCATTAAACCAAACTCTGTTTATTCAACAAAATGGAGGAGGGGCAATGAAACTCGGGTGAGACTGGGGAAAGAAGGCAGGAGAACAGAGGAGAGAGAATGGGAGAGAGGAGGGGGAAACCTGGGAGGAGGGAGCTGCAAGGGGGAGGAAAGGGGAGGAAGGGGGAGAAGAGGCTCAGGGCTCATGGTTGGAGTGGCGCCGGCCCCACTGTTTCCCAGCACTGCGGGTGCAGGGGCCTTGGCGTCCCCAAGGCAGATAAGAGGGGGTGGAGGGAGAAGTGGGAGGGGGAGAAGGAGTGGGGGGAGGAGCAGTAGCTGGGGAGGCAGCAGAGGCTGGAGCAGCAGGAGGCAGCAAGCTGTGCACTAGGATCTGCAGATGGGCACAGATGGCATGGCTCTGGGCAAGCTGCTCCCGCTAGCTCTCCCGCCGGAGCTGCAGGTCTTCCTCCACCCAGTTGTCAAGGGTGCAGTGCAGGGCACCCTCAGGTGCTGCCACTGGTAGTCGTCCAAAGGACAGGCATGCCTGCGGAGCCCTCAGGTGCAGGAGGATGTCCCAGGTGGTGTGGTGTGCCCTGCACTCACAGCTGGTGCGGCTGTGGAGAAACAAAAGAAGTAGTCAGTTATCCCTGGGGACACAGTGCATGAAGTCCAGCCCCCCTCCGCAAGGGAGGACGACAGTTCTCCACATCATCAGAGCTGCATGTTCTTGCACATGAGCCATATTTGGGATGTCCTGCTATCTCCGGGAGAATGGGAGAGAGGAGGGGGAAACCTGGGAGGAGGGATCTAGAAGGGGGAGGAAAGGGGAGGAAGGGGAAGAAGAGGCTCAGGGCTCCTGGTTGGAGTGGCGCCGGCACCACTGTCTGCACCCATGCCCCTGTGCTGTATATCAGTGTGGGTGTGAGGGGCGGGGGGGGGGGGGAGAGATGCCTCTTGCCTCTGTGTAGAGGAAGCTTGTGGAGGGAGGGCATCCTGCTATGTCAGGAGCATGTCATGTCTCTCCACACATGCTTGTGGCTTACAGGCCAAGGCCCCTGCGTGGCAACCAGCTGTGGCCATGTGCCCAGGGGTGGCACAGCACGTACACACATGTGCACAGGTTGCTGCATGATCCATGGCCATCAAGGTGCTGGTTCCTGTCCTCGCCCCCCCCTCCCCTGCATAAGGGGGCAGTGATGGCACTCACATGTTGTTGCTTCCCTGGCTTTGGACGACACGTTGGACAGATCTGCAGGGACAGCTCGGGAGTCCTGGCTGAGCGCATGGTGACGCTGGTCTCCTCTGACTCTTGGCCTTTATCCTCCTCATCCGTGCCATCATCAGGGCCTTCTGCCCCAGGGTCAACGACCACCAGAGGGAACGGACCATCCTGCCCCCAGGATGCGGTCCAGGGTAGCTGACTGTTTCTGCCCCTGGTTGGGAGCTGCCCCCTGTGGCCCTGGCTTAGGCCTGCCACAGCTCTTTTATCTTCATCCGCACCTGTTCCTGGGTGCGGATGTGACCTCTGTTGGCCATGCTGGCAGCCATCTGGCCATAGATGGTTGCGTTCCTGCATCTGATGCGATGATCATGGAGGTTGGCGGCATCCCCCCAAACCTCAATAAAGTCCATGACCTCCGCACTAGACCAGGAAGGCTCCCATCTCTTCCAGCCCCTGACAGGCTCTTGGGAGCTGGAGGACTGCTCCCGGGGACTGCTGGAGGGCTAGCTGGTACTAGCTGGCTGGCTCATTTTGTGCCACTGGGTCAGGGGCAGCAGCAGAGTGGCAGGCAGGGCTGGTGATAGCCACAAACGCACTGGGCAGACTCTGGATCTTTAATAGCTTTGGAGGGAAGGGGAAGAAGAGTTTTCCTGGTGTGTGCCAGAGTGGCCAGCAGGGCACCCTGGGAAAGGCTGGAGACCCCATATTTCAAAATAGCCCCCATTCCCTGTCTACAAAGTGCCTATTCTGAAATAGCTATTTCAGAATAGGCACTATTCCTCGTAGAATGAGGTTTACATATTTCAAAATAAGCCCTCCGCTATTTCAAAATAATTTCGAAATAGCGGTTTGGCTGTGTTGATGCTAGCAAAGTTATTTCGACATAATGGCTGTTATTTCGAAATAACTTTGCTGTGTAGACATACCCTCAGGGTGCATCTACCCATCGGGGCTTAACTCGAAATAAGCTACGCAAATTGAGCTACATCAATAGCGTAGCTTATTTCAAAATAGCTTATTTGAATATGGGGAGCATCCACACAGCACTTATTTTGAAATAGAGCACTCTTCCACCGCCTTCCCTTACTCCTCATACAATGAGAGTTACAGAAGTCTGAGTAGAAGTCCTCCAGCTTGATAGTAATTCAACATTATTTCGAAATAACTGCCTGCTGTATAGACACAGATTAAGTTATTTCGAAATAATGTTGCTGTGTAGACATATAGAAAAAAATAACAAATAAATAACTTTAAAAATAAAAATTGTCTTGCAGCATCTTCGGGTGTTTCTAGACTACATGGCTCCATTGACGGAGCCATGTAGATGAGTTTACAAGACATAGCAAAATGAAGTGGCAATTTAAATAATCGCTGCTTCATTTACATCAAAATGGCCGCCGTGCTGTGCCGATCAGCTGATCGTGAAACAAGGCTTACAGGATCTGACTACAAAGGGTGCTGGGGTCAACTGATCCCCATCTAGACTTCCGCGCTGTGCCGACAATCAGCTGCTCGGCACAGCGTGGCAGCCATTTTGACGTAAATAAAGCGGTGATTATTTAAATCGCGGCTTCATTTTGCTATGTCTAATAAACTCATTTACATGGCTCTGTCGACAGAACCATGTAGTCTAGACACACCCTTAGAGACTAACAAAAATGTAGATGTATCATGTGTATTCATGGGCACAACCCACTTCTTCAGATGTAAATACTTTCATCTTACACAAACCTTTGCCTGTATTGTGAACATAGGCAAAAGGACAAGGAAATGACTTATTCTGACTAGAGCTGGGTAGAAATAGGTTTTCCTGTTCTAGGATAATCCTTGCACATTGAAAAATTCCCCATTATACTCAGGAACAAAACTAAGACTTTTAATTTAATTTAATTTAATTTAATTTAATTTAATTTTCAAAACACTAAGAGTGTGTCTAGACTACAGAGGTTTTTTTTTTTTTGAAAAAACTTCACATGCATCTAGACTGCATCGTGTTCTTTCTAAATTAAATTGGAATAACGTGGTGGTTTTTTTAAAATCAGTAAACCTAGTTTTACCAGGAAGAATGCCTTTTTTCGAAAGAGCTATTTCGAAGAAAGGCATTCTTGACCACAGGGCTTTTTCGAAAGAGCGCGTTCAGATTGCCTGGGTGATCTTTTTCGAAAAAGTGGCTCTCTCTTTCGAAACCTTTGTGGCTGTCTAGATCTCTTTCGAAAGAGGCTATATCCTTAGTGATAACAGCAAAAATAATTTTGTTGGAAATCATCTGACTATTTGTAGTTCTAACAAACTGAAAAAACTTGGATCACTAAATGTAGAATATACAAGAGCACTGTGGAGAGAACTTAGGTAAAGAGTGAGAAGATAAAATGTCACTATTTACACAAGTACAAACTACATGCATCCAATATTCCCTTTCATCTTTTTTGTCCATGTGTGGATTTTTTTCCATCCATGTGTAGAATACTTTTGTATATGCACTGAGGTATGTGAGAATGTGCACCACTAGTAGTAACATAAAAAACCCAGCTGTGGGCGCTCTGCTAATCAGCTGGGTGGCATTTGAATCTCTCCTGAGTGACTGCGCAAGTGCACAGCTTCTAGCGAACACTGGATGCATTACACTATTTTGATTTGTGCCACACAAATTTGGGGTACAGCTCGGGCACTATCAGTTGTTGCAACGGAACTAGAGGATCAGGGGAGAGAGTCCAGGAAGATTTAGGATTGAGATAGGGTTCCCTGCTACCATGATGAGAGAGGGAGTAAGCAAGTAAGAGGCACAAAGGAAGGGATAGTAAAGAGAGAGCGATCCCAGAAAGAAAGGAGGAAATGGGATTGAACATTGGGTGACAGCACATTTACCTAGCACAGGAAAGTACCTAACCACATCTGCCTCTTCCTATGCCTCCTGCATAGTCTCAAAACCTTGTGCCTGTATTATTGCTAGTTCAGTATTTAAACCCATTCTTAACCAGGCTACTCTGTATCCCAGATGTTTTCACACAGTAGGACAAGTAACTACTTCAGGCTAGTTTTAGAATAGAAATAATGGAAACTTTTACCTATATTAGTGGAAGCATAAAATTTGATGCTAAAAGTGGATTGCATTTACTATGGAAATGTTATCTTGTGCATGCCAAATATATTCTGTAATGAATTCTAAAATTACCAAAAAAATAAGGAAAAAATCCCCAAAGTAAATGTCATACAGTAATTCTCTTCACATGCTGAATATTTTTCTTTTACTTAGCTCAAACCTTTGTGACCCGATTATGTGTTGCTTTATAATTGGCAGCAATCTATCACCATTCATCTCCACTCACAAAATCCTCACCTGAATCACTGATGGAGCATCCCAAAATGATTAAGGTATTAAGCTTAAAAGGCAAACACTTGATTTCCATCACTAATTCATATTTGTGGTCTGTGATTTTCTATATAGCACAGCAGTGAGAGCAGAAAATAGTTTTAAGTAGTGTTTCACCAGAAGGATAGAAAACTCTTGTTTACCTCCTTGTGTAATTCAGTTTTATCCTCTCTTAAAACCTTATGATGCTTCTTCAAAACCATTAGGAAAATACAGTCTATCTCCTTTCATTTGAATATCCTTCATATGAAGTACACTCTAGAGGAAGAAATGAATTATTATAGTAACAACACTGACACTCAACACACCAGTAATGTAAGCAATGAAGGTCATTTTACAAGCAGCTACTATAAGCAAAAATAGAAGGCACCACACACAATCCACTTTTATCTCCCTATCAGGTTATTACAGAGGGCGAATCTGATATTTGACATCTTTACCGGGCTTATTATTATCATGTTTAAAGTTAATTCAGTACAGGTGAAAATGTGTTGGATTGGTGATGCTGAACCCTGAAGGGGTTGCGATTCAAAGGTGTTGAGTACAGGTACCTTTCTGGCCTGGGACACTCCTGACCATGGATGTTGCTGGACCAGAGAGCTCCTGGCTCAAATAGCCCCCGAAGTTAGGAGTAGGGGCTAGCTGGAGTCTGGCAGCCAGGAGCCTGGCTGGGGGGTCAGAAGTGGATCTGAAGCCCTGCTGGGGGGAAGAGGGTGGGAATAGAGCCAGTCTCATGGCCAGCAGGCGGTTGCCCAGAATCCTGCTGCCAAAGCCAGGTATGCCCAAGGCCAAATTCTGATCTAATTTACTATAATGTAAAGGGAGAAGCAGGCCCCTATCTTACAGAATGTTGGCAGTGCTGATTCCAGAAATTCAAGACCACTGAAGAGAGTACCCTAAACAATTTTGAATCAATAATTAAAAATACAATATTAGCATACCATGATGAGCATTGAGTTTTTAACTTCTCAGAAAATTTCTCTGTTACTAAAAATGTATTGCCCATATAAGTAGATTGCTGTATAGTTAGTGTGTGTACTCATGAATTGCAGGAAAAAAGTAAGTGAACACCATCATATCTAGTACAGAAGTTTATTATTATGCTGAACTGTTTATTAGAAGCATAACCGCTTGGCAAAGAATTGATTGCATGTTAAAGACATCAAGACTACGTCTACACTACAGGTTTTGGTGGAAGAGGCAATGCAAATGAAGCGCTGATTAACATTTTCTTGCTCTTCATTTGAATAATCTCTTTTGTGCAAGAGGCTTTTGTGCAAAAGCAAGCAGTGTGGATGTTTCCTTTTTGCGCAAAAACCCCCTTTTGTGCAAAATCCTTATACCTCCTTTTTTGAAGCATGAGGATCTTGTGCAAAAAGGAAACGTCCACACTGCTTGTTTCTGCGCAAAAACCCTTTCTGAAAAAACGGATGGGAAGAGATTATGCAAATGAAGCATGAGAAAATGCTATTCAGCACTTCATTTGCATTGCCTCTTCCAGCAAAACCCGTAGTGTAGACATAGCCTCAAGAGTTGGACATGCACTGTTAGCTATGGATAAGTATTATGATGTTTCAAACAAAGAAAAATTTTGTTATTTGTTGTTTACCTTTTTCTGTAACCAACATTATCCACACTGAGGGGATGAATGGTCTCATGAATAGTCTACAAATAATTGTAAAGACTACATTTCTTCCAGATTATTTTATCAGTTGTTTAAATATTGAAATGCATCTAATAAATACTGAAATGATTCTGGCAGTTTCAAGCAAGCCTTAGCCACACTTACTGCAGTTCTTCAAATCGACATCCTCACTTATGGTCATTCAAACTGGGTGGGGTTGCAACTTCTTTGGAGGATAGGGACATAATTCAAAATGACCTTAGCAAGTTAGAGAAATGGTCAGAGGTAAACAGGATGAGGTTTAATAAAGAGAAATGCAAAGTGCTCCACTTAGGAAGGAACAATCAGTTCCATACATACAAGATGGAAAGCGACTGTCTAGGAAGGAGCATGGCGGAAAGAGATCTAGGGGTCATAGTGGACCACAAGTTGAATATGAGTCAAAAGTGTGATGCTGTTGCAAAAAAAGAAAATATGATTCTAGGTTGTATCAACAGGTGTGTTGTAAGCAAAACTCGTGAAGTCATTCTGCCGCTCTACTCTGCACTAGTTAGGCCTCAGCTGGAATACTGTGTCCAGTTTTGGGCGCCACATTTCAAGAAAGATGTGGAGAAATTGGAAAGGGTGCAGAGAAGAGCGACAA
Source organism: Pelodiscus sinensis (assembly GCF_052426305.1). Taxonomy (NCBI): domain Eukaryota; kingdom Metazoa; phylum Chordata; order Testudines; family Trionychidae; genus Pelodiscus; species Pelodiscus sinensis. Next base: position 43,893,155 of record NC_143060.1, read on the forward strand.
GAATGATTAAAGGTCTAGAGAACATGACCTATGAAGCCAGGCTTCATGAACTGGGCTTGTTTAGTTTGGAAAAAAGAAGATTAAGGGGGGACATGATAGCGGTTTTCAAATATCTAAAAGGGTGTCACAAGGAGGAAGGAGAAAATTTGTTCCTCTTGGTTTCTGAGGACAGGACAAGGAGTAATGGACTTAAAGTGCAGCAAGGGAGGTTTAGATTGGACATTAGGAAAAAATTCCTAACTGTCAGGGTGGTCAAATATTGGAATAAATTGCCAAGGGAGGTGGTGGAATCTCCCTCTCTGGAGATATTTAAGAACAGGTTAGATAGACATCTGTCAGGGATGGTATAGACGGAGCTTGGTCCAGCCTTGAGGGTGGGGGGCTGGACTCGATGACCTCTCGAGGTCCCTTCCAGTCCTGTGATTCTATATTATATCAATAGTCCAGATCCAACAAATCATTGAAATATATTTTTAACATTGAGCATGTGATTGGCTCCATGACTCAATGGGCTCTTGCCACTAAAATTCTTGCAAGACATTACTACACTCCAAGATCAAGAGATGACAGAGGTACTTCCTGAGCCACAATACCCTGAATGTTCACTCCTGGAATGGTGCAGCAATGTGCTGTCTCATGCTAAGGGTAGCACACAGTCTAGCCCGAGGTGTTTTTATGCATCCACAGAACGACAGTAAGGTACAGTTGCCATTTTGTTGTTATGTGTACAAAGGCTGACATGATTTTTAAAGGTGTTTTCCTCAGGATATCAGGTATTTTTAATGGTTCTATTTATTTAGGACTGCAAATCAGCAATATTAACTTCAAGTTAACTCTTTTTTCTGATATTACAAAGGATGAAGCATCTAATATTTACATGACTTTGGTGTATGAAAAGTCATCATAGGAAGCTATTCAATTTGAATGTAGTTACTTTTTCTCCCCAAGACAGGAATTTTTCTGAAATCAGGAAAGCTGCATCTACACTGCACTCGTAGGTAAAAATAATATACACAATTTAAGCTACACAAATTGCGTATCTTATTTCGATCTAATTTCACAATAAAGCGCTATTCCAAAATCTATTTCAAAATAACGGGTGCATTTAAAGATGCAGAATAGCTATTTCAGGATACTTCTGGTATCCCAAAATAGTGCTGCTGTCTAGATGTAGCCAAAAAGAGCTATGGTAATAGTAGGGAAATCATAGAATCATAGAATCATAGAATAATAGGACTGGAAGGGACCTCGAGAGGTCATCGAGTCCAGCCCCCGCCCTCAAGGCAGGATCAAGCTCCGTCTACACTATCCCTGACAGATGTCTATCCAACCTGTTCTTAAATATCTCCAGAGAGGGAGATTCCACCACCTCCCTTGGCAATTTATTCCAATATTTGACCACCCTGACAGTTAGGAATTTTTTCCTAATGTCCAATCTAAACCTCCCCTGCTGCACTTTAAGCCCATTACTCCTTGTCCTGTCCTCAGAAACCAAGAGGAACAAATTTTCTCCTTCCTCCTTGTGACACCCTTTTAGATATTTGAAAACCGCTATCATGTCCCCCCTTAATCTTCTTTTTTCCAAACTAAACAAGCCCAGTTCATGAAGCCTGGCTTCATAGGTCATGTTCTCTAGACCTTTAATCATTCTTGTCGCTCTTCTCTGCACCCTTTCCAATTTCTCCACATCTTTCTTGAAATGTGGTGCCCAGAACTGGACACAGTACTCCAGCTGAGGCCTAACTAGTGCAGAGTAGAGCGGCAGAATGACTTCACGAGTTTTGCTTACAACACACCTGTTGATACAACCTAGAATCATATTTTCTTTTTTTGCAACAGCATCACACTGTTGACTCATATTCAACTTGTGGTCCACTATGACCCCTAGATCCCTTTCCGCCATGCTCCTTCCTAGACAGTCGCTTCCCATCTTGTATGTATGGAACTGATTGTTCCTTCCTAAGTGGAGCACTTTGCATTTCTCTTTATTAAACCTCATCCTGTTTACCTCCGACCATTTCTCTAACTTGCTAAGGTCATTTTGAATTATGTCCCTATCCTCCAAAGAAGTTGCAACCCCACCCAGTTTGGTATCATCTGCAAACTTAATAAGCGTACTCTCTATCCCAATATCTACATCATTGATGAAGATATTGAACAGTACGGGTCCCAAAACAGACCCTTGAGGAACTCCACTTGTTATCCCTTTCCAGCAGGATTTAGAACCGTTAACAACAACTCTCTGACTACGGTTATCCAGCCAATTATGCACCCACCTTATCGTGGCCCTCTCTAAGTTATATTTGCCTAGTTTATCAATGAGAATATCATGCGAGACCGTATCAAATGCCTTACTAAAGTCTAGGTATATGACATCCACCGCTTCTCCCTTATCCACAAGGCTTGTTATCCTATCAAAGAAAGCTATCAGATTAGTTTGGCATGACTTGTTCTTCACAAACCCATGCTGGCTATTCCCTATCACTTTATTACCTTCCAAGTGTTTGCATATGATTTCCTTAATTACCTGCTCCATTATCTTCCCTGGGACAGATGTTAAACTGACCGGTCTGTAGTTTCCTGGGTTGTTCTTATTCCCCTTTTTATAGATGGGCACAATATTTGCCCTTTTCCAGTCTTCTGGAATCTCCCCTGTCTGCCATGATTTTTCAAAGATCATAGCTAAAGGCTCAGATACCTCCTCTATCAGCTCCTTGAGTATCCTGGGATGCATTTCATCAGGACCTGGTGACTTGCTGACATCTAACTTTCCTAAGTGATTTTTAACTTGTTCTTTGTGTATCCTATCTTCTAAACTTACCCTCTCTCTGCTTGTATTCACTACGTTAGGCACACCTCCAGACTTCTCGGTGAAGACCGAAACAAAGAAGTCATTGAGCATCTCCGCCATTTCCAAGTTCCCTGTTACTGCTTCTCCCTCCTCACTAAGCAGTGGGCCTACCCTGTCCTTGGTCTTCCTCTTGCTTTTAATGTATTTATAAAAGGTCTTCTTGTTTCCCTTTATGCCTGTAGCTAGTTTGATCTCATTTTGTGCCTTTGCCTTTCTAATCTTGCCCCTGCATTCCCGTGTTGCTTGCCTATATTCCTCCTTTGTTAGTTGTCCTAGTTTCCATTTTTTATATGACTCCTTTTTTATTTTGAGATCATGCAAGATCTCCTTGTTAAGCCAAGCTGGTCTTTTGCCATATTTTCTATCTTTCCTACACAGTGGAATTGTTTGCTTTTGGGCCCTTAACAACGTCCCTTTGAAATACTTCCAACTCTCCTCAGTTGTTTTTCCCTTCAGTCTTGCTTCCCATGGGACCTTACCTACAAGTTCTCTGAGCTTTTCAAAATCTGCCTTCCTGAAATCCATTACCTCAATTGTGCTGGTCTCCCTTCTACCTTTCCTTAAGATCATGAACTCTATTATTTCGTGATCATTGTCCCCTATACTGTCTTCCACTTTCAAGTTCTCAACTAGTTCCTCCCTATTTGTTAAAACCAAATCCAGAACAGCTTCTCCTCTGGTAGCTTTTTCAACCTTCTGAAACAGAAAGTTGTCTCCAATGCAGTCCAGAAACTTATTGGATAGCCTGTGCCTCGCTGTGTTAGTTTCCCAACATATGTCTGGATAGTTGAAGTCCCCCATCACCACCAAATCTTGGGCTTTGGATAGTTTTGTTAATTGTTTAAAAAAGGCCTCATCCACCTCTTCCACCTGGCTAGGTGGCCTGTAGTAGACTCCTAGCATGATATCACCCTCATTTTTTACTCCTTTTAGCTTAACCCAGAGACTCTCTACACGGCTATCTTCTACATTCATCTCCACTTCAGTCCAAGTGTGTACATTTTTAATATACAAGGCAACCCCTCCTCCCTTTTTTCCCTGTCTGTCCTTCCTGAGCAAGCCGTACCCTTCCATACCAACATTCCAATCATGTGTCCCATCCCACCAGGTTTCTGTAATACCAATGATATCATAGTTGTATTTATTGGTTAGCAATTCCAGTTCTTCCTGCTTATTACCCATACTTCTCGCATTTGTATATAGGCATCTAAGATACTGATTTGATCTTGCCTCCCTGTTGTGCCCTGACCCTCCTTTCTCCTTCCCGTTATAGGCCGTAGTCCCCCCCATTTCCAACCCATCTCCCAGTCCCGCACATGCAGCACTTACCTGTAGGCTTTGCTCACCTGCCCCCAACAAACCTAGTTTAAAGCCCTCCTCACAAGGTTAGCCAGTCTGTGTCCAAACAAGGCCTTCCCGCTCCTGGAAAGGTGAACTCCATCTCCGCCAAGCAGTCCTTCCTGGAAGAGCACCCCGTGATCAAGGAAGCCGAATCCCTCATGGCGACACCATCGTCGCAGCCAGGCATTCACCTCCAGGATGCACCTCTCTCTGCCCGGGCCCCTACTTTTGACAGGAAGGATAGAAGAGAATACCACCTGCGCTCCAAACTCCTTCACCCGTACTCCCAAAGCCCTGTAGTCACACTTGATCCGCTCAGTGTCACACCTGGCAGTATCATTTGTGCCCACGTGGATGAGTAGCATGGGGTAGGAGTCAGAGGGCCGGATAATCCTCGACAATGCCTCCGTAACATCTCGGATATGGGCCCCTGGCAGACAGCATACCTCTCGAGATGAGCTGTCAGGGCGACAGATGGGTGCCTCCGTTCCCCTCAGAAGAGAGTCTCCAACCACCACTACCCTATGTTTCCTCCTCGCAGTGGTGGCAGGAGACTGCTCAACCTTGGTGGTGAATGGAACTACAAGTTAAACCTCTGGTCCAGCAATGTCCATGGTCCTGCCTGCTGTACCACAGATGTTGCTAGGCCAGATGGACCAGACAGCCTGGCAGATGGGTTTTGGTTAGCAAAGGGGCCAGCAGTCAGGAGCTCAGATGGGGCCAGGACACAAGCCAATTCAGCTGTTGGGAGTGCAGCCAGAAGTGGAGCTGGTTGGTGGCAGGAGGCCAGCAGCCAGAGGCTAGCTAGGACCAGGAGTGCCTGGGAGATCCCAGAAGTTGGCAGCGGAGGGGCGAGAATTGACCTCCCCTAGTTCTGCAAACTTATTCATTTGGACCAGTCAGGTCTTGGGCATGCAGGACCAGGAAGGTCCAACCTGTATTTGTGCAGTAATTTATCATAAGGTGGACAGAATCCAGTCCAAATTAAAAATCTAGGAAACATGAGAAAACTCTGGAAGGGCAATTGTTCCCCTTGTCCTAATGAGCAAGATATATAATTAATTATTCTTTAGCTTGAGCTGCCTGCATCACTGGTTACTGCATGTGATGGGGAGAGGAATCCCTGTGGGATTGCTTCCTGCTTTCTACAAAGCTGAATGAGGAGTAAAATGGGCAGAACATCCGATCATGCCCTGTCATCCCCTGTGCATCAGCAAATTGGACATTTGTAGCAGTGGCGAATTCTCACTATTCTGGGATAGCGGTTGGAGAGGGAAATAAAGCTAGTGACTCAAGAGTGACAATTAATTCACCGGCATGCAGCAGGGCTACAACAGCTATATGCTGCCCCTTACTCAGGACAACATATGATGATAAAACTTAGTCCTTAAAAAGTCCCCTTTTCTAGCGATCCCATCCACAATTCAATAAACAAGCAAAAAGAGAAAAAGATAAACAGATTATATGAAACAGCAAGAAAGAAAAAGAAAAAAAGAGAATAAAGAGGAAAAGAGAAAGAAAGAGGAAAAAAAAGGGCAGTAGCTCGTAATAGTTCTTCTTGGGCAGAAGAGGGGGGAGGAAAGAAAGGATGAAGTACAATACATCAAAAGTCCTGTGTTTCCAGTCTCTGAACTACTAAGCAGCACAGTGATGAAAACCACCAAGTCACACAGCTGCTCCACTGAATGTTGTATGAGAGAGGATCTTTGTTTACCTGCTATATATAAAGTCCTAAGGAGATGTTGTTAGCTTTCTCTGGTTTCTATCTGATTTGAGAGGAGTTGTTTTTTCTCCTTTTTATTTTTTGTTATATCCTTCCAGGGGCACTGCATGTTTCGGAATAAAAAAAGATCTAACATGAAATAGATCTTTTTATAACCTTATAAAAACCTTGAATAAAATAACTTTAAGAAAAAAGCTTCTGAATAATTAAAATGTATGACAGAACTGGAAGGATTTCAGTCCACCTCCCTTTGGCAAATTTTCTTGTTTTTAATACTGGTCATGAGGTGACCTTCTCAAAGAATATAAACATTCTATGATTAATTGGGTTGTTCCATCCCTCGTATTAAAGGGAACTTCTTCATGGATAATCCATAGTTCTCTTAGATGAATTCAAATATATAATCTGAATACTACTTATACATTCAGTAGGCATATATGACTACTTCATTCACATCCACTTTATGTTTTGGAAGTGTTTATTTATATTATTCATAAGCATATTCAACAATATACCATTCATTAGTTATTGACAAATTTCTTATTAAGTTCATAAACTACAAATTGAAAGAAAAGGTCTATAATTCATTTGTTGCACACCTTCAAACAAGCGCAAGTATTGAATGTATGAAATTTGTCCATGGTTTTGTGGAAATGCAACTGATGTTAGGTTTCTCCATAGGAATAATTTGTTCCCCGTTTTTTTTTTTTTATTCCCAGCTGATTCTGAGAAGATCTGCTCAAGAAATTTCTATACAAACTTTGTCTTTTAAATGAAAAATTGGGTTTTCCACTAAACACAATTGTAAAAATCAGAGGGGTAGCCGTGTTAGTCTGAATCTGCAAAAGCGGCGAGGAGTCCTGTGGCACCTTATAGACTAACTGAAGTGTAGGAGCATAAGCTTTCATGGGCAAAGACCCACTTCGTCAGATGCATGTAGATGACGAAGTGGGTCTTTGCCCACGAAAGCTTATGCTCCTACACTTCAGTTAGTCTATAAGGTGCCACAGGACTCCTTGCCGCAATTGTAAAAATGTGTCTCTTCCATGCAAATTCATTATTTTTTATTTAAAAAACTCCCTAATATTTCAAGCTGGAAATACTGAAATGATGACTCGTGATTGTATGTCACTGGCAACATGTCCCCATTGTCCAAAAGGAGGCTGTGCCTGGCCAGGAAGTCTGGCATAGCTTGACCCACACAGAGAATGAGAGCATGAGGCACTCAAACTAAAATTCCTATAAGCCGCTGAGGCAGTATTTCCAAAATCAACTGTTTTGATTTTCATCTGATTTTTTTGATAGCTGAATTTCTACTGAAAAATTATTTTGGCAGATATTTTTTTAAACCAGACATGCTTCTGAGGTACTGCATAGAGTAAGATTTAAGGTAGGATCAGCTCCTGAATTTAAAAGTATGTTCAGTTCATATTACCTAGTTTAGTCTAAATAGCATCTCTATAACTAATTAAGACAAGATAAACAGTATTTTTAAAATGATTACTAGCCTGGAGTGGGAAGCTAAAGTTTCAACTCAACCAGCTGAGTGTGTGCTAAACTACAACTCGTCTTGTCTTGGTTAGAGATTAGAAAGTATTAGAGGGATCAAACCAGCCAATGTGATCTGAACAGTTTTAAATCTTTGGGGATAGGGTTGCCAGATGGTTTCAGAAAAAATACCAGGAAAAAAAAAACAGTGTGGCCCCTTTCAGAAACGTGTGTTGAGGCTTTTTGGCCTTAACAGGCTGCTGGCAGCTGCCCAACATCTTGCCTCCCTGCGCAGGTCCGGACAGCTCCCCTGCAGAACCCAGTAAGTACTAGGTTTGCCAGGCTGCCTCCATATTGAGCCGGACAGCCCGGGATTTTCACCTCCTGGCCGGAAAAAAATCAGAAAGTACTGGACATTTTAAGTGTCTAGTATTTTCTGAACTTTTTTACTGGACAGGAGGTGAAAATACCAAACTGTTTGGTTCAATACCAGACACCTGGCAACCCTATTTGGAGAAGAAGGGCCTGACTTAACCAGGTGGAGGTAGCAGCCAGGAATGGTTTTCTTTCAGGAATGTACCTCACTACCATGACTGGGAGCACTGTTGCATTAGTATTGGATTCCTGCAGTGCATTTTTATATAGGTTACACGTTAAAGACCATTCAGAAATTGGTGTAGAATCAAAAGCCCATTTGCATAGCTGGTGTATATCATCTGCACAGGCATCCATTTTATTTCCAAGTGAAATGTAAAGGGTTGGCTTAAATAGACTGATGCCAGGTTACCTTAGATATCACTCCTTTCCCCTGTGACACTACAATGCATCTGAGGAATTCAAGCTACCATGCCTGTTTGAATAGACTGGAGCTGGAGAAAGGCAGTTCTCTAGAGTTCCTAATTTTCCTACCAGGGGTTTCCTGAGTAAGGCAACAGAAGTCTTTTTTTAAATTCATGATATAGAAGTGATACTAGTTTAGCAAAGATGCCTAGAGCATTAACTTTTAGGCTGTGTCTACACTGGCATGAATTTCCGGAAATGCTTAAAACAGAATAGTTTTGTTATAAGTATTTCCGGAAAAAGAGCGTCTACATTGGCAGGCTGCTTTTCTGGAAAAGCCCTTTTCCCGGAAAAGCATCTGTGGCCAATGTAGATGCGCTTTTCCGGAAAACAGCCCCGACCGTCATTTTCACGATCGGGGCTTTTTTTCCGGAAAAGACTACTGGGCTGTCTACACTGGCCCTTTTCCGGAACAGTGTTCCGGAATAAGGACTTATGCCCGAGTGGGAGCAGCGTAGCTTTTCCGGAATAGAGGCTGATTTTGTACAGTAGAGCGTCGTTGCTTTTCCGGAAATTCAAGGGCCAGTGTAGACAGCTCGCAGCTTATTCCGGAAAAGCGGCTGATTTTCCAGAATAAGTGTCCCAGTGTAGACACAGCCTTAAAGTGCCTTCCAGAATATCATGCTTAGAGTCATCTAAAATATTCTGTACTGTTTTGTTCTAGGTCATTTGAGAATCAAAAACTGCTCAGGGTAAACTCCCTGCTTTGTGGCCTCAAATATGCATAAAAGTTTAAAAATGATTCTGTAAAAGCAATATTTTGATCTTAGCTGAGACCATGCCTTCTTGTTTGTGGGCACAAACTGTACCTGCAAAATAAATCATGGCCAAATTCTGTGCCTCTGTTTGATTTACACCTGCAACCAGGGGTTCAACTCCCTAGATGTGTTTCCATAACATTTGTTGGCACAAACAGCTGAACCCTCTATTTGCCAGTGCAAATTCAGCCTACAAAAGGGAAGGAAAGCCTCTACTTTGAAAAATTGCCATGAACTATCTTTTGGTCTGGGAATTCTAAAGCTGAGCACTTCCTTGGATTAGTTCCTAATTTGCTAGCTGCATCATGTACTATAGAAACAGCTTTTACCTAAATTCTGCCACACGTTCTCTAGTTTCTGCGTGGTTTGAATCACCACTGCCGTGAATCTTCATGCGTTTAGACAAAATGGAGATGTGATCACAGATGGATCACTTACACTCATACAGGATGTAAGAACAATTGCACATCATTACAGTGTCAAGTGGTAGCTTGGTTAGCAAATAGACATACCCTGATATCAGAGATAATGTTCTTACCAGAATAGAGCTAGCAAGTTGCAATATTTCCTCAAGATATTCAGCAAAATCATCTCATTTGATTCATATTTTTTCTCAGTTTTAGCCATTAAGTTCTATATTTATTCTCTGTATATTTTGATGCCTTTTAAACTAGTAAATATATTAAATGAGGGTGTGTGTATGTATCTGCACATGTGTGCGCACATTTATATGTAATACAACGTGCTCCTTTTTAAAGTGCTTTCATGTACTTTTTGGGCTATACCACTTACAACTAATGGCCTGAAACAATAAATGAAAACACTTTATTATTATCTCTCCGTGATATTCCTAGGATAGCAATTATCTTGCTTTCTAAACACCATATAATAGCAAACAGAGAGAAAGAAAGATGAGATCTCACATATGTTATACTACCAAGCCCCTAGTGCAAGCAAATGCACTTTTTGAAAATAGATTTCTTTTTCTGAACAAATAGGGAAGGGGAAAGGCAACTTTGACTCCTGCGTGCCTGTTTCTTCCAGTTGATGTGGTAATGGAAATCTGTAATATTGTCTGTATTTCTGTGTATTTATTGAATGTCAAGATTCTACAGCTCAAGGCAATAGCTCTTTTACAAAAGGTGCTCAGAATGTTGGTATGTTTTTGTAGTGCAAGTTATGAGATATATTACCCGCTGCTTATGTGCTCAGTGAATCACAGTGGTCTGTACAGTTTGTCTATTGTTACTATGTGTTTCAGTATGCAGACTGCTAGGAAACAGTCTGCATTTAGGGGAAGTAAATTGTTGTATCTTCAGTGAGCAAATAGAGCTCTGCCAATGTACATCATCTGGGGATCTGCCCCTTGCTAAGGTACGGGAAAAGCCAATTCATACAATGCAGTCAACTTTAACATTTCCGTTTTTGTTTTGATTTTTTGGGGGGAAACTTCCTTTAATTCTTGCATGATATTAGAGTGTCTGCATCTGCCAGGCATCTGGAAAATCACAACTTCCAGAAAGAGTCAGCCAGGTACCTGGAAAAATATGTCTGAACTTATCAGGAGGAAGAAAACAAAATAGGCTTATTACAACCATCATAAGATGGTTCCTGAGCATAAGATTTAAGAGACACCAAAAAATGAAGTTCACAGAAAATCCTCCCATAACATTTGTGACAAAAAGGACTTGTGTATTCATACCCTACACATTATTGACAGATTATTTGTACAGAATATTCCTTATAAGGTATAATTTGAGCGCTAAAATGGTTTTGGTCAATAATATCATGGTGAAATGTATTCAACAAAACTATATATAAGATTATTAATTCACTCATATGATGATGTTAGCACATGTCCAAATCTACACTGCGCTGACTTGGCAAAAATGGTTAAACAATTGTATTCTAAACAAAGTAATGTGGGTTTATTTCACTTTACATATATATAGTAAACAGTCTTTCAGACAGCAAGATGATATATTTGAAATGGCCAGGAGAGAACTAAACAGTGCAGAACACATGTCCAAAGGAAAATTCAGGACTGGGAGTATGTTGAGGTCCCCTTGCAGGTAATAAAGAAGACTGGTGAAAGCTGGAATGTGATTGGAGGTGGTTGCTGGGGAAGGCCTATAGCTATGTGCAGACACTCAAGGGTATGACCTGTTGCTTTTAAACTGCTTGTGGGTGACCCAAGTTGGGAGCTACAACAACAAAGCATTATAAGGCAACCAGGGTTATGGTGCAGGTGGTGGCAATCTGGTCTGGATTGCACCCCAGAATGTGACAAGAGGATTATCATCTTAAAAGCATTTTAGACATAGATTGAAATGGCAGCATGAACATTGAATATAAATGGACATATTAATATTCCATGTAAAAAATGGGGCAATATTATTGTGGTTTATGAGATAGACGCTGGGGAGTAGGCAAAGTCTCATTCATTTATTTGTTAGGCGGCACAGATATCCATCACCTGTACAGTATTTATACCCACTGTACTTTCCCCTCTGGTTTAGCTACAAAGTATATTTGTGTACATAATGCCAGAACTGGTCAAGTAGGGAGAAAAACCATGAGACAACACAAAATCACCTAGGCGCTTTGCTATTCCCAACATACTTCATGTGGCAGACACACAGATGCAACAGTAATGGAGGTGAAGGAAACTCAAATACAATCTCCAGTATCTCCCTTGTATTATGTGTATCAAGCATTTCATAGAATCATAGAATAATAGGACTGGAAGGGACCTCAAGAGGTCATCGAGTCCAGCCCCCCGCCCTCAAGGCAGGACCAAGCTCCACCTACACCATCCCTGACAGATGTCTATCTAACCTGTTCTTAAATATCTCCAGAGAGGGAGATTCCACCACCTCCCTTGGCAATTTATTCCAATATTTGACCACCCTGACAGTTAGGAATTTTTTCCTAATGTCCAATCTAAACCTCCCCTGCTGCACTTTAAGCCCATTACTCCTTGTCCTGTCCTCAGAAACCAAGAGGAACAAATTTTCTCCTTCCTCCTTGTGACACCCTTTTAGATATTTGAAAACCGCTATCATGTCCCCCCTTAATCTTCTTTTTTCCAAACTAAACAAGCCCAGTTCATGAAGCCTGGCTTCATAGGTCATGTTCTCTAGACCTTTAATCATTCTTGTCGCTCTTCTCTGTACCCTTTCCAATTTCTCCACATCTTTCTTGAAATGTGGCGCCCAAAACTGGACACAGTACTCCAGCTGAGGCCTAACTAGTGCAGAGTAGAGCGGCAGAATGACTTCACGAGTTTTGCTTACAACACACCTGTTGATACAACCTAGAATCATATTTGCTTTTTTTGCAACAGCATCACACTGTTGACTCCTATTCAACTTGTGGTCCACTATGACTCCTAGATCCCTTTCTGCCATGCTCCTTCCTAGACAGTCGCTTCCCATCTTGTATGTATGGAACTGATTGTTCCTTCCTAAGTGGAGCACTTTGCATTTCTCTTTATTAAACCTCATCCTGTTTACCTATGACCATTTCTCTAACTTGCTAAGGTCATTTTGAATTATGTCCCTATCCTCCAAAGAAGTCGCAACCCCACCCAGTTTGGTATCATCTGCAAACTTAATAAGCGTACTCTCTATCCCAATATCTACATCATTGATGAAGATATTGAACAGTACGGGTCCCAAAACAGACCCTTGAGGAACTCCACTTGTTATCCCTTTCCAGCAGGATTTAGAACCGTTAACAACAACTCTCTGACTACGGTTATCCAGCCAATTATGCACCCACCTTATCGTGGCCCTATCTAAGTTATATTTGCCTAGTTTATCAATAAGAATATCATGCGAGACCGTATCAAATGCCTTACTAAAGTCTAGGTATATGACATCCACCGCTTCTCCCTTATCCACAAGGCTCTTTATCTTATCAAAGAAAGCTATCAGATTAGTTTGGCATGACTTGTTCTTTACAAACCCATGCTGGCTATTCCGTATCACTTTATTACCTTCCAAGTGTTTGCATAGGATTTCCTTAATTACCTGCTCCATTATCTTCCCTGGGACAGACGTTAAACTGACCGGTCTATAGTTTCCTGGGTTGTTCTTATTCCCCTTTTTATAGATGGGCACAATATTTGCCCTTTTCCAGTCTTCTGGAATCTCCCCTGTCTGCCATGATTTTTCAAAGATCATAGCTAAAGGCTCAGATACCTCCTCTATCAGCTCCTTGAGTATCCTGGGATGCATTTCATCAGGACCTGGTGACTTGCTGACATCTAACTTTCCTAAGTGACTTTTAACTTGTTCTTTGTGTATCCTATCTTCTAAACTTACCCTCTCTCTGCTTGTATTCACTACGTTAGGCACACCTCCAGACTTCTCGGTGAAGACCGAAACAAAGAAGTCATTTCCCATGCCTCTCACTGCTAACAATCCTATGTCTAGGAATTTTAACATGGAAGTAAAAGGAAGCAATTGAGCCCTTCACCACCCCCTTTTTTTTGTGCGTGGGGAACGGATTTGTTTTGATTAGGCTGGAGTTTGTCACGTAACAACCAGCCTTACTCACAAATAAAGTCCTGAGATCTGGCAAAGCACAAGAATGAACAGTGTCTGCCTTTCCCTTTACCACTGCTCCAGATTGAATTCGTTCAGACACAAAAAATCATATTTGGGTTGACCAAAATATTTTGTGATTTTATTCCAAGTTTGTTTTAAATTTTTAAAAAAGTTTTTAAAAAATTACTTCTCCACAAATTTATACAATTTCTTTCAACTCTTTAAAAAGGAAATACTTCAATATTTTAGTTCAAAATTACTCTAAATTTAGAATTTTACTTCATTTTTTTAAAAGTTTAAATACTCAACATCAAAATATTTTGTTATACATTGAACTAAACATATTGTTTGACATAAAAAAAAATTTCCCCAGTGAAATGAAAACTCAGTTATTTCCACAGCTTTAGCCCCAGTCTCTTACATAAGATTATGCTGCACAGCAAATAATTATCAAGGTCCTTGGGAACAGAAGTGTGACTTGAGATTCGGTATGCATCAACTCCTTAGTGATAACGCCCTTTTAAAATAAAATTTAACTAGCAAGGGAATAGGAGACTTCAGCTACTCCATGGAATTATTTCCAGTCAAAATGGATGTATTTTAAGCTAAATTCTATACACTTTCAAAGGAAGGCAGAAGTATTCACCATCCTTCACTAAATGAAGCAGCATTAATTGTCTTTGTTGAAATTTTTACACAAATACCTAGTTCATTTGTTTAATTGTGACTTTTTTACAGTCCAGACGTTGCTGAAAATGTTTAGTTTTCAATATTTACTGTAAATATGCTCCTTTAGTTACAGATGCAGTTCTATTTCCCTTCAAAGGAAAAAGCATAGTACATTTGCAAGAAAATAATCCTAAATGTAAAAAGATGCATCAAGGAATAGAAAGAAGTAGCCTCCCAGCAGAATTAAGGAGCCTAACTTTAAGGACCAATTTCTGAAAATCTTTCCCAGCAGGTTTTATGCCTGGGAGGACTGTGATCCCTTCCCAGTTCTTTTTTTTTTTTTTTTTTTTTTTGTCATGGTGCTTTCTTAAAGGAGATTAACATTCAGGGGAAGCATCAGACCATGTGTAGTCACTTGTATTGAGAAAAGTTCTGGTCAAAGAATGAGACTTACATTTTATCCTGAAAGTGACAAGAGTCAGACTTGGCAGCAGGAGGTTCACATCTAAAGATATAGTCCCGAGAAAGTCCTTACTGCCCTTGTATGCTGCCCTTGTATGCGCTTTTTTTTTTTTTGTGGCATATAGGTGAGTTACAATTGGCTGGATTATCTTTTACTAAGCACCGAGTCTATGCCTTATACTTGCTGAAAAACAGACTTCGAATAAACAGGAAAAAAAAATCCATCAGTACCAGAGTTCCCTCTCCTTCTTCCCCATCATTTTATTCCCAAAATGTTTCTTGATGTACTTAACCATGATTTTGGAATGGACTTGACTCAGTTGTAACAAGACACAATTTTGTTGAACTTCAAATATATTATGGTATTCCATACGTCAGAGGGGAAAATAAATGGTCTGTTACCTGTTCTTATTCTGCAGAAAAGGAGAAAACAGTGAGGTCTTCTCTTTGATTATGTGAGTGAAAAGCATCTTTCTTTCAGCAAGTCTCTCAAAATACCTTGCCACGTACATGGTGACACCTCTCCCGCAAATGCAGGAGTCCCCTGTTCTACACAAGGCTAAATCCTCAGTGTACATTTGGGCTTTATTAAAGTAGGTTTATGAAACCATTTTGTAAATTTGTTTACTTCTGTTAAATTAGACTAGTGATTTAGCTGATTGAAATGTCTTCTTGAAAAAAATGACTTCCAAGAATGTATATGATTAAAAATAAGTGCCTCTACACCTTAAGAGATGTATTAAAACATATACTAATCCTTTACTTACATACACGCGCACACACATATATATGAACACATGCACATACACACCCTACCTTTCCTACTTTTTCTGCACAGTCACAGAATAGTTTGAATTTTTCTTCTTGAACTCAATAGTAAATTCATGGATCCCAAGTAGCCACGTCTCATGTACATGGCAAGTTCTAATCCAATAGATGCATTAAAGAGAAAAAGAAGAATGTGAAGCTCATTTGATTTTGCCAATTGCTATTAACAAGTTAGAAATATTTTTCTCTAGTTGTTTAGTTTTTTATTTATTTTATACTCATGAAACTGAGGGACAATAAAGATAGTGGAATGAATTTGATAATTAGGTCTGTTTTATTAAAGCCAAAGTGAATTTTGCCATTTATGTCAATGGGAGCAAAATCAGACTTCTAAAGCTTGGCACATCTTAAAACTAGTACAATAAACTAACATCACTTGTGCCTTCCATTCAGATATTGAACTACTGTTTAATTTTAGAGCAGAATGTCTACACAAGCATAATATAAACTGGTTTCAGAACTCTTTTAAACCATAGGTATATAGGAAATCCCATCTGTATGTTGAACACATCTCTAAGGGGGAAGATTTATTAAGGTTTATTAATTAGGAGTGAGTGAGAGAGAAGTAATTTAGGCTGTGTGTCATGGGAAATGTACTGAAAGTTGCAGGAAGCTACTAAAGCAGCAAGGAGTCCTGTGGCACCTTATAGACTAACTGAAGTGTTGGAGCATAAGCTTTCGTGGGCAAAGACCCACTTCGTCAGATGCATGTAGTGGAAATTTCCAGAGGCAGATATAAATATGCAGGCCAGAATCAGGCTGGAGATGATGAGGTGGATCCAATCAGGGAGGATGAGGCCCACTTCTAGTAACTGATCTGGAGGTGTGAATTCCAAGAGAGGAGAAGCTGCTTTTGTAGTTAGCGAGCTATTCACAGTCTTTGTTTAATCCAGAGTTGATTGTGTCAAACTTGAAGATGAACTGTACTCAGCCATTTCTCTTTGAAGTCTGGTCCTGAAGTTTTTTTGCTGCAAGATGGCTACCTTTAGATCTGCAATTGTGTGTCCAGGGAGATTGAAGTGTTCCCCTACAGGTTTTTGTATGTTGCCATTCCTAATGCCTGATTTGTGTCCATTGAACGTAAAAGAATCAATGGACACAAATCAGATATTAGGAATGGCAACATACAAAAACCTGTAGGGGAACACTTCAATCTCCCTGGACACACAATTGCCGATCTAAAGGTAGCCATCCTGCAGCAAAAAAACATCAGGACCAGACTTCAAAGAGAAACTGCTGAGCTACAGTTCATCTTCAAGTTTGACACAATCAACTCTGGATTAAACAAAGACTGTGACTAGCTCCCTAACTACAAAAGCAGCTTCTCCTCCCTTGGAATTCACACCTCCATATCAGCTACTAGAAGTGGGCCTCATCCTCCCTGATTGGATTCACCTCATCATCTCCAGCCTGATTCTGGCCTGCATATTGATACCTGCCTCTGGAAATTTTCACTACATGCATCTGACGAAGTGGGTCTTTGCCCGCGAAAGCTTATGCTCCAACACTTCAGTTAGTCTATAAGGAGCCACAGGACTCCTCGCCACTTTTGCAGATTCAGACTAATACAGCTACCCCTCTGATACAGGAAGCTACTAGATTGTAGAAAAGTCCTCCAAGGGTAGTAGAGATGAAAGCTTATTGCTTATTAATTCTAAGAGTAGACCAGCATGAACAAAGAAATATAAAATATATTAGAGGACATACTTTCACTGCCCTCATCTCTAATTTCCATGATTCTTTTTTGAGAACAGATATGAAAGAGAGTGATATGCAAGGGGATACATTGGAAGCCTAGAGCTCTCTCTATGTTTGAAATCTTGGGCAGCACCTGAGTAATGCTGAAAGACCTCCTGTCATCTGTGGACGGAGTCAAACATGGGACCTCTGGAGCTTAGTGCAGGAGCCTCTACCACATGAGCTAAAGGTAGCTAGCTATTAGCTATGGCTATCGAGCAGACTCATTATTATCTTTGTAAGAGGTCATGGTGCCATTAGAGCAGACAGTACACCACACCCAATAGGTCACCTAGGATCTGTCTACATAGCACCCTTACCTCAAAATAAGCTACACAATTTCTGCTATGCAAATTCCAAAACGTCCCTTATTCCTCATACAGTGAGGTTTACAGAGATGTATTTTGATATAATGGGCTTGCTCTTAAGATGTGGAATAGCTATTTTGGGATATCAGAGGAATCCGGAAATAGCTCCTCTGTATAGACATAGCCTTATTTCTCTCCCCCCCCTCCCCCCACAAAATACCTTTTGAGCCTATAACACAGTGATATCTCCTCCAACCTCAGTGTCCTATGCCACACAAAATGGCTTCCTCTGTGCAGCATGACCTCATATCCACCAGGT
Organism: Pelodiscus sinensis; assembly: GCF_052426305.1. Taxonomy (NCBI): domain Eukaryota; kingdom Metazoa; phylum Chordata; order Testudines; family Trionychidae; genus Pelodiscus; species Pelodiscus sinensis. Next base: position 43,911,032 of record NC_143060.1, read on the forward strand.
ACGTGAAGTTATGCCTTTTGGGCATGTCCATGCCATTCCCAGAAGTACCAAAAGGTCCAGTATCCTTGGAATGTGTGAGGCACCAACCTTCTCCAAAAGGGAAACATTACTCACTCTGGATCCCTGGTCTCACAGGGATGGTAAAACTGCTCAAGAGAGTCAGCTTGGTCATCTTTGTTGTGCCGTTTCTGCTCCTCAGGCTGATGGGAAGGTCACAGCTCCTATTTCTTTTCACATCCCTTTTCAGATGCTGATCATTCCTGGGGGAATAGGAATAGAACAATCTCTGCACTTAGCTGGATGCAAGGATTACAATTCTGCCAAGCCCTTATATGGGGCAGGAAAGGACCAAGATATCCCAGTGAGGGACAGCCTTGTAAACACCTTGTCAGGCAGACAGACAGGAAGTGATGGGGAAGACTTCTTATATATGACTGTTTCCCACCAAGTTATTCGCCCATGTAAAAGCCAAGCACAATCTGGGCCACAGATGTCAAATTGCTACAGATAAATAGTACTGAAAAACTTTTATTTGGCAGTAAGAAATTGGTTTCTTAGGGAAGGATGTTCAAAATTCGACTTTGGTTAAATCAGCACATACCTGTATGGAGGAATACAGAGTGTTGAATAAAAATATATTTGAGTCATGTCCTGATACAGTAATAAGTAAGGGAGGGGGTCATGTATTCCTGCTTTTAGGTTATGAAAAGAGAATCTATTTATCTTCTAAAACTGTAAGTCTGTTTTTTCTGTGCATCCTTCAGTTTAGATGCACATGGCAAATATTGTGAACTTGATTTGATCCTGAGGTAACAAAAGGACTGGATTTTTAAAAGATCAACTTAAAACTTCCACAAAATAGAACAACAAGATATTAGCACACACACAAAATAACAAATTAAAACATTAAAAATAAAGAACCAATAATCCAAGGTAATTTTAAAAAATAGTATCTGATTAGACTTTTATAGTTTCTATCCAATTCCACTAATAGCATCAAAGAATTTTAACATAATTTGAAGAGAAACATTATACAATTTAGGTTTAAGAGACATGACTAGCCTTTAATTTTACAAACCCATCTTCAATAAAAGTCAAAAATATTCTTAATTGGCATTTTAAAATCTCTGTTTGTACTGTTCTTTATAATCCTGCATGAAACACGAATGACATTTCTGTTCGTGTAATAGAATTCATTTTTAGATAATTGTATCATATTGAGAACCTTTGGAAATGCAGTATTTTATTATAAATATAATTTAAACCTGTCAAATACTATGACTAACTTTGCAAGAAAGAAACAATATTTTGACTTCTGTTGATCCTAGTGGGTCCCATTCTGCTTCAATCCTTACTTGGGGGAAGAAAAAAAATGATGTTTAAGCAAAATGTAGTTTGCAGAACCTGTGAACCAAAGATCTGCCAAATTCTGACACCTCTAATTGGAACACATTTTCTGAAGCTGAATCACTGTCTTATACATCTATTACATACTCATCAAGTCTCTGTAAAGAAGTTTTGCAAATTAATAGATCTTTAATGTAAATTTAAGAACTGTCAATTTAAATGTTTCAGACAACATAAAATAGGAAAATATCAGCTCATATCATGATAACAGTGTTGGATAATGCAAGACTTTGCTCCTTTTAAACTATAGTATTTAGAAAATCCAGTACTGTGGGACATGGGCATTATCACATATCCATCAGCATCAAGTTTGCTCTTAATGGCTCTGAATATGACCTCACATTTAACCCAGATGAACACCACTCATGTCAATGAAGTTATTCCTGACTTGCTGAACTGTGAGATAAGAATCAGGTCCATATTTCCACTTAATATTAGTGTTTGCTGACATCTGCCCCCATTCCCACAGTTTTACTTTTTCCATTTCACAAGTGAGTGATGGAGAAACAAAGACACTTTGTTTCTGAGCAGGCCCAAAGAGAAGACTATGGTGTAGCATGTAACTGAACCTGATTCTTCTGAGACCCAGCCAGTACCTGAACTATTGGACCATACTTCAAATACTTCTAAATTGCTACCACATTGTGTGATACTAATTTTCTTCTTTTCTCTGTGTGAAATGCAATTCTTTGGTGTGTTGATGAAATGTCCGAGGTCAGGAAGCTAGGCGTTCCTACACAGCTTCCATAACCCTTACCCTGCTCAATAGCTACTGAAACTAGATGGGCTGGGAAGATAATGGGGTATATCCCCAGCCAAGGCACCACTCAAGGAAGCTCTGATTAGAGGATTGCCCAGTTCCAAAGACACTATTTAAGAAAGAAGGAGGAGCACAAATTTTGTCCAAACAAAAGATGGTTGTAGAAATATTGGACACTGCTCATGTCTGCTTCCTGCACCAGCTCTGTTCTTGTCTTAATCCTGCCTTCACTCCTGTTTCCACCATCCTGTTTCCAAGGATCAAGCTCTGTGCGTGATCCTTGCCTGTCCTGTTGCCCTTATGCCTTGCCTGCAAGTCCTCAGTGACCAATCCTGGTTCTGACTCCAATCTCTGACTCCTGACCCTGTCTCTGTCTTGATTCTGGCTCTTGGGGCATTTAATATCAGATCCCAGCTCTGACTGTCAGGTTCTCATCCTGCTTCTGAATCTGGCAACTGGCAGTTGACTCTGGTGCTAACCCTTGGTTTTGTTTCCCAACCTGTACACTCACAGCACTAATAGGTCAGAGCTCCTATTCCCCAAACCATAACGGGAGAATGGCGAGTTATTTGTAACAAGCCAGTTTCCCTTACAGAGACTAAATAATTATAAATAACTAACCAAATCAAGCAGTTAATAGTTGATATAATCTAACTTTCTACAAAAATTCCAGACTCAAACAATGCCAGTTTGAATATGTATTTTAATCTAAGAACAGATGAGCTGCCAGTAAAGGCAAAAATCAAGGGTATGTCTATACTTAAATTGCTCCAATACTGCAGCTGTGGCACTGTAGCGCTTCATTAGAGAAACTATCTATGCTGCTGGGTACAGCTCTCCCAACACTAGTTAATCCACATCGCAGAGACAGTAGTTAGGTCAAAAGAAGAACTTTTCCATTGACTTCATATTGTCTAAATTGGGGGTTAGATTGGCATATCAAGGGTTTGGATTGTTCACACTCCTGGGAGACATGGTTACGCCAATGTAAAATCTCATTGTACATCCATCTTAGACTATGTCTACAGTGCAGACTTTACAGTAGCACAGCTATCCTGCTGAAGTAAGGTCTCCTGTGTAGCCACTCTGTGTTGATGAGAGAAAGAGCGAGATCTCCAGACCACATCATCAAATCAATCTTTACAAGCGGTGGTGGTCACATCAGTAGGAAAGTGCTTCACTGATGCTGCACTGTCCACACTGGTGCTTTTGTCGGTAACATTTTGTAATGGTGTTTTTTCACACCTTTGACCAACAAAATTGAAAGTATAGAGCTAGCCTAAGCTCATAGAATAGAAAAGAACAGGCACTGGAAGTCATGTTTCACACATACAATGATCTAATTCCAATCTCAGTTACATAAATGTTAAACAAATGCAACACCCCAGGCACCATTTGCCACTGCCCTAGTGTTGTCACAACTATGCCAAACAGATTTAAACCAATATCACTCTGATTTGGCAGAACTTCTACACCCATTTTGAACATAGTACAAGTGACACAGAGAGCTAGTTCTCTTTTGTATCTCTGCTCTTTGGTGCAGAGAAATGGAAAAGGGGGTGTGAGCTTCCAAGATGACACCTTCTTTCCCAGAGCTTCTGACACAGAAGATAGGACATAAATGGTGGAGGCATGTTTTGGGGCAGGAAAAGGAGTAGCCAGATCAGGGTATGCTGGATATCCATAACTAGTGCATTGTTCTAAGAGGACTATCCTCACCTGCCACCAGTTATAAACGAGTTATGCTGTTGAACTCTGTGCCGAGGGTTGGGCTAGGGCAGAGAATAAAAGAGCTATTATTTGCTCAGTGACAATCCTTTTGCTCTGCTGTGTCCAGCAGAAGCAGGAGAAGATTATCCTACTGCACTAAGGCTGTCTCCTCCTCAGGTCACAGCCTGTGTCTGTTGAAATCTATGGCAAAACTTTCATCGTTGTCATTGAGAACAGAATTGTGCCCTTAGGGGCTAGTTTGTGCAACCTGCACAAATTAAAGATTTGTTTTCCACACTAATGTCCCAGTTCCTGTGAGTGCAAAGCACCCTCACAACTGGCTTTGATTGGGCCCTGTGAGTGCAGAATGCTACCAGCTAAGCTGTCATGTTGGCAACGTGAGAATCCTTTCATTGCAGCACTAGTCTAAATCACTTCTGCAACAGCCAGAATTGTATAAAGTGCTCTGGTTTTTTAAACAGTTTTTTTTTAAATGTCAGTCGTTACCCTGCTAAAGCAATTGCTCACTGAACAACAAATCAATTATATTCAGACACCTATTCCATAGCACTGAAAATAATACAATAAAATAAAAAAGTAAATATAGTGAATACTATAGTTTTTAGAAATATGCCTGTTAGGTTAATGTTTGAGAGCACACATGCACCTGGTTTTGAAATGAATGCCCACAATTTCATTTGATTCTCATCTTGCCATGGGAAGCCATTAGAAATATAACAAAGGGTGCCCATCACCCTTCAGAGCCAAGAAACAGCTGAATTTCAGCAAGTCTGGTGTATTCAAAATTTGTTTCCCGTTCAGAGTACACAAGTTGTAAGGACGAGTGTAAAGAGGAACTGTGTTTCCTCTGTGTTTGCACTACAACTTGATTTCCATTGAGGGGTTATTGGAGACACACTCAAACTTTTTACATCTTCCCCCTCTTCCCAAACTATCTAGAGATTTCACTGCTGGAAAGTGTTATGCTCCTTAACGGTCAAACAGGGCAACTTCAAACACACAGCTAGGTTTTTAAAAGCCTCTGAATGAAAACATTATGCCAGACTGAAAGAGATTCTGGACATGTTCACAGGAGAATATGATCAGCAGTAGTGTCCTTGTGACTTTGAACCATGTGCTCACCATACCAATGCAAGGTGTGCCATATTAATCATCTTATGTCTGCTCATCACTGGATCAGATGCTAGACACATCTGCCACAGTAAGGTCTATGTCCCTAGATTGTTAGAAGTAGTCATCTTCCTGAAATAAAAATAAAAATTATAGGATGTTTGGTATCCTAAATATACATTTAACTGATACAAATGTCTCCTTGTTCATAAGATATAACAATCATTTTTATCACGTTTTCAACATAATGGCATTTGTGTCATTGTGCTATTATTGTAACTAGTTGCATTATTACCACTGGAGAATTGAAAAACACTGTAGTAGTACTGAAGATAAGATTTACAATAAGGATTTTTCATCTGAATGATACAGACTTTGAAAGCTTTTGACAGGAGAGATGTTATGACTTCTGTGAAGACAGATTATCATAAGTTGCTCTAAGCTGTAAAAGATAGCACTTGGAATTTACAAATGTGACCTAATTGTTTTAAATTTACGTAGCATGTTGTTAATACCCTAATGATGTGCCAAAACATTTGTAAGGGGATATTAAATGAAAGGTCTTAAGATATATTCAGTTGCCTTTCTTATTAAATTTCCTACAGTTCCAAAATTTGCATTTTAACTAATTACTTAGGGAAACAAAATTAAAAACTTTTATTTCAAACTTCAATGACCTTTGGGACTATGTACTGTTTTATAATCTCAATATATTGCAAAATTTCACTGAACATATTATACTGTATGTAACCAAATGGCCACACCATCTTTTTGTATTACTAAGAAAAGAAAGAGCAATTCTGTATATAAATACCATGTGGGATATTTAGCTTTTATTCAGTTGTTATGGTAATGAAACAGAAGATGTTAAATGAGTGATAACAGGGCATATTCCTTTGTGGTTAGGTGAATCCAAATTCTAACATCACTTATGCTGGTATAAACTAGGAATAACTCAATTGGTTTTAGTTAAATTCCTCTAGATATAAAGTTATGTAACACAAAGCAGAATTTAGACTATGGTTTTCAGCCTGGGGTGACTGTGCACTTGCTTTCTTATGGCTGAAGATAAAGTATTAACAAAGTACTTTTACTTATATAATCTTGAGGAAAAAAGTGCTATAAATATAAATATAGAATTCAGTTTTATATTTTTTGTGTGGTATTCTACTACAAATGTTAAGTCATACTTCTCCATACTTGAATAATACCAATTACAAATACTATACCATCAAATAAAAATGTAATCTGAATAGAAACTTCCTACTAAAGAATAGGATTATATCTCTTTGGAAGATGACTATGTAAACTTGGTGTCATGATTTGAGCCAGAGCCTATGTTTCCTAATAAAAACTGATTTATCTTGCAAGTCAGAGTAATAAGGAGATAGATTTCATGCTTAAGACAGTAATGTAACACGAATTAAATATTTCATTTCTATTTTCCCAAGGAAACTGAATGTCAATTTATCAATTTGTCATGAATGTTAAATTAATTGATGCTCAGGTAATGAAATGAAGTTTTAGATCTCTAGGATTTAGTGCTATGGCAGCAGTTTGGTTTTGCTAAAGACAATAGCTAATTTTAAATGTCATTTACATTACTGTAATTTTTATGAGCCTCCCTCTTTTACTAAAATAAGGTAGGTTGTGACATAAGGCAAACAAATTCTTGTCCTGCTCTATCATTCCCCAAAAGTCAGCATTCTTATGAAGAATAGTGATAGAGATGTAGCCGTGTTAGTCTGGTGTAGCTGAAACAAAAGACAGAACTATGTATCACTTTAAAGACTAACAAGATGGTTTATTAGGTGATGAGCTTTCGTGGGCCAGACCCACTTCCTCAGATCAATATGTGGAAGAAAATCGGCACAACCATATATACCAAAGTGAGACAATCAAAAAAAATGAACACATATGAAATTGACAAATCATATTTTAGAACAGAGTGCGGGTGAGGTGGGAAGGTAAGTTTCTGTGAGGTAATGACATAGGGGTGATAATTGGGGAAGATATTACAAAGATAGCTTCCCCAATTATCACCCCTAATGTCATTACCTCACAGAAACTTCCCCTATTATCACCCCTATATCATTACCTCTCAGAAACTTACCTTCCCCCCTCACCAGCACTCTGTTCTAAAATTGATTTGTCAGTTTCACATGCGTTCTTTTTTTTATTGTATCACTTTGGTATATATGGTTGTGTCGATTTTCTTCCACATATTGATCTGAGGAAGTGGGTCTGACCCACGAAAGCTCATCACCTAATAAACCATCTTGTTAGTCTTTAAAGTGATACATATTTCTGTCTTTTGTTTCATTCTCATGAAGGTAGCTTATCTTCTACTAGAAGAGAAAGATGTGCTTCTTTCTCACTGTACAGAGTCTGTGGCCAGTTAGAACACAACACTGGATGGATCCATTATAAAGACCTGTCTACATCTCCTCAGCTAATCATATAATGGCTTTCACAAAGATGACCATAATGGAGAAGAAGCAGTGCTTTCATTAAATTTCCAAATCTTAAAGAAAGCCTCCATTACAACTGGAAGCCGAGCTATCCCCAGAAATGTTCATGCCCCCCTTGCAGGGGAAGGTAGTGTCCACAGGGAAGGCTGCATTTAGGGCCACTGAAACAGGAGCTGTGGAAGGCAGGAACAGGACAAGAAGGCAACATGGGACAAGCCTGCCCTCGTACTTACCAATAGTGGAGGGAAGCAGAGAAACCCAAGCATAGCCAACTCTACTCTGCCAGCTCTCAGCTGCATTGCTTAGGGAAGGGGGTTTGGATCAAAGGGTTGAACAGGTGCAGAGTAGAAGTGGAGCAGGGATGGGGACTCAGGGGAAGGGATGAAGTGTAGGTGGTATGGGGGTGGAGCAGAGGCAGAGAACAAAGGGTGTCCGGTGCCCCATACCTCCCTATGGATGGCCCTGCAGGGAGGCCGGCCAGCGGATAGAACTAGCAGCCAGAGCCATACACAGTTGCCTAGGGCACCATGGAGTATGGGGTAACTTGGAACCTCAAATTTTGTGGTGGCCTATTGAGCTGCATATTTTGCCTATTGGTAAGGAAGACCTTGACTGTAAGGAGAAGATCCTCAGCTGTTGTAAATTGTCATAGCTTTATTGAATTCAATTCAAAAGGTACATGATAAAGAATGGAATTTCTACCCGATAATAAACATACTGTACTACACTGCACTAAGTAAGCATATATGTCTTAAATCACACCCCGTAGGCCAGGGGTGGACAAGAAAATGGTGGCAGATTGCCAGAATTAGTGCATGGCAGGCTGCCATTATATTTACTTTCACCTTCACAGGTACTGGCGATCACAGCTCCTATGGATGCACATCAATAGCAGCTATGGTCATTCAAATTTATTGACTTTTTAGTGCAGACAGATAATCACAGATACCACAATTCAGGTGAAGAGAGAGTCAGGAATTTTTTTAAAAAAATGAATAAAATTGGGTTGAATTGCAGCCAATGCAATATATGGAGGACTTGGGTAATTTGTTTGTTTTGCACAGGCCCTAGCTTCTGAGTGGTTTTAAGAGAAAGCAGCAGCTCCATGTAGCATGCTACCATAATGCAATCCTGAGGCAGAGTGGGGAGGGGCAGCAGGAAATCACAAACCTATATCCATAGGTCAGTACCTTTAGCACACAGCTGTACCATAGGTAGGTGCTAAATGGACCACACGTTGAGTACCACTGGTCTTGTTCCAAGCAAGCAAAGACATACATCTAAGTGTTGTCAGCATACAGCGATGCTACTGGAGAGAAAACAGCCCTGCTGTCTCTCCAAAAATTATACATACATGTTGGGGTGGGGAAGGTAAGTGAGGGAGCAGGGCAAAAAGGATGACAATCATTGTGAAGGGTAGGACCCTCTCAGGAGTGTCATCAGCTGCACTAACACCTCACTGAGCCTGATTCTCCTGAGAGCCTGGACACTCAGTAACCCTGTCTTGAAACTCAGTAATCTTGCCCAGCCCTACAGCCCACTTCAACTGAGACAGGGTCAGGACTACACCCCAAAGCTGTAGGCACATACACAAAGCAGCACAGTGTGTGATTTTTTTCCCAAGTACCCAGTGTCTCTAGGAGCTGAACCGAAGATAATTCCATCTAATACTCTGTAGAGATCTGTACAATATAAGTTCATGAAATTCTCAATGTAGAGACATATGCATAGTCTCCTTGCCCCACTTCTCCCCAAAACAATTACACTGTGTTTATTAATAAACAAAAGTGATTTTATCAAGTATAAGAGGTAAGATTTAAGTGGTCATAAGAGATCACACACAGAACAAAGTAGGTTACTAACCAAAATAAAACAGAACGTGCACGTTAAGTTTAATACGCTAAAGAAACTAGTTACTTTGGTATCTTACCCTCAAAGTTGTTCCAATAATCATCTTCACAGACCAGACATTCTTCCAGCTTAGGTTCAGTTATCTCTCCCAGTTCAGTCTTAGTTGTTTCCAGCAGTCATTTTAGGTGGAGTAGTCAGGGAGAACTGGATTTTCTGACTCTCTACCCTTAGATAGGTTTTGCACTAGGCGGGAATCTTGTGTTCAGTTTAAACTTACCCTCTGTTCTTGTGGAAAAATACAGCATCCAAGCTGGATCTCAGCATCAGATGACATGGTCAAATATCTTGGTAAAACCCACCATAGCTCCTTCTCCCAGGCTTATAGGAAAATCAAGTTTATTCACAGATAATAATGAGTATTGGACTATTAAGCTCCTTAAGTATTACTAATGGCTCTCACTTACCACAATTATATTAGTAACAGGTTTATACTTCATATTTCTAATTTCAAATATATATGCATACAAATGAAATAATCATATTCAGTAGATTACAGTTTCCAATGATATTTCACATGATGTATCTCAATTATGTCATATTCATAAGCATATACCCATAAAGCATATGGAATGTCCCATCACCATCATATTATGTATAACTTTTCAAGATATTATTCCAGACTTAAGAGCCATTACCCACCATATCCTTTGGGATATCACTGAGAGGGGAAAATAACACAAAAAATAATTCCATTCTTTGGAGCCTGCAGTCACCAGTCAATTAAATTACCTAGGTCAAGAGTATTGGAGAGGGCTGATTGATTTTAAAAGAACCAATACAGATAACCATCTCTATCCAATGCACAGAAGAGACCTTCTACCCAAAGGGCCAACACAAACCAGACTGAAAGGAATAAGGAAATCATGGAGCTCTGGATAGTGGGATTATTTTCAGAAGTGCTAAGTTCCTGAATGCCATTCAAACTTATTATCACAAACAGGACCTATCAGGGGGAGACCGGGACAGGAAGGCCATTTGGCCCAGACCACAGGAGACAAAGGGACCTCCAATTTTAACATTTTTCTACCAAGTAATTTCCATTTTATTATACACTTCTCAGTTATAGCAGAGACAATAAAAGAAGCTCTATATACCTGCAATAATTATTTTAATCGTTGTGGGACTTTGAACCTTCACCCCTTTTTCGGTCACATCTGATTTTTCATCTGCATGACTGGAGTAGCTTCTGTGATTAGTGATTCTACATTATGAAATGATGTTTACAATCTTTGCATAGTTTAGAGGTTTAGAAACTTATAATTAATTCTGTTACTATAAAGTAATTTTGCTTGGTCTGAAGGTGAGTTTAACCTTTTAATTAGATGGTTATCTCTGCATAGGAGATTTTCATATTCCTGTTTTTTCTTATGTGTCTTTGTATACAATAACCATATCAGGCTCAGCTAGAAGCTTCCTCTTCATCCAGCTCTAGATTCACCTTTAAAGGCTTTTTTGTGACAATAAACTTTTAATTCTAGCTGTTTAATAAACATTATATCTAATCTGCCAATCACCCCATGTGCATATTCATAATAACGCACCACACAGAGGAATTTAATAATGAGAACATTTTAGCAGATGGAATTTCAAATTAGGCTTTGAAATTAGGCTACAAGGGCCATAGTAAATAACACTCCCGAAACACTCATTATATAACATTCATTGCAAAGTATATATAATTAAAATTTTGTATAACCAATAGCCTTTAGCAAATTAATTTATTATGTGTTACTGTGTTTTAAAAGAGCCTTTTTATAAAAATGAAGCCATAGTTTGAAAGTGGTGCAAGTAAGAGATGGCAAAAGCAATGAATGGAGTGAAGCAGCAGTTAAGAGTTTAAAGCCAATAACATTATTTCTCATAGAAAAGATGCCTCAGCCATTAGACGGTACCAGTTGTGAGGCAAAAAACACTAAATCTATACTCTGTATACATTGTGTATAGCTCAACATAACAACAGGGCCGTGGGTGACTTCCTAGTTCTTAAAACTGTCCTTTTTAACAGAAATACATTTCTACCTATATAGAAACAAATTAAATTTCCCTGGGTGCTCTTGTTTTTCATTTGGCCATAGGGAAGGTCAAAGTTATCTATATAGTTTTTACTATTAAAACATAAGAGTACTAGCTATTTTTGATGCTTCTGGCCTTGGCGATGTCATTATGTCTATTTTTGGTCCAGTAGTCTTTTTGCATTCTTTGTCACTCGTGTTTCGTCACAGAGGACAAAATAGTATCCTGAATTTCCTAGGAACATCTTTATAGAAATTTATTTCATGACTAGGTGGCATGTTAATCAAACAACATCACTGAACTTGGAAAAAGGATGTATATTTTTTAACTTACATAAGTGTCTACAGCCAACAATACCCTTCCATATTGTATCTTACTGGAAGAGAGGCAGTTGCTGAACAAGTCAAGGCAAGAGAATCATCCTCACATTTCTTCTCTCCTCCCAACTTCTTGGGTGCTTAGTTTAAAATAGGCTGACAATGTTAATTAAATAAGACTGAGAGCAAGGAAAAACATCTTTTCTATTTCTGCTTGTTAGTGTCATGGTGCCAATATATGCAATGTATGAATTGTTGCTGTTTCAAAAGCCTCCAAAGCACACAAGTAATGCCAGACATAGAGTTCTCGCTACTAATATCCTTAGAGGTAACATTCTGACATATTGTTTTCTTCTTAGTGCTGAATCATGATTATTCTTGTTCTGACAGAATACGTCCACACCACCTATATGATACTTCTAATATGCTTTCAGCAGTGCTTTTTAGTCACTCAGGATGTCATAGCATATAATTAGTATACACAGACTGGTGTTTATCTATAAAGGTCAATGATGAAATTGCCTGTGTTAGCCATATTGTGTAATATAGTATCTGGAGTTTTGGTAAGCAACACTTCATATAAGATTGACTGCTATGTGATCCTTAACAAACCTTTACTTTCTAGTCTTGCGTGGTTCCTGTTAACATTTAGTTTTGGGTTTGAGCAAACTGAAAGATAGTTAATATGTTGCAATGTACGTTGATTAACTATAACTCACTATTTAGGAGGATGTGAATGTGAAACAGTATAGGTTGCTTTAGCACATGTTTGTTTTCTTCATGCGATCTCAAAACTGCAGAATAGTTATTTTCTCAAAAAATTACAAGGAAAATTATAATGTATAGGATCCATACTCAAGTTCCACATATGTTTTTGTTTCTCTGTATGAGCACGCTATTAAGGAAAGACTGGGATGTAACCTGAAGAGCTAAGGGCGTTGTATTTGCTTTAAAATGTTAGTTACAAAAAAAGACAAGATGATACTATGTGACTAGTCACTATATTGTGTAATCAAATATCCTAGTATTGAAATGAGACTTATGTCCAATATGCCTAAACATGTGAGCAAGATTCTCAATGGAATCAGTGGGATAAAAGGACACAAAGAAGCCAGTTCTATCTGCAATGACTTTGACAGACTTTGTTGCGGGTTTTGAGACTGATCTAAACATGCAGATTCTCTAAGTTGTCTTCTACTATCTGAGAATACATGTAGTGCAGCAGTGTAGCAGCCTCTATACATGGGCAACTAGCTATGACCTTTCTGCATTAACTGATGGCTCTACTACACAGAGGCTACGTCTAGACGGCAGTGTTAAATTGGAAAAAGACATGCAATATGTACACAAATTGTGTATCTTTTTCCGATTTACTTTCGAAAGAGGCTTTTCCGAAATTTGGCACGTCTACACAGTGCCAAATTTTGGAAAACGGTGCTCTTTCAATACTACCCTTATGCCTCATAAAATGAGGTTTACAGGGATGGTAAAACAGGCCATCCGCTTTTTCAAAAAAAAAAAAAATCAAAAAAGCTGATGCATTCCTTGGACACAGCATTGCAGTCTAGATGTAGCCAGAAAGACTTTACAACTAAAGGACAGCCAGCCAGTTTTCAGTCCTTTGTTCTTCCAGAGTAACACAAAGGGGCTAGATTACAAGAGAGAATAAGAACCAATATAAGCAAAAGTTCCATGGAACCTCTGCATTCAAATATCTCCAAAGTTTAAGATGACTTTATAGGTTGTGGTTGTCAAATTATGTAGAATTTACTACTTTGTCTGAATTTTTTAGACTAGATTAGCTCTACCCCAGTAATTTTAGCTAGATTACCATGATCTTTATGTTGAAGACAGAATTAGTTTTGTTATTGACTGAAGAAACAAAAAAAAAAATCACAGTGTCAAACAAAATGTGTTACAAACTATAATGGAGTTTATCTTAAAAGACTAGGAAAAACTTAAGTTTTTCCAGCAGACTTTACCAGCAGGTAGAAAATGAAAAATGAACTCTATGCAAATATGTACAGCTTTCAAAATAACAACAGCAGAAATGTATTTGTCTTTCTTCTTTTTGTGTGTTAAGGATATGTACTGACTTCATGGAATTATTCCAGCAAGCTGTGAATGACGATGCATGAAATGAAAAATCTCAGCCCAGTGCACAGCGAGAATACAGACAATTCTCTGCTGTCACTGCTCTACTTTTTAATAGTGTATTGATATACCATGTTCTCTTCTGAAACAACAGCACAGTAGCAAGAAGCTGAGGAACTCCACTTTGTTAGATTTCAGAATCCTTGCAGGTACATGTACTTTGTGCATTATACGACAAAGACAAAATTCTGGGGCTGGAAACCAGGGCCAGAGCTGGAAGTAAGGCCAGTGTGGTCAGGGCTGGCAGCAAATGCCAAGAGGCTGGCAGCAAGAGGCCAAAACTGACCTTCCTACATCCAGCAAATTCCTTTGTTCAGGACTGATCAGGTTCCAAGAATGGCAGACCAGGGAGGTCCAACCTGTACCAGTATTTCTACTCTTGTACTTGGTGATAAGGACTGGCCTCTTCAGAAGAGAAAGACATAAGAAATAGGCCTATTTCTAATTTTACAACCATTCCACAGTGCATGTAAACATCAGCAGTGTCTAAGCTCAATCAAAATATATGCCCTCTCTTCTAAGAAGACATCTCAAAGAGACTTCAGGGAGTTGTACAGGGCCAAGCATAATCACATCTTTCACCAGCAAATCATTCCAGAATAGTTTTTAGTGAGTCAAACCTTATATTGAACTGACTTTTAGATAGTGGATGAACCATGGAACTGACAGATTTAGAGCCCTAAATATGGAATATAATATACAATCAGTGTGTACACTGAAGTCATGAAAGCTGTAGTCCCAGCAGGAAAGACTCAGGAAGTAAGACTATATTACAGCTCATTTGAAGCAGCAGGCATGTGTTTGAATCCCTACCCAGGAAGAGACTAAGCTTGACCAGTATTTGGAAAAGGAATGTGAATGTGTCAAAAAGACAAACTGAAAAATATCCCACAACACATTATATGGTCCAATGCTTACCAAGGGAGGATTGATTTCAAACCCAGTGCAATATAAATGCATCATCAAATATGAACTTCAAGCAAGCCGGGTGATATCTAAGGGAAAAAACAATACTAGCATTGCTTTTAGAACTGACCAGAAATCCTCTACTGGAAAATCAGTCATTTTTTAAGTCTATTCAGTTTTGACAAAGTTATGATGGAATCCTGCCTACCAGACATTTTTCTACACTTGCCTAATGTCCTACCTACTTGTCCATCCAGCTCTTTGGCAGCATTCCTGACAGGCTGGTTAGGAACCCTATACTTCAGGCTCCAGGTTACTAGGGACAGCATAGAAGCCTGAACTCCTTTGGAATTTGCCTTATGGACTATCTTACAGAGAGGCTCTATGGGCTTTCCAGGTCCCCATCAGTCTACCGGACAAAACGACTGGCAGTGCCAGCTGCCTTAGACTCCCAGAATGTGTATCTCTGGGGAAGCCTGCCAGGTAGACTGTGCACAACCAGCTACCATTATCTCATGCAGTGCCATAATATTGGGGGTTCATTCCAAACTGGAACTGCTCTAAAGAGTCATGAAAAGGTTAAAATAATTCATTTTGTTCTGTCTTCTGTTTTGTTAAATCCCTCCCAGACCAATGCATGTGTGAGAGTTACCACTGAACCTTAAAACTTCCTCCACTACACACAGCCTTCCACCCACCCCAGCTCCCCATTGGCAAGCTCCCTTGTTCCCCCCACTCCTTTCAGACCCATTTCCACTCTGGCAGGCACCCATACTTCCCTTTGTTCCTTCCCCCTATTTCCAGCTGTCAGAAAATGGGGCTTCCCTGGGCCTTTATTGCCATTAATTCCCCTGTCCTGCCCTGTGGTGAGGCATCAGTTTCAAAGCTGCACCTGCTTCAGGGCTCTGCTCCACCCAGATTGAACCTAACGCCACAGTGGCTTCCAGTCCCTGAAGCAGTTCCGTCAAAATTAATGAGATAAGCCTGTTTTTTTTCCATAAGATTCCCCCAAAATCACAGCAGTCACAACACTGTTGAAACTCTGTTGGTCCCAGAATATTGGAGAGGCAAGTCCTGAAGAGGAGCTCTGTTTAAGCCTGGAAGCGTGGCTCTTTCATCAAGAGAACTTGATCTAGTAAATGTTTCTTCCTCCCCCTGTTTTGTCTCTCTCTACACCCAACAACATTAGAACCTTGGTAGTGTTCTGATATTAATTCGGGAGAAACTAAACACATCAAGACAACTGGAACAAATCTCCCTGCCCCTTTGAAATACAGTTCACCCCCGAAGTAGTGAGCAAGTAGCCATCATGGGGCTCTGAGCCAGTCTTCATTTGAGCTTGGTCCTTCCAGAGGCTTGTAAAAGGGCATGATGGAGGCTCCATATCCTTCGACCACAGCCCATCCTTGAAAGGATTCTGCTGAATCAGATCTTGCAACTATGAAGAAAAGCTGGCAATAGAAAACACCCATTCAATGGAAAAGCAGGTTTCCCTTATTTCTTGAAATGTGTATAGTCTTTCAGACAAGGTTTTAATACAAGACACAGAAAGACTTATGGGCAAAATACAAACATATTTACTTTGAAGGCTCCCTGTAGCATTTTCCTACCTTGTTCTTGCTGCACAGTTTTAGTCTCCCAGAACACTTCAAGCTAATTAAAAATGCTAAATAAAATTACAGCTACTGAGAAGGAGCAGTGTGCACAAATGTAACCATAGTTTGGGGCTATCTTGCACAAGGGAGCATAGAACCTATCAGTATCACATTCAGCTATATAAACCTCTGCTGATAGCATATAACAAGACATAGATAAATAGCACTGCTTGAAATGCCAGGCAGATGATTTTCACTAAAACAAACGTTTCCTATTATTTCTGTGTGGTACACAAAAAGCATTTGAAGTCATTTCAAAGAAATGTTCTTAGCCCACGCAAGAGATGCACAGACAATAGAACTGAAGAAGAAATTTTTTAAACTCCCAAAAACTGTTTCTTTCCTGATTCTATTAGTAATGTTTTTGATGTTGCCATTTCATTTCTGACACACTCACAGACCAGAGAATATAGGATCAGATCCAAGAAGTTTTGTCATTGGACTCCAAGGGATAGAAATTTGGAGCATGCAGGAATAGTCTAGTTTGATTTTTCTGAAATAAGTTAAATTATAAAAAAACATAGTTATTAATTACATGCTTCTCTGTGAAAAGATTTGGAGCTAACCAGAGTCCATCAAAGTCTATTGAAGGATCCCAATTAATTCAATAGGCTAGGGATCAGGCCCTGAGGAATAACCTTAAGTAGTGAAAATTTCTTCCTAATGTATATCCTCAGTTTATGAAAATAAAGTTCAGTGATTGTGAAAACTGAAAAACACATAGAAAACAATTTAGATGATACGATGAAATTATTCTGAACTATGGTACCCTCATCTATAATTTTGGCACTTTTACCTTTAGAAATATATTTCAGATTGTTGTTTTCCTTCTGAACATTTCAGAGATTGCCAAGAGTATGTTGGGACCCAAAACATTGACACATTTGGTATCCCACAAATCGGATTGCTCGGCCTGAGAAAAAAAGAGCTTGAAGAGACTTCATGGAGAAATGTGAAATTCAGAAGTATGTAGAAATGGATCAGTCTATCTTTCTTGCACTTTGTGCTAAGGGACACAGATTTAATGCCTTAAGTACATTAAGTGGCAAGATTCCAAATTAGTTGGACCAGTCATATGGCTAGTATGAGAATTCCTATTTACCTAGCATCTTTCAGCCTTTGTGGACTTTCCATCTTCGTAATATCATGGATTTAAAATAAATTAAAAGAACATAATGTTAAATGTTAAAATTGAAAGTTACAGCTGCTGCCTGAGTTGCGAACGGTCAAGTTACGAACGCAACCCGTGCTTACGAACAGCGCGGTTGCGTGTAACTCAGTGAGGTCCGAGTTACGAATGGATTGAGTTACAGCCAAGTGTTTGGTCCGTAACTCGTTCGTAAGTCGGTGAGAGGCTGTAATTACAAAATAAAAATATAGTTTTCATAACTGGGCCTTTTGGAACAGAGCAAAACACACAAGTTAGTAAATGTGAAAGGACCAAAAACTTCCATATCAATCTTCTAATCCCCTAATTTGTAAAAAAGTATAAAATTCAGTCTATAGGAAACAGTAATATATATTGTCATTTAAACTGCAGTGATGTGAAATAAAACCTTCTTTTCTATATTCTACTGAGGTGCTGAGAAGTTTTTCCTTGATGTTCATGAATACTGCTGTACAACTTCCTTGGGGTTCACGGTCTTTAGTTCCATGCTCCAGTTATTATTACAAATCATGTGATGATGCTGGAATGGGATTTTCATTTCAAATATCTACTTCTACTTTATTTTCTCAGGAAAAGCTACAAGGAGCGCCACTAGGAGGTAGAATTTGGTAAAATATCTAATTAAAAGACAGAAATAGATAGGATCATTCCCAATCTCTTTCCCTGTTCCAATGACAATCTGTTGTCATTCATAGCAGCGATTCATAATAATTCATAATGACAATAGATAGCCACTGGACTAAGGAAAGAGAATGAAAATAACTATATAACCAGGTAGGGCATTCACTTATGGGGGAAACCCACATTAAAGTTCCTACTCTAATGACTAAATACAGCTTCAACAGGAGAGACTGAAAAACTCCCATACCAGGAAATCCAGGAGTCAGTCTGTAGGCTCTTTCCTACAATGTGGGAGACACAAGTTCAATCCACTTTGCCACATCCAGGTCTTCTACATACCAGAATACTCTGACTAGTGGGCTAAAGATTATAAGGAAGTTCTTCCTCACTTTGCCCTGGTCTATGCTAGGACCTTATTAAAAAATAACACCCCTTCACCACAAGTTTGAATTTATAAGTGGTGCATCCATACTACCAAGCCCATTATTTCTAAACAACAGGCCACGGAATTAGAACTCTGTACTCCCGCTTTTCACAAGGAGTAACACTTATTCCAAAATAGTAATTTTTAAATAACATGTTGGAGCATGGATGCTCCAATGTCACTAATTCAAGTTTATTTGCCTCCAGGGATGCATCTACAAAGCAGGGCTTAACTTGAAATAAGCTATGCAAATAGAGCTATGTCATTTTCTTAGCTTATTTCAAAATCTGGAGCATATACACAGCACTTACGAAATACAGCACTTTTCCTCTGACTTCCTTTACTCCTCATTCAATCAGGGCTACAGGAGTCAGAGTAAGAAGTCCTCCAGCTTAACAGTATTTCAACATTATTTTGAAATAACTCCCTGCTGTGTAGATGCAGACTAAATTATTTTGAAATAGCGCTAGTTATTTCAAAATTATGTTGCTGTGTAGACATACCCGAGTAGGTCTCCCGGAGCTCCTCAGAGTGCTTCCTGGGATTCTAAGTTCGAGTTAGTGTATCCACATTAACAGAGCCTGCATCAATCATTTTGATGGTTCCCCATAGAGAGAACATGATAGTTTGAATTTGTTAAATTGGGAGTTCTTAAACTGAATTTAGTAATTTTAAAATAGTTTCCTATTGAAGACATAGTCTTTGAGTTTAGTAATCTTGTCATCTTTGGCTTCTGTCGAAATGCCCAAAATTTAAATGAATTTTTTCAAGTTGAATTTTCTCTCAATTTGCTAATTAAAATAAAATAAAATAAAATAAAATAAAATAAAATAAAATAAAATAGTTCAAACTGCGTTTGTCTGTTTGCTTCCTTGCTGGGAAGGGAATTGCCAGAAACTGAAAAAATCTATTAGTTTTCAAGCCTAAATGAACCTGATAAGTATCTAAAAACTTTTAAGAACGTATAAGAAAATAGGGAGCGGACAAGATTTACCCCCTTCCCTTTCTACACTAGCTGAGATGTCTATGCTTCGGATAATTTTTATAGTCAAACAAGTGCTCTGATAAATGATAACTGGGGTTTTCTCCAGAATATGCTAGTAATTTAGGAAAAATCAACCCAATGGTTCCAGTCACTTTCACGTGTTTTTAGTTAATGCTTCAGTCTTCCAGTGTATCAATGAAAATATATCATTTTTTTAATAAACCTGAAACTGATGGAATTTTTCACTGGGGAACTCTTAGCGAGGTTCAGAGTCCTAACACCTTTAATTGTAATTTGTGAACTGTCAACATAAGAGTTACTAATTGACTTAATACCAGAATTACTGAGGTTTTAGATAACTTGATACAGGCAGTCCCCGAGTTACGCGGATCCGACTTATGTCGGATCC
This sequence comes from Pelodiscus sinensis, assembly GCF_052426305.1. Classification (NCBI taxonomy): domain Eukaryota; kingdom Metazoa; phylum Chordata; order Testudines; family Trionychidae; genus Pelodiscus; species Pelodiscus sinensis. Next base: position 43,931,074 of record NC_143060.1, read on the forward strand.
GCAGTTACGAACAGGGTTTGCTGCCCGTCTCCCTGGACTTCTGGAGACCAGCAGACCAGGAAGACGGGAAGCAAAGCCTCTGAGGACGCCGGCAGTGGGACAGCCGCGGCACGTCCGGGCTGTCCGCTGCCCGCATGCTCCGCGGCTTTGCTCCACATCTCCCCAGACCAGGGAGACGGGGAGCAAAGCCAGGGAGCACACGGGCAGCGGACGGCCCAGACGCTGATCAGTTTCAGCAGCAGCTGACTTGGGGGCGCCTGGGGTTCTTAAGTTGAATCTGTATGTAAGTCGGAACTGGCGTCCAGATTCAGCCTGTTGAAACTGATCAGAGGCTGATTCCAGGAAGCCCGGGGCAGAGCAACTCTGCCTCGGGCTTCCTGTAGTCTGCCTTTGGTCAGTTTCAGCAGCGGCTGAATCTGGACGCCAGTTCTGACTTACATACAGATTCAATTTAAGAACAAACCTACAGTCCCTATCTTGTACGTAACCCGGGGACTGCCTGTACTGAATTTACCCCTTTAATATTTGTGATTTTACAGTATTAAATGTAACAGAGGAGAAGAAGTTGTACCAAACAATTCCTTTACCAAGCACAGTATTTTGGTGCTGATCCAGGAATGAGAATAGCACAACAGACTTAAAGTTACACTCATGCTTAAATTCTTTCCTGGACTGGTCCCTTAATCCAAAGTGCACAATTAAATGTTGCTACGGGTGTATAATTCTTCATGTGACTTAACATGCTGGCATCTCACAGAATTGTATAAGTTGTTGCACTTAGAAGTTTCTTATACTTGAAATGCATCCTAGAATATTGTGGTTGCAGTGATATTTTCCATTAGGAAATCTCTCACGCTCCTAGTCATGTCAATACCTTCAAAGCAGAAGAAGCACTTTAAATTGGTACTAGACTATAGGATCTTACTAAAAATTGAGGGTATATTCTTGGATTTACTAAAGTCAGTGGCAAAACTTCTTCTGAGTTGAACAAGGTAAGTGCATATTTTACAGCATAATTAATTTTAGTAATTTAATAAAAAATACTTCTCTTCATTACTGGCTCAGCTTGAGAGAACTATTTAGGTTTTAATACCTCTGCATTGCTTTTTTCCCAAAACCACTCAAATCAAGTGAGTTTTTTCATTCCAATGAACTTTGAATCCCACCCTTGGTTATCTGAGACTGATGTAAGTGTGATTACGGTCCACATACATAAGTTTTCCTGTGTTATTTGGGTAATAAACTATTATTAATGATTACTACTAACAGTAACTGTTATGCTTTTAAAAGAATCATATTGGGACTTTAGGAACAGTAAGCAACATGGAAAGAAAACTCAGTGTTGTGATGGAAGGAAGGATGATCATGTGTCCAAAGTCTTCAGAGGGAGTCAAGTTAATATGTAAAGAAGACTTACCAAATATTATTAGGGTCTCCAACCCTAAAACAGAAGAAAACAGTACAATTGGGGGGGGGGGGGGGGAAGAGCTGCAGGTTACAGTTGGAGCACGGGGCTCTTTAAAGGTTGGAGCCAAATGGCAATATCCAGCTGCTCCCTACTTGTAACAAAAACAAAATAAAAAGTAAAAAGGAAACTGTTCTCACTCTGGAATATGAGATTCCTTTTCTGTGCTTCAGTCTGGCCAGGAAAAAAAAAGGCACATTATGTAGATGTAACAACCTCAGTTACTCATATTTTCAGTAGTGACTCATATATCTGATGTAAATAGGGTGACCTTGAACATTCTACAGAGTTCAGAGATTAATATTCATGCACATCCCCACTGGTGTATTTGTACGTCTGTCATGAGCCTGCATTATAGCTCTCCCAAATGAAAAAAAGTTAAAAAAAATCACCCTCATTAGGACTATGTGCTAATCTTCAAACTGCTGCAAACTGGTGGTATAATTCTGACCTAATATTTAGGCATATATATGTGATCAAATGTTTGGGAAATGTACAAAAATCCCCATTTTTGCTATCTGTTAGAAAAAAATAAAAATAGTATTTAAACTTAAATTTTAAGCAACTTCTGCTGTTTACTTTATTTGTTTTGTAAATTATATCCTCTTTCAACTGTAACTAGTTAAAATTTAATATTCTGCAAATGATCACCATAGTTATACACCATCCCAAGAGCCTAACTAAAATCTTAGTTTTTATTCAAGAAAAAGAAATTAGCTGGGTTAACAGATTGTAATGTGACAACAATATTAATTAGACTACAAGGTATAAAGGAGCAATTTTTTTCTACCATAGGGTAATATCGTATACTGAACTAATTCAAGTTAGAGAATGGATTCTATTACAAAGCCATGTTATAAACTCCATTGCAATGCACAAATCCAAACTAAATGTGGACTAAATCAGCCAAACACTCTCTGGTAATGAAAGTATCTTTAAGCCTGTGGATCACTGAGCTATAGAACTGTAATGTCATTCCCAGAAGCACTGCTTGAAGACTAGTACAGTACTTCTAAAAAGAGTATCAAACCCTTGTGACATCCACCACTATTGAAAAGAGATTAATTGTACAAACATATTCCGTCATGGCTCTTTAAACACCTGTCCAGGTTCACAGCCACTAGAATGCTTTTATAATCTGTTTATTCCTCTTCAGTTTTAAATGTAAATATAAACATGATTGTTATTACAGGCAGTCCCCGGGTTACATGGATCCGACTTACATCGGATCCCTACTTACAAACGGGGTGAGGCAACCCCGCACTAGCTGCTTCCCCCCAGCAGACCAGGGAGACGCGAAGCTAGCACCCTCCCCCCCCCCACAGCAGACCAGGGAGACGCGGAGCGGCTTTTCTCAGCAAGAATCTCAGCTTGAGAATAAAGGACTGAGGGAAGTGAGGTGTGGGAGAATAAAACTGAGCTCTGGAGAAATGTTTGGCTAGAGTTTCCCCTACAATATGTACCAGTTCCGACTTACATACAAATTCAACTTAAGAACAAACCTACAGTCCCTATCTTGTATGTAACCCGGGGACTGCCTGTAATTAACTACTATCTAAACATGTCTAGTATAAAATAATATAAATCTATCAGTCTAGCTAAGGATGTATTATTACGTCTTCTATTTTCCCCAAAATTGAAAACCGACTCCAGTATATTTTTTAGAACATAAGAACAGCCATACTGGGTCAGACCAATGGTCTATCCAGCCCAGTATCTTGTCTGCCAACAGTGGTCAATACCAGATGCTCCAGAGGGAGGGAACACAATAGGTAATCCTCATGTGATCCCTCCCATCACCCACCTCCAGAGAAAAAGAGGCTAGCAACACCATTCCTACCTATCCTGGCTAATAGCTAATTATAGACCTAACCTCCATGAATCTATCTAGCTCTTTTTTCACCCTGTTAAAGGCCTAGCCTTCACCACATCTTCTGGCAAGGAGTTCCACAGGTTGACTGTACGATGAATGAAGAAAAACTTCCTTTTGTTTCTTTTAAACCTGCTGCCTTTTAAACAACTTTTACTTATTCACTTTTCCCACACAAGTCATGATTTTATAGACCTCTATCATATCCCCCCTTAGTCTCCTCTTTTCTAAGCTGAAAAGTCCAAAGTCTTTTTATTATCTTTTCATATGGGACCCGTTCCAAACCTCTCATCATTTTTGTTGCCCTTTTCTGAACCTTTTCATCATCCCAATTTTCAAATGCAAATACAGTTTTCACACATATAACAAATATTTTGAAACTTAGCCACAGTGAACTTGCACATACACTTAAGATGATGCTTTTGACACATTGGCCCTCAACATTCCTGATAATTTGATTAAATATTAATCCTTGTGGAGCCCTGACTTATTAGATTACCTATATTAACTGTTGTTATTCTAAAACCACCCTCTACAGACTGAAATAGGGCTCGCTGGCTTCTCACGCTGGTCAAAAAGTCTTTCTCCCTTAAAACATGGATTTCCACAAAGCCTCCCCACTCCCTTGCAATTCTGTAGGCCCCCCTTCCTCCCCCCCCCCCCCCCCGACTTTAACATATAAATAATCGTAGCTAGCAATCTTTTAGGCCAAAAACTGCTCCTGTGATTTTTTCATTTTACACTTAGAAAGCACAACTCATCAGAACCTGTAAGCAACTCTACTTGAAGCATACAAGAGAACAGCCCTAGACTAAGCCCAGCTTTCATTTTTCTACTAGCAGAAGTGATATATTGTTAGATAGAAGACTATACTCTGCCTCATTCTAAATCAACATGTGAGAAATATCAAGGTGTAATTTATTATTATAGAGGTCCTGGTGTATGAAATGAAACTAGTGAAAAATCTCATTACAAAGTTATCTCCATCGAATTTGATCTCTCATACATTAAACAATGATGTTTTCAATATCTAAACTTCAAGAAGACTAATCAAAATATTGGTACAAGTTGCTCATTTTGGAAATAAAGTTTGAGTGATGAGATAAAGTCCTGCAACAGATCTCAGCAATAAATCAGATAGTTATTTGCTATCTTTTGCTACTTCTTACTCTGATGGTGTATGTTATTGCATACAATAGAAAAGTTCCTTTCATACAAAAAATATAAAATTGATGATGCATATCCTACATATTTTAAACTTAAGCTTAGCCTTCTCTAGTATAGTTACAGTAGGTACTTATAATAGTCTTTCCAAGGTCAAAAAAGAATAAAAGCAGAACAGCAGTTAACTTCTAAACACAATGAATGTATTTAGAAGTTTAGAAGTGTTTAGAACACTAGAATGAGTTTTCACCACTAGTTTAGAGTGCCCTACAAAATGTAATGTAACATACCTTTTTAGTAGTTCTCTAGTCCAGTGTTTCTCTGTAAAAAAAAAAAGTATAAGTACCCCCAGTACCTACAGTTTTCAGAGACACAATTTTTTTTTCTACCGTTGCAATACATTTGTTTAAACTGCTTAATCATAGCCAAGTGGGCAATGAAATTGTTGTGTGTAAAAAGTATAAAAATAATAAAGCACTGTAAATTTAAAACAAAAATTTAGTTTTCTCCAAATTTCAGTTGTGTTGATGTACCCCTTAGACTTCTCTCGAGCACCCCTAAGGGTACTCGTACCACTGGTTGAGAAACACTGCTCTAGTCAATATGTCTGTGAATAGAGAAAAGATTTCAAGTTTTTAGCAAATATTCCTAGAGGCTTTACCTTCTAGATAGTGCCTGATAATGCCATTAGTGCAAGGGACTGGACTTGATGACCTCTCCAATTCCTTCCTGTTGTATGATTCTGTGAGTCTCCTTCACCAGACCAATAATGCTGACTATCCAACAACTGTTGAAAGCAAGGAAACAATGTATATTCACAACACTGACTTAAAAGATGTACACTCAAATAACAAAGGCATCTGCATCATCAATAACACTTCTGCATCATCTAATACTGCAGACAAACGATGGTTTAATCCTAAATTGTGCAAAGCTTGGACATTTTTATATGGAGGGTTTTTTTGCAATTTGTTTTCCAGTAAGGGTCCATGTGGTCACAGCAGTTGACTATTTAAGTCTTCCTTTTTGTTAGGTTAGAGCTGGATGAGTAACTGATAGCAAATAAAGTGTATCCAATAAATTGATCCTATTTCACATTAATGAATGTTCTTGACTGTTTTTAATATTCACATTTAAAGTGTGTGAGTGTGTGTGTGTGCGTGAGAACATACATTTTAAGTGAATGCTAAATAATTAATATATATGAACATAATAGGCAATAACATATGTTGAATAACAAACATATATTCTCATTCGATACAAACCATATACTCATTACAATTGGTCAGCTCAAATTTTCTTTATATTGTTCCTGCTCCCTGAGTACATGAGCTTTCAAGCACTTTAGGAGTTTATATTTGCATGTATGAATTTGAAATCTAGTGTCCATGCAAGAGGCAAGCCAAGATATTGTGAGAGTTAACACAAATTCAGTCAGATTTGTCACTTTTAAGAAGTTTTAAATTCAAACTTTGAAAGAACACTATGCTTCATATGGTTCACACTCAAAACATTACACGTTCTACATTTTTGGTAACATAGGAAGCATGGCCCCCTTTCTACAAGTCTTTTCCTTCCCAAGTTGCCAGTTATCTTTGGCAGGTCTTATCTTGACCATTTTGATATCCCCTGGTCTAGGCAGACAAGTGAACTGTCTTGATGTAGAAAAACTTAAAAAAAACTTCTTCAGCTATGCCCATGAAAGCTCATAAATACCATCTACATGTTTTGTTAGTATATAAGGTGCTACTAGACTATTAATTGTTTTTTTAAGTTTTTCTAGTTATAGACTAACTCGGCTAACTCTGTGATGTATTTCAATATAACTCCATCTTGCCATGTAGTAGCTACTGCATTATCTTGAAGCTTTCTATTTAGCAAATGGTTTGCTCAGAATGGAATTGCACTACACTGCCTGGATTTCCAGAAGCACAAGTAAGTAGAATAAGACAAAAAAAATCCTCAGAAACCGTTTTTCTCCCTATTTTTTTTATGCCAGGCCTATATAGCTTGTCAACTTTCTTCACGGTTTTTGCATTTCCTAAATGGGTTTTATATGTAAAAAAGACAAATTCAAGCTGTGTACATTTTCATAGATTTATAAAAATATCCATATCTGAGCACAACTTTCTTTAAATTCTAAATGAAGTATTTAACATAATTCTGAATAGTGGCGGGAATAAACCAAAACTAGAACATTGACTCGTCTAATTCAGGAGCAAGGGTGACTGGGGAGCAAAGGGTTTAAAGTCAAACCTGTCCCTAAATTTTTCATTCTGGGTCCAAAAGAAGTGTTCTAATTTCAGGCTCCAGTTCAAATGAGGTTATACTAAATACAGCTTTGACCATGACTTTTTTATCTATCACTAGTTACTATCTGACTGGTCTCTCTCTCTCTCTCTCTCTAGACAATATCTGAGCTGCGGGAATTCCTTTTAAAATGTGGCTAGAAAAAAAGTTTAAAAACTGAAACACACTTTCTGGAAAAAAATGTGTTGTTGTGTGCCAGAGCCATTGCTATAGAACATTCCGTATACTACTAGCTTAATTTAGGTTGGCTTTTTTGTGGAAAAGCACAAAATATCAAATGAAATGTTGCATGTTTTTTTCTTATCATTGTGATTTTTCCTCTTCACTTCCTCCACACACGTAATCCTCACTGACTTTTCTGAAAAGAAACTTAAATGGGTTTAACCAAGGGGAAATAATTTGCTCACTTTGCAGTCGCCCCTTCCAACAAGCTTCCAAAAGCTCCTATTTTTAGTATTTATATAGAAAGTCTACATATACAAAAACATCACCCCGTTTCTTAATCAAATACTAGACTTCTTTGAAAAGAAAAAACTATATACAAAACCCAGAAAAGTAGCTTACAAGGATTTAGACTCATGACCTTAATGGTTAGAAGGGTTACTTTCATTCAATAATAATGCTTGTTTAATAGTTTTTCTTTCAGAAAAGGAAGGAGAGGAAAGTGATGAACATGTATTAAAAGACTTTTGAGTTAGATTGAATAATAGCTCTGAAAGGATTCACATAGCTAATGTAGGTATCCTTCAATAGAGCATGGTTTGTAACACAGAAAGGAAAAAGGAAAAGAATAAAAACTAGAGAAAGACTGCATACCAAGAACTATTGTATATACATTCTGAAGTGTTGGGGGGGAGGGCAGAAGAGGGGAGAAGGTGTTAGTAAGGGGGGACAAAACAAAATTTCAACTCTGTTTTTATGGCAATAAGATAGGGAGAAATCTGGGTCTCTAATCAATAAAGGCTGAGGACCCCAAATCAACATAAAATGTCAATACAGAAGTGATAGCACTGAAAGCAATTATCCATACATTTCAGTTTGCCAACACTAGTTGTCAGGTTTTTGGCATACAAGTTAAGAAAAATGTAATGTGTTTGAAATAAATACTTAATGCAATTTAGTTTGCCTAACACTACCCATTAAAAGACTGCATTTCCAGTTAAGTACACATTTGCCAGATTGTTGTTTTTCAGCTACAGATGTTCTTTGCTGGTTTTTGTGGATGTGGCTTTTGATTTGTTTGGGGGTTTTTTTAAGTTAAAGTTAAAATGGTTCCAAGAATAGGATTGGGGGGGGGGGGAGCATTGTTTTCTCAGTGCTTTATTTACCTGTGCATCTGCAGGTACGGCTGCTTGCCACTTCCATTGGTCATGTATCGATGTTCCCAGCCACTACGAGATGTGAGAAGCAGAGTGAACCAGGACATCACTATTTATAGTTCCCATTGACCAGGAACACCAATCACAGCCAATGGGAGATGCAAGCAGCTGTATCTGTGGATGTGCTAGTAAATAAAGTTCTAGCGGCCTGCCAGGTGCTAAGCCAAGTAAACACATCTGGCCTGCGCACCGCGCATTGCCCAGCTGTAGCATCTCCATACTTCTGATCCAGGACTCGAAATCTGGCATGGAGTGTTTACTATTATGTCAGGCTATGCCTTTTGCCAGGCCTATGAAAATTTTCCAAAAACGCAGCAAAACTGTAAGCCTCCAAAATCTCAATTCACCCAAATGCAGTAGATAAATACATGTTAAAATTTAGCACTTAAATTCACCTAAGATTGTCTGCACTGAGCATGCTCCACCCTGGAACTACAGGGCTTGTGCAGGACTTTCCTGAAATTGCTCCTCCCAGCTGCCAATGTGGTGCGAGGGACAGAGAGCAGAGAGACTCTCTCTCCTGTGCTTTTTTCTGTGCCCCTTCTGCTGGCACACAAGCAGTAAAGAAGAAGGGGGATACGGGCTGATAAGAATGAAGAGAGGTGAGGGGAACAGTGGTTGGTAGGAGAGCAGAGAGAAGAACAGATGGGGTGACAAAAGAGGGGCTATGAACAGGAAGACCTGGTAGGGACCATATATAGGTGCAGAAGAGTGTAGAATCCCTGTGGTTCACTCCTTTTCAAAACCTGGAATGGAATCCTACATTCCTCCCCTGTCAGCAGAAAACTATGAAACCCAATGGAGATGAGTGCACCTCCTCCTCCTTTAGTGGCTGACTCACAGAGGATTACAAGTGGTCTGTGCTGTGAATGTAAAAGTGTAAATCTCATTGCTGACCCACATTAGATATCAATATGGTTCCACAAAGGAATTTATATTTGATATATTTTTAAAAATTTTACATTTGTGCAAATTGTATGTTAAAAGACCATTATTCAACCTGCAAAGTCCAGGTCTCAAAAGTTAGGAAATATTGCACAATCTTAATTGGGTCCTTTTTGCCTACAAATTATGTCTTTAATTACACTCCTACATACAGCTTAAACCTCTCTAGTCCAACATCCTCTGCAGAACCAGAGAATTTGCAGAATGGGGAGGTCAATATAGTCTATGATGGGGTGGGCAATAATTTTTGACTGGGGGCCACTTCAGAAATTTTTGAAGTGGCTCCGAGCCACCCTGGAAGAGGGGAGGCCTCAGGCAGAAGGGGCGGGGCCAGGACACTTCTGTGCTTCCCCACCCACAGACCCTGATTGGTCTGGGGGTGAGAGAGTGCACAAAGTCTCCCTCCCGCCAGCCCAGAGAGAACCACCAACTGTTCTGAACAGGTGCCCCTGCCCCTGGCAGTGGGAGAAGACTTCACATGCTGCCCTCAAGTCAATCAGGGCCTGGGCAGGAGGTGCATGTAAAGTCTCTCACTCCCTGCCCCCACCCTGCAAGGAAGCACCATGCTTAGAGTCAACTGCCAGCTGAGCAGGAGCTGATGGCTGACATTAATTGCTGAGCCCCTTGCAGGGCAGGAGGAGACTTCATGAACTCTACCCGCCCCCAAGACCTGATTGGCCTGGGGGGCAGGAGGAGAGCAAGAAGTCTCCTTCTACTTTGACCCTGTGCTGCTAGAAGCGTGCGGTGCTTAGAAGTGCTGCACTCCTCGCAGGGCGGGAGGAGATTTTGCGCGCTTTCCCCCGCCCCCAGCCTCTGATTAGCCTGGGGATGGGGGGAGCGGCAGGGCCTCTGTGGGCCATATCAACTTGCTTGGCAAGCTGGATGTGGTCCACGGAGGCTCTTTTGCCCACCCCTGGTCTAGTAGCATTACCAACATTTCCATTGCTTACTGGGCTCTTACAAGACATTTAGGGGTAAATTAGAGATACATAACAGCACAGAACACAGAGGGCCAGGGCTGGTGGCTGTAAACACATTTTATGGGATAGCAGGAAGCTTAGTCACACCCACGATTAGTGGACATCTGGCTAACTAAACTCACACCGGTCCCCTTTTGTTGCCAGAGAAGAGAGTCCTGGACTAGAGGGGTACGTCTACACTACATGTCTCTGTTGGCAGAGGCATGTAGATTTGTTTATTCAGCAAAGGTAAATGAAACCGCGATTTAAATGATCGCGGCTTCATTTACATTTACATGGCTGCCGCGCTGAGCCGACAAACAGCTGATCAGCTGTTTGTCGGCTCGCCGCTAGTCTGGACGTTCCCCCTGTCGACATCAAAGCCCTTTGTCGGCAGCCCCGGTGAACCTCATTCCACGAGTAATAACGGGGCTGCCGACAAAGGGCTTTGATGTCGACAGGGGGAACGTCCAGACTAGCGGCGAGCCGACAAACAGCTGATCAGCTGTTTGTCGGCTCAGCGCGGCAGCCATGTAAATGTAAATGAAGCCGCGATCATTTAAATCGTGGCTTCATTTACCTTTGCCTACAACCCTAATCTACATGCCTCTGCCGACAGAGGCATGTAGTGTAGACACAGCCGAGAGGTTCAACCTGTGCTGTTTTTCCACAGGATCCTGGTCTCAGAAAGTGCACAGGATTGGCAATGCTCTAGGAACAAATAAAGGTTGTTTGGCGAATGAAGCTATTATTTATGGCATCTTTGCCTCATTTGTTGCAGAAACCGACAGATGTACAGTTAACGAGGCAATGTGTTAACAAAAAAAGGAAAGTTATGGATATTTCATATTAACCCAGGGAACTGGTGGCTATCCCTACCTTTGAGCTCTTATAAGATACTGGGCAAGTCAATTAAATAAAACATTTCACAGATTGTGTGTGCCCTTGTTTCTGGAAGCCATATGTGAGACACCTGGGGTCATATGTGCAGGAGTGCATGCACTCATAATGGCAATTGAAGTTGACTGGAGCCCCATTTTAACTATATAAGATGTCATAAAAATGTTACGTATGCGGAAAAATGAAGTCTTGTGTCTTTCAAGTTGGGCAGCCCCTATTAGTGGAGACTTACTTGGACTATTTTGGCCTTATTCTTTCTATGGCTTGGCACCAGACATTAAAAAGTAACAACGATGACATCTAATCACACACAAGAATTGTGAAGATAAATTCATTAATCTTTAGAAGCAATCAGCTATTATAGTATTATCATTACAGCAATGCCTCAGAGAAAATAAATAATTTTGTATTCAGTGCAGGGCTTGGATGGTGGCTATTAAAAAAGGCTTTGGGACATACCTGGAGTGAGGAAAATAAAAGAATACTGAATACATAATTACCTAGGCTAGGGAGTAAAATCCTGATTAATCAGTTAACTTAACATCTAACTGGTTAACCAGCTAAGCAGGATCCCAGCCACTATCTGGCTCCTGGTTCCGGGACTGGGTTTGCCGCAATTGGCAGGTTCCCAGCCCTGGGATTAGGGCTGCTGGTGCCAGCAGGTTACTGGTCTCTGTGCTGGGGCTGGAGCTGCTGACACTGGCTGACGTCCACCAGCTCCCAGCCCCAGTGCAGAAGTCAAAGTTAAACATATGGTTAAGTTCTTGTTAGAACCTGGATGCTCTAACATAATACTAAGTGCTCTGGAGATATTTTCAGTTCCTTTTAATGCTGGCTGAGTTGGGTGTCACAACCACTCTGAAAGGTAAGTTCTCAAGTCTAGACATGTAAAGCAGGAAAGGATGACCTTTAAGATAGCTTCTGCAAGAGGTAAAGAATACTTCATGGACCATGCATTATACAGCTTGCTTAGCAATTCAAAGGTTAATAATTAGTATTTTGGAGTTTCAATGGTGCAAGCTTACCATGTCAAGGCTTGCCACTACCAATCTAGAAAAAGGCTTCCTCATAGTCTAGCTGCATTACATACTGCTATCCACACAATAGACTTCAGAAAAAGAATTGATCATTTCTACAGCAGAACATAAAACATTTTTCAGAGCAACCTCACAAAAGATGCATATTACGCATTGTGCAGCATCTCTCTGACAAGCTAATCATTTTTTTAAAAAAAGAGCAGTCCTGTGGCAATTTAGAGACTAACAAATGTATCAGGTCATGAGCTTTCATGAGTAAAACATACTTCATCCGATGAGTCGGAATGGAAATTAGGGCATGTCTACTCTTGCTCCCTAGTTCGACCGAGGGATGCAAATGTAGCCGACCGAAATTGCTAACGAAGCAGGGATTTAAATATCCCACGCTTCATTAGCATAATCTCTCCCACGCGTTATTCTGTTCAACAGCTGATTCGAACCAGGAAGTGCGCTCTGGGATGTGTTAGTTCAAATCAATCCCCTTTATTCGAATTAACATTACTCCTCATTTTTTGAGGAGTAACATTAGTTCTAACCAAGGGGGTTGATTCGAACTAACGTGTCCAGGAGTGCACTTCCTGGTTTGAATCAGCAGTTGAGCAGAATAACGCGTGGGCGGGATTATGCTAATGAAGTGTGGGATATTTAAATCCCCTCTTCATTAGCAATTTTGGTCAGCTACATTTGCATCCCTAGCTCAAACTAGGGAGCAAATGTAGACGTACCCTTACAGAATTCAGGGAATATATCTTTATTTAAGCTTAAATTGTTAGTATTCATCTTATAAATGAATTTTATCACTGGATTACAAAGGGAGACAGTTGAACTGGAGTTCATTTACAAGTTCAGTAGTATAAACTTATACCTGAATTAAGATCTTAACTGGTTAACACACTACAAAAGCAATCTCCCTACCTTTCATATTCACATCTCCATACCAAATACTGTTTATGAGGAATATCCACCCTAACTTAATTAGCCTAATTAACACTGGTCCTACAATTGACAGGTAACTTCTTTTGCTGCTATATATACCTGGAATTCTGTAATTTTCTCTCCAACTCATCTGATGAAGTAGGGTTACCCATGAAAGCTCATGACCTAAAATATTTGTTAGTTTCTAAGGTACCACAGGACTGTTCATTGTTTTTACCATTACAGACTAATATAGCTAACTCTGGTCATCTGAAGAAGTGGGCTGTGCCCACAAAAGCTCATGATACCATCTACATGTTTTGTTAGTCTATAAAGTGCTACCAGACCATTTGTTGTTTTTTTTCTGTAACACACTAACTGGGCTACCCCCTGAAACAGTTATCCATGTAAGACATTTATTTTTAAATATTTTATACACTACAACATAAAATTCTTGGTGGGTTATTAATACAGAATACACCAAAAATCTGTCAAGCTTCTGGATATAGCAAGGACCATTTTGTTGAACATTTAAAACAAGCTGTTTAAATGTAACACCTGTTTATGCACGATCATCCACCTTAAAATACGCAGATTCACACACATCAAAAGCAGAGCCTCCCATAGTCGAGAAAGAAATGAAGTAAGAGAGTCCATAAGGTCTAGGAGGAACTTCATTATTGCTGAATCTATTATACAGGAAAGCTATTTAGATGCTACAGAGGGGTCAGTGACAATACTAAGTCCAAAAATGTTCATTGTAGACATTTGTTTTCTAAGAAACCCAAGTATTGCAGGATGAAGCACTGTGTTACAGGACTTAGCCTCGCCTCCCCTTCCTGCCCTCCCCGCCCCGCAAGATGGCTTAGCATCTTGTGAAAAGGACCAAAACCATTTATTCACCTTTGACACAAAAATGACTATTGAACAATACATTTTATATGAAATCACAAATTTGAGTACACAATATACCCAATGGCTAACTGAAATTAGACTCCGTTTGTATGTGGCATAAGAGGACTGGTAAGAGTAGCAAAACTGCTGCATAAAAAGTAATTACTCACCTTGTGCAGTAACAATGGTTCTTCAAGATGTGTGTCCCTATGGGTGCTCCTCCTAGGTCTCAGTGTGTCCTCGTGCTGGCGATCAGAGATTTTTGCCCAGCAGTGCCTTCCCACATTGCGCATGCGTAGTTGCCACCTTGTACTGCTTTTGTCAGTTGGCTGTGCGCATGGTACAGGTCCCCATTAGTCCCTTTTCTACCAGAAGTCCTATATTGGACTTCAGGTAGTGGGCAGGAAGGTAGGGTAGTGAAGCACCCATAGAGACACACATCTTGAAGAACCATCATATGCACAAGGTGAGTAACTACTATTCCTTTGAGCAGTGTCCCTGTGGGTGCTCCACTCAGGGTGATTAACTAGCAGTACGCGCCACTCAGGATGGTGGGTTTTTGAGTCAGTTTTAAGAAGAGGCAAGGACTGCATCAGCTAAGGAAATGGTAGGTATGGGTCCTTTCTGCAGAGCATAGTGTTATGAGAAGGTGTGATATGAAGACCATGTCGCTACTCTACAGATATTGATGAGGGTAAATTGTGCAGGAAAGTAGCTGATGCTGCCATTGTATGAGTGGATTGTGTAGTGATCGTCTGAGGAGTGTCCCTCCTTCGGAGATGGTCTTTGGTACAGGCATACCTGCTTCTCCTGTTAGGCAGTGTGTATATGCTTAAAGTGTGAAGTGTCGTGTGAGAGTCTTTCATTGAATTGAGGACTTCATCCATCTTGACAGCAAAAAGTTGGCTCCTGTCCTGTCTTCCACCTTTGTCTGTAAGTCCTGTGGAGAACCAGATGATTGCAACCATGAAACCATATGTATTACTGCTGCTGTGTCAGCCACATCCATAAAAGCCTGAAGTGCCATCCGTACTACCAATTGGCCCTCCTTCATTATCAATTGGAGCGGGGGCCTCTTGTACTTAGGGAGCTCTTGTGAAAGTTCCTGTAGCTTGGTATAATTTGCATGATCATAGTTAGTGAAGAGAGCCATGTAACTTGATATGTATAACTGGAGAGTGGCAGAGGAGTATGCTTTCCTGAAAAAAATGTGTAACCACTTCTGCTCCTTATTCTGTGACATGGATTTATATTGTGGCTATCTTGAGCTGTAGTGGACCACATCCATGACCAGTGAGTTTGGGCTGAGGGTGAGAAAAAAGAAAATCCATGCCCATGGCTGGGACAATATTTTATGTCTGCTTTACGATTGGTGGGAGGAATAGAGGCTGAAGTTTGCCATAATATCTCTGATAGCCTCATTAATCAGTAAAGCTATTTTACAGGATGAAGCCAGTTGAAGAATTTTGAGTAATTTGTGTGGTTTTTCTTGTACTTCCTGCAGTGCAATATCCTGGGACTGAATTTGAATAGATCCTGAAATTGCTTCAGGTCATCTGCAAGTAGAGAGTATGACAAGGGTAAAATGGCCTCACATGGAGATGAAGAGGAATGGGGAACTGGAGAGGAACTATCCAAGTCTTAATGAAACAGGTCATCATCTTCATCTCCCAGCTCAGATTGGGTAGTAACAGAAGATGAATGCAATGAACGAGACAGAGAATACTGTATAGTGGTGGCTGAAGATCTTGTTGCTGTATGTGCTGGTATTGATACCACCATCTCACGTGAATGATGACGATATGGGGAGCAGGTGCATTTTTGGTTCCAGGGCTCCCAAGGAGGCCATTGGCGTTGAAACTGCTATGGTGGATATGACCAAGGGTGATTAAACCATGGATACTGGGGGGGGGGAGGGGGGCGGGGTGCTGGTCAGTGCTGAGTGGAGTGCCATGAAGTTACTAAACCCATTTGTGAGGAATGCTGAGAGGAGAACCTCCTGTCTGGTGCCCAATGATGACGGTGTAGATGAATAGGAAATATACTCAGAGGATTGTTGGTGAGGACTGGGTGGTTGAATTTTAGGAGAATGCGGAGGTGAATGGAGATGGTGCATGTGGCTGCAACTTGAGTGCCACATGTCAGCAGTCTTTTGAGAAGCCTTCTTGGGATCTAGTGCCAGAGCGTGCTTAGGTTGTGACTGGCAGGAACTGAAGAGTTGGCCCGGTGATGAGGTGTCCACTGGCAACAGAGCTGGTGGAATGTCAGCTACTGTTGGTGCTGATCAAGAAGCGGCACCCGTCTGTGCGGAGAAGCTAGACTTCCTTTTTGGATCTGACTCCACTCTCTTTGTAGGTGCTGTTTTCCACTTCTCCGTGGTGCCAGAAGTAGACGGCACTGGCAAACAGGCGACATGGGATGTGGATGGTAAAGACCATGTTGGAGAGGCCCAGGACATATGGGAGACCCTAGAGGGTGATGAATTTGCCCTCTTACAAGGAGTTATTGGCTGTGAGGGATCACTGGACTTAGACTCCAGTGGTTGAAGGGATTTCTCCCAGAGGAAGTTTTTGAGCCTCATTTCCTGGTCCTTCCTGGCTCAGGATGTCATGTACAGGCAGTGTGGGCATTTCTGTGCCACATAGCCTTCACTAAGACATCGAGTCTCTGCCAGAGTAACACTTTTTAAAACCAGGAGAGCCTGGCATATTGAGAAGAAAAATTATAGGGGTCCAGAACTTGTTCAAAATAGTAAAAAAAACCACAGGGCAAACTTTTTTTAACTAACAAGAACTGATTAACACTAACTACAAATGGACTAAAAGTATTAATGAAGCAACAAACTATTTTTCTCTTTCTAATCAGAAAAATGGCACTGCTGAGAGACTCAGTCTTCTGCTGAGGAACTGATAGGGTAGAAAAGGAACAGATGAGGACCTGAACTGCACATGAAGACAGAGGACGAAAACAGTATGAGGTGGTGACTACGCATGCGCGACACAGGAAGGCACTGGTAGGCAAAAATTTCTGATCGCCGGTGCAAGGCCGCACGGAAACCTAAGTGGAGAACCTAGAGTGACACCAGTCGAAGGAGAACTGGTGCTAGTTATTTTCACCTATACAGGCAGTCCCCAGGTTACATGAATCCGACTTACATCGGATCCCTACTTACAAATGGGGTGAGGCAACCCCGCACTAGCTGCTTCCCCCAGCAGACCAGGGAGACACGAAGCTAGCGCCCCCCCCCCCCAGCAGACCAGGGAGATGTGGAGCGGCTTCTCTCAGCAAACACCTCAGCTTGAGAATAAAGGACTGAGGGAAGTGAGGTGTGGGAGAATAAAACTGAGCTCTGGAGAAATGTTTGGCTAGAGTTTCCCCTACAATATGTACCAATTCCGACTTACATACAGATTCAACTTAAGAACAAACCAACAGTCCCCATCTTGTACGTAACCCGGGGACTGCCTGTACAATATTCTAACCTCCGGTATCCCAAAATAGTCGTGCAGTGTAGATATACCCTTAGTCTTTCAGGTACCAGAGGACTCCTCGTTGTTTTTGCAGATACAGACTAACATGCCTACCCCTCTGAAATATGTTGACAATACATATAAACTTAAATGTAGTGAGTCAAGAAGATGGGAATAGTAGAATATAGTTTTGTTGTTTATATGTATAATAGACATTTTTAACTCTTGTTTTGCCTTAGATGTGTGTGTCCAATTATTTATATGAAATATTATTTGTTACTTTTGTTTACATTTTTCAAACATTAAAGAAGAGACTTTAACATTTACGCTTCCCTTCATGCCGTGGGGGGGAGGAGCTTAGATCTTAGGTGTGCATGTCTATTAGGGAGTGGGTAGAAGTGGACAGAGCCTCAGTTAAGTTTCATTGGGACTCCCCAAAGCAGATTGTTCATGTTCATTCTCTCTCACATATGTTTCCTCCTAGATGCTAAGGTGTCAGACTTCAAAGAGAGATCTGATCAACAGTGAATCCTGTTCCTTATGTTTCCTGCAACAGTGCTTTAAAAACAGAGCAGAGAATCTCTCTAGAAATGACAGAAAATAACTGGACTTTAGATAGAGATAATATTCTTTCATGCTTAACAAAATAATATACAGTACCTTGTGATTTATTTCTCATCTCGAATGCAGTTTTAACAAAATAACAGCACATTCTGCATTTGTTCTTTTGCCTTTATCCATTTCCTGTAGCATAGCATGAACATGGACTGATACAAAAACAAATGGCAAAGAAGCCCTTGGAATTTAAATTGCACTGTTCCCTCTGCATAGCGCAGGCTTTTGCCCAGCCACATGCTTTGGGAGAAGTCTTTGCTGTAAGAAGGCATTGTACAAAGGATTTCAGTGGAGTTAGAAGTCAGAGAGCACTAGTATCCTTATTGAAGGGAAAAGTGGCAATTCAACCCAGAAGAGACTGTGAAAGCAGCACAGTCTCTTTTCAGGCTTTTACTCTCTGGGCCATGTTTCAGGACTGTGAATCAGGATCAGGAAATGGAAATGAAGCACTGTGCAGATTTCCACACAAGGGAGAGACTGGAGCACTGATCGTTAAGAGATTTCCGCAACTGCTTCCACCTGGGTATATTTATAAAGAAAAATTGTTACATGCAGGGGAGAGAGCATAGTAATGTTATGAATTCCTAACAGCCCATGGTGAGCTGAAAGGCGGAATTCTGGTAGAAAAGAGAAACCTAAAGTCTCTTTGCAGCAAGAATACGGTAGAATGGGAAAGAGACAAAGAATAAGCTTATTGTAGATTTTATGGAGTTTTAAATGGGAGTCTCTCATATTCCTCCTTCTACCCACAAAAAACAATGGTGTAGACAAATGTATCCATATTTAGTTGCTTAATATGTCTAGATATATAATCCTACCTTCAAAGATAAATGAACACACAGTATGTGTGAATCTTACTGTATTGTATAAAGCAGTATAATTTTGAGCAAACATCAACCAATTTTTTGAGATATAGCAAAAATGCATGTGGAGCTGTAGCATTTCAAAATGCAGGGGGAAATTCCAGAACCTGCATACAGTTTGAGCATACTCTTCTGCTGCACAGAAAAGTGATTTTGGTATTTGGAATGTGGGGAAGAAACAATTTTTTTCTCTTTATCCTGCCAGTTCCAATTTTCCTTCTATATCATGCCTTTAATGTACCCAGGTACACTGGAGCAGAGCAGAGCAGAGCCTACACAGGACCTCTTTCTAAGCTTCTTAGAACTTGAACTTCTTAGAACTTGACCCTTGTTCTGTGCAATAAGAAATACACTGGTTTTGCAAACATGGATTGAAATGAGACTCAAAGCCAAAAATACTAAGTGCCTGCATGGCTCTTAGTAATTCTATACGTCCAGATTGTTGAAAGTACCCCCCCATTGAGCAAAATTCCCATTTAGGTATCCACAAACAACAAAAGAGGCCAGATTTCTAAAGTGCTGTAGAGCCCCCAATGTGGGTTTTTGGAAGATGTGGCCGATAAAATCATTGTCTCAACTGAACTGATGAATCATTAAGTAATTCTGTTGTGTAATAAACTCTTGTAAGATCTAGTTCACTTTCTCAGAGTTTCCATTTGAGCAAACCTGCCCTTGGTGAAATAAAACCTAAATGAGACCTAAAATATTCCTAGGATTCTTAGCAGCTTCCTTACAGAATGAGAATGAATGTCTGTAAGACGCTTTGATTTTGAAAAGTGACCTAGTATATCCGTACTAAGTACTTTACAATTATATCTATGTATCTATTGAAACAGTTCCTTCTTGCCTCCTAGAAATAATTCCATTGACTTCAGTGACCCTTCTTGTGTGAGTAAGATGAGGATTTGTTCCATAGTATTTTTTTCAGATTTTAATAAGTAGATTTAAAGAAAAAAACTAGATTGTGCTAAATAGATATGGAATAATTCATATTGAGACATCTTATTTAATAAGAATGGAGTTTAGCTTTAGTTCTGGCATAAGTAATGCTGGTGAGCTGACACTGTTTTCTATAATTATTATATTTTCTTTATTAGTGCTACAGTGCCATATCGATATGAACATGGGGCTTCACAAGCAGAGAAAAAGGTGACATTCTAAAAAACAGTACCAGGGACTGAACTCCACATGAGACAAGACAATGACTATTCAGTTCCAACTGCAGGATTGGAAGTTAGGCCATAGCCATAGCAAAGAATGGAAAATAGATAGATATTTACACGTGAGAGGGGCTTCCCCTCTCTCCTGATGTTTCTCTTCTACCTAGTTTAATTTGAATTGAGGGGGAACAGCTCTTGGAAAGATAGCTGGACATGAAGGACTGAGTATGTGGGGAGACAGGTTAAATACATTGGATATATAGGACCAAATTCAAAGTTGCCCTAAGGCCCACTTGTGCCAGCTAGGCAGATATAAATACTCTGTAAAATATCTCCAGTGCAGGAAACCTCTATGCCACAGGCAGGGCTGTTTCTCTGAGGCATTCTAGAATATGCTAGAGGACTGGCTGGAGGCAGTGGAAAGAGCAATACCAGACTGGCACTGTGCCTCAGCAATTCCTTAATTTGGCAAATCCCATACAATCTATGGTCACACAGAGTACAAGTCAAGGTATTCCTCAGGGTTTTCTTAGCCTGCAGGGATGGGAGGAAGTGTCCACTCTCTCTGGGTCAGCACAACAACTGGTACAGGGATGAATTTGCCCCATAGTGCTTGGGCAGGGGGTGCAGTGGGATGGGGACCAATAAAGGACCCATAAGGGAATGTAACAGACGGTTGTATCCACAGAGAAAGGTTCCAAGGAGAAGAAGGAGGAGATCTAGTCAGGCCAAGGACCACAGATGGTTGGGGGATGGGAAAGGGAGGAGATGAGAAGAATACAATTGATTATGTCACAGGAGATTGTTAATGGAGCTGTGACCCTGGACTGGGTCATGAGACTTGTTAGTGTCAACAGTGAGAATATGGCCAGCATATCAATGAGGGTAGAAATAAGACTGCTAAGGGACCATAAAAGTATTAGAGGAAAGGAAAATTCTGGCAGTAAAAGCTAGCAGTATAGGAAGGGAGAGTACTCAAGGAAACAATTTTTCAGATACAGTATAATGTAGCATATTTAAAAACAAAGAAAAAGATGGACGGACCACAGAAGAAAGAGAGCAATTTACATTGAAAAGGGGAGATTTTAGTGGGAGTGAAAGAAAAGGACAGGAGCCAAAGAAAAGAGCAAGGCAAAAGAGCAAGATTTTTCTTGGCATCTGTTTTCCCTGAAAGAAATAGCTGAAGTACCATTCTGTACATATTAATTTATACTCTAGGGGCAACCTCTAAACAATAATATATTCACATGCTGATGCCAATCAAGACACAAAATCTTCCTTTCTGTAGACCCAAATCAGTAATATTATGTTTTACTGTATTCTCCTGACATTATGGAATATATTGTAGATAATGAATCATGACCAAGAAATTCTCAGAATGATAAGACTATAAAAGTTTTAGATTGGCCACTCTACAGGAAACATTTTATTATGCATATCTCGCTGTCAATACTTTAAGTCTGTTTACAAATAGTGCAAAATAATGAGGAACGGAGAGTGAAAAAAAAAACTTGTACACTGATTCTTAACCTTTAGTTTTGAAGGATATATTTTTTATCATCACTTCATTTTTCCCCATAGGGCCAGCCCAAGTCCAAATGCCTACACTATAATGTTATAGCTCCAGCAGCTTAAGCCCTGTGAGCTCCAGTCATCTGACCTGGACTTTGAGACTCAGGGCCACAGGTTTTTTTTTTAATCGCAATGTAAACATAACCTTAGTCTCGCTTTGCCTCAGTTCTCCAGCTGTAAACTGGGGATAATAGCATGGCCATATCCCACAGGTGGTGTTGTTAGAATATTATAATTAAAGATATGCTGTGATATGCTCAAACAACACGGCATTGGAGGACATATAAGTAATTTACACTTATTCTGCTCAACAATGTAAACTAACCTAACAAATCTACTTATGATCAATTAATTCAAATGTATCAGACTCCTCCTCTGTATTAGGACTCCTCGTCGCTAATTCAAATGGTGTATTCAAGTTAATCACCTTTCTAGATCATGGGCTTAACTCTTGTGTTGCCCTGCTGACTCCACACAGATGTAACCGAGGGCAGAATTTAGCTGCTAATGTTTCATTTCAGCAATAGGACATGACAGAGCATTGCTGAAGAATTTAAATAGTTGCCAAAGGCCAAGTGATTTTTACGACGTAGAAAGCTCAGTAAAAGCCAAAATAAAAAACTGATTCAGTATAAAAGGACATTTTAGAATAACATGTAATTAGTACAGTTTTCCTGAAAGTTTCAACGGTTTGTCAGACTATTGAGATCCCAGTAGTTCATTTAGTTATCTTCAGTTATTTCCCAGCCCTCCCATAGGTTCCATTTTGTACAACTATTGCCCAGGACTTTTGTAAAAGCATAGAGTCACAAAATAACCTACTGACCATTACACTTACCTACATACCTCTAGCTTCCATTCAAGGCATGTTTCTCAATCACTTGTTTACCGTTAAGCCCTAAAATACAGCCGGATATGCTCCAATCCCAAAGATAGAGACAAACACCCTTAGGCACTCTCATAACTTAAATATCCATCCGGGGAAGTGAAAAAACAGATTGATAGAGCCAGATGAGTACCCAGCATCAGCTTCTTCAAGATAGGTGCAACAAACAAAATAACAGAACATCACTAGTTATCACCCACAGCCCTCAACTGAAATCCCTCCAGCACATAATTAACAATTTACAACCTGTCTTGGAAAATTATCCTTCACTCTCACAGGCCTTGGGGGACAGGCCAATCCTCACCTACAGACAACTCCCTACCTGAAACAAATTCTTTCCAGCAACCACACAACACACCTCAGTCATACTCACTCAGGAACCCACCACTGCAATCAACTCCAGTGCCACCACTGATCACACAGCTACACAAGCAACACCATCATAGGACCTAACTACATAAGCACCACATCAGAGGCTCATACAGCTTCACATCCACTAATGTGATATAAGCCATCAAGTGCCAGAAGTGCCCCTCTGCCATGTATATTGGCCAAATTGGACAGTCTCTACAACAAAGGATAAATGGACACAAATCACATATTTGAATCGGTAACACACATAAATCTGTTGAGGAACATTTTAACTTGCCCAGGCACTCACTAATGGATCTAAAAGTAACTATACTCTTACAAAGCAATTTCAAAAACCTGCTAGACAGAGAAACTGTGGAATTTGCCTTCATTTGCAAATTTGACACATTTGACAAGGTTTGAACAAAGACCTGAACCAGAAGGGCTTCTATATTCAACATCCTAATGACATCAAAAGTTAAATATCAGGCACTTACGGCCCACTCTATTAGCCTCATTTAGCATGGACACACTAAATGACAAGGTTTTTTTTCCCCTCCTCTTGCCCTCCCCCCTCAACCACTTTTTCCGCTACAAATTTGTACCTCTTGATCTCTTGCTTCAGTCATCTGAAGAAGTGGGTTGTGCCCACGAAAGCTCATGATACCATCTATATTTTTGTTAGTTTCCAAGGTGCTGCAAGATCATTTGATGTTTTTTCAGTTACAGACTAACATGGCTATTCCTTTGAGACTCAGAAAATGATAGTGAGAAAAAGGGAAGGAAGGTGAGGAGGTGGAGGTGCCACCCTTTTAACTTCTAGTTGTGAAAGTAGAAAGAATTATACTGTAAGAGAAAGATGAATTGTGCTGTAATAATTGAATAAGTTGAAGGAATACAGGTAGGTATGCAGATCAACGTACTAGCCAGGTGGGCCTGAGTTAACAGGAAAAGGAACATTAAGTGTTAAGCAGAAAGCAAGTGAAATAACCAGGGAGATATGGACAGGATGTTGAAATGAAGATACTTGACTAAGTCTCACACTAATCATGTGAAGTTTTGCCTCTCCTTTAATCCTGTTAACTTGACTTTCTTTTGACTGTATAAATCAAGGGGTTTGAACCTTGTATGGTACTCACATTTTCTGGGTTAATTTAACAGAGCTTTGCTAATAAACAGAAGTGGTCTGACAAATCTGTGAGTCCTGTCTGATTTTGACATAGTCCAGTGATTAGGGCACTCATGTGGGAAGTGGAATGTCTTGGCTCTTTGCCTAATCTGGCTCAGGGATTTGAACTTGGATATCCCACTTTTACAAGGGTGCTCTAAAAACGAGGGCCAACAGAATTTCCAGGCCCCTGGTTAAGGCGTAGAAGGAACAGCTCTGTGTTCCCAGAAGGGGCAGAGCTGTGGCATAGCTAGCCCTAACCAATATCTGGAGTGCACCGCCTGGAGCTCGGGCGGCATTTTAAAAGGCCCTGGGCTCTGACCACCACTGCAGTAGTAGTGGCAGCAACTGAATGTCCCAAACCCTTTTCTATCGCCGGGCTACAGGGCAGTTGTCTCCTCTTCCCGCCCCCATCGGTGGGCCTGGTTCTAGACTTTTGACATTCTGAGTTCACTCTCTTTCTGTCAGTCCTGTTGAAGCCATTCAACTTAACATAAATAATTAAATATTCAATACAACAAGGTCTTGACTTTTTATCTGCCACTTCCTATGTTACGGAGTAATTCTTTCGCTGTGTAACATTGAGTAGTCAATTGTTCCACACATTGCCAAACAGCTTGAACCAAAAAGATTGAGACACACATCCATGAATAGCCCATAGCCTAGTGGTTTGGGTGCTTTTCTAGGAAGGGGGAGATACAATAGCCTGACCCATCACTGAGGAAATGCACCCTGGATACATCAGTTCATTCAGTGTCAAATCCCTAATCGTGAGCAAGTTCTTAAAGAAATTAAATGATTGCCAAATGTTAATGTAATTGAAAATAATATCTTTGATCTTTATAATTTGTATTCAGACCAAGACACAGAACTGAAATCTCTTTAGTGGCACTGACGAATGATATGCTTCTGTTAATATTTTGGCCATTCATTCCTATCTTCCTGAACCTCTGTAGTGTTCAACACTGTCAACCATAAGATACTGCTCTCCTGCCTGAGAAAGGTTTCAGGGTCCTGGCTAATGCAGTAAATTGGTTTAAGTCTTTCCTAGAGAGACATAATCAATGAGAAGTGGTGAGAAACAGAACCTATACCCACTAGATACCATTTGTGGAGTCTTACAAGGATCTATCCTTCTCCGTTCCTATTCAAAATCTACATGCTTTGAGTAGATGAACTGGCAGATGAGAGAGATTCAAATGCTGGTAATATGCAAACAATACACAGTTCCCTCTGTCTTTTACCACATATCACTGCGACTAGATTGCCCAGTACTTTGACAAAATCAGCTCATGAAGACCATCTAGTTGAAGCTAACCCAGAGCAAGGCTGAGGTGATGCAATGGGCAGAGGAAAGAATTTGGAAGCGTTTGTAGCCATAGTACAATTGCCTTTGGGGGAAGGTGCCTACACCTGCAATCAGTAAATTCAAGTTCATAGCTTGTGAGAGCACATGCATTCTTCAGAGATGCTGAGCTCCAACATAGTGACATCCAAGAAATGATGCTTTCTATCATTTCCATTTTATTAAGAAACTCTGTCCCATTCTGGTGAACAATGGCCTAGCCTCAATTACTCAAGCCTTTATCATCTCTTAGCTGGACCATAGCAATGCAATGTACCTGGGCATGAAGCCTTTCAGTACATGGTAGGAGTCCACTGGTGCATGTCAGGAGTCCACCATTCTTGGATGAAAAAAAAAACACTGTTCTGTTAGCTCTCTCTGTGATCAATAGAGATGTATTCTTTTGCATTCTCTTTCTATTCCCAAAGTCATTATTTTTGTCCCCAAGTCAGGAAAAACATCTAATTTTTATTCTCTGTGTCTGGTGACTTTAAGTTGACTTCACATCCTTATGTTCATGTCATATGCAAATAGGCTTCCTGTGAACTGACCATGCAGGGTTTAATTTACATTTGACAGAGAGATACACATCTTATCTATTGTATGAAAGAAGCTTGCTTGTCAGCTCAGCCTTGAATACAGGATTTAAAACATATGTCTATTACACATACAGAACTTCTTAAATAATATCCATACATATATCACTGAATTTATGAAGATCTGTGTGATTCTGGCTATCATTTCAGATGACATTCTTTATAGATAAATACCATAGAAGCAATGTGTTAAATGTAATGGGTTTGTATGGCCTGATAAGAGAAGTTGTTACAGAACAGTGAAGCCTTTTGCCAATTGTCAGTGAACAGCTTTTATAGTCACAATCTTTAATCCAAATGTTTAACTAAATCAAAATAAACATCAAGTATATTTAATCACAAATTAAGAGATTCTGATTCTCCACAAATATTGATTTAGTGATGCAAGGCAGCTATGAATGGCATTAAGCAATGTGTTAAGAAGGAATAATTGATGCAAAGTGGATCTTATTCTTATACAATTTTATTTTTGGTAGAAATCTCTCTCTTTTGATTGTAGGATATTGCTGAAGGGTTTGCACAGTTTTCCATTAAAGTGTAAATTCTATATTCCCTTAGAAGGGGGAAAAGAAACCCACAAAAACAAGGGACTTGAGCTCATCCAATGATAGTTAAGCCACATTGTTCTCATTGACCAAACACTTGCATCTCTAGGGAGTCCAGATGCTCAATGAAAGAGCTGTACAAGCTGTTGTAGGTCAAAAAATCAACAGGCTTCATTTCAGCTCTACACCTATTTAAAATTCTATTTAGTAACTTTTTCTTGGACTTGAAAACAATTGCACAGAATTTCAGCACTTCACTCACATTACTTTTATTTTTAAAACTTGAAACTGTACCACTGAGTTTGTCTGCCAGCCTCCCAAACTTCCATAAAGTTTGTCCTTTTTTTGGTGGAAGAAAAAAGAAAGAATGAAGCCCAGAGTTTGTAGATAGCATTGCTTACATGAACATAATGGCCTGAAGATAGTTGATTACTTTTGATTTAATGGTGATTTGAAACTTAGTTTTATTGATTACTGCATAGTATAAAAAAGAGCATTTGCATTTGGTCTTTTAGCACTTTGTCACTGTTTTCCTTATAATTTATACTGTCACTCAAGCAGCTGCTGAAAACTCTGATTAAATTGAAAAGGCAAATTTATCTAGTATCATTATAAGATCCTGTTAACTATTTCCCTAATCTAAATCCACATTTTAAAGCTTAATTACAATAATGAAAAGTGATGTATTCCTCCACTGAAGTGTGATGCATTTTCTAGAAATAAACAGATATTATCCAATCGTTATAAAATTTGTGTCTAAGAAAAAAACAGAATTATAAGTGCAGGAATATTCTTAATTAGAATAATTTGTATTTCTATTAGGCCATAATCTGGTATGTACACAGAGAAATAATACCAAAATTATATTTATTTTCAGTCTTTCGGTTTAATTAAATAGTTTTCTAATAGCTAAGAAAATATTCATAATATTTTAAATACCATATTTGTATAGATTTGGCAAATCTATTCATATTGAGAGGTAAGGTTTTTAAAAGTTAACTTAGTCAGAAAATCTTTCCAAAACAAAAGTGCAGGAAATACATTCTCAAACACTCCTAATAGTAGTTGCAACTATCGAAGAACAACTGTCTTATAGCTTCCTTCTGAATTGCTTTGACTTCCCTGCTCAGAGGAAGTATAATAGATACCTCAATTGAATAACACATTTAAATTAAATTAAAATAAATTAAATTATTTAATTGTTTTGTATTTGTCTGTTAATGTGAAGCAGTTGAACATGATGTTTCATTAATAGATGGAAGTGCATTTGGGGGAGTGGAGTTTGTAAAGAAGACACAACACTTTTCAAAGTAAAATGACACTAAAATCCTGAAATAGTTATCCCACATCTACACAAGCTGCCCGTTATTTCAAAATATTTTTAAAAATAACAGTAGTGCTATTTCGGTATTCTGGTAAACCTTGTTGCACAAAAGTTAAGGCCATGTTTCTCAAACTGTGGGTCCCGACCCCCTGGGGGGTCGAGAGCAACTTAGAAGGAGGTCACAGTATCACAACGTTTGAGAATCCCTGGGTTAAGGGATGGCTTGAAATAGTGCAGTATTTCAAAATCTGGTACTGTGTAGATGTGCCAAATTTCAAAATAAGCTATTTTGAAATAGATTCGAAATAAAAGATACACAATTTGAGTAGAAATTGTGTATTTTATTTCGAGTGCTATGTAGATGCACCCTAACAGATTTATTTGGGCAAAAGCTTTTGTGAGTTAAAAAAACATTGTCAGGTGCATGGAGTGGAAATCACATAGTAGGGAGATTTATATATAACTAGCACATCAGAAGAAAAGAGTTAATTATCATATATAGGACAACTGTTAATGAGGCCAATATGGATGCAGTTCACTCCTAACAGATGTGAATAGTGAATACCAAGTAGGAAAATTGCTTTTGTTGTGAGATAACCATTCTAAGTCCTTATTCAATCCTAATTTGTTAAATTTGCAAATAAATCTTACATTTTTTAAATAAATAATTTTAAAATTTGCTACTAAGTGTCCAGGGAAGTTAAAGTGTTCTCGTAAGCTACGTCTAGACTGCTCCCTCTTGAAAGAGAAATATGCAAATGAGGTGAAGCGGTGAATATCGCCATGCCTCCTTTGCATACTTAATGAGCCACCATTTTGCGCAAGGGGATTTTGCACAAAAAGGAGCCATCTATCCTGCTTTTTGCACAAAACTCCCCTCTTGCCCAAGAGCCGTTCTTCCTGAAAAAAGCAGTAGAATGGCTCTTGTGTAAGAGGGGGGTTTTGCACAAAAAGGAGCCATGTAGACGGCTCCTTTTTGCACAAAAGCCCCTTGCGCAAAATGGTGGTTCATTAAATATGCAAATGAGGCATGGAGCTATTTACCGCTTTGCCTCATTTGCATATTCTCTTTCTCAAGAGGGGGCAATCTAGACATAGCCCTACTGTTTTTGTTTTTGTTGTTGTTATGTTACCTTTCTTGATGTCTGATTTGTGTCCATTTGTCCTTTGTGGCAGAGACTGTCTGGTTTGGACAATATACATGGCAGAAGAGCACGTCTGGCAGATGGTGGAATATATTACATTGACAAACTAGCCATCCTCTTACAAAAAAACTTCAAAACCAGACTACAAAGAGAAACGACAGAGATGCAATTTATTTGCAAATTTAACACAATCAAATGGCAAAGTATTATCATCATCCCACATTGAATTTTAGATATTCAGGAATTATTTTTACAAGCAGCTTCAGAGACTTTTCCAGCAGATGAACACCTAAGAACTATACAAAGGAAAGTTAACAAAGATCAAAAGGTCTCCTGAATCATCTTAACAGCAACTAATACTAGTGAGCATAATAGGAGGTATAAACATGAGCAGAAGCCAATTTTTAAAAGTTAGCAAGGTCTCTCTCCCTGTTCTTTTTCTCCCAGATGACAGGTAATATGAGAATCATTTAGCCAAGTGGGTTAAGTGTTTTGGTCCCAGACAACTTAAGACACCACTGAAAACATTACTATTGTTTCATATACAACTTAATCAGGCAAAGTTATGTTTCAGTTTCTGAATAAAGTTTTCTGTAATAAAGTTTTAGGGTCATTTTTACATTCCCACCCAAAATAGTAGGAGAGAAATTATGCTCTTGTAATTGATAAATTGGACTGGAACTCATTGGATCTAGCTTCAGTTCCAGATCCTGCTAGAGTTGCCAACTTTCTAATTACACAAAACCAAACACCGTCACCACACCCCTGCTCTGAAGTGCCGCCCATGCCTTGCCCCTTCTCTGAGGCCCCACTCCTGCTGACTCTAACCATCCTCCCTCTGTCACTCGCTCTCGCCCATGCTCCTTCACTCATTTGTTTTCACTAGTATGGGGAAGAAAGTTGAGATGCAGGAGGGGGGCAGTATTCTGGCTGCGGACATGGCAGCAATGAAGGATTCAGGTTGGGGGAGGGAGCTCTAGACTGGGCCAGGGGGTTGAGGTTTGGACACTGGCATAAGGCCAGCAATGAAGAGTTTTGAGTGCAAAAGAGGGCTCTATGCTGGGGCAAAGATTGGGGTCTGGGAAGGATGCAGGGTGTAGGTTCCAAGAGGGAGTTTGGGATAGGGGAGGGGGCATTGGCTCTTGGAGGGAGTTGGGGTAGGGCTCAGGTTTTGGGGTGTGGAATGGGGAGCAGGATCTGAGCAGCACTTTCCTTGGAGAGCTTTCTGGAAGTGGCAACATGTCTCTCAGCTTCTAAGTAAAGGTATGTCCAGGTGTCTCTTTATGGTAGGTGCTGCCTCCTTTGGTTGCCCCTACAATTCCCTTTGGCTGAGGTTCCAAGCCAAAGGGAGATGCAGAACAGGTGCATGGGCGATGTGTGAAGCCCTCTTGGCAGTCCCTCTGCTTAGGAGCCAGTCAGACATGTTGCCACTTCTGGGCACCCTGCAAGAGATTGAATGGTCTGGACAGCAGTGCTTCCCAGGGCTGCCCAGGCTGCTTATTGATCGGATGTTCCAGTTAAAAACAAGATACCTGGGAACTCTAGGCTCTACCAGTTTTGTTGGTGTAATCTTCCATAAGTCACTTACAGACAGATTTTAAAGACAGCTTAATACCTAAAGTTCGGCCGTTTATTTTGCTGCTTAATGGGAGCAAAGGTTTTTAGGAAATCTTACCTTGACTGAGGATGCTGAGCCCATTTGAAAATCTGACCTGTAGTTTCTCTAAATTTTAGTTCCCATCTGAAAAGGAGGGATAAATGTCGCTTTCTCCCCCAACTCACTACTTATAGGCAACGTCTACACTGGCATGATTTTGCGCAAGAACTCTTTTGCAGAAGAGTTCTTGTGCAAAAACTGTTCCAGAAGAGAGCGTTGACACTGGCATGTGCCTTTGCGCAAGAGCTGTGCTTTTGCACAAGAGCATCCATGCCAGTGTAGATGCTCTCTTGCACAAGAAATCTTCAATGGCCATTTTAGCCATCGGGCTTTCTTGCGCAAGAAATTCATGTTGCCTGTCTACACTGGCCTCTTGCGCAAGAACAGTTGTGCAAAAGGGCTTATTCCTGAGCAGGAGCATCATCGTTCTTGTGCAAGAAGCACTGATTTCACACATTAGAATGGCAGTGTTCTCATGCAAGAACTCCCCACCAGTGTAGACAGGCAGCATGTTTTTGTGCAAAAGCGGCCGCTTTGGCACAAGATCACGCCAATGTAGACACAGCCATACTGTAAGTAAATGGAGCAGGAGCTGTCTTTCACTAAGCTTTTGTGCACCACCTAACTCAACTGGTGCTAGCTAGTACATATGTCAGCAA
The DNA here is from genome assembly GCF_052426305.1 of Pelodiscus sinensis. Lineage (NCBI taxonomy): Eukaryota > Metazoa > Chordata > Testudines > Trionychidae > Pelodiscus > Pelodiscus sinensis. Next base: position 43,962,268 of record NC_143060.1, read on the forward strand.
CGAATACCTGAAAATAGTCAGACAATTCGTAATCCCTATCATCATGTTATTTTTTAGACCACCTGAAAATAATGGAAATACACCACTTTGTAAAATCTTTTAATGGAATCTAGATTGTATTATCTCAATCCCTATTTCTGAGTTGAAGAATATGATATTTAAAGTTCCAACAAGCTCAAGGACTTCTCTATTTTGTTTTTAACTGGCTAGATGAAGTTTGATGGGCACTCAAACTTCAGGACAGAGAAAATGTTAAATGTCATAGAAAGAAGCAAAGATTGTATTGAAAAAGAGAAACTATTCAGGGAATGCTTTTGAGCTGGGTGTTTCTTTAAAAATACCACATCCTTTGGAGCAGGCCTTTATAGCAAACTAAGGTTCATTCACTTCTACATGGCTGAAAGATATCTTCCACCTCTTCCAGAACATGCAAATCATTCCAAGGGATCAGTCAGCTGCATAAATGGATGAACATTACTGAATGAAAAATCGTTCACCCCCAGTTGCTTCCTACATTGTTGCTGCCATATAGCAAAGTGGCAAGTCCCCCACACAGTGCAAATGTGTTGACTTGCTAGAGTAACGTGGAGAGTGTTAGAATGTGACAGCTCCTCAAGAATAAATAAAAAAGCAGAAAAGAAAGCTATAACAGAAGCAAAGAAAACTCACCAGCTGGAAGGGAGGGAGGTGCAGCCTGCGGCCCTTCAAATGCAAAACGAGCTCCTTAGGGCAGCAGCTGCTCATCTTTCCCAAAGTTTAAGGGCCAAGTGCCACAAAAGCCTAATGGGAAAGGTTGCTATAGAATGGCTGATTTATTTCAGAGCAAAAATAATGACACACACAGAACAAACAAATATTAGATCCCATAGGGAGCAAAGAGTGTTGCTCACACAGTTACAATTTCAATTTAATTTCACTGTTCATTTTCAATTCACTCACTCCATTTGCCCACCCCAGGCAGATAGGCAGGCAAATTCCTTTGATGTAAGGGTTCAATACACAGAAAACAAAATGAGTGCACTTTTGTATTTCCCTGAACTGGACCAGTCCCCTTACACTGATTAGAGCACTCAGAGGTTTGTTAAATTGCACTGCTGGCTTACACTACCAGGAAGTCATGTCATAGCTGGGAAATGCTGGAGGTCAGGCATACCAAGGCCATGCCCCATTTTTCCCAGCTGCACCCTCTGTGCTGACCACAAGAGCCCTTATGGCAGCATTGAACTGCCTGTGTCTTTCCTCCCCCTATATAGGCAAACTATTCTTTGGCCACATAAGTTGACTTTATAGAATCCTTGTGTTGATGGATCCACACAAAAGCGACCTTAACTCAAAGTATTTTTCTATTCTATATGGATTCTTACAAAAGATGTTAAGTAACAGTTAACTGACTAGTCAAATAGTCGATGGAATTTCCATCGACTACTTGACTAGTCAATAGGCACTTCAACATTCCTCCTTTGAAATGTACAAGAGCCCCAAGCAAGGCTCTTGTACATTTCAAAGGAGGAATACAAAACTCCACATGCAGCCTGGGCCCAGCAGGAAGTCCCGCTGACTCTGGGCTGTACACAGCATGCCAGCTTTGAAATGGACAAAAGTCCCCAGTGGGAAATGCTGTGGCGGAACCCGGAATCTGCTGGGGAGTCCCTAGTGAAACCCAGGGTTCCACGCACAGCAGCACCGAACAGCTGATCCCGGATTCGGCTGTGTGGTGCTGCCTCTTTGAAATGTTGCCTTGGCATCCCCAGCTGACCCCAGGTTCTGGGGGAGTACCCAGCTGAACCTGGGATTCACATGTGGCAGTGCCAAACAGCTGATCCCGGGCTTGGCTGCACCACTTTGAAATGCCAAAGCGGTGTTTCAAAGGGGCAGCACTACACAGCTGAAGTTTCCCCCCTTTGCTGCCTCTATCTGTTAGAGGCAACAAGGGTCGTGGGGGCAATTGACTAGTTGACTGACTATCCACTAAGCATTTGATTATCAGATAATTGACTAGTCAACTACTCCTTAACATTCCTAATTCTTACACCACATTTTTCATAGTCTTATCTGAGCACCTTCAGTCTTACCTGAGCACCGTCACATGGTTGTTCTTTTATCCTCTGCCTCGTGTGAGAAACATGTGTCTTGTTTTTGTTAGGGTTGATTTGGTTTTTTTGGAGGAGGGTATATAAAATACATGACACTATGTTTATGTTAGAAGATGACAAGATGAAAGAAATCCTCCTTCTATTTGTAATGGCAGATATTGAGGTTTGTGATGGTCCTTAGTTCTCTGGAGATAGTTTCAATCTCACCGCACCCTTCCGAGAATGTTCTATCTTCCACACAGATTCTAGCTCCATGATGTCCAACACACTAGGCACTAGCCACATGTGGTTATTTCACCACTTGGGTGTAGTTAGTTGGCTTTACCAATGTACCTATTTGGACAGTTGAGTGTGGCTAATTCGCTATAGTATAGCATTTACATTAGACTATATCTCAAGGAGACTATACATTAGGTATTGAAAAACAATGTACCTACTATTTATTTAGGCAGACAGCAGCATAAAATGCCTCATTTCCTTGATGACCAAGTATTCTGTTCCTCATCTAAATGACTTCTCATTTAGTTGATATACTATGTCTAGAATCTATGGTAACTTAGATTAGGAGGTAAAGATATTAAATGAGATCAACAGAAGCCTTAACAAAGCCCCTTCTTTAAGAGAGCTGATCTTATTTGTAAATACCCTTCTCTTACAATGTACTTTTTCCACATATTGTATGTTTGTAGGACGGTCAGATAGCAAGGTGCTTTCATAAATGTTCTTGACTGCAGAATTCACTACCCATTCCTCATGCTTTGCAAGAACCCAAATTCTCTGACCTTCAGGGCATGGTGCAATGTCTATTTATAATCCTTGTCTTTCTCTTGGAGCATGAACCTACATCACTAAAGTCAAGGGGAATTTCACCCTGGATTTCTGAGTGGGACTGGGTGCCAGGTGAAGAGGAAAAATTCAACTTTGTTTAGATGAAAAGGTTTGCGGGAAATATTAGCTCAACTTGATTTTTAACTTTAGTACATATACCTAGAGCACTTTCCCCCTATATGCTTTTAAATAAGTGACTGGAGTTAAGAGATGAGTAAAAAGTGGGGGAGGGTGTTAAAGCACCACATACGAAGACCAAAGATTCAGTTCCACTGGCAGTAGGTTGCAAGCAAGACTAAGCTTCAAGGGCCTCAGAGGAGTAGACAAGTTAGTCTGTAATTGGATACACTTAAAAAACAACGAACAGTCTAGCAGCACCTTAAAGACTAACAAAACATGTAGATGGTATCATGAGCTTTCTTGGTACAAAGCTCATGATATCATCTGCATGTTTTGTTAGTCTTTAAGGTGCTGCTAGATTATTTGTTGTTTTTTAAGTTTCTTCAAGGGCCTGACTGTCATTTTCCCTGGGCTGGTGTAAATCAGGAGCAACTCCAAAGTCAGTTTACACTCTCGTAAAATCAGTTTAAATTAGAGGAGAATTAACCCCATTGTTCCAGCACAGTCCCTAGCAGAGAACTTGCTCACAACACCAATCAGTACGCAGTCAAGCACAGCTGTTGTTCTTGCCTCGTGACAGGCAGAGGACAGTAATAACAACAGTAGCTCGGGTCAAGATTGAGATGCATCAGCAAATCTACACAAATAACCTTGCACAGCACCTACTCACATTATGACTGGCTTTATCAGTTCCTTACATACAAACATCAAACATCTACTAATATGTATTAACTTATAGTGAATTTAATATTTAATACGGATTTTTTTACATATCTTATTTGTTGTGGTACATAACTGGCGATGTTCTGTTAATTCTATACTCAGATTTAAATTACTAAAATGCCTCGGCTTTCTGAGTACATTTGATGTAAAAGCTCCCTGAGAAATGAAAAGTGCTGAGCCTTTAATTTGGAAATTTGGTTTCTCTTGGGCTCCCAGGCACTACGGTTAATTTCAACTGCTGGCAGTAAACAACTCCAGTGTGAGGGCTATTAAGAGGCAATCATTCTAAGTAAGCCTCCTGGGTGACACAGAGACTGTGCTGCCAGGAATCAGTTTTAAAACTGAACAGACACAGCTATGCAGAAAATGCAACTCAGCTACATGGATTAATGACACACAGAAATAAAATTCTGACTAACAAAACTTAATGTTCTGTTTTACCTGTATGTGATTTTATTAAGTATGTATCGTTAAGCTTGAAAGTAACCTATTAGAGATTCTTTATTACTGTACTTGGACATGCTGCTGAATTTAAAATCATCCATAAATAGTTTTCAAATCTAAGACTGTTTTAATACGAAAATAGTGCTCTTTTCCCTAGATCTTTTCATTGCTGTTTCTTTTATAGAAACCCAAAAAGATTTTATAATGCTGAAACTAAACTGGTTTAGATATGGTAATATTCTATTTTAATACTTTTCATCTTATACGTATTCAGAAACACTAAAAGTCAAACACTTCTAAGCATGCTCACCCCCTCTTTCCCTCCCCCACTTCCCTCAATGATTCTTTAAAACTGTTTTGTGGATTTTTAGGCAAAGTAATACCATGGCTGTTTCATGACATAGCCTGAGGCTGCAAATGCTCTGAGTCCTCAAACACTACCCTTCAATTTTTTTTTAAGAAGTATCTCAATGCTTTGTTTAGCAGTCACAGGGATTGGAGGTTCATTCAGCTGAGTGTTGCCAATAATTAACAATCCATCCATCTTTTTAAATAATGCATTACAGAAAATATAACATACTGTGCTGGTCACATCTCATTGTTAACTATACATGTCTTGAACAGCTGAACATTGAAGGCCTTATCTTCAGCTGGTATAAATCAATATACCTTTGTTGACATCAGTGGAGATATGTGGATTTACCTCAACTAAGAATACATCCAATTTAAGTCTATAGGGTTGACAAATCCAGCAATAAATGATTTAGCAGCGTTATGAATGGATATCTCCAGACATGAGAATATTTTGATGTTGATAGCTATATCGCATATTACACCAACCTGAGGAAATACAGTGGTAAGAAATGTCCAACTGCAGATATTCCATTGTACTTCCGCTAATAGATTTCTTCTTAATTAATGCCAATGTATCATTTAGGAGCTATAGCAGGAATTAATTATGGGAACAAATTATTTTTTAATGAGAACCATGCTTTCCTCAAAACAAAAACAAAAAAGATCTAAAAATCACCCATAAAATCTAAATTGAAAATGTTTCACATTCTGTAATATTATAATAGTAGTTAGTTAAGGGACATTGCATCATTTTGTTTAGAACCCAGGAATGGGTTTTAAAAGTGGGTTTGAAATGCTGTTGAACATGTGCAGGGTTCTCTTACACCATGAGCAACACATGAACTTCGTTTCTGAGTCATTCAGACCCCTTTTCACCAGGGTGAATTGTTCATTTACATTCTAAGGTTGATCCTGAAGCATTAAAAAGCATTACAATTTACTGTACTTCAGTGGGTGCAGGATCAAGCTAAGTCCCTAAGTACATTTAAAAGGGTTTCTGGAAAGGTGTCTTGCATAATTTATATTGGTGTAACCAACGTCGGACTCTGGCCCATCTGAAGCAATTCAGGATATTTACTGCATGGGGCTTAAAAAAAAAGCACATGCCCTATTAACCCACAGCAAGTTGAAGCTTTAAATTGTGACTTAGATATATAATCATGCAGCAGTGCTTGCATTTGTAGAATTGGAAAATAAATTTCTTTCCCACAGACATTCATTTGGAGCAGTAGTAATGTTTTAGCTTTTACTAATCTCAACCCTTCAGGTGTGATTAAATAGTTGAGCACCAGAACCAAATGAAAAATTGACGGACTTTACTTATTTGAGTTTAATAACTTCTTAATTTAAGAAAGGATATTTATTTTCCCATAAAATACTGGAAACCTTTTGGATTAAAACACCTTTCCTTTTAAAAAAAAGCCGAGGAAAAGCTAACTTGCTGGTGTTCTGGCTCTGTGTTATCCTGTCATGTGACTTGACCAGAGCTTTTTAGATGGTGCCTTGCTCTGAGAGCACAAAATGGCCAAGATACAGATAAGCAAGATGGTGTGTTTCATTTATACTGCTGTGTCTTGTTACTAACCATTCTAGATTTAACCTTAACAAAGACATGCCAGTGGCATTTATTCATTCTCTGCTATCCCACTTTAAAAATAGTTGATTTTAAAATATTGATAACTCTTGCAATATTTGGGCTTTTTAAATTGCCTCTGCTGGATCCTGTGATTATGCAATAAACTCAGTTTTCATTTAAAAAGTGAGTTTCTAGGCCTCTTGATTGTGGGAAAAAAAGTTGGAAAATGTGACCTCAGTGAAGCCTGAAGCTTAAAATCCAGGAGAGGAAAAATACCCAACTCTTCTCCCAACCCTTCTCTGTATTTTTTAAGTCAAATTCATTATTTGGGTGGGGAGGGGGAGAGGGGCTGGCTCACTATTTTAGAATATTTGATGATGACAATACTGCTTTAAAAGCCTATATATACATTGCTCTGAACATCCAGAACAATCCATATATGTTTCACAGATTTTATATAGAATACAATATAGTGAGAAAGAGATTTTTTTCCCCATAAAATTTCCCCCATTGGCAGTACCTAGAAATTGTGGATAACAATAACAAACAAATAACACTATTCATAAACAAAAGGATTTTTCAAGGATTGATGGGAAAGCCACAGATGCTCAGACTGGTGAATATTTCCCTCCCACACATCATTTTTGCAAAAAGCCTACAATATTTTGTGTTTTCCTCTTGTTCTCCATTGTTCCACATGACAGCTGTGCCTTACTGGAGAAGGTGGTTCACAGCAATCTGCAATTTTTCACAGACTTCATTTACAGGTATATAATAGCTAGTTATTACCTCTAGGTTAGAGGATAACCCCAAGAGACTAATTAATTAGCTAGAAAGCAAAATGTGTGAAAACTAGCTAATATAAAACACCAATGAAATTGCACCCACTTATTTAATAATTCATTGAACTAATTTTTAAATGTACTTCATAACTAAATCTGACATACGTAACAGCACACAGTGCAAAGACATTGATGTATGATTGTTTTATGACTACTTCCCAAGGTCTGAGATTTGTTTCTCTGCAAGGCCTCTTCTTCAGAGTGGAGGAAGTACTGCTTTATGCTAAGGATAATACACCATGTACAAGATTATCTTTATAAGACTGTGTTTTAGTCACTCTTTACAGCTTGCATGCCCAAGCTTAATTTTCATTCTAGCCAGAGAGGTCATTTAGAGCTATTAAAAGGGAATTCGAACTAGAACAACTCTTTAAATTTGTTTCAGAAAATTTTGCTAGCCATGCAAACTGAAAAAATTGTGATTCCTACGATTCTGACCAGTCATCCCATTCATCTGAAAAAGAAAACAGACACTGAAAAAGAGGGAAAGCATGTTTGCTTCAGAAGTACAAAATGAATTAAACTTTAAGTAAACTTTTACATTTGGAGGCCTAGATCCAGCTTACATCTAGGATCCTTTTGACAAGATAGTGACATGGAAGTACTGCAAATCCCTGTCTGTTGGAGAGCTGTTGTTAACAAATACAGTCTCAACCTGAGGCCAGGAAAGGGCCATAAGCAGGTTATACATGGATACAGCACATACCTCAGTAGCCCATAGGCCACTTGTCAAAAGCTCCCAGAAAAAACCCTGAGAGATGAGTGTTTGTTCTCCTGGCATATATAATGCCTTCTACACCATCTTCACATCTTGATTCAAGCCCTTTAATAGGATTAACATGGTTGAACCCCTGTCGCTGTGTGAGCTCCTTTGTGTTCCCTGGGGCTGTATGTGGCCATAAGCATCCACTTGTAAGGATCAGACTGTAAGTTCTAGGACTGAGTGTGCAGTAAGAAATTAGACCCAGATTCCTAGAAATAGTGTGGGGGTCTGGGCCTTTGGAGTTTTGACTCTTTCTTTAAGGCAAATTATATTTATAATTTAATACATTTTTCTATGACCTGAATAGCAATTAACATGGGGAACATTTCTATATGCAGTTAAATATCAGTTAACAATTAAAGGTGATGTACAACATTTGCACAATACAAACTGCTAATTTAATAGACTAAATATTATGGTCCCTTTTGTTAGTACATTGCATTTTTAGTTCTGGCTCCTGAAGGTCAACTTTTTCCCTGCACATTTCTCCTTGTTAATGCAGAAAATACTGTTTGATCTCACTAGTTAACCTATGTACAGGTTACTGCTTGTTTTGTTGTTGTGGCATTGAAAGAAAATTCTAATACTTTCATTACAGCAGCTCAGGAAATGGGAAACAATCCTTCTGAGAACCTTTGTCAGGTTTCATGCTCATCACAAGCCAGCTGGTGCTTAAAATTAATTACCAACGGTTACCTAGGTAACACTAAATCATGCTTAAAAGTTTCAATATTGTTTATCCTTACAAGTTTCCACAGCCATTTCAATCACATGGGTACAAAATTGCAGACCTGAGGTTCAGCAAAGAAAGCAATGTAAAACTGTCCCTTTCACATAATCAGGACCCTTTTTTTTTTACCTCTACCTTCCACAAGTGCACTTGTCTCTTGTGGCATGCTGTTTTAGAAACATTTGAACTTTGGATATCTACCTTAAAAAGGGTATTCATTAAATTCCTGCTGTTCACATCAAAAGCCTGCTGTTCAAATCATGGATTCTTAGATCACTGCTAAGTTGATATTGATCTCATATGTTCAATTAAAAGGATACAATAATATAACTGTCCTGAAAGAAGAAAATGACTGTTTAGACATTATTTATACATATAAAGGCACCGCATTGTTGGTAATCATAATAGTCAACTCCCAACAGCTTTGATTCTATCCGCCTTTTATGGTTTTTGCATCAGGCAATGCCAAAACAATTCTTTATAGTAGTCAGTTATTTATATTTGGAGGAGAAATTCTATTTTGAGTAGAGATCTTGGTTTTTTTAGCACATGGATTTGTCCTGTTTCAGTTTCTAAATTCTGGAGCTTGGTCTTTTTGTACATTTTGGTCTCTCAAGTAGCATTTCAATGCTATATGGGCACTGAACAGAGACCCTTTTATGCTGGAGCCGTGGAATTTGCAACATGATTCACTGTTAGCCATTGAGTGGAGTCCAAGCATCTTAACTTTCATTTAAAAACAATTATATTCCCAGCCCTTATGGTTCTGCAGAAAACCTTGTAAACATACACCAAGCGTGAATGGATGCTTCTCTGCATCAGGAAGGAGCTGACACAATGATTTTGAGAAGTAGGAACTGCCCCAGTCAACTCACTTGAGGCAGCATGAATTCAGCCTCTCCACAGCCATGGGATTCAGAACCCTCCCCAACATACAACAGAACTCATTTATTTGCTGCAGCCAAGCTCCCTGCACCAATGGGACCCTCATGCAGCTGCCTCCTGCTTCACACCTTTCCCCACAGGAGGAATTACATTGGATTACGCTGCATGCTCCCTGCACTGTTCTATATAGTAAAAGAACAGCTGAAGCTCAGGGAACGGGAAAGGTGAAACACTGAAGCAGACTACAAGCTCCTGCCTGCTTCCCCTAACACACTTGGGCAGGAGGATGAGGGTAATGAGAGGGATTGTGAGTTTGGATGCACAGCCACTATGGAACTGCAGGGCCATATGGAGAACCCAGAGAAAAAGTCCATAGTTAAAAATGATTGTTGAAAATAAGTGTGGACAAATGGTTCACCAACAAATATTTTTAGCTAAAAGTTGTGGCTGTATGTGTTTGAGAGGGCAAGGGATGAGCTGCAATTAACCAGGCCTTAAAATTAAGACTGGCAGTGATGGAACTTTACTATTGTGGCAAAGTGTATGCAAGGTTCTGACGGGAGGTGCCTCTGAGATAGTGACACCTCAATGAACTCCTTTTGCAGAATGTCATTTCAGCATTGGCTTCTACGTAACATGCTGTCAAGTGCATTTCAAGAATCAACTGGCATCAACAGAACACTGTGTTCTTAACGTGCCTTTCCTATTTGTCACAGAGACTGAACACCTCAGCTCTGTTAACACACCCAGGTCTGCACTAGTCCAAGACAAGACCCAGTAGTAATGTATGCAGTGATGTTGTAGCCATGTTGGTTAGAGCTTAAATTCAGCTGGAGACCACCAAAGCGGAGCACAAGCAAATACAGTAAAACTCCAATAGTCCGGCACTCCTGATAGTCCAACATCAAAATGACAAGAGCCTAGTGAGTGAGCTTCGGCAAAAAATGAGTCACAAGGTAACAGCGGCAGCAGCTGAACTGAGCAAAAAGGGTAAAAAAGGCTTAAAAAAACTAAAACATTACAGTATACTGTATACAGTATGTATAATAAAAAGGGTTAAGAACACTTTATATACAGTATATAATGAATACAGTATATATATAACCAGTTTATAGTACCTCCTGATAGTCCGGCATATCTGATAATCCGGCACCACCTAGGTCCCATAGGTTCCGGATTATCGGAAGTCTACTGTATTTTCAAACTCGCAGGAGCCCTAGTGTCCTATGAGGCTAAAGCCCCAACCTCCTCTCCCCCTCCATGCTTGGGACTGATCTCTGAATGTGAGGGCTCCAGGAATAATTTTAGAATGTAAGCCCTGTTGTCAGTCCTAGGCAAGGCAGGTGAGGTAATGTATTTTATTAGACAAACTTCTGAGCAAGAGAGATAAGCTATCAAGCTTACATGGAGTTACTTAGAAAACACCTTTCTTTTTGTAATACCATAACAGAGGTTTGTGTACATTTCTTGCAAGGCCAACATCATGACAGACCAAAACCAGTCAACACAAACTGGGAGTGATTTTAGTGCAATAGAAACAATGGCCCTCATTATAGGAAGAGCTGGGAGCATGGAGCACATGCCAGATCTGCAAATGCAAGGCCTGAGCAGGAATTTCCCTGCAATTTTTCCTCTGGGATGCTGGGTGGGTCACTGGAGATGAGAGCAAAGAGACTGTCTCATTTGTGCTTTCAATCATAGGCGCCTCACTCCGCCTCAGGCCCCAGCCACATCCAACACCTTCCTCCATCCTGCCTCCTCTCCTCCTCATCCACAAGTCCCCACCCCACTATTTTTTCCCGTAGGTGCTGTAGCCCCAGAGCGCCTACTGAGTAAGTGCCTCTTCTCAGTGATTCTCCTACTGGTGCTCAGGCAGCAAGTAGGAAACAGCACAGCTTGAATACAGAGGTTTGAGAATCACAAGGGTAAACTGAGGAGTAATAAATGTAGGATGCATAAGGACTGAAGGGCATGATTCTGAGGACAGGGGGAATGTAAAGAGAAAATTATTGTGAGCAGACAGGCATGTGATCACTACAGCACACTCCCCCTCCACTATCCAGATAAGCCTCAAGAGCCTTACGCGGGCTACCAAATAACATGGATGAGGTATAGAAAGTTCTCATCCACCTCTAATGGCTCATCCACACAGAGGATAACAGCCAGTTGTTACTGCCACTTGGATAGCTCAAGAAATCTCAGTTGTGAAACTTTAACCAAGTCCTCATGTGCATATGCATTATGATAGAGTCTTTAATAGTTAGAGTGGTTAAACACTGAAATAAATTGCTTAGGAAGGTTGTGGTTGTGGAATCCCCATCACTGGAGATATTTAAGAGCAGGTTGGATCCATCAGGCATGATCTAGATGGTGCTTGGTCCTGCAATGGCCTCTCTAGGTCCCTTCCAGTTCTGTGATTCTAATTTAAACTTGTACTAATTCAGGATTAAACAATAGGAATAGAGCTTGCAAAACTGGGCTGCATTTTATGATGTCATGGTTACTGATCATAAGTTTTCCATGACCTCTTTTACAGCCTGACATAAAACCTGTCAAAATTTGTGAGAGTCTTTTATTTGCCTTTGGATAGGGACCTTAAGTTTGAAGTTAAAGAAAGTCAATTTTCTATAATCACCTCAACTTTGGTTAGCTTAAAATAGCTTCCAAAACTCAGTTAAATCATTTGTTATTTGTTCTACTACAATACTCATAAATAAGAACTGCGACTAAAGCCAGATCCGCTTTTCCACACAGTTTGGAAGAGAAATAACCATCAAGTTGAAATGACCAAGGCCAGGTGTTCACTTGAGAGTATGAAAAACCCACACCCCTGAAAAGGAGTTATATAAATTAATCCTACCCACATGTAGACAGTGCTATGTCACTGGTACAAGCTCTCCCACCAGAGTAGGTGCATCTTCACTTCAGCATTCCCTATCAATGAACTAGGGAAATATAATCTAGATGGGGTTACTACAAGGTGGGTGCATAACTGGCTGGAAAACCATTCTCAGAAACTAGTTATTAATGGTTCACAATCATGCTGGAAGGGTGGGTTCCACAGGGGTCTGTTTTGAGACCGGTTCTGTTCAATATCTTCATCAACAATTTAGATGACCGCATGGAGAATATGCTTATTAAGTTTTCAGATGATACCAAGCTGGGAGGAGTTGCAAGTGCTATGGAGGATAGGGTCAAAATTCAAAATGATCTGAGCAAACTAGAGAAATAGTCTGAGTTAAATAGGATGAAGTTTAATAAAGACAAATGCAAAGTACTCCACTCAGGAAGGCACAATCAGTTCACACATACAGAATGGGAAGTGATTGTCTAGGAAGGAGTACTGCTGAAAGGGATTTAGGGGAACACAAGTCAACAGTGAGACACTGTTGAAAAAAAAGCAAACATGATTCTGGGATGCATTAACAGGAGTGTTGTGAGAAGATATGAGATGTCATTCTTCCGCTATACTCTGTGCTGATTAGGCCTCAATTGGAGTATTGTGTTCAGTTCCTGGGCACCACATTTCAAGAAAGATATGGAGAAATTGGACAAGGTCCAGAAAAGAGGAACAAAACTGATTAAAGGTCTAGAAAACATGACCTATGAGGGAAGACTGAAAGAATTGGGCTTGTTTAGTTAGAAAGGCAAAGACCGAGAGGGGACATGATAGTGGTGTTCCAGTATGTAAAAGGGTGTTAAAAGGAGGAGGGAGAAAAATGGTTCTCCTTGTCCTCTGATGATAGGACAAGAAGCAATGGGGTTGGACATTAGGGAAAACTTCCTAACTGTCAGGGTGGTTAAATACTGGAATAAATTGCTTAGGGAGGTTATGGAATCTCCATCACTGGAGATATTTAAGAGCATGTTGGATAGATATCTATGAGGGATAATCTAGACAGTGCTTGGTCCTGCTATCAAGGCAGGGGACTGGACTCGGTGACCTCTTGGGTCCCTTCCAGTTCTAGTATTCTATGATTCTATGAAGGCAAGCCTTACAATCTAGGATGAACCACCCAAGTTCATTACCACTGGTGACTTAAGGTACAACTTGGACTGAGATGTACAGTACTGACAGGTTAATACTGTAATACCACTATTCCACCTTGGTCTCAAGTTTGTTTTTCTTCATCTCATGCAGCATTTTATGAGTATATGTCCTCTGTGTGTGCTGCTTTCAGATAATACTAGGTTGCTATAGCAATTGCTTTAAAAATGAATTGTGGGGAATCCCTCAGGCTAAAATACTGATAAATGACCATTCCTTAATAGAAAACTGCCCAACAGTATTAGGGCTAACTTATGTACAATCTTTCTTGAATTCAATTGGAACTATTTGGGGAAAAGGATTGAATGCACTGCATTTTATGAAAAGAACTCTTCTCTTCTCCTATTAACTCTTCCAGGTTTGCACTTCTTTGGGGCGGAGTGGATGGAGAGAGAGAAAGAAAACAGTGAAGACCATCCACTGTAATGTCAGAGATCTTTCCTTCCAAGATCTTCAGGATCTTTATTATAGTGGCGATAATTATCTTATATGACAGAAAAATGGCCATCCAGAAAGGTTAAGTGTCACAAACTCAGTCATACGTCATCATTGTCAAAGCTAGAAAGGGAACCAGCTTCTCCCACCTCCTGCTACCTGTAGTCTAGTGCTACATGGTTTTATCTCCAGTAGAGGAAAATATATTCTATGCCTTACAAAAACCAAATTCCCCCACAATACTTCACGCAGTAAATAATAAGTATAGCGTAATTCGCTAAATGAATAGTTGATGCATTTTTGCATCCACTATTTGATTAGTCAATAGGGCAGCACTGCCCCTTTGAAATGCCGCCATAGCTCCCCATCTGACCCCGGGCTTCACGCGGAGCTGCCGCTTTGAAACGTCATGGCAAAGTTTCAAAGGGGAGCACTGCACAGCTGATCCCGGGCTCCATCCAATGCTACCGCTTTGAAATGCTGCCAAAGCATTTCAAAGGAGCAGTGCTGCATGGAGCCTAGGCCTTCCCAGCTGACCCTGGGCTCCATACAGCGCTGCCACTTTGAAATGCCATGGCGTCGTTTCAAAGCGGCAGTGCCGTATGGAGCTGACCTCTGGGCTCTGTGCGCTGCTGCCGCTTTGAAGTACCCCATCTTCCCCCTCCCCTTTGCTGCCTCTGTCTAATAGACATTGTGGGAAGGAGGGGAAGCAACTAGTTGACTCCACTATTTGATAAGCATTTGCTTATCCGGTAGTCGACTAGTCCTTAATATCCTTAATAAATACCTGAATTTGTAATACAAACCAAATATGAAACACATACAGAAAAAATTCTGTCTTTTCCTTACTATAGTCTTACTTAAAGACTTTGGAAGTCTTGAGTCTAAATCATCTCACAAATATCTCCCACTCTCAAAATAAACAATCTATCCCCATTGGAGCCTTTGAACATTTTGGGCAGTGCTACCCAACCCTCATACAATTGCTCTCTGACTGAGTCCTGTGTCTCCACAGCCATCTGCCCTCCTGTTACCCAAGAGGCTGTTGACTGCAGTTCCCAGTGAGCCTCCTGGAATGTCTTCAGAATCGTACATTTTTAAAATAAATTCGCCAAGCCTCTGAACATCAAGTTTCTGCTATACCAGAACAGGGAAAACAGATGAAGTGGGGACTAAGGTAAGAGCGAGTGACAAAAAAGGCAGCATCAGCATCCCCTTGGAAAACACCTATCCTTTAATTAGCAGTCTAACGTTCTATCCATTAGGCAATGCTGCTGGCAGACAAACTACTTTATACATTTGAAGACAGCATCATAGACAAAGCAATTGCTGCCTACCATTTAGCCCCAGTCCCGACCGCTCAGGAACAATGTCACATGTGAATAAGTTGTAGAAATTCATGGTACCTGCTGCTGTGCCTGGCTAGTTCCAATTGTTTTTTCCACCAGTGGGGAGCTAGCCTGGGGTGGGGCCAGTGGCTGCATGGAGGGGGGATAAAAGGTGTAGGACATTGGGTAGAAGGGGCAGGGCTGAGGCAAGACTCCCCAACTGGTAGTTCACGTACCACTCATGATTTATATGCTTATATTTACCCTTTTTCCCCTCTAGATCCAGCATTTAGATAATGCTGCTCTGGAGATTGCCAGAGCATGCTGACACATTAAAGGCCAACCACAAAAATACCATGTCAGTATAGCACAGGGCCAATAAGTGTTAGCTCATGAAACATGTGACATTATCTTGTCATTTTCAAGGCCTGCAGCTGTCTTTGCTCAATACTCCTGGCACCCTAGTGAGTCAAGTGGGCTGCCAGACAGGCCACCCTACCTGATGGGCTGAGGAACTACCAGGCAGTTCTTTTGCCCAGCAGCAGAAGTAGCCAGTTGTTTGGGGGGTGACTGCATACACCCACTGACCATCAGTCCCCCTGTGCTCATTTCTGCAAGCCCTGCTCCTACTCTGCTCTTCCACAGTGCCAGTCCAGATCCTGCCTTGTACCCCACCTTGTTCCCTCCTTGTCCCAGCCCTTGCTTCTGCCTCAGAACCAACCCTGCTCCTGTTGTTCCTGACTGCTTGTAATCCAGGCCTAGCTCACTTCCCTGCAGGCACGCAATGTAGAAATGCACTTTGAGGCAATGCAGCTCCCACACTGCCACCCATTCTGCATGAACCAAAAATTCTCTTGCTTGACAATTTAGCGGTGATTAGGGCACATAGTGGAGGGTTTCTTACTCAATGTCAACTCCAATTTCTGCTGTGCCTGCAGTTGTTCCTCACTGACCATTGCAGGATGGGACTGACATAGGTCATATATTGTCTATTCTTGGACTGTATTGATCTCATGTTGATCATAACACTTTTTGGGGAAGTGGCATAATCATAACAAAGTACATTGGCTGGAGACAAATTTAAGCGTGGTCACATGTGTAACTAGATCAATACAAGGATCTAAACTTTGTAGTGTAGAGTAGGCCTCAGACATGTGAAATCAGTAGCCATACTGTCAAATGTTATTCATAGCTGTCAGATTTTTTATTGAAAATTTTGTTATTCACACAACACTTCATAAAACAGTATATGTGAAAACAAATCAGCTGATTTTTCACAAACATTTCACTTCACCTACTACTGGGTTTTATTTGTGCCGTGTGATTGGTAACTCAAATCTCATTGTTTGTTACACCTCCTTGATTGGTTGATCCAATTTTAAAACAGAACAATAAGTAAACAGCAGAGATCCAGCTCATCCTTTTATTTGTGTCGGGATACCCTTGTACTCATGTAAATATGGGTGCAATCATCACTATGCAAATATTCATGGGAACCACATAGGTGTGCACAAGAATATTCAAATACAACAATGTTCACAAATATTCGTCATGCAGCTTTTCAATACAGGCAGTCCCCGGGTTACGTACAAGATAGGGACTATAGGTTTGTTCTTAAGTTGAATCTGTATGTAAGTCGGAACTGGCGTCCAGATTCAGCCGCTGCTGAAACTGAGCGCCAGTTCCAACTTACATACAGAATCAACTTAAGAACCCCAAGCGTCCCCAAGTCAGCTGCTGCTGAAACTGATCAGCGGCTGATTCCAGGAAGCCCGGGGCAGAGGCTTCCTGTAGTCAGCCACTGGTCAGTTTCAGCAGCAGCTGACTTGGGGACGCCTGGGGCAGAGCAGCTGGGGTGCTGCGGGGTTGGTCCAGTAGCGCCGCCGCTGGACCAACCCAGCAGCACCCAAGCTGCTCTGCCCCAGGCATCCTGATTCAGCCACTGCTGAAACTGACCAGCAGTGGCTTAATCAGGACACCTGGGGCAGAGCAGCTGGGGTGCTGCCGGGTTGGTCCAGTAGCGCCCAGAGTGGTGCTACGGGACCAACCGGCAGCGCCCCAGCTGCTGTACCACAGGTGTCCAGAGCAAAGCCGCAGAGCACGGGGGCAGCGGGACAGCCCAGACGCTTCTTGGCTGTCCTCTGCCCGCGTGTTCCACTGCTTTGCTTCCTCTCCCTGGTCTGCTGGAGACCAGGGAGAGGTCCCCGTTCGTAACTGAGGATCCAACGTAAGTCGGATCCGCGTAACTCGGGGACTGCCTGTACTGATAAACACAATCAAGATGAAAGTGGAGTATTGCTTCACTCAGCTAATCAAAGAAGCTAAAGACATGATTTGGAAAATATTTTAAACAATCTTTCTAGAAAATGGTGCTAATTATTATTTCTCTGCATATCTATTGTACTAAGAAAGATTACAAGCAAACAAACTCTTGGTTCACTTTTCAAGTAATAAAAGAAAAAAGAGAAATGAGAAAGTAAACTATTTGTTATCAAGCAGATACTTCCAATCCCATTACAAGTCAGAGAACAGAGACAGCTTTACCTACATTTTAAGTAGCCACCTTCACGTCACATACATGTAACCACTCCCATTGGTTAGCCCAGTGTGAGGTTATTCAGCATAGGGGAAGCTTGTGACTTCTTACACCACTGTGGGGAGAGGGCTAGACCTGAGGCTGCTTGGTGTGCTCTGCGTTGTGTATGTGTGAGTGCACCTCAGACCAGACCCACTCCGACAAATCGCCAGGGACAGGCTTTATTCTGTAAAAAACATAGAACAGGAAAACAGTTCAGCAGCCCCCTTCTCTTAGCATGCAGCCTGTGTGCTGCTTCTAGCACAGTCCTTGCTGAGACCCTACTGGGGGCAGATCTTACAGCACACAACACAGCCCCCTTTGAACACATGTTCCAACTCCCACAGTAACTAAATCCCACTTAACCAAGTCCGGGTTCTCCCTTTGTGTCACTTAACTGCAGTCAGGGTGCTCTATAGCTCTTTCTGGTCCTACCTGGAAAAAACATAGAACAGGAAAACAGTTCAGCAGCCCCTTCACGCAGCATGTGTGCTGCTTCTAGCACAGTCCTTGCTGAGATCCTGCTGGGGAGAGAGGGCACATCCTGGCAGGAACCAGGAAGTTCTCCCAACATGCCGCAGTTTGTAGTCCACAACTTATAGTTCCCAGGGCTGCTGCTGAAACACACTGGACCTTGGGTTACATACATAATTTACAAATGGCTGTAGCTCTAGAAATATCTATGAGAGCCCCCAAATTCCATTGCTATAATGATGTTAACTAAGGGAATTTAAAAATGTAACATCACAATCTAAAACTGAATAAAACGCCATATATTCTATTATGAATATTTACACATTTTGAGATGAAGATACTATACAATGGAAATTCTATAAGTAATTATTTCCCATACATTTATATTCAAGGCCAAACAGTTTGTACCTGCTGGTTTGCTTTCTCGATAGAGAATTACTTGAAAGTTTTTGCATTCTCTCCCAGGGGTGAAATACAATAGGAATCCATGCAGAACATCAATTTCCTTTGCTTTTGTAATGTTTACAACTTCCCTGTAGTATTTATCAAGAAATATACAACTCCCTATAGTTAGGCCCATGCAGGCTAACAGTAGGAATTCTTGGTGTTGATGGAGCTATTGATCATACAAACATTAAAATTATGTCTCCTGTAGTAAATGCCAATGAAAGAGAGGTACATTAATCAGGAAATCAATATGCTTGTCAATAGAAAGGCTAAGTTTGACAATGTAATGCAGCTGGCAGACCTCGTGGATGGTGAACCAGGAGGTATGAAACCCAGGAAGTGACCTATTTGTTTGACTTCTGGCTGTGTTAAAGCACTGAATAAAAAAAAAGAGAATGTGGAGAAACAAAAGACAGGAAGCTAAGGAGTTAGCGAAGAGCTAACTCTGAATTATTGCTGCAGTGACCTTTAGATGAGCAATTTAAAAAAAAAATCCCATGAACTTCTGGCTTGTGTTTCTTAATATAACTTTGTTAATTACCTTGAATGAAGGGGACCTGCTGGTGAAAACAAGAAATCTAAACTAAATGTATGATTTTAAAAATTAAATTGAGATAAAACTTTTGTTTTATCTAAGTCCCCATCCAGATATAATACTTTTTGTGGTAAGCTTGGTACTGATGGTTTGTATTTGTTCATACGCTTGCAAGGGTTGATCTGTTCATATAGGTAACAATTAAGCAAGCGATTGAGTTTCTGCTTTGACTGAAATATCTGGGCACCTGTATCTCCACATACAGGTGGTGTTTTTTTAAGCAAGTAACTATTGTCTCTCTTACATATTGTTATGCTAAATAGTTGAGTCTATCTGTGGGAATTCCCACTAGAGAAAGTTAGATTCTATTTCAATTATATATAGGGAAATGGAGACTTCTATTTGCTTCAAAAGCTATTCTTATGGTACTTATGAATTTGCAGTGCTAAGCATGAATCAATCTCTCTCTCTCTCTCTCTCCCTCCCCTCCCCCCTCCCCCTCCAGAAAATGAATTCTAATGCTTCAGAGGCATTCATGTTTAGGATATTTGCAATGAGAAGTGATGTGGAAATTCTGGAACTCTTGCTCCACTAGCATGTCTGTAGTTGCTTAGAACAAGAACAAATACAGTTAGAACGTACATGTCACAACTTGCCAATAGGTTTTTAAAAAGTCATGGCAGAGTTAAATGACATCCAGGAAGAGTTGTCACTTCATCCTGTTCTACCTCTAGATGAATAGATAAAATAAGACCAACGCTGACTAGAATTAAGAACTAGCAGCTGGTATGACTGTTTCTGTCCATCCAGTTCCAGATCAATCACTAATCTTCTGCAAGAAGATTGTTCATTCTTTGTTTGGAGGGGGAGGGAAGAAAAGAGGAGGAGGGTAGGAGACTGATCATTGATCAGCTACTGTATATATGAGAAAAGCTTACACACATACACACACAGACACATGAGCCACCTGCTATGCACAGTAAATGGCATATGTCTAATGGGCATTAAAGAAAAGAAAAGTCCTCATACCACTTAAGACATGTGTAATCAAAACATGCAAATTAATGGAAGAATGCACAATGCACATACCAGGGAGCTTAATATATTTCATTTTAAAATATGCTGAAGTGGTGCAATATTTCTATCTAACACAAACATTTCATTAGTATCGGTTTAAAAGTGTATCAACTACACAGAGCATATTACTTATTTTTACGTCTTTTGAGAAATCAGAGGTGCTGGAACAATTTGTATAGTAGGGGTGCTGAGAGCCATTGAATAAAACTGTAAACCCTGTGTATGAAGGAAACCCCTGCAAGCCATGATTGTGGCATTTAAGAACATAAGAATGGCCATACAGGGTCAGATCAAAGATCAATCTAGCCTAGTATCCTAACTTCAGATAGTAGCCAATGCTGAATGCTCCAAGGGAATGAACAGAAGAGTAAACATCAAATGATCCGTCCTTTATCATGCATTCCCAGTTTCTGGAGAACAGGCTAGGACACCATCTCTGCCCATCCTGGCTAATAGCAATTACTGGACCTCTCTCCATGTACTTATCTAGCACTTTTCTGAACCTTATTATAGTCTTGGCCTTCACAACATTTGTCAAGGAATTCCACAGGATTACTTTATTTTGTGTGAAAAAAGACTTTCTAGTTCTAGCACCTATTTGCGAAACTCCAACAAAAAACAATTTTAATTTTTAGGAGGTTTGTTCATAAACAGAAACTGAGGCACAAAATGGCAACAATAAGTTCTTGCTAATGGTGATCATCATTTTAAAAAGGTAGGTCAATTTTTCATTAATTATGCATGTTTTTATTTGTAAGTGGATATGTCACACTTCCCAATAATCATTTTGTACAAAGTCCACACTTGTTTGCACACATATGTGATTTTTTTAGGCACAAATATACACAGCTAATCTATCAGTCTAAAACAGGCAGTTCACTTTCAGTTATCTTTCAGATGTCCTTTGAAAACTTGGTTCTTCGTGTTCAATTCATGTTAAATTAAATAGGGAGTTTGAACTGAACACAAAAATTTGGTAATATACAAATATCTATGAGATATTCCACCACAGGATGCATCCAGTACATTATTGGCAATTGATATGTGATAATGGGGCATGAATTTCACAAAGCTTATAAGTCAGCTTCTTAAAATTATAGGCTAGCACATCAGTGGAATTGTAAACAAAGTAGTGAGAGCCATTTTCTATTTCTCTCTAAATCAATTAAAAGACACAGTTTTTCCACTCAGCATTCTCATTTTATCGCTTTCCATGTCTCTGTACTCTCTGTGCATTATAGCATGGTGCTAAACATTAATGAAGCAATAATTGGTGAAAACTCAGGCAGCTATTTTTAGGGCAATTTTGTTCAATTATTTATGAGCTTATAAAACATCCTTTAGTACGAAAAATGCATTGCTTAAATGTTATGATACTCCCAAATTGTTTTGGAGAGAAGTCTGGAGAGGATTCAAACAATTCCACTAAAACAATAACTTCAAAGTCAATCGCTTGATTCAGCAATAAACTATGACCTTGTAAAAGAAATAAAGTTTGGAGTGTTTTCTCTTTTAGGCGCAAATAGTCTTCAGCACAAAAGAGATTGACCTTGTAGCCTGATTTGATTAGCAAGTCATGCTGGTGAGCTACACTGTTCTGCTGGAATACAAAATACCATTCAGTGGCACTAGAAATGTATCTTTTAACAAAGATTGATGTTGACCATTGTGATGACTGCTCTCCAGTTTTATTTACTTTTCAGTGCTGGAACATGGGGACATGAAGTTGTTCCGAGCCTCACTGGTGCATTCTCCCTAAGCAAGCTCCTCCACTTTAATGTTTGGTCCTTTTCCTCTATTTTAACTTTTCCAGTCTACACATGGCAGATGCTGTCATTTCTGTCACCTCTGGAAGATGATAGACAATGAATATGTGACTGCAGAAGCCAGTTGCAAACTATGGACCATACAGTAACTCAATGCTTATGTTGACCATTTGTTGGTGGTATCTCAGACATACACAAAGTCACTTCTGAAGCTACCACTGGCTTGTTAATTTGGCTATTTGAACTTTACTAATCACATTCTTCTGCAATAAAATAGAAGGTGATTCATCATCATCCAGCATACAAGTTATTTTAGTGTCTACCTCAGGAATTTATAGAGTAGTAATGGAACTTTATTAGTTATTTCTGTTTCTCCCAGATCATCCGAATTATGGCAGAACTCTTTTTTGTTACATGAAAAAAAAAACCGGGTTACTTACCTGTAACTGTTGTTCTTCGAGATATGTTGCTCGTGAATGTAGTAAGTTGAGGGTCAGTAACATGGAGTCAGCAGGCCTGAATAGAGGCCTGTAACATGAAAACAGCATCAGGCCTGTAATCTAGTGAGCAAGACTTTGGTTCAGTAACACAGGAGCCAAGAAAGATAACTGTGTAATTGTATAAGTTAGGTGGAGCATGGAAGGACACAGGGAAGCACCAAGTACAAACTGTAAGCCAAAGGGGAGTAACGGAACATCTTAATAAGAAATGTCTTGGTAGAAAGACACCCTAAAAACTAATGTACATACCGACCTAGGTTCAGGACCAGGTCAGAATTGACAGCATGAAGGATAGTAAGTAAGCCCCCCTTCTGTAAGGTGAGGGGTGGTATCTAGGCAACAGAGGGTGGCAACCCGTTACGTAAAGAAATGATGTAAGTTGTTTGTACCTGTCTATAAAAGGACACCGCAAAGGGTGCTCTATGGCCGACCTTGGGGGGGTGCGCACTAGGCGCCTGAATGGCAGGTGTCATTGCCTAAACTTATAGAATGCACAGTAGCTTAACTTTGACTAACTGCTGTTAATATCTGTTATATGGCAATAGGCCTGACCGGTGTTGATACCTTGTCAACGTGGGCCATAGTGCCCAGTGGTATAACATTGTACTAATCTCTGTTACCCACTGGTAGAGCTTCGCATTTGACAATAAACCTGCTCGATTGATTTCAATCCTTGCCTACGTCTATCGTTTCTGGGGCCTCTCAGAGATCTCCTGTGTTGACCCAAGTGCATGGGGTCTAACACTTTAGATAAAGGGAGTACCGATTGTTACGCACGCAGCTGAAAGTTTATCATCACCGACGGAATAGAGGTTCTGTCAGGAGAGTGCCAGGATGACCCTGACCAGACGACGCTGACACTGACAGTTCAGACCACCGAAGGTACCGAGGTACAAGACACCGAGCGACGACACTGGTGATCCCGACCGCTGATCTGGTTAGAAGGCGAACGGTTCTGTTTATCTGTTTGCAATCTAACATCTATAATGGCAGAAAATCACAAGTTAGGTAACCCCCATCTACATTCCCTTAAAACCCTGTTAGGTTTTGATGAAATATGGACCCGTTGGATTGCTAAAAAAGGAGGGCCATATGAGTTTAAAAAAGAGTATGGAGAAACCGGTATATGTGAAGCCATGGCAGAAACTGAAGTGCTGAAAAAGAGTAATAGTACTAAAAAGCCTAGGATTTTGCAACTCTATAGCAGTGAGATGGCTTAAACAGCCTGCCACACTGCTAGCCTCCCTGGTAACAGAACAGATAGGGGAAGTAAAAGAAGCAACCTTGGAAAGGGAAAGTGCTGTCCCTTGCAAAGCAACAGCCCTTAGGAACTTTCACAGTATCTGAAGCCATGGGACAGAAATTATCAGTGGTGGCCCTGGCAAATTTTAAAGCTGAGATGGGGTCCACTGCATTGCAACCACAACCATATGATAAAAGCCAGGTTCCAGTTGTACTTAAACTGAAACCTAGACTGGTGCCTGTCAGAAAGGGAAAAGTAAGTGCACGGGAGGGAGAAGTAGAAAACAATAGTTTCACTGAATTGGTAAATAAAATGAAGGAAACAATGGAACAGTTCACAGAGCACGCTAGGAGACAGGAGCTGCGACTTGATCGCAGGAATGTGAGTAAAAAAGAATTTCAAAGTGAAAAAGCAAGATTAAGCAGGCTAACGAGAACAGATGAATTATCTCACGGAGTTGCCCCGAAACAGTTAAGTGCAGCATGTATGGGCACTCCCGCAATTCATCTAGCATGCAGACAACAACTGACACTGGGGGAACATATTCAGTTTTTACAAGCACAGCTAACTACCCCCACTCTAATCTTAGAGTCATGATAAAAATCCAGAGTGCAGGTTTCCAACTACTCTACAAAATATAAAATAATTAAAAATAGAATATAATGAGAAAGAAAAAATAAGGTAAAATTTTATTTTAAATAATTCCCATAAATTAATTATTTTAACCCTTCAGGAATGCAACAGCTGGAATGACTCCCAACTTTCTCAAAGAACAGCAGTTACAGGTAAGTAACTGTTTTTTTCTTCTTTGAATGCTTCCTCATGTGCATTCAAATTAGGTGACTCCCTAGCCAAAACTAATGGAGGCAGGGTCGGAGGACAATACAGGTTAGATCAAGCCCAATTGCAATACCACAGTGTTAAGGCTTCATCTTCCCTAGCTTGCTGTGTGATTACATAATGTGCTGCAAACGTGTGTACTGACGACAGTGTTGCTGTCCTACAGATGTCTAGTATAGGGCCCTGCGCCAGGAAGGCTATTGAGAAAGCATGTGCCCGAGTAGAGTGAACTGTGATGCATGGCGGTACGCTGCCCGCCAAGTCATCACACTCCTTGATACACGATGAAATCCAGGATGACAGTCACTGTGTCAACACTGGCAAACCTTCATCCTCTCCACTATCGAAAGAAAGAGCTGAGAGGACCTGTGAAACTCTCTTGTCCTGTCTATGTAAAAAGCCAGAGCCCACTGCAGGTCTAGCTAGTGAAGGGCCTGCTCCCTCAGGGTTGCATGAGGTTTTGGGAAGAACACTGGCAGGTAAATGTCCTGAGACATATGGAATGTAGAGACCACCTTTGGGTATGGACCAGGTGTGGACGCAGACTCACCCTATCTGCTGAAAAGACCATACAAGGAGGATCAACTGTTAGTGCTCTCGGCTCTGAAGCCCTCCTAGCTGATGTGATCGCCAATATAAATATCTTTCACTTAAGGTAGACTTTAAGGAAGCATGTGGCCAATGGCTCAAAAGGAGGGTTCCATGAGCCTGGTGAGCACAAGGTTGAGATCCCACAGTTTCACCAGTTGCCTGATGTGAGGGAACCACCTGTCCACTGCCTTAAGAAATCTCTTGACCATAGGCTTCGAGAACACAGACCTTCCCCCCTTCCCCTGGGTGAAAGGCTGCAATAGCTGCCAGGAATACTCTAAAGGAACATCTAGACTACATCCCTCTTTTGACAGAGGGATGTAAATTAGACACTTTGTAATTGCAAATGAAGCTGGGATTTAAATTTTCCGTGCTTCATTTGCATATTCACATAATGGTGCTCTTTCGGAAAAGCGCTATTTTGAAAGTGAAACCGCAGTTTAGACGCAGGTCTTTTGAAAATAGAAGCCTTTTTTGAGGTTTACAGATCTTTTGAAAAAGGCTTCTATTTTTGAAAGAACCGTGTCTAAGACTGCAGTTTCACTTTTGAAATAGTGCTTTTTCGAAAGAGCGCCATGACGCAAATATGCAAATGAACCTCAGGAAATTCAAATCCCAGCTTCATTTGCAATTTTGAAGTGTCTAATTTACATCCCTCTGTCAAAAGAGGGATGTAGTCTAGTGTCACCGAGTGTTCCCAAGTCTCGGGCGGCCACCCCAAGTTCGGGTGTACGCCCTAAGTCTCGTGCTCGACCGCCTGCTCGCGGTCCCAACCGTATGTGTTGTCGGCCCGCGCTCTGACAGGCCTGAAGGGGGCCGGGAAGGGGGCTCGGGCCCTCCCACACTCCGAGCCCCGACCCAGGGCCCTAAGACAGGGACGGTAGTCCCTGGATAGTGGAGGGGGACGAGTTTCCCCCAAACCCTCCCCTCGCAGGGACCACGGCCCCGCTCTGGGTCCCTTCTTCCTGGCTCAGCCCCGGGAGTTTCCCCAGCTGGGGAATAAGCTTACCCCCGGTCTCTGCCTCCGCCGTGGGTTCGCGCCTCGAGGTCCCCTGGAGTCCTCCTGTTCCGGTGCGGGGTTGTCCGTCGCCTCATTCCCCCCTCGCCGGCCGGAGATTCTGCCCTTTTGAATTCCCCGCTGGGGCCGTAAGGGGGCCCCGCCCCTGATGTCCGCGGTTGCGTCCTTTAGCCCCGCCTCCCTGGCGCGCCCAGTGATGTCATTCAGTTGCGCCGGAGCGTCCTGGTGCCCGCCGGTCTTCTGCTCTTCGGCTCGGCCTCCTGGGCCTCGCTCAGCCGGATCTCCCCCGATACCCTGCTCTCCCGGCGGGCCAAGCCCTGTCCCGGGCCCCGGCCCCATGTACGGCGCCGTGAGGATGGCCCCTGCTTCGCTCCCCCCGGTTCCGGGCTCCGTGCGGGGAATGCAGAAGCGGCGCCTGCCCCGTCACAGCGGGGAAGCGCCGCTGCGGCGCTTGCCCCGTCACATCTAGACACACCATAAGGGAGGATGTAGAGGGACCCGACTGCCGCAAGTGCAGGAGGGAAGTGGATTGGACTAAAGAATTTATGGATCTAAAAGTGGAGGAGGTCTGGTATTATTTTAAGTTAAAGTTGCAGAAGCTATCAGAAGCCTGTATCCCAAGAAAGAAGAAAAAATGTATAGGTAGGTGTTTTAGACCAAGTTGGATGAGCAAGAATCTCAGGGAGGTGATTAAGAAAAAGCAGAAAGCATATAAGGAGTGGAAGATGGGAGGGATCAGCAAATAAAGCTACCTTATTGAGGTTCGAGCATGTACGGACAAAGTGAGAAAGGCTAAAAGTCATGTTGAGTTGGACCTTGCAAAGGGAATTAAAAACAATAGTAAAAGGTTTTATAGCCATATAAATAGGAAGAAAACAAAAAAGAGTAAGTGGGACCGCTAATCACTGAGGATGGAGTGGAGGTTTAGGATAATGTAGGAATGGCCCAATATCTAAACAAATACTTCACTTCAATATTTAATGAGGTTAATGAAGAGCTTAGGGATAATGGCAACATAATAAATGGGAATAAGGATGTGGAGGTAGATATGACCAAATCCGAGGTAGAAGCCAAACTCGAACATCTTTATGGGAGTAAATCAGGAGGCCCAGATAATCGTCATCCAAGAATAGTAAAGGAACTGGCACATGAAATTGCAAGTCCATTAGCAAAATTTTTTAATGAATCTCTAAACTAAGGGGTTGTACCATTTGACTGGAGAATTGCTAATATAGTTCCTATTTTTAAGAAAGGGAAAAAAAGTGACCCAGGTAACTACAGGCCTGTTAGTTTGACATATGTAGTATGCAAGATCTTGGAAAAAATTTTGAAGGAGAAAGTAGTTAGGGACATTGAGATTAATGGCAGTTGGGACAAATTACAACATGGTTTTACAAAAGGTAGATTGTGCCAAACCAACCTGATCTCCTTCTTTGAGAAAGTAACAGATTTTTTAGATAAAGGAAATGCAGTGGATCTAATCTTCCTCAATTTCAGTAAAGCATTTGATACAGTATTACATGGGGAATTATTGGCTAAATTGGAAAAGATGGGGATCAATATGAAAATCGACAGGTCAATAAGGAACTGGTTAAAGGGGAGACTACAGCGAGTCATAATGAAAGGTGAACTCTCAGGCTGGAGAGAGTTTACTAGAGGAGTTCCTCAGGGATCAGTTCTGGGACCATTATTATTTAATCGTTTTATTACTGACCTCGGCACTAAAAGTGGGAGTGTGCTAATAAAGTTTGCAGTTGACACAAAGTTGGGAGGTATTGTCAATTCAGAAAAAGATCGGGAAATCATACAGGAAGATCTGGATGATCTTGTAAATTGGAGTAATAGTAATAGGATGAAATTTAATAGTGAGAGGTGTAAGGTTATGCATTTAGGGATTAATAACAAAAATTTTAGTTATAAGTTGGGGACACATCAGTTGGAAGCAATGGAAGAGGAGAAGGACCTCGGAGTCCTGCTTGATCACAGGATGACTATGAGCCACCATTGTGACATGGCTGTGAAAAAGGCTAATACGGTCTTGGGATGCATTAGGTGAAGGATTTCCAGTAGGGATAAGGAGGTGTTAGTGCCGTTATACAAGGCATTGGTGAGACCTCATTTGGAATACTGTGTGCAGTTCTGGTCTCCCATGTTTAAGAAGGATGAATTCAAACTGGAACAGGTACAAAGAGGGGCCAATAGGATGATCCGAGGAACGGAAAACCTGTCTTATGAAAGGAGACTCAAGGAACTTGGCTTGTTTACCTTAACCAAAAGAAGGCCAAGGGGGAACATGATTGCTCTCTTTAAATATATTAGAGGGATTACCTGTCCGTCAGAGACAATGGCTTTAAATTGCCCTTTTTTGCTTTCTGGTAGATTGTAGTCAGTTTGGCTCTCTGAAGGGATAAATGCCAGGGAGAGAGAAGAATTATTTAAGCTCAATACCATTGTGGACACAAGAACAAATGGATATAAGCTGGCTATTAGGAGTACGGGGGAGTACATGGGAACAATGAGAGAATACTGGTCTTCATTACTGGCAGTGGTCTTGGCACATCAGCAGCCTATCCTTGGTGAAGTTTTCGTTGTTGGCATCATGGAAAAGGGATTTTAAGAAAGGATTTCAATTAGTTTTGTTTTTATCCTAAATGCAATCACAGAAAATTACATTATGTCTAAAACAGTAAGTTTAGGTACCTTAAATGTCATGTAGATTAATAAATATAAGATATTATACAATTAAATACATACCTGGTTAATATAATACAGGTAGATTAGCAAATATCAATTACTTAAAATCTTATCATTTTGTTCAGAATAGAAGATGATAAATACTACCATTTATAGTAGAGCCCGAGAGCTGACATGTTGTGGCAGAAAGCCCCATCAGCTGGACAGACTAGAGCTAAATCCCTGTCTTTAGGGCCCTGGGCTGGGGCCCATGGGTGAGGGTGGGCCTGGGCCCCCCTCTTCCTATTGCAACCTGAGGAGCAGACGTGTTGCTGCTTCAGGTTACGGTGAGAGAGTTAAAGGACCGCTAGCTGAGCCAGGAACTGAGAAGGAAGAGGCTCGCAGGGCACGAACTTTGGATGAGGTGGAGGGACCACGGACAGACACAGCGGTACCAGGTCACAAATTGTATTTAGGGTAACCATCTTAAACTTCTGTTTCTTTATTAAACTGTTGAGGTCTAGGATGGGTCTCCACCTGCCGGTCTTCTTTTCTATGAGAAAATAATGGGAATAGAAACCTGTTCTGTGGAATTGTGGTAGAACAGGTTCTATGGCTCATATGTGTAATAGATGATCTATCTCTTGTTGTAAAATGATCTCATGAGATGGATCCCTAAAGCGCGATGGGATAGGAGGTTGGCTGTGGGGGAAGGGAAAGAAAGGGGATGGTGTACCGTAGGGAGATAGTTTGAAGTACACATTTGTCTGATGTAATTAATTCCCATTGATGAAGGAAGGGGAGTAAACGAAAATGAAAGAGTTTGGCAGGATCTGATATTCTGGAGATGGCATTCTGGTTTTCGATCTCTCGACTATATTTTCAAATTTGCTTATTGGATTGCCCCTGTTGGTTGAGGGTATTAGTCTGAGACCGTCATCTCTGCTGTCTGTTTCGACCCCACTGTTGGTAAGGGGGTTGTTCTTGTCTGTGGTACTGGAAAGGGGGCTGTTGGTACCTTGGTCTGTGGAACGGTTGGTATCTATATTGTCTTGTTCTTGTTGTAGGGGCCTAGATACCCAAGGATAGAAGAATGGCTCTGGAGTCCTTCATTAATTGAAGAAGCTCATTTGTCTTTGAGGAGAAAAGGTTCTTCCATTCAAATGGCAAATCTTCCACAGCTGTCTGCAGCTGTCTCGGGAAGGCCGATGAGTTGTACCAAGAGGCCCGCCACATAGTAACAGCTTTAGCCATCGACCTAGTGGCTGTGTCTGCTGCATTGAGCACCACTTAGAGCACTATACATGAAATTACCTGTCCTTCAGAGACAATGGCTTTGAAATGCCCTTTTTTGCTTTTTGGTAGATTGTAGCCAGTTTGGCTCTCCGGAGGGGTTCCTCCTCCTACGGGTCATTGGGCAGCCACTCAACCCCACTATGCTGGCCATTTAAGCCAATCCCCAAGTCACTAGTCCATGCCTGGCCTTCCTTCGGTGGGGCAGCACACAGACAAAGTCAGCTTATATATCTGGCCTGGCCCTCATTCAGGGTAGGCAGCAAGTTAACACAGTCCCCTTTTGGGGGAAGGCCAGGCCCTGGTTCAGGGTGGGGCAACAGACAAACCCAGAGTCAGTTTATAGGGAGTGGCCAGACCCTTGATTCAGGGTGTGGCAGCAACCAAACACAGCAAGTTTGGCAGCTCCTTGGCTGTGCGGTCAGGGAGTCCAAGGTACGTTAATCACACTGGAATCCCGATGGTCCGGTCCAGTCCACTGCTGCTTTCAAGTCTGCGGGGTTCAGCCAGTCTCCTGGTGCAGGAGGGGTCAGGCGTCTGGGCCAGTCCACAGTGTCAGGCTTTGTCAGGGTCTTGGGCCAAGCCTCTGTCCTTGGCGGCAGCAGCAGCAGTTTTTCCTGGTTCCTGGGCAGGGGAACAGAATCAGGCTGGCCGTCTGGGTCCTCTTCAGGGTCTGCTAGGGTAGGTGGGCCAAGCCTGGGCCTCCCTGGCAGGGAGCAGGTAGTCGGCCTCTGGCTCCAAGAAGGTTGGAGGTCCGGGCCAGGCCTCAGTCCCAGCCTCCCAGGGCGGGAGCCCTGAGCTAGCCTCTGTCCCCTCTGCAGGCTCAACTGGCTGGGCTTTTATAGCTCTGGTCCCACCCTCTGGCTTCTGGTCAGGTGGCTGGGCGAGGTCAGCCTCAACCCAACATGGTGGCTGGAGGGGTTCCTCCTCCTCCAGGTCAGTAGGCAGCCACTCCACCCCACTACATAGATCATCAATAAATGTGTTCATTTTCATGTAATTGTTGTAGTCGTACTTACTAAGTTTGCTACCCTCAGCTGGAGTGTGGCTGAAGTGTATACTCTTTTGCCAAAGGCATCTAATCTCTTGTTCTCCTTATCAGATGGGGTTGAAAGATTTTTCTGCTTGTTTCTCTGCTGTGTAGCATCCACCACAAGGGAATTGTGGGGGTGGGGAGATGTGTAAAGAGAAACTCAAATCCTTTGGGCAGTACAAAATACTTTCGGTCCACCTTTCTGCTTGTAGGGGGGAATCGAGGCAGGTGTTTGCCATAAAGATTTTGCAGGTTGGAGAATGGCTGTGTTGATAAGGAGAGCAATTTTTAGATAACTGGATTGTAAGATGTTAGTGAGCTCATGGGGAGCATCTAGTACGTCCTCCTCAGGGATGTTTAGGTCTTGCGCTATCCGTTTAAATAAATCTTGGAAAGAGGAGATGTCCTCTGAAGGTGGAGGAAGGTAGAATTGCTTTCCCTATATCCGCTAATGATGCTGGGAGAGCCAAAGATCCCATGGCTGACATAGGGGATTATTGGCTGTCATTATCACTCCTCGTGGTGTCTCTGTGAGGTGATTCAGTGGAGCGTGAGAGAGGCTTCTCTATATGTTTAGTCTCTTTCTGTGGTGTTGTGGAGGATGGTTCCACATTTGCCACTGTGGGGGGTATGCCACCGGTGGGGGCATCCACAGATAGAGAAGGTCTGGTTGCATGTAACTGTGTGTCCCCAGTGCCCCTTGTGATTGAGGGGACAGGTATGGTGAGAAAACTTCAAAATGCTCCCTCTCTTCGTGTGAGAGAGGAGAGTACGTATCTGAGTTGTCAGAGAGCAGTGACTGACTATATCTATCTTCTGTCAATATAGGGGAGTGAAGAGTTGAGTCAATGAGCAAGCTTTTATTCTCCCTGTAGGTGACCAGGGGAGTTTGTGAGGTGGAGGGCTGCACTAACTGAGAGGAGCCCGTATTTACCACAGAGCCAAGAGGGAGAGCCATAGTCCCTAATTGTTGAAAGGAGGGGGAAGTATTCACAGAATACTCTCTCTCTTCTCTGGGTGCCATCGTGAGAGGCTGAGGTACCAGTGTAGTTGTCATTGCGTTCGGTGTTACCGGAGTTTCTGAGGCTGGCACAGAATGGCATGTTGCCTCTGTAAGTGCAGTGTTTGAAGCATACTACGCTGTTCGCCTGAAGTACGTGGGCATTCAAACATGCTCAGAGGGTTCTTATCTGAGTGGTCTGACTTTTTTATCTCAGAATGCCTCTTGGTGGGTTGCTAAGGTAATGAGCTTGCACTTCTTTTAGACGGCTTAAGCTTATCCTTATTGGTTTTTAAGGTCTGCCCAGAACCTGGGTCAGAGGCATGTTGCTTGTTGTTATCCTTGAGGAGCACTTTTAGTTTAAGCTCCTTCTCTGTGTGAGACCTGGGTTTCATTTTGACACAATGGGGGCAATCTTTATGAGAATGAGAGCTCCCCAAACATTTCACGCAGGCGTCATGCCCATCAGAGGCAGACATAGCGTTCTTGCAGAGCGCACAGTGTTTGAAGCCGGGAGAGCTCATACCAGCTTGTAGGCTGTGGCAGCGGTTCAAACCCCATGCGGCCTTTTTTTCAAAAACTACTACTATTCTAAAGTATAAGATAAACAAGTAAAAACAGCAAGAAGAATGGCTAACTAACTAAACTAAGCTAGGTATGCTGAGGAGAGGAGAGCACTGATGCGTTCTGTCTGCAGCCGGGGACGGTAGAAAGGAACTGAAGGGAGGCGGGGGCTGTGCGTATGCATAGCTAGTGAGGGAGCCCACGCGCTTTGCGCGCCACACATGAACGGCCCCCTCTGAGGCACTGTTGAGGAAACTCCGTCCAGAGGTGCTGGGATGCTTTACACCTGATGTAGAGCACCCCCAGGGACACCTCTCGAAGGAGAACTAAAGTTTCTTATTCAGAAAAGTTATTTTATGAGTAACATCTTATGTCCCTGGAAAGGACATTTTAATTTCTGGCAGGTTTTGGGCTCATTTCTTTTTCTATTCAAAAGATGTCTGTTTCTCTGGGATACATGTTAGCAACTATATAACTGCAGGAATTTTTGACTAATGTTCTAATCATTTTTGAAAGAGTTGAGAGAAAATATGGACCAAAATCTGCTAATATAGAGAAATAGATATTTTTTCTTCCTGCATCTTCATTCCTGAAAGCTTTTGCAGTTTACAGTGGGGCAGTTTGTCACACTAAAGTGTCCTTGACAGGTGAGTACAGTAATTACTTGCATAATATCCACAACATGCAAAAGAAAGTGTTTACTGCTAACAAATGTGATTGTTCCTTATGAAATAGGCTTAAAAATCAGTGTAAATGACAGAAATATTCAAATTACTGTAATCATTGAATATCTGTGAACAGTGAGATGGAACAGACATCACCATATGGCACCGCTCCTGGAATTTGGCCACGGAAAGATTTGGGTCATGAAATTATTTTATGTATCTTTTGGTTATAGATTGAATTATCACAAGAGAGAAGGGCTTGTTGATGGGTTATTTTTCTTTTCTTTTTTTAATTGTATTAAGTGGTTGGGCTGACACTCACATATTCAAACCCTCTTGCACTATTTGCAGAGGAACATACTTATTACTGTTGTGGTTGACTTATGCAAATGTAGTAAAGCACTTCTTAAAATATTTATTTATAGTTCTACTGGATGTCAACAGATAATTTTTAACTGAAGTCAATGGGATTCCTCCTGTTTTTAAAGAGTTGCATTGCAGCAATACCTAATGTCCCCCACCGAAACTGGAGGCCCATTGTACTAGGCTGTACAAACACATAGAAGACCCATTCCCTGTACCAAGTTTTCCAATCTAAATAGTCAAGACAGAGTATGGGAGCAAAGAAAAAAATATGGGACTGAGGGACAGAGGAAATTAAAGACAACATATTAAAAATGCCCAAATGATTTAGGAGCCTAACTCATCTTTTGAAATGTGATTTAGATGTTCAGAGTCCCTTTTAAAATGAAACTTGAACATTCCTTGAAATTTTGCACTTTGAGCTCGAGATACACTTTGAGCTGTAATTTCCAGCTCTAGGAGATATATCAATGCTAGCTCTGACTGAACTAGTCCATTAAAAACAAGCGTGTCGCCACTGCAGTGTGAGTTGTGGGAAGGACTAGACACCCTGAGTGCATATACATATCATATTTTGGGGGCAGCCAGACTGTCCTCCCATCTCTCACACTGCTGCAATTACACTTCTGCTTTTAGCATGCTACTTGAATCAGATCTTGCAAAGCTACATGTCCCAGAGCTGGAAATCACATATTCAAGCTCTAATGTACACAAGCCTTAAGTGATTTACCAGAAGTTACACAGCTAGTCTATATCAAATATAACAACTGAAATTAGGTCTCCTTTGTCCCTGACTTTACTCACAAGTGAGTCCCCTTCTCCAGTGCTCTTCCCATCCTCATAAGTCCCAACGCTGCGCCCTTGGGGGAAAGGGTACCATGGGCAATGATGGGAATGATCAGAATTTAGGGGTTGGTAACGAGGCAGATTGCACAATTGTTCCAGCTGGGGATGGCCCATGGGCAGATAGTTTGAGACCCTTGCATAAAATCAACCTCTTTAAGAACTGGAGGTTCAGTTTTAATACTTCACTGTTAAAGTTGAAGGCTTTCAGGTTCTCATTTTAGTAGGGCTGGCATTAATTGCAGTTAAGTCACGTGATTAACTCAAAAAAATCAATCATGACTAAACAGGTTTAATTGCACTGTTAGACAATAGAATACCAATTGAAATTTATTTTTTATTTCAGTTACAACACAGAATACAGTCTATAATGCTAATTTTATATTATTTTATTACAAATATTAGCACTGTGAAAGAGTTAAATGAAAGAGTCTTTTTCAGTTCATCTTATACATGTACTATAATGCAATCTCTTTGCCATGAATAGGATAAAAAATAACAACAAAAATCCGAAGTGAGCATGGTGCACTTTCTATTCTGCTGCAACTAAAATCAATATTTTTTTAAATGTAGAAAACATCAAATATTTGAATAGATGGTATTCTGTTATTGTTTAGCATCATGATTAATCACACAATCACATTTTAATTCCACAATTAATCTTGATTACATTTTAAAATTTCTTAGTAGCCCTAGTTCATACATTAATAACATTGAAGATGTATTAATTATTGGTAGAGAGCAATTTAATCAAAGTGAGATGCAAGTTATTCCTCCTTGCAAATGCCCATTGTGTCCTGGAGGGGTTGCATTGTAATTTTTTATGGCTATATAGGGCATTAATTTCTGTAGCTCTTACAATACAATACAATTTCAGTTCGAACCCATCTTTGCTGTGTATGTACTGTCCTGAATCCTTAAAATTCCACTACATGTTTTTAAAGACATCAACTTAAGTGATCCTCTTAAGTGACAGGTAACCCCATTCATGACAAGAAGAAATATAATGCCCAGGTCTATAACTTTCTTTGAAATTGACAAAAGCTGGGTTACCTGGATTCTAATGGTCAACTTGAAATATATCCAGACATGATCAATTTGATCCGTGCAAAATAAGTGAAGTTTGGCTCTTTGGATATGAAAGCTACCTGTGAATTGACTAACTTAGATGCCCTCCGTTTTGCCTCATCACCATTCAGCATCATATGCGCAGCCTGAGAGAAAAGAGAAAAAAGAACAGGAGTTAAAGGGATAGTACATAGTGGAGAGACACTATTGCTTCTCTCTGATATAGACACTCTCTTTACCCAACAGATGCCCTCCCTCCAGATCCATCAAGTGTGATTAGCAGATGGATTTACTGAAGCAGCAGAATAATAGTTCTATCTCTTTCTATAACCAGTCAAAACAAGAAGCTGAATTTATCCTTAATTAGCTAACTCATTGACAATTTCATAGTGAAAGTGAGAGGAATTTCCTATAATTATTGCATAGAAAAATATTCATCACATTAAACAGCAATTTTTCTCCACACCAGATGAGATGGAGCCACTTTTCTCACTTTGCCCACATTGACTCCAGGCAACTAACAGATTCTGTCCAGTGTGTAGAGACTTAGCAAGCCACAGATACAATCAGAATCAGACATGTATGAATAAAAGCATTCACAGTTACATAAAATAGGATCAAGTGTAAAAGAGATCTAAACAAAAGTGTCTGGTCACAAATTGGCCTGCACTTGGAAGAAATTTTCAGGGCATGTTATTCCATGATTGTCCACAGTGGGTGATTCAGCATCTCTCTTTGAAGCCATTGGCAATGGTGACTGGACACCAGCTATCTCCCTCATTTTTTTTTCACTTATTTTTTTAAAACGAATCCTTAGTTAAATACAAAAATGTGAAAAAATGACACTACCTACCCCACCACAGGAGATGCTTCCATTCATTATCTCAGAGGAGCAACCTTATTAGTTTGTAACTTTAATAACAATGAGTAGTCCTGTGGCACCTTGGCCCTGGTTTACACTAGGGAGTTATTTCAAAACAACTCCCCTTATTTCGAAACAACAAGCAGAGTGTCCACATTACTAAGCTTGTTATTTTGAAATAAGGGTCTGGTTATCTCAAAATAATAACTTCTGCTTTCCACAAGGAATAATGCTTATTTTGAAATAGTTATTTCAAAATAGCAGTAGTGTGGATGCTCCACTGCTATTTTGAAATAAACTACTTCCCAGTGCTTCCTGGGACTCTAAGTTGAAGTAGCATGTCCGCATTAAGGGAGCCTGCCTCAGACTAATTTCAAGGTTTCCTAGTAGTGTGGACACACTATTTCAAAATGCTTATTTCAGTTGTTACTATTTCAAAATAAGTTATTTTGAAATAATTTCCTCGTGTAGACATGCCTATATATATGTTAGTCTAACCCACACACACACGCATATATATCATGAGCTACTTCCCCAGATGAGCTTGATTCACACTCAAGCTAATCTGAGGAAGTGTGGTTTGCCCATGAAAGCTCATGATAGTCTATATAAATATTTCTTAGTCTCTAAGGTGCCAGAGGACTACTCATTGTTTTCCATTCATTATGTTTAGGCCTAGATGGAGAGACCTCACTAGACCAGAAAGTAACTTTAGGCCTACTTAATGAAAAGGTAGCTTTGACAAGGTTCCTTTAAAATCAAAATTGGTTCACCATGGAAGCTTTTCTTTTTGGCTTCAGGCTTGTGAGTCCTTCAAAGCTTGCAGACCAGATCCAAATCTTCATAATTTTCATTCAGGCAAGGGGAGGCATAGTTAAAGTGAATCCATATGCAAATTAGACATCCTCTCAATCAGAAACAAAAAACCTTCCACATGAACAGTTATTTTGTATCTCTGCAGAAAAGTGAACAATAATAATGTTTTGCAGTCATTATTGCTACAAATGACGGTCCAAAGTCATAAAATTGGGATCTAGGTTCAGGTGCTTTTGTACTTTGAGTCCATTGTAGTAAGTATTCAGATGCTAAATTCACATTCAAGACTATCAGTAATTACATGTGATTTATATCCATGTTACGGCTGTCAAACGATTAACATTTTTTGCAATTAACTGCAAGCTTAGAAGTAGCTTGACATTTTTTAGTATAGTTACGTCAAAAAATTAATTCTACATTTGTAAGATGCATGTCCCTGGTAAATATATTGCACAATAATACTTGTATGAGGAGAACTGAAAAATACTATTTATTTTATCTTTTTTACAGTGCAAATATTTGTAATAAAAATATAAAGTGATCACTTTATATTGTATGTTGTAATTGAAATCAATATATTTAAAAATGTAGAAAAACATCCAAAAATACTTCTAAAAATTAAATTGGTATTCTATTGTTGTTTAACAGTGTGATTAAAACTATGGTTAATTAAGACTTTTTAAAATTTAGTTAATTTGTTTTTCATTAATTGCTTGTATTAATTGAAATGATCTGACAGCCCTGATTCACATCTATATTTTCCTTAATTTATTAACTTTTTTTTTGCTCCTCATACCTCCATTCAGCCACTCTGCTCAATCAGCCAAACGCAGTTCCTGCAAAGTACGTCTTTCTTCAGCTACTTTCCACCAAAAAAAGTTCTGCAAAAATATTAGTTTAATTGCAGTTTTTCCTGCTAAATATAGTTGTATTCCTGGAGCATCATATATATAGTAGCCCACTGTCTGTGAGTCTGTAAGGCTGATGTAAATGGCCACGCCCCCGGCTGTGTACGTCAGTGCCCCACCCCCCTTCCCCTCTCTCCATGGCAGTTCAGCCGAATGCCGCGCCACTCAGCTGGGCCCCAGAGGAGGAGCAAGCAGCGGCAAGTGGTCATTTGGAGTCCACGCTCCCCACGCGTGGGGAGTGCCGAACCCAAATGGCCACTTGCCGCCACTTGCTCCCCATCTGGGGCACAGCTGAGTGCTGCTCGGTGGAAGCACCACTCAGCTGGGCCCGGGGTGGCAAGCGACTGAGTGGCACAGCATGCCATGGAGGAGAGGGAAGGGAAGGGAGGCGGGGCGCCATGCAGGGAGGGGAAGGGGGGGCGGAGCTGGCTAGAAGGGGGGGCGGGATGCAGAGCTGGGGGGGATCGGGGGCTGTGGGGCTGGAGGGGAGAATGGGGGGGCCCAGAGGAAGGGGAGAGGAAGGAGGTGTCCAGGGGGCCGTGGGGCTGGCTGGCAGGAAGAAGGCTTGGGAAGCAGAGCTGGGGGGAGGGGGGGTTCAGGGGCCGTGGGGCTGGACGGGAGGAGGGGGGCAGGAAGCAGACCTGGTGAGGGGTGGTGGTGCATCCACTGGTCGCAGCCAGACCCCAAACAGCCGCTTGCTCCCTGGCCGTGGCTCAGCTGAGTGGCGCTGGCGCAGTGCTGCACCGCTCAGCTGAGCCCCAGTGGGACAGGAAGGGGGGCAGGGCAGTGATGTACACAGCCGGGGGCAGGGCTGTGTACGTCACCGCCCCCCCTTCCTCCTCCCGCTGTGGTGCTGCGTGGTACGCCCTTCAGCCGGGCCGCCGCGGGGGGCTGGGGGACAGTGATGTAGACAGCCCTCCCCCTTGGCTGTGTACATCACTGCCCCGCCCCTCCTCCCCCACAGTGGCCCAGCTGAGTGCGCAACACTCAGCCGAGCAGCCACAGAAGGAAGGGAAGGAGGCAGGGCAGTGACATATACGGCCAGGGGGCGGGGCCGTGTACATCACTGACCCCTTTCCCGTCTCGCTGTGGCACTCAGCTGAGTGCTGCGCCTCTCAGCTGGGCTGCCAGGGGAGCCAGCAGTGCAAGGGGCTGTTTGGGCTCCCCCGGGGTGGGAGGAGAAGAGAGAGCGGTGACGTACATGCCCCCTAGCCGTGAACGTCACCCCTCCCCCCCTCACGGCAGCCTGGCTGAGCAGGCAGCACTCAGCCAAGCACCATGGCGGGAGGGAAGGGGAAGGAGGACAGGAAGAGATGGAGGGGAGAGAGAGGCAGGAGGAGGAGGAGAAGAAAAAGGGAGAGTGAGAGGCAGGAGGGGGAGAAGAGAAAGAAAGAGATGGAGAGAGAGGCAGGAGGTGGAGGAGAGCTGAGAGAGAGGGGGAGGCAGTAGGAGGAGAGAGAGAGAAAGAGAGAGAGGGAGACAGAGCGAGAGAGCTCATGAGAGAAGACCTGAAAATTCTGTTTTATGACGGGCTAATTGGCTAGTTTCTAATAAAAGCTCACAGACAAAGACAAAACAGTGGTTGCAATTTAAGCCAGAATATGCTTCCCATTTTAGTGCAAGTGTTTCTGTCTTCTGTAAGTGCTTTTTCAGATAAAGGGCGGAGTCAAAATGTGCTGATGGGCAACTAGTGATTCTCAAAAGAATAAAAAAAATCAGTTTGAAGCAATATCCAAACATTTGTAAGATTATGTGAGGAGTATCCTACCCTTTTTATGGCATGGTCCAATTTCTCATAAGATTTCTCACATTTCCGCTCTTAGAAGGAATGGCGGTAACATGAAATCAGCCTTTTTTGTTACACACATGTAACTGGTATTGAAATCTGGCACCTAGATTTTACATTTTCTCACAGAGGATCATCCTGACTACATTTTATGATTTCCCAGAATTTGCTCCCTTGAAAGTAATTGAAATCATACCTTTGTGTACTAGGGAGCCTATGTACAAACACAAGTAACATATGGTCACAAGAACATCTAGAAAGCAGCACTATTTTGGAATATTTCCGGTACCCCGAAATAGTGTTTTCCGTGTCTTGACAGTGCGCCCATTATTTCAAAATGTAATCAAAGTAACAGGTGCACTATTCCAATGTTCCAGTAAGCCTTGTTCTACGAGGATTAAAGGACTTTTCGGAATAACTATCTATTTCAAAATTTGAAATAGACTACCTCAAAATAAGCTGTGCCATTTGTGTAGCTCAAATTGCTTAGCTTATTTCAAGCTAGCACCACAGTGCAGACACACCTCTACTACTAGGGTGTGCAAGACTCATTAGTTTCACTTCACAGAAACGTGAACAAAATTCTCTGCCTTTCTTTTGTTCTCATCAGCTTCCTTCCTCTAAGTTTTAGTTTCACGTTCAAGAGAACATTGATCACAAAGGAGAACAGCACATATTATTTGCCATCTTTTCTCTGATCTGAGCTCCATGTGTTTAAAACCAACCAGCCAAACAACCTACCTTGTAATTTTGCATGCTATCAGGCTATACACAGGGGCAGCCCGTGGCTATAGGAGGACTCAGCCGCTGCCTAGGGCACCGCCACCCGTGGTGCCCAATGATGATGTCACGGGGATGCCCAGGGTGCCCTCTGATGATGTCAGTCCATTGACGGCCCTGCAGGCAGGGGCATCGATCGCGCGTTTCGCATGGGGCGCCAGCTGCGGCAGCCAGCCTTGGGCCGCTCCTGGCAATATGTCAATCCAAAACCTGTTGAAATTTAGTATCCTTTGATGAAAAGTTTACAAATATGAGAAAATCATTCCAAGAACTCAATTTCTGACTTCTGCTCCACGCAGCTCTATTACCAAACTGCTTTTTAGCAGAGCTACCCAGAAGGACAATTGTTCTGGGCCCAACGCTTATGGGAACCCCAAAACATCTGTAATGTCTTTGTAAATAAAGTGAAATGGGAGGGAGGGAGGGAGGGAGGGAATAGGGCTTAAGCGATCATGATGTACGTGGGCCTCAAATTTCTCTTGACAGGCTTATTTATTATTCTATCTATATGAAATGAATTGAAGTTTCCTCTCTCCAGTTTAGTGATGGACAAATGAAGGAATGGGTCCATGTATATATTATAGGAGCATAAAGGGGCTTGTTTGCTAATTCTCTGACATACAGCGCACTGCAGCTCTAGCCATTACTTAGTTCCAACATGTTCTTATAAAGCAGCATTTAGTTCTATCGAGTGCTTCTGATCAAACTGCTGAAAAACATTTGGGGTCTTGTCATTGCTCTTTCCTCTCACCATTCTGCTCTGCAGTTCTTTTACAGCAGCCTTTAAACCCAGCCCTATAAAAGGACTTTTAACACATCGAAGTATCCTTTTTTAAATAAAAAAAAATCTTAATTTTTCTAAGATTTTCAAAGGGCTGTTACTGACCTCACATTTCTCTCTTTTATCCAAACACAGAAAAAACCTACAGTGTGCCGTTTATATTTCCTCAGCTCTTTTCATGACATTAATTATAAGGATTTAGTATCTTTAGTCTCTGTTTCTCCCTGCTCATGGACATGTATAAATCCCCAAATACCATTTCTGATGTGAATATGAGAGATTCCTATGAAAGTGTCTCCATCTAACTTTGCAATATTCATATGCAAATATTTCTCTTAGTAAACAAATGGATAACAGATAGATTCTGCCTTTGACATATCTATTTTAAAGCCACGTTTTTTAAATGTTTTAATACCTTAACATAAACATCTGTGCAAACTTAATGACAATATTAATACACATTACTCTCTGGTCAATTCCATTTGATGATTTATTTACAAAAAATGACAACTAAATGCAATGGAAGATCTGCTTTGCTAAGCATCTGCTAGTGATTCAGCTATCAAATTAGCAACATTGTCATAGATTTGGCTCAATATTATCCTTGCCAGCAATTTTATAACTAAATTTTAAAAGGGCAATTACTTCACAGCTGTTGATTGATATTAAACTAATATCATCCTTGTACAGTTTAAATACTGCAAGTGCTGCACCTGTTTCGCCTCTGAATTATTAATGTAGTTGTCTATTACTGTTACCTTTATATTATTTTTCTGAGCATAGTAAAAGAGATGACAGAAAAGCATCCCAACTCCTCTGTCTGTATACCTTCTGGGGACTGAAATTAAAGTTTACTTTCCTTAATAGTTTTGCTACAAAGATAAAGCATTGGATAGATTTTTAAACAAAAAGTCTTCCCTTTGCTTAGTTTCTCTTGCAAAGTAATTTACTACCAGTGTCCTTCCTCCATTTGCAAAAGTTTTATTAGTGGAAGATGGCTTTCTGCTGCTGGTCCTGTTATAGCCCATTGGATTTCTGGCCAAATACACACTATCCCACTAAACACAAAACCTATAGTTTGTAACCTAACCTACCGTATA
Source organism: Pelodiscus sinensis (assembly GCF_052426305.1). Lineage (NCBI taxonomy): Eukaryota > Metazoa > Chordata > Testudines > Trionychidae > Pelodiscus > Pelodiscus sinensis. The sequence continues at coordinate 44,005,038 of NC_143060.1, forward strand.
ATGTGTAATACATAGTGCTGGAAATATCATAGCTGTCTCTAATTAAACTATAATCACTAAAATTCTAATGTCAGAGGATAAACTGAGATTAAAACAGACCTGAAGAATGAATGTGTTAGAGAAGATAAATAAGATGCTCATATTTACCACTCATCATAAAAACACATGGGAGAGAAACTGAAAGACAACAGGATTACCTTATACATGAAATACATTTTACTTTACACATAACTAGCTTGTGAAACTCAATACTCAGGAGATATTAAGCCAAGATCCTCCTGAGACTCAAGAGTTAGATGATTGTTTGGATAGAAACTGTACATAAATTTAGGATAGTATCAAAACATACAAGGGTATGTTCCAGGGTACAGGACAACTGTCTGGGGCTTGGAAGAACATTTACCTGTGAGGAATTGCTCACTGTTCCTCAGAAGCATTTGTTACTGAGTGTTGTCAGACAGGATACAGGACTAGATGGGCAACAGCCTGAGCTAGTAACCCCATGTTCACCAGGTACTCTTAGTAAAAGTTGCATTGCTGTGACTTATTGGTTCTTCAGTTCATTTTCAGATCCCAAAGATCAGTATCTTATGGCTTCAGCATGAATGCCACATATTTCAAAATAAACATTTTTGGCAAGTATAGTTTATACATAGCAAACCATTCCTCAGTAATATAAATAATTAACTTTTTTTTTAAAGGACAGGATTGTAAAGTTACCTGTAAAGACACAAAGATAGTTCTAATGAGTGTAATCATTACAGGAAGGACCTCTTGATCTTTCTGTCAGGGCTTTCTACCTTTTAAGGTACTTGAATATATTAAATTAGAAAACTTACCCAGCATTGCTCAGGTCCTTCAGGGCAGGGCTAGGGTGGTATGGAGGGATGCAGGAGTCAGGGAAGAGGTTGGGAGGTATGGGAGGGCTCAGGACAGGGGGCTAGGTGGGGTAGGAAGATCAAGGGAAGAGGTGTGGGTATGGGTGCATCAGGGCAGGGGGGTTCAAGCCGGGGGCTCATGGCAAGCAGGTGGTAGTTCTGAGGGTTCTCACTTGGGTTCCCCGTGGTGGTGAGGATGGCGCTACAGCTGCCAGGCCCCACAGCTCCTCATGGGGGATGTGAGACTATGTTGCCTGGCTTGCAGCCCTGGTTGTCAGCTTTTCTGGGGATGGCTGGGGGATCAGGGCTGTGTGGCCCAGCCTCAACCGCCAGAGGTGCTTCTCAGGGATGGTGGGACTGCTGGCTGGAGGGGCTGCTGGCAGGCAGCCCACTCCCATTCAGCAATGTGGCTGAGAGCCAGGGGGAGGGGTTTGGGACAGGAGGACACTTACTTGGGTTGGGGGCCAACAATATGGAGAGCCCTGGCCCATCTGGCCATTCTATTCCTGGTGTGGCCACCCCCTGTAGTCACTCTGAGTCTAGCTGTCCCCAGTGGTCACGCTGCAGTATAACATTCCCTTCTATCAGCCCTCTCTCATTCCAGGCACATCCCATTGTCCTGGCACAAGCAAACCCTGACCTTGCTTCAAGTTAGGATAAGAGGAAGCTGCATACCAAATTTGATGGCCCTAGCTCTTTCTGTGTAGAAGGAGTTCTTGAACAATTGGACTCAGATGATGGACTCAGGGACCAACAGATGCACAAACTCCCTGCATTTGTGACTAATTTGCATGATCGGGCTGTTATGTTGCTACTGAAAGAAGTTTGGTTGTCTTTTCTAGTTCAGAAATGTACAGCTGTTTCAGAAAATACAAATACAGTAATTGCTACACTTCCTAATATTAGTCTAAAATTCATATGAGGTAATGCAGGGTTTTAATTTTATTAATTAGCTCAGTACTTTAGGTTGAATAAAGGTGTCATCATTAATTATATTTTACCTATTAGCAATTAAGTGGCTCAATTAAATTGTTGCTTAAAAATTGGTATTGTTCCAATATGTTACCTAATCAAGACCACAGGTACTACCAATTTGTCCAAATAAATAGTACTGTACATTTTTCTCATTAATTAGGTTGTTCACATTATCTTAATCTGTACCAACGAAAGTGGATGTCACTCTCCCTGGCTGTTCATGGAAGAGCCCTGTAATCCAGTTACTTCTCCTAATGGCTAGGTGCATTTAAAATCTCTAGAGTAGCCAAGTTAATTCCTCTATAAAACAGTCAGTGTTGTAAATTTGCCTTTTACTGCATTCTAATTCTCAGTACCAATTAGCACATTTTATGACTCCATTTGGAAAGGTTCCAAGTTTACATCCATATCACTGTTTTTCATAATTACTTTATTTAAAAGGCTTAGCCCTTTGCTACTTTAAGGTGGTCTGCTAGCAAATTCTGGAAATATTGCATATATTAAACAGATGTCAACACTACATATTTTTAATTAGTAGCTCTGGCTTTATAACATTTACTCGAGTTCATGAGTCCTAGAAGCATTTAAGTGCCAAACAGACATGATATCATTCAAATTAGACAAGAGGGGCAAAGATACATACTCTGGTTTGAGTGGCATAGTTACAACACGCCACAGGACACAAAAGAAAAAAAAGGCATTAGGTCAATGGATTTACGCCAGAGCTGAATCTGTCCTTTTAGCTTTCAATGCACAGAAATTCTGAGAAGGTTCTTTAATATTTCCCTCCACTCTGGCTTCACAGCTATGCCTCTCTAATGATCAACTTAAAGCATTTGAAACAACTGAGTAAGGTGGCTGTAGGTTGAAACCTGGGAAGTGGGAGAAAAGGAACACTAGAAGAGGTTTTGGCTTGTTCGATAGCCAGGAAGTGATCATTTTGTGAACTAAAGAGTAGATTTCATTCTATTGATGCAAAGGCCTTTTTATTTTTTAAAATAAAATTATGTTTTACTCTTGAAGGGACTGGATGAGTATTAAATCTGTGTCAATGGGGAGAGAGGAGTTCTAGGGTGTCACATTCTATTGGCTTTCAGAGGTAAAATATTATTTATTTATCTTTGTTTATTCTCCTGTCTCCTTTTTTTAGTACTATAAAAAATTGATTTGGTTTTACATGAACTTCACCATGCTGATTATATCCCCCGCCCCAGTTTTGCTTTGATTGTGAATTTATTTGCTACTGTTAGAATCAAGGGAATTTTGCTGAAGCTTTAGAAACTTGATATTCCAACTTCAGTGCCCCCCTCCCCCTTACAAAACACACACACTTCCACTTTTTCTTGGCACCTACAAGTGGAAAATTGGACAGAGTACAGTGTCTTTTAACCATTACCTTTCCTCACTTTCATCACAGTAAAGCAATTCAGCTGACTTCTCTTTCACTCATCCCAAATATTAACCACTAGGAGAGAAACAGTGGTCAGCAAGATAGGGCCATCTCCATAAGATCAATATAATCCTTCTGCTTAAATGCCATGTTGGGTGGCAGGAGATAAGTGATATACAAAGTGATATACCCATGGATATTGCAAGGGATCTTCCTCCACCTAAAACTTATGCCGATTATTTCACATTTACCATTATTCAAAGTTTAACCCTAATGCCAATATTTTCCTGATCATTTGCAATAAACTATCTGAAAATAACAGGATGATAATTAATGAACTCTGGGGGCATGCACAGTAATCCTTGTGCCTTTAAAATCTTTGCCACTGAAATAATTTGGACAAATCTTATGTGTCTGTTTACCATGGTGATTTGTTTAATTAATTCAACTCTAGAGGATGTGATGATCTGATTTGGTTTTAATGTTTTTGAACACTCTTTCTTAATTACTATTGTCTAAAAAGTCATAAAATTTCTTAGTGAACAATACACAGCAACCAAATTCAAAGCAAACACATAAGAGTCCAATTTTACAACACCGTAAGTATACAACATATGCTTTATCACACTCTGTCAAATATATAAGACAAATTTCTCAAAATATAAACTAAATTCCACTTAATATTTTCTATCAGGTAAATGAGAAAGTGTAAAAAAGTAGAAAAAAATCAGGTCAACTGCAATTTTTTGGTTGAGAAAGATGTAATGTAAAAATTGGTGCGGCAGCCCTGGGCAAAGCTATGGGGGGATTCAAGAAGTAGGCCACTGACAAGGCACGTGTACCTCCTTTAGATGGTAAAAGGTTCAGGTAGCATATAAAGTGGGTATAAAAAGATCAAACGGTAAAAAGCAATTAACCCCCTGGCACTGGGAATTGGGATATCCTGACACCCACTGCTATTGCTGGCCTTAAGGGGTTATAGGATCAAATAATAATAAGCCAACTCCTGAAATAAAGACTGATTATTTAGGCTGTTAGGGAGAGAATTTCAAGTATATACTGGGCTACATGACCACTATGATGAAGGGGAGGGAGAACAGCTCCTTTAAAGATAAAATAGGAAGAAAAATTGTAACCACAGTTTCCCAAATTTCAGCTCTTTTAACATATTGCTATTAAACAAGCTTTCCTTTCATTTGACAATAGTGTTTTTTCCCCATCACATTTTTATCTCTGCCTTACTTCTTTTCTTCTTTGAAGCAGAAAAAGATTTACTGCTCTTTTTTCAAATAGAGTCCTTTCAGAGATGGAACATTCCCTTTATAGGCTGGGAGTGGCCTGTTTATATGGACCCTCAAAATGTTGAGATTCCTTTATTTTCATGCCACATAAAAATCTCAGGAAAGGTATCTTAAATCAAGCAGCAACATCCAGCTAAAGTAACCAACCTGTCGTGGATTTAGAGTGGTAAGTAGTCCTTTCCATGACCACTTTATATAAAACAGCACATACTGTTTCAGTGCTATTCAATATTGTTTTTCCATCTTCTATCATTTTTATATCTTCCAGCTATTATTGTTGCAATTGTCTACAACCAGGTACAGCTTTTGAGCTGAAATGCTGCTCTGGATTAGGAATGTGAACGACTAGTCAACTAATCAATAGGCAAATACTTATCAGATAGTCAACACACTAATCAACCAGTAGCTTCCCCCTACCCCTTGCTGCCTTCATCAGAAAGAGGCAACAAGAGGAGGGGGAAAAGGAGGGTGCTTCAAAAAGGCAGCACTGTGTGGAGCCCGGGGTCTGCTGACTCCGATCTCCATGCGGCACTGCCACTTTCAAACACCACAGGGAGCAGGAGGCCAGCAGGACTGCTCGAATCCCCTGCTGGCCCCATGTTCCCCACAGCGTTTTCACCCTGGACTTGTTGCTACACTTCAAAGGCAAAGGCGCCCTTATCAACTAATCAAATAATTGATGAAAATTGCATCGACTATTTGATTAGCCAATTAATCTACATTTACCATCCCTACTTTGGATCCAGCCCTATAAAACAACCATGTGTTTAATTATTCTTCCTGGGCATTTCACAGCTTATGCTCACATTAAAATATGAAAAACAAAATAAAACTCACAAACGCTTTTCTGTGAATTTTTTTCTCAATTCTCTCTCCTGATTTCTATAAAAAGAAGACAAAAGAGTTTATGTGATCACTGTAAGTGACTGAAATATGAATTTCCAAAAGCCTTGAGAGACTCTTATTTCTTAGTAAGTTGTAGGTTATGGCTTCCTAAAACAGAATGATAAGTCCACTGAAATTTTTCAGAGTGCTTTGACCAAACTGTGTTCTATGAGCTCCAATTTAAATGTAGCAGAAAATCACTCCACAGTAGTTAACATAACTGCCAGTGCTGCTGAATATCATATACTCCTCACTGGAAAAGAAAAAATCCTGCATTGATGTTGTTTTGTTCCATTTGTTGGTTTTCTAGAATTAAGAGTTCCCTTCCAGGGACAAGGCATGATACTGATAGTATCCAGATAGTGCATATTTAGGGGATTCAATGGTTGTTACACAAATGCTGTTACAAACGTATCAGATCAAATGGTGTAATTAGGCATAGCTTCTTTCAAACCAATGAAACTATACCAGCAGAGGACTTAATCAATGGATCCAAATGTCCTGAAATTTGCATAATTTTGTACAACCTAATTTGTCAGCATCTGAAAAGCTATGAGAAACATAACCTTGTGCTTAAACTTTAAAACATTGCATGAAGTTTTCTCTATACATAACACACAAGTCTTTTGCCTTTGTAAATATCCATGTTCACAAATAACTAGCAGAAATTAAGAAAGAAATCAACTCTATAGATTAATAGTTAAATTGTGATTCCAAGAGACAGAGATGCTGTTGGTGCATGGTAGCGATATTCTGCAATGGCAGACACAACACCACACAGAGCTTTGAAGCAGCCCAGTTGGAGCAACTACTTCACCTTTCAAAAGGGGCAGTATGCAATCTACCAGGAATGGCTTCCAAATGCTACTTAATACAAAAGGGTGCAGGTGCCTTAGGTGTGTCCCCAGTAATGTCCCCTTTGAACAGCTGAGTGCTATTGGCACTACTAGCCTTTACCTAGGATATGTGCTATTGTCCACTAAATAGTGCAGCAGATAGAGAAATTAAATATAGGAGATGACACACAGTAGCTAAAGGAAGGCACAAAACAATTGTCTGCAAGAGCTGACTTGGATTTTGTTTTTTGTTTTTTTGTTTGGTTTTTTTACACTATGGATTTTGTCAAATCTGAAATTTTCAGGCAAATACCCGGGGTTTGATCAATTTTCACCAGGAAGGTTACTTGAGTCCAGAATAAAATCTCTGTGGAGGTGGTAGGGAAGCTCCCCAAAACAGCCTGGGCTTAGGCAATTCATTTGGGATGTGAGAGAGCCAGGTTCAAGTCCCTGCTCTGAATCAGCCCCATCCCAAGTGAATGTTGTAACCTCTGGTGGATAACAATTAGTCTCTCTCTCTTTGATCCAATTAATATTTTGTTATTTATGCTAAATGGGACAGCTCCTAAAAAAAAGAGACTGAGAGACTGACTCTATAATCCAGGAGTGGGCAAGAGAAGGCCTACAGGCTGGATCTGACTTGGACACCCCTGCGGCATAGAGCAGTGCCGCTCCAAGTGGTGAGTTGTTCCCTGTGGCTCTCTGCACTGTGGGGATAGAGTCAGGCTTCCTGAGCTGCTCTTGCCCCCGGCGCAATTTCTCAGCTCCCATTTGCCAGTTTTCAGCCAATAGGAGCTGAGACACTTTGCTGTGGATGGGAGCAGTACACAAACCCACCCCACCCCCAGTGCAGAAAGTCACATGGAAAAGCCATTCGGGCGCCTGCTGGCAGAGGGGAACCTGCTTGAGAGTGCTGCTGGCCAGGAGCTGCTTAGGTAAGCACCTCCCAGCCAAAGCCTGCCTCTGGCAACTCTGCCCCTTCCACACCCAACTACCTCCTACATCCCTCAGGCCAGAATCCTCTTCTGCACCCACTCCACTCCCGTCCAGACTGTGCACTCTAATCCCCTCTCCCAGGTCACCACCCTCTACATCCTTCTCTCCCTGCCCCAGGTCACAACTCCCTCCCAGATCCTGCACCCGCTCCTGTATCCCTCTCCCAAAGAAGAATCCTCTCCTGCACCCGTATCCCCTCCGCCTGCCCCAGATCATAACTCCCTCCTTCACCTAAACTCCCTCTGAGCCCACACCCTCTCCTACACCCAAATCCTCTATCTCAAGCTCCTTTACCAAATCTTGAAGTGACCCCCCCCCCATGAAAAATAATTGCCCACCCCAGGATAGTCCAATTGTACATGGACTTGTATAGGATGTTGGTGACAGATGTTCATGTCCCTGTTCTCAATCAGGCAGAGAATATCCTAACTACAGGTTGCACCTCCCAAAACCAGGACTCCTCCAGCAATATTCATGGTCTGGCAGGACCACGGATGTTCCTGAACAAAGGAGCCCTGGTGCAGAAAGGTCAACAGCTGAGAACCTCACACACGGCGAGGCTGGCGGTAGCAGGGGCAGAGTCACGGTAGCCTGGCTGGCAGTAAGGCCAGGCTGTGGCAGCCCAACAGGGACAACCCACCAAGGGCCGTGGCAGGACAGCTGGGGACGTGGCAACCTAGCAGGGGTGGCAGGAGGTCGACAGCCTGATCAGGGCTGTGTGCTAGACAGCAGCAGGGCTTGGACCAGGGCAGCTCAGCCAGGGCTACATGATGCCCAGCAGCAGAGCTGGTGCCGCGGTAGCAGGGCCAGGGCTGCATGCTGCTGTGCTGGAACTGGGACTGAGGCAGCAGCTCTGGCAGGGGGATTGGTGCAGCAGCTCTTGCAGTGTGGGTGAGACAGCCCTGTCACCCAGCTAACAGCAGGGCTGTAGGAGCCAGCAGTGAGAGAGGTGGCAGGCTGAGGGGGCCGGTGGCAGGGGACATTCCTTGGTCTAGCAAACTCCCTCCTCCGGGACCACCCAGGTCCCCACGGTGCCAGACCAGGGAGGTCCAACCTGTAACAGGTTATACAAGAGCAGGACTCATGCCAGAGGTCTCATTTTCATTTTGCTGCCGAAAAACAATTTTCCAATCCATGAAGTTCCTCCCAAAATAGAATTCATGTTTTCTACCCAGTCCTTTCTACTCTCTTCATATTATTATGGTTTAAGGGCTGATCCAATGTTCATTGAATTCAATGGAAAGATTGCAAGGCATTTCAAGAAAAGCTAAGTATTGTCTAAGAGGAGATTAACCATTGAAGAATCCCATGGGGGCAAGGGAGATAGACGGAATAAAGGAACTGCAGAAAGACCTACATAAAAACAAGAAAGAGACACAAAACTACAATGGTGCTAAAAGATCCTGCAGTGATACAGTACCACATGAATGACATTCTGAAAATGACACAAGGCTCCTACCACATGTAAATATGAAATTGCTGCCCTCAGAAACAGCGCTGCTGCTAACACACAATCCATACAATGTATACGGTCTGAAACAAGAATTGTTTATGATGAGCAGGTGATAGAGGTCAACACACATCCATGTGCTGTAAAATTATCAGTCTCCAAACTAAGAGCCTTCCTTGCTGGTTAGCCTGAAAATATACACAAAATCACTCCTAAATAATGCAGGACTCATTCCCATAGATCAAGTGGATAACAATGATGCAATCTGCTTCTGGTATACAGGGGTCAGTGGAATAGTTTATGAGAGAAACTGCTTGAAAAATAAGCAGATGTTAGTTTTGAGGAGAGGGACATGTCATGCTCTGATTTCAGTAACGCTGGTGTAACTGAGGGCAGAATTTGGCTCAAAGAGTACAGATTAGCAAACCACTGACAGTTCAGCAGAGGAAGAGGTGAGAAGAGAGGGTGAGATTTGAGTGTTATTTTCTTCCTCTGTCCAATACTGTTGTGAGGATCTAGGGAGACAGTAAATTAAGACTGTCTGCTCATCACTGAAGCTGTGTACCTGGAAAAACCCAGAATCCTCTAGCACATCAGAGCAGATCTCATAGGCCACATTTAGACTGCAAGCCTTTTTCAAAAGTATCTGTCAATAAAAGCCTCTTTAGAAAACAAGTGTTTAAATTACAACTAGTACTTTTGTAAAAGCGAACCACTTTTTCGAAAGAAAGTATTTAGGCAGTCTGGATGCTCTTTTTGAAAAAGCACAGTTTGAATTACATAGTGCCTTTTTTTGAAAGAACACTTTCGAAAAAAGGCGCTCTTCCTCATAAAACGAGGTTTTCCACGGTCGAAAAAACTGCCGCATTCTTTCGATTTACTTTCGAAAGAACATGGCAGCAGTCTAGATGCGGGGGAAGTTTTTTTTTAAAAAAGGCCACTTTTTTCAAAAACACCACTGTAGTCTAGACACACCCATTCTGACATGGGGAGGACAGGTGATTAAAAAGAAAGCATTTGAGCTCATTTTGAGGGGAAATTCTATTGAAGAGAACCTGGGGCTATTTATGTGTAGTGAGGACATCTGGTTTAGGTTAATTTCATCTTGCTCCTTCTCCTGCGTAGGATCCAAGGACTGGAGGGATGGTTGAGTATAACCCCTCCCCTCATGCCCAAAGATGCATGGATAACCATATATGTATGAATAGCAATGGCTGCACATAGTATCTTAAACATCCTTACATCCTGATATCATTTTCATAGCTCAATGTAATGACGTAAGCTTTCTTTCTCTGACGTATGCAAAAAGGCCCTTGTGGAAGGCATGATTCAGCTTTAGTCACAAAATTTACCCAGAAAACCAAAAACCTCTTGAATTTGATTGCCAGATTAAAAAATACACACTTCACGTCAAAGTCATTTGAAGCAATAGTACACCAGCTCTGACAATAGTGGCTCCTCTGTTAATGTACATTCATCTGTTAAAGGGTTATACCCTCCTTAACTTGTAATCCCTGAGGGTATGTCTACACTACCACCCTAGTTCAAACTAGGGTGGTTAATGTAGGCAACCGAAGTTGCAAATGAAGCCTGGGATTTAAATATCCCGGGCTTCATTTGCATCCTGCCAGGCGCCGCCATTTTTAAAGCCCTGGTAGTTTGGACTCCTTGCCCGCGGCTACACGCGGCACGGAGTAGGTAGTTCGAATTAGGCTTTCTAATTCGAACTACCATTACACCTAGTTCCACACCTCGTTCCACGAGGAGTAACGGTAGTTCAAATTAGAAAGCCTAATTCGAGCTACCTACTCCGTGCCGCGTGTAGCCGCGGGCACAGAGTCCAAACTACCAGGGCTTTAAAAATGGCGGCGCCTGGCAGGATGCAAATGAAGCCCGGGATATTTAAATCCCAGGCTTCATTTGCAACTTCGGTTGCCTACATTAACCACCCTAGTTTGAACTAGGGTGGTAGTGTAGACATACCCTGACTGAAAGAAAGCATGCCATCTTTTACTCTGTGGGTGTAGCACGTCAAGCACACGTCAAGGCACTACAGAAAATTCCTTCAAGTAAAATTGCCAAATGCATATCACAGAACATTAGCAAGAATTGTTGGAGAAACTCCTTCACATTTGGGAATAAACAGAAGTTTGTGAGCCTCTGTAATTATACGTAGATGTCCAGCCTGTGTTGGTTAGGTATACTCTTATTTGCATACTAAACTAACCAAATGTATTCAGACAAAATGCTTTGTTGCCCACAAACTAGTTGCAGATTGAGACTTTATGACTGTGCATTCTTTCATGTAGAGTGGCTTGCACTAAGAATTGTTGACACAGTTGTACACAATTGGCACACACACATTTTCATAAGCAAAGGGTATAACTTCTGAAAATCTGGCCCATGAATCAGGGTCTAATCTTATCATTGTACATTCATAATGGAGCAAAGTGGAAGAATGCACATGACTATCTGTTAATGTATAGAATCAAACATTTCTTAACAGAATTTACCAAACAGCCCCACAACAATCTAATATGACTGTTAAGGGTTTACCTCAAAGGTGCTTTACTTTGTGCAAAGGTGTCAATATGTTTTCATATAATCCATGCAAAACAGGTGTTTTTAAGTTTTCAATTTTCCTTCAGTCCATTAGAGTCTACTAACAAGGCTCACAAATTATCAGAATTCAGCATCTTTGTAGAAACATCAAATAAGTTATTACACATCACTTGAGCTGTTCAATATTTTTTTTAAATCCCATTGTTCCTCCTTTCTGGTAAGCTCTAGCCACTCCCTCCCCGAACTTGTAGCGGGAGAGTAAATCTGAAACAACCCACAGATGGAACTTTCCATCCATCTCTGTGCCATCCCTTCACTGATATTTGATGGCATCTTTTGAAGCGTTTCCTGCCTTTAGGAAGCCAGAGTGCTCCCCGATCCTATCTCCCACGGTGGAATGCTGTAGCAACTTTTCTCTGGAACATAGATTGTAAGTTGCAATCTGTTTCTTTTTTGATCCTGAAACATTCAAGTTTCCTCTTTCAAATATTTATTTCAAAATGTTGTGCAACAACCAACCAAGCAGCTGAATCCAGTTTCCTGAATCCTCCAGCTTCCACTATAAAAATGTTTTTTTTTAATTTAAACCTATTTTTCTCCAAACTTCTGCATGTCCCCAAATGTAAGATGAGGGTGTTTCACTTGCTGATGAAACTTCTCCCCAAACTGAAACATTGTTACATTCTCTTCCTACTAATCCTCTTGACTTCCAAGAGAATTCAGCCTTTTCTTTGCAAAAGGCTCAAAGGCATCTTAATTTTGGCAATTTTTAGAAAGCTATAGATGCCCAGTCTGTTTAGGATTGGTAATGATGGGAACTCATGCTATCCCAGAAAAAATATTTATGATGTGTAATCTTAAATATGTAATCATCAGATAAAAAACAAAATTTATCATTAGAGCCTCTGAAAACTTTTTCTTTTTAGCAACTTTTTGTTTTTCTCTAAAATGAATACATCAGTAATTACACAGTGTAATTTGGCATTGCTTTTCATTTGGCAGAGATCAATTAGGCAACATTACATGAATATTTATTATCCGCTTTGCAATTGCATAGAATAATTACCAAATCTTGCTGGTGCTTTCACAGACAATCCAAAACAACCATTCACACAAGTATGATGGACATCATTACATTGCTTATAGCAAATATTTCTGTTGCTTAAAGGATGCCTCCCTGCCCAAAAGGGGGGGGAACCCATGATCCCTGAAACCATGGGAAATCCCACTCCACTATATTGGAAGAATGATATTAGCTAAAGGAGAGCCAGCATTGGTCCAAAAATTGTTAGAAAGCATTAAAAGTCAGGTATCTTGAAACTGGAGCTCTATCCAATCTGAAAATTGCACAATGGCTCATATAAATGCAAAACATTTGTGTCAAATAGGGAGAGTGGTTCCCTCAATCTAACTCCCATTAACTATCTGACCCAATATCGGCAGGATGTATCCCAGAAATATCAGCAGCCTTTCTGACAGTGCCCAAAACCCATTTAAGGCATTATGAAAGAAAAAAGGAGCAAAGCAAAATGTATCATAAAAAGCTTTAAATAGAAAACATGTGACAGGATGGACCTTCCTGGTCCAGCTCCCTTGGGATTTGACCGGTCTCAAACAAGAGAATTTGCCAGACCAGGGGAGGTCAGGACTTTCCAGGGAGCCCCTGCTGGCTTCTCTCCTAGCTGTGAGCCCCACTGCTGGACCTGGTTCACTGGCTGGAGCCAGCCAGGCTGTGCTCCCAGCCCCAGCAGCTGATGGGATGGCAAGGCTCCACTCCCAGACAACTGTGTTGCCAGCTGGGTTCCACGCCCTGTCCCCTGGGCTGCTGACAGCCACTGGGGCTCTCTGGTCCAATAACGGAACCATCACCACCAATCCAATAATGGACCAGAGAGTCCCACATCAGAGAGGTTCAACGTGTACTGAGAAATTCCTCCAGGAATTCTAGAGATGCAAGCCTGCGTGTGCACTATACATGAAATCTTCAGTTTCCTGCAATACTTCCTGCTAGGTGCAGAAGCAAAGAAGTCCAGGACAGGGCAGTTGCAGGCTGTAGCTACAGTTAGTAGTAGAACATTTTATTACCTCATTTCTGTACAGAGATCTGACATAATATCCTCACACAGGTTTGCTTATCAGTGAGATAATGCATGGCACCAGCAGTGGAAGGCACAGTGGGCTGAAAGACCAGTGAGAACAGCAACATTGTACAGGCTGTACCTCCCTTAACTGGGACTCTCTGGTCTGACGGACCATGGATGTTTCTGGACCACAGCGTCCACGTATAGGGAGGTCAGGCTGTGGGGTAGGAGCGGGGTGTATGTGTGTAGAGACTCAGCCAGGGGGCAGAGCGTGGAGGGTCAGGCAGTGCAGGGGTAGTAGGGGCCTAGCAGCGACAGCCATGGAACTCTGGCCTGGGCTCGTGGAGCTCAGGGAGGGCAGCGGCAGAGCTCCAGCAGCGGAGGCCACAGATCTTCAGGAGCAGCAGTGCACTGGCCCCTGCTGCAGAGCTCCAGCCTCAACTGTGGAGCTCTATCCCCAGCCACGGAGCTCCGACCCCAGCAGCAGCCATGGCAGGTAGGCAGCAGTGGGGCTAGGCTGGAGCCCTAGCTGGGTCCAGCAGGACAGCATGGGCCATATTAGGAGGGACCTCCCCTGATCCAGCAAATCCCCACATTTGGGACCAGTCAAGTCCCCAGGGTGCTGGATGAGGGAGGTCTAACTCCTAATAGCTGCTTCAGATCCTGTGAAAATAAAAACAATTCTCCAACCAGGGAAAATTCTAGATATGCTCAGAAAAGACTCAAGCAACAGTTTGAACTGCATATTGAAAGCCATTGGGGGCAAATAAAATGGAGGTTGAGCAAAAGACTGCTCTGCTTTTAACAGTGACAGGCACACAAGTCCTAGATATCTACAATGAATTCCATGCAGGTGATGATTAGGAAAGAGAGAAAAGCTCTGCAAAAATCATTTAAACATGGAGAATCATTGTAACCCTAGAAAGATGTTACTTTTCAGGATAAGAATAAGGAACAAAGGAGTAACAACAGAGGAGCATAGTCTTACAGCTAAACAGACAGCCTTGTGATTGGGGAATATTAAAAGACTCTTTAATTAAAAAGAATAAATTGTCCTGGGATGGAACAATAAAATAGCATTGGAATATTTATCAGAAAAGATGGATCTGGGACTAGAAAGTGAAAAATGTATGTGTGCCAAACAGCAGTACAAACAGAAACACAAATAAAAAGAACAGGGAAATACACAGGGAATGTGGCTGTGAGTTCAACAGTTAAAGAAGGGAAAAGTTCATAAATTAAATTGGCTGTGGTATGACAAATGGAAAGCAGGAAACAATGCCAGTGAAGTGGCAACCAACTTGGAACATAGGAAATTGCTAGCACTAAGGCAAATGCATAGAAATTGTAATAATCCCAACCATTATGCTAAAATGTGCAGATAAAGCAGGTAAGTGCATGTATTAAGTGCAAAAATGGATCCTCCAAGTGAAGAGGAAGAGCTGTTCTTAAGTTCAACAATGGAGGAGGCTGAAAATTCAAAAGACTGGCTAATTAAATGTGCACAAATGGCATTTATGACATGCAAGATGGAAACTGGGCACAGGTCAATATAACAACAGAAACTGAAGCCCCCATAAGGCACACATAAAAACAGACAAGTCAAAAGCATCTAGAGTGGATGAACAAATTACAGTGCTGGGAAAGTGCACTCTGAAACTTAAATACAAAGGCAAAATGATAAACCAAGTGAATTTGTGGTGGCATACAGAGGCAAACTGGCAGCTTTGGGTGTATATACCTGGACTGCTTGGTCTTGTTAAGAGGATTTATGTCAGAGACACTCAGAACCAGATATGAAAGTATTAATATCATGTGAAGATATATCTATGGATAATGATTGCCTCCCAGAAACATAGAAGTTAGGGTTAACAGAAGACTTATATTGCCTGTGTGAAATGCTATATGAAAAGTGTCACATGCTATATGAAAAGTGTCACAAGCCTTAATGAAGAGTCTAGAAGAAGCAGTCCAGAACATGATAGCAAAGGGTCATCATCATTCAGAAAAGAAAAGAACCAAGATTTTGGGTTCACTACTTAGAAACTATAAAGGAAAAGATAAGCTGCATATGGACCCTACAGAGCACAAATGGCATTTATGAAACATAAAAAACAATACTTTTACTAGCCCACAATAAGTGAACTGTTGTCAGATGGCAAGAATCAAATTCTTCAGCAAATTAAATGCATGAGCAGGATTTTGAGAGACACTGTCGGACACTGAGAACCCCAAGAGCTTCATGTTCAATATACAGTTTGGCAGGTACTATCTTCTAAGACTGCCTTTTGGAATATGTTCATCTCCAGAAACAATTGAGTGTACAATGACATAGATGACAGAGGGGCTAGCAGTGTACGTTGATGACATCATAACTTGGGGTAGCCCTGCCAAACTCTAAGAGCCAAAAACCTTAAGCTGAATTATGCCAAATGTCAGCTTGAAACAACAGAAATAATATGCTTGGGAGAGAGATTGACCTCAAAGAGAATATTGCCTGAAAGATCAAATATTCTGGCAATCCTACACATGCTGAGATCTGAAGATAAAAAGGAAATTCAAAGGGTACTAAGTATGCTGAATTATGTCAGCAACTTCATTCCTAACATCACAGTTCTGACAATTCACCTAAGACATTTCCTCCATAAGGACATGAAATGGTCATGGATGCCAGAATATGAAAGAGAGTTCAATGAGTTAAAGCACATTCTGTCATCAGTTCCAGAGCTGCAATTTTCCCATCTATTGGAAGATACCAAAAGATGGTTCAAAAGGAGGGTTGAGAAAGGTACTACACAACTGACTGCCAGTTTCATTTGCACCTACGGCAATGATAGCCACAGAGATAATGTATTGCACAAATTGAAAGAGAAACATGAGGTCTAATGTATGAATATACAAGAGTTCATAACTTTCTCTGTGGTTGTAGCTTCACAACAAGAACTGGTCATAAACCACGGACTGCAGTACACAAAAAGCAACTTGGAGAAGAATCACCCAGGGCACAGTGATTAGTACTGAAAATATAGATTTATGACGTGATGTAGTCTGGCTGTCACTTTGTCATGGAGGACACACACTCTACAACACAGGCTTCTCCTGATAAGACCCAGCCTGAGGATCTGGAATAAGCAATAAATTTGTGTATGAACATGACAAAAGTGTCACATGTTGTATCTCCAGGCACATGGGATGACTGGGACTCAAACAACTAAAGATGAAATGCTGCAAGTAACAATACAAGTGTTATGTAAAGAATGGGGGGGTGGGATCCAACACTTCCTCCTTTCCTATTTCCACTATAAATAAGCTTTCAATGTTCTTAGGAAGCTTCTTGAAAGGGACACAAATAATGATTTCTGCAATGATGAAAAGAGAACTATTGGAACAAACATATGACCGGCATCTGGGAATGACCAAATCACAGAGGAGAACTAGAGAAATTGTGTTGTGGACACAGATTAACGGAGGTATTGAAGAAATGGTGAGCAAGTGTAGAAAATATGACAGAAGTACCAAGATTCCCAGCAGAAAGAACCAATGACACTGCATGACAACTAGCAATTCCATGGAACAAAGTCAGAACTGGCATGTTCAACATGGAAAGACAAGCTTACCTGGTTACTTTACCAGTTTCTCAGAAGTAATCATACTTGAAGATACCAAAGAAGCAACAGTTATCAGGCACATTATGTACATCATGGAATTCCAAGAACAATTATAACCAACAAATGATCTTACTTCAAGAATAAAGAATTCCTAGATTTTGATAAAAAGTGCAACTTTCATCATGAGACATCTAGTCTCAGATATCCTCATAATTATGGACTGGCTGAATGTGGATTTTGAAGAGCTTGCTTGAAAAATCAATGGAAGCAAGAACAGTTCCATACTTATTCAATTACAGTCACTGCTATTCAACCACAATGTGCAGTCACCAAGGCTGTGTACAGACTCAGGGGTTTTTTCAGGAAAAGTAGCCTTTTCCCGAAAAAACTTCCCCTGCGTCCAGACTCAAGCCGCTTTCTTTCGAAATTATTTCGAAAGAACGCGGCTTTTCTTTCAATGGCGGTAAACCTCGTTTCACGAGGAAGAACGCCTTCTTTCAAAAGTTCCTCTTTCGAAAGAAGGCGTTCTTCAATGTAAATAGGGCTTCCTCGAAAGAGAGCATCCAGACTCGCTGGGTGCTCTCTTTCGAAAAAGCAGATTGCTCTTTCGAAAGATCCGCCTGCAGTCTAGACATAGCCCAAGGGCATGTATACACTAGGAAATTACTTCGACATAACTACTCCCAAAATAATTATTTTGAAATAACTTCAAGGAAGCTTCGAAATTAGTCCAGGGCAGGCTCCCTTAATGTGGACACACTAGCTTGACTTAGAGCCCCAGAAGGCACTGTAGAGTAATTATTTTGAATGAAACTTGGGAGTAGTTATTTCAAAATAGCAGCAGTGGAGTGTCCACACTAATGCTATTTCAAAATAACTATTCTGAAATAAGAGTTATTCCTCATGACAAGCAGGAGTTATTATTTCAAAATAATGCTTTAGTGTATACCAGGGCCTAGTGAATGTCTCTATAGCAGTAATATCAATAGGTGATTACCAAATATGAGACAAAAACAAAGGTGATTAAGTTGTTTGCTGATAGTGAGATAAATACTGGGAAAGTACAGTTTGACAAAATATTATAATAAAGGAGCAAGGCCTCTTCTGAGAATTTGGCAAGATGGGCCCTGGCCAGTTATAGCCACAATGATTAAAGAGGAGTCACCTGTCTCATACTTCATGATCACAGACTCGGGCAAAATCTTACTGAGGAATCATAAGCATGTGCTTAAGATATCTGGTAGCCTAGCTAAGACTAGTGACGTTACTGAAGATATACAAGTAGAAAACAATTCACATAATGACCCTACTATTGACCGTGAGACTGAACAGTCTGTTATAGATAAGGATTTGACCAAAGAGGGTTTGCAATACATCAGGTTAGGAAGATTGTTAAAACATCCCAAGAGACTGATAAAGATGTGGGAGGGGTATGTTTAATGAATTTGAAGAATTAAGTCGTTCATTGTATTTAATTTAGTCAGAAAAATTATTTTACAAAAGGGAAGCTATGCTATTAAGTCATCCAGGATATTTAGCTGTGGCCACACTTCCAGTACACTGGAGATTCAGTCGATGTTTTCTTGGGATGCTTTCTGCTGGCAACTGAAGGAAAAAAAAACCCACCCCAGTGCAGGGCAATTCTAAGCTATTAGTAATGATAAACTCATAATAAAGAGCTTATCTTGAAATTGGTCTGCTCATCAATAAAATACTACAGAAAGAAACCTGCCACATTTAAAAAAATTTAAAGACTTTTCCCCCCTACTTTAAACAGCCTGCTTTCTACATAAAAGAACTGGAAGGACAAAGTCCCAATATTTAAAAAAAAAGTCTTTTAAAAAGCTGTTTGAAAAACTATGCAGTTTTTACAAAGAGGCTTCCTGCAGCCCTTTGAGAAGACAAACAGCACTTTAAAGTGGTACATTTTTATTCTTTTCAACTTGCAGATAGACTCTGTGTCTGATGAAGAGTGTTCCCCACATGCAGCACATTGTTTTGCAAGAGACAGGGAAGCAGTTAAGAGAAATCTCTCTCACCAGTAGCTTCATGAGTGCTAGTGTTCAATAAAAATATATGGACAGGGAAATATAAAATGGCATTTGGAATCTCAATTAGAGTAAACCAATCATTAATAACAACAATGACAAGAACAAGTACTGGTTGTACTAGTAGTAGTAAATGGAAGGCCTACTGAAAAGAAAACAATCCCAGTTGCTAAAGATAAGAGTGGTAGAACCATTATTCAGTTCATTGCAAAGGCAAAATAATGACATTGGAGTGCACTTAAACAAATGCTTATGAAGTCAGCATGACTTAAATACATATGTATGTGCTTTCCTTAAAAACGATGCTTTCCTTTATCAGGACCAGAGATGAAATCCAGATCTCAGAGAGGTAAATAGAGGTTTTGCCATTGATTTAAACGGGATCAGGATTTCATCCCAGACCTCTTTCTGCATAGTCGGACCTCGTTGCAAGGATCTTACAACAGGATTCAACATCCTACTGATGTTAATGAAAACACTCACATTTACTCTAGTGAGAACTAGATTGGGTCCTACATTTTCTGCAACTCTGTCTATTAAAGGAACATCCGATGTTCCTGATGTTACAAAATATTGATTTTCCTCTTTCTCCAATAAAATCAGAACACAGCAATTTATCATTTGTTTTCTTCCTAAAGTTGGGTGACTAACTGACTTTCTGGTTTTCAGGCATTTAAAAATAATATGTTTGGTCAGGCAAACTTTTTTAGATACTTTAAAAAATAATTGTTTTCTAAATTTTAGGAGAATCAGCAAGTCAATAAAGTTTTTTATTATGGATCATTTTTTTAAAATTTTTAAAATCCGCCCCCCCCCCCACCAAGACAATCTGACACAAATGCACAAAATGAATTATCATTTCATACCAAAAAACAGTTTCAAATAAAAAAATTCACCAGCTCTACCACTGTCATTGGTGTTTAGTTTGTTTCATCATACTCACTTGGGGGTGGGAGGAAACTGAGAACAGTAAATGGCTGGCAAAGAGTTTTTCATATTATTTTTGTTTGAGGATATCCTAAAAAGGGCACATGAAGTCTAATGCTGGTAGTGTCAAATAGCCATTTTTAAAAAGGAAGATTTATTATTCACATCCAAGAGACATTATATTGAACGAAGGAATAACTGTGTTTTTCTTAATATGATTATTCAGCTGTATTTCATTCTATCATGTCCACACCTTAATGACCAATTGACTAATCTGTACAATTACTATGATTCAGTTTGAGCCCTGAATACAATGAAGGCATTTCTATTAAAATTTGTGTAACTTGTTATTTAAGATACATTGGATGTACATTATTAATTTAACATGAAATGGAACTGGCTATTTACCTTCTGGCACACAGAAAGCTAAAGAAGTCCAACTCCAAGTATAATGTCAAAAAGAAATACAGGTTGAAACATATGAAACTCTTCAGCTGGATTAGAGACTATGAAATGAGTCATTGGTCAATTATAAGTATTATAAAATGTGAAATCTACCAATATGAGTGAAACATCTCTGTAGGAGTTGTTCCTCAGAAGTTCTGTTCGATGCTTGGTGTGTGATCTGCATTTTAAAATGAAAATACTTTTATGATTCCCTAAAAGTGCAGATATCACTCTTATAAAAGCATTTACTCATGAGAAATTTTAATATTCATCCTGTTACTTAGAACCATCTGGAGTTAATCCTGAAGATTAATTTAAAATGGAATAAATCTGTAAAGAATTTATTTTGATCTCTAATAAGCATGCTCCATGGAGGTTTGGTAAGGGTGAAGGGAATTATCTTTCATGCAATGTTCCTCATATATTTTGACTTTAAAAACTTAGCACTAAGCTTGGACCAGTTTCAGAAAATCTAAATCCCTCTGACAGTCACAGTGATATTTAATATGTCTACACGTCATGCAGTACTTTGTGTGTGTGTACACATATGGATGTATTGTAGTTTGCTGTTACAAATGAAGAACACGAAATTTAAAACTAAACTTCTTTTTAACATCTTGTGTTCTCTTTCTTATCATGTTTTCAAAAATTCACCTTTTGGGCTTGTTCTCAGCCCAAATATGTCAAACCTCTTTCCTGATAGAAAATTATAAGGAAAGTTTGTTCAATGATTTTCAAATTATAGTTTGAAAAAATATATATATTGAGTACTTATAATTGCCATTAAACAATATCTAACTTGGGTGTATAGTGCTTTCTTTAGTAGATCTCAGTGTACTTTGCAGAAGAGCCATTCTTGTTTTCACCATTTTCTACTGGAGAAACTGAGGCACACAGGGAAAGTGACTTGCCTATGATCACCAGCAGGCTACTGGCTGAGCTGAGACTAAAGCACAGGTCTCCTGAGTTCCAGTCAATGTGAAAATAACTCTTTGTTACCCAACCCTTGAAAAAGTGGCCCAGTAAAAAAACATGCTGCTAGATTTCAGTGAAGAACAGATAGATCTGAGAAAAAAAATTTAAAAAGTCAATGAAAAAAATTGTGTTTTAAAATTTGTTACTGAACATGGTCTCTGGCAGTTTCCTAATGATCTCATCAATCCACCAATCAACAAAAGCTCTTCCTCTCCTTTGGATGATGATGACTTGAGGTTAATTAGGCTGAGGGACTGACTGTTTGTGTCCAGTCAGGAGATCTCAGTAGGTGATGCTACTGATAGAGAGGGGGAGAGGCATGTATGTGAGAACTTGAATTTCCTGCCTGAGGACCAGGCGGCAGGTATTCCTAAAGATGAACATGTAACACCTCACTCAAGAAATCAACACTAGACCAATACTGAATCTCCCATTTGGGAGAAAGATTCTTAAAAAGATGGTAGCAAAGAGGCTACTTGCAAACGCAGATATCCTTGGCCCTTGTTAATCTGGGCTTAGATTTGGGTATGTGATAAAAAAAAAACCACTAATTGTTTCATCAGCAATCACCTCCTGTTATGTTATGGGAACAGGCAATATATAACCCCCTTCCCTTCATGTATCACACATATCAAATGTTACAAAGCGAACATTGAAATACTATCAACATACTAGGCAGATTTGTCAGGAAAATGCATAAGGATTTCCACCAAATCAAAACTAAGTTCAAGTTTGTTCATCCGCTGTTGCTGTCTTTTTCCTTAATTATTTAAAAAAAACCAAACATTTAAACAGGAAAACAAATCATTGGATTTCTCATTCCCTTACAGTTCCTTTCTGTGAACACAGACACAGCCACAGCCACATACACTGTATCACAGATAGAAGACACAGCTATTGTGTACAGTTCTTGTTTAAAACTGTCTGCCCATCCTTTATGCGACTGTTAATGCAACTGATCTAGCACAGATTAGAGTTGAGCAGCCAAACTCCTGCTCTCAGTATAGAGTAGCAGCCAGTGGTTACTTTGAAGATAGCTTCCTGGCTACTCTTCACATTCTTTTCAAACCATTGGCCTCCTAGAATGACTTTTTTTCTTCTCCTTAGGAGCACATTGATAGCACTTAAGAACCAAACAGTCCTGATTCTCCCCTCAGACAGATCTCTCTGCTAAGTAAGGAGGGAAGCAAAGCCACTAGCAGACTCTCCATTGATTTATGTTACTCCACAGAGCCTGAATGTGTAATAGCCACTGGAGATAATACTATGTCTGGATATATGGAGATATAGAGCAGGTTAGATAGACATCCATCAGGGATGGTCTAGATGGTGCTTGGTCCTGCCATGAGGGCAGGGGACTGGACTCGATGACCTCTCAAGGTTCCTTACTAGCTTTTCTGTGTGCAGCTGATTTATTAAATGGTGTCAGAAGAAAAATAAACATTTGGCAAAACTGGAGCAAATGAAAATACCTGAATTGTTCAGTGTGGAAAGGATCCTGGGAACAAATTTGTGGAGCAGCTACAGTGCTTCCTAATTCCCCTGAAGAAAGTAGGGTTGCCAGATGGTTTCAACAAAAATACCAGACACACCTGACATTACATCACAATCTACATTACAACTTATTTAGAAAACACCGGACATTTATATTTTCTCATTTATATTTTCTCAATTTGTTTACCTAACAGAAAGCTGAAATACTAGACTGTCCAGTTCAAAACTGGACACCTGTCAACCCTAGAAGAAAGTAGTAGTTCAGGAAAATCCCAAGTTCTATTACATGTGGCAGGCCCAGAGACCTTAAAGATCTAAAGTACATGCTAGTGACAGTATGACAGAGACTGAGTTGCAAATTACTATGCAATTATTCTAATGTGATCCATCTAGTATTGTCAATGGAGATAGGCTGTGAAATTTTCAGGTCACTCAGTCCAGCAAACTGTTCAGTTAAAGTCTGCTCATAATTCTGGGTGTCTTGTGGCTGTGCAGCTTCGGTTCAGAGCTCCGGCCCTTATCAGATCAGTCCACAAGCTGCACCCTCGGTTTGCCCAACTTGGTTACTGCTTGCAGGCTGAAATAGCATCTTTCCAGCCCCAAATTTTCTCCAAAATTGTCCTAGGGTAGAGATGAGACCCTCTCACTGGACCCTCAGAGAAAACTTGTTAGATTACCAAGGCAGCATACCATTCCAACCTGTATGCTTACTAGACACACATATTTTACTCAACTTACACAGCACTAATTACAATACACTTCCAATAATCCAGCACCTTTGGGACCTAGGTGGTACCGGATCATCGGCTATGCCGGAGTACCAGGAGGTGCTATAAGGGGGCATACTCCCAACCCAACCTCCCTCCCCCACCTTATGATCGGGTCCCGGAGCCACTGGTATAGCCGCGCAGCTCCCTCCAGGCGCTGGGGCACGTGCGCTGAGCGGCCGGCTTTTCAATGAGCTGGCCAGGTCGTCAGGCACAACCCGTCGGGGCCTCCCCTCCTCTTCCATTCCCCAGAGCCAAACACCTCCCCTCTCTGCTGTCACCCAGTCCCCCTTCTGACGGTCCGGGCCAGGTCTGGCACAGCTGAGGACATCCACTCAGGGTGAATTGCTCAAACTCAGGGCTCCCTACAGCCCCTGACTGGAGACCTTCCCAAATAGGCCACAAACCAGTCACACCTAGCGCTTCAGCTGCCAAAATGGCCAACCAGAAACCTCACGAGCAAAACCCCTCTGATTCTCCAGCTCTTCCTGTGCCCCAAGCAGCCCTGGACCTAATACGCAAGTGAGAGGTTACAGAACCCAATCTCACCTACCTTGAATGGGTTCTTCTGGTCCCAAGAAATTAGCCACAATTCCCTGGTCAATTTACACTCTGGATTTTACCCACAAGACCACGCTGAGCCAATCCTTTAGCACAATCTACAATCTAAAGGTTTATTACTAAAGGAAAGAAAAGCATGAGAGTAAGCTTGTTAAAGAAAATACATTATATGCATCGAATCATCCAGTTCTCAATACAGGCTCTTAACGGAGATGTTATAAACTGTTCTTAAAAGTCTCTGGTGTACATCCTATGTCAGGATGGGTCTATGGTTCTTCCCAGCTCGTTGCTCCCTGCAAGGCTGCATTTGGGATCAGGAGCTGAACTGGCCAGAGCAGGTCACTGCAGGTCACATGGTCCAGTGACCTATCCTTGTGTCCCAAGTCAGCAACCATTATTCTGGCTGGCTTGCAGGTATCCAGACATTCCTCAGGTGTGTCTCTGACAGTTAGAGAGCTATTGTCTCTGGAGCCTTGCTAATTCGCATAGACATTGAACAAACATTCCTGGCACATCGCTCTTCCTCAAACAGAGAATTTTCCAGCATCAACACAGAGTACATATTTATAACTCCACGTACAGATATTATAGGAGTACATGAATAGCATATACAGAATCAGTAGAACATAAAATCCAATACCATGACACCCCTTCTCCCCCAACCTAATGTCCGGGACCTGAAGCAGCTGCCGTGCTCAGCGGCTGGCTGCTGGTATGTGTAGGCTGGACTCTGTGTGTGCTGGGGACTGTGAGCGGAATGGCACGGGCCGTGAGCGCACATGCGGCTCACAGTGACCTGACCATGAGATCGGCTGACCTGAGCAGTTCTGGGTTCCAGTTGATGCCGAACTATCAGGAGTGCCGGACAACTGGATGCCAGACTATTGGTGTTTTACTGTAGTTGTAATGAAAAGCAAAGCAAGTGTATTTATGTCAGAGCAGAGATTAAGTGATACCAAGTAAAAGGAGGTAGAGATGGTCATCAGCAAATAAAAGTGAAAACACTGATCTAAAAGACTAAACAAAGCAAAGTACAAGCTTTGTACTTTGTTCAAGATGTTTTTTCTTACCACCAGTCTTTTTTCTTGATGTTTACTGGATTGCCTAGACAGGACCCATCACAGAGATCAAATCACTTCATGTCTTTGTTTTCTTGGGGTTGTTTGGCCTTCTCTTTCATAGTTCTTTTATAGTCCTGTGGGTGTTTGAAATATATTCTTCTGAAGAGTACTCACAGATAAGGTTTGTACTAAATAAAGGAGCCATGAGGTCCAGAAGACAAAGCTCCATGTTGGTTCTTCCCTGCTGGTGGTTGCTATGAGGTAAACCATTTCTTTCTGTTGCAACCTCCGATACAAATGAATGGCTAGTTGAATTTAAGCCACACGTGGAGTGATGTGTTAGCTTCTTTCCTTTGACTAGAGAAAATATGTTTATCAACACCTCTTGACATCTCTGGTTTTCACAACTTTTAGTGACAGACTTTAAAGCATAACATTAATGAGAATCCATAATTTCACATATGGCATTGTTATGTATATTTTGTAGTATTGGCCAGTTATTAATTTTCAGATGATCTCACCAGGCTTCCTTTGTACAAAAATCATTGCAGTAATGTGTACCAGGGTCAGAGAGGCACATTTTCTTTATCAGAAAACTATAACCAAGTGTTATTTATACAGTATAGATCACGGGTGGGCAATAAAACAATGTGCCTCTGCAGATCCGGGTGATTTCAGATTGCCATTCCTAGCCAATGGGAGCTGCAGAAAGCATCACGGACCAGGACACCACTTCCCACAGTTCCCATTGGCTGGTAATGATAATCTGCAGCCTATGGGAGTTGCAATAGCTCGTACCTGCAATAATGAAGAAGATCTACGTAATAAGTAAGATCTATTGAATAAAAGCAAAACAAGTGAAACTCAACAGTTAACAGATGTGTTAATAAGACAACAAATTCTTTGTATCATAATTAATAGCCACAAAGCAAAGTTATCATGAAAAAAGGACTTGATTTTGAAAAAATATCTGCAGGGCTAGGGAAACTATGCTTCTAAAATGAAAATGTTAAGAAGCTATGACAGAATGAAAGTACATTGGATTAAAAATTGTATATCTAGACATACAGACATCATAAAAGGGTTATTTAATATAAGTGGGGGCTATCACCACACAGAGAAAACTATGCAATCACACATATGCAATAAAAGCAACCATTGGGCAAAAGCATGCATTGTACATAGCAGATCTTAAAAAGAAATACAAAAGCAAAATTAAAAATTTTTCAGACCAATTCCACAAGCCAAATACACAGAGAAGGATTGAAACTTAACTTCATCCACAAGTTTAATTCTTATGCTAATGAGCTGAATGGGGATATGGATGGCTCTCACACTAGCTTCCATCTTTTAATGACTTAAACAACCAAACAATGGAGGTGCTAATGGTTCTTAACAGCCTCTTGTAACTATTTGCACTATCTACTCACTGTCTCTTTTTCTTCCTCCCCTTTCCTTTTTCCTTCTCCTCCCTTCCCCTTTCCTTATTTATTCTTGGATCTGGACTTTTTATACTCCAGTCATCTGAAGAAGTGGGTTTTGCCCACGAAAGCTCATGATACCATCTTCATGTTTTGTTAGTCTTTAAGGTGCTACTAGACTATTTGTTGTTTTTTTAAGTTTTTTTTCTGTTACAGACTAATTCAGCTACCCCTCTGAAGCTTTTAAAAGCAAAATAAGTGCACTAATAAAAACTGGACAAAGTTCTGATGGTAATGAAGATGCAATAACAACATTCTGTGTTAGGTCTCAATCTATTTATACTGGAAGTTGTTTTTCAACGTATCAAGAGCTATTGAAACTATAAGCTACCAGTCATTATATATATATATATATATATATATATATATATATATATATATATATATATATATAGCAGAGATAAAGTGATACCAAGTAAAAGGAGCATAGATACAGGGCTTGCCGAACCGCGGCGAGCCCAGCTCGCCAGCTGCGCTATCTGGCGATCTGCACATGCACAGATCGTTCTGCGCATGCGCAGATTGCCCGAACCCGGCTCTTCCGGGTTACAATCTACTCGCCACAGTGAGCCTGCAGCAAACTTGGCACCTAAAGTCTGGGGTTCCTGACTCTTAGTTCAGTGTTTAAACCACCAGATCACTATGTTCACTATGTTCATAACACAGATGCTCTGATATATGCTTTTCTTCATACAGTGCTTCCCATTTTGGATGATAATGGCAATGAGCTGCTCACTGAACGTAGTTTCAATAAGTGGCATGTGGCACATATGGCAAGCTGGCTTGCCTTGAGTATATTTACTTGCCTTTATTGTATTCAGAGGAAACACAAAGAACCTACAGGCCTGAATCCTGTAAGACATTAGCTGAAGCAAAAGTTATTGTAAGTATGGTAAAATAGACCACACTTGGCAAAGATCAAGTTTCCTTTCAAGTTTGGGAAATAAGAAGAGCATGCACAATTGTAGGAGTTTAGAATGTTTCCATAAGTGTAACCTCAAGAAACATGAAATTAATAACCACAAATCCACTTAAGCGAGGGTTGACAGGTACGATTATGAACTAAATGGCAACTATAGTATCAATATGTTACCTGATATAATAAGTACATTCCCATAATATGTTGATGAAAAGGATAACTATAGGCATGGAGGACTGAGCATGAGCAGAGGATGCTCAGGACCTATAACAGGACAGACACTCTCTGATCCAGGGCTTGTTCTTTTCTGGTTTCCTTGGAAAACTTTTGTCATGCTCTCGGTTCGCCCGTAAATTGCTCTGGTTGTACAAAGTTATGTATACAGCATTGCGTACATGTTATGACTGCTTCTGGTCTGGGAGCCTCTATTCATCTAAGGCTTCTTTTATTTTCATCCACTTTATGTTGTTAAATATTGTTAAATATTGACACCAATATTTAAAAAGGGCTCTTGGGGCGATCCTGGCAATTACAGACCGGTAAGTCTAACTTCAGTACCGGGCAAATTAGTAGAAACAATAGTAAAGAATAAAATTGTCAGGCATGTAGAAGACAACAAACAAAAGTCAACATGGTTTCTGTAAAGGGAAATCATGTCTTACTAATCTGTTAGTGTTCTTTGAAGGAGTTAAACATTCAGACGATCAGCAGATTTGTCAGCAGATTGGGGCACCCTGTACGCTTCTCTGTCGACATAAAAGCCCTTTATCGACCTCCTCGGTAAACCTCATCCTACGAGGCATAACGGGGAGGTCGATAAAGGGCTTTCAGGTCGGCGCAGGAGCGTCCAGACTAGCGCGCTGAGCCGACAAACAGCTGATCAGCTGTTTGTCGGCTCAGCGCGGCAGCCATTTAAATTTAAATGAAGCCGCGATTATTTAAATCACGGCTTCATTTCCCTCTGCCGATCAGCCTAATCTACATGGCTCCATCGACGGAGCCATGTAGTTTAGACACACATTGTGTGTCCCCACATCTCCAGCTTTGCCACATGGGTGCCCCACATTTCTCCTTCCCACCATTTTCCCCTTTCATAACGTGCCAGGGGATCTGTGTGTCTCCAGTTTTCCCTATCCCCTACAGCAGAAACCCCATTTCTCTCATGCCAGGGGCTCTACATCTCCTCTCTCTCCTCCCCTGACAAAATTCTTCCTTCCCCTCCATTTTTGTTATTCAAGGTGTCAACATTTTTAACTCTATTGAAAGAATAGTCAGAGTTGAGAGGGGGATATTATTTTGCTAAAGGTTTAATGGCTGTCATTAATCAGTGTTTTGAGCTTTAAACAATTTCAGGGTGTTTAAAGACTATGTATCTACTAACCAAATACAAAGGACTCCACTTGTGCCCCCCACTTTCCCTTCTGGTTTTTCTGATTTGTACCAAAATAAATAGGATTTAGAACATTTTAGGAAGGGTCTAAGAGCATTCTCTGAAATTGAGGAGTAGATCTGGTAAAATGTTCAAAAATTTCTGCATTATTTATGGTCAAACAGAAATAATATTAAATTGAGCATAGGACATTCAAACTTAGCCAATGATGTTTTCTTTTTTTGTTTATTAGGGTTGTATTTTGTTTGTAAAGTGCCCAGATACCTTGGGCATGGTTTGGGCCATTAACAAATAAAGTCTGGCCTGCTATTCCACGTACCTGATTGCTGGATCTTTTCAGTAACAAATCTAGGTGCTTATAAGAAAAGAAGAAAATTGGGAATAGAAACACAAATGATCAGAGATAAACAGAGAAGAGTCTTACATTTGCTGCTTCACACCACTCCAGAATTACTAGACAGCAATAAATAACAAAGTGGAGAGTATTGTGGATAGGGTTGCCAGATGGTCTCCCAAAAAAATACCAAACACACAGGCTAAACATTTGTCAAGCAAAAAAAAAAAAAGCCCACCCACACTGAACACACATCCTGGGAACAAAGGCGGAGGCAGCAGAGCCTACCTAAAGCAGAAAGAGACAGATCCTGGGGCAACACAATGGCAGGGTGGGTGGGGGGGAGTGACCATGGGACCATGGGTAGGAAGGTGACTCCCCCATAGCCAGGTCTTTGGGTGTCCCAGTGGGAAGAAACAGAAATTCCATCCCAGTCAGTTTTGGCTGAGAGCCCATGGAAGGCACCGAAACTCAACTACAAAGCACCTGCG
This sequence comes from Pelodiscus sinensis, assembly GCF_052426305.1. Classification (NCBI taxonomy): domain Eukaryota; kingdom Metazoa; phylum Chordata; order Testudines; family Trionychidae; genus Pelodiscus; species Pelodiscus sinensis. Next base: position 44,034,895 of record NC_143060.1, read on the forward strand.
GGCTTCTCTCCTGGACTATGGCGCCACAACGTGCTTGAACATTGCTCAGGAGCAGGGACAGGGCTTCTCCTCTTCCCAAGGCATCATTCCTCCTAAGAGACCCAGCCACTCCCCCATCCCTGCCAGGTTTTTGCACGCTACCACAGGCTCCCAGCGCCGATTGTGGTCCCACCTCCCAACCACTCCCCTCGCCCCCGCCAGGCTTCCATCTGGTGCACAGCTGGAAAAACAGAAAATACTGGACATTGCACATGTCTGGTATTTTCTGAATTTTTTTACCAGACAGAGGGTGAAAAAAACGGACTGTCCGGTAGAATACCCGACACCTGGCAACCCTAATTTGTGGACCTAGCCCATACATATTTTATAATTCCCCAATATGTGCATGAGCCAAAGCCCATAGAAAGACATTTTATACTACAACAAGATTTAGATCAGGCTCCAAAGGCCTAACAATGAGAGGAACTGAACATCTTGTGTTTCCATTAAGGGGACATATAGCTATTATCAGAATTGGCTCTCACTGATCTTATTACCTTGTTCCTACCCATTGTAAAAATAAAAGATCAATTAAAGAAGATGTCTCCAACTAAAAACTATAATTTATCTTTCCCTACACTTACAGCTTTTTGGATTTCTTAGCAATGACACATTAGAATTAATTTCCCAATGGGACACCGTACTTCAAGTTCTGAAAGATGCATCAAACAGCTATTTGTGTGGTGTTTAGGGGTGTTTTGTTTTGAAGAGATTAGCATGATTCCCTGACAGCTTTCCACAACTGGTTAACTAGAGAAGCCCCTGGTTTTACATACAGGTGAAGAGATTAAAAATGTAGTCCCCCTAATTTTGTTTAAACATTCTAAAACCTTCCTGGAATAGATTTTCTATAAAATCTATATATGGCAAATACAGAATACATGGTGCATAACAACGGTTGTATTGGGACTCATTTGAAAGGACATGAATAACTAAATTATGGCTAATCTGAATAATACAGTCATCCCAGAGTCAAGTCACCAAAATTTTATACCACCCCACATCAAGTATTCTCTCCTTATGTATTCTTATAGTCAAGCCATATGTTAACATTTGCAATTGTTATCACTTTGATGTCTGAGGAAACATTGCTTTTCTTTGGTAATTGGAAATGTTTACAAAAGAGCAGTACTATTTGTACATAGATGAAATTCTCATGCTATTGAGGTATAGGAAATGATTGCTCCCAAGAAGTGGCTAGCGCTGGAGTGTAGTAAAACACTTAAAAAGAAATAATGGCAGACACAAAGTGCCTCATAAAAAGATACATAGCGTTTGTTAGCGACACGGTGAACTGCATAGTGTACAACAAATGGAATGAAATACCCAAGGTCTATATACCGCACTAAAGCAATTTAATTTAACAAGTTAAAATACAGCAAGAAATTTATGCAGTTCTACTCCCTCGCTTTACAAGAAGCCACAGCGCTTTACTTTGTGTTATCTCAGCAGTCCTACAGCTGTAAAACAAAGTAATAATATCAAAGTGTGCCAGACTTCTAATATTTGTGCAAATTCACAGGATGCAACTTTTCAGCCCACATTCTCCTGGGATTCAAAAATCCCACTGGTTTCCTGCTTTGAGTCTGTGGGGAAAAAAAACCCTAAACAATGTTTGCAGACCCAAATCTCCTGTGACTTAAAAGGCCTTCTAGCTTCCCATCTGAGTCTTTGGAGAAATCTTTAGGAGGATGTTCTGGGATGGTATGCATTGTATCTACCTACTGTGTGAGGGGGGACACTTTCGGGGATAGGGACCCTATTTTGGGTCTGTGTTTGTCAAGCACCCAGCACAACGCCTAGCTATTCTGGCAACACAAATTGTACACATGTGATGGCAGCGGTGGAGGGGGTATATTTGAGCGGGACAAAAAAACCCCACAGAATTTAAATTTGGTGTGAAATACTGATACTTTGAAATTAATTTTCATTCTAAATTGAAAAGAAAAGCAGAAATTTCCCACAAAATGAAGATTAAAAATAAAGTGATTCAGACTCATCACAATGCTCTATTTCAATATCAAATAATTTTAATTAAATAATGTCAAAACATATTATTTCAGTAAGGTAAAACTATTTCATTCAGATTATGTTGAAACATGACAATATTAAATATAATATACTAATATATACTATACTATTAATTCAGTATAAAAGTGAATACAATATATAAAAGTAAAAACAAAATTAAGTGTAACCAGAAAATATCACCTTATTAAAAAATGAGAGCCAAAATGAATAATTTTTCCTGTTAACATTTGTTAAAATCAGCACAGTCTTATGAAACATTTATATTTTTGAGACTATTACATTTTCTCATAGAAAACTATTATTTTTTCTTCAATTATAAAATGGTGCTTGCATACCAGCTGGAAAGCAAAACATCTCAGGTTTATCAGTGGCTGTGTCTAGACTGCATCCCTTTTTCGTAAAAAATCGCAATTGCAAATGAAGCGGGGATTTAAATCTCCCCCGCTTCATTAGCATAAAAATGGCTGCTGCTTTTTTCCGGCTCGGCGCTTTGCCGGAAAAAAGCGCCAGTCTAGACGCGGATCTTTCGGAAAATAAAGCCTTTTCCGAAAGATCCCTTATCCCTTATTTTAAGAGGGAAAGCAATCTCAAATCTGGAAAGCAATCTCAAATTTTGGTTCAATGCATTGCTCCACCCCAGATAAAAATATTTATATTTCAGCAACTTTTTAAATTCAGAAATAGAGTTATGAAACTAAACTAAGTGGAAACGTTCCTAACATCAAAAATAGTATTGTATTTTCTTGCCATTGGAGCTTTCCTGCTTCACAGAATAATATATTTTTTTTTATTCCTTGCACTTTAACAGCTTGTCTGTATTATACTTTGGTCACTTGTAGATTTAGCTCTATAGCTCCAACATGATTTGTAATGATCTGCACTGTCTGATAAAATTTTGCTTTAGTTCTATTCTCCAATACATTCAGATTTTAAACTGCATTTTACAAATTGTGATAATGTACAACGCAAAGGTACCTGGGAGTACAGATGATTTTTTTTTCCTTCTTGGCTATAACTTTAAATTCTTGTACAATGCACGGTACATCCCATACACAAAGACCTGCTGCTAACCCTTAAGTAAGCCTTGATCCCTAAACATGGCCTTCTCTCTCTTTTTTCTCCCTCTATACATAAAAAGTTTTTCCTGCTGGACGACAGAATGTTCCTGTGGGGAGACAGAACGACATCTTCATGTCATCAGCCTCAACAGGCTCCCTCAGCAAAGCGAAAGCAGCCAGAGAGAGAGGGGTAGGCAAGCATAGTGCACAGCCCTCTAGTGTTTTTTTTAAAGAATATTATGGATGATGAATACATGAATAAATAGTTTTCTGAATCTTTAATCACAAACACTGGTGGAGAATCAATTTTCCATGTACTCCAGACAAAATAGTATTATCCTTGTCAATATCAAGAACCCATTTTTCTTCCACATACCACTGATGGATCTGGTTTCTCATCAGATGCTAATACAAAGATTAGTGCTTTTTTTGTGCAGATGGAACTGGTCTGACTCACTGGTAGTGACTAGGTTGTGGGTGGTTGCTGCTAGCAGTAAGCGCACAACTTGGGCATCCAGAATTAGAGCTTTATTATTAGGCCATAGCGAGGCTGGGCTGGGAATGAGCAGCCACAGAAGCTAAAGATCCATGGGCAAATGCCACTGAAGGGCTGCTGCTGCTGGGTATGAGAGCCAGTCTGCTGACTCTACCATTACAGCACTGTAGATAGTGATGCAACTTACTATAGATCAGGTGTGTGGCTTAGGTTGCCTAGAGACTGGCTCAGCTGCAAGCCATGCTCACTCACCTCTTGTAAATGCTAAAATCTAATTTTCCAGAATATCATGAATCAGCTGGAACCAGATTCTAATTTGGCCTCTCTGGCAATATAAATGGGCTTCAAATGGGTAAAAATGAGGCCTAATGTGGGTGTGATATAATTTACTTCCCCTTTAAGGCCTCTTTACACTGTTAGCATTAGTACATGGCCATTATATTTTGCTTTTACTATAGCAATATTTTGACCTGGAAATCATGGCTTATGGTGAAGCAATCAAGTATAGAAATATGAAGTAAGAATGGAATTAATTCCTGTTACCACCTGAGCAACAAGAATATGTCTACACACCAACATTATTTCAAAATAACTAGCATTATTTTGAAATAACTTAGTCCACATCTACACAGCCAGCAGTTATTTCGAAATAATGCTGAAATACTGTCAAGTTGGAGGACTTTTACCCTAACTCCTGTAACCCTCATTGGACGAGGAGTAAGGGAAGTTGGAGGAAGAATGCTCTATTTTGAAATAAGTGCTGTGTAGACGCTCCTAATTTTGAAATAAACTACACAATTAACATAGCTCTTTGAGTAGCTTATTTTGAGTTAAACCTTGCTCTGTAGACACACCCCAAGATACTAGCAGGAAACTTGCTATCTAGACAACTGTGCAGTTTGATACTAAAACATTGCATCCAGATGTCTACTGCTTTTCACCTGGTTTATCCATCTGGCAAAGTGAGTGCAAAAACTGCTAGTTTAATTAAAACATATGTAAATAACTACCCTGATGCAGAAGAACCAATGCCATTACATTCATTCAAAATAACCTAGCCAAAAATAATTAGACAATCTACTGTGATCAATAAATGCTACCTTTAAAAGATTATATAAATTATATTCTTAATCTGCACTCAAATAGTTTTGGTTTTCCTTTTTTTCATTTGCTTAAATTATGTATTTCAGATACTCAGTGCAATTAGTGTCAGATCATACTGGCATTATTCTTGCTGTTAGTATTAGTGAGGACCAATATCCAAAAAGGATGCAGAAGACAAACTAGTGAACTGAATAGTAATATGTAGCTTCTGTGGCATATTCAAAACTGAAAAATAAATACAGTAAAACATGAAATGCCAGTCTGGAAAAATGTTGCTTATGATACTTGTATATAATAATATACAAGTGTATGGGGTTGCATGGTAGTATTGATTTTTATTGGCACCCACCTCTCACCTGTGGCTCCATGTAATTGCTTTGCATACGGCAATGGCTTTGACAGGCCAGCTAAAACAGGTGAGGGTAACTGATGGGACTGAAACCCTTGATGCGTTAGGGACTTGCTCACCCCAACATGTGAAGACTGCTTCGACAGATCAGGTGGAAGAAACCCTTATGATTCAACGGCTGAGAAGGCGTTGCAGCAGTGCACTATGGAGTGTGTGGGGCATGTCAGAGCATTTAAGGTGACATGGCCATCCAATGCAGTCTAGGTAGTCTCCAGAAGTAATAATTTTTTTCGTGCCACTGGATTCCAACTTCTGAGGCCGAGAGAGTGGGATTGTCTCTGTGCAAAGGCTTTCCCGCTATAATAATATTTTTCTTGCACAGGTTATGTTGTGCAAAAAAAGAGAAGTTGGTAATGGGAGCATGGAACATCCGTACCCTCATGGACTATGAGGACACAGTAAGACCTCTTCGGAGAACAGCCTTAGTCGCAAAAGAGCTTTTACACTATGGGATTGATATTGCTGCCTTGAGTGAAACCAGGCTTGCTGAAGAAGGATTTCTCCCTGAGCAAGCTAGTGGTTACACCTTCTTCTCGAAAGGGAAAGTGCAGAATGAGGATAGAATTCATGGAGTCGGCCTGGCCATTAAGACTAGTCTGATTAAACAGCTTTCAGACCTGCCTGTCGGTATTAACGAGAGGCTCATGAAGCTACACCTATGCCTTAGTCACAAACGGCATGCAATAGTCATCAGTGCATATGCTCCCACCATGAACAGCACAGAGGAGACAATTGAACAGTTCTACATTGATCTCAGTGCCATTCTGTGCTCAGTGCTGGCCAACGACAAGTTGATCTTGTTGGAAAACTTCAACGCCCGAGTTGGCTGTGACCACAGTCATTGGAAGGGAGTATTAGGCAAACATGGTGTTGGTAAGATGAACAGCAACGGCTTTTTGCTGTTAAGTAAATGTGCAGAATATGACCTCCTCATTACAAACACAGTGTTTAGGATGGCAAACAAATATAAGACTACCTGGATTCACCCTAGATCGAAACAATGGCACATGATAGATTGTCATTGTTTGTCAGCTTGATATTTGGGATGTGCTTATCACTAGAGCCATGCGAGGAGCAGAGTGCTGGACTGACCATAGGCTTATCCACACTATATTCAAAATACACATCGCCCAGCATCACCCAAAGCGCCCTAAGCTCATTCAAATAGCTTTTAACATTGCCAGACTCCAGCAGCCTTCTCATCTGTGCAAGTTCCAGTCAAGCCTTGATGAAAAGTTGACTGTCAACAGACCATTGATTGGAGGACCAATTCAGAAGTGGAGCCAGTTTAGAGAAATGGTGATGGAGACAGCGAAGTCAGTGCTGGGTCCCAAGAAACGCAATCATCAAGACTGGTTTGATGAGAACAACAATGCTATTGAGGACCTGTTTGCCAAGTAGAACAAGGCATTTATGGAGTGGCAGAATGACTTAGGCTTCATCTCTAAGAAAGACAGGTTTAAGTTTCTCCTGGCCCAGGCTCAGCGAGAAATCCGCAAAATGCATGATCAGTGGTGGGAGAAGAAAGCTGAAGAGGTGCAACACTATGCTGACTTAAATAACTCAAGGGAGTTCTTCAGCTCCATCAAGTCTGTTTTTGGCCCTTCCAAGTCTGGCTTTGCCCACTTGTTGTCTGCAGATGGAACCACATTGATCAGGGATAAGGCTGGCATTAATAACCGATGGAAAGAGTAGTTCAGTCAGCTCCTGAATCGTCTATCATCAGTCCATCAGTCAGAACTGGAACAAATTCCTCAAAAGCCAACCCTTGAAGACCTGGGAGATCCTCCATTTATTGATGAAGTTAGAAAGGCCATCAGGCAGATGAGTTGTGGCAAGGCATCCAGCAAGGATGGAATTCCCGCAGAACTGTACAAGGCATTTAATGAGGAGTCACTTAAGGTTTTTCATAATGTCTTGACCAGTATTTGGGAAGAGGAAGAAATGCCATCTGACCTCCATGATAGTTGCTCTATACAAGAATAAGGGTGCAAGAGCCGATTGCAGGAACTACAGAGGTATCTCACTGCTTTCCGTTGCCAGGAAAATCTTTGCCTGCATCATCCTGAACAGGCTGATTTCAACAGTTTCGGAAGTGAGTCTCCCTGAGTCACAATGTGGTTTCCACCCTAATCGCAGTACTGTCAATATGATCTTCGTAATGAGACAGGTGCAAGAGAAGTGCCTTGAGCAGACTATGAACCTCTACTCTGTCTTCATTGATCTGACGAAGGCATTCAGCATGGTTAACAGAGATGCATTGTGGATCATCCTCAGGAAGCTGGGTTGCCCAGTGAAGTTCATCTCACTCATCAAGCTGTTTCACAGCGACATGACAGGAGAGGTACTCTCGGATGGTGTACCATCTGAGAAATTCAACATCTCCAATGGTGTGAAGCAGGGCTGCGTACTCACCCCGGTGCTTTTTAACCTGTTCTTTGCTCAAGTCCTCATGCATGCTGTCAGAGACTTAGATCTTGGTATTTACATCAGATACTGTTTCGATGGTTCACTGTTTGATTGGAGACGTCTTACTGCAAAGACCAAGACACTGGAGAGGCTTATCACCGAAGCGCTGTTTGCTGATGACTGCGCCCTTATGGCACACCAAGAGGACCAGGTGAAGACCATCATTGACAGATTCTCTGAAGAATCTAAACTATTCGGTCTCACAATTAGCCTCGGAAAGACAGAAGTCCTCTTCCAGCCTGCACCAAACAGTGCTTCTCCACATCCATGTATCACTATTGATGCTACACAACTGAAGGTAGTGGACAGCTTTAAGTACCTGGGCAGCACAATATCAAGTGATGGATCCCTTGACAAAAAGATTAGAGTGAGGATCCAGAAAGCCAGTCAGGCACTTGGGAGATTGCGTATTAAAGTTCTTCAGTACAAAGATATTGGCCTGTCAACTAAACTCAAGGTATATAATGCTGTGGTCCTCACCTCTCTCCTGTATGGCTGTGAAACATGGACCCTGTACTGTAGGCACATCAAACAGATGGAGCAGTTCCACATACAATCCCTATGATCAATCATGCGAGTACACAGGCAGGACCGAATTACTAATCAAGAAGTGTTTGATAGAACTAGTTCCACAAGCATCGAAGCTAAGATCCTCCAGATCCAGTTTCGATGGTCTGGCCATGTTCTCCGCATGGACAAAAGCAGGATCCCGAGGCAACTGTTCTACGGGGAGCTGGTACATGGTAGTCGCAAAGAGGGATGCCCGAGGAAGAGGTATAAGGATAACCTGAAGACTAACTTGCAGTGGACAGGCCTTCAACCTCGACAATTTGAACTAGCTGCTGCAGACAGGACTAATTGGCGTTCCCTTACGAGAAAAGCAGTGACAAAGTTTGAGGATGACTGCCGCCAACGCCTCGCAGCTGCATGAGAAAGACGACATAGAGCTGTGTTCTTTCCTGTCCTGATAACCAGCATTCCATACCCTATTTGTAGCCGCATGTGTGCTTCGACCTTTGGGCTCCGGGGCCACATGCATCTCCACAACTGAAATGCACAACATATCTTCCTCGGCTCCCGAGAGACAACCAACAATATAATAATATAAAGTGAATAATATTTGTATTTTCTGTTTTTAAGAGAACTTTTACAATATTATCTAGATGCTACTGCTCTACCACTGAGACAGTTTGCATACATATTTTTACTTTTACTCATTTACTTAAACCAACCGCATCAGATTCTGATTCATTCTTCCCTTTGAAACTAATGTATTTAGCCAAAAATAACCCATAAGAATGCTAAAAGCTTGTTGTTGCTCTGAGGTGGAGGACTGTATTTAAATTCATTGTGACCAAATCAGGAGTAACAAAACTTTTCTAGCAAAACTAATTCATGATTTTAGTTGCCCGGCACAAATAATTTATTCTCACCCTGATGCTGACATCCAATATGCCCCATTGATTTCTAGTCTCACACTGAGGGGAAATTGATTACAAATCAATCAGAATAGTGCCTAAGTAACAGCAGGATTGGGCACCGTGCATAAATTGTGGAGTATTTCCATATCTTCCATTTCCATTCATGTAGGAAGCTAATCTGATGAAGGTGCCGCATAGAAAGAAAGAAGGGTGAGTGGCATGCTTTCCCTTACTCTAGTCTCATAGTAAACTCTTCCGTCCAAAATCTATCAGATCGAGATGTTATGATTATAGAGGAAGATCCATGCTGTTTGCCAGAATGTTGCCTACTCAATATCAGTTTTCTGCAATTGCCTCCAAATCTAGCTACTAATTTTTGGCTGATTTCTGTGGATACCACAGCAGAAGTGGGACTCTAAAAAGGGATCAAATAGAAGAGCATAAAGGAGCCTTACGGCTGCTTCACTTCTATATGAATGTTCCTTTTATAAAGAACAGCTCAAAATGAACCATTTATTGGGTTCTTCAAGGCATTCAACTCCTTTACTTGGTAAATGTTACTCAACCAATGATCATCTGATTTTATGTTTAACAGAGTCTTAAGATTTTACATTCATATTATACCTTGTAGTTATTCATGTACCTAGATATTCATGTTTATTGGTTTCACTTTGGCAGCTTGTCATATGCTCCCAGACTGCCTAAGCACATTGATGATAGGTTCAAATTGCCACATTACTTACAATATTAAACACCAGTTAGAGGGGGCCAATTAGATGCAAACATCCTACTGTTTTCATTCTTATGGGTTTGAAAGTTCTATTGTTAATGAGGGCACAATGGTTTCCAATTCAGGAGGAAATATGACATGGAAAAAGACACACTACCATAAGGGTAAATGATGTATGTGATGGCTACAAATTCTCATTCTTACAACCCTATCTCTGATGGGGTTGAATATCAAATACAGTAAAAAAGGTCCAGTCCTGATTTAAAAAAACCCAAAACTCTCTGCTTGACTGTATTCAATAAATCCTTTAGCAAGCAGAGAGATCCTCTGAGACAATACTGTCAACTCTCAAAGGGACACTCCACTTAAAACTAAGACTGTCACTACTAAATGGATAAAATGTCTCATTGATTAATTTTGATCTCTTTTGTGTTAGGTCACAGAAGGAAGTTTGTTGAGGTTTCCCGTATGATGACATTTTCATGTGACCCCTCTTCGATTCTGCCAAAAGCTTGAGAATAAGGCATGATACGCATTTCCAATCAGAGCTCTACCCTTGCTGACTTCATAGTGATGAAAGAGGTGACATTCCATAACCGTCCTTACAAATTTGTGCACTGCAATTACCCACAAAGACTGCTCCAATTATGACACCTATTTCCATTTCTTTCTTGCTAAGCATAAAGATTAAGTTTCCATATTCTTAACTAAGAATAAAATGTTAATTGACTTTGATCAAGTAAACTATTTCTGGAAGAATATTTCTGTGGGGTGCACAAAACTAATGCCTTAAAATGCTGATATGAAAAACACATATTATTAAACACCTGGTTTGATCCTCCACTGCCTTGTACCTTTTATGGTCATCTACACTATGAAAAGTAAGTCCATAAGCCACACCAAACCATAAAAGCAGCATTTTAGACCTCCTCTATGCCTGAGAATAAATGATCACAAAGTGCAAGGTAGTGAAGAATTAGCTATTATAATCAATATGAAGCCAAGTTTTCACCCTTAATATATGTACCTCTCTGTGTAGAAAGTGAATGACTCACTTCAGAGGGATATTGTGAGGATCAATTTTATGTTCACAGTGTGCTCTGAGATCCTCTAATCATAGTCTCATAGAACACTAGACCTGGAAGGGACCTCGAAAGGTCATTGAGTCCCATCCCCTGCCCTCATCCCTGGTAGATGTCTATCTATCCTGCTCTTAAATATCTCCAGAGATGCAGATTCCACAACTTCCCAAGGCAATTTATTCCAGTGTTTCACCACCCTGACAGTTAGGAAGTTTTTCCTAATGTCCAACCTAAATCTCCCATGCTGTAGTTTAAGCTCATTGTTTCTTGTCCTATCCTCAAAGGCTAAGGAGAACAATATATATCCCTCCTCCTTGTGACACTCTATTAAACACCTGAAAACAGCTATCATGTTCTATCTCTGTCTTCTCCTTTCCAAATTAAACAAGCCCAATTCTTTCAGTCTTCCTTCATAGGTCATGTTCTCTAGACCTTGAATCATTCTTGTTGCTCTTCTCTGGACCTTCTCCAATTTCTCCACATCTTTCTTGACGTGTGCCCAGAATTGGACACAATACTCCAGCTGAGGCCTAATCAGTGCAGAGTAGAGCAGAAGAATGACTTCTCGTGTCTTGCTTACAATAATAGAAAAGCCCTTAAGGATATAAGTGTAAGGAATTATTGTTAGAGTAGATTATTAGAGTTTTGTGAATTATCTTATTTTTATTTTCTGACACTAAATACAATTAAAAATTTGTTTAGATATTTTGCAAAGCAACTGTCTTCCTCTCTAGCCAATTATTTCATTTATGACTGCTTTATAATTAAAAACCCCCACAAATACTAAGGAACTTGAGAAAAGATAGATTTTTCGAGAATAATTCTTTGAAGAAGATCATAATATGTACCAAACAGCAATATAACAGATTGATACTCACACCATTTCAAGCTTCTTTTATGTTGTTCACAGGGTGAGAGAGAGAAATAAACATGAGTGTAATTGTTTAAAAATGTATGAACTGTCATATTTAAATTTAAGACACAATTGGTTGATTTCAGAGTTCCTTAACAATATTTCTAACATTTCTGTTTTCAAAGTTAATCAGCCTGGCTGGTGCTGATTGTATGCATAGCTAAGTTAGATGCACAAATCTGAATTCTGACCTTGACAGCACTAGCAGGGATGTCAGGGAGAACAGTGGAGGCAGTATCTTAAATTTCAGAGAAATGCCAAACCTTGTATTGCCTAATAGTCGATCTGCGAGCAATACTGATGATCTTTGATGCACGTGTGGTCAAGTTTTCCTGATCAAGGAACAAACACAATGATGTGTGGCCTATTTGAAGGAAACAGACTTATCAGGGACTGATTAAGCAGGCCTTTCAAAGGACACATAAATTTTTAATGTATGCTTTCAGTAATAAAGCTTGGTTTTTTATGTTTTTTGTTTTAAACAAAAGGCAATTTCTAATTTCTGAATGAGAACAGCCAAGTATCAGTTCTTGGAGAAATGGGTTCTACATGCTCTCTGCATCATCTTTATATTTCATTGTAAATACATCGTTAATTCATTTATTATTCTTTTTAATCATACATTTACCTTTGAAGTTCTTCCCCCCCCCCCCCCATTCTGCCCCTTGGAGACCAAGCTAAGAAATCTGAAGAGCCTCACCCCTTAGTATTCATTAAATGTATTAAAAATTTAAAGAACTAAATGAAGGGCTGGGTAAACATCTTGAAGACTTTAAACAGAATATAAAATAGTGAAAATGGGCATTCTTCATCAACTTTATTAAGTGAAAGCAAAAGCATGTTTATTTTTTCCTCACTTCTCCCCTTTGCTCTGTCTCATATACATGTACAATTTTTGAAAATACCTTTTTACACTTAACTGTATCTGAAACTTATGGAAACATCATAGCCCATATGCCCTCAGTGAATCAGATAGCAATAATGAGAAGTAAACAGCTCCATACAAGGTTGCCACTGTATTCCAATTAGTTCAAGGAAGGGGGAAAAAACCATCTGGGAACACTGACTGCAGCAAACTCACACACAAGATCAGGAAGGCATTTTAAACACTGCCAGAATAAAACATAATGGTAACACTGAAAGAGACAAAGGGTGAAATCTGGGCTCCTGTGAAGTCATTAGAAGTTTTACCTTTGACTTCAGTGAAGTCAGGATTAAAAACCGGAGCATGTATGCTTCTGTGTCTAAGTCTAGCAACCTTAAAGGAGCACCAAAATGGCAAGACTTCTGGAGGAAAAAATAATGGTAATTGCACTTTATCCTGATAAATTTATTCTTCATAGATGGCTTTGAGATTAGCTGCTTTTGGATTCTGACTTCTCTTTTTAAGTGCAAACAATTGCTTGTAGAGTTTACATCCCTCTGCTATTTCGTAGATTTTGACAACCTGGTTATAATCATGATTTAGCTGATTAGGAAATATGTGTAATGATTCTAAGGACAGAAACTTGGAGGTACTTTTTAAATATTAAAAATATCCATATAGCATTCTAACAAATAAAATATGTGATATATATTAAAATTAGAGATTTTTTGGATGCTTTAAAATGTCAGATTTGTGCTTCAGTGTAACACACAGACAGATCTGTTAGACTGACTGAAGAACTTTGTGCATGAACTTTTGAGAAATGAAGGGTTTCTCCAGAGGCTGCTATAGCTCAACTGCTATGCACAGAATTATTCATAGATATTCATTGGGCCAAACAATACTTGACATTTAGAACAATAAGAATTTTTTAACAATCGTATTTGCAATAGCCTTGGCCCTTGATCTTGTAATCCTGTCTGCCAGACCTCTTCACCAATACAGAACACATTTGATTACAGTGCAGCTGAAACCTAAGATCTGATTTCAGGATTGGGGGTTAAAATCAATACATCAAAATATGTAAAATTCTGGAATGAAATTGCTAGGGGAGCAAGATCTCCCCTGTGAGAAAAATTTACTCAAGCTTCTGAACAAAGCTTTATACATTTAAGTTAATTAAAGTTTCATCTTCTACAACCTTATTGATGTTTTGGATATAAACCAAGCATATTTTCAAATGAACTAACTCCAAACTCCTTTTTTAATATTTATTGTACTATCCATCACTTTAAAAAACATATTCAATCACAAATTAAAATTAAAATGAATGCAGCATATTTTAAACAATTTTGACTCGTAATAATTCATGTGAAGATAAAAATGCCCCCTTCAAATATCAAGGGAGGAAAATAAAAAAAAATCTATACTCTGAAAGTACAAATCATCACCCATGTATTCCACTCCATGTATTCTTACTGATCATTTGTATTGTTATGGTTCCTGGAAGTCCCAGTCAAAGATCAGATCCCCAGGGCACAGTACAAACACAGGACAAAAAGCTACTGAATTCACTGGGATTACTCATCCTAAACATATAAATTCCAACAAAGCAATTTAAAGCACAAGAATACTTTTACTGACTTCATTGGAACTACTCATGCTTAAAGTTAGGCAATTGTTTAAGAACCTTGCCAAAGAAGGGTCTAATGCTTCTCTTATGTATGGCTATTAATTTAGTAATCACAATATATGGACACCAGAGTGCTCCATGCTGGATAGCAGAAAAAGCCAAGTGTATGCTCAATTTGAGCCAAATGGACTGTCTCACAACCGTAATAAAGCTTGTCCTCCCTGACCAGGCACACAGCAGGCTGGTCCATGTACTTTTAAGCCTCGTAAGGGAGAACAGAGTCCATGCATTATTCCTGCCTGAGGACTTAGTCACACTTGTGGAGTGCTGATTCTATGTCTAGCACACCCTTTTGAAAGCTGATACCCTCTGGTCCTAGAGGTTAGCCTAGGGGACCAGTACTGACCCCTTAAAATTTGTTATAGCTTAAACACATCCTCTCCCAGAATTCCAGTCATGTGGCATTCTGGGCTTACAGTTTATTTCTGCAGGGGCATGGAAGAATGAAAGTTAACAGACACACAAAGTTTGTGCAGGATTCTAAACACAAATACACTTTACTGAAAACAAGTGATATAAAGATCTAGCCAAAATAATAAATACATCGACACTTACTTCCTTTCCTCAGTTTCCTCACCACTCTTGAAATTTCTTAGGCACTTGGGCCGGACTTCTGTGGTATCTTAAGAACAATGGAACGTCTCTCCCTCTCTGAGGCTATGTCTAAACTACAATGTTTTAACAGAGTGCAATTTGCGTACCTTTTTCCAATAGTTTTGTAGGAAGAGGCTTTTCCAAAATTTGGCCCATCTACAACTGGCCAAATTTTGGAAAAACCTCCTCTTTCAGAAAAGCCCTCCTTCCTCACGGAATGAGGAAGACAGGGCTTCCGAAAGAACGCATCTGCTCTTCCACAAAAAAAAGCGGAAGAGCAGACGCATTCCCTGGATGCAGCAGAGTTTTTCCAGAATACCTCCAGGATCCTGGAAAAGCCCCATAGTATAGACATAGCTTAAGTTAGTTATCCTTCCTAGAACTCCCACAAAAGAATAGGACATACCTGCCACAAAAAAAAATCCCCCTTGCTCCTGCCTCAAAATTCTTTTATTATTCTGTGTGTCCTCAAGAATTTATCAGTCCTTACCATATTTTTTTTATTCTGCTACTGGGGATTTCCATTCACCCTCCCTGAAAAGAACTTGGAGGGAGCTGGTTTCTCACTACTTCAGCCACCCTGTTGTCCCAAAGTGTTTCCATTTGAAGAAGATAATAGCTCGCAGCATTCTAAACTACGTTACCCCTTCCAGGAGTCTGATTTGCCTTGTGCATCCCCAAGTTTAACCTCACTTAAAAACTACTTGTTTATAAAATCAGACATAAAATAAAAAAGTATCATTTTTACTAAAAACACTTTATCTTTGTAAATATTTCATTATTAAGTAAATCAATTTGAATATAAATATTGCAGTTACATTTCAGTGGTTAGTATATAGAGCACTGGGCTATCAAGTGCTGGCTGGGGGATAGCCCTGAGCCCTGCTCCTTCTGCCCGAGCCTGATCCCTTTCAAGAGAGTCCTGGCGGCCAGCTTTCCCAGAAGCCTGGCATTTCTGTCCTCAGTGCTGACAGAACTGTATAAACAAGTCCATATGAAATTTTAATTTGTACTGAACTGCAGGTGCTTTTTATGTTGCCTGTTGTAAAAATCAGGCAAATATCTAGATGAGTTGATGTACATCTTGGAAGACCTCTGTATACCCCTGGCTGAAAAGCACTAGAATAGGCAATCATTAAGATTAAACAACCAACTAGGATCCCTGGTCTGAATTGTACCACTACCCTTTAACAGCAAATGGTCACATGGATTAATGGAGGTGAACTTAAAACTTAAAACTTGTAGGCTTGGAAGGTCTTGTTTGCTAGAATCTAAATGTCTAGCAAGCAGTTTATTACAGCTTTAATAATAAATGAATGGAAAATATTAAAAGACGAGTTTTAGGGACAGATTAAAATTGAGGCTAAAACAGAAAAAAAAAGGAAATGGGAAAATAGAAATTGCAGGTCTTTTCCAGATATAATTACTTATTCCAAAGTTTAACATTTCACTTTTCCACGTGCTGTTTTCATTATAAATAAAATTATAAAATTACTTCACATAACAATGAAAGCAATGCATGGAAACAGTGATTGGTTTAGTGTCTATTTTACTGTAGTATTGATGGACAAATATATAAATTCATGAGTTTCTAGCCAAAACACTTTTTCAGTGCAGACCATGTGATGAGAAAGTCCATGAAGGCTCAAGGCAGATAGTAATTACTATGGAGTCTTATTTCCCCTGTGCCCTTTCATACCTTTGAAAGAAGTAAGATGACACTCCTTGGAAGTCTAATTAATTTATGCTCACCCAGATCCACATAATAAACATGAAAATTTCAGCAAATGACCAAGGATACTTAGATAGATCTGATAACCCAACACGTCAAGAAAAACTTCAGACTCCTTTGGGTGAACCTACAATCCTTACTAGGCGAAGCATATAAGCATATGCTTTTCTTTAAGAAAACCAGTAGCCTCTCTGACTTCAGAAGAGTTACATGAGTAACTGCAGCAACACAGTGGTAGATCATGTACAAAACAAGAATGAGAACAAGAGAAGTGTATGCGTGTGACAGAGAGAGAATGGTCCCCAGAAAAAATATACAAGATTATTTTAGAAAGGGATCTAGTCCTTCACTTGGGCAAAGGTAATTTTTACTCTCTCAGAATTACCATCAGTCTTCCACTATAGATGGATACACCTACCCTTTTAATTTATTTAAGTGTGTTAATATGATCCCTCCTTATAGTACACTTCCTTTTAAATAGGAAGTCAACAAACGTGTATGCAAGAATTACTATCCCTTTGGTTTTCTTTCAGTGACAAAAATAACTTCTCCTGATCTAATTATGCTTTGGTTTCCTGTGGTTTTGAAGAAACATGCATCCTCTGTAAACATGCCAGAGTAAGTCTTCTTGCTCTTTAAATAAGAAATAATTATCTCTCTCTTCCTCAAATTGTTCATGCTACTTAACATTAAATGCTCCTAACTTGAGGAAAGATGTTAGTCAGGTGCACAAAGACAATGCAACATCAGAAGAAAATCCAAGGAAGGGCAGATGCAGAAATGCAGAGGGAGGAGGAGGAGGAAAAAAGGGATGAGGGAAAAAACTCTTCCCACCTCTCTTCCTTTCAGTTCTCTCTCTTAAGTACTTAAATTGTGATGTTATGTCTTTGTATGAATACTATTATGAAAATAATATTCTAAGGGACAGAATATTAGCCAATGGAAGATGGAATTCCTAGGTTTACCAGCTAAACCAGCTACTTTGCATTCTATCAGAAACATATCTGGGAACTTGGCCATATATTTTTGATTTGTAATTATTTCTAATGGGAAAAATATTGCAACCTTCTTCTGAGCTTCCAGGCAGGGATTTCAATTAAAAAGAAAAGATTTGTCATCCCTTTCATAGGAGTCACTACTTTCTCAACTTCACTCAGAACGATATTCTCTTGATAAAGCAATAATTTTACAGCCATGTCTAAGACGGTGTCACTATCAGGAGCCTTGATAATGAGGTCAAATATGCTCTTTCAATTTCCTGTGCAGTCCTGTAAAGAAGATCTAAGGAGCTCCCAAAATAAAGAGTAGAAAAGGAGAGATGTCATGCCTTGACATCCCAATAACTTGCCAGTTGAAACGACAAGTGTGAAGGAACCAAAGAAGAGCTTCTTAAAAATCCAGACCTGCCTGGTCACTACTAGTCAGAGTCTGAGTCTTGTCATCTGCCTTGATCTATCAGGCAGGTTTCAAGCACCATCGTTTCCTTGAGAGCTGCAGTGTTACATTAAACTTGTTCAGCAATCTGCAGGACCTGACATTGCTTCTAAGTTTGTGGTCTGCTCTGCCATTGGGTGTGAGAACATTTCTGGCTCACTCTAATACTGTCTCTGACGAGGCTGAACAATCTTCGTTCTTCTAAATTTTTTTCTGTCTGCATAACTCAACCACAACAACTAACTACCCCTCCAACCTCCCACATAAGGACCCACCAAAAGAGATTGGAAGCAAACTAGGGCTCACCATTTTACAAATGGAGGTCAGCAGGGGAGCTGGAACAAATTTTATAGTGGGGACGCTGATGATGGAAACCATGCAAACCATGTATTTGGGGTTTGTTATTATTACTTCCAGCCAGGGGATCTGATAGCATCCCTTATTTCTGCACCACAAGAGTTAAGTGTCATTAGCCCTATTTTACAGATGAGAAACCTGAGGAACACTGAGGAAAAGTGACAGTAGCCAAGGTCATCCTGTAAGCCAGTGGCAGTCAGAAGTGGAACTCATCTGTCTCAATACTCAGTCCAGTGTTTGAACAAGGCCCAGACCTTGTTGCTTACAGTATATTCAGACTATACGGTGTATTCAATGATACCATTTATGTAATGGCTTTTTAACTAATTCCACAGACATGTCTCTGAAGTTTATCTCCCTTTTGATATATGATCTTTTTGCTCCTTCTCCAACCAACTGGAGAGTTTGCTGACAGTATAGTTGTACGACCTTGCAGTCTCCTACTTGGACGTTAGCATAGAAGGCAAAGTCCCTGGAATGGTGACACTGGCACAATCTCAGTAACAGAACATGTATTATTTATTATTGTAAGAGTGTACGGAGGTAGCGTCCCTCCAGCTGTTGCCGACTTTACCTTTCTCAAGTAGAAATATCATGTGACAACCCTCCCATACTTTATAAAAATAGGCTTATGAATGTAAATGTGCATAGCTGAGAGATGCTTTGAACAAAATACCTCATGTACCTTTCAATTTTAATGTTACAATCTACTGGACCCGTATAGCCCAAGTTGTGTCATTTGTATGAAAAGTTAAAAATATGAAGTATGAGACTGTTTATAATTTTAAATGTGCTATTGAGAGCCATTCCTAGTGCCACCCCTTACCCTCCTTCTCCTTCCTCCCTGGCCCATAAGCCTTAAAAACTTGGTGATCAACTTAAGGACTTGTAAACAGTCTTGTTTGTCCTGTAAGTCTAGCAGTGTTTGGTCCTAGGAAGACATGTAACCATACAACCTGATATTGGGATTCCATTTTGACCCTGGTAATTGTCCATGGAAGCAGGGATGTAGATCAAAAAGTTCCTGCTCTGGAGAAAAGACCATTTAAGCAACAGGCAGCTATCAGCCATTGGTCTTCTGCTGGTCTAGAAAACCCTGGAAGAATACAAGGTCAGGGTAAAAGAGTGTCTGACCTGAAGATTTTGCCTAAAACAAGAACAGCAAAGTTTTTCAGTGAATTACCACTACCTAGGCATTTTCTTTTCATTTTAACTTGGTAACTTACTTTGATCTATTTTCACTTGCTACCACCTAAATACTGCTATTTGCATTGAACAAAAACACCTTTGATTACTATCAGGCTCAGTGTAAATAATTGTTACCCAGGGGGATGACTAGTGTGACTCTCTCTCTCTTTCATTGATAAAGAGGGTGAACAGCTTCATGAGCTTTCCTTGTGTAAAACTTTTACACAAAGAAATATTAATTTAAATGGGGTTTTGATCTGATCGCTTTTGGGGTTGGTTTCCAGGATGCTGTGCCCTTGTAGCCAGACAGAGGCCCCCCCATCACATCCATCTTGCTTGCCCCTCCAAGATGCCTCAAAGCACACAGGGCACAAAGAGCAATAAAATCAGCATAGTCTTTGAAGACTTGACAGAGGCCAAGATATGCTGGCTCATCGTGACCCTGGATAACTCTAAATACAGATAAGAGAGGGTGATCAAGCCAATCACTGACCTAGAGGCTACGAGAACTGCCCTTGACTGGCACCTATGTTGATACGATCACACAACCTTACCGGAAGAGGATTATCCCGCTGAGCAAAGAATGTCCAATACTCCCAATTTAGTTATCTCTCTCTTACAAGTGTAAATTACGTTGAAACTCCCTTGTAATAACTGGCGTCACAAAGACGAACCAGTACAATTTCGTGCCATAGATAAGAAAGAGAATATGTGACCCCAAGGGTTTAAAGATGGGCCCAGCAGCACACTCACTCTGAGCATCAATCTACCATCTACCTGCTGGTTGGGCTAGGTAATTGCATCCCGAGGTCCACATGGGGACGCCCAGCCTCGTATTCATCTTTCCCGGGGAATTGAGTGACCGGTCCTGGCCTGACACGCTGAAATTGAGAGACGCAGAAGGGGGTAAAAAATGTACCCATACGTGTCCTTTTGTTTTTAGAGCCTGAATACAATTAGAGCTCTTTTAAGATTAAGCTGTCACTTGGTACCATTATTTCTATCTTCCTTTTTCCTTTGTAACCATTTTTAAGACCTGTATTTGCTAGCAGTTAAGAAGTAGAACAATAGCCATTGTAACCATATGCTTTATAAGTCTCTTTAATAAACCTGTAACTGTTTAAGCTTTAACCTGACTCCTCCTGTTGCTGTAACAGAACCAGACACAATTAAAAGAACTCCAGCCAGTCATAGGGGCAGACGCAGGCAGAGCTGGGCGTTAGGTTCCTGTCGCCTCTACGGGACAGACTCCTGGGGCACCCGTCAGCATTTCAGAGGCTGCCCGCTGTAAAGGGACTCTGTGTCCTAGCAGTTGAAGACTCGGGTGTATAACACACACACACCACGCACTGCCCTGACCATCGGCTGACAGCCCTAGAACTGCATTCTCACAGAGCTGAAGTCGTTCAGTGTCTACATTACTCTTTAGGAGGGCAGTAATCCCAACTCTGTGCCTTGTCTGGGGGAGACCAGAGGCTGTGGCCTAGCAGGACAGAGTGGTGGGGACTCCCAGTGTGTCTACACAGCAGCCTAAACTCAAAATAAGAGTTAACCCTTATGCAACGAGGTTACAGGGAAAGGTGAAATAACATGCCCATTATTTCAAAATATTTTTTGAAATAATTGGCATGTTTCTAAGATGCAGGGTAGCTATTTTGGGTTACCTCGGTATCCCAAAATATCTCTGCTACATAGACGTAGCACCAGAAAGCAAGTAAGCAGGTGTCAGTGGCATAATCAGCTCACTGGAATCCCAATGGGTCTTCTATGACACTCATCCCCTCACCTGATTATCCTTCCTGGAGGGTTCTTTGTCTCTGGGGCTTTCTATGAATGTGACAGACCCCATGTAACAGACTCTGTTACAGTCCCTTAAAGAAACAGAGGCCCAAAGCCTCAACAGGTGTTAGGCATCTAACTCTCATTAAAAGTAATGAGAGGTGCCTAAAGAATCTGGGCTGGAGCCTTTGTCCATTGAAAGAAGCAGAGGTTGGAACAAATTAAAGGAGATGCAGAAGTAGAGGACGGGACAAATTGGAATTATTACGTTACTTAGTGATGGAATCAGAATCAAACAGCCATCCCATATGTGGTAACTGCTGCTTCCTCCTCATGTGTCTATGTGAGGAATATTAATATACCAGACCTAATTCCTGATCAGTTTATGGCTCAATTTGTCCTGTAAATCATTTTGATGGAATCTACTAAATGAAATGCTATCTTTTATGCTGATAATTTCCCATGGAAATAATGTAGTGCTTTATTTCTAATGTGCATGAATTTATGAAGCAATGATAACACAATGTAAATCAAATTAAGAATTAAATATTGCATTCCATTTTTCAACTCCACAAACCATGTATTGGCTTAGTGCATTATCATGAAAATACTCTTCATATTAGAGTCCACAGTATAAGAACCGAAGTCCAGGTCAACAGTCCTCAGTGAGACCTGTGAACCTGATGTAAGAAATCTTTGGTTCACTTATCTCCCTTTCTAGTTGATGGGATTTCTGCAAGTAGTGTGTTTTCAGGATCAAGGGCCATGTTAGGTTGATATGACGTTTAATGCTGTAGGTTGATATTTAATAGAGGGAGACAAAATATGAAATGTATTACTTAGCATAAAAGCCAGAGTCAAGAACTATTGCTTATCGTGAAATGGAAAGCTTATGAATTCAGAAAGTCTTTTTTAAGAGAGCACAAGTGACAAAAGTGACTCGGCTTTGCCATTGATAAAATATTTTGCTTAGATCTCACCACCTGCTACCTGATTAAGAATTAATTCAAGATGGGCAGATAAAAAGCATATTCAATTTTAAAAACATATTTTATGACACCAGTTGGTAAAAAATAGTACCAAAAGTAATTCTGTGTGTCACATTTCAGTAGCACAGCTTTCCTGTGGTTCTTCACTTGTTAAAAGTATTACCGTGTAAACATTTTGAGCTATATCCTGAAAATGGATCTGCTCAGGTGCTCACTGTCTTCGATAGGCTCCAAAGGTGTTTCTGGGAAGACTTATTTATGCATAAATAAATGACCCTATCTTTGAGACAACACAGAAGGATAACACCACCAGCATATCCTTTTGTGGCTGGACATGGGATAGCAATCTGTTCTTTGGATCCCTTTTTCCATGTGGCCAGCTCACATTCAGTCCTATCCATTATGTGGTGGCAGAGAGTGTCCCATAAATAGTAGTCCAATAATCTTACACCAGGTCCCCAGCCTGACCCTAGGTTCAATAATCCTTATATTACTTGTAACAGGGGGCTTTCACGCCAGTAGGGGAACACAGGCCATTCCTTTACTCTGGGACACAGTCTAAGCACTCTGTAACAAGCAGTTTAAGATCTGCTTTTTGACACTCTGTGCTGCCTCTCTGGACCACTTCCTACTGTGGCCTGTCCTAGGATCTTTTCCTAGTCCCTTCCCTGACTCACTCCTCCACACACTCTTCACTCTTTCCTGAACTCCACAGAGTTCAGTCTCTCTCTTATACTGTGCAACACAGCTTACAGGTCGATGATTCAGTTTACAGTAGTTATTTCTGATCTATCATTTAGTGATCTTTTATTTAGTTCTATTGCATTTAATCTTTGGAATCAAAATATCATGAAGTGTCAAGTCAAATATATTTTAACTTCTGCAAAATTATTTGATCAACACAATTATCTCTATCAGTAAAACTTACAATCTCATTAAAAAAGGTATCACTTTAGAGTGACAGGATCTATTTCTCATAAATCCATTTGATTTGCATTATTTACATTACCCTCATTTAAATTATTTCTTAATTGAATCCTGTATCAGCCTCTCCATTATCTTATCCAGGACTGATGTCACACCAAAGGACCTATAAATACCTGGGTCATCCAACTTAACTTTTTAAAATATTGGTACAAGAAAAGCTTTCTTCCATTCTTCTGGAACTTCCAAGGCATTCCATTGCTTATTCAAAATCAACATTAGCAGTCTAGCAAACTCCTCTAGCAAGGTTATCCAGACCTGTTGATTTTAAAGTGGTTGAGTTTGACATTCTCCTCATATATGAGACCTCCATGCTTTTGTTCTGGTCTAACTTCTCCCTGGTCCAGGCTCTACGTGTCAGTTTCTCTTTACCATGGCAACACAATCCTCTGTGCTGGTTCATGGGAATCTTGCCTTTTTGTCAGGGCTTTGTCCCACACTTCTGCTGCTTCCTATTGTCTCACCTGGCCCATTTTAGAACTTCCTTCTCAGGAGTGGTTCCCAAAGCTTATTCTTTCTGCTGTGTTTCCTGCCTCCTTCTGCCCAAACACTTCCTTTAAGCTCCAGCAGGGCCTCATTCCTAATAGAGCTTGACATGCCCTATACTTGCCAATAGATGTCCTAACTGAGCCTTCTAGCTCTCTTTAACCCTTACAGTGCCAGTGTGGGGGTATTCACCTCATCACATATAGTAGTGGATGAAACTCTTCACAAACAAAGAACCACAGAAGAATAGAGCACTGACTAGATCACTGTGAAACTTAGACAAGAGAAAGTATCAAATACCAGAAGAAATCCTCATTGGATAAACCAAACTGACTGATAGACTAAAATAGTGGAAGAGTTGCTTTCCTGCCCTCAAATTGATATGAATTGTATGCTTACAAGTAAATTCTTATGGATATTTGTTTATGTTGTTATAGTTATGTTGACAAAATATCTGATTAATAACAGCTTCTTGTCAAAACTAGGTAATATGGAAGGCAAGTATGAGGCAGCAAGCCAGACCAGTAATGATGGAAAGAATTTTTAGAAAATAAACAACATGCTTTTGTCACCTCTCTTAATTACTTGGGCCTGACCCAAATCCAGTTGAAGGCAAGAGAGTCTTTCAATTTACTTTGATGAACTTTAGATCAAGATCCCTGCTTACTGACTGACAGGACATTCCGTTGTTTGACATACATTACAATAGGTGATACAACTAGCCAGGCATAACAACAAATTGTCTGCAAAAGGCATGGTGGTCCATATGCAGTAAATGATTGACTTTAATACCCTGCTGCCTGGAGTAAATAAGTATATTTTTATTCATGCCAAAACGACAGCAACTGCAGAAAGCATGGACATTTGGAAAGTAACCATGTGTTTGATACTAGAGCTGTTGGCTCCATTCCATGATTTTTCTAAGGTGCTTGGAGCTGGTATGGCTATTTCAGAGCAACAAAAAGGTGACAAATGCTACCTAAAGCATAGTTTTACTAAAGCTGAAATGTTCCCCTGATGCAGAATACAAGAAGTTCATGTGAAAAGTACATGCCATTTAAACAAAGCTCAATAAAGGTAATGAAGGACATTATGACCAAGCAGCAAGCTTAGCATATTCTGAAAAGGCAGCCCTTGACCCTTGCCCTGTTCTGTCAGTTGCCAGATGGGTAAGGATTTGAACTTCAGTGTGATAGCTCAGGAGACAGGCCAGTAAGGAATACAAGGTTAGAGCGATTACAGCAAGATATATGTGCCATTGACCCAAATTAGCAAAAAGTACTTGTAACCAGCAAAATAATGAGCTGCGGTATCCAGCCAAAGCCTGAGCAAAAACATGTTTAAATTGTTTCTCTTTTTATCTTCTCATTTCTCTACAGACTTTATGATACACTCACATAGATCTGAAACTAAATGACTATTTTAATTATGTTGGTTTGTTTTACAGTGATATAAATATACTCTCTCACTAGGATGATTTCTTAGAAATTTCCATTTATTATTTTATTACTATTGGTCCCTCAAGGTAGCAATATTAAATATTCCTAAGTCTCCGAAGTAATGAATATTATAATTAAATCTTGGTTAGAGGTAGTTCATGACCAAATGTTGTTGAATTCTTCCAAGCAGCTGGCTGCCAATACAAGTTTTATATTGTAGACTTTGAGAATTCTTTGACCCTGATCACAAAACTTTTCAGTTAATGACTAATTGCATGAAAAGGCAGGTGGGGAAGAGGGAACACATAGCAAAAACAAATTAAGCACTAAAATCCTGAAATTTCCTTTTCATAGAGCCACCATTGGTCACCTTCAGGATATTCATAAGGGATACAAAGGTGAAAATAATAGGTGGATTCAGTTAAAACAAAGCTGTTCACTGCCCCAGAGGGACGAAATATTACATGAAGGAGTTGATCCTGCAGTTTCTAGTCCCATGGAAGTCATCTGTAATTCTGACTAATTAGTGAAGGAACAGGCCTGATATGATACATATATGCAAAAAGGGGGCAGGTAAGTTAGAATACAGATGAATGAATTTAGTGAAATCTATTTAAGCAGCAGCTGATGAAGTATTGCTATATGTCATTTGAACTTGTACCATTTGGTGATTGTAACTTTCAGATACCATGTGGTGTTCTCTCAGAATTAATCCCAAAATAAAAGCTATTGCACATTGGTAATAAATAAAAGGCAGAAGGACTGACTTAATCATGTTTTCTATTCTTTCTATGGTCAGAGTCTAGCTAGCATGATTTTTTTTAATTGCTCATTGGTTTCAGTGACTTGACTGTGCAACTGGCAAGATCAGATAGCACTCCAATGTCTTTTTCTCTGTTCATTGAATGGGTCTTGTTATTCCACCAAATATAACATTTGGAAAACCAAGCACAAATCAACTGGAGTGTTGGGAGATGAAAGTGGTCTATGAAAACCATTCTCATGTTTATGCAGGGTCCTTTAGAATGAACTGACATATTATCAAAATGCAGTATCACAGGCATATCAGATTGGAAAGTGCAGATCTGTACTCAGATCGCCACAAATTAGAAGTTTGAGGAGGAAATGGAGGTGGTATTCCACTTTGAGCCTATTGCTAATATTATTTTATTTTATCACAAATGAATTGCTAATAAAGTTCAGAGAGGAGGAGATATGATTGTCAGAGGCTGAAAGCCATTTGTAAGTATACTTTTTCAGTTTCCATTATTCATAAGTATACGTTTTCATTTCACGTGTGTGTGTGTGTGTGTGTGTTAGAGTGTATAGGGGAGAGGCAGAAGCATGCACCACAGGAGTGGCTAAAGCAGTTTTGGCTGCCCACTGGGGAGTGGATAGGAGTTCTCCTCTCCCTTCCTTCCAGAAAATACAGGTCCTGGCCCAGATGCTTGGTCCAAGGGACAGACAGAAGCATGTGCACCAGTATTGGGTGGGAGACAAGGCTTCTGCAGCTGGGGTGGGAGCAGGGTGATATTAATGCACAGTGTGCTAGCTGCCAATGCAGGCAGAGAAACAACAGGATCCTGGGCACCAGCCACCAAGTAACTGCCTTACAAACCACCAGGATGTCGCATCCCAGCTTTCCTTTTTCCTCCTCCTCCTCCGCTTCTCTGCTTTCAGCCACAGTGAGGTCCTACCACTTCCCCACTTTTGATCTGAATCTCTCTGCCTTGGTTCCCCATCCGTGAAACAAAGATATTACCTCTCACCTCACTGGTGTTGTTAAAATACCTTAATTGATGTTTGTGGAGCACTCAAATACTGTAGTGACGAGAAGAAAAACTCAGGAAAAAACAGCTCTATCTTCTGAGAAGGGTTTAAATAGTGTGCAGGAAATAAGGCCTGGGACCATATATTAAACCAGTGGAGGGAAACCTGCATCCCATCAGAGTTCCAAGTGCAGCCTGCTCCCCACACATCCCTTCTCTGTCACTTTCCCCCACATCTCATGCACTGGGGGCCCAGTACTTACCTAACTCCTCTCCCTCTCAGCACCTCCAGAGCACCATTAATTGACTGATTTGTGGCACTCAGAAACTCTAAGTGGACAGGGGGGCAGGGATGGGGTGTGAATCAGCTAAATTCATGGCACTCCAGGGCTGTGCCTACTTTGAAAAAAGTAGCCTTAAATTAAATCGAAAGAACGCGGCTTTTCTTTTGATGGCAGTAAACCTCATTTCACGAGGAAGAACGCCTTCTTTCGAAAGTGCTCTTTCGAAAGCAGGCGTTCTTGAATGTAAATAGGGCTTCTTCGAAAGAGAGCATCCAGACTCACTGGGTGCTTTCTTTAAAAAAAGCGGCTTGCTTTTTCGAAAGTTCCGCGTGCAGTCTAGACGCTCTCTTTCGAAAGAGGCTCTTTCGAAAGTCTCTTTCGAAAGAGGCTCTTTCGAAAGAGGCTTGCAGTCTAGACATAGCCCAGAAGTGCTGGGAGGGAGGGGAAAGAGCAGGGACAGGATGTGCTTGGGAGAGGAGATGTGGAAGAGGCCGGGCAGGGCTTCGATACTGTGAAGTAAGTGTAAGTGGTTTTTTTTCTTTGAAGTTGGTGGCAATCCGATTAATACATGAATGATTAAAGTATTTTTACTTGTTTTGAAATATTCAGCATGCCACGTATTAATGTATTTAATCTTATTCTTTGGGTCATGTTTAGTGCACATAACTGGTTTCAAACGTGTGGCCTTGGCCACTCACTAGCCTTGGTTGCCCATCACTTCATTAATCAATGAGGAGAAAAAATATTGAATAGCTGCTTATTAAAAGAACACCATTCATTTGGTGCACTGAATAAGGCTGAGTCCTGTGGAAAAAACAATATAGTTAAAGACTTTATCATGTAATGCATATACAAAAGGAGGCTGAATTAAGGATGTTCAGGCAACCTGATTTCTGCTATCTCCTAGATTTTAAGTGCTTGGCTGGGCAACCTTTATCGTGTTCTTTACATATTGTTGTGTGTGATGTAAAATTAATTGGTGAGTAGACTATAGGATGAGGCCACCTAGACAGCACAGAGAAAGGTTATATACACTACATAAATCCACTATACATTTGAGAGAGTTTGTATGTCTGTCTGCCATCTGTCTGTAAGTCTGTTCAAGAAATCCTCCTAAACAGTAAGAGCTAGGACCACCACATTTGTTATGTAGCTCCCTCTTATAATGTAAAGCAAAATCAGGATTTGGTTGTGCCAGGACAATGGGAAAGGCCTGGAATCTGATTGTTTCTCATCAACTGAAAAAGGAAGTCTCTGATATAAGAGTCAGTTATACTGAGAGGCAGCATGCACCCCAGCCCCAGGGAGGAACTGTCAGCTGTGCTACATAGCCCCCACCATCCTGGCCTGCCCCGGGGAGTAGTCGCCAGTGAGGCAGCACCACCCCAACTGCCCTGGGCAAGCCCCGGGAAGCAATGACCAGCCAGTCACTTCAGCCCCCCCATCACCTTGTGCTGGCTGATGGCCAGTGAGCGTGGCCCCCGACACCCTGGACCAGCCCTGGAGAGCAGCTGCTGATCATCTCCATCCCATGTCCTGAGTCCTGCTCTTCCCCAACCCCTTCCCTGAGCCTCTCACCCTTCCTTGAGACTCCCACACATGCCTGCCCTGACTCCTGCATCTCTACACCCCTCCTAACTCTTTCACCCCACCCCTTGATCTGAGCCCCCACACACAATCAACTTCCCGTCCTGACTCCTGAACCCCATTCCTTGTCCTGACTCCTTCACCTGCCATGCCCTGCCCTCAGCCCCACTTCACTTCCCCAACCCTGACTCCTGCACCCCCATAGCTTCCCGCTTTGACAGATGTGAACAATTCTGGATAAATCTTCTAGCAATTATATATTTTCTTCTTTCCCTAAGCAATATATGATTTCACTGTGCAACAATTTAAAAACATACATGTCACAAGTTAGGTAAAATGCTTTCTTTTCCATAACAATGTTAAGATATCACATATGTATATATGCGAAGTAAAAAAAATCTCAAAATAAAATATAGTATTTGATCATAATAAATATCTATATATCTGTAAGTTTCATTAAACACAATTTATAGTAAACAAATATATGACTTCTTCAAACATACTAAAGAACTAAAATGTAACCTTTGTTAATTTCCTTATAAGAAAACATCAATAGAAAGAACTGCCTTACCAGGTCCTTTTACAGTGCACTTAATTTCTCTTACAGGTCCCTTCCTCCTTGCTATGTCACAAAGAATGAGTTACTGTCAATATCTGGGTATGTTATAAGAAAAGAAGAATTTGGCTCTTGCAGTATTAGTTTTGGATTTTAGCCCAGTGAGCCCCAATGGCCCCTTCCCTCACTGTAGGGCATCCTCATAAATTAAATAATTTGAAGGGTACAAAATCATTACACCTAGAGACCAGCTAACTGAATATTTACTCTCTAGAACATATTACATAGTCTAATATATATATTTGAAAGAATTTGTCTGTCTGTTAAAGAGCTAAGATTACAAAATTGCAAGGCTCAACAATCACCAAGCTTACAGTAAGTTTCTGAACTTACCAAGCAAAGATTCTGAAAGTTACAAAGTTGCAAGGTTTTACAATGACTACAAGGAGTTGCAGAGTTTAAAAGGCAATGCAGCTGAAACAATAACAAAGCTTCAGAAAATCATTTACAAATCATCAGTAATGAAGTGATTTAGAAGACAAGGATCCCCTCCTGTCCCCCACAGCAATGCAGTCAGCAGGAGGTTTTTGTCAGTCTCTGAAGCTACATCTACACAGCTTCCCTCTTCCACAAAAGCCTATGCAAATGAAGCACAGATTATCATATTGCTGCGCTTCATTTGCACAATTAATTAGGAGTCATTTTTGCGCAAAACCCCCCTCTTGTGCAAGAGCTGTTCTTCCTGAAAAAATGAGGAAGAACGGCTCTTGTGCAAGAGTGGGGGGTTTAAACAAAAAGGCGCTGTGTAGATCATGCCTTTTTGCGCAAAAACCTCTTGCACAAAAACAGCTCCTAATTAATTATGCAAATGAAGTGCAGCAATATGCTAACCCACACTTCATTTGCATAAGCTTTCACGGAAGAGGAAAGCTGTGTAAACATAGCCCGAGTCATGTGTTGGCAGGACCTTATAATTTAGTGTATTGCCAGAAAAATCCATGTGTAAAACCAAGTAATAGCTCAGGCGGAGGCTTTATGCAACAAGCAGCTTCCTCTTACCATAACAAAGCAAGGTAAGGATTTGGTTGTGCCAGGAAAATAAGATATGGCTCAGATGGGTTTGCTTCTCATAAAACCATACAGAAAAGAGACAGAATCAATAGGCAGGTGAAAGAGGCTGGCTGGAAGCGCACCCCCCATACAGGACTACCCCAGCCCCAAAGCTCCCACTTCCCAGATGCTGTTTAGGGAGGGCAGGGCTAAAGCTTCCTCTCATGATTCATAAAGGAACATTGCTGGATGTTTCCCTTTGTTAAGAAATGAGGGTAAAGTGCACAGTTTGCTTTATTGCTCACTGTGGCTGGAGACCACAAAGGGCAGATGAACCTTGACCTTCCCCAGCCAGGGGACATACACTCCTCCCCGATCTGTGCCCACTGGAGCTGCAGTGGCCTTGGAGAGGTGCCTCTCACCTGGCCCCAAGCTGATGCAGTGAGATAGGGCTGCATTACTCCATCTCTCGCTGGGGCAGCCTGCATACTGAACCCCTCATTTTCCTGACCACCCTAGAGCAATGATTTCAATGAAGCATGTACATTTTCATTTTATTTTCCAAAAAACAAAAACAAAAAAATAATTGAGCTAAGGACCCAAACAACATCTGGTAAATCTTCTAGTATTTTATATATGAAAAGGCAACACAAATAACAGGTGAAAGAAAACAAGGTACCAGTACCTTTCACTGAATTCCCCATACTCGCTGTGACCATGGAGACCACTGCTGCTATTAATTTACATAATACAAATATCTCTACTATAACCGTCTTCCCTCTCCCATTGCCTCCATTTATTTGTTTATTCACTGTTGCATGTTGTCTGAATCCAAGGCTGGGAT
Source organism: Pelodiscus sinensis (assembly GCF_052426305.1). Classification (NCBI taxonomy): domain Eukaryota; kingdom Metazoa; phylum Chordata; order Testudines; family Trionychidae; genus Pelodiscus; species Pelodiscus sinensis. The sequence continues at coordinate 44,066,277 of NC_143060.1, forward strand.
CTCCTGGGGGCAGGTTCTGTCTGTGTTATTTGTTTTTACAGTGCCTAATACAATGAATCTGTTAGCTCTGTTTGAAGCCTTTAGAAGATACTGCAATACAAATAATACATAAATTAACAGCAGCAGCACTGGTAGACAAGGATAAAGCATGTAATTCCTTGCTGCAGGCCCAGCCAGACTACTGTGTGCCCAACTCCTCTAACTTAAACTGATCATCAATTTTCAAAATAGAAATAAAATCTTATTTGGCACTTTCAGCTGTAGATCTCCAAGTAGGCAAAGGAGGTCAGGTTCATTATCCTAGTTTTACACATGGAAAAACTGAGACACAAAAAAGTGAAATGACTTTCCCCAGGGTACACTGTAGGCCACTAACAGAAGGGTGAATTGAATTGAGGTTCCCTGAAGTCTCATCTTGTCATCGATTCACTACACCATGTTGCTCTTATAACTTTTTATAATAGCCATCCCCCATCCTACCCATCATCAGCAGGATTTGAATACTGAATCTCTAGCTCTACAGGATGCTACCATTTGACTAACTAATACAAATGTGGTAGGAAGAAGAGTATGAACTGACTTCAAACAAAGAATGGGTTCTTGGCCTTTGGGAGGTATTAAAGAGATGCTACAAATTGATAAACCAGTAGCACATGATTAACCATGAGTAACGACGTAGCACAAAACCAAGAAGGTTAACATGGGATATCATGTGGACTTGCCTTCGTGGGCACAACGTCTATAAGTGGCGGCACAGCTAAGGGAGCTGGGGAAGGATCCTGGGCAAGGATCCTGGGCAACCAAGTCTTTGGGGAAATGGGAGACACAACCTGGATGCAGATAGAAAGAAGGATGATGAGAAGCCTGATCAGGGAGAAAGTATTATGAGGACAGTGTCTTCCAATATTCCCTTCCATAAACCAATACAATAGAAATAGGCCCATCCTAGGTCTAGATCTGACCCCAAACCAACTCGGAAAGTTGCAGCCCTCAAGCAAACCCTAAAGTTAAAACAAGCCTCACCAAAAGTTATGGGGGGATTCAAATAATTTGGGGGATTAGTGATAGATCAATGTTCTTCCAAACAGTTTAGAATCTGAGCTGTTTTCAGTGGTCAGATCCATCTTTAAGATGGGAGTGCCTTCTATGCACCACAGACACGAATGTGTTATTTTGAGATACTGCTAACCCCTTCCCATCTAACTGTGTATGTTTATCTTATTT